>NC_138187.1:23167784-24437784 GCF_964194105.1 Spermophilus citellus | reverse complement strand
CCACACCTGCCTGTCCTCCTGCCATCGAGAGTTTTGGTTCTTCACTGGTGTCGGTGAAAGCAGAACCATCGTTTGATCAGACAGCCCTGGCAGCGAAAGCCTGCTTAGTGGGGGTTCCCAGGTGACTCTGACGGTGTCACTGGTGTGAGTCACAGGCTGTCCTTCAGGCCAGCAGAACAGGGAAGTGGGCCGCCATTTGCTGTGGACCTCACTCTCCACAGGACAATTACTTTGTGACTCACACACTTCCAGGGCCCAGAATTCCTCTTGCTCCAAGCACAGCCTTCGTTGTCACCTTCTGTCTGAAGAGGGACAGCTGCTGCCGCGTCAGGGACAGCAAATGGGCCAAGAATGGAAAAGCCAACAAGGAAGGGGGGTCGGTGCTTTCTGTGTCATTTGCTGCGCAAAGGCTTTTCCCTGTCAGCATGAGCAGACGTCCCCAAGCTCTGTTGTTCTGGTCTCTGGCACAAGTCACAACAGGAGATGCCCCCAGCTTCCAAGCAAGGAGATTTGGGCAGAAGGACAGCCCCAGTGAGGGGGCCCTGGTGAGGGGGCCTTAGTGAGGGGGCCCTGGTGAGGGGACACGGGACTCCTCCGCACTAGTTTCCCAACAGTTTGGACAACAGCTTAGGTTCCCATTCGACCTGGCTTGTACCGCCAGACTTAGTCCATTCTGGGCTGCTATAACAGAACGCCAGAGAATGGGAAATTTATTTCTAAAAAAGGAAATCTACAAATCACAGTCCTGGAGACTTGGAAGGCCTGGGTTGAGGGGCCGCACCCTGCATCATGCCATGGCGAAGGGCAGCAGGGCAGGAACTCATTCTTTCATCAGGAGCCCTAAGGGAACAGCGTGAGTTTGTCTGGGGTAGATGCCCACGGGCTGGTCACTTCTCAGTGTCCCACCTCTCCACACTGTTGTAACGGGGATTAGTCTCCGACACACAGGCCATGGGCAAACTCCCATCAGCACCAGCATCCTCCAGCTGTGATTCCAGACTTGGAAGAACATGAGAGTCACTGTGGAGGAAGGAGCTCTGCACGGGGACCCCGAAGTCATAACGTGGAAGAAGCCGGGCAAGAAAGAGGAAGCTGAGTGACCGCCGGAGCCCCCTCCTCAAGAGCTAACCCACTCCAGGACCACGCCGTTAACCCATCATGATCTCATTACCCCTCAAGGTCCCGCCTCTCAGTGCTGTCGCCATGGAAATCACTTACCTTCCAACATTGGCTTTTCGGGGACACTGGAACCACAGCATGGCCCTTCAGTGCTAGGCTGGCCACGAGGAAGAAGATGGGATTCGAGACTCAAAGGCCGTCTCCACCCTCACTGCAAAACCCAGGTTTTTCAACTCGTCCCAATAATTTTTCCTGGTCACCTCACTTATCACAGATCCCTGGGTTTCTGCAAGAAGCTCTTGTGGGACAGACAGGGCAAAGCACACTCAAAGTGAGGGTCTGGGCTGGCTGAGAATTCCGAGGCAGGTTGGAGCAATTTGGAGGGAGACTCAGTCGGAGGAAGTTCATTCATACAGAGCTCACAAATTCCCAACTCTTTGCACATAGTAAATGTTTTATGGAACTGGACTATTTGATAGGCACTGCGCCAGGAACCAACTGTTCTTCATGGCACAGTTGGCCACTCCTGAGGTGCCTCAGCAGCACCTTATAACCCTTCCCTTCTGGGAATGTTTGTTGAGCATCTATTATGTAACTGCCCATAGGCTGGGGTTAGAGAACACGCACACAAGATCTGTTTCCAGCTTCTGGCACAGGAATAAAGACAATGAATAACAGGATAGAATTGAAATCAGAATAGATTCTGAAGCAGGTACAGAGTAGATATTGAGATTTGGTAAGTAAGGGGAATGGCAATTAAGACCTTTGGATGGTGCTGAGATGATTACTCCAGAGTGCGGAAGCCCTGAAACTTGGATTCCTACCTGCACAATAATAGACTCCAGATAGACCAGAGCTAAAAATAAAAAGAAAGGAAACCATAATAAGAAATTGTAAGATCATGTTTCCCTCTGAGATGGAGAGAGGCCTTTAAAGCACAAAAGCAAAGGAGAAAATCACATAAAAACATCAATATATCTGACCTCACAATTTTTAAAAAAGTCCACACAAAGAAAAAGACGTAAATACTGTCAGAGGTGTCCCAGGTCAGCTCAGGGCTGCGAGTTCACACCTCTGTGCCGCTCCTGGCTCAGCAGGGAGGGATAAAACAGAAACAGGAAACCGAAAGATAGGCTGAGGCCTACGTGGAAGAGGAACATAATTTGGATTGCATTCAGTACGAGCACAAGCAGAAACTAGGTCCAGAGACAGGCTGGGGTGGGGCAGCTGAGACACCTCAGGGCTCTGTCTGAAGATAGGGACTGAGGAGAAGCTCTCCGCACCTCAGGAAAGAGGGGGACAGAAAACACTGCGAAATCCTGCACAAGGAAAATGTTTTCAGATCCTACATCTGATAAAGGGATTTTACTTAGAATATGTAAAGAGCTCCTATGAGTCAACAATAAAAAGACAAGTAAGCCAATTAAAATGGACAAAGGATTTTAATAGATGTTTCTCCAAAGTAGACACACAAACAGCCCTTAAATACATGGGAAGGGGAAGGTGTTTAACGTCAACAGCCATTAGGGAAAGACAAATCAAAACCTAGATGCCCTTCAATAGACGAATGGATAAAAAAAATGTGGCATTTATACACAATGGAGTATTACTCTGCATTAAAAAATGACAAAATTATAGAATTTGGAGGGAAATGGATGGCATTAGAGCAGATTATGCTAAGTGAAGCTAGCCAATCCCTAAAAAACAAATGCCAAATGTCCTCTTTGATATAAGGAGAGTAACTAAGAACAGAGTAGGGAAGAAGAGCATGAGAAGATGACTAATATTAAACAGGGATGAGAGGTGGGAGGGACAGGGAGAGAGAAGGGAAATTGCTTGGAAATGGAAGGAGACCCTCAGGGTTATACAAAATTATATACAAGAGGAAGTGAGGGGAAAGGGAAAAATAATACAAGGGGGAGAAATGCATTACAGTAGAGGGGGTAGAGAGAGAAGAGTGGAGGGGAGGGGAGGGGAGGGGGGATAGTAAAGGATAGGAAAGGCAGCAGAATACAACAGACACTAGTATGGCAATATGTAAATCAGTGGAAGGGTAACTGATGTGACTCTGCAATCTGTATACGGGGTAAAAATGGGAGTTCATAACCCACTTGAATCAAAGTGTGAAATATGATATATCAAGAACTATGTAATGTTTTGAACAACCAATAAAAAAATTAAAAAAAAAAAAACCACAAGGAGGCCAACTGATACCCTGTAAGATAACTCTTATATAAAAGGTGAGCAGTCACAGGTGTTGGTGAAGATGTGGAGACAGTGAGATCTTCATCTATGGCTGGTGAGGACAACCCATGGTACATGGTCCAGCTACAGTGAGATGATCTCAAAGCACCTCAGAATTACTTACCATATGACCAAAAAAACTCCAGAGCTTGGGAACAAGTCTACACAAAAACAAACACCAGAATGGCGTGCATCAGGTGCTGAGGGCTGAACCCTGTATCTCCAAGATCCATACATGGGAGACTCAATCCTGAATGTGATGGTGTTTGGGACCTTGAGAGGTAACTGGGGATAGATCGAGGGTAGGACCCTCTGGATGATCAGTGCTCTTAGGAGACACTAGGGAGCTTTCTCTTGACGGTAGAGGACATGGGGAGAAGGTGCCATCCACGGGCCAGGACGAGAGCCCTCACCAGAAACCAGCCACGCTGGCTCCTAATCTCGACTTCCAGTCCCTGGAACATGAGGAATGAGTTTCTGTTGATGAAGCCGGTTGGTCCACACTGTTTGGTTCTGGTGGCCTTAGCTGAGGAAGGGTTGTTCATAAGGGGGAAGAATTGGGAACAACCCCACGTCTGTCACCCGCTCAGTAGGTAATGATAACATGGTGTATCCACGCAACAGACCCACCTGATTAAATAAAGGAATGAAGTACTGAGACACGCTACGACCCGATGGGACCTGGAAACAGTACGTCAAGTAACAGAAGCCAGATGTGGAAGGCTGCACGTGCTGGATGCCACCCATGGGAAATGCCCAGGAGAGGCAGAGCCACGGGTCTAGGGGCAGGGTCTGGGGGTGAGGGGTGTCTGCTGATGGGTAGAGTTCTTGTTTTAGGGTTGAAAAAATTGTTCTGGAGTTAGAGAGTGGAGATGACTGCTTCGTTGGTGAGTCTACAACCTCTAAAAACTACAGAATTGTACATGTTATAAATAAGAATTGTATTTCATGTGAATTATATCTCAATAAGACCATTCTTTAAAAAAATGTCACCTTGGGGCTGTAACACCCGGTGAGCTGGAGGCTTGAAAAAGGTGAACCCAGACTTGACCCCAGCCTCAGGTGAACTTGACCCCAGCCTCAGGTGAACTTGACCTCAGCCTAGGAGCCTGCCCTGACCTGGACTGGCTCTGGGGGTGGGTTGGTGGTGGACCCAATGGCATCATGACTATGGTTCTGCTATGAGATCCCAGAGAGCAGATGGAGGCAACCGCAGACAACAGAAGGCTAAACAGACGAGAACCAGACAAGACCCCCAGCAACTTTGACTAAACCAAAATGCCAAAACGTAAGAAAAATGGATCTAATGGAAAATAACTGAGGAAATCAACATTCAGAACCTTCACTCCTGAGACACTGAATTTATACAGCCATCTAACAAAGACTTTAAAATATGTATCATCAGGACACTCGAAGAGAAAAAAAAAGCCTGTTCCATTTAAAAATTAAGAAATTGCACAATAAAAAGAAAGAGCCGGCAAAGGACAAGCAGTTTAAAAAAAAAAAAAAAGATCCCATTAAAGCAATATAATCCCAGGAAAGAAATATCACCATCATGGAAACTTTACAAAATGGAAACAAAGGGAGAATTAGTTAATTGGAAGATAAATTGAGGAGTTCACAGAACGTGCATCAGAGGGAGGTAAAGAGGAGCAAAACGTGAAACCGCAGTTAAGGGGCGCGTAGGGTTATCGGAGGAGCTTCCCCATCACCTGGCGGGGACTGGAGGTGCTCCAGAACCAATTAAAAAAAAAGGGAGGCCGTGAAAGAGACTCTATCTTTAAAGAAATAATTCATAGGAATTTTCTAGAATTGAATCAAAACAGTCTTCGAGATACTCCACGCACTGTGCAGGGGAAGCTGCCCAGAGCTCAGGGACGGGCCCTGGGGTGTGTGGAAAGTCGGGATGAAGAGGATCCATGCATGGAAAAGAGCCGTGCAGACATGTGTGGAGAAGATGCTCTCCGTATCCACTGTGAATGTGAAATGAAATTTAAAAGGACCAAATTTGTACATTTCAAAGGCACAGCTTTGTAAGCTTTGGGGAGAAAACATAGAAGTATGTCTTTGCAATCTCTTGGCGGGGGTGGGTTGGGGGTTCAGCAAAAGCAGGCACAAAACAGAAAGGGAAAGACAATGAGACTTCACAACATAAAGCTTCTTCACAATAAAGACAGAAATGAAAGTTAAAAGACGAGTCACACTGAAAGAAGATACTTAGAATGCACAAGGCAAGCGATTACCTGCTGGACATTTAAGGGACTTTCACAAAGAATGTTAAAAAGACGCTCAGAAGAAACAGGCTGCTCTGGTTTGAGTCAGCCCACGGTTCCCTGTTCCCTGGGTCAGAGGCGTCATCCCCCATGTTACATTAATGGTCTTTGAGAGGCAGGACCACTGTGAGGTGATCTGTCCTGGAGGACTCTTCATGTGAATGAATCAATCCGTGAGTGGACTTGGATTTCCTTGCTTCCAGAACGGCAAGAAATAAATGTCTTTATACATTGCCTCATCTCAGATATTCTGCCGCAGTAACAGAAAACAGCTGACTTTGGCAAGCAATGGGATAGGCAGTTTACAGAGGAGGGAAACGGAATGATCAACAGACAAAAGGATTCCCAGCCTCATAAGTAACCCTAGAGATATGAGGTGAAATATCAGTGGATGCCAATTTTCAGCTGTGCAATTGGCAAAATAGTGTTTGACGGTACAGGGAGTGGGTGAGCACACGAAGACACAAATTCTATCACACCGAGAGGAGGAGTGCAAATTGATGCTAACCATTTGGAGGTTGATCTGATTATATCTAATAAAGCAGAAGATTTTTATACTCTCTCAGGAATCTCATTGGAGGGTGAAGGAGACACATTTATGAATACTCATTTTACATGGGTTTGCGTTAGCAAAAAGAAGGAATAACACGAATATTCATCCACAAGAAATTAGATATATAGTTTGTAGCATGTTGAGATGGTGAAAGGTTCTGCACTTGAATGAAGGAGCTACAGCCCCATCGAGCAACACTGGGAAATGTGGGGAAATGCTAAATGAAGAGTCAGGTTATACAAGTGATATGGCAGAGGAGCAATGTACGTGTACTGCATGAATTTAAATCAGGGAAACAGTATCCTCCCAACTCTGCAAAGACCTAAATTTGTAGCAAATATCTGGAATGAAACTACCAAATTTGTGATGCTGGTTAACGAAGTGGAGAAGTCGGTGAGGCAGCTCAGTCAGCCCTCAGTCTTGTAGGACTAACAGACACCAGAAAATTCAGAGCTGCAAAGTAGACCAGTTGCAGAGGCTTTGCAATTGAGTTGACGTCAGCTCAGCCTCCAGAGACTGTGGTTAACAGAAACACTAGGCAGCTGGGGTCCAGCAAGGCAAGATCATTAAGTTCAAACCCACTGAGGGTTCCAAACCCACATCTGCCCTGCTCCAAAACCCAGGGAGGCATTTCCCAGATGCTCAGGGCAAGTTCCAGGTACTGAGGGGCAGATGGATATGCAAATAGTAGCCATCATCACCTTTACTTTGCTGGCGGAGTGGCCACTGCACCCCGAGGCAGAGACTGAAGATGGCACAAAGGTGTGCACAGTGTGGACGGAGATGCTGATGACAGGTGCACCCCGGATTCCACCACTGAGTGCGAGGACAGAGAAACCCGGTCCTGCTGCCTACTCCCATGGGCACTCGGAGAGCTGAGCACCTTCCTCCTCAGGTTGAGTCAGCCTGGGGTTTCTGCCCCGCACACACTTGAACATAAGCTCAGTCCCTGCACCAAGGTGCCTTTACCTGATTCTTACAACAGCACAAGAACCCAGAGTTGGTGACCCAGAGTCTGGGACTGGGACAGGGACTTGGAGACATTTAGTTTACCTGGGCATGGTTTTATTTTTTTAAAATAAGTCTGAGAACTGGGGCTGTAGCTCAGGGGCAGAGCGCTTGCCTAGCAAGTTCAATCCTCAGCACCACATAGAATGAGACTAATAAAATAAAAGCATGCTGTCCATCTGTCACTATAAAAAATTTTTTTAAAAGTCTGAACTCAATATAGAATAATGTTAGAATTTTATAAAGCAAAGTAATGAGTGTTTATTTTTTAATTTTGCTATATTTTAGATGTTTTATGTTTTACAGTCAAAACTTCAAACATTCCATTAGTAACAGACAAACGTAAACTAGGAAAGGGTGGTAGCAATGCATGTCAGATGATCAAGGCTTTTATTATATAACCTGTTCTTGTTACATAAGTAAGTGGGCGGGGCTCCCCAGAGAGAGGGTGGGCCACAATGCCAACCAGCAACTTATGGGCAGCCAACATAAACAACTTCTTGTCTTTGTCTTATGGAGGCTCAATATCACTGCAATAATAATAATAATAATAATAATAATAATAAATAAATAAATAAAAAGCAAATTGAAGCTTCAATTTTTTTTTTTTTGGATAAACTGAATTCTAGGAATTTAGCTATAGGGAGTAGCCAGAGGTACTCATAAAACTTTATGTTCAGGAATATTTTTTCATGGCTAACTGTAGTGGTAGAAAAAAATGCTTCAATAGGTGTGCACCGCCATGGGAGAGAGAAGTCTAGGTGAACTCTTGACTGAGACTATCTTTTTATTCCCCATCACCAGAGACTGACAGCTGTGTCTTAGCTTTTCACTGGTGTGACCAAATGACCTGACAAGAACAATTTTAGAGGAGGAAGCAAGTTTTATTTGGGGCTCACAGTTTCAGAAGTCTTAGTCTCTGGATGGGAGACTCCATTGCTCTGGGCCCAGGGTGAAGCAGACCATCATGGAGGAAGGTCGTGCTCAAGGGAAATAGCTCAGGACCTGGCAGTCAGGAAGCCGAGGGAGCTCTGCTCACCAGGGACAAAATATAACCCCCCAAAGACACAGCCCCAGGGACTCAACTCCTCCAGCCACACCCTACCTGCCTACAGTTACCACCCAGTTAATCCTCATCAGAGGATTAAAGCTTTCATAACCCAGTCACTTCACCTCTGAGCTTTCTTGCATTGTCTTACACATGAGCTTTTTGGGGACATCTTATATCTAAACTATAACACTTTGGTTCTTAAATTTGATGCCATACACTGGGGAGAGGCACTGGGGATTGAACCCAGGGGTACTTGACCACTGAGCCACATCCCCAGCTCTTTTCAGTTTTTATTTTGAGACAGGATCTTACCAAGTTGCCAGAATCAGTCTTGAATTTTCAGTCCTCCTGCCTTAGTCTCCTAAGTACCTGGAACTACAGGTGCACACGACCATGCGTCTGTGAATTTGGGATGTGTCTTACAACCATTGTGGGCCAGCGGGCAGTCATGGCTAGCTGCTGCTGCTGCAAATGTTCATCAAAACTTGCAGAAGAAGTGGTACAGTCTTCTTAGAAGCCTCTAAGTGATATCTAAACGTCATTTGTGCAAACAAGCCTAGATATGCATATTCATCTCAAAGTACCATCTTAGTTCATGTTAGAGTGAACTTCAGATGAATTTAAGCAGGTTAAATATAAACAATGTCAAAATCACACATTTACAACTGAGGTAACTTCTTAAGAGTGACTGAGGATGAATTTAAGCAGGTTAAATATAAACAATGTCAAAATCACACATTTACAACTGAGATAACTTCTTAAGAGTGACTGAGGATGAATTTAAGCAGGTTAAATATAAACAATGTCAAAATCACACATTTACAAGGTAACTTCTTAAGGTGACACAGAGCTAAATGGAACTAAGCAGAACATTTGGAAACAATCAGGAAATGGCACTTTTAATTCAAATGAAGTGTGAATTAGAGCAAATTTAGACATAACTAAGCAATTTATGTCAAACAAGCTCAGGATTGATCTTTTTTTTTTAATTATTTTTTACAGGTCACTAAAGAAAGTCTACTTAATTCTAAACAGTTTATGTGAAACCCAGTTCAAAATCACTTGCTGTCATCAAACAAAACTTGTTTTTGCTCATAATTGCTGATGTATATAGAACTAAACATTTGACATTAAAGGCCCGAGTGCAGACTGGAGCTTTCGTTTAATGACTAGCATCTTAGGATGACTTAGAGCTTATCCAGGTGAAACCAAGCAGCTTATGTGAAATCAAGCTCAAGTCACTCGACCTCAAACAGAGCTCACGGCTTCACACACTCTAGCTGCACAATGAGACAGGAATGTTCCTTGCCCTGGTGGCCCAGCGGTCCTCGGATTTTCCCCAAACCTTCACAGATGGATTTGGGTTGAAAAGGGCCCTCTTATAACTCTCTGGGGAAGTGTTGTGGTGCAAGAAGGAGTCCTAGGTGCTCCAGAGGACTGTCCCAACAGTGACAAATGACAAAGAGCCTGTGAAAATCCAAAGGAATAACCAAGTCTCCAAAAGATGATTAGGTCAAGGACAGGGCTGGCACAGGAAGCAGACAGTCCACTGAGAAACATTTGAAACTCATCCAGTTTCCCCCCAAATCAGGGAAACATGGACCAAGAAATAGATTTGAAATCACCAAAGGTTTGCCAGATGAGGCCATGCCTGGCTGTGAGCCCAGGGACTGGGGAGATGAGGCAGGAGATCCAAGTTCAAGGCCAGCCTCAGCCACTTAGTGAGACCCCGCCTAAAAATAAACAGTAAAATGGGCTGGGGTGTAGCTCAGCAGCAGAGCACCCTGGGTTCAACATAAATAACTAAATAAATAAGTGAATAAATAAATAAATAAGGAAATAGCGGTAAGCCATCCATTGTGCCCTTATGCTCAGGCTACAGTGAAGCAGAAACTATTACGGTCTCTTCCTCAAAGTGTTAACTGAGGCAGAGTTTCTAGAAGTTAACTTGTCAATATGTAAAGAGCTTTGGAAATAGCTGCACCTTTCTTGTTTATTCAAAAACCAATCCAAACGAACAAAAACCAGGAAGGAAAAAAAACTCAAAATGAAACAGGTTTGTTTTCTGTGGGGAGGACCAGGAGGAAGACAAAGGAGGTAAAGGTGGACAGGAATGACTTTTCCCAGCAGTGTCCTCACTGAGGGCCCCAGGCTGTGGGTCTTTCAACCCCAGTGAAAGGAGCCAGGGTGACCTGGAGAAGCAGTTCCAGAGCTGGGGAGGAAATGCAAGAGGAACCCAAAGTGCCTTGGACTGGCAGAGATTGACGTCTCACACAGCACAGGAGCCCGTGACAGATCACAGGGGCCACACCGGAGCCACTTCCAAGGCCAAACTGAGCAGCAAAATAAGTAAATGTATTGTTGGGTTAAAATCCACAGAGTGAAAAACAAAAGGTCTAAAGAAAGAAAATTCAGAGTCTCTATTAATAAAAATAAACAACTGGATAAATAAGTAAATAGGAGCAAAGTGATAGCCCTTGTTTACAGGCTTCTAATTAAAAACACAAAGGATGAAGGAAACAGAAACTCACTATCAGGCAAACCCACAGGGATAATCGTGGTGAGCAAGTTCCACGGTAGATGCTGAAGTTAGCAGCCGAACATTTTGAAATCAGTTTGCATTTCTCTACACTAATAATGAAAAATCTGAAAAGGAAACTAAGAAAATAATCCCATTTACAATCACATCAAAAGCAATAAACGCCGAGGAGTTAACCTAACCGAGGAGGTGAAAGACTTGAAGTCTGCAAACTCCACAGCATTGCTGAGAGAAATTAAATATGAGTAAGCGGGAAACCTCTTGCGTTGGGGACTAGGAGACTGCCTATTAAATGTCCATACCACCCCAAATGATCTACAGGTTTAATTCAATCCCCATAAAAATCTCAGTGGCGGCTTCTGCAGAAACAGAAAACATCAATTAAATTTGTATGGAAACCCGAGGGATTCCAACATGTCCAGAGCAACCTTGAAAAAGAAGAGCAAGTTGGCAGGACTTTGACTTGTTGATTTCAAATCACACTGTACAGCCACCATGTTGGGGACAGGGTGGCGCTGGCAGCTAGGATAGAGGAATGGAGCAGAGAGCCCAGAGAGGAACACCTGTGGATCTTCACCAAGGTGCCAAGGCCAGGCAGAGGGGGCACAGTCCTCCACAAGTGGAGTGGGGGAAACTGAACAACCACATGCCAGAGGACGGAGCTACCTGGACCTTATGAAATAGGCAATGGCTCAGCAAACATGGATTGAAGACCTGAGCATGGGATCTAACACTGCAAACTCCTGGAAGAAAATGTAGGGGAAACGGCATGACATGGGACTTGGCCACCAGTTCTTAGAAGGGGCATCGAAAGACCAGACAATGAAGAAAAATAAAAACACAGGTCTACGTTGAACTGAAGAATTCTGTGCACCAAGGGATATAAAAGACCAAAAAGGCAACTCGCTGAGTAGGAGAAATATTGTTGACTCAGAAATCCGTAAAGGGGCTAATGCTCAGAAAGTGTGAAGAACTCCATTTAACAAGCGACCCAATTAAAAAATGGGCAAAGGACTTCAATAGACATTTCTCCGAAGATGCTCTGAGGATGGCCAGCAGGCACAGGAGAATCAGGAAGAAGCAAAGCAAAAGGACCCCCGAGGTGGTCACTGTGAACACAAAGCAAAACAGAACAGAGAGAGTGTGCCTGGAGGACGGGAGACCCTCGGGCACTGAGGGTGGGATTGTAAAATGGTGCCATCAGCATGGAGAACAGTACGGGTGGGCTCAAAGCATCAAAAAAACAGCCACCATGTGATCTGCAAGCCCGCTCCTGGTATGGACCAACAGAACTGATAGCAGAGACTCAAAGCCGTGCTCACACCCCAGGTTCATAGCCGTGCTGATCCCAAGTGGGCACTGATGGACAGGTGGCAAACAGTGTGTGGTGTACACACTGAGGAACCATCAGACACGTACAGGGCGCGACCCTGGGCTGGAAAGGGACGTTCATGCAAACTCCGGTGATGCTTGAAGAAAACCTGCAGCTTAGTTAATAGTCTTCCACTGATTTTACCCTTCAATTGTTGTCCTGTGGCCTCACAGGACCTTGGCGTTAGGAAGGGCTAAGTTAAAGCTTTACAGGAGCTCTCTGCCGAGCTTTTGCACCCTGTCTGCAAGTCTAGAGTTATTTCAAATGACAACTTTAAAAAAATCCACAATTCTCCCTCCACCTAGGGAGTTCAATGATTCACCAGAAGGGAAATTCCCCAGTGGGACCTGCCTCTTTTCCTCACCAGCATATCCCTACTGCCATGCAGGACCTCACACACAGCAGGTGCTTAATAAGTGTTAGATGAATAAGAGGGAGTGAGAGAGGGACATGCAGGATCAGGTTTTTGGCCAAAGGACCATGGGGGACAGTGCAGCTGACCACCAGACACCAAGGGCAGGCCATGGTGCACAGACACCAGAATGGTGGGCAGAGAAGGCGGCGGTGGGAGGGCTGGGAGATGCTGCCCAGGCCCAGGGAAGCTTTCCAAGTACCGGAACCAGCTCTGCAGAGGAGGCAGGGCCGCTGGGCGGTGTGGAGGGTGACAGCAAGAATCAGCACCCAGACCTGCCCCCCTTGGCACCCCTGTGTGTGCCTGTCTTAGGCGCCACATTCCCTGGAGGTAGCTTCTCTGGGATGGCTCCTGACTCAGGACCTGTGGTAGCAGTACCTGCACTGGTAGGCAACTGTCCCCTGGTATAAGCCCCGGGAGCTACACACACAGCTTCTGCAGCCAGATCCGTCTGCCTTCCATCTTGCTTCTGTAATAGAGGGTTGGGCAAGAGGGGCACAGACACACTTCAATCACTAGAGTTCACCATGCCAGGCCCCCAGTGCTTTTCCTATACTGTCTAACCCTGATAGAACCTCAGCAAGGAGATGTCATTATCCCCAGCTCAGACATGGAGAAACTTGGCTTTGGGTAGGCTGAATATTTCAGGGAGGGTTGTGTAACCCATCCGAACCAGTTTGTGCTGGTGTCTGAGAGCAGCCGGCATCAGGTTGGTGCTCTGCAGCGCCCCACCTCTCTCCCTGGCAAGCAGGATTCTGAGATGCCTGAGGTGTCTCCATACTGCCATGAAAGCTGTGGCCCCCAATAACTGTGCACCTGTCAGTGTGTATATGCACACACATGCACACACATACGTGCAGGATATGTACAGCACAATGCTCTTGTAGATATTATACTCGTC
The DNA here is from genome assembly GCF_964194105.1 of Spermophilus citellus. Taxonomy (NCBI): domain Eukaryota; kingdom Metazoa; phylum Chordata; class Mammalia; order Rodentia; family Sciuridae; genus Spermophilus; species Spermophilus citellus. Next base: position 24,424,312 of record NC_138187.1, on the reverse strand, counting down.
TCTGCACATAACATGCATACACACATTCACAAACACATAGACTCACATAGCATTTTTCTAATCATAGCAAGAAGGTGTTGTCATCCAAGTTTCTGGATCATATTAAAAGTGTGAGGAGAAACTATTAAATCATCTCTCACTGGTACAAGGCTGCTCTCCTAAAATGATTTCTCACAATTGAGTCAGACCCCATCCTTGGGGACAGCACAGGAACTGTCTCCTTGAGAAAGACCAAACTCCCAATCAGCATCAGAGTTTACAGCTTGCTACAGAATTGGGGCCTTGGCTAAAATTGCCTAATCCAGCAAGGGGACCCAGTGCCTGTCTAAGTGCTTTATCTGAACATCCTTCCAATGGGAACTATCCTGAGGGTTCCCTTGGGAGGGTCCAGTTTCATGAAAATCAGACAGGGCATAGTTCACCCAGCGCCATCCCACAGAGAGCATTTCAGACATGCTGAACATAGAGACCCATTTAGAACCACACGGAGACTTCATGCCAGGGTGTTGGGGAGCCGAATGCTGCAGAGCTCTTCAGGTTCCTGGTAAGAATATGGATCAAATGTGGATCAAATGTGCACATGTACCTTCATTTCTGTCCTAAATTCCACTATAGCGAAGAGATTTTTAAAATACACATAAACACAAAAGTACGGGGAAAACAAGAGAAGAGACAGCCACAGAATTTTGACAAAGAGGAGGAGGTGTGTGTGCGTTGGCCGACTCAGGAGGTGGGTGTGGTTTGGATGTGCGTAAATATGTCTCCCAGAGGTCGGTGTTGAAGACTTGGTCTCCACTGTGGCACCTGCCAGGCAGGAGAACCTTCAAGGGTGGAGCTGAGTGCATGTGGAGCTGAAGGGATAAATGCTGAGAGCCATAGCCAAGTAGGAATGATGCATGGCAATTTCCTTCTTAGCCTACCCAATGTTGCTTAGAGGGAGGACTCTCCATTGTGGAAATGGGCTTGCCTTGGACCCAGGTCATTTGCAGTGACATTGCATGAATGTTTGAGAGTTTTGATTTGAAAGGTGACCTTGCTCAGGGATTAGGGCGGATCCGGGTTTAGGGTGGATCCTGCTGGGAATAGGGTGTATCCTGCTGCTGCTCAGGTGCCCACTCCTTGAGTTCTCCCGGGATTCAGAGGGTATTTGGTACACAGAGCCCGGTGGAGGGTGTATTTTCCCCAGAACGTGCGTGTAGAGTGCCGGTGATAGTTCAGGAATACAGAGTTGCTGTTTGAATCTACAAGGCTGTGAGTGGCTCGTGATTTTGTGCCCAGCCAGACTGCGGCAGATAAACATAGTGCTCCGGGGACTGTGGTTAGTCCTCACAAGAAGGTTGTTCTGAGAAGAGCAGGCCTAGTCCCTCTCCCCAGTCTGGCTTCTTATCTCACCAGGTGGTCCCTCACCCCATGTCCTTGTCAAAACCAAGCTGAGGCTAATGCTAAGCCCTCAAACCTTCAGGAATATTAGTTAAATAAGCCTCTTTTCTTTATAAGGTACCCAGACTTGCATATTTTGTGATAGCAACAGAAAATCGATCTAGAGACCAAGTAAGGCTCAATCCCAAGTGACAGTGGGCAAAGCTGAGTGCCATTTTGATGTATACTGCAAAATCCCAAAGAGGCATATAAGTGGTACTTCTAGACATAGGGTAGAGATGTAGAGGGTAAAAGCATAGCTAGAAAGAGGTCCCCTGATCTCAGGCCACTCTAGCTGTTGGCTCCTCCTTTATCCTCAACAAAGACTACAGACTTATTCTATGGAGTGAGCTTTTGGGGTCCACCAGTGCCAGGGAAGTGAGACTCAATGATTATACATTGAATTCTGAGATTCCCCAAATCCCCCCCCCCCCAAATGCTTTACACACACATTAACCTTTAACTAAGATCCGTGTGTTCTATGGCCAATCTGACCAGGTCAAGAGGAGAGATTTACAGCTACTGGCACTGGAGACATCATCCACCTTAAGATGCGCTCAACCTCAGTGTCACCATGTGTCACCCACATGCTGAGAGCTTCTAGAAAGGTCCTCATCCCCAACTGCAGCCCTCAGCAGACCTCTGGGGAACGCCCCCAACAGGGACTACAGACACCAAAACAGCAAGCAAAAGCAATTTGGAGCCAGATAGCCTGGGAAAGGAGAAAAGGAACAAGATAACAAGTCAATTTATCATTTGTGTCTTTGGAAAGGTCAGGGAATAACACATCCAAGAAGAGAAATGAAAAAAAAAATCAGAGAACAAAAGTGGATCTCTAGAAGTGAAACACATTATAGGAGAAAAGACATCCAACGTGTTTGGAAAACACAGATGAAAACATTGCCTAAGGGCAGCATAAAAAGAAATAGAAGGGAAGGATAAAAATGAAAAATTAAAGGACTGGGGATAGAGGTCAGCGTTTGAGTACTTGCCTAGGATGTGTGAGGTCCTGGGTTTGATTGTTAACATTGCAAAAGCGAACAAACAAACAAATAAAGAAAAAAACACCACCCGGGTGTGGTGGTGGCGCATGCCTGTGATCCCAGTGGCTTGGGAGGCTGAATCAGGAGGATTGCAAGTTCAAAGCCAGTCTTGGCAAAAGCAAGGCACTAAGCAGCTCAGTGAGACCCTGTCTCTAAATAAAATACAAAATAGGACTGGGGATGTGGCTCAGTGGTTGAGTACCCCTGAGTTCAATCCCCAGGACCCCCACCCCCCAAAAAAGAAAGAGAAAAACAAAAACTAAATATTGAAGACCCAACATCTGAATAATAGGAGATAAAATAAATATATTATAATGCACCATAGATAAAGTGAGCACATAATATCTGAAATAGATGAATCAAGTGCAGCATCTGTTATTTAGAATCACAGTGATGGTAAATGTCAGAGGAAACCGTGTCTCAGGAAGGAGCAGGGAGGGAGTGGGAATGGGGTCAGAGAGCTGGGATATCTTTTATTACTGTTTGGCTTTTAAGGTACATGCATATGCCATTCTAATTAAATTAAGATAAAATAAATGATGAATAATTATAATTACATAATAATGAAACAAAATGAAAACAGCTTGCCAAGGAAAATTTTAAAAAAGGCTTCCCATGTAACTCCCAGGCTCAGTCATTTGGGGGAGTCAAGGACCTACTCAGTGTGCGCCCTGTGCTGACCCAGAACAGGGGTGCTAGACTCAGAGTGGACACCACTGGCTTTAAGTTCCAGGAGCTCACTGTTTAGTGGAGGAGATGGACACTTCTCAGTGGACGCCCAAGCACCGCCGTGGAAAAGGATGCAGCCTGCGAAGGAGAGAGCACAGAGAGCGAGGGGCAGGGTGAAGCTCATTCTGGTGCTGAGTCTTACAGGACAGCTCCCTTAGCATGGGAGGGGAAGGGGTCGTGCCAGGTGCAGGGTGTCTGAGCTGGGGCACGGGCAAGAAGCAGAACTCGGGGGCTGAGGGAAATGCAGCTCCCCGTTGCTGGAGGGCATGGGGAGGTGAGCCAGAGGCTGGAGGAGCCGGGGTCCTGCAGAGAGGACCTGGAGGGGGATGCAGCATGTGGTCTCTGTTCTGGGAAAGGAGAGCTGACAGTTGTGGTAGACAAGAGCCAGCTGTGTCCCACTCGACTCTTAGATCACGGTGGCTGCTCGGTGAGAAATAGATGGTAGGTCCTGAGGCGAGGGAGAGGGACCAGCTAAGCTTGGACTGCAATTCTCCAGGCGAGGGACAGTGGTGATGGCAGGGATAGAGGAAGAAGACAATTTTATGGATTTTTGGAAGTGAAATCAGCAGGATTGAGATGGACTTGATGTGTGGCAGGGGAGAAAAAGGGACGGAGGAAATGGAGGCTCTGTCTTGAGAGCCGGATGGATGAATATCTAAAGGACAGTAAGGAAATGAAGCGAGGGGAGTTCTGGGGAAGGAGCAAGAGTAGGCAGCGCTGCCCCCATGCCCTGTGGGTGTGGGTTCAAGTCCATCTTGAGAAGGCCCAGCTGCACAAAGCCTCCTGTGCTTCTGCAGATGCCTAGAATGTGAGAGTTGAGGATTCCTAGACGAGGTCTTTCTTGTCTCATCCTCAAAATCGGAGCCTGGAAGTTATGGGGGTGGAGTTCTCGCCTGCCTAAGTACCTTCTCCAGAACTCCTTGAAGACGTGTCTTCTCAGTCTGCAGGTATTTCAAGCTTTGCAGTCCTCACAAAGACGCACGGATTTGTGCACCAAATTATCTTTAACACTCTTTGGGAGGGCAATAATTCAGATAAGATGCTCTGGGCAGAACACTTGACAGGCACGGCTACTGCCAACTCTTGCCTCGAGTCTCCAAGACCGATGGAGTCTGCATCCGGACAGTTCACGCAAACCTCTCCCTTTCTGCCTTTAAAATCTTCCCCTGGCCTGACTTCCAGGATGCACCCTCAGCTCACTATGGTACCTGGATCCCCACTGCAATTCTCTGCTATTCCCAAATAAATGTCATTGCTCTTCAGAGAATCTCTGATTGTTATTTAGGTTGTCAAAATTAAGCACATTGCATTAAAATAAAATCAAAATGCAACTTTGAAATAAAAGGGTACAAACTTGAGAATGTAAATTGAGTGAAAAATTTGAAGATTACCTGTACATGTTCAATAATTACAATGGGGGCCCAGATGAACTAAATCCTCTCACTTTGTACCTCCTGTTGATAGGGGCCTGGAACTTTCAAAAACCTTGTCTCTGGTAGTGATGCTTTAATTTCTGAGAGCTAAGGATGCCTCTACCTAAGGCCCTGATTGACTGGCAGGTCCCCAGAATCGCTCTCTTAATACCAACTGTTATAAACATCTTTGAGTTGCACATTTCTGAACTCATTAAAAATTCTCTTCTAGAAATACCCAAAAATGTCTTTGTTTCAGCTATTTGAATTTGGCTCTGGGTCAGATGCAGTAACTTGCCAGCACAGATGCAATTATAAAACCACGTGGAAATGATTCTCGTGGCAGGTTTGAGTAGTAAATAGAGAGACAGTTTAGGGTAGCGCAGCCTTTTTCGGAAGAAAAGATACTCATTGGCTTACATTATTTTTTATTTGTTATTGAAATGTATAGGAACATTAAATAGCACATAAATTTCTTATGCTTTTAGCTCTTAAGCTGTAAAACCAAAATGGGTATGCAAATCAAATTTAAACAAAATACAGCAGAACTCCAATACTCTGTAAAGCTGATAACATTGAGTGCCCCAAAGCAAAGATACAGGAGGCTGGGGTAAGACTCTTGCTCCTGCCATAAAGGACTAGAAAATAACGGTAGAGCATGAGATTTCACATATCCTTAAAGGCATCACCAAGCTGTGGGTACAAATAACTGCAAATGGATCAATTGCAGAGAGGAGAGAGCCCTTCGTAGGTGAGCAGAGATCAGCAGGCTTCCTTTTTAGGGGCACTTGCCAGGTGCAAGCAGAAGGCAGGGTTTGGCCTTGCCACAGGCAGGGGACTCCAGGAGGAAAGAAGCCGGGGTGATGTCTGAAGACCCCGTGGGCCGGCGTGAAGGATGGGAAGCTAGCTTTTCCTACCCGCCTGTTTTCTTGCACTGGACTTGTACTGAATTCTGGGGTTGAGGGTAAGAGTAGAGTCTGGCTAGACAGGCAGATAAAGAGTCCCTGCAAAGTACTGTGCCCAAGACGAGGGTGCTGGAAAAACACACATGAAATCCAAGGAGAACAGACTTCACCTGAAACCCAGTCCCACTGCAGCTTCCTCCCCGTGAGGAGGCAGCTCTCTCCCAGCCAGCTGCCAGAAAAAGCAGGGTATTGACTGTCTCGCCCACTCAGCAGCCTGGGAAGGTGGGATGCAAACTGCACCCTGAGCTCCAAGGTAATGTTATTTTTCAGAAGAAGTTACCCTGAGGAGCACGTGCCAATGACCATCAGGAGAACTTTATTCTAATACCAAATGTCCACCCAGAGGGGAGCTGAAGCCTTGTTTCCACAGCCCAGGAAGCAGAAGGAATAATCATACAGGATTGTAATCATACAGGATCACCCTTGCCCCTTCATATTGTGAAGCCTTTCCCCTCTCTGAATACGCATGCCCTGCCCAAATAAACTGCAGCTTGCCCCGGTTTCCACAGGCCCCAGCCACAATGCTTCCCACAGGGTCTCCTTATTTGCTGTGAACAGATTTGACTCCATGTACCAGCTCTCCTTTGTGCTCTGTTCTGATTCAATTCCCGCCAAGGGGCAGACCCGCTGAGTCTGGCAACACCTTAAAGGAGAAAAGAAGGTGGTCTGTCAGGAGGAAATAACAATGGTCTCCATCTCTGTGGCTCTTTTAGACACAATGTCTGACAGACAACAAAAAAATTAAGAGATTTGTAAAGAAGCAGGAAAATGTAACCTGGTAATAAAGAGAAATAACATCTTGTTAAAGTAGATCCACAGGTGACCCAGATTTTAGAATTAGCAGGGGACCTAGAAGAACCATTAGAGATATGTTTTCAGAACGCACGGGCAATATTGTTATAGTGTAGGCTTGTACTAACACATAATAGCACATTTCACCATCACGTACAACCATAACGCACCAATCTCACCATCACGTACAACCATAATGCACCAATAAGAAATGTGGAGGAAAAAAATATGGACAAAAATGGATGAGAAGGTACAGAATTTCAGAAAACAAATGGAGTGTATAGAAGGAACAAAATATCAACCTAGAACTTAAAAATATAGTAAGAATGCATGGGGTACATAGGTTGGGGGTGGGAGATTAAAACACTACTTCCAAACTGGTGGAGTGGAAAAAATCAGCAAATCTTTATCCCCACAAAACAATAGAAAACTGGGGAAAAGTGTTTAAAAATTACAATTTTTAAGTCTGTGGGAACTGGCCAAAGGCATCAAAAAACTAAAACCCCTGAAGTCAATGTGAACTGTGAGAGAACAATAGGAGCTGGTGGGGTTTTGGCCTGGGCTGCTCCCATTCTAGTTCTGCGGTGGCAAGTGAAAGATCGAAATTGAAGCTGACTTAATTTGTTGCTGAATGCATAAAAATCTTGGCCCAGGGGCCTTGTGGAAAATGGCAGTGATCTTGGTGGCAAAGAATCAGAGAAAGCCTGCATCATAGCCTGCCTGTTGTTGGAGCAAGCAAGTGATAAGCAATCAGCCAGAAGGGTAAGAGATTCAGGAAATGTGGTGGCCATACTGGACCTGCTATGCCCCCGGGTATCCCTGGTAATCTGCAAGTTTTCATGCTCAAATTGCTCATCTACTGGAGCAGGTCCTGAGTCTCCCATCTGCTAATAAAGGGCAGTGTAGAAGGCCCAGCAGAAAGTACAGATTTGATCCAGGATCAGCTACATGATTTTCAGGGCCTAGCACAAAACACAAATGCAGGATCCCCTGCTAAAAAGATTACATAAGCATGTCAGATGGCAATAACAATGCATTAAAAAAAAAATCTGGAGCCCTGCTAAGCAAGGGACCATGTGTGACCACACAGACTGCGTACCCAGGAAGCTGGCCTCCACTCTAGCTGATTTTTAATGCCCCTGAACTTGGAATGTGTTTCCCAAACTACATACAAATTCACTCGAGACAGGAAGAGACTTACTGGATGCGGTATTTTGTCATCTGCCTTGTCACGGACTGACCACTAAACTATGCTGTTTCAGAGCCAGACCCTAGGAAGGCAAGATTAAATACAAATACCAAAAAACAATGACATAAGAAATAAAATAGCATATAAAAGCATATAAAGAACAACAAAACTGAGTAGGAACACCAGCAGCACCAGCAGCTTCACCCTGTAGAAGAGACAGAATCTACAGAATTAATTCAAGCAAGTCACTGAGCAAACAAAACCAATAATGATAGTGATCCCAGAGGGAGGGACTCAGAAGCCAGAACTCCAGTGGCATACTGCCCAAAATACTTAGTTTTCAGCAACAGCAACATAAAACATGCAAAAAAATAATCAAGGGTGGCCCATACCCAGTAAGCAAAGCAGTCAACTGGAAATTTGCTGCTTATTGCAAAGGTTGGTATTAACTAGGAGGACTTGAAAGCAGTAGAAAACATGTAAAAAGATTAAATTTCTCATCAAGAAAAATATCACTAAAAAATAGACATAAAAATAAATAAAATATAAAATAAAAAAATTCTGGAGCTGACTAGTACTGAATGAAAAATTCATTGAAAGGATCAAAAGCAGATATGATGTGAATGGGCAGGAGAAAAAATCAGTGAAGTGGAAGGCAGGCCAGAAGGAATTATCCCATGTGAAGGACAGAGGGGGAAAGAGAAGTACGCGGTGCCTCCCAGATCTGTGGGAAACCATCAAGCACTCCAACAAGAATTCCAGATACAGATACAAGAAAGGAGAAAACAAAACAAAACAAAACTCAAAGAAATAATGACTAAAACCTTCTGAAATTTCATGCAAAACATTATACATCCAATAATCTCAATACACTCTAGACAAATGAAAAGAAATTCCATGTTCATTTACTAGAAGCCCAGGTGTGTGTGTGTGTGTGTGTGTGTGTGTGTGTGTGTGTGTGTGTGTGTTTTGGTACAAGAGATTAAACCCAGGGGAACTTAACTCCTGAGCCACATACCCAGGTCCCCCCTTTTTTATACCTTTATTTTATTTATTTATTTTTTATGTGATGCTGAGGATCCAGCCAGGGCCTCACTCATGCTAGGCATGCTAGGCAAGGGCTCCACAACTGAGCCCCAGCCCCTAAGCCCTTTTTAGGTTGAGATAGGGCCCTGCTAAATTGCTTAAGGCCTTACTCAGTTGGTAAGGCTGGCCTTGAACTTTGGATCCTGCCTCAGGGTCCCGAGCCTCTGGGATGACAGGTGTGTGACACTGTGCCTGGCAAAGCCCAGTGCTATTTGTTAAGAATGGCAATTCTCTCAAATCAAGCTATTGATTCAATGTAATCCCTATCAAAATCCAGGCAGCCTTTTTTTTTCCCCAAGAAATTCAATAGCTAACATTAAAATTCTTGTGGAAATGTAAAAAAAAAAAAAAATCTTAGAATAGCCAAGACAATTTTGAGAGAGAGACAAAACTTGGAAACTTAGTAGATAGTATTAAAACTTATGAAGCATTCAATCCAGTGTTTTAATAGAATATGGATAGACACATATTCATGGAACAGAATGGAATGTCCACTTGCTTTGTGCATGAACCTCAGCTCTGGCCATGTGAGCACACCCCCAACAGGGAAGGCTTGGGCTGGGGAGGGAGGCCAGAGAGCGAGAGCCTGTGAATGCAGCGTGGGTCTCCGCTGTGTGTTCTTGCTCCCCGCCTGTCCCTGAGCTAGGTAGACACCATCTCTTGGCTGGCTTCTTTCTGTGTGTTTTAAGCATCTCACATCCTGCCAGGCAGCGTCAGCTTCTAGGGGGGATTTCCAAAGCGAGAGGCTACCGGCTCCCCCTGGAAAGGTCTGCTATCCTTTAAGATGTTGGTTTGTTTCAGAAAAGGCTCCCAGAGAAAATTAAAGGAACCAGCCCACATTGCAGAGCCCCAGGAGTCAGTCTTCAGGTGACCAGGTGGACTTTGCTTGCTAAAAATTCATTGTAATGCTAAATCCCCTTCCATGTTTGAACATGCAGTGTTTGAACATGCAGTGTATGAAGCCCAGGACCCCACACTGAGCATGCTCAGGAGCGCACCCTCCTTACATGGGGTGAGGGGTCTCACCCTGCTGCCCTGCGGAGACCCTGCTCTGGGGTCACCCTGGTGCTCCCTGTCCGTGCCTGGTAGGGAACCTCTCCCACGCCTGCTTGCTCCTGGTTGTACTTATCGGCTTTAGACTCACCAAGGCGTGACGGCTCTCAGGGGTTACAGAGGCACACTTGAAACTTGTTGCTGGTGTCAAGGTGCACGGAACCTTCGTTAGCTATGTCAAAACCAGAACTGTCTCTGATTCTTTAGAGGTACTTACTGGAGCAACTCAAGAGAGTTTTGAGGAAGCTAAGAAACGGCTGAGTGTGTGAAACTCAAACTTATTCTAGGAAAAATATTTTCTTCCTAAAAAACAAAATAGGAATGAGCCCTACCAAAAAATTCCTCCTATTTACTTGTCCACTATTGTCCCTCTCTGTGGTTGGGTTTCTTGGTTTTATCTTAAAAATCAAGCAACTTCCTATGGTTGGAATTAGTTTAAACAGTAAAATGTAATTTAATGTTATGTCTCCAATGCCATGTTAAAATTCCATTGCAAGAATTCTAAGATCAGTTTATAATTCAAAGCTCTGTCTTGCTGGGTGTAAAGGTGCCCGCCTGTCATTTCAGCTATGTGAGAGGTCGAGGCAGGAGGATTGCAAGTTTGAGGCCAGCCTGGGCAACTGAGCAAGACACTGTCTCAAGATAAAGTTTAAAAGAAAGGTTGGGCATGTGGCTCAGTGGTAGAGCTCTTGCCTAACAAGGGCAAGGCCCTGGGTTCCACCCCCAGAACTATAGAAAACAAACTAAAAAAGTATATGCCTCTCTCTTCCTTTCCCCCTCCCATGCTTTTTTCTCTCAATCTTTTTTTTTTTTTTTGACCCTTCTCTATCTTTCCCTTCTCTTGCTTTCCTAAACAATTCAGTTCTAAAGCCATCAGATGGGGTGGGGCTAGAAAGGAGGCCAGGTGGGATAGTGGTGGCCCATCCTGGTGAGAAGGATGTCCAGCCTGGGGTGGCCACAGCTGGCCCTCAGTGGATTGATCACCTCCTGTGTGAAGTTCAGAACCAAGGGCGGGGGTGTAGCTCCGTGGTAGAGCGCTTGCCTAGCATGCACCAGGCCCCCGGCTAGATCCTAGCACTGCACCCCCTCAAAAAAAGGTTTTAAAAAATCCAATTCTAAGTTATTGTAGAATTAAATATGAGAGGCAGAACAACAAAGCTTCTAGAAAATAATACAGTAGAAAATTTTCTGTTCCTGGCGTGGGGAACATTTTCTTAAACAAGGCCATGAAAATCACTAATACACACAAGATTAAACACTGAAAATAAGACTTTTGTTCAAGCAAAAAACACTATTAAGAGAACAAAATGGAAATCAATACAGCAGAAGGAGGTACTTGTGGTGCACGAAACAAAAGCTCTCATGAAAGAATACGTAAGTAACTTCTATACATCAATAAGAAAGGGACAGAGAACAAAAATGAAACAGGGCACAAGGTTTGAAGAAGTCCTTCAAAAGAGAGCACATTGAAACCTCCTGTATAGAAAGTCTTAAATCGCATTAGTAATTAAGAAAAAGCAGATTAAACCTTCCAAGTCATCCCAGCACACGTTCCCCAGCCTAGCTGAAACTAAGCAGTCTGCAGGACGAGGGGGAATTCTCATACACTGGTTGTGGCGAATTGTTCAAACCCCATTGGGAAACAGTTTATTTTTTTACATATTAAAGTTAAAAAATCCTATGACCAAAAAATTCACTCTGAAAAGTTCCACCCATTATAAACACATCCTTATGTGCTGAAAGACACGGAGGAGTCTCTTCCACACGGCATTACTCATGCAACATATGTCCCCAATGAAGCAGTCATGACTAAACTATGTGAAGAACTCCCACAAAGCAAAAGGAAAGCCGTCAACAGAAGTGTGGAGATAAATCGCAGATAGTCACTTTATAAAAGAAGATGCCCGGATGGCCAGCGACCATTTGGAAAAGTACTGATGTCATTAATCATCAGAGAACCGCAAAACAAAACCCCATCCAATAACCCCACAGACGAACCTCTTACTCCTACGACATCGGCAGGATTTAGGGCAACTGGGACTCTCGGTGAGGCTGGTGGGAGTCAAGCATTGCAACACCATGTGGCTTTTCTGCTGAAGTCCCCATTGCACCTACCCTGTGGCTGGCGGTCCGAGGCTGCGGTGCATGCCTGCAGGACACGCTACACCGGTCTCAAAGGACCTTCAGGGCACATCTGTAATGGGCCTCATGGGGATCGATGAGGGTCACATGTGTGACATAGCCATTCAAGGCAGTAGACTACAGTGGCAAAGTCAATGAAACAGTGCCCCACATAGCCCCGCAGACCAGCCTCACAAGCCTAAGCTGAAGATGCCCAGAACGACCAGGCGCAGTGGATCATGCCTGAAATCCCCGTGACTCTGGAGGCCACCAAGGCAGGAGGATCTCAAGTTCAAAGCCAGCCTCAGCAACTTAGTGAGGCCCCATCTCATAATTAAAAATAAAATTTAAATTTAAAGTGCTGAGGATGTGGCTTGTTGGTAAAGCACCCCTGGGATCCACCTGCAGTCCAAAAACCAACCAACCAACCAACCAACAGAAATAAAAAAACAAATTGAAAAAGAAAACACCCAGGACAAAGAAAGTCTACTGTGTGGTTTCATTTGTATGTAATAAAAGAGACAGAAACGAGGGAGGCAGACTGAGATCCAAGTGAGACCGGACTTTAGCCAAGTTTTCCTCGTCCGTTCGGTTCCCTTAATTATTGTTTTAATTGTACAAATTTAGGGGGCACCTTATGATAATTTGATACATATACAATAGTCAAATCAGTGTAGTTAATATTTCCATTTCCTTAAATATTAAGATTTTTTTTGCTAATGTGTAGCTGTTGTACATATTTATGTTTGGGATATCTCAGCGAGGACACAACATGCACTGATCAAATCCGGGTGGCAAGGTGTCCATCTCTCACCGTCACTCCTGGTTGGCTGTGTGATGAAGCCTCTACCCCTGGACTTGTGTAAGTGCGTCAACCTGCCCCACACCAGGAACCCCACAAACACTGAGAACTTCCAGCAGCTTGAGGCTGCCTCCCTCCCTGGCCCCTGGCCCCTAACACACCTGCCTGAGAAAACTCAAGGGTGACCAATGACTTTACCCTTTGGCTGTGGCCACACCTGACCATGGGAAGAGTCAGACTTTCTTAGTGCACTTACTAAGAAGGACTTACACTGTGACTCCTCCGTCCCTGGGAGAGGTGCACACAGTCATTTGGGATCCAGAGGGCTGCTTCCTGGACCCCCTCGGATGCCAGAACCCACTGGGTCGTAGATGATGTCAGCGTCTGGCATAGGATTTGCAGGCAACCCACCCAGCCCCTCCCAGAGCCTGAATTCACATCACCTCTGGATCACTTACAGCATCTAATGCAATGTAAATGTTATGGAGTAATTGTTTCACAGAGATGTTCAGGGAATAGGGACAAGAAAAATGTCTGTACACATTCAGTAGAGATGCAGGTTTTTTTTTTTCCCCCAAATATTTCTGCCTGCATTTAGTTGAATCCTGGGATGCAGAGCTCAGGGGTACGAGGGCCAGCTGTCTGTCTTTCTCAAGGACCTGAGATGCTAATCATCAGGAGGTGTGGAGCCCTCTGCCCTCCAGCTGGCCAGCAGTGGGCTGGACTAGTCACTTACCTGACCCACCCTTTCCAAATGTTCCCTTCCCTGCTGCTACTGAGTCCCCCTCTTTCCCTCCCTGCCTCTCACCCGGCCCTTTCCAAGGCCCAGTCTCCTCTGTACAGATTCATGGGCTATTGCCCATTTATTAAGATCTGTCTGTACCACTTGTCTAGGGTCTGGCTTTGCTTATCTTTGACCCCACAGCAGCAAGGGATAGAGAGGGTGGAGAGGACAGAGATGGGAAGTCACCTGGGGCCTTCTGGGGGCTGAAGTTCTATCCCTGACCTGGTGTTGGTTGTACCAGTGGCTAAAAAAAAAAAGAAAAAAAAAAAAAAAACAAACAACGATGACAAAAACAACCTGTCCTTTTTTGATTTGCAAACATTTCTGTCGGTGTGTTACATTTTAAGTTGTTTTAAAGCATTTAAAAAACAATAACTGGATCTGCTACTCACCAGAGGTTTGTATTCAACCCACAGCTTCCTAAAATAATGTGAAGGAAAAGTGCTGTTTGTTATTAGCTTTGGGACAAAAGCTGTAGATTTGGATGTTGCTGGTAGAATTCATTGTAGGAAGAACATATATTTTTGTGTATTATTAGCTTCCTGAGAAGCCACTTGTATTAGATTTTAAATTTTCAAGGTTGAATCATGCATTTGTTGTGGTTTCTGTCTTGTTCTTGTTGCTGGAGGACAGGGAGTGAGCCCAGGGTGCTCTAGCCCTGAGCTACATCCACAGTCCTTCTTTATTTTGAGACGGGGTCTCTAAGTTGCCCAGGCTGGACTCGAACCTGTGAACCTCCTGCCTCAGCCTCTGGAGTAGCTGGGACTACAGGTATGAGCCACGCTGCCTGGATTTCTTTGCCTTTTTTGAAGTGTGTGTGTTGAGCAGTGGACACTCCTAGGGAGCAGCACCTGGTAAACCTTGGCTTTGGGGGATATGCATCCTAGTGTTGCTTTTTGATTTAAATTTTAACAAAAGCAAACACTTATCTGGTGCTTACTATGTGGTGTGTTTTCTCAGCACTTTACATGTGTATTAACTCATTTATTCCTCAAAATAAGTCCTTACGTGTGAGTTTTCTCTTGAGGCACAGAGAGGTTAAGCTATTAGTCCAAGATCTCACAACCAATAAGTGGAGCATCTGGAATCATGTGGTCTGACCTCAGAACTCATGCTCTTAACTGTATGCCATCCTGGTTGTACATTCACTCTTGTGATGGTAACTGAACATTTGACTGCATTTGGTAATAACAATGATGTTCTGTGGCCTTTAAAACCTATAGAGAATTAAACTGAGCATGAGATATTGAGCATGTAAATGGGCAGAGGAAGACCTATGCAGAATCAGAACCATCTGCAGCAGCCTGTCCAAGAAAACCAATCGATTATTTCTAGTAGCCAGCCCACCCATCGATCCTGCTGTCCCAGAGTCAGATTCATGGAAGTCAGACTGCTGTTACTAGTGACCAGTCCAGGAACCCAAACGGTATGGCATGGAGCCCCAAATGGCCAGGGCTTGGTCTATAACAGACAGCTTCCCTGATTTTGGTTCTGCCAAGCAGAGAAAGTGGAATGTGCTCCCTTCCATCGCAGGGATGCCTGCTCTGGGTCGCCCTCTTCCGCCTTCCCTGGACAAGCCCCCTCTTGGACCCCCGAGACACCCCTGCCTCCTTCTGAAGCTGCTGCCAGGCTGAGTTTGCAGCCCTGCAAAGGGCAGGAGGTGGTGGCCAGCTCCTTTGCCACAGCAGACTCCAAGTGAGCAGCTCTACGTGGGTGGTCTCTACGTGGGTGGGCTGTCTTTCTAGAAATGACACCATTTCTGCAAGGAGCGGCCACCAGCAGCCTGAATGAAGTACCTGTGTGAGCCACTGGCCACACTGATCACACCTCCGTGGACACCTGACCAGAGCTGTCATCCAGCTGCACCTGGTCTGCCCCGCGGTTTAACCAACATTGTAAAAACCAGCTCTAAGGGGTCCTGGGTACCACTTCCAAGGCTTCTGCCCTCGCCCACGCTCCTCCTGGTTTACCATCTCTCTTCCCCAATTCTCTCTTCAGCTGCCGCCTCCAGATCCTCTCCCCTCTGTCTTCTGATGCTTTCCAAGCTCTCGCCAGTATCCAAGGCCAGGCCTGGTCCCCACCCCCAAACAATCAACTTGGGAAAGGTTTCCAAGGACAGCCTTGGGACTTCCTTCTGGGATGCAGTGTGCCTCAGGTCACTGGAGGGGAGGCCTGGTCAGGATGGCCCCGCAAGATGGCTTTCCAAAGCCCCGTTCATCTCGAGACTCCATGGCTTCCCGATGAGACAGAATGATGGATGGAGCCCTGGTATTTACCCATTAAGGCAATGAGGAGTAGGTCTAATTTGTGGGATCTCTAACTGATAGTTTGCATTTTAAGGTTAAGATAGTTTATTGCTTCCAGATGGTCAGCTAACTTCCAGCCAGAGGAGCCTTCCTGCAGAGTTTAAGAATAGCTATGATGCAGAGAGAGATTTTAATTATCATGTAAAGGATCCAATTAAAAAGACATACAGAAGTCGGCTTTTCACATGCTCAAGCCTATAAAGATCGGTAGTTTAAAAAATTACCTTAAGGAGGAAATTGGAAAATTATTCAATTTGAAGCAGAGACACTTGAGGAATTTCTCAAATTTGGGACCTGGAAGGAGGCTGCCTGTTCGTACCCAGGCCCTGGGTCCTTGCCTTGCTCCTTCTGCCTCTTCACGGCAGGGGCTGTGAAGACTGCTGTGAAGACTCCTGAAACCCTTTTGTTCTTTATGAGTTTATTTCTGGAAAAAGGCAGATTCTTTTCAGTCAGTTAATCTGACAGCGAGCAAGCAATTGACTGTTTTTTTGCCTTTGAACTGGACACCCCACGGGTTTGATCCTGACTCTTCCCGTTACTGCGACCTTGGACAAGGTACAAGCCCTTTCAGCCTCAGTTTCCTGCTCTGTAAACGGAGGAGCCCCTCTGCTGGTTTCTGGGGCACCTCTGGGATGAGTTTTGCACCTGTGCCTAGTCACAGGTGAGGGCCAGACCCGACCGATGACAGGTGGGGACAGTTCTACATCAGCACTCTCTTCTCTGTGACATCCTCTCCCTGGCCCTGGGGCTCTGCAGCACGGGAGCATTTTGCAAAAGGAGCAGTTGTGTTTGTAGGAGGGAGGTGACAAAGTCCTGCTGGAGGCCAACGGGGCTCTTGGGGCTTAATGACTTGGAACCAAGAAGCTGCTGATGAGTGATACAGTGACCCTGAATTGACACCTTCTTCCCACCTCCCTGCAAGACAGACCTCCTGACTGTTCTCCTCATTTTCTCTGCTTGGCACCATGAGAGAGGGCTGAGACAGAAAGCTGAAGCCGGGCCAGACAGCCCAGGGAGGAGACCCCGCCCGCCGTCCCTCCTGGGTCTCACAGCGTCCCTCACCTCCCTGGCTGCTCTCCTTCCCCTTCCCATCCCAACTCGATCCTGGGATTAATTTAATTAGAATAAAATTGAGGTCTCTGAATATGTCAATCCTTTTCCCGGAGCTATTGTCTCCACAGCCCTGTCTCCTCTGTAGCTCGGCAGAGTACAACAAGCTTGGCCAGATGCTCTGCAAGAGGACACACATCCTTCTCCTGCTGCTCGGAGCTGGGGACCCTCGTGTGTCTGGCACCAAAGCCACTCTCCGTGATGAACATGCACCACCCTGACTGCTGCCCCACAATCCGGGGTGTCTTTAGACTTCTGTGTCCACCTTTGATGGTTGTACCTGTTTTTTGATGGAGCGGGTAGAGGAGACTGGCAGTGGGTGGGGATGATGAAGGAATGAGGCAAGGATTCTCCTTGAAGACCCGGGGGTATCTGGACAGACGCTCCATTTCCACACTCAGTAGGACTTAAAAGGCAGGACGTTGGCCCCGGTCGAGGGATGTTTAATTCATTACCTGCGTGACTATTGTAGCCTTATCTAGTCCTGGTGGGAGTCCCAGGTGGCTAATAACTTCCCGAAGTATCCTTTGCTTTGTTCTCTTCTTCCCTTTCTACCTTCCTGCCATGTTCAGAAGTCAGATTTAAAAGAATGGGAAGAAGATTTCCAGACCGGACCTCTTTGCTCTTGGGAACAAAGCAGAGAGAGAGAGAACTAAGTGCAGCCAATGCTAGCCCCGTCCATGAGCCTCTCCTGTCCACGTGGACCAGCGGGCTCTGGTCACTAGGATCACGGACTCTGCTGGGGGACAGGTCCAGTCGCTCCTCCTACAGACCACTGCAACGGAAGGCGGCTCTCCTGTGGAGATGCAGAAAGGGCTCCCACGACTCGGCACATCAGGAGAGAGGCGCTAACAGGCCTTTCCTGAAAGGAGGTCTCTGAATGACCTTCAAACACGGGGAAATGTCTGTGACCATTCGTCACCAGGGAAAATGCAAATTAAAGCCACAAAGAGATACCATCTCATACCCACGAAAACAGCTGAGATGGAACTGGCTGGTGTCAGCAGGCACTGGTGAGGAGCTGGGCAGCTTCTCATGACACTGCATATGTGGACTTCCAGCAGTCACTACTCATGGGACTGACACACGTGCACACAGAGGCTGTGGGGACCGTCCACGGCATTTTTACTTACACTGGCAAAAGCGAAGCTTACGTGTGTCCATCAATATGGACTAGAGAAAGAAACTGGAATGTCCTCCTATAGTGAGACAGGGTGTGAGTATTTTTTAGCATGAGAAAAAGAAAAAATTATCGATTCATGCTGCGATATGAATGAGGCCTAGGCTAATCATTGAAATTGAAAGAAACCAGATAAGAAAAACTACTTATTTGTATAATTCTGTTTCTATAGAAAACAAATCAGTTTTTCGTAGGATTGGAATTTTGGGAGAGACTGATGACAGAGGGTCACAAGGGAACTTTTTGGGGTGATATGAATGTTCTCTACTTTGAGAGTGGCAGTTGTTACCTTGATGTTTCAGGAACACATATGTGTTAGTCAGTTTTCTGTTGCTATTTCAGAATGCCTGAGACAATCAGTTTAATAAGAGAAAAGGTTTATTTCAGATCATGGTTTCAGAGGCTTCAGTCCCATGGTCTTTGGGCCCTGTTGCTTCACCCCTGTAGCAACATAGTAGCTCACGGCAGAGTGTGTGCAGGAGAAGTCCTGTTCACCTCCCGGCAGCCAGGAAGCAGAGAGAGATGCAAACGGGCTGGGTCCCAACATCCCCTCCAAGAGCACACCCAAACCCAATGTATCATCCAACTTCCTCCTACCAGGCCCCACTCTCACAAGCTCCACCATCTCCCAATAGCACCACAGGCTGCCTCTGGGGGAATGCATCAGCTCCAAACTATAGCAGCACATGTTGGTGAAACATCATTGAAATACACTCTTAGGACAGGTGCACCTTATGTTACATAAATTACACCTTGATGAAGCTGAATTTGGAAAACAGTAGGAAAGCACAACCCCGTCCGGGCCAATACATCAGCCACAAACTTTCTGAAGATGTCGCGTAGGCTAGGGAGTTACTTGTGGAGACGTGACCCAAACTCTTGGCAGGAGGGCAAATCAGAAGCCTTGGTGTTTGCTCAGGAAGACTTTGGTGGCTGTTCAGGAGAACAGGATGGAGTTTGTACCCCGCGAAGTCCCTCAACCACACACCACTGTGGTGTGGATGGTGAAGACGGAGGGACGGCGAGTGGTTCAGTGGTTCTATATAAAATTGCATTTATTATGCTCAGTGTAAAACCGAGTTACTTGAAAGTGGCGGATAATAATGGAAAATCAGAGGCTTCTGAACTCAGAAAATGTCAGCTGGCATGCTTTTGTGGGCCTGCACTGAAACGTGAATATCCTAAGCTTAGTGTTGCTATTACGGCTCTGGAAGGCACAGGGCAGGTGTTTTGATGTTGGTTTTATGACTGGCTATAAAGAAATTCTCCTATATATGCTCATGTGTATTGGGCACAAAGAGGCTTTCTCTTCCTATCGAATTCAAGTATCTCTTTTATTTCTCTTTATAGGAATAAATTTCTGTATACACAATGGAAGATACAAACCAGATTCCTGTGGACCTGCTCACATTTCAGGCTGAAGAACAGACATGAGGGCCACTGTGGGCCATGCCTCCTGACCCATCCAGACCAGAGACCGCGAGCTGATTTCCTCAGTTCATGAACTCCCCCCTCTCCAGCCAGTGCTTGTTGGGAGGGTCTCCCACCAACACGGAGAGTAGATGTGTACTCTGTGTGTCTCACAGTCCTTGGAGTTGCAGGATGGTGAGCAGATCACTAGGTCAATGTGGCTGTTGAGGGGAGCATCCCCAAACGCAGAGGGCATGTCCACAGGATGCAGGCTTTAGGGAGCTGGGGGAGATTTTGCACACACACACACAAACACACACACACACACACACATGCAGACTCACACACAGGCACGCACATGGTACGTACCTCATGGACATGCAAAGGGCCCATCTGGTGAGGAATCACGGGCCCTTGTTGTCCCCTTAACAGTCTCCATGAATGTGCCATCTGCGAATTCCTCGACCTACCTAGGGCTGGAAAGGAAATGAGGATGAAGGCCTGGGATGAAGAGGATGGGATCCTGTCTCCCTCATTTCACCACAGGGAAAGCCATCTTCTGAGTACGAAGCAGAAAAGAGCACTTGAGTATAATTTATTTATTCGCCTAATTTACTAATGTGCATGGATGAGCTTATTGATCACTCTGGCGCAGAAACGGTTGCCTCCCCCGCCCGGGTGCACAAGGAGCTTGGATCTGGCCACGTCTTCCTGGACGTCCACTCTTTGTTCTGCTGCCCCTCTTTTCTTTTGTGCCGTAAGATACCTTCAAACTTCTTGTTGAGAGATCAATAAGAAGAGATGTCATTTGTGAATTTCATAATGACATCCTGAAAGTGGTTGAATAATACAGCAGTCTGTGATAGGAGAGAGGAGGGGAGCCTTCTTGTCTTGCTCTCTGATTTCAGTCCAAACCAGGGTGGTGTCTGTTGTCATTTTCATCTAAGAAGCTGTGTGTCAGGCTCTGTCCCCTGCTTTCTTCAAAGAACCCCTCTCCCCCTGCATAGATGCCTGATGTCTCCTCGCATCCATCCATACCCAGGATCACCCCACCCCTGGCCTGGAGCAGCCTGGCCCTGAGCTGGGTCTCTGGATGCCGGGATGCAGAGAGATCGGATGTAATAATGCCAGGACTCAGCGTCAGGTGAGACGGGGTGGGGTTGGGGGGGGGCGAATGCCACTCGGACTCCATGGCCAGGTTCAAGGCCCCTCCTTTCATCCTGGTTCTCTTCCAGGTCCCTTGTCCCCTGGCTCAGTCCTCCACCTGGGTGCTGCTTGAGAAGTGCTATCTTTTTTCTAGTCGGTACCCTGTCCCAGGAAAACAGACCCCTGCACCCCATCCTGTGGGCCCCTCTATGACCTAAAGACAGAGCCACCTCTGTGTATCTCCTGCTCTGGGTGATCTGCCACTCGTCACCTGTTACTGGTCCTTGGAGACTAGGGTCCCCCTGCCTGCCAGGGCCTCCTCCATCACCTGCCATAGAGTCTGTGCTCCAGTGCCGGCAGGTGCTCCCCCCCACCTCCCCCAGCACTCTGTGGTCATCGCCCCCTGAGTGGCCCCAGCCCCTCCTGCGCCCCGCAGGCCACTCCATCCTCTGCCCTCCCCCTGGGGGTGGAGCTCCTGTGCATGGTGGAGATCAAAAGTGGCCACTGGCAAGGCCCTCTTCAGGTTGCTCTAGGGCTCATTGGCCAAAGTGTGGTGCCCACAACCCTGATGGAATCAGGTGCTTTGGGGAGGGACACTGAAGCACTTAATTTGCACAGTGACCACATATAGTCTACCTCGGCTCAGAGTATATGGACCCCAGACAGACTGAAAACCTGGCTCCTCCGCTCATCAGCTGTGGAACCTCAGCAAGTTACTGATCATGTCTGTGTCTCATTTGTTAAATGGGCATGATAATAATGGCCCCTACCTCATAAGATGCCTATGTGGACCAAAATGAGCGAATGCATGTGAAACGGTAAGTTGAAACGTTAATGTTAAGAGCACGCAGGGATTGCACCTCATGAAAGTTGATTATTTTGTAAATATTAGTATTTAAATTTTAGCTAATTAAAAAGAGAAGTGAGTTTGTTTAAAAAATATGTAAATGATAATACAGTTGATACTTAAACATTGAGAGGTGAGTACACCCAACTGGGAAGGCTGAGCTGCTGCAACAGATCTCCCAGATTCAGTGGTATCCAGTACTTGAGTATTTTCTTGATGTAGGATAGGTACCTCAGGTTAGCAGGTAGTTTTCCTGCATGTGGTGTTTCTGGGCCCCAGGGTCCCTGTGTCTCATTGTCATCATGTGCATAGCAATGACCAGGTTGATGCCTTCAGGTTCTAGTGCACGGAGAGGGGCAAGGAACAGCACGAAGAGGCCCCTGGAGCTCTGATGGTCCCTCCCCCAGAGGCAGTACTTGCTCTCCAGCTTATATTTGAGCAAAACTTATCGCAGAACTCACACCTGGCTGCAAGGGAGCCTGGGAAATGAGTCTATCAGGTCTCAGGCTTTGATGGCAGCTAACTGACTTGGAAGGTAAGTGACCGGTGTTTGGGAAATACTGCTTTTGGGGTGGGTGGTAGGATTCTTCTTGGGCCCTGGGTCAGGAAGTAAAATGGCAGTTAGGGACTCCCCATGACAGGGAAGGGCCAAGGAATTTTGGGTTCACCTCGCACTGGGTTTTACCTTACCCCACTCTCCACTGAGATTCCCGCTCTCTGTTCTCTTATGCAAAATTGGCTACAAAGTGTCGTGCTTTGAAATCACCTGGGGCATTGCAGGATGGGATTAGGCAGAATTATACCCCCACCTACAACCCCACCAAAGATGTCCTCACCCTAATCCTCAGAACCTATGGACAGATCCTCTTACGTGAACAAAGGGACTTTGCAGATGTGATTAAAATTAAAGACCTTAAGATGGGAAATCGGTCTGGATTTTCCAGGTGGGCCCAGTCTACTCCTGAGAGTTCTTATAAGTGGACGATCTTTTCAGACTGCGGCCGGAGAACCAGAGGGATGGCAGCATGAGAAGAACTCAGCCTAACGCTGCTGGCTTCGGAGACCAAGGAAGCGCCATGATCCAAGCAAACTGGGAAGCTCTAAAAACTCATGGTGAAATTTAATCCTGGTTGAAAACAGGCATTAAGAGACGGGATCAGGTGCAGGGATTGCACATTAAAGGTGATTAGGGCAGGAGTGCTTTTCCTCCTGAAGGATTAATCCATTTGCAGGTTAACGGATTAGTGGGCTATTTTAAGAGTGGGTTTGTCATAAAAGTCAGTTTGACTCTGTCTCTTGGATGTGACCCTCTTGCTATGTGGCACCCTTTACTACCTTTGGGGTCTGAGAGGGTCTCCAGCAAGGAAGAGCCCAAGATGTGCCCCTCCATGGAAGGACTCCCAGCCTCAGAGGCATGAGCTGCGCAGTCCTCGACTCCTTGCAAGCCACCTGGCACTCTGCCACAGCCACAGAAACAGACCAGCCCAGACCCAGAGGACCCCCAGAAGGGCATGTGGCCCTGTCAGTGCTTTGATCTTAACCCAGAGAGGTCCATGCCAGACTTCTGTCCTCCAGAACTGTAAGATAGGAAAGCTGTGCTGTTTAGGACACCAGGTGGCCAGGGATTTTTCACAATAGCAATTGAAAAAAATCACATGAGAACCTATATCCCTGGTTGAGAAGAAATGTTAAAAAAGAAAGATGGAGACACCAAAAACCATTGACAGTAACCAGAGGTGAAGGGACATGGGTGACAACCAAGGAGGCTGAGGGACTGGGGACAGTCCATTTACTTGTCCTTGGCCATGAAGTAAGCTAATGCTGGCCAAGGCACAACCCCAAGGATTTCCATTCATCCCTGAAAGTCACCTGCGCTGTGGGGACCCCAGAAGCCCTGCTCATTCCCATAGTCCTGGCAGAGAGCTCGGGCTGTTCAAGTGAACTGTCAAAATCACGCCTTCCTGGGCCTTTTCTCCAAACAAGCTTCCCATTCAGCAAGAAGCTGTGGTTGCAAAGGCCACCCTCCAGAGGCTCCGTGACACCCCCAGGTAGCCAGTCTTGAACCCAAGCCACCAACCTTTACACAGAAGTCGTACCAGCAAATATAAAATGAGGAAAGCAACATGGGGTTCATGAATTCACATCCGCATGGCCCTGGTGGGCAGGTCGTGGGCAAAGAAAACTCCATCCAAAACACCCAGAGCTGGGTTCTAGACTTCAGAGAGAAGATGGAATCAGGGCCTAATAAATGCCTTGAGCTCACCCCCCACCTCCCCCAAGCACCCATCCTTTTTCTGGCCAGCTGGGAACATGACTTGTTGGGCAGGACCAGGACTGGTTGGGCAGGGCAGTTCGGGTATGGGACTGAGTGTGGAAGCCTTCTGGAGCCTTCTGGCCCTTTCACGAATCATGCCTCCCTGAGCCCCTGGTTGTCCCCTGCCTTTGCCAGCTGCCTGGTCCACTGGGGCCTGAGTCCTCTGAGCAGTGTCAGTCTCACGTAGTGGTGATGTTGTGCAGGGAAAGCCCGCCCCTGCCTCTCCTCCATGCACCCAAAGCCAGCTCAGACCCCATCCCTGCTCTTCCCCAGGAGCAAGCGACAGTGACCAGGTACTGCAGGCCTTGGGAGGCTCCTCCTGCTCGCTGATCACTCATTTTCACTTACAGCATACAAAGACAGTCTCAGGGTTCTACAAACGTTTACTAAATCAAGAAAAGATGCACACATCAGTGAGAGGCTTCAGCTGAGCTACATTTCAGGAGAGCATTGCAGGCCAGGCAGCACACAGGGTGTCATCTGGGGGCTGTAAGTGAAAAGATGGGCACAGAGACAGAAGGAGAGAGAGGGCATGTGCTAGGGCAGACGGCTCGACTGGTTTCCCAAGGGCCATGACTCTGTGCATAAGCAAGACAAGGTGGGACAGGCCCAGCTAACCATCCCCCAGGGGTAGGTCACATTGTTTCTCCCAACAAAAATGTAATAACTTCGGTGTTGTGCTTTATTTGCTATTTCCCTCTCCTCCTAGACAATAAGCTCCAGGTGTGCAGAGAATATCTATCTCTGTGCTCTGCACAGAATGGTACACTGCAAGCACTCAATAAATGTTTAATGACTAAGTCATTGAATAGACACTTCATGGATTGGCAGATCAATCTGTGGATGACCTGTTGATTAAAAAGGTGCCCAGATTAATAACTCTTTTGATGGGGCTTCCATGGAGGAGCTGGTAGCACTGGAATTTTAGACTCTTGAGTTTTAGAGGTGATCCAACAGCAGAGAGAAGCCTTGGGTCAAGTTCATCCCCAGGGCTGGTGTGCACTTGGCAGGCAGAGAGATGCTGATTGCTTTTTCAGGGTGGACTGTTGGGAAAAGATGTGGAACAGTGTGATTACGTGTGCATATTTATTTAGGACTTGTGTACACGTGGGACTGTGGGTATGAATTGTGTCTATTAGAACACAGAGGTTCTGTGTCTGCTGCCTGCTTTCCAGTGGGTGCTGTGTGCCCACCCTCTGAGCTGCTGGTGAGCCTGGGGCAAGAGGTGTGGCCTGGATGGGGAACCTGGTGCTGATGCCTGTTTCCCCCAATGCCTAGGCTTCCTCAGGGATGGTGATTTTAACGGCAATAGCAATGCCCAATATTTATTGAGTACTGAGAGGCTGAAATACAAACAATGGCCAGACCAAAGATGGTAGGACCTCACTTTCCAACCCTGCAGCAATCCGCCCAGAAAGCCAATCCGTAACCTCCCAGCATTCTGTTGTAACAGCCAGGCCCTGCCATGAGCTTCTGGATGCCCTGCTTCCTCCCCAGGATCGACCAAAGCAAGCCTAACCAACTCCCCCAACTAGTCACACGGTTAACCTTTCTGGTTAGCCTACCTCTGGCTTCCCCAGGCCATCAGCCTCCAATCAGAGCACACCCGAAACCCTCTGTTTTTCCACGATAAATGCTCCCTTCCCTCTGTGTGCCCTTGAGCTTCTGTCCAGCACAAATGATGGTGAACCACCCCCTTGCAATACCAAGCCCTGAATAAACAGCCTGTGTTTGTTCCCATTTGAGTGGCCTTGGTTTGTTTCTGTGGTGCTTACTGTATGCCCAGCACTGAGCTAGGTGATGTACACATATTTGCCTGTTGTCATTCAGGAGATAGCTTTATGTATGAGTGTTATTGATGTTTACCCAGAGAAGTTAGGTAATTTGCCCACAGTCACACAGGACTTCACTGGTGAGAAGCATACACAATGCCCTGCAGAGACCATGAGCACACAATAGGATAAGTCATTTGTCTCCCCTCTTAGTTCCCCCCACCACCATTACCTGAAGTGGGGAAGTGGATTTGTGCCTTTTTACTGTCTTTAAAATAACTCCTCTACCACAGAACTCAGGGTTCCATGAGAGACCTTGTCCCCTGCTTCTGGCAGAAGTAAGTGGACTGTTGAAACCTCTGAAGGGCAATGAACTCCAGTTTTTTGTTTTTGTTTTTTTTTTTTTTTTGGTGAACTTGCAAGTCTTTTGGCCCCTCTGGTAGACGAGTGTGAGGTGCAAGAAATTTTTAACAAACCAACAGTGAGCAGAGTGAACCGTAGTTGAAGAGTAAAGATGTGTTTGGAATCAAATAAGATGTGTTTGGAATCAAATCCCTCCGTGACTCTGGACAGGTACAGTGAGTTCCTTTCCAGCTTGCTAGAGCAGAAGGCAAGCAAGCCAACAAACCAGTCTCTTGAAAGAGTGTTTGTCGTTCCACCATGTTTTATGACTGGGGAAAAAATTCTGGAGGCATCCAAGATAAAATTCTAACTTTAAAGTCAAAACTGATCTGCTCCTTGGTGACAGAGATGGGAGCAGACCCAGACCTCTGGGTGAGCAGGTCACAGAGCCCTGAGTTCTTTCTCTAGCTGGACTGGAGCAAATCACATGCAGACAGATGGCGCTACAGCTTGAGGCAGGTCACCCAGCCTTTTGGGAGCCTCAAGGTCAGGATGGTGCAGACTCTAAACCTGTCTGTGATCTGCGAGGATGTCAGGTAAGTGGCTCCGTGTGCTCCTGCCAGGTCTGGGGAGTCAGTCACTTAGCTGGAAGAACCTATTACATTCAGCTCCTTCCTACCAATCTGACCTCCATCCATACCCTGAGTCCTCCACCAGGATCTGAGTCCTCCATCAGGATCTGAAGTCCTGAGTGGCCTGAGTCCTCCACCAGGATCTGAAGGCAACCTGATAGTTCCATCAGCCTTGGGTACCTTGTTCCACTGTTTTCAGAAGCAGCTGGCACATGAAAAATATTTAACTGATTATGTTCTTGTATAAACCACTCTCCCTGATCCTCAGATCCAACTAAAGGCAGATCAAAAAAAAAATTTTTTTTTAAATTGCATCCTTTCTGAACAGGTGCTGACTTCTTTCTTGTTATTCCCTACACAATATTACCATAGCATTTACATTGCATTGGGTATAAATAACCTATGCAAATGCTACATTTCACCTAAGGGACTTGAGCCTCTGAGAGTTTTGTTGTGTATGTGTGTGTCTAAGAAGAAGCACCCACAGATACATGGGTGTGGGGGTTCTTTAATTTTTAGGGTCATAGACCACATTGAGAATCTAATGAAAGTTATAGGTATCCCCCCCCCCCGGAAAAATTCCCAGATGGCCACACACATAATTTTTGCTATCTTATTGAGAAGTCCTCACACATTTCTGAAGTCTTCCCGGGCACTTCTGGGGACACAAACTGGACACGGAATGTGCCTTTGAGCAGAATGAAGAGCCCAGCTAAGGTTAGACACCGCCTATGGGTAATGTCCTCAAGCTCTGGTGTGCTCTGGGTTTCCCTGAGTGCCCTGGGTTTCCCTGGGTGCCTCAGTTGGAGAGAAGGGTGATTGGGCGCTCGGTATTGCCCGGCAGGGTGTGGCGGGGCAGGTGGGAGCATGTGTATATACGCATGTGTGAGGAGGTCAGTCGCTATTAGAAGTGTGCTTGAAATAAATGAGTGACCATGAACTCCAAGAGGGTAGAGGAGGAACTGAGAGCTGGTGGGAAGCTCTACACTGGGCAGGAAGAGAGGTGGCACCCGGAGAAGGTGCTTGGTTGGAGTTGAGCATGAAAGAGGTGAAAGACAAGAGCGGCCGCCTGAGCTCCGGGTGGGACTCTGGAGCGGTGGCAGGAGCTGGCCCTGAAGGCGGAGCTCAGGGTGTAAGCGCCACAGGCCCCTGGAGCCTAGTGTTAAAATCAGGGAGAGAAGCCAGCTCTCCGAAATTGGTCTTGCCTGGATCCCTCTCATCTCCATTCTGAAGTCTGTTTCCTCCACTTTCCTTTTTGTCTTTCCCATCTCCAAATATGCACAAGCTCGGGAGTCAGACTCCCGGGGTACCGAGCCCACCATCTCAGCCTTCCCAGCTCAGCCTGAGTGAGGCTTCCAAACTGACTTTCAGATGTGTGTGTTTAAGGTGCTGGTGTTGGCACTCAGAAGGTGACACCCCAAAGTATGGCAACGTTGGCTGCTAAGTACTTCAACCAAGGAGATCAGATGACTCAGAAGTAGCCTTCAAAGCAAAGTCTCTGTTCTGCTTTGTCTAGATGTTGGGTCTCCCACTGTCTTTCTCCCCGAAAGTGAGTCATAGCCACCAGAATTCCTCTTCCCCCAAGGTGGGTCGTAGAAAATAGACCCCCCCACCCCAAGCCAGACATGAAACCTATGGAGTTCCTCTCTCCCTTCTTTGTTAAAGATGCTCATTCCAGAGGGGTACTGCCCTGAGCGGCACAGAGAAGGCAGCAGAAGGTGGACACAGGGGTCGGGCAGGGTTGTCCCTTGGTCTATCACCTGCAGATCAGATCCCTTTCTCCAGTCACCTTTCTGCACAGCTGTCCAGTCTTCATTGAATCTAAACATAAAATAAAGCTGTCCCCAGGTCTGTGGGCCCTCCTACCTGAAGGCTTCAGTGCCACCCGAAACTGTGATGAAACAATGTGTCATGCTTTGCTCTTCTTAACCTGTTATTATAGGAGTGTGGGCTGTGCCCCTTGTGATGGGTGAGGAGCACTGTGCACCTTTCCGCCCCTGTGACAGCTTCCATCTGTAGTGGTTATAATGACACCTGACTCAACTGGGTATTCAGTGGGATAATCTGGGGACCTCATCTGCCTCTGTGCCTGTCATGCCAGAACTGCTTGGTAGCCCAGATTTCTTCCCCCACTTCCCTCCTACCCAACATGTGTGGTAAAAAGTGTCTTTCATGGGGCTTTTCATTTAACTACTTTGTTTCCACTTTCTTATAGTTTATACCAAGCAAACACCATGAGGAGTCTATTGGATGGAGTTCCAAGAGAATGAAATAAAAAGAGGGTTAGGTTTTTAAATGTACTTTTCTATGTTAAAAATCAATATTTGAAATAACAAGCAAAACAACATCGGTTCGCTTAGACAAACACCAAACAGGAATAGAAATCCAATGAGATGGAAACGATGAGGCTGCTGGTGGAAACCACCAAGTTCATTTGGTTTTACTGTCTAATTTTTATTAGTTGGCAGCCTGGTTTCTTTTTCAGGCCTAAGGAATTAAGTGGATCAACGAGGGGGTTTGGATTTCAGTATTTGGAGCTCCTGGTTTTGGAAGGAGGAAGAGGTCATGGAAATCCAGTAGCCAAAGACACATGCTTCTTGTAATAAAATGCCAACCGAGGTGCGGTGGTCACAGAAACGGTGACAGGGACGGTCAGAATTCTCTCCCGGAGAGAACCTCCCAGGCCCGCTTACGGCGGGCCTGGCTCCGAAAGTCACAGAATCCGTGTCTCCAGGCCAGATTTTCCCTCTAGCCATTCCTGGCCACGCAAAGCGGAGCTGCGAGCACACAGAAAGGGATGTCTTCATCACCAGCCGGGATGGAACGAACCCGCCCGCTTGGGGAGAGCTGAGAACCAGGGTCCCTCCGGCGCCGGCCGCAGCCAGCATGACTTGACCGCCCCCATCCCGCGCGGTCCCCGCTCTCCTGGCGCCCCCACCCTCTCCGGGTGCGCGCGCACGAGCCGGCGAGCCGGGGAGCGGTGCGCCCAGCAGCCTGCGGGCGGCCACGGCGACTGGCTCGCGGGGAGCGGGCGGCCGGGGGCGGCGGAGGAGGAGCCGGCGCCGCGGCCGCTCCCCTCGGGCCGCGCCCCGCCCTCCGTCTCCACCTGCGCGTCCCCTCCGGGCTCTCCAGCCCCAGGGTAGTGGGGCCTCTCGGTGCCGCAGCGGCGGTGTCACTGCGTCCGCCAATTGGGAGACTAGGCGTTTGGGTCCTTGGGGCGCGGGACGAGCCGCGCGGCCCGCTCTGACAAGCGCTGGGTGCGCCGGCGCGCGTCCCTCCCCGCCGCGCTGCCCGCGACGTTTTGGGAGGGGGATCGAGAACTGCTGTGACTTTTGAGGTCCGACTTCTCCTTCCGGCCAGCCTTGCGACGCACCAGCTCCGAGACAGGCCAGTGTGCCCGGCAGGCCCCGAAGGCTCCCTGCGTGGTGCCGAGACTTGGAACGTGTCCGAGAGCCCGCGGCGCTGTGCGCGCTGGTGAGTTTGCGGGTCGGGCGGGGTGGCCCCGGCGCCAGGGACGGAGAGGACGTCGCGAGTGGCCCAGGCCCCCGAGTGCTGACCCTACTTTGAGAGTGATTGAGACTTGGTCGTGACTGCGGACCTGCGAGGATGCAGGCGCCGGGTGTGGGCTGTTCCTCCGCCCGGCGTGATGGAGCGGGCCGGTGAGCGGAACAAAGGCACCGGCCCGGAGGAGCGGATCCTCGGCTGAAGAGCGCGGCTCGTGCGCCGCTACAGCTGCTTTGGGCGAGGGTGGTGGCTGTGTGGCTCCCGGGGTGGCGCGCTCATCCGCGGGCAGACGGCGAGCCCTGAGCCCGGCACCTGCGCGCCACTCCCGCCCCGCTCCCGACTAGCTGGGTCTGCCTGCCCGCCGGCCCCGGGGTTTGCGGCCGCCGCGGCCCAAGGTTCAGAGGCGAACCCCTTGCTGGTGCAGAGGAGAGACCCTCCACCCCAGCCCCGACCTTTCGCCGCCAATCCTGTAAGGGGTTGCGCTCTGTGGACTGAGCAGGCGTCTCGGGGAGCACTTCTGCAGACCCAGTGCTTCCATGTGAGCCACTGCTCTCTCTCCCGACCACCCGATCCTCCCGGCCGTCTCTGCTGCCGGAGCTTCTCCACTTGGGGCCAGCAGCGGCTGGGATCCTCGCCCGCCGCCAGGTGTGTGAGGCTCGCACAGCCCCAGGCTGTCCCGCGCCTCACCCGAGTCTGAGGGGGCGCGGGTCCGGGGCGAGGGCCGGCCGGGTTGTTTGATGGCTTCACTGAGAAGAGTCAAAGTGCTGCTGGTGTTGAACTTGATTGCGGTGGCCGGCTTCGTGCTCTTCCTGGCCAAGTGCCGGCCCATCGCGGTGCGCAGCGGAGACGCCTTCCACGAGATCCGGCCGCGCGCCGAGGTGGCCAACCTCAGCGCGCACAGCGCCAGCCCCATCCAGGATGCAGTGCTGAAGCGCCTCTCACTGCTGGAGGACATCGTCTACCGGCAGCTAAATGGTAAGGACGCGCTGGCGCCCACGGGTCTCGGCGCGCTCGGGCGGGCGGTCAGGGTGAGCTCCCGGGGCTCTCTGCGCTGCGCTCGGTGGCCCGCACCCCAGGGGCCCAGCGCGCTCCCTCTTACCTTCCCTGCCCGGTGTTGGGCAGGAGGCGAGGGCTGCTGGGAGAACAAATGCTTGCTTCTTTTCTGTGCCCCACGGTAAGTTTGGTTTTAGCTTGGAAACATGTCAATGCCGTTGGCGCCCGGTCCCCGCGTGCCAGGCAGGAAATCATTCCTTGGTGACTCCAGCCAGAGCGCAGGAACTGGCAGAACAGCCAACTGGGACTGGAGGCGTGGGCCGATGTCTAGGGAGGAAATGCTGCTTGAGCGCTGCATGTAGTGGGGAGCAGAGCCGGTGCAGGGGTGGATCAGCGGCTTGAGTGTCTGCAGAGTCAAGGCCCCAGGTGGTGTAGCTGATGCCCTTCTCTAATAAGTTGAATGGATGTGTTTCTCTGAAGGCGAGCAGCACAGCTAATAAGGAGTACTTCCTGCTGCCTCAGTGGAGGCTGCTCTTAAGAACACTCCCATTTCTCATCCCACGCTGCTGCAGAGGGACAACTGCTGAAGTTCCCCCGCAGTCCTGGGAAACAGGTGTTCAGAGGGTAGCAAAGTGAGGTGTGGCATCCATCTGTGACAGTGGCCAGAATCTGCCTCATCTAAAGAGTTCTTAGGGAGAAGGGGGAGACTTTTAATGTTCCTTGGTTACACCCAGTCCCAGGGACTGATGGTCATTGGACACTTGTTGTCCCCAACATCGGTGTTGCCTACTTGAATTCAGGCAGCTCTGCAGGATCCTAGATGGGTTTATCTAAGGCTCCTCCCTTCCTGGGCTCCTAACTCATATTCTCATGTGGCAGTTCCAGAACTTCAGATGATCATAAAGATAATGCTGATAAATGATGGGTGGGATTCTGCTGTGTGCCAGATACTGTGCAAAGACATCACGAGTGCATTATCTCAGAACGTCCATGTCAGTCCAAGGTGGTTCCACCCCATCCCTATATGGGAAATGAAAAAACGAGGCGGCTAAGTTGTTCCGAGTCCTGCCGTTAGGAAGCAGTGAGGTTTCCAGTCAGAACCCTGCGTCTGGTTAGCCACACAGCCTGTGTTCTTGGCCTATGATGTCCTTCTGATTACGAGGTTTGCTGAAAATAGAAATATGTGGAGGGGCAAGTATAGATGGGACCTGTGTACTGTTGGGGACCATACTTAACTGTTTTCACTGTTGTGAGAAGGGATCAGCCCTGCGGCAGGTGGCAGGGGACAGGGAGGAGGAGGAGGATGCAGACTGTTCTCTTCCTGCTCTCTGATGGTCCCCTCTGGATGATTCCAGGGAAGTTGTGGTCAGTTCCTTGATCACAAGAGGGCCTCAGGGTCTTTCTGCATCAGTCAGGAGGCACCCAGGGGATGCCTTGACCACCATCTGCAGTGTGAAGCAGGTCTGGCCCCTGCCCCTTGCAGGTGGTGTGGCTAGGTGTGGGGGAGCCCACTGGAGCCTTGAAGAAGCTCTTCTCCCAAGTGTCTAAAACCAAAATGAACCAGTGTAAACAGGACCCCACAGCTAATTTCTGGAGGAATCAGAGGCTTAGTAGACCTCATGTTTGGCACAGATACCTGCCATAGATATGTCCCTGGAGCCCAGTGGACAGCCCAAGTCCCTGACTCTTGGCTGAATTCAGGGACACTGGCCACTTTGTGGTCAGTTTCTGTGGGGGATCATTAGCTGTGAGACAGCCACAGCCCCCAACAGGACTAATAAAATCCTACATGGTATTTCCTAAGCGTAACAGGCATAATGAATCCATCGAGTCTCTGCAGTGTCCCTCTGAGCCTGCTGCTCTTACTTGCTCCAGGGCAACTTGCTCACAGTGACCCAGCCAGTGAATGATAGGGCTGGGAGTTGACCCTGGACCATCTGGCTCCAGGATGGAGGTTCTCAGCCGCTGCACTAGAGTCTGATCTTTAGGGTGCTTCAGAATCACTACGAGGGCTTGATAAGACACAGATTTCTGGGCTCCACTTCCCAGGTCTCTGACTCAGTAGGTCTGGAGTTGGGCCTGGGAATTTACCTCTAACAAGCTGGTGACCGGGACCATGACCCACTGCTCCGTGCTCTCACCTACATCACGCAGAGCAAGGGCAGAAAACTCTTTCATGGGCCAACCCCAGCTGGCTGGGGCTTCTGAGAAGCTGAGACTTGTGTCCAATGGCTGGGGGTCTATCTCGTGGGCTTCTGCCATGGAAACAGTTCTCAGGTGGTTGAGTTGGGGGCTGTGGGGGTGGGGGAGGCTGAGTGTTCTGGACTTCCAGCCTCCGTGAGGAGCTGGCAGGAAGGCCCAGTCCAGAGCTTTTCCTGGGCAAGCAAGGAGCTCAAGCTGGGCCTTGGCAGATGTTACCCTCCTAGCCACCGGGTGTAATTTGTAGTGACAGGAAACCTGGAGGAAAAGCGCAGGGCAGGTTCCATAATGGAGAGGGCCTCCCTCTCCCTCCCCACCCTCCAGCCCTCCCTCTTCTGCCTGTGCTTGTTTGGTTAATGCCTGTGGCTGTGCTATTTCTGCATGGAGGGGCCAGAGGAGGAGGAGAGGCTGCCCCTCCCTGGGGAGATGGCCCCTGGCGTCCCATGGCCCTTTGCTCTGCTCCTGTCTGCACCCATTGCCACTGAAGGAGAGGGCAACCTTGACCTCAGCGTTCCTTATTCCTCAGCTCAGACCTGCAACTGGGCTTCTGGTAGGAACTTCCAGGCCTCTGATGCACAGGAGAGATGGCCTCTTAGAAGCTGCTCAGTCCTGTAGACTTCGGAGGCTCCAGGGGAGGCTCTGGGAGGGCCCTTTCCCTGCTGTTATGTGGCTGTCCCTACTGCTGATGGCACAGGAGGTTGTGTTGGGCCTGCTGAGAGCCAGGGGTAACCCAGACTGCCTCCGAATTGACCCCTCTGCTGAGACCTGCTGCCAAGGCCTGGTGTCCTGCCTTTTGGGAAGCAGTTACAGGTTGTCATCTTTTCTTAGTACAGGCGGTGAAGGACCCTTTAAAGAGAAAGCTGAGAAGCTGGTGCTGAGAAGCACAGGTGTGAATTAGATGTTCTCTCCTCCAGAATCTCCCTCACAGCTCTTCCGTTTCTTCCATCAGGTCCCCTCCCCACCTCCTTCCTTGGGCCTTTATTTCCTGTACCTGGACTCTTGTGGCGCTGTCCTTTGACTGAGTGCTGTGTCTTGGTCTCCTCTGTTCTGCTGGGCACACAGTGGCCCAGCTCTCTGATTGGAAAGCAACCACTTCCAAGGGCCCCCGCACCTTCCAGTGGTTCCTGTGTCCTAAGGGATCATCCCAGTCCCCTTGGAGGCTGGTAGTCGGTGCCTGCCCATACAGCTGTAGGGGCATGGCCTGTGTTCTCAACCCAGCCAGACTCATCTGCTTGCTGAATACCCTGCGTTGACCTGGGGGTCTCAGCCTCCACATTGCAGCCCTGATCTTGGAGCTGTGCGGGGGGGGGTCCTGGCTTGCTCTGCTCTCCTGATCCCTTCCCCAGGTGTCCATCCTTTCAGGCTTGGCACAGGTCACCTCCTGGGGGGTGGGGTTGTTGCAGGCTGCACTGTCTGAGCTCTTGCTGTCTGAGTGTTTGAGGCTCGGTCAGTGGCCTGCACTCCTGTGCCTTGGAGTTTCGAGTTCTGAATGAGACGACAGGCTCCGTAAGGGCTGGAACCACACTGTAGACTTCCATCCCTCCTCCACCCCTCAGCACCTTCCATGGCACGTTGGACAAAATGTGGGCCCTTGACCTTGTTGATTGACTGGATGGGAGCTGGTTTTAGGAAGTAAATGAAAGCCAGAGGAGATAACCTTCAGCTCCAAAAGGCTGGGTTGGGTTGGGTGATGTGGGGAGGGGAGAGAGCTGGAAGGACTTGGCTAGGAAAACTGAGTACTTGGAAGCTGTGCTGCCTGTGCCATCTTGTCTGGGCCATCTTGATCCCATCATGTACCTCTGCCATCTCCTCTGTACCATATTGCCTGCACTGTCTTGCCTCCGCCATCTTCCCTCTGCCATCTTCTTCCGCCATCTTCCCTCTGCCATGTTGCCTCCACCATCTTGCCTCCGAATTCTGTCCTTCACCATATAGCCTGCACCGTCTTACCTCTGCCCTCTTGCCCCAGCCATCTTGCCCCCTACCATCTGGAGTCTGGTGTAGTCTTCATCTTCCTGGCTGAAAGGAACCAGATCCTTCAAGGAGCTTGGAAGTGAAGCAGTCAGGTTAGGCACCAGCAAATATCAGTGCTTTTTAAAGTGTATTATTTAATGATATGAATATGGGTTGATATTGCTTTTTGTAGTATAAAATCAACTCATTGATTACAGGAAATAATCAGAGAGAACAGAGAACTTGGTTAAAACACTTTTAAGTTGGTGGCGTGTGGTTTTGTGCCAGCATCAGGCATCAGGGGCAGATGGTTTTCCTGCTGGATTAGCAGGTAACTCTGTGCAGGCCTGTAGCTCTCCGTTGCCTTTCCTGTCACTTTTGGAGGAAGTTACTTATTCTCTTGTTTTAGAGATGAGGAGGGAGGGGAGCAGGGGGGCCATGTGGGTTAGCCAGGGAAGCACAGCCCCTGAAGGACAGGACCAAGACTCATGATCACCACGGCACTTTCCCCGCGTCCAGCCCCCTCCCACGTGCAGGGCAGCTGGAGGGCTGTGGGCTTCATTGTCCCACCCTTCTCAGAGGACCCAGCACAGTGGCTCTGAAGAGTGCACACCAGCGCTCCCTCCCAGAAGCCCAGGGCAGCTCTGTCATAACAGGAAAAACAATCGATTCAAGTTAGGGTCCAAATTTAGATTTCAGAAGGATATTGAGTCAAAGTGGAGTTGCTTGAAGAAATTGAAAAATCTATGGAAACAGAGAGAAATCAAAATTACCTGTCTCAGTCCTGCCCCGAAGCCAGGCAGCTAGAGTCAGAGCCAGATGTCCCTGGATAACTCCCTGCACCCTTCCCGCCTCTGCACAAGCCAGGCTCCTGGGCAAGGAAGGAAAATGGGCACGGGGCAGAGGAGGGGTGGCACCTGGGTCTCCAGGGTGGAGGCAGAAAGAAGAGGAGACCTCTCTTCCTGGATGGCAGGACCTGCCCCACGCTTTGCCCCCTTCCTGCTGGGGCTGTGGGTGTGCCTGTGTAGACCACGGGTGCTGAGTGGTACCAGGATTTCCATGGGAAGGTGGTAGGAGGGAAAGAGGGCAGGGCGGGTGTTCATGTGACCTCAGCCACAGGGCCTGAGCGTCCATCAGCAGAGCCTGGTGTCCTTTACCTCCAAGGACTCAGCATCTGGTTGCAGCTGGCCCCTCCTGGAGGGGTGGGGAGTCGTGCTCTCGGACAGCCCTGGGAGGCGGGCACATCTGTGTTGGCCAGTACCTGTCACAGGCACCCTGCCAGTGGGGCAGCTGTCGCCTGCCCAGCCCAGAGGTAGCCGGAGAGGCAGCCAGAGTCATTCTTGCTGAAGAAATCCAACCCCCTGACCTTTGGCTGGTGCCAAATTGGGAGTGTTCTTTGTGGACAAGAAGGCTCAGCAATTAGAGCTGAGGGTGAGAGTGGCAGAGGGAGCTGGGCACAGCAGGGTCTGTCAGCTGGAGGGACAGCCTGAGATCAGGGCGATTAGGAGGAAGGCTGTGGACATGGGCATCCAGACAGACGGGGCTTGATTGGCACTTCTGTCACCTTTTAATGCTGTGACTGTGGGCATGTCTCTTCCTTCTTGGGCTGTGAATTGGGGTCGTGGGCTGCCAGGGTGAATTGAGAGTCAAAATGCAGAGCACGTGCATGGGCTCACTGGATGGCTGAGGGAGGCTCAGCTCCACAGAGCAGGAGACCTGGTGCTGCTCCCCCCATATCCAGAGGCCTGGAGCCGTCCGGGCCTGAAGCAGGTGCCCAGGTGCATGGATGGCTGGTGGTGCTTGGCAGCCTGAGCCTGCTCACCAGCATCTAATGTCAGTCTCTAGTGGGTCCAGCGGGGTCCTTTCCGCTCTCGTTTTCCTGGGCCGAGACTAACTTGTGGTCCTTCTCTTTGCCTGTGTGGGAGGTGGAACTCTTCCCTTCCTCTCCTCCTCCCCTTGCTTACAGTGCTGGTGGCTTTGGGAGGTTGCTTTTGAGGCCCAGGAGGAGAAGTGGCAGGCTTCCTGCCGTGTCCCCTCGTCTCTTTCCATGGCTTTAGTTACCTGAGGCCAGTGGCAGTTAGAAGTACAGGAAGATATTTTGAGAGAGGGGAAGAGGGAGGAAGAAGAGAGAGGGAGAGAGAGAGAGAGATAGGTCACATTCACATAATTTTTATTATAGTATGTTATTCTGTTTTTTCATTAGTAGTAATTATTAATCTCTCATGAATTTATAAATTAAGGTTGATCACAGTTATATGCTTAGGAAAGAACGTGCAGCCTATTGGGCATGCTGGCCAGCTTTCTGTTACTATAACAGAGATACCTGAGATAAGTCAACTTGAAAGAGGAAAGGTTTATTTTGGTTCCTCGTTTTGGAGATTGCGTTGGATGGGGTACCATATGCCATGGTGGAGTACATGGGGCGAGCACGCCTTTTCACCTCATGGTGGGTGGGGAGTGAGAGAGGAAGAGAACAGGGTTCCACGGTCTCTTCCCAGGGCACACCCCCAGAGGCCCAAGACCTCCCACCAGGCCCCACCTCTTACAGATCTCCACTGCCTCTGGAAGGCTGGGGCACAAGCCCAACACCAGCCTCTGGGGACACTGCAGACCCCTGCCATGGGTCGTGGTTGGCAGGATATTGGTGTCGGGTACCCGCCCAGGGGCATGCTGTATGTCAGTCCCTTCGAGGAGCATGAAGGGTCCTTCACGCTTACTAGTGAGCTCTTCGGGAGAGAGGCGTGGAAAGGGTGCTGACCTCCTGCTGCCTGGCCCTGGAGCCCTAGATGGAAAGACCCCTTGGAGTTTGACCAGGTGCACACCAGGTCCCCAAGTGTGCTGGACTGGGTGTGCAAATATGAGCCTTGAGCAGACACTGGGTAGGCACTGGACCAGTGAGGGCTGGACTTGCACAGGGGCACCAGGAAGTCCTGACACGTGGGACACAGAGCCCAGGGGGGCAGGCATGGAAGTTCATCAGAGGAAATGGACGCTCCTGGAGCTGGGAGGCCTCAGACTCAGGGTGGGGGACCTGCGTGCAGGCAGAAGAGGGCTGGGCAGTAAGTGAGGTGGCTGGCGGTGGAAGTTGCTCAGGGGACCAGGTGGGGGGCTGGCCGGCCAGGCTTGGAGTCCCAGGCTGGTTTGGACTAGGCCGTCGCAGGGGCTTCAGCTGATGCTGTGTTAGGGCTTTGTGTCTTGAGGATTGGGGAGGGGGCTTAGAATATGGAGCAGGTGTGTCCTGGGGTCTGTGGAGTTTGGGTCCAGGACCTGCCATGCATACCAAAATCTGGTGACATCTAAGTTCTTACATTAAGTAGTGCAGTCTTCATGTAGGATTTACTTACGATCTCCTGTGCTTTCCTTCCCTCCAGATTCCCTACCAAACCTGATCCAATGCAGAAGCTCTGCAAGTAGTTGTCACGCTGTGTTGTTTAGGGCACCTTCGCAAGAAAGCAACTCTGGGCTGGGGTGTAGCTCAGTGGTGGAGGCTTGCCTAGCATGGGGAGGCCCGGATCCATCCCTAGAACCCCAAAAGAAAAAGGAGAAGGAGGAGGAGGAGGAGGAGGGGGAGAAGGAAGAGGAAGAGGAGGAGGAGAAGTAGGAGGAGGAGGAGGAAGAGGAGGAGGAGAAGGAGGAAGAGGAAGATCAGGAAGAAGAGGAGGAAGAGGAGGAGGAGGAAGAGAAGGAGGAGGAAGAGGAGGAGGAGGAAGAGAAAGAGGAGAAAGAGGAGGAGGAGGAGGAAGAGAAGGAGGAGGAAGAGGAGGAGGAGAAGGAGGAAGAGGAAGAGGAGGAGGAAGAGCAGAAAGAAGAGGAGGAAAAGGAGGAGGAGGAAGAAGAGGAGGAAGAGAAGGAGGAGAAAGAGGAGGAAGAGGAGGAAGAGGAAGATGATGAAGAGGAGGAGGAGGAGAGAAAGAAAGAAGGAGGCTCTGTCCTTTTTGAGAACAGACACAGTTCCCAGGGTATTCTGACCAATGGCCTCTGGGCTGCCTGGATGCAGAGCCCAGGGCCCAGAAGCTCCGAAGCTGTGGATGGAAAGGGCTGACCCCAGGGGGCCTGTGGTGCTGCCCAGCCATGCCCAAGCGCAGGATTCGGCACTCTCTGAACCTGGCCTGATGCCCACTGTGCCTCCCTTGGAAGCCTCTACCTTGGTCACCTCCAGAAGCAGGAGTTGGCAGCTGGCATGGTTCCATTTGGAAAGTCAGAATCAGCCCTGGGAGGCTGGGCCCTGCCCTTTCCCTGGGGTGGCCCCTTCCTGGGCTCCCAAGGCTCTGAAGCCTTCCGAGGCACAGCCCAAGCATGCCCTCTTCCCTGGCTCCCAGGCTCCTTCCTCCATCCTCTGGAGCCTGTGGGGATCCTTGCAGCTTCTCCAGGACCCCACCTCCCGTCCCCATGGCAGTCCTACCTGCAGGCTCTTCCCAGCTGGACCCTTGGCCCTTGGCCCTGAGGATGGGTCTCCCTCCTGTGCTCTGTACCTCCCAGAGCATCTTCCAGAGAGGAAGTGGGATGGGCTGGAGGGTTCTCTGGAGACCTGGAAAGGCTAGAGGAGTGGCAGGACTCCATGGTGTATCCCCTCTCATCCCCTAGCCCCACTGTCTGTCACAGAGGACAAGAAGCTGGCTCCACCCAGCTGTGACCCCAGCAGCCCACTTTATGCAGGCTGGTCCAGCTGTGGTTGCCACACCCCGGGGCCCACCTGGGGGTGCTGTCGGAGGCCTCTGGGCTCTGGGGCCTCCAGATCTTGTGGACAGGGATGGAGAACCAGGCCCTGGGTGGGACCCACTGTCCTCAGCAGCTCCTGGGAAGTGCAGAGGAGTCTACTCTGCACAGTGGCCTTCAGCTGGATGGGCAAGAGCCATAGTCCCCTCTGCACAGGTGGCTTGCAGCTGTAGGGACAGGAGCCATAGAGTTGTGGATCAGTTCTCTCCTGTCCTCCCCTTTCCTCCCTCTCATGTCCTCTCCCTCCCTCCCCCTCCCCTCCCCCTCCCTCTTCCTCTGGGTGGGTCCCCACAGTTGGACAGGTAGATGACAACTAGCTTAGCCCCTGCCGCAGTCCGGCTGCAGCAAAATAACCAGGGGGTGACAAGCAACTTGTGTACATTGATATAGCAGGAGTGGGAGCCATTTATTGTAGGACAGGAGGGGTATATATACATTACACAAAGCTTATCTTAATTAACATAAACTAGATACAGCAGTCAACCAATAAGGAATCTCCACACTTAATGGCTCGCTGGCGCCACCTCACAAACCACTCCCTCTGGCAAAATGCCAGGTGCCATCCCGACTTGTTTACAGACCCTAACATTTCCCGCTTTTGTTTAATTTAAATAACGACCATAGTGGTTTTTACACAAACACCATAAATAATCTGCTACAAGCAGAAGGGGAGGACACAAAATGCCACAATACCCAGCCAATTGATGGCTCCATGTAAGAAGCCCTTGGAAAAATTATACCAGCAATGACACCGTTAGCAAAGATACCGAGTTACAATTTGTTGTAGATTACAGTTTGTTGTCTCAGTCCAGGTAAAGCAGTGTCTCAATAGATTAACTCACAGTCTAGGTAAATTCTGCAGGCAGCTAGCTTAAATCACAGTCCAGGTAAGTTCTACAGGCAGCTAGCTTGATCTGAAGTCTCATCCGGTTCTCAGCAACACTGGAAATCTCTCTACCCTAGTCCTCACCACACTGGGACCAAGGCAGGAACTCCGGCAATGATGCTAAAGAAAATCCTGTAGTATTCCAGCAGGCGCTAAGAAAACAACCTTCTGAACAATTTAGTACATTATCTCAAGGTTTTTTACATTTGAAATAAGCCTTAATAGTGCTCATTACTCATTAGCTTCCAGGTGTGGGCGAACCATTGTAGTTACTGGCCTTGGAAATGATCAAACTTCAGGGAAGCAGGCCGTCTTCCGCCTGCAGCGCCCCGGCAGCCCCAGATGGCCCCAGAGAGAGTCCAGGGAGTGTTCTGGACTCAAACTGCCACTGGGCACAGGGAGCAAGAGCCTGGGAGACTGTGCCTCCGGGTCAGGTTTGGATTTGGGCTCTCAAAGTGGCGTCCCGCTCCCCGGGCGGGGGGTGGGGAAGAGCCCGCTGCCACCACTTGGAAAGTCCTTGCTGCACCGATTCACGCACCCTCCAGTAACGAAAACTATCCAGTAAGAGCCTTTTGCTGCAACTTTTTTCCTGATAATCCTTCCTCCTCTGAACTTTCTTTTTCTTTCTGACTAGAGTTCCTGGGCTTCCATCAACACATGCCCTAACTATTCTTGGTTCCATTGGGGTGCCTCCTTCCCTTAGTAATTTACCTAACACCCCTTCCATATTTTCGTCACAAAGACAATACAATACACCAAGACAAAACAAGACACAAACATGCTGTATCAATCCTCTCCATTTTCTCGAAATGGCCATATTTCCTCTCGCCCTATCTAGGGACGAGCAGATTTGCTCCCGTCCTATCTTTCTAGGGACGGGCAGCTTTTTTTCGTCACTTACCCCTGAGTGTCCCGGGGCTCCCGGTAGGGGCCACCATCTACCGCAGTCCGGCTGCAGCAAAATAACCAGGGGGTGACAAGCAACTTGTGTAGATTGATACAGCAGGAGTGGGAGCCATTTATTGTAGGACAGGAGGGGTATTTATACATTCCACACAGCTTATCTAATTAACATAAACTAGATACAGCAGTCAACCAATAAGGAATC
Organism: Spermophilus citellus; assembly: GCF_964194105.1. Taxonomy (NCBI): domain Eukaryota; kingdom Metazoa; phylum Chordata; class Mammalia; order Rodentia; family Sciuridae; genus Spermophilus; species Spermophilus citellus. The sequence goes on along the minus strand of NC_138187.1, from coordinate 24,382,499 downwards.
TCCACACTTAATGGCTCGCTGGCGCCACCTCACAAACCACTCCCTCTGGCAAAATGCCAGGCGCCATCCCGACTTGTTTACAGACCCTAACAAGCCCCCATAGAGAAGCCCCCCTTTAATCATGTCCTGTCATTGCTGACTGCAGTGTGAGCCTGGCTGTGCCAGAGGAGTGGGCCACCGAGGAGCAGGGCTAGGACTGGAGCCAGGTTCCAGAGGACGTCCATCCTCACCTTGGATCAGTGCTGGCTGTGAGAGGAGTGTCCATGAGGGTGTCCTGTGGACATGGGTCGTCAGGAGCCAGGGTGGTCAGCTGTTTCTGAGGACCAAAACCTGTGCACTACAGATTGAGCTCATGGCTTTGGGTCCTTTAACCGGGATCCTGAGTCACCTCTCCTCTCCACCCTTCCCCAAGCCCCAGTCCCAGGCTCTTCTCCCAGGCCCTCCCTGACCACCTTGTCAGGGCTAATTGTTTCTTCTGGGCTCTCCTGGCCTTGGCAGGGGTCACTCTTAGCCCTTGTTCAGGGCTCTTGGTCCTAGTGCATTGTTGATGAGGTGGACCCAGTGATTTGCAAGATAATAGACTTTATTGCCCTCTGTCATTTAGCCACCAATTGCCCAGCATGGAACCTGTTCTCACTTCACACTCCAGACCCAGTGGTGGCTTGTGGTGGCTGACGGTGGCTGGTGGCTGGTGGTGGCTATTGGTGGCTGGTGTGGCTAACTTGGCTGGGCATCATGATGTCAGGCCTCAGGTCAGTATCTCGTCTGGTCTTTTCCTCAAGGTTAGGAGATGGCAGTTGTTGTCCTTGTTGTCATATCTACAAGGGAGGAAGTGCTGTGGGCCGGTGACCACATCTGCTCCTGTTGCTTAGTCAAGAAACAAATCTTGGAGTTTCCCAGGCGGGCTCCCACTTTGGCTAGGATATAGGCTGCGGCTGGCCTCGCTTCAAGAGCACAGTTGTTTTTGTGGTGGCCAAAGAGGAGAGGGGGAGTGGCATTTGCACTGTGAGGACACGTGTCTGCCATTCCCTGTCCACTCCCAGTACAGTGTGATGACAGGACCATGATGATGCTTGTTTGAGGCAGGGTGTCACCTGTTGCCAGGCCGGCCTCTATCTCGCGGTCCTCCTGCCTCAGCCTTCGGTGTGGCTGGGTACGGGTGTGCACCACCAGGCCCAGGCTTCAGTAAATATTAAAGTAAAGCAAGACTCTTGGTTGTCTAAGAAAATCAGTTGCCTAGAATATTTAACTTCTTGGGGATTCTAGTTAACTTAGACCTGGTAAACTTAGATTTCAGAGATTGAAACTACACACCTAACTGTCGATTGTCAGTGTTAACATGCACATTTTTTCATCTCTGAAATTAGAATTCAAGTTCTGATCAGTGACACTGTAGTTTAACTGACAGCAGCTTCTCCCTTATGGGTAAGTAAACTCGCCGCATCTTGCACCTGAGCATCCTGGATTTGATGAAGGACAGTACGTGGTATTTGCCTGTGTATATATCCACCATCTCTCACCACATGCAGCTATTTTTTATTGAGCATCTAATACATAGACAGGTGATCAGTGGTGACTCTGTATCATAGCCACTTATACTAGTATATCCGTTTTACAGACCAGGAAGGAAAAACTCAGAGCAGTGAGTGGTTGTCCAGGGATCCTGTGCCCTATTCTGTCTTCTGCTGTGAGGTTGGTGCTTACTGACCCCTGGGCTGGGTGAAGTGTTGGTCAGTGGGCAGCTGGTCCGGGCGCTGCCTGGGTGGGTCCTGGGCTGTGAGCGGGATGGGTGGGGGAACCTTCCCTCCCTCATGCAGGGCTAGGAGTCACCAGCGTGGAAAGTTGTCAAGCTGTTAATTCTAGGGCTCTAAATTGTGCTGTGTGAGCTTTAAATCCAGCCCTAATTAGAACAAAATGCAAAAAAAAGTGAAATTGATATTAAGTTAATTAAAAGGCTTTGCTTGTATTTGCAAGGACATTAGCTCAGCTAAACAGGAGTGCTGACCAGTGCATGGTGCTGATTCCCTCCCAGGGTGCTCCCGAAGGCTGCTTTCCCTGGCCCTGCCCCGCGCCCTGCCCTATGCCCTGTCTGCCTCCACGTGTCCATCTTGTTGAGGTCTCCTGGCTCCAGCCAGGCTGAGCCCAGTGTGATCCTGAGATGGTCAAAGCCCAGCTCTGAGCAGGGGCCACACCACCTGCCAAGGGCCCTGGAGTGTGGGGGCCTCAGAGGGGCTGTGTGGTCACATGGGCACCTGCTTCGAGAAGATGGGACCAGGGGCTGAGGCAGCCCCCTGTAACCGCAGGGCACCTTCTTCCCATGCCCCCCATCATCCTGATGTGTAGCCCAGACCTGGGTTGGTGGGGGTGTGGAGGGTGGGCCCTCAGTGTGGCACCCTACAGGGAGGGGCGTGTCCGCTATGATCCCTGTAGAGCAGTCCAGGGTGTGCACGGGAGACTGACTCAGGCGGCCCAGAGCTACCCTTGCTCCAGCTGGGGCTGCAGAGGCCAAGCTGGGCTCACAGAGCTGACCCTTAGCTGCCCTGCAGCTCCCTGGGGCCATGACACCCATCAGCAGAGGCAGGTGGAAGCCATGTGGCCTCTGTCAGGACTGCTCCACAGACTCCCGCGGTCTTCTGTGCCACAGCCACCGGCCCCTCTCCCCCTGCTCTGCTTCCCTCCTCCTCCCCTTCCTATTTCTCCTCCCTTCTCTTCTTCTTCTTCCTCCTCCTCCCCTCCCTCTTCTTCCTCCCTCCTCCTCCTCCTTTTCTTTTTTCCCACTTTCAATGGTGGTTCTGCAGTGCACTTCTCAATGGCCTACAAGGTGGGAGGATTCCTGGTCCCTGATTCACTGTGTGGAGCAGAACCTACCCTCCCTAGCCATCTCTTGCTGTCTCAGGGAATCGAACCATTCTTATCCAGGCGAGTTCAGGCAGGACTGGAACACTCGTCTCCCTGAGCCACAGGACAGGCTGTCCCTCCATCTCTGTGTTGGATTGATAGGAACAGAAAATGCTGATTGAACTTAATAATCACAGGGGTGGTGTGGGTGCTTGGATTGAAAGCCACCTATTTCGAAGCTGGCATCTGTATTTGATCCGCTGCTGGCTGTAAAAAGACAGTTTTGTTTACAGAATGACGGAATGATTATAATCATCCCTACTTATGCTCCTTGTGGAGCTGAGGAGTAAGTACTGAAATATAGCTAAGTTGTTTGCAATTATAAACAACCAAATAATATATGCATTGTCCTTATTACAGCTTCTGCTGATAGGAATTGGCATTTTTCAAGATGAGAGAAACCAAAAAGGTTAGTTTAAGAATTAGCAATTAAAGAAACCACGGTCTTTGCTGCCACTGCATTCTAAATCGCGCAAACGATTCTGTTGGTGCGAGTTCCACCGTCTCCTTTAGAGCAATTACAGAGATGCATTCTCAAGATAAAAATGGAGTTCGGTCGGAGAATATTTAAGAGCTCTTTAATGATGTTAAAAACTTTGCTAATTTGTCAAGTTCTTTTAAAATCCACTTCATTTTTTTTTTCCTGCCTACCCATCTTCCCTGCAACTGGTCTGATAACAGAAGATTTGAGAACAGGGGCTGAGATGACTATTAAAAGATACAAGTCTCATGAAATACCTTCTCAAGAGTTTTCCGTTTGACTTTATTAGCTGAAGGTGAGCGTGCAGGAAGACAGAACCCTTGGGCTGTGTTTTGTGCACAAAGCTATTTGGGGAGAAAACCAAGGCAGAACAGCAGCTGTAATGGGTGGTTTGGATTAAACTCTTTCTTCCAGTGCCCCTCAGGGGCTGGTGTGCGTGGGCCCCGGGGAGGAATGTTTTGCTTCGGCTTCTTCATCTTCTGCCTCTATATGCAAATACCAGCCAGCAAGTGGAAGCTAGCGAGTGGCTTGTGAATCCCAATCCCTGTCCCTGACATCATTACCTGTTGTTCCACCTCCTTCTTCAGGACACTGTGATCTGTGCATCTGCACAAGAAAGGGTTGGTGTTAATGGTTCACATTGTCATTGGTGAGTGAGTTCATGAGGACCCCTCAGGAATGGTTCTTGAAAACCCACTCTTCAGGAGAGAAAGTTTGACACAGCACTGAGTTCCAGACAAGAGTCAGAGACATGGCCTTGGCCTTCTAGCTCCCTCCCTAGCCGCCTGACCTAGAGGAGCTTTCATGCAATAGAGTAAGTAGCAGCTTTGGAGTTAGATGGACTCTGTATTAGCTTTGTATTACTGTGACAAAATACTTGAGGTGATCAGCCTATGAAGAGGAAAATTTTGTTTTGGTTTGCAGCTTGGAGGTTTTAGTCCATGATTGGTTGACCCATTGATTCCGGGCCTGTGGCGAGGTAGCACATCATGGGGAGCCCAGGGGCTGAGGGAGCTGCTCATCTCAACACAGCTGAGGAGCGGAGAAGAGAGGAAGGGGCTGGGGTCCCACGATCCCTTTCAAGAGCATGTCCTGGTGACCCGACTTCCTTCCACGAGGCTCCATCTCCTAACGGTTCTGCTGGCTCCTGACAGTGCCACCAGCTGGGGCTGAGCCATTCACTCTGAGCCCGAGCCCTTGGGGTCATTCAGGAGAGAGCTGGGGCGGGGCATGTCACCGAGCTGTGGTGAGCCCTGTCATCCACCTGGTAAACAGTAGCCACTCCTGCGAACAGGACCCAAAGGTGTGAGTGAGGTGGGGTTTACAGAGTCTTGAGCGCCTGCACACAGAAGGCCTGGGCAGGGGGCTGACGCTGTAGTGCTGGCCATCGCTGCCGTGGCTGCTCCTCAGGCAGGACACCCAGCCCCTCCCCACTCCATTTATTCCCATGAAATCCTGGAAGCCCTGGGTGCTTTAGGCACTGTGATTTTGCGGACAGGAAGCACGGCTAGGGATGCAGGGGTACATGTCCATGGGAACGATCTGGCAGAGGTGGGCAGACGGGCTCCTTCTGGCAGCAGGGAATGGGCAGTGGCTCTCCGAGGGGTGGTGGTTTTAAAGCACATCTGCAAATTCTGACATTCTCCCCATAGAAGGTCAAGTTTGGTCCTCCTCCTGTGGATCATGTGCCAGCCTCAGCGACTCCCTTCTAGCTAATAGAATTTGGTGGAAATGATGTTTCACGATTTCTGAGGCTGGACCAAAAAAGGGCATGGAGCTTCTACCCTGTGCTCTCTCTGGGGATGTGTGTCTTGAAACCTGGAGCCACCGTGTCAGAGACTGGGCTCCCTAAAGCCAGGCTGGAGACACCACATGGAGAGGGACAGAGGCCAAGAGCCTGTTCCAGCTCCCACTGGCTGTGCCCAGCGTAGGTACCAGAGGTGGGAAGGAGCTGGCCTTCCAGCCTCTCCCAGCTGATACCACGAGCCAGCAAAGAGCTATCCCCTGCCCTGATTTGTGCCCTGTCCAATTGCAAATTCATGAGCAAAATAAATGTAGTTGCTGTTTTAAGCCACTAAGTTTTTATACAGCAATAAATCATTGGAATACCAGGGCCAAGGCCTTAGGCGTACTAAGGGGTTGTTTTCCTAAGTGTAAAAACTAAAAGACTCCTGAGAGGATGGAGCCCGAGATGCCAACAGCGAGAAACCAGCGACCGCGAGCACCTACTGAGCGCTTGCTTCACGCACCAGGCCCTGTGCCGAGGATGCTGTGTGGGCACCAAAGTCAGTGATGGACGTTTGGGTCGTCTTGGGTTTACCTGCCACCAATGGACTGTGGATAGAGCTGACCGTCAGGTGGGGTCAGGCTGGCCTGCATTTCTGGTGCCCGTCAGCCGAGTCTCTGTGCAGTGTTGGTGGGTTTTAGATGGGGAAGGAAGGAAGGTGGCCATTGTGCGAGGCTCCTTCCCGGAGGGCGTCGCTGGGCCAGCATGGAGCCACGTGCCTGGTCTCAGGGATGTGCTCCAAGCTCATGGTGCCTCACTGCTGGAGGTCTTTGAGCAGAGAGCACTCGGTGGAGCTTGGTTCTACGGGTTCAGATACTTCTGCTCCAGAACCCAGAGAACTGGTGCTTCTAGGGAAAGTTCATGCCGTGAATGTGAGGCTTGCTTCTCCTGGGCATTTCCTGCATCAGTGGACTGTGGTGCTGGTCTCTGAGACTGTCCACAGCGTGGCCTCCTCTGGACCAAAGATAAATGCTGCCCGCTTCTTTATTCTCAGTAAGAAGAGAGGGAAGTAGAGGCGCTTGTATAAATCATGGTCTTACAGCAGGAAAACAAGTCAGCATTCCCCAGGTCCCCAGAGTGGCAGCCTTTCTTACTCCATTCTTCTCTTGGAGACATGCACACACACACACACACATGCACATGCACACGAATATGCACACACACACACACATGCACACGCCCACACACGCATGTATATGCACACACACATGCACATGCACACACTGCTGGTAGCTTCAACCCTTACTGAAGGTCAGGGATACAGTCCACCATTGCTTCCCGGGCCTGCCAGAGCTCGCTTCCAGTTACCTGGGGAGCTTGGGAGAAAGGCACCGAGGCCCAGCTCCTTCCTCCTGGAGCTTTGCATTTTAGAGGTACAGGCTGAACTTCCTGAGTCTCAAGACTGGAGATGTAGATTCTCTGAAGTCTGAAGCCTTTTGAGTAATTGGCATTTTGGGGTTTGGATTTTTGGATTACAGATGTTCAACTGGTAAGTTTTAGGCTGAGGTTCCAAAATCTGAAGTCCTGCCAATCCCAAGCACTCCACCCGGATGAGGGACTGGGCTCAGGGACTGTGCTCTTCTCGAGCTCAGGGTGGGTTCTCAGGGCCTCTGAGGTGGCCGCACCTGTGTTTTGACGTCCAGTGCCCCCACCCCACCTTGGTTTGGTTTCCTGAGGTTTCAGTCACCCACAGTCAGCTGGGATCCAGCCACATGTGTGGATCGTTCCAGCAATGAGCACTGAGGAGTGGTACGGCCCTGTTGGCCCTCTTCTCATCCCCCTTGGTGCCTGGGGATGGCTTCTTGTTGTGGGGTGGACAGGCCCTGGTTTCAGTTCTGAAGTATTGAGCTTCCTGAGGCTGCAGTGTAGACAGGATGAGTTGATTTATGAGGGTGTGTCAGCATCCCTGACTCCTAGGAGAGTCTGCATCAGCCCCGTTTCTGCGGCTCGTGGTCTTGTGGCCAAGGTCGCCGTCTCTCCCCCGGGGTCCCCGGCCCTCTGTGAGCATGGTAGCCAGCCATCCTAGTGCTCCGGGCCCTTGTCCCATGCTGGCCGGGTTGGCTCTTGATTTGGTAAGATGGGTCTCAGAGGCTGCATTCCGTTCTGTTTGCTGTGAGCACAGTTTTGGTGTTTTTTCAAACGTGAGGCTTGCTTCTCCTGGGCGTTTTCCGCATCAGTGGACTGTGGTGCCGGTCTCGGAGTCCGCCCATGCCTCAGTCATTCACAGCCCCCTCCTGTCTCCCTGTTCCTCAGCAGGGCTTCTCCCACCGCAGAGTGCAGCCCTTCTCGCCTGGGACCTGGGGGTTGGCCCTTCCTGGGTGCTATGCTTTGTCCTGCTGAGCAGGGGCCATTCCCTCCCTTACACATGCTGTTCCCTGGCCTGGATTTTGCTCTGTATGTCTCTCCTTTTGCTGCGAGGGACCTTCCCTTGGGAAGGAGACATGTCCCTGCCAGCGGTCCCAGGCAGTGAAGGCTGGTGGCCGGCACAGTGGCCACGTGCAGGACCATCCCTGTTGTGTGCCTGTGTTCTGCGGGATCTTCTAGCCTTCTTCGTGGTTTCCCACTTCTCATGGTCTGTTTCCCCTTCAGCCTTCCGAGACTTTCAAGCTGGGGTTCATGGACGTGGTTCCCCTCTTTCTCTCCTCCCAGGGCGTCGTCAGTTTATGGATCTAATAGAATTACGGGATTGCAATAACCAGAGCAGCCGGCGGAAGGGGTCTGGGAGGAAGCGGGTGAGCTGTGGCAGGTGTGCAGCTCAGCTGGCGAGAGCAGAAGCGGGCAGCCTGGGCTAGGGTGCCTCGCAGCCTGCATCCTGGGCACCTGCGCTGACGGCATTTACCAGGGTGGGCGTCGCCCCCACCCTGGCCAGTCAGTCAAGAGGGTGTCCATGGTGCCCAGGGAGATCGCTCATCTGGTACAGGGCCAGGGAAAGCAGTGTGCAAAGTGGCACTGTCACGACCCCACGGCGTTCACACAATTGCACTTTGCTCGGTGTGTGTAAATATGGTTGCATCTTTAAGATCCTTGGATATTAAGATTGTGTCCAGTGGGTGCAGCCCATGTCCTTGTACAGCATTGGGCACCTTGTAAAGACCTTTGTGAAGGTGGATCTTGTGGCATCTCAACCCTACGGGTTCACCCAACTCACTTCCCCACCTGCTACAGCAGATATGAGGCTGCTTCCAAAGGTCTGAAATGTCACACACCGAGGGTGATGTCCGCCATCAGGCAGAAGCGGTCAAGGTGTGGGCCTTGGAAGGTTCTGCTGCGCTCGCTCGCTCTGTCTAGCTGTTTCCGGTAGGTCTGCATTTCTCCAGCCTGCAGGGTCTTTGTGGGTGGTCCACAGCGAGTAGATCCTGTGATTCTGGAACCCTGCTGACATGGAAGTTCACAGTCCCACCTTCTCCTCTCTTGATTGGCGGTGAGATTGCAAATTTCTTCAGGTGTCAATTATTTGCATTTGTAGAATTTTTAGTTCTGAGTTACAGGTTGAAAGCAGAATGGCCTTGTTGAGTAATTTAGCTGTTGATGTGTGCACCTGTGACCTGTGAGGATGAGCTCTCTGCTTAGGTGTTGCCTTGAGTCTGCTTCCTGAGGGTGAGATGGAGGCATGGCCTCACACTCTCGCAGACCATTCACTTTTGCAAGGTTCTCCCTCATTCTCCATCTAGGAAAATATTCAATGTGTTTTTCTGTTTTTATTAGAATGATTCAGGGGGGGGGGTGGCTGGAGCTGTGGCTCAGGGGTGGAGCGCTTGCTTAGCTCGTGTGAGGCCCTGGGTTCCAGCCTTAGCACCGCATAAAAATAAACGAACAAAATAAAGGCACTCTGTCCATCAACAACTCAAAAAAAAAAAAAAAAAATCCAGAGGGATGTTGGTTGTGACTTTTGTGTCCTGGGGGGCTGAGGTTCTGAGCTTGGTCTTGCCCTGATGGCTGAGCCCTGTTGGCCTTCTCGTGGATCTGAGACTCCTCCTGGTGCTCTGCACTGCTGAGGATTCAGGATGCCTCGCGAGATGTCCGTCCAGTGCCATCCTGCACTGGGAGCCCCGCCGTGTGGTGTTGGGGATGTGACTACTTTAGCCCCCACATTTTCCTTCTCATCTTCTGGTTTTTAAAAGATGCTCATTGTGATTCCACTTGTTGTTCACAACTTCCATTTGCTAAAATTCCTACTTTTGTTTCTGTGTCAAAGACCAGCAACGTTCCTGGAAGGAAGGAGCATAGGATAGACTTTCGGAGATTTTGTTTTGTATTTCCTTTTCTTCATAAATATGCACTTTGATGGATGCCAGAGCCACTGTAATGGAAACTGAACACCTTGCTTCATGCTGTTCTATGACATTTAGTGTCACAGTATGGAGGCCAAATCCCCCCATCCATCTCTCCACCCATCCACCCATCCATCCATTCATCCCCCCATCCACCTATTCACCCATCCACCCACCCATCCATCCACCCATCCATCTACCCATCCACCCATCCATCCATTCATCCCCCCATCCATCTATTCACCCATCCACCCATCCATCCATCCACCCATCCATCCATCCACCCATCCACCCATCCATCCATTCATCCCCCCATCCACCTATTCACCCATCCACCCACCCATCCATCCACCCATCCATCTACCCATCCACCCATCCATCCATTCATCCCCCCATCCATCTATTCACCCATCCACCCATCCAACCATCCACCCATCCACCCACCCATTCACCCATCCACTCATCCATCCATCTACTAATCCATCCACCCACCCATCCACCTGTCCACCCTTTCGTTCACCCATCCACCCATCTATCCATCCGCCCATCCATCTATCCATCCATTCACCTGTCCACCCATCCATACACCCATCCACCCACCCATCCACCCATCTACCCATCCATCCACCCGTCCACCCACCTGTCCACCAGTCTGTCCATCCATCCACCCATCCATTCACCCATCCACCCCATGCCTTCATCCAGAACCAGCTACATATGTTGTGGGGCCCAATGAAAAACAAAAACGCAGGCCCTTGTCAATTACCAACAGTTTTGAGAAGGTAAAAGCAGAGAAGTAAACAGGTGCAGGGCCCTGCTAAGCACAGGGTCCGTGACTGCTTGAAGTCACCTTGAGGTCAGGCCTGTATCCCTGATGGACACCCAGCCCCTGGACACCTGCTGGGCATACCACATGCTCTGTGCCTCAGGGAAAGAGCCCTGTAGACTCTTGTAGCCAGTGGAGGGCATAGGTGAGCTGTCTATGGCATCTTGAGTCCAGGAGGACAAGGTTGCCCAGAGGAGAGAGCTCCCCTGACCTGGCCTCCAGAGAGGACTTTCGGGAAAAGACAGTGTGTGGGCCGTAGGGAGCCTTTAGAGAGTCTGAGCTCTGAAAAGTGACATGTTCCAGCTCACCTGCGGGAAAGGCCCACCTGCTGCATGGAGGACGTTCTGTGGCAGTGCAGGTGCTGAGAAGTGGTCAGGTCCTGAATGTCTGGAAGAGAGCACTGTAATATATGTTGGTGACCAGAGATGAGGTTGAGGGGGAGGGAGCAGCGAGGACAGTCCCATGATGTGGGAGAATGGAGCTGTCACTCACTGCCACGGGGACGGCTGTGGGCGACAGGCTTGGGAGGAGAGGGGACGTCTGGCTTTGCACACATGAAGTTTGAGGGGCTTGCTAAACAGCAGGAGGAGATGTTGAGAGGGTGGTGGGCAGTTCTGGACCTGGGCTGTCTCCAGGAGGTGGGGAGAGGGAGGGAGAGACTCTGCCAGTGAGGGGAGGGAGCCTGTCAATAGATGGCCTTGGTGGCTGGTGGTGGGGAGCTCTCGGTCGGTGACCAACTCGAGGAAGGAGAGGGGTTCGAGAAGGAAGCTGACCAGCCAGGCCCTCTTTCCCCATCATAACCCAAACAGGGGCTTTGGGCTTCAAGCCAGGTTTCCTTCTCTTGGAAAGAGGTGGTCTTGGAGCTACTTCTTCTGGCTAGATTCCTGTGAGACACGGGGAAGGCGATTTCTTTATATTCATTTAAGATGAGGAGAGAATGTGCTGCCACCGAGATGGATCACTGACGACATAGGAGGAAATGACTTCTTTCAGAAGCACCAGCTCTGGAGGCCTGTCCAGTAGGGGCCAGATGGTCAGTGACCTTTTTCAGTGACAGGCCTAAAGAGTTGGTGGGGACAAAAAGATTGCCTTGGGTGGGTCCAGGATCAGTTTGTTTATGTCTCCAGGTGCACCTCAGAATCTCGTCTCTGTCGAGGGGTCCAGTACTCCATTCCTCTGTGGTGGTGTTTCACAGGAATCCCAGGGGACTGCAGAGACGGTCAGCTCCTGTAGGGAGAAAGCGGGTACTCTAGATCCAGTGCCTCTAGACCTGGAGGAGGACATTTCGGGGATCAGAGAGACCTTTCAACCAGTTTCCAGAGACAGTTCTGCGGTGTCCAGCTGTCCAGCTCCAGGGGTGGTGGTAAAATATGCAGAGGAAAAAGACACGTGCTCACGCCCTTCCAAATTAACAGGGGCTTTTGCAGAGCAGGGGACTCTGGGGCAGTGCCCTTCAGGGGGCTGCAGCCTCTGTCTGTCTGGAGCGTGGAGCTCAGCAGGGCAAGGGGCAACCGAGTAGCTAGACTGGGTGAGGCGAGGCTGGGTGCGCGGGTGACTGGGGGTGCTTCCCACTGTCCCGCCTCCATTCACGCCCAGGGAAGACGCGCAGGTATCCAAGGATAGCCGAGGATGTTTGCTGCGCTCTGAAACGGATGAAAGCCCGTCTTATTTCCACTGAGTGATTTAAATATTGCATAGCTCATTTATAATTGAATACAACTGTGGTGGCTCTTCCTGATTTTGAAGGCATTCTCTCCAAAAAAGGCTGTTTTGTTTTCTCTTTTGGAAATAAACATGAATTTGCATAAGAAATAAGGAGCCCGTGAAAGGAATCAATAAAATTAGCTGGAATTGGATTTCGCCCTTTGGATGCACGGCACGTTGCCATTGGGGAGATGGGGAGAGCCAGAGCCGGAGTCAGTTCAAAGAGAAGCCGCCCTTCGTGAAAGCATGACCTACTTCATGAAGATGAATATTTAAAATAAGAAAAGCTTTAAAATAATGCGCTTTACATTGGTGGACCGGAGCCCAAAATAACAGAGAAGCCTAACAAAAAGGCTGTCTTTTCAGGAATTGGAGAGGAGAGGACAGGCGCCCAGTCTGGGGTAGACCTCAGGAACCACGGGGACCCAGGGCGTGGAGTCTGCAGAGCTGGATTTATTTGAGCTACATAGGTTTTTGTTTTGCTCCTTGAGACTGTCTTCCTGGCACAGGAAATCTACCTGATGTTAATATTGAAATTAAACCTGTTTAATGTCTTCAGTTGCAAAAGTGAGTCAAGAATTTTTGGAGTTCCAAGTCTGGCTAGATCCAGAGTCGAGAGGCTGTGGAGTATGTGACTCTCTGCAGAGGTGACGTGCAGACCTCCCTGACTAGGTGTCAGCTGTCCCTGGACTTGGCTTGCAAGGACATGAGGGAAAACGGCTGTTTCCCTCACCTGAAGCCCTCCTCCGTCCTGCCTGTGGGGCCTTCTGGAGGTGGGGGCGTGTCCCACAGTGAGTGGGCCTTCAGCGCGGCTTGCTGGATGTCCCTCTGAGGAGCTGCCCTCTGCAGGGTTGTACTGACCTTATGAATCATTGTCAACTTTCCTGTGCAAATGGAAGTTGGTGTTCCACGCAGAGCAGCTCCTGGAGCCTGGGGGGACTCCCTGTTCGGCCACCACGGCAGTTCTTAGCAAGTACAGGTCGGTCGAATGACCCTTTTCCAAAGTGCTTGGGACCAGCTGTAGTTTGGATTTGGGAATTTTTTTGATTTTAGAAGACTCTTGGTTGAGTACCCTTACTCTGAAATCCAAAATCCTCCACCATCAAAATGTTTAGATTTCTCTTTTGGACTTTCAGATTTTAGATTTTCAGAGTAGGGCCACTCACTCAGCCTATAACTGAATTTGCTTATGAATAACACAGAGAGAACACCCATCAGATTTGTTCAGAAATCTCTATTTCTTTATTCCTTCTTTGGATTTTTAAAGACACTTCTAGCTGGGTATGATGGCACATGCCTGTAATCCCAGTGGCTTGGGAGGCTGAGGCAGGAGGATGGAGAGTTCAAAGCCAGTCTCAGCAAAAGCGAGGCCCTAAGCAACTCAGAGAGACCCTGTCTCTAAATAAACTAAAAACTAGGGCTGGGAGTGTGGCTCAGTGGTCTAGTGCCCCTGAGTTCAGTCCCCGGTACCAAAACCAACAACAACAACAAAAACCCAGCTCTATTGTGGCATAATTTGTATATAATAAGCCACACATGTGGAAAGAGGATGGGTTGGCAGGTCTTGGCATGTGCATAGTGCCATCGTCACCATGGTCGAGATCAGGAGTGCACTGTCTCCCCAGGCCCCCTCTCCACCCCTTCTCTGGCCACCACTGGCCAGCCTCCTGCAGTTCTACCTTACTGTGGTAATAGCTGTGCGTTCCTTGTCCACCTGGTTTCCTTCAGCTAATGGAGAGTGACCGTGGGCCACCCCTGTCCACTGCTGAGTGTATTCTGTGACATGGAGACACCACGGTTGGTTCATCCATTCTCCTGTTGATGGACACATGTCCACGTTTTGGCTCTTACAAGTAACACTGCCGTGGACCGTCACGTGCGCATCTCTGTGGACATGGCATAAGCTCCTGCAGTGGAGTAGCTGGAGTGCACGTGGAGTAGCTGGAGCGCATGTGGAGTAGCTGGAGCGAATGTGGAGTATGTCTGGCCTTTTAAGAAACCTCCGGGCTTATTTCTGCTGTGCCCTGAGCGGGGCTTGAACGTCCCTTTCCTGCGTTCCTTGTCCTCACTTTGACTGTTCAGTCTCTTTGGAGTGTGTCGTGGTTTCTCTCAGCAGTTCTGGTTCCCGTGTCCGGGGGCTGAGGATGCTGGTCATCGAGGGCTGGTGTGTCACCTCTCTTCTGGGTGAAGCTTCTTTTCCAGTCTTTGCCTATTTTTAATTTTTTTGTTCTCCCCTTTTTACTGAATTTTGAGAGTTCTTTATGTACTCGAGAGTCAGATCGCGACTCGAGGCTTCTCCAGTCCGCGGCTTGGGTTTTCATTCTTCTAGTTTTCAAGCGACAGATGGTTTAAATTTTGATGAAGCCAGTCGATCAGTTTGTTTTTCGGTGGATCTTGCTTTGAGTGTCGGATCTGTAACGTCTCCCCCCAGCTCATCCTCACAGACGCTTTCTTCCATGTTTGGCTTGATCAGTGGGATAGCCGCAGGTTCTAGTGTAGAACTACAGGCTGCTTTGAGTTAATTTTGTATACGATGCAAGTTATGGATCAAAATATCTTTTAAATTTTTCAAATGTGCACAAATGTGCAATCATTCCAGCATTGTTTGGTGTCTCCACAGAGGGCCTTTGTACTCTTGTTGAAAGTCAGTTTTCTCTGTATGTTTGGGTCTATTTCTGGACTTGGTATTTGTTACCGTTTAGAGTGAGGTGTCCCCCAAGAGCTCAAATGTGGGACATTGCAGGAAAGTTCAGAGGTGAGACGTTTGGGTTATGAGAACATTGATCTGATCAGTGCACTAATCCACTGATAGGGAGTGACTGGGTGGTGACTGCAGGCAGGTGGGGTGTGGCTGGAGGAGGTGGGTTCCTGGGCATGCACCTCTGGGATGTATATTTCGTCCCCAGTGAGCAGAGTTAGTTGTCTCTCTGCTTCCTGATGGGATGTCCTGAGCTGCTCTCCTCCACCATACCCTGCTGCCATGATGTTCTGCCTCACCTTGGGTCCAGAACAATGGAGCTGGCCATCTGTGGACTGTGACCTCTGAAACTGTGAGCCTCATAAACTTTTCCTCCACTGAAATTGCTCTTGTCGGGTCCTTTGGTTGCAGTGGTGAAGAAGCTAAGTCAATGTTCTGTCCTGTTGCTGTTGGTCTGTGTTTACAGGCCACACTGTCCCGATTGCTGTCCACTTACATACACATGGTGGAATGATCACTGCAGCCAAGCAGATCCACATACCGTCGCCTCACATGGTCACCTCTGTCTGGTGGAGGCAGGTAAGAGCCTCTGAGGTCCGCGCTCTCAGCAAATTTCCAGTGTACAATACGCTATTGTTAACTTCTTTATGAAGTTTTTTGCATTTCCTGAAAGTGAGATTTCTTGTGGGATTTGAGTTGCCGCCATCTTGTTTGGAGTGACCGTCTGTGTCCAGTGGCTGGTGGCCCCAGACGCTGTCCTGTCCTGTGAGTCCCGGGCACCATTACCACTCATCCTTTCATGTGGTTCTTTCTGTATTTCACGGTCGTTTCTTCCCACTCATGCGTCAACCATTGTTCGGCATGTGTCTTGAAGGGGACCCTCTGCAGCTCTCTGGTGTGGTCTCTGTGCGGCTGTCCCTCTGCCCTGGGAGCTCTGGCTGCCTGGGCCGCCTTGCTCCCTGTCGGTCCTCTCAGCCCAGGGAGCCCACTCTGTCTTCTGCGTTCTCTGTTCTTAGAGCACGGCTGGACACACTCTAGCAGCTCACCTCACTCAATGCGTCCCTTGGGATCACTGCGGTTTACTGACCAGTGTCTTTACCGCTGCTCTTTTGTGTATTTGCCTGATATTTTGCTGGTTCGAGTGGAGGGCAGGTTTGGTGCCTGTTCCTCTCCATCTTGGTTGGAAGTGGAAGTCACTTACCTTCTACCAGGTGGTCTCTTAGGTGGTGTGGTGTCCCTCTAGATGGGATGGTACCCAGCCACGCTCTCTGTCCTTTCATGTGAGCTCCAGTGTTGTCCACGCAGATGTCCTTTGTCTTGGATTGAAATCTATCACAACTTGACCACTGCCATTACTTTTTATTGCTTCTGTGTCCCACTTGATGGCCCTGTCTTTGAGGATCATAGCTGAGTCTTACTTAAAATCTTGCCCTGATACTAACTGTTGGCTGTGGCGTGAACAATGCAGGAAAGGGAGCGAGGTTTTCCTTTTCCCGGAGAATATACAGGGTGCTGTTTTCCCTCTTGCCTCTCAAAGGAGTAGCTGGAGAGACGTGTTCTGTTTAAAGGTTGAAGCTGTATTTAAAATTCAGCTTATTCTGAATTGAGGTGTGTGTGTCTGTGCCTGCATGGGCACAGTCGTGATAGGGTGCTTGGCGTTTCAGCCTGGGTTCAGGGTGGGTAATTGGGAGTTCAGGCGCCCCCAGAAAATTCAGTGTGCATTGATACATTTGATCTTCAGGAGAAACAGACTCATATGGCCCCAAACTTCGTTTTCTACTGAGAGTGTATTAAACAAACGCCATGAAGCTCCATAGCTATTTTAAGTATCCCCCTGTCATTTTTACTGCCTGGTGGCACAGATGGGGAGTTCCCCAAATATGCGATTAATAGCAAGCTTCTGTGGGAATTTTCTCTGCTTCAGGAGTGAGTTTGAGGGAGGAACAACATAAGAGAGAAAAATTAGGAGTGTCTTTATGAATAATTATTTTAGACAATTTAAGTCTCATTAAAAATATTCTCATTAGGAATATTTGATTTCCAATTACGTGCAAGTTACAATTGGGGGAGGTGAATCTGCTCCTTGTGGCAGGGCTCTGCTGGGTTATCTGTCATCAGTGCTTGTGGCCATCACCTGGTGTAATATGTAAAATGAATGCAGCCGGGTTTTTAATCTATTTGAACAACTTGGAAACGTGAATCCCACGGTAATGGAATCTGCTATGCAGCGCCAAAGGATTTGTTATTTTGTTTTTCCCTAAATTGTGAAGTTTTGGGCTATTTATTTTCGCTTTATTTGAAAAAGATCCTGGGACAATGCCAGTGACAACTTGGAATTACTTGCAATAATATTAGAAATACTCGCACGGGGCTGAATAGGGCTGTGCAGCTGCCTGGGGCCGACCTCAGGCCGGGAGTCCTCCCTGGGCTCAGTGATGGCTTTTCACCAGCTAATCTTTGTGCCTGCAGTTGTGGAGGGACAGGCCATGATATGAAGAAGGGAGGCATATGGGAGTTCTGCAGCTAGGATAACCTGATGAACGTGCCCAGGCTGATCTCGTTGGCCAGTTTTGGTTTCCCGTTTAGTGCACACTTTCCAGAAGGGTCGCTCCCCGGCCTCCCTCGCCAGCCCACCTGCGCCGCCATCTTGGTTGATTCTTTTCAGCTGTCGGGGTACTTTGTCAGGGGTACTGTCTGGGGTACTTTGCCGCGCTAACAACAGGGACACTTGGTGGAAGGGAATTGAGGGGTAGATGGTTGAAAACCACACAAGACTGTAGAAACCGGGATATGGGAAGAATATGGGAAGAGGGCAAAGAAGTGAGAGCGCACATGAACGCGTGCGTGTTCCTCAGAACCATGGATGAGATCAGCCAGGCTTGTGAGTGGATCCAACTCTATTCTGTCTCCACTGAGATGTCCGGCTGCCCCCAGGATGGAGAGCCACCTTCTAAATGCTTTTCAGCCCCAGAGACACCACAGTTACCTGCCTTCCAGAGGGAAAGCCACTGGGGGGGCCAGGCCGTGTCACCGTGCCCATTTCCACAGTGCCTCCTTCAGTGCTCCCTGAAGGGTGAAAATCTGCTAGTCTTAGAGTCAGACTCAAACTCAGGATCTCTTAAAGATGGAGTGACCTGATTACAGAAATCAGTAGTTAGAGGGGACTTTGAAATGTCCCAGTACAGAACATCCCTTATCTGACATGCTTGGGACTGGAAGTGCTTTGTGTTTAGACTTTATCTTCAGATTTGGAATTTGTGCACGGCCACCGTGAGATTCCCTCAGGGCCTAAGCGGGAAACCCATCTATGCTTCAGGTGCCCTTCACGCGCATCTCCTGCAGGCAGTTTCGTGTAGTATTTTCAGGCACCTGCATTTTGACAGTGACCTATCACGTGAGGTCAGGTGTGACAGAGAGTCAGTGGTCAGAAGCCTCTGGTCATGGAGCGTTTTGGACTTTGGAGTAGGGATGCTGCACTTTCTCTTCCTGTTGGTGTGAGATGGGACTTTTGCCACGAGGACATTGCTCTGTCCTAAGGGCCAGGAGAGGGACTTTGGGCAGAACTGAAAGCAGTGGAGGGGAGAGGAAGACGAGGAGGCGGGAGCCGAGCCGAGCTGAGCCGAGGATAGGACGGGGTTTGCCTTTGGCACGACAAGGCCACTGCATGTTTCTGGCTCTCACGATCGCTGTGGCTCTGTGCTGCGAGACTAGCTGTCTCTCCCTCCTGCGCATCCGCCTGCTGTAACACCGAGCCTGGGGTAGCTACAAGGTGCTGTCCAGGCCATCCCAGGAGCGCCCAGAGCTGCTCTCCATGGAGACATCCTGGGACCCACAGCTGGGGCAGTGCAGAGGTCCTAGGGCTGGCAGCACCATCCCTGGGGGAGCCTGTGCCCCCATGTCTCTGGGAGTTGCAGTAGGGCCTGCGCTGTGGGCCTGCTGGGTGCTATCTGGTGAGGGGCTGGGTGGTCCTGGGCTCAGCGCCTGCTGGGTGCTGTCTGGTGAGGGGCTGGGTGACCCTGGGCTTAGCACCTGCTGGGTGCTGTCTGGGGAGGGGCTGGGTGGCCCTGTGCTCAGTGCCTTCTGAATGTGTCTGGTGAGGGGCTGGGTGGCCCTGCGTGAGGGTGTTCTGTCTGATCTGTGGCCTCCAGAGTTGTCGTCTTTCTTATTAAAAGTGAGCCACACAAGCTTAAGAGTGGGGATGGTCTTTAATTGTACCCTCAGTACCTGGGACAGTGCTGGGCACAGAGTGAAGGCTCAGTCGCTGCAGATGGATGTGAGCTTGTGGAACCTGCAGCTGCCGTGAGTGGCTCAGGAGGGGGCGGGGCAGGGACAGACACTCCTACACCTGACCCCTGCTGACCCTCACCTGGGAGGTTCTCCCGTGCTGCTGGGACCCAGGGAAGGGCCAGGCACAGAGATGACAGATGGGGGGTGTCCTTGAGCCCTTAGGCAGGAGGGAGGTGGCGGTCAGTACCTGGAGCCCCTCACAGTGCTGACCCGAGGAACCAGAATCCCGACAGGATCCGCAGGAGGGACATCTGATGGGGACTTCTCAGCAGACACACTGGCACTGAGAGAGAGCCCTTGGCCTGTCGGGGACATACACCTGGGCAGGTGGCCAGGAGCCCTGGGGCCCGTGGGAAAGGTGGTTCAGCTTGGGGCCCTGGGCAGCAGCAGGAGTCACATGGGGCAGGGGCATAGCTGCCACCGGCAGGGGCTTGTATTCCAACTGTGGGGAGTGATGGAAAGTCGATTTTTATTTTTGGAAAGATTTTAGAGAGAAAATTTTAAATGTGAATAAAAAAGGAAAGTACAGTAATTGAACTGTAGATGAACCAGACCTCTAGGCTCAAGGTGACACTTCCGTGTGTGCATGGGTGTATGTGCCTGTGTGTGCATGCCTGTGTGTGTACGAGTGTGTATGTGAGCATGTATGCATGCATGTATGTGTGTGTGTATGGATGCATAAATATGTGTGTGCATGTGTGCTGTGTGTGTACATGTGAGCACATGTGCACGTGTATATATATCCGTACGTGTGTATGTGTGTCTGTGTACAAGTTGGCATATGCACGTGAACATGTGCATATGTGTGTGTATATGTATGTGTGTGCCTGTGTGTGTGTTTGTGTGTACCTGCCTGTATGTGTGCATATGTATGTGTGTGTGTTTGTGTGTACATGCCTGTGTGTGCCTGTGTGTGTGTGCATATGTGTGTGTGTGTGTTTGTGGGTTTGTGCATGATGGTGCGGGATTGAATCCAGGGCCTCACATGTGCTAGGCAATGCTCCACCACTGAGACTCACCCCTGGCTCCTGTCTTTCTACAGCCTGTCTGTCTGTCTAGTGGTGCAGATTTCCTCCCTTCTTCCCTCTATCCCTCCATCCACCCATATGTCTACCTATCTATTATGGTGTCCCCCATAAGCTCTTGGGTGAGACGTGGAGAGTTTTCGAGGTGAAGTGATGGGTTAGAAGAGCCGTGACCGAACCAGTGGATGAAGCCCCAGGGGGATTAACTGGGTGGTGGCTGTAGGCAGGTGGGGCTGGGGGAGATGGGTCCCTGGGGTTGTGCCTTTGGGTTTTTGTCTGTGCCTGCTGAGCATAGCTGTCTCTCTGCTTCCTGATGGCATCGTCCCCAGCTGCTTTCCTCTTCCACACCCTTCTGCCATGACGCTCTGCCTTACCTGGCCCCTGGGAATGGAGCTGGCCCCCTGTGGACTGAGACCTCACAGAGGTGAAGAGCTGACAGAGCACCTGTGGCCCTTCCCCTGTCCATGGGTTCATGCAGGAGAGTGGCTTGTGTGTATCTTAGAGGGTCCCTCAGGGGGTGTCCCTCAGGGGGCAGGTGGGGGTGGAATGAGAAGGCAGGGCTGAGTTTGGGAGGATGCATGAGTCCACCTGGGAACTACTGAGCCCAATGGCGGGCTGAACGACATGGTGACAGCAGAGTTGGCATGTGGAAAGCTCAGAGATGCTTATGGGGACATTCCAGTGACTGTGACTCTGTAACAAATTGTCCCAAAACTTATGGCTTAAGATAATGACGGTATTTATTTTGCTTGCAAGTCTGCGATTTGGGGAGGGCT
This sequence comes from Spermophilus citellus, assembly GCF_964194105.1. Lineage (NCBI taxonomy): Eukaryota > Metazoa > Chordata > Mammalia > Rodentia > Sciuridae > Spermophilus > Spermophilus citellus. The sequence goes on along the minus strand of NC_138187.1, from coordinate 24,361,747 downwards.
TGGTTCTGTCCCCTCACTGTCCCCTGGTGTGGCTCAGAGGTGCGGGTCTGGATCTCCCGACTCCTGCTACTCGTGTCTGGCTGGCCCATGCTGGCTATTGGCTGGGGTCCACCACAAGTGGCCTCGGCCTATGGCCTGGGTTTCTCAAGGTGGGATCTGGATTGTAGGATGAGCGGTGGGAGGGAGTGCAGGGGAACAGGACTGGACTTGCTGACATGGCTTCGTGAGCCCTGGGTCTTCCCTGTGGCCATATTCTGTTCATCAGATTGGGCACAGTTGCAGAAGAGGAGGAGCCTGCAGCCTCCATGAGTTCAGGAGCCTGTGGGTCTAGAGGCACTGCCCAGCCATTTCAGGAGAGGATGGCTCAGCGCCCCTGGGGACTTGTTAGGAGATCCTGTGTCAGGACAGCTCCAGGAACTGAGCTCACAGTCAGTCCAGAGGCTAAATGGGAGCCACGGTGGTTGGGAAATGGCTGGCGAGTGTCCTGCGGGTTCCTGTGCTGGAACGTGTCCTCAGTGGTGAGGCTCAGAGGTGGTGGGCCCTTTAAGAGGTGGGGCCTCAGGACACAGGGGCCTGACCTCCAGGAGGGATAAGGTGTCCTCATGGGACCCTGAGTCAGTTCTCCTGAGAGCTTTGCTTAAAAAGGATGGTGTGGCACCCCCCTCCCTCTGCCTCCCTGACCTACCCTTGATCTCTCCTTCCTGTACACACCATGAAGTCTTCACTAGAACCCAGCAGAAGCCAGCATCATGCCCTTGAATCTTCAGAACTGCAACCTAAACTTTTTTCTTTATAAAGTACCCAACCTCAGGCATTTCATTATAATAATGGAAAAACTGGAGGATGTAACGGGTTTCTGTAGTTGAGTGAGGGGAACCAGGGCGAGTGAAGAATCTGAGGTGACATCTGGATTGCTGCTTTGTGCTTCTGGAGTGAGGATGTCATTCACAGAGAGGGCAATGTGAGTGGCAAGACAGGCTGTTCCAGGAAAGGAGAGATGGTGAGGACCCCTTGACTTGTACTGTGTCAGGACAGCTCCAGGACCTATGGGTCCTCAGATGCAGCTTCCTCCAGCAGTGGACGCCTGAGTCTACCGGGGGTTTTGGAGAGTTTTGCACAGGGGAGGGTCTCCTGGCCTCTCTGCCTCCCTCCAGGAGGCTGGTTGCCCTCCAAGTCCATGCAGAGGCCTGCGGCACGTGCTGCCCTGTGGAGTAAGGCGGGTAGCGCTCGGTGCTTGCTCAGTCCACCTGCAGGCTGTCTGCAGTCCTGGTGGTGTGCTGGGACCTGGAGGGACAGCGACTCTCTAAACGCACCGGCCTTACCCTAAAGAGCTTTGTCTCTCCCAGGGGAGAGGGAGCTGTGGCTGCCACTACATGAGCTGCAGAGGTGGCAGCTGAGGTGACAGAGAGCTACCAGCAGGAGCCTGTGGTGTGCGCTTGCTGGGTTTGTCCTTGCCTCCGGGTTCCACAGCGGGTGGCTGTTGCTGGTGTCCCTTCTGGAGCACAGAGGTCCCTTCTGTCTGAGAGGAGAGGCCAAGCCCTGGCCTCACACGTCACAAGCCTGTGATAGACGTTGGGCTCTCCTGGTTCCCCGGGCTCAGCACCTGGTCCCTTCCCTGTTCTCCACTCCCCAAGGCAGAGGCTACATCCAGGTTTCCCTGGCCAGTGCAGTCACTGGGGTCCCATCAGTCCCACCTCCCTGGGAACTCGGCCTCTGCTCCCAGCTTCCCATGTCCTGGCTCTGATTTAGGGTCATTTTCCCTGGGTGGCTCTGAGACTGGTGACTGAAAATCCGATTGCTTGCAGCTCATAGTGAACGTCTGTAATTCAAGTCAGGGGGCCCCAAGTGGGTTCAGAGAGGCAAGTCGCCCATCTGCCTGGCAGTACGGGCATTGAGGAGCAGGCATTGAGCTGCCCTGGGAAGGCCATGGGGCTGGGCGGACAGAGTTGGTGGAGGGGCGGAAGGGCTTTGGCTAGAAAACTAGCAGGAGTGGTGTAAGTCAGCAGCGCTAGTGGAAGACAGCGAGGAGGCTCCCTGTGACCCAGCCATCCCACTGCCGGGTGTGCAAGGGCCACGAGAGTGTGTTTCTGCATGCTTGCCCATGTGAACACACACGTAACTGTGTGAGGCTGTTGACTTTCATGTCTTAAAATTATTATGACAGTCATCTCATAGTTCCATCCTACCTGTTCAGGGACGTTGGTTGCTTTTTGTCAAGAACCCAGGGTGAACGGTCCATGTGAATCTCCAGGGGTGTCAGGGACAGGAGCTTGGTGAGTAGAATCTGCAGACTGGGAACATTTTTATTGAAGGCAAAACTCATGAAATATTTTGGAAAGAGTAATGGCACTTTTCAATCAGTACTAATCTTTGATGTGAAATAGGTACTTATTTCTATGCAAATTAAGAGAAACAAACTACAAAGGTAAGTATGGTGGCTTGCCAGATGACTTAGGGAATGGAAAATGCGTCATCTTCCAGTGGCTGCTGCTTATGTTTCTTAAAAATTCATTTATCCGTTTCTCACTAGTGCATATGAGTTGTACCGGGTAGTGAGTTTCCCGGGAGACTCCCACACATTCACGTCCATTCCCCTGTCCACTGCCCCTCCCAATGCATGCCCTCCCCTGCCGGCCCCCTTCCTGGTCCCTAACTGTCCCCTGCCTACTTTCAGGTCATCCTATTTATCCTTATTTTTATTTTGCTATTTTCTGCGTAGGAGAGAAAACATGGGATGCTTGTCTTTCTGTGTGTGACTTATTGTACTCCAAACGATGTCCTGTGGTTCCATCTAATTTTCTGGGAATGACAGGATTTCGTTTTTGCTTGTGACTGAAGAATGTGTGACTGGGTGTCCCGCCACCTCTTCCTTATCTGTCCGTCTTTTGATGGGCACCCAGCTGGTACCCTCCCTTGGCTGCCTCCGAGAACAGGAGTGTGCTGGTGTCTCTCTGGAGTGGGACAGTGGGGTCACGTGGAACCTTGTGCTGTCTTCTTCAGTGGCCCTACTAACTTACACCCCCCCACACAGTGTATGGAGCTTCCTTCCCCCACATTCTTGCCAACTTTTGTTATTTACTTTTTGAAAATAAGTCATTCTGACTGGGGTGAGATGCAATCTCTTTGGAGCTGAGATCTGCATTTCTCTAATGGCTAAGAACATTGAGTTCATTTCTGTATTTTGTCCTTTTAAAGCTCAGAGACCACTGTATACCCCTCATTGCCAGTGTCTCCACTCCTCCCTGTATATTTGAGATATCATCTGGAGTTCTTTCCTTCCAGGCTGAGGACATTTCCTTAGATTTTCTTGTAGATTTTCTTGCAGGTCTGCTTGAGACAAACTCTCTAATTTTGTTCCTTTGAAAGGGCCTCCATTACATTTTTATTTTTGAAGGATAATTTTGCTGCATATAGAACTCTGCATGGACAGTTTTTTTTTTTCCTGTGAAGCACTTTAAACATATCATTTTAGTGTCTTCTCCTCCATGGCTTCTGGTGACAAGTCCACTGTCATTTGTATTATCATTTCGTGTATGTAATGGATCTTTTTCTCTGTTTTCAAGATTTTTTCATGTGGCTTTCTTGATATTTTTCCTACTTGGGTTGTGCTCACCTTCTGGAATCCATGTTTGTCTTTCAACCACCTTATTTTTAAAGCCTATTTCTTGACATTTTCCCTTCCCCATTCTCTCCCTTCTCTCCTCTGGGATTCCATCTTGTCTCGGGGGTCCTGAGACTGTGCATTTCTCTTCAATATGTTTCCCCTTTGTTCTTAGAATGGCAGGGTTTCTATTGATTTGCCTTGAAGTTCACTAATTCTGCTACTGTCTCCAATCTGCTGTTCATCCCACTTGTTAGTGTGCTTTTCACTTCTAGAATCCTTACTTCGTTCATTTGTCATCGTTTTTAAATTTCGAAACCCAGGTCCCCATCTGTTCATTCATTGTATATGTATTTTCATGGAATTTTTTGAGTATATGTGTAATGCCTGCTTTAAAGTCCTTATCTACTAATTGCAGCATCTGGGTCATCTTTGGGTTGATCTTCTTTGAAACATCTTTTTCTCAAGAACAGGTTGTTTTCCTGTTTCTTTGCAAGTAGTCATTTTTGATCAATTCCTAGACATTATTAAATATATGTTATGGAAACTGTGGCTCCTGTCCTATCCCTTTCAATAGGACTTGTGTTCCAACAGACGATTATTTGGCTTGGACTCAGACTCCAAATTCAGTGCCTTGTCCGAGCTGGGCAGTGCTGATATCTCCAGTTATTTATTTCATCCTCCGGCTGCTGCTACCCACACCCAGGTCGCCTGTGGCCTCTCATATCTGCGTGTGGGTTCCCAGCCAGCCAGGACTCGGGTGGACGTCGTGCACAGCTGTTATACACAGGATTTCACCCCACACCTCATGGCTGTTTTTGTAGCCCCTGGGTTTTCTGCTGAAACCTCAAACTAGACAGCTTGTGCCTCTTTGGCCCCTGGATGGATTTATGTTGGAGAGGATGCTCAGGTAGGAGGCTGTTGAAAACTCATAAATCTAACCTGCTATGCTTGTTTCCAAGGAGGCTTCTGACAGTTTCTGCCTACTTTCCTTCAGTATCTTTAAATGAGTTGTTTTTTTTTTTTTTTTTTTTTTTTTTTCTAAATACAGTTCTGGCTTGATGATAGGTACCTGCAGGAAGGTTAGTCTGTAAAACTCCTCTGCTGTTACCGGGAGCCAGAGTCAACAGTGAGATTTTGGCAATTCTTTTTATAGCTTTATTGATACATAATAAGCCCTAATATTTAGACTGCATACTTTGATGAGTTTTCATAGATGTTCACCCTTGGGAACCCTCGCTGCATTCAAGGCGGCAGTCAGCTGGGAGTTTTATTAAGGAGTCCCATGAAGATGAGCCATGGGAGTAGGTGTTTCTCCTTGACCTGCTTTGTGTTCCCAAGGTTGTGTTCCAGGCAGTATGTTATGTGGTCCTTGCAATCCCCAGGTGAGTAGCATGGTGACATTGAACCCTCTACCTGTGAAAAACTGATGTGGGCGAGTTCAGTGGCTCACCATTCTCACAACACTGCCCTGTGTGCTAGCACACTGCACATCGGGAAATGCGTGCCTCCTCCTAGACACTGGGGAGATGCGTGCCCGCGCCCTGCAGGTCTGGGGAGATGCGTGCTCGCGCCCTGCTCACCTGGAGAGATGCTGAGCTGTGGCTCCAGGAGCCCATCTCATTTCATGTGTGGAGAGAAAGCTGTGTAGGTGGGATTGGGGGGCAATAGGTTGAAGGTGTAGAGTTTGGAGACAGCAAAGCCCCATGTGAGCCGAGTGGGGACTGCAGTGTGCCTGAGGGGGTGGCTGAGGAGCACAGAGACTTGGCACAGCCTGGGGAGCAGGTAGAAGGAGGAGGGTGGTGCTGGTGGGATGGGAGGGAGAAAGTGTCCTTTAAAGGAAGAGTCGAGAGGAGGAGCCAGGTGGGGGAGCGAGGGAAGGAGTGGTCCAGGCCTTTGTGTCCACTCTTGGCTGTGGGCTTCAGGTGGGATGGACACCTGGAACAAGGTGTGGCTTGGGCCCTGTGTTGGTCTTCTTTTCCTCCATGAGACCTGCCTAGAACACCTGGGGGTGGGGAGTTCAGTTGGCTCTTGGTGTCAGATCCAGTCTGTGGTCGGCGGACTCCATTGCTCTGGGCCTGCAGTGAGGCAGAGCCTCATGGTGGACATGGTGGCACAGGCAGCTCATGGCAGCCCGGGGAGCTCTGGTGCAAGGAGCTGGGGATGACATGATCCCCAAAGCAGCTTCCAGGAATCCCCTGCTCCAGCCATACCCACTGCCTGTGCTGCCACCCGCTGATCCCTTAGTCCACCAGGTCATGAAGCCCTCCGTGGATTAGCCCCCGATTCGCTGCAGCTCTCATGACCCAGTCACTCCAACCCTGCACGTTCTGCATCATCTCCACAGCAGCATCCGGGGACACCCAGTATTCAAACCACAGCATGCCCCAGGGGTTCACGTGCCGGGCGCTTGGTCAGCAGTGTGGAGATGCTGAGAAGGGGCAGAACCTGCTAAAGGCGGGGTCTCTAGGGAGCTGCCTGGGCCATGCCCACCCTGTGACAGGATGAGTGAGTGTCCACAGCACTGTGAGGGCCCCTAGGGGTGGGTTAGTTCCTGAGAGAGTGGGATATCGAGCAGAGCAAGCCTGGCCCCTCCCCACTCTCTCCTTTCCTCTCTCTCTCTCTCTGTGGGGCCTGCTCTCGCTCTCTCTTCCTTTCTCACAAATCTGAACCTTGTGTGATGTCACCATACTGTGACACTGCCACAGGCTCTTCCCAGAGGCCAAACATATGGGGCCACGTGATCTTGAACTTTCAGCCTCCAAAATGGTGAGCTGAAAAATCTCTTTTCCTTCTAAAGTGCCAGCCTCAGGTATTTTGTTATAGCAACAAAAATGGACTAAAATAGTAATTAAAAGTTTTGTTAAAATAAATTAATTGGCTGGTGATAGGGATGAGGGGTGAGGCTTCCTTCTGTACCACTAAGGTAACACTTCCCTTCCTTGAATGTGCATCTGAATCACGTGGAGGGCAATTATGGGTGTCACCTGAGTTTCTGACTCAAGGGTGGGCTGCCCCACAGTCTGAATTTTGACTAGGTGCAAACACTGCCAAGTTACACTTATGCCGCGGGCCCTGGGCTGTGCTTTGGGGACCTTCACACATTCCCCTGCCTGTCCCTGTGCTCCAGAGCTCTATGGCTGCTCTGAAGCAGGAGTGTCGGGGAGTGTTTCACCCTCAGGCTTGTCTCCTGGAGTCGACAGGCACAGAGGTGACTTAGGATCATTAGTCACCATGTAATGTAAAATTTATTTTATTACCCACTTGAGCTCCAGAGCCCAGAGCCTTGCTTCTGGAGCCCCTGGGGTCACTTGAGAGCGCTGCATCTTCTGCGACAGATTCCCTGTGAGCAGACGAGGAGACCTCCCCTGTTACTGCAGAGGCTGAGTCCTGGGAAGGGCAGCACTGGCCGGCTCCAGCAGTGACCGTGGGGGGGTCCTCCTGGGGCTACTTCTTAACCAACAGTAGAATCGTGACGTCACATGTCATCGGGAGGGTGTTCTGGTCATCCTGCCAGTTTGTCGGAGTCTTCTTAAGCTGCTGCTTAGACGCAAAGAGGAGACTGTTCCTCTGTTGGGGTCCCTGTGTGTTTTCCAGATTCACATGCTGTGCCTTTGCAGGGGGAGGGTCACTTTTCTTTAAGCACATCATGTGCATTTCATGCCAATGACCGCAGTAGTGACCACAGTACTGACCGCAAGGCTGGCAGGGCACTGTGGGCCTTGCTGATTTCATGATTCCTCTCTGGTGCTATGAACCAGGGGTGCAGAGTGAGGAGGTGCAGCTTCCCAATTTAATGTCAAGACAGAAACTGAGCAGATAGTCACCCAGGGCCACCATCGTTTCTCAGGGGGCTGGGCCTGGGCACGTGAGGGCACGCGTGCTCTCTGCTGGACAGCTTAGCATTCCGCCCAGCAGGATGAGGCAGCGGGGGCCTTTCTGTCTTCCTACAGCTCTTCCCAGGACAGCTCTTGAAGACAGGCACTTGCCTGGCTCCACCCTCCGGCCTGACCCGATGTGCCTTTGAGACAGTGTGGTCATCCCCCCGTCCCCAACTCTCCTCCCGGTGGCAGGCCTTTTATAAAGTCTCCACATGCACACTTTTGCAGAAGGTCCTCCTGGGCTCACTGAGTTCCTCCCTAGGAGTTTCCATCTGGGGTGACTCTCCTGGGTGAGAATTCATTCCAGGCACTGCTCCCCAACACCCCGAGGGCTGACCCAGTCGACAGTTGGTTAGGGTTTAGCTACGAGGGGTTCCCCTGGGAAGCTCTGCATGAGACTAGGTGGACTGTCCAGAGGTGAAATGATCCGATCACGAGAACTGTAATGTCATCAGTGGATTAATCCATTTGATGGATTAATCATTTGAGTGGCGTACTGGATGATAACTGTAGGCAGGTGGGGTGTGATTAGAAGAAGTAGGTCACTGGGGTGTCCCCTTTGGGGACTCCTTGCTCTTGCTCTGTGCTTCCTGGCTGTCATGAGCTGAGCAGCTTTGCTCTTCCAGGCCCTTCCACTATGACGCTCTGCCTCACCTGAGGCCCAGAGCCATGGAGTCGGCCAACCAGGGACTGAGGCCTCTGAAACTGTGAGCCACATTCAATTCTTCCTCCTCTAAGTTTTTCTTGTCAGGTATTTTGGTGACAAAAAACTAATAGCACAAAGTTCTCTTGGCCTTCCCCCAGGCCAGAACCCAGTCTGCTGATGTCCTGGGAAAGCCAGCGCACAGGACTGGGGATGTGCCCCTTGCACACGGGGCCCTGGGTTCCATCTCCGGCACACGTGCGCATGCACGTGCACACACACACGGCCAGAGACAAAGCAGTAGCAGTAAGAACTACCATGTGGTGCCTTAGGCTGCACTGTGTCCTTTCGATTCACATGTTCAAGATCTGACCTCCAGGACCTCAAAAAGTAACCATATTTGGAGGACACATCTTGAAGGGGTAATGAAGTTAAAATCATGTTGTTCTTACAACCAGAGGCGACTAGGATGCAGAGGAGCTCAGAGGGAAGACACGGGAGACACCTGCCGTCTACAAGCCAAGCAGAGGCTGCAGCCAGTGCCGCCTGCGGCGACTGGGTCTCAGACATCTGGCCTGAGGGACTGAGAGCACTTGGTTCCTGTGGCTCAGCACGTGGGTGGCAGCCTAGCACATTAAGGCACGGGTCAGGCATGGCGAGGACTCCTTGACTCTGGACTGTGTGTACAGCCCAGTCAGTCGACCTTGGCTGCCATTCCAGAGCCACTGTCTCAAGGCCTGCAGCTGGTCGGGGAAACGAGGAGGGAGGGGAGGGTTAGAGGTGGGGCTCTGGACCTGGAGCCACCCTGCTACACAGCCGTGGGACCCTCAAGGCTACCCCTCAGTCTCTGTGTCTGAAACCCGGGGCTCACAACTGCAGCCAGTCACAGGGTCACTGTGAAGTCCCAGTGCCAATCTAGGAAACCAGGGCTCCATCGAACGAACCCTCGGGAGGCCCAGGGAGCTGTTGGGAAGATTGGTTTTGTGCCCTCCAGGAGAGTCCAAGAATCCCTTGCGCCCTCTGAATCAAGAGACATTAGTGACGCTGGGGGTGATCCTTATGTCCCATATCAACCACTCAATCTAGGCTCTCCAAAGGCAGTCAGTCCTGCAAGAGAAGAAACTGAGTCACAGCCCCAATTTTGAACATAGAGGACTCTGCTTTTTGATGGATCTTTTAAGTCCTTAAATTTATATTTATTTTTTCTGAATAACCCCCCTCCACACACTTTTTATTAACCAGAAGCTAAAATGGCATCCCTCTCTGGTAGGGTTTGGATATGGAGTGTCCCCGAAGACCCCTGTGTGGAAGGCTTGGTCCCCAGCTTGGCACTCCTGGGTGTATGGTGGGAGGTCTGGGGTCATTAGGGCCGTGCCTTCGCGGGGTACTGTGGGGCCTCAGCCCCTTTCCCTTCTTTTCTTTTTGCATCCTGGCCACAGGGTGACACTTTCGCCATGTGCTGCCACCATGACATGCTGCCTCACCCGGGCCCAAAGCAGTAGGGCCTGTGGATCATGGAGAGAAACCTCCACAGCCATGAGCCGTAGCAAACCTCTCGTCTCTTTAGGTGGATTACTCCCAGTGTTTGTTGCAGTAACAGTCAGTGACGGGCATACTCTCCCTCCCCTCCTTCCTTCCTCTCCAAGTGGGGATCACTTACCTGCTGGGTCCAGATCTAGGACCCACATGGGCCAGCTGGGAAAGCTTCGTGCTTAAGAGTGCCCTCTCTCTGCTTCTTCTCCCTCTGCTGTAGCCCTGAGTGGATCAAGACCCCACCCCCTGGGGCACGCCAACACTTATTATCTTAACTCTTCTCCTGTGGGCACTTTGTGGCCTTCAGGTCCTAGCTGGAGAGTACAAGAGCTTATACTGGAGTTTGTGCCCAGCAGGTGGACAGGCTCCTAGGATTCACTCCCAATCCCCTCATGCCAACCAGACCTCACTTGCCATTTGGAGGTCAAATGGACCTCCAAACCCGATTTCCTAACCGAGGGGCTGGTGGGTATTGTCTCCCCAGGCAGCACCAAGATGAGGGAGGGATTTGGGCCTCCAAGAACAGAGGCAGCTCCTGTCTTGTGTGGAGATGCTGCTGCCCGGGGAAAGTAAACAGTGCCCCTGAGGCAAGGAAGGCTGGCTTTGCCGCAGCCTGGCAACTCCTTCTCTGGAGACAGAGCTCGAGTCTCTCTTCTTCTTCCCAAAGGTAAACATGCAGGCAGAGCTCCCAGCCTTCGACCCAGGTCCCCTGTCTTGTTTTCTCTGGATTTACTATTTTAAGGCAAAGCTTGAATCTCTGACAGATGCACCCAGCTGCACCCTCTGCAAAAAACAGAGCTGTCTCCAAGTCTTCGTCGGCGCCTTAAAACTGTTGATTGAGTAAGAGAATAATTCAGCAAGGGATAGAGCGCCAGAGAGAGACGCAGAAATCTCTGTGGTCAGTTCTGCTCTCTGCTTGCTGTGTTTGTCTCACTGTTGTCCATTGCCCTTGGTGTTGTTAGAGGCACAGCCGCACTCATGCACTATCTCCCAGCCCTACACGCCCTGCTCTATCCACTGTGGAGTTCTGAGAGTCCAGTTTGTGTTTTGAAGTCCGTCAACGCTGACCTGCAGACAGACTGCTGCTGTCCTGCTCTGTCTCAGAAAATGACACCAGAATGGTGCTTCCCGCTGAGGGTCAAGTCACTCTCAAGTTGAAATGTGCACAGCAAAGCTTGGGGCACATCGATGAGTCCCTGGACACATGTGTGTCTCATAAGAAAGGGGAGCAGGGAGGGTAGGGAGGGCCTTTCTGAAGGGGCCCAGTTTAGAGGTCAGGTGCAGTGTGGCATCTAAGGTGCGTGTGTTGAATCATGTTATGCAGCTCTTGCAGAAGGAAGAAAATGAAGTTTTGAAACAGGAAGGAGGAGAGGACTGGGCAGAGCTATGTCCTCCTGGAAGGCAGCTTGTGGGGTGGCCCTTGGCTGGGGAGTTGCTCCCTCCGTGGGCTGCAGGGATGGCATTCCTAGTGTGTAGGGTTAGATAAGACCGAGGACTGGCTGCTCTGTGGGTCTCAGGCACCGGAGAGAAGGGTCAGTCGAAGAGAGAGGGGTTGGAGGAATGGTGACCACAGAGTGTGGGCCAGTGGTTTGTGCCTGGAGGAAACAGGCCTTGTGATCATGGGTGCTGTGGGCTCTGTGGAGGCCCCCGGACCGTTTTGGGTGGGAGAAGGTTGGTCTCACTCCAAACTTCCTCCAGAGCATCTATGGTTTGGGGTTTTTTGTTTGTTTTATCTTGGCTATATCTTATAGGACTATTTGAACAAAAAAATGTAGATAAAGTAAAACCATTGTTTTCCTGTGAAATCTCAAGATCTGAGACCTGGCCATTAGGAACAGTTGGTCATGAAGAAAAAGTATCTGCCCAAGCTGGCCTTGACTGTGGATGTTAAATGAAGGCCAAGATGCACAGGGTCCAGGAGGGGAAACAGGTCCAGCTCAGAGCTGAGATTCTGCCCTTGTGTTTCTTGGAGGAAATGCGGAGTTTTAAAACCGAGATGTGCTCCGCAGAGCCTCAGTGTGCAGTTTGATCTGTTTGGACAAACGCATACTTCACATGGCTGCCCTCCACCAATACACGGAACAAGTCCTGCCCCCCCCAAAATCCCCGTCCCTTCCAGTCGGCCCCCTACAGCCTCCAGAAGCCACGCTGTTGTGATATTTTTAGCCATGGATTAGTTTTCCTGCTGGAGAGCTCCACACGGCCAGATTACACAGCAGCCTCCGGTGTCTGTGATCCGCCTCCCCAACTCCGCATGTTTTTGTGTTTATCTCTGTTGGGGTCTGCAGTCCTCTTCTGAGCCCAGCAGATAGTAAATATTTCAGACTTGGCAGCCACCAAGGCTCCATGGCAGCTCTGAGGAGCTGTGGCTGCTGCAGGAGAGGAGCTTAGACAGGATGCAGCTGACCAAGGGTGGCTGTGTTTCAATAAAACTTTATTTTAAAAAACCAGGTGACTGGTCTGTGACACAGAGGAGCTGAGCTCTGATGCAATGTCTGTGGTTCCGTCTGCAGAACCGTGTGCTGCTATCACAGTTCATCCATTCTGTGGATGGACACTCCGACCGTGTCCATCGTTTGGCGATTATGAACAGAGCTGCTGTGAATGTTTTTATAAGACTTTTTCATGCTAAGTGACGATTTCTCTTGTGTCAATGCCTAGGAGTGGAATTACCATGTCACGATAGGGGCACATTCAGCCTTACAGAAACTGCACCATTCTGCACATTTGTTGGCAAAATCTGAGTGTTCCGTTGCTCCTCCTCCTCCTCGCCTGTGTTTGTCGGGCTCGGTCTTTTCCATCTAGCCACCGTCACGGGCATGGACTGGCATCTCCCTGTGCTCCGCACTCCTCCTGAGCGCTTCAGCTGCAGGGTCGTGTTATTCTGAGGGGGCTGGAGGGGGGCCTCGCGCTGCGCTCAGCCTCTCAGGCACGGACTGGCCTCTGCACAGACCTGAGGGGTGACGTGGATCCTGACAGGCGGCGACAGAGGCATCTTGGTCTTCAGTCATTACCTGCCTCAACAGTCAGTGGGAATCAGGCTTTGGGGGACGAGGCAGAAAGGTAGACCAGGTAAAGGCCTCGGAGAAGGGAAGGAGGGCAGAACTTCACGCGTCCTGGAGGAGACGTTGGGTCTGGAGGACGTTCTGCCATGGGCTGCTCCCGACAGCGGCGACCACAGTGGCTCCTCGATGCCTGCTGCTGCCCTAACAGCGTCCACACAGAGCTCTTCCTTACCCACTCCCCTAGCAGGGGCTGATCATGGAGTCTGCCCTTCCCTGAAGTGCTTCCTCTCCCCACAGTGGTGCCAAACCGCAAGGTTGGGCCTGTCTCCTTAATTATGTAAATGAGGGGTTGGAGTTATGCACTCTGATTCACTTACTAAACTCGAGGCTTGGAAGGTTGATTGGTCCAGATTAGCTACCTCCCCACCAACCACCTGTACTCGGCCACCAGATGTGCCTTTAAAACCCCCGAGAGCAGACCCTGTGGACATCCCTCTCCAGGGTCCCCTCTCCAGGACCCCCTCTCCAGGACCCCTTCTCCGGGAGCTATGCTTTCTTCCTGTTGCTCTAGTTAATCCTGTTTCATTGCTGTCATCCTGTGTGTATGGATTTTGTCTTTGAATTTGCAAGACAAGGAACCCCCCACTCACACTCCATGGGACCCCATTTTCCCCTGAAGCCCGTTGCCTCTTTGGGTCTAAACACCCATCTTTGGCAGTTTGGTTCCGCAGGTTGGCAGGTGTCAGGGCCCTGCCTTTCAGAGCCTGGAGACCAGGCAGGCCCCTGTGTAGGACGCCCCCCTGGACTCCTTCCTGCCACGTGGTTGGTGCCCCTCCAGGGAGTGTTTGTGTTTGGAGCTGTGGAGTTTAATTTGTGTCAGAAAATAGCAGCATTCCTATTTCATTGATTTCCTTTTTGCTACTTTCATGGAAGGGAAGAATGAAAGCTGGGAAATTAGCTACAGAAATAGCAAGTGAATAATAAAATAATGTGTTGCTGGTGCTTGTGCAGCTGAGAGAGGAGCCATGTTTTCCTGCCTTTTGGTCCGTGTTGACATTTCTCGGTTTCTCGGTTGGTGTGGTGTGGTGTGGTGTTTGTTTCTCGGTTGGTGTGGTGTTTAGGAGATATAAAGATTTCTTGCCTCTGTACCTAGTAATACAGGTAACCCTGTGCAGGAGTTTTGAGCAGAAGTGGTGGTGTTTTGTAAACGAAGAGTCTGAAGGTCACAGGTTTTGGACTTGCCCCAGGTCACTGGGCATGGACTGTGGTTCTAGTTCAATAGGCATTTGCAACCAGTTTCTTGATGGGTCACAAGATGTTTTCATTATTATGAGTTTTACCCTACCTAGGAAAAGGGGCTTTGGGATTTAAAAAAAAAAAAAGAAAAGAAAAAAGAAAAACAGAGGTTGGATTATGAAGGTCAAATAAGGTTCTTCCCAGGATTGTGATGGTCAAATAAGGCCCTTCCCAGGAAGGCAGCATCAGAACTGGAGGAGGGAGAGGGCATAGAGGGCTTCTGGGGAGAGAACTATGCATGGCGCTTCCTCCTGCCTCGAGAGGCAACTTGGCATCATACTGCTGCTTGCTGGGGAGGACAAGCACAGGGTGGGGACACCCCAAGCACTGGGCATGTGTCACCCTGGCTAAGTCATCTAGTGCCCCTGCTGCCACCACTCACCTGAACCATGGGTTCTTAGGTATGATCTCCTCTCTCCCTCCCAGCCCTGAGCACTGCTTGCCATCCATAGCAACTGCGGGTTCCTGGTTTAGCGCCTCTCTTGGGTTACAGGAGCTGCCTCGTGGGAAAAGCAGCAGACACCAGCAGGCCTCAGTGCTGCGGCACCAGCTCACCTTGTGTAGCTCTGTGGGAGCCAGGTCTTCAAGGAACTGGAGGGACCCAGAGATGGGCGAGGGCTGTCTGTCCCAGGGCCTGCAGCACTATGACAACCTCCTTCTTACCATTGCACCATCTTTAGCTCCCAGCACGTGAACTGAGGTAGGAATGTTTGCGTAGCTCTGGCCTGGGGCTGAGGGGTGAGTGGGGAGACCAGGGTAACTCCTGCGTATTGAGCATGTGTTTTGTGTCTGATGCCTGCTCAGAGCTTTACATCCATTACCTGGTTATATGCTTATAACAGCTCTGAGGTTTGTCTTCCGTGACTGTGATGAAATATCTGAGGTTGACTACTTGGTAAGGGAGAGAGGTTTACTTAGCTCACAGTTCTGAAGTCTCACGGGCGTGGTGCTGGCCACAGCTCAGCTCTGGTAAAAACTTCCTGGCTACAGTGTAGCATGGTGGGAATGTGTGTGAGAAGGAGGGATCACAGGTGGGACTCGGTCTCTTAACATCACCACCCTGGGGACCAGGCTTCCAACCCAGGAACCTTTGGGGGACAGACTCAACCATTTCCAGCCATGACAGGTGGGTGCCATGGAAAACCCATTTTACGGGTGAAAGCTTCCTAGAATGTTTAGTGAAGCATCCCAGGCAGCAGAGCTGGGACCTGAGCCTAAGCTGCCTAACTTAATCAGTACTTCAGGAGGAGCCTTGATCACCCAAGTCGGTCAGCCTGTGTGCCTCGACATTTAGGACCAGCCCCCAGCCTTGGCCACCGAGTCGCATTGAACTTCCCCCAGGGGACACATGCCTCTTGTCCTCATGGCTGCTTGAGGGCTCGTCCTGTGTGGCTCCATGGAGAGGGGGCTCCTGAGCACTTGCTGCTATGCCCTCGAGGGCTTTGCCTCTGCTCCTGCTTTGTCCCCTTCCACTGCAGTAAGTCACAGCCATGGTACTACTTGCTGGATGCTGTAAGTGCTAGAGAAATAGCAAGCCTCCAGTATTCTTGGAACCCAACGTACCTGGGTTTAAAGCCTGGTCACGCCACCTGGCAGTGTGTGGCCTCGAGATGGTCAGCTTCTGACAATCTTATTTCTCATCCGTAGAAACAGAGATGGAAACACCACCTTCTGTGGACCCGGCTGTGTAAAGTGAGGAGTGTGCACACAGGGCCGCAGGTAGCTCTTCTGTGCTGCAAGAGCACTAAAGAACCCTCACGGGCTCCCAGGATCTCCGTGAGAACAGAGCGACCTCTGTGCTCCCAGCGTGATTCCCTTTATTCATTGAGTTAGGCTCCGTGCACTCTGGTGGTTTTGGTGATTTTGAGTCTATTTACTACACGTGACCTTATGCTAGAGAGACGGAGAGGAAGCCAGAAGGCTGAACTTCCAGAATTTTCTCTGGGGACTCCTGGTCAACTAGCAGTAAGTGGCAGACGCTAGCAGTTAAGTGATGGCTACAAACAACCCCCCCCCCCCTGCCCCCGAGAGTGAAGACATCATGAGTAACTCTGCCTTAGCTCATGCAGATTGGGAGGACAGCTACCGAAGATTGGCAGACTCTTTCGGCCAAGTCCAGAAGGCTTGGTCACCAGCTGATGGCGCTGTTGGGAGGTGGGGTCTAGTTGAAGGAAGCAGGTCACTGGGGGAGTTCCCTCGAGGGGTATGGACAGGCCCCTTCCTCTCTCTCTCTTTCCCCACTTCCCCACTGACAGGAGGTGAGCAGCTTTGTGATGTGTACACCATGAAGTTCTGCCTTCTCACATGCCCAGAGTGACAGTGACCATGGAACCTTCGGCACTATGAGCCAAAATAAATACTTCCTCCTTTAAGGTTGTTATCTCAGGTGTTTTGTTACAGCAGCAGAAATCTGGCTAACGCAGAGGACAGCACTGTGGTCTTGGTTTCTGCAGGTGGAATAGCTGAGACTTGGTATCAAAAGAATTGTCCTATCTGAATTTCTCCCAGAAGGTCTCTGTGTTTTCCTTCAGAGAGGCTTTATTTTTGCTCCTTCCTCATTTCCCCCTCAACTCTGATCAAAACTAAGTGTGGAGTTCCCTTAATTTATGTGCTGGTTTTAGAATGAACTGGAACATCAGCAGGCTTTAGAATGATCCGGAGGGCTTGTTTTACACAAATTGCTGGCATTACCCCCAGAATTTCTGATTCATTAGTTCTTGGTGGGGCCTGAGAATTTGCCTTCCTAAATTATTCCCAGTTGCTGCTGGTCCTGATTATGCTTTGAGAACCCTATGCCGGCCATCTCTTCTCTGTTGAGAGTGACTCATCTAAGCACCTCACAGTGCAGTTCATACCCTGAGGAAGTGGCAGGGCCTAAAGCCTCCTCTAGAAAGCAAGAACTCTGAATTTTTTCTTTGGAAGATCTCATAAGTGGTGCATTTGTTTTCCATGGGGTGTCTTTGGCTTGCTGTCTTGTTTGGCTGTGTTCAGAACACCACTGTTCTTCCTTTTGCAGTTTTTAAAACCCACTGGAATGTTTAACTGGTTTGAGCAGTGGATTAAGATTCATAATTATCCATCCATCCCCCATCCACCCACTCACCCAACGTAAGGTGCTGTTAGACTGTAGAGCTGTAAGAAAAACTGAGACGGTGTCCCTATGCACAAGGAGTTCATGGTACGCAATAGAACTCTTCTATCTTGTCTCCCTTCAAGCTAAATGTGCTTCCCCTGCTTTCTAGTGACTTGAGATGTTAGTTGATCCATTCAATTAATATTGACCCTTCTTGTAAACACACCTCTCTTTAGAAAATGCTTTGAGAAATCTGCTGACTTCTTGAAGTCAAGGCACCTTGGGTTGAAAATCAGTTCCTTCCAGAGAAACTTTACAGGGCCCCTTGGTGCTGATGTCAGAAGAGTCTCTGAATAACAATGTCATGACTTAGAAACCTCTGAGCTCTTACCGGCTTATCTTCAGAGACGTGTGACTGCTTCAGCTGGTCCGGCTGGTGGCCTGCAGGGTACTCTGTGCAGTGAGCTCTCCCCCGCAGGCTGTGTGCATGCCCTGTGGATCGTCCCAGGGCACCTTCCCAGGGCTCCGCCGACTGGGCGCACCTGCCACTTACTACTATGTAAGGGTACCTCTCAGGCTGCCAAGTGCTGCTGCTGTGAATGTTCTGGATGGTTCCTAGAAGCCAGCTTTACCGTGATTAATCATTCTGAGTGTCCCTGCATCTGCAAAAGTGTTAACAAGTTTGAGTATAGACTTGGGTGGAAATGGCCTGATCATTTATGTCCCCCCTCCGTCCCATCTGTGTTTAACCCCCGGAGCTCTCCACGTGGTGAGGTCACCAGGGGTGCTCAGTCTTCTCTGCTTCTCTCCCTTCTCCCCATCTGGCCAGTGTCTTTGCTCCAGCGTGGCCCGCATGGCTCCGCGAGTGTCCAGAACTCGATACACCTCTTTACTGCTGCTGCATCTTCCTTCGCTGGGTGTCAGGTCATGTCCATTAGTTTCAGTGGCTCCTCCTGCACCGGCCTCTACGGCACAGAGCAGAGCCGACTCTGTGTTCTGAATTGCTTACGTTTAGATGATGTTATTTATGCTTTACTGTCCTTACTGTTACAGTTTCAGTGACTCTTGATATGATTAGTCACACCTCTCAAGGAATTGAGCCAATTTAATTGTCTCTGCCAAAACTGGGCTGAATGATTTTTATTTGTTTTTCTAATTTGGTGTGTGTGTGTGTGTGTGTGTGTGTGTGTGTGTGTACTGTGTCTATTCCTGTGTGTATGTTTGTATGTGTGTGTGGACACATGGGTGTCTATTCCTGTGTGTATACATGTGAGTCTTTCCTATGTGTGCATATGTGTGTTGGCATGTATATATATACATGTCTGTGTGCATGTGTTATACATGTTTGTGTGTGTACATACATGGGTATGTGCATGTGTATATACATGTCTGTGTGTGCATGTATATATGTGTGTGTGTACATACATGGGTGTGTGTGTCCATGAATATGTGTGTAGTGTAGATGCATGTGTGTAGACGCAGGTCTCTCTGTGTGTGTATATAAAGGTATGTATATATACATGGGTGTGTGTGCATGTGTATGTGTGTTTGCAGTGCTGGAACTGGAACTTGGGGCCTCCTGTGTGCTGGGGGAGGTGCTCCACCATCGAGCGGCACCCCATCCCTAATTTAATAAATCACAAAGGGCGTGCCCCCATTCTGATCTGCGTTTCTGTAACTCGTAGCATCCTGAGCCCGTGTTCAGTTCCTGGCCGAGTGCACTTCTGTTCGTGTGTTCCAGCGTGTGCGAGAGGCTGGTGGTTTTCCGTTGTGCGAGACACTGTGTATTTCCACTTGGGTGTGTGTATTTGTGTCTGCACGTGTGTGCTTTAGTAATCTGCATGTAGATTTTCCAGTGCTGATGCTTTCCTCTTGTGAATTTTTTTTTCTGACTTCAGAGAAGTTGATGGTTTTCCCATGTGGTAACTAAAGCCTCTGCCTAGTGGGAACTCCTCTATTTATTGTTTAAACAAATGTTTATGTTCCCTCTGACATCTCTTCCATCACAATGATTTTAAAAACACTTTACTTGGGAAAAGATTGTAATTCCGTTTTCTTCCGGTTGTTTGTGTTGGGTCTGTTGTACTTGGTGGTGTTTTGTCTCTGGATGCAGAGTGGGCATGGAGAGGAGCTAGTATGTCTCCATCTGGTTCTCTGGCTTCAGTCATAATGCATGAAGTCATATTTCATTTCACTTTGTAGTTATTTAATTCTTTAAAAATTTGGATCCCTATCTGGGACTCCTCTACTGCCTTAATGATCTGTGACTTGGTTTTAAGGCATTATCACCATTTACAAAGTGTTTGTTTTGAACATATTCTAGTGCTTAATGAAGAAAAGCCTTTTTTTATTCATCCCTTTTCCCAAAATAATAATGCTGTTTCCCTTTTTTGATTTTAAAATTGCATTTCCCACACAGCAGTATAAATAAATAATGAAAAGTTTTACATGGCAAAGGATGTGTACAAAGGAGCCCGTCCATTCTGTAGTTCCAGGGAAATATAATTATAAAAATTTAAATTATAATTTTAAAAATATTCATCACACAGACAGTATTATAACAAAAGTAAAGAAGATAAAGCAAAAAATTCACCTTAGTTACCTGCCTTTTCTTGACGTGCACACATGAATCTGTTTAAGTCAAATGAAGGCTGTGTGGGTCTCAATTCCGGCCTCTTCAATTTCATATTTAAAATTTCTCCTTTTAATATATAATCACAAAGATTTCTCCATATTAGTATTTGTCTTTTGTACATTTAATTAAACAAAAATTAACAAACACGTGTGTGCTTTTGTGGGGTCGGGTGTGATGTTTTGACTGGTGGATAACGTGCGGTAATGAAGTCAAGCTGATTATTATTATTTTTTTTTTTTTAGAGAGAGAGAGAGAGAGAGAGGGGGGGGGGGGAATTTTTTTAAATATTTATTTTCTAGTTTTTGGTGGACACAACATCTTTGTTTGTATGTGGTGCTGAGGATCGAACCCGGGCTGCACGCATGCCAGGCGAGCGCACTACCGCTTGAGCCACATCCCCAGCCCCAAGCTGACTATTAATGTAGCCATCACCTCATGGACTTTATTTGTGGTGAGAACATTTAAAATCTATATGGTCCCAATTTGAAATTTGACAATACATTACAGTTGACTATGCTGTTCAGTGTATCTCCAAAACTTGCTCCTTTTAAGTGACCCTTCGTAATCTGCCCCCAATCATCAACCTGGGTAGCCGCCAATTCTCTCTGCTCCTGAGAGTCTGACCATGTAACGAGGTCACACCATGTCTGTTTGTGCCTGTCACGTAGCATGGTGTCCCCCAAGCTCATCCATGCTGCAGGGAACAACAGAATTCCTTCCTTCTGAAGGCTGAATAGTATTCCTGTGTGTGTGCGTGCATGTGTGCATGCGTGTGTGCACGTGTGTGTGTGTGCATGTGTGTGTGCAAGGGTGTGTACTGTGTGCACAGCTGTGAGCATGCACTTGCATTTGCTTCATGTTCTGTCAGCTGATGGACGTGCAGGTTGGCCCCACCTCTGGCTGCTGTGAATGGTGCTTCTGTGGACATGAAGTTCAGTTCTCTCTTCTGCACCCCAATTTCAGTTTTTTATATTTACACCCAGAAGTGGGGTGCGGGACTGCTGGATCATAGGGTGCTAGTTTTTTGAGGAGCTCCGTGCTGCTCCCATTCTTACCCTTGCTGTGCGAGGGCTGCCTTCTCTCCACACCCCAGCGCCTGTCTGTCACCTTCTCAGTGATGATATGCAGTGGTGTCTAATCGAGGCTTGGTGGTGGTAGAGCTGTAGAGCGTTCCTTCCCTACACCCACCTGCCCAGGCCCTTCACCTGTTTTCAAGTCAGCTGTCGCCTTGCTGTTGGGTTGGGTCCCTCACATGCTTGGGCATGAACCCCCTCCAGACGCGGGGCCCACAGAGGCTCTCCCAGCCAGTGAGTGGTCCCCTCAGCCCGTCGGCTGTTTTCTATGCTGTGCAGAAGCTTGGGGTAGGATGCAGCCCCATTTGTCTGATTGCTTCTGTTGCTGTGTGTTGGGGGTCGTATCTAAAACAGTCATTGCCCAGGCTGGTTTCCAGAAGTTCCCCTGTTTTCTGTAGCTGTGTTAAGTTTCGGGTTTTAGGTGTAAGTCGTCCATTTATTTTGCATTGGTTTTCACATGTGGTGCGAGGAAAGGTCCCACTTTCATTCCTCTGTGTGGGGACATGCGGTTTCTGTGACACTATGTTGAAGAGACTGTCCTGTCTCCACTGTGCGTTCTTGGCACCATGACTGAGAAGTGACCATGAATGAAGGGCTCCTTGCTGGACTCTTCATTCTGCAGGTTGCTTAAAGCGTCTGTTTTGTGCCAGTACCATGCTGTTTTAATCCCGAGAGCTCTGTGATGTGTTTTGGAGTTACATAGTGTGTTGTTTCTAGCTTTTCTCTTATTGCTTAAGATCACGCTGGCTATCTGAGGTCTTTGGTGGTTCCATATTGAATTTTAGAATTGATCCTTTTTATTTCTATAAAAATGCCATTGGAATTCTGGTAGGGACAGCATTGACTCTGCAGATTATTTGGGTAGGAATGTGGTGGTGCGGGCACTTTAACAGGACTAATTTTTCCAGTCCATGAGCATATGATATTTTTCCATTTATCTGTTTGTGCTTCAGTTTGATCCTTCATTGTTCTGTAGTTTTAAACCATATCTGTCTCCTCCTTGGTTAAATTTATTCACACATATTTTGTTTTTAGTGCTATTATAAATGAGGTTGTTTCCCTGGTTTCTTTTTTTGGGTGGTTCATCATCAGTGTCTAGACATGCTGGATTCAGTAAAGTTGGCAGGATACGGAGTCGACCTAATACGATTTCTCCGTATCATTATGTTTGAGGTACTCGTCACTTTGTGTGATCACTCCCTGGGGTTGGTGTTTAGTAGTGACCTGCCCGGTCACTCTGGTTAAGGAAGTGGGTGGTTCCCAGCACTCTGCTCTGGCGGGGATGTAGTCAGGAGCTCTGTGCCACAGATGGCTTTTTTCTTATTGAGAAGGGTGTCACTTTGGTGGAGTCACGGGCCCCAGCGTATAGACATATGGGTGTTTATACCAATCGCTAAGTTGTTTTCCCAACTTGAGAATCGTATGAATTATGTAGTGGAAACAAGCCACTCAGGAGCTCTGCTGCAGCCCGGCTGCTCCGTGAGCGTGGTACGTGATGTGTACGTGTGAAATCCGCACGGTCAGGGTGGCACTCCATGAGGACACACCTGGGAGCGTGACCTGGTGGCTTTGCCATCATGGGACGCCCCCCAGGTGCCCACATGGAGCTGGGCAGCGTGGCCCACCCCACGTCACAGCTTCTGGCACAGCCTTGGCTCCTGGGCTGCGTGACCCCTGTGTGTCTGGCATCCTGCTGGACATCCGTGGCTCTCAGGAAGGAGAGAGGCCTCCTGGGAGACAGGCTGCTGGTCAGTGAGGAGGAAAAGGGGGCCTTGGACGAAGGGACGAAGGGAGGAGAGGAAGCCGGAACCTGAGGTGGCTCTCTACCAGGGATCCGGCACCTGGGCAGGCAGAGGTCACAGAGGCAGCACCGACGCTCACCCTGGGCTGCCCTGACCCCGTGTGGACCTCCGGAGGGGAATGCCAGGCACAGTGGTGTCCTCACTGAACACGTGCTGGCTTCTGTCTTGTTATTCCTAAGCAGGACACTGGAACAGGGTTTGCACAGTGTTTTCAGTGCTAGGTGACCTGGAGGTGGTTTGCAGTCTGCAGGGGATTGCGTGTAGATGATACACTGTGCCATTTCACTCAGGGGACTCGAGCACCCACGTTGTCTTCGGGGGTGAGGGCTGTCCCAGGGGTATGGACCGAGGGTTGTTTTGTTCCTCTGTGGATTTGTTTTCCAATCTCCTAACAATGCAAAGGTCTTCTGAACCTGGGGGCCTCACAAGCGCAGGACTGTGGTCGGTTGTCTCTGGGAGGTGGCGCACTTTGGGGATGTTGTATGGGGTTGCTGGGGCGTGCTCAGCAGTCTCTGTGCAAGGTCTAGGCTGAAGGCTTTTCATGTATTGCCTCTGAAACTTTCACGGAGCTGTGATCATGCATCTGCTTGTTCATCACAGGAGGGGATACTGAGGCTTCCTGAGCTGTGGTGGCCCGAGTCACATGCAAGTCAGTAGTAGTGCTGCAACGCTTTGACGGAGGTCTGCCTGAGTTAGTTTTAACTGCAGAGTCTTGTTATGGAAGAGTCTGTGGGGTTAGTATGTCAGGCAGGGGGTAATTAAAACTTTCTGAAGTTATAATCGAGGATCGTCAGGGTTCACTCAGTAACTAAGTTTCCTGGATTCAAGATTGGTAAAGCCTTGGGAGAGGTCGACTCTGGGGCTCTGCAGGCCTCTTACTGATGGTGCGGCCAGAGCAGATGGCCTGGGCTTGAATCCGACTCTCCCCTTGGAACTTCAGTGCCCTTGAGTGACTTATCCTTCCTGCACCTCAGTATTCATGTGTGAAACAGAAGCAAACGCCGTTGACCTTCTGGCGCTGCAGCCACCGCAATAGGAGACGGACATGGGCAGTGATTGGCCCCGGGGCTCATGGCTGCGAAGGGAGCTTGCTGCTGGCCATTTGCAGCTGAGGGTTGGGTGAGCCCGGTGGTTATATATAAAACTCAGGCTGCTGCCAAATTATTTTCTACTTTCTTCTATATTTGTGAACTTGTCTTTGGAAAAGGGGTTATGTTTTGTGGATTAATGTAGCTTTCAATATATTTTATCTACAGTCAAAAAATGAAATTGCCAAACAATTCCCTTTTTTATGTGACTTTTATTAAAGTCTCATGA
Organism: Spermophilus citellus; assembly: GCF_964194105.1. Lineage (NCBI taxonomy): Eukaryota > Metazoa > Chordata > Mammalia > Rodentia > Sciuridae > Spermophilus > Spermophilus citellus. Next base: position 24,337,888 of record NC_138187.1, on the reverse strand, counting down.
CAGCAGGATGATGACTTTCAGGTAAAGTACGTGGCCTGCCCGCTGCTCCTGGTTCTGGAATCACTCTACAGCACCCAGCAAAGCCTTCTGTTTGTTAGAACTCATTGACATCTTTCAGATTCTGGAGAGTTTTGTGAATCTGTGTATCTAGATGGATGCAGTTCCTTTTGATGGGTGCTGCTTTCCCTCCAATTAGTACTCTGTTTAGGTTTTCTGCCCGTTGGCTTGACGTCTTGAGCTTTTGTGGAAAGCCGCCTGACTCTCTAGATGCAGGGGTGTTGTGGTGTGTGAGTCTGGTTGGCACTCACGGTGACGTCCCTGCATCTCGCGCATTGCTCTCTCATTTCTAGACTTCTTGTGCATTCATGTTTCTGTTTCTTGTTTAAATTTTCCTTGGGGTTTTTGTTTTGTTAGATTTTTAAGAATAGGGTGCTCGTCTTCTTCATAATCTGTTCTATTTTGCTTCTTTTAAAATTGTCCTTGGTACATAGTAACCACGCATAGCGGTGGGTTCCTTGTGACATATTGGGACACGCACATCATTGGGCCATCCTCCCTCCTGTGCCTCCCTCCCTCCCTCCCTCCCTCCCCCCTCCCGCAGGCCCTTCCTCCACCTGACCACTCTCCTTCTATTTCCACATGATCCCTTTCTTTCCCTTCCTCTCTAGTTCCCTCATGTGAGAGGAGTCATGGGCCCCTTGACTCTCTGAATCCAGCTTATTTTGCTTAAAAAACTTTTTGCAGATGACATATGTGTTCTTTTAAAACTCCATTGTGCATATAGACCATGTTTCCTTTATGCATTCTTCTGTGACGGACACCTGGGCTGACTGGCTGAGTTGAGATGCGCTGCTGTGACCGAGGTCTGCCTGTGTTCCTGTAGCGTGCTCTCCTGGAGTGGAAGGAATCTCGGAGTAATTTCGACTTGCATTTCCCTGGTTGCCAAGGATGTTGAACATTTTTTCATACATTTGTTGGCCATTTATACTTCTTTTGAGAAGTGTCTGTTTAGTTCACGTGCCTGCCAGCTGGGTGATTTATTTTATTTTTGGTGTTCCTTTTCTCGAGTTCTTTATATATTCTGGATGTTAATTCTCTGTCGGAAGAGACGCGGGCAGAGACATCCTCCCCTTCCACGCTCCCTCTGCACACTCCGGCTGTTTGCTTGGCCGTGCGTGCAGGAGCGTTTGAATTCGACGGCGTCCCACTAACTCATTCTCGGTGTGAGTTCCCGAGGTTTTAGGAAGTCCTATGGAAGAAGTCGTTGCCTGTCACCCCAGTGTTTTCTTAGATTTTTGGAAAAAACAGATCTTTCTGTTATCTCTCCCTAGACATCTTAATCTGTGTTTTATTGGCACGTTTATTAGACTGTGGTCAGGAGTTTTGGCTTCTGCAGGGATCACTTTCCTGTACTTACTGGCACCTAGTCTGTCACCAGTTGTTATTCTAGTTGTTTCTTGTAAAGAGGGAGATACCGTTTTTGTTTGCGTCTCTAGTTCTCGGTTAGTTTGGTCCTATCGGTTACAGGGATAGGTGTCTCTGCTGTGTGCTGAGGCTTCCTGAGCTCAGCAGCGTTTCTGTGGCTTGTCACCTTGGCCAAGGCTCCAGTTCTCTGTGTCACTGCTAGGACTCTCTACATATGTATTTCCTGTGACAAATGTACACCCCCAGTTTGGGGTCATCAGTTCTTGGTGTACCGTGAACGTTTTAGTATAGCTTTGGAGGAATCTATTAAGTGGGTTTTGACTCATACATTCAGTCACCAAGCCATTTTTACTTTTCTATACATATATTTTTTTAAAAATATGTGTTTTTATTGTATTTTTTTTAATGCTGTGTATGTATCCTTTTACCTTCACCTTCATTCACGGGCAACAGATTTCACGGGCAATTTATTAAATCTAGTAAGAAACTCCCCTGACCCCATAAGATAGTAATTAAGTTTTTAAAAAAGATGAGCATTGGTGTCACCCTTGGTCATCCTCTGTGGTTATCCTAGGTCACCCTTGGTCCTCCTCTGTGGTGCTGACTGCTCGTTCGTCTTCAGAGCTCTTTGGCATCTCCTTTTCCTGATGTGAGCACATCGTCCCGGGCATTCGTGTGGCCCCCGTTCTTCCCTTTCCCATGACATGGCTCTCTGTGGCTCTTGGGCAGCCCGCCTGCTACTCCTGTGATATTGCTGAATGCTGCTGGGCAGGGACTCACCCCCGTGTCCAGACGTTCAGTTTGATGGCTCGGCTCAGCCCCGCCATCGGCTCCTGGTGCTGGAGGAGGAGCAGCTGTGGGCCACTCCCCCGTGCATCCCTCTGGGGCTAGAGCTCTCTGCCTCCTGGTGGCTCTGCACCCTGGGGCACTGCGCCTGGTCCTGTGGCTGAGCCTGCTTTGCCTCTCTCTGCTCAGCTCGGCAGCCTTCCCACAGAGCCTCTGGGGCTGGCCTGTAGGTGCAGTGGCCACCTGGAGGCTGGTCAGAAGCGAGGTGGGTCAGGAAGGGGCGAGAGCCATGAATGATTCCTCCAGAGGTGGCACATGTTTAGGCCTGCCTTGTCACAGGTGCTCTTAGGTGATGGCCTTGTGGGGCCAAGAGGGCCTTGGAGTTGGCTTCTGTTCTGAGCGTCCCTGTCCTTGGCAGGGGCCAGTGAGAATTCTGGGTGAAGACATGTTTGCCTTCTTGAAAGGCGAACCGGTCTTTGCTTTTGGACGCATTGAGAAGACATTTCTTGAGAGAGAGAGACATGGGTCTTCCTCTTTGCTGATGGACTCTGGAAGGAGCGTCTTGAGCCTGCATTGTCTCCAGACTAAGCTCGGAAGCTGCCCAAGACCCCCGCAGCCCCTCCCTGCAGCTTCTTGGCCTGGCATTTGCTGCGCCCAGGTGGGTGCTGGCCAGCTCCCTGCTGTGCACCTTGTGCCCGCCCTGGGCCCTTGAGCTCCTCTCTGTTCTCCGTGGGGTGCTGCATCCATCTGAGGTTCTACAGACCAGGGTGCTCCCCGGTTTTTCTGGGGTGTTCTCATTTTGTTATCCGTTCTTTTAAGTCTGCTTAATCCTGATTGATATTCCAATCTCCGCTTTCCATCCTGTCCAGAGCAGATGCCACTGCTGACGGAGCGCCTTGTGGGTCCGGGAGTTGGTTCATTTAGTTAGCTCGTCCCATTCCTGCCCTGCCCTCTGGAGGACCTGGTGCGTGGAGCTTCTGCCAGCAGAAGAGTTTTCATCAATGCTGTTTTTATTTTACTTTTCTTTTTAAATTACAAAGTAATTTGTCATCTTTATTTTTTGGACATTGTTTTCATTATCATTACTTTTCAAAATGGCCTCTTATTATATTTTCCTCTGATGTAACTTACTCTAAACAAATTAAGTCCTCTTGTTGTTCCATAGTCCCTGTTCTCTGCAAGGGAAACCTTCCTAGACCCCCAGGGGGCTGAAACCACGTGGGCCTGACCCTCTCTTTCAGCTATGGGCCCCATAGTGGCATTTGGTCACAGTGGGCTACGAGACTGTGTCTCTGGTGGCTCTGGGAGACCCTATTGCCTGGTGACATCATGGCCGTCTTCCTGTGTGGGTTCATCTCGGAAGTCTGCAGACCCCATGGCTGAGACTGGCCCAGCTGCCAGGAGATTCTGGACTGAGCCTTCTTCTTGTGCGTGCATGCCGGGATTAAGTTTCATTTGTAAGTCAGGCATAGTGGCAGATGACAGCGTTATTAATAAAATGCAAGTCATGGCCGTGCAGTGCATTGAACATCATGCATGTGGTGTCTCTTCCCGGGTCTGGTGACCTGCCCTGTGGTCCACCAAGGGCAGTGGGAGCCAGGGAGAGCTTGTCGGCGAGTGGGGAGAGCTTCTGTGTTGAGCTTTGTTTTTATGATATTGTGACAATAAAGTTAAAACTTCTTTATAAAAAGAGAGGGTTGTGGATGTGCCCCAGGGTCCGTGGAGACAGTGTGTGTCGCCTGGTTTCACTTGTTTTCCACTCCACAGGCCCCTTGGCTGTCCTGCAGGGTCCTCAAGCACATCTCAGATAACATCAGGAGGTGAGGTCCTCGCTGCCACCACGTGGCTTCTGGAAACCTCCCGCCACACGCCTCGGGGATGGAGAGGGAAAGGCCGCGGAGCCTCCCATGGTGAGGAGGGCAGGTTAGATTCTGTGAGCTCTCGAGGGGCCGTTGGGCCACACCTGGGGGCCTGGGGACAGAGGATCTGGGGGCTCCGAGGCTACAGACCCCACATTATTTTGGAAGACAAGAGGGCGTGAATTGGCAGGTCCCTCCTGGGTGGCACTGTGTCATCCCTGTGCCCCAGCAGGGGACATCTTGCCTCTGGTGTCCCCTGCTGATGACGCTGAAGCTGGTGGGTTTCAGGAGATCCATAGACTGGAACTGGTTGGGGAAGGTGTGTGTCCCTTTGCACACGCGTGCCCTGTACCCGTCCCTCACGTGCTCACACTCAGCCCTTGGCTGTCTCAGCTGCTTTACTGGAACGAAGCCCTTGGATTGTCACGTGGTCCTCACACGAGGATACTGGGTGTGACGATCTGACGCTGTTACTGCCCAGTAAGCTATTCTCCAGAAACCATCACCCTATGATTTCCGTGTGTGTGTGTGTGTGTGTGTGTGTGTGTGTGTGTGTGTGTTAGTTTATTTTTACCTTTGGGTGTTTTTTTCTAATTTAATAGTCTTAGCTGTAATTTCCGTCTGTGGGAATAGTGCTTCACCTGCATTTGATTAGCCCGGGTTTTATTTCCGGGCTCCTGCGTTGATCAGCACGCTACTGCGTCTGATTCCCCCGACGCAGAGCCCCTTCTTCCTGCCGGGCCAGCAGGCTGTCTGCGCCTGTGCTGTGGTCCTCGCGCTTGAGATAGCGATGTCGCTCTGCTGGGCCCTCCTTTTCTCCCTCACTTCTTTCAGTCATGCTTTTCTCTTTATTTTTTTATTTAAAAACATAATAATACAAAAGAGTTGTCATTCAGGGGACCACGTGGCACTATCCTGCACACACGGGCAACACCTCAGCCAGGCCAAACCTTCTCTGTCTTTATCTTTCAGGAAGCCCCTGAGCCGCACACGTGGACATTGTTAGTGACGGAGTAGGGAAGGACAGCAAAGTCCCTCTCCCAGTCCTCCCAGCCCAAGCTGATAGCCCTGTGGACAGTTCAGCATGCACCTTTCAAAAGCTTTTCTATGCATTTATCCATAAATATTGACACACAGAAATAAAGATTTTGAGTTTTTATGGCTCTTAAAAAATGATCAGTGAGTCTGTTTGCTTTGCATTTTTCTGCAGTTTACTTTTGCTTCTGTTCTTTTAACCCAGCAGTATGTCCTGAGCTCTCTGCCTGTTGGTGGAATGGCTCTGAATGCTTTCTTGGCCAGGCCGCAGGGCAGAATGAGGCTTGACCAGGGCTTACGTGACTACCTGCTGTTGGTGGACAGGGAGGCTTTTCCCTCTTGCAGCCGCAGTGGCAATTAAACCCTTGACACAGCCCTTGTGAGATATTTATATGCGTCTCCACATAGAAGTCTAGAAACAGGAATGCCCGGTCAACGCGGTGTCCATTTTAAACTGTGAGAGATGCGCCAAGTCCTCTCCCGGTGAAGCCGCGCCCGGCAGCCGGCTCCCGGCTCCCATATCTTGCCCATTTTCCGACAGGTTGTTTGTTGGCATTTTGGATATTAATCTTTCGTCATATTTATTTTAATGACAAATATTTGCTTCCTGTGTTTTAGTTGGTCTTTGGCTTTCTCACTGGGTTTTGTTCTTTAGTCTTTCAGAGGTGGCTGACTTTTTATGCAATACAACTTCTTGAAATGTTTTAATATCTGCAATTCTTCCCCTCTTTGTGATTTCCTTCTACTCTCATCGTTGTTCGTCACGTGCCCGGGGGTGCATGGTTTCCCCTCGTGTGGGAGGAAGGTGCTGAGACGCTCCCCTGCACCTGGGAGCTGAAGCCCCAGGGAGCAGGCAGGGGACAGCTGTTTGGGGGCTGTGACGGGCTAGACCATGTCCTCCTCAGGACTCCTCATAGCTCAGAACGTGGAGTGTCAGGATTGGACCTCTGGAGAGGTAGGAAGGTTCCGTGGGGTCATCAGCATGGCCCTCATCCAGTGTGACTGGTGTCCTTGCCAGAGGTCGGGACAGACACGTGGAGGGAAGTCCAGGGGAAGATCCTTGGCAGGCAGCCATCCTGAAGCCAGAGGGAGGCCTTGGAATGGAACCAACCCCTCTGGCACCTCCAACTTGAACTTGCAGCCTCCAGAGCTACAGAAACATAAACTGCCCACATTTATGCCACCCAGTCTGTGGCACTTGGTTATGTCTGCCCCAGAAGATGAACGTACTGGCTTCAGCTCAAGTTTCCGTGTCTGTGGACCTCCCCTGGGGGGCCGCCAGCTTTCCCAGAGAAGAAACACCAGTCTTCTGCTGGACTCGAAGCTACGAGTGTGCGTTCTGGGGGTTGAGCTTCATGATGGCTGGAACCCCTTGGGGATCTAGGCTTCTCTCTGACTTCCTCTGTTCCCTTTGCTCCTCACCCCTACGTGCCTGGACCCTGTACTGGAGCCTCCAGGGCAGACCTAGCAGCTGTCTGGGTGGAATTGTCATGGAGGTGGGGTCTGGAGGGTGTGTTGGTCTGTTCTATGTTGCTGTAACAGAATACCTGAGGCAGGGTGCTTTACAAAGAATAGAGGCTTATTTTAGCTGACAGTTTTAGAGATTAGAGGGCATGGCACCAGCACTGGCTTGGCTTTGAGGGGACCACATGGCAGCTAGTACCACAGTGGTGTGTGACAGCATTGTGTGAGAGGGTGAGACAGGAAGCCCGAGCAGCGGGGGAGGCCAGTCTTGCTCTTTTATAACAATCTTCGAGAACCCCCCTGCTGGCCATCTCTTCTCTGTCGAGAGTGACTCATCTAAGCACCTTACTGTGCAGCTCGTACCCCAAGGAGGTGGCAGGGCCTGAAGCCTCCTCTAGAAAGCAATAAGCTCTGAATTTTTTCTTTGGAAGATCTCATAAGTGGTCCATTTGTTTTCCACGGGGTGACTTTCAAGTCTTTGGCTGGCTGTCTCATTTGCTTGTGTTCAGAACACCACTATTCTTCCTTTTGCAGTTTTTAAAAACCCACTGTTATATGTAAGTGGTTTCAATAGATCTTTGTGGATTAGTATTCTGGGGTTTATTGAGGTTCTGGTGGCCAGCCTTGGCCTCTGTGCTTGCCCCGAGGGAGGGTGGCACCCAGAATTTGTCCCTTTGCGGCTCCGCGTGCTCCTGCCTCTGGCGTAAGCTTCATTTTTAACTTTGTATTTTGAAATAATTTTAGACTCTCAGAACAGTTACAAAGATAGCAGTGGGAGCGCCGTACCTGCCGGTGGCATCTTACGTAACATGGCACAGTTGCCACCGCCGGAGATCCATGGCTCCTCACTGCTAACCGCACCTGGATCCTGCTTAGACTTTACCGGAGTCCCCCAGAGAGTGCTTTCTCTGTCCTCAAATCCAGTCCAGGACCCTGTGCTGTATTTAGGTGTCAGGTTTTCTTAGTCTCTTCTAGAATCAGTGTCCCTCAGTCTCTCTTGTCTTTCGTGACCTTGACTCTTGATGGGCACCGGTCAGGTCTTTGGGGGAAAGCCTGCTAGTGTTCTATGGCATTGCTTTGATGTGCCCTGGGCATGTCCTTCTTGGGGCATCCTGCCAGGGGTGCCCGCCTGTCTGCCGGCTGGTGACACGGTGCCCATCGGCTGCAGGAGATGACTTCTGCCAGGTTTTCCCGGGGAAAGTTCCCGCTTTGTGGTTGACACATATTTAGGGGAGTACACGGAAAATGTGAAAGTCTTAAAACTTTTTTTTTCCCCCAGTACTGGGAGGTGAGCCCAGACCTGGCGCATGCTGGGTGAGTGCTGTCCCCTGGGCTGCATCTTCAGCCCACAGACATAGTCACCTTGACTGCTGCCGTCTGCATCTGTGCCAGTCACCCCTGCCGTAATGATCTCATGGTTTCTAGTGGTGAATTTCTCTCCTCTTCCTTCCACACACTGGTGGGAATTCTGCTGTAAGGAAGAGGAGTTGTCTCCTCTTCCCCGTTTGCTCGTTTATCCCATCACTTATTTGTATCAATATCGACTTTTAAATATGTATCCTATTTATGGTATAACCAATAGCATGTGTCTGTCTGTCTGTCTGTCTTTTTCCTCAACTTGCTCCAGGCTCGGCCACTGGGGCCCTTTCCACTGGTTTCTGTCCTTTGTCCTTTTGCGGAGTCCCCAGCCCACCTGGTCAGCTCGCCGGGTTTCACATTCTTTGCCTGTTTTGAGATCTGGGTGGAGGCAGGCAGGCTGGGCTCGGTACCCTCCCAACACTGGCATCACAGTCACCTCGACAGTCCCCATCCCAGGGCCTGTGGGAAGGGGGGCTTCTGGCTACTGTCCTCCAGCAAGGGTGAGACCTGACTCTCCTCACGTGCTTGGTCCAGTGTGCTCGGGCCGACATGGCACCTAGGCTGGTGGCTGGCCTATCCCTCCTGGCCAGAGCCGCAGACTGCAGTGCCTTGGACTGAAAATGGTGAGTCCCCATGTTGAACTGGATGGCCCTCATGGAGGGGCTGGGAGGGGGCTTTACAGAGGTGGTCAGGTCATGGAGAAGAACCAGAGCCTTCCCTCAGTAGTGAGTGCTCACCCTCGGGGCTGGGTCAGCTGCCACTGGATCAGCTACTGCCAGAGTAGACTGGTGTGAGGCAGGTGGCCTAGTGTGTGGCCTCCCCCACGTGCCCGCCTTCCTTTCTGCTTCCCCTTGAGTAGAAATGGCACGAGCCCTCACCAGATATGGCGGCCGCCTCCTTGAGCCCCGATGAACTTCTTTCCTTATTCATTTCCCACTCTGGCATTCTTTTAAGGCGACAGAAAAGGGCCCAAGACAAATAAGGAAATCTTTTCTAGGGCCTCTGTAAAGGGGAAGCCTCCTCCTTCTTCTACAGAATTATGAGCAGAGGAAATTTTCCCCATTTCTTGGAGGATGGCTTGCTCTGAAACATCAATGCTGGAACTGCTGCAGCCATTTTGCCACTGTGAGTTGAAACTGGAACTGCTGTCAGGGCCCTGTGCGGAGCCTGGAAGCCACACAGGCAGAGGACTGCAAAGCTAGCCCCGTTTGGAGAAGGAAACCCAGAACCACTTTGGAGCTTTGTTTGAGTTGCTGCTCTAAGAAGCCCCCACTCCCGGCCTCCTTCCAGTCATCCCGCTTATGATGTATTTCCCTCCTGGCACCTGCATTCCTCACTAACATGGTCTCAATCCTTCAGGAATTGTGCATTGCTGCCTTAACTTTGCAGGAAGAGTATGCAGTTGACATTATTATATCTGAATTGATCTGCAAATACTTTGAGGCAAGCACATCTTATTTTCTGCTTCCCAGGCTGGCAAGAGTGTTCTGCGGCTTAATGACAGCAGCAGTTACCTTGGAAGCTGTTTCTGACATCAGAGATGTTAGAGGCTGTGAGCTCGCTGCCTCCGGCCTTCTCTTATTTAGAAACACCAATTAGGCCCAGTCAATAAATAGGGCTGCCTGTGGGTTTCCACACACCGAGTATCCTGTGCCGTGTCACCTGAGACGCTTCCTGAATGTCCTGTGGTGGATGACAGCCGCCCCTTAAACTTCCTATTAGTGCACTACAGTTCTGCGTAGTGTTGGGGTTCGTTTCAACACGGTCGCATGTGCATGGCACATAATTGGCTCCACGTCAGTCCCTAGCTCTCCACCTCCCCTCCCCTCTGCAGCCTCCTGTGGACCAGCTCATTTCATCTTAGGAAATTATCTCATGGAAATAAGGAGACAGTTGTGAGTACACAGGAAAGGAGTGTGCCTGAGGGTCACTGCAGCCTTACCATCATCCAAGCAAATTGGGTCTGGTGTGAGTGACCAATAATGGGCCATTGGTCAAGTGAATCAGGTCACGTTCCTGCATTGGCCTGCTACGCAGCCGTTAAGTGGGGATGTCCACGTGGGTTTCTGGCAGGACACCATGTTCACTGTGCTCATTTATGTTAGGAAGGAGGCGAGTGAAACCCCAGGCACGTGTGATTGCCTTGGTGAATACTGTACGTGGGAACACGCACTTGAAAGTAAGAAGTTACAGATTTTGTCCTGATTATCTTTAATTTTTCTAAGTCAAATCCATATCACTTGTGAGTAATAAATTAATAAAATTAGTTAAAACAGAAGTCAGTCATAGAACACTGGAGCCCTCCCATGAGAACTTAAATTTCTGAACAACGGGAGGAGCTGTTAGGAGGTGCTTTCCTGGTGATTCCTTAGTTTATGCCCACTTCAGGCCTGGGCGGGCGGACTGGGTGTTTGCCTCCCTCCCTGCTGGGGCTTGGGTGTGGCCTGGCTACCACATGCCTGGGGGCTCCATGGCCAGGGCAGTGGTGTGGGAGGTGTGGCCTGGGGGAGGCCTCCTGCGTGGACTCATGCCTGCTGGACGCGGGCAGCCCCTGGGCTGTGTCTCTTCCCACGTCTGCCCTTGCTTTTACACTGACCTCCCTGAGTCAGAGTAGCACAAGTGCCCTCCAGACAGGGCGCCCGGTCCTGGACTTCCCAGCCTGCAGAACCACCAGCCAACATAGACCTTTCCTTAGTAATTACCTGGTCTCAGGCATTCTGTCGTAGCCTCAGGAAACGGACTGAGATGCACCCTCCTGCCCTTCCGGGGCTTGACTCAGGACTGAGATGCACCCTCCTGTCCTTCCCGGGGCTTGGCTCAGGGACTGAGATGCACCCTCCTGCCCTTCCCGGGGCTTGGCTCAGGGACTGAGATGCACCCTCCTGCCCTTCCTGGGGCTTGGCTCAGGGACCCCGGGGTATGGGGTCTTCAGTTTGGAGGGCATCACAGCACAGTGGAACAGGGAGCCGTGGGTCTGGATTTTCATGTGGGAGCTCTCATTTCCCGACTTTGTGGTCCAGGCTGAATCAGGTCTGTACGGGCCTGAGGGAGCTGGCTTCTCCAGCACGTAGGGGTCTAGTGACAAGGAGATGACACTCCTGAGTTGAAAGCACCCTGGAGCAGGCTCCGTGGTCCTCTGAGGTCTCCCTTGGAAAGGAAGCTGGGACGTTTGCCTCGTCCCTCTTTTCCGGAGCGTCTGCGGCTGCCCTGGGTTGTGTTCCAAGGAGCCCTGTGTATTGGAATGGAAGGGAGCTGGGGTGGGTGGTCATCGTGTTCCTTCCAGCCTGAGACCCCTCCTCGGGTCCTGCTGGTTAAGCTTCAGAAGGAGCCTGCGGTCCAGTGGGCAGTTCCTGGGAGTCCTTGGCGTAGACCCTGAGCTCCCCTGGAGGCCCCTCCGGGCGGCAGTCCTCACGCCCCTTTCCATTGTGTTCCACGGACACAGACGTTGGGCTCCTTTCCTAAGCCATGGTCTTGTTTCTTTGGTGAGGGTCCTCCATTGTCCCTCCTTCCCCTGTTGCTTGGTGGCTTAATTTCGCTTGCTCCCACCATTTGATTTGATTTGATGGTGTGCAGCATGAGGTCCCCAAACCTTCTCTGCCCATCAAGCAAACTCATATTTCTGGGATTGATATTTTAACTTAATGAAACACATTCTAACGAGGGCCAGTGGGAGCCGTGGCATGGAAATGGAAGGAGACCCTCAATGTTATATAAAATTACATATAACAGGTTGTGAGGGGAATGAGGAAAAAAAACAAGGAAAGAAATGAATTACAGTAGATGGGGTAGAGAGAGAAGATGGGAGGGGAGGGAGGATAGTACAGGATAGGAAAGGTAGCAGAATACAACAGTTACTAATATGGCATTATGTAAAAATGTGGATGTGTAACCAATGTGATTCTGCAATCTTTGTAATGTTTTGAACAACCAATAAAATAAATAAATAAATAATGAAAAGCACACGGATGGGAGCGTTCTGTGCCTGGCTGGGTGGGCCTTGCGTGGAGGGAGGCGTGGCAGGACCCCGCTGCCTGGCGCATCGGGATTCTCAGGCTACGTGCTCTATGGAGGTGCCCAACAGAGGCCTCCTGCCCAGGGCGCTCCTTTCTCCAGCCCAGGGGAAAAAGAAACAGTGGCCCCAGGAGACCTCAGCTTGGAGTCTCTCCCAGGCCCATCCTTGGGCTCCAGTAGGAGGAATCAGGAGGGCCTTGCTTGGGGGGTATATGTAGAGGTGGGAAATTGTCCGCACCGTCCCCATGAAGGAACCCAGTCTACACAGCTGGTGTCCAGTCTGCCGGCCATCGCCTTGTATTTGCTTCCCGTGACCACTGTAACAAATCACCATGAATGCATTGGCTTGAAAGAACAGAGGTTATCCTGTCCCAGTCTGGAGGCCGCAAGTCCAAGGTCAGCGCCACTGGGCCAAGGTCAAGGTGTCAGTGGGCGCGCTCCCTCTGGAGGCCCTGGAGCAGAAGGTTGGCCCTGCCTCCTCCTCCTCTTCCGCCCACTGCCCACCTGAGCTGTGGCCCTCACCCCATTCTTCAGAAGCTCTCCAAACTCAAGCTCTCCAACATTGCTCCGCCTGCCCCTCTGCTGCCTCCTGCTGGCCATGTGTGTCCAGGTCTGGCTGCTTCCTCCTTGGATGGACACTTAGGATTGCCCCTGGGCTCCCATGTCTTTCTGCAGAGGCTCTGGGGCTTCTGACGTGCTGTCTTTGGGGGCCATTCTCTGGCCGCAGTAGCCTTTCTCTCCCTGGAAGAGCCCCAGTTTGATCCTTTTTGATGAATCCGAGGTGAGAATCCCTTGTCTGAAATGCTTAGACCAGAAACATTCTGTATTTTGTGTTTTTTGGTATTTTGGGAATTTGCGTATGCATAACGAGGTGTCCTGGGAGGGACTCGTGCCTGAAGACTCTGTCCACTCGACTCATATGTCCTGGCCGTGCCGGGAGGTGATGTCCACAGTGCTTTCAGGGCACCCGTGGTTTGACTGTGACTTGTCACGTGAGGTCAGGTGGCGTTGTCTACTTGTGCCTTCCTGTCAGCCCTCAGAGAGCCCAGGTTGGAGGGCCACTTTGGATTTCAGATTTTTCGGATTAGGCTGTTGAGCTGTGTCTTGTTGGAGTCCCGTCTTCCTCGCTGGGTCACTGGATGGGGCTCTGTTCTGGCCCGTGAGGTGAAGAGTGGGTGGCAGGGGTCAGGGCATGCCTCCTTCCTGGAGAAGGGCAGCTGCCTGAGGACCAGACCCATACCCTACCCTTCATCCCTGCTGTGTGACAGCCTGGCTCTTGCAGGGGACATAGCTGTTCTGTAGTCACTCTCAGGTGGCCAAGAGAATCCTGGAGAATCTGACACAGGGCTCGGCCTGGCTGCCCACCTCATCTTCCTGGCTTAGGCCTCTGGGGGTTGAGTGTGGCAGCCCAGGGAGGCTACCTGACCCCGGGGTTCCATGTGGTCCCTTCTGCCTTGGCCCAATCTAGCTTCAGTCCAGCCCAAATGCTCATCATTCCAGCCTTCTCTGTGGCTAACATTGGCCATGTGACAGAGCTGTGACACCAAGGGAGGCCTGTGGTGGGGGAGGAGCTGGGCGTGGTGGTCTGGGGAAGGGTGGGTCCCAGAGTGGTCTCTGGCAGGTCTCTGGCTCTTTCCTCAGACACACAGCAGCTGAGCTCTGGTAGCCACGCCCTTAGGCTACAGGTCACATCCCAGGGTCACTCTGGTAGCCAGGGCTCTGAAGAGCAAGGTCAGGCGGGAAACTGACCCTTGTGGGGACCCTTTGGGACCCTTGTGGGGCCCTGTTCTTGTGGTGGAGTAGAGTCTCCCAGTTATCCCCTCTAGCCCTCATGACCCAGCAGGAGGTACAGAGTGGCTGGACCCTGCCACCAGTTCCCAAGTCAACCCAGCAGACACTAACTCTGTGCTAGTGGCCTGACCCTGTCACCTGTGGGACCTGTGGGAAGTCATGGGGTCGACCCACCTCCTTCCTCAGCTGTGTCTGTGACAGGCTGTGCCAGGGGCAGGGCAGGTCCTACTCGGGTCACTTCACTGCTGAAGGGGGACTGTTGTGGGTTAGACATGAGGGGTCCCCCAGAAGCTCCTGTTGGTGCAGGGGTGTTCCGAAGTGACAGGATGGACCTGTAGAGCTGTGACCTTATCAGTCCATCCTGGCTTGAATGGGATGCTGGGTGGTAACTGTGGGCAGGTGGGGCGTGGCTGCAGGAGGTGGGTCACGGGGTGTCCTTTTGGGGTTTGTTTTTTGTCCCACGTGTGCTGCTTGTGTTCGTCTTCTCCCTCTCTCCCTCTCTCTCTCCCTCCCTCTCCTTCTCTCCCTTTCCCTCTCTCCCTCTCCCTCCCTCTCTCTCCCTCTCTCCCTCTGCTCCTTTCTGGCTGCCCTGAGCTGACAGCCCCCTCCACTGCACCCTCTGCCCTGATGTGCCACTCACCTTGGGCCCAGAGCTAAGGCACTGGCCCAACATGGACTGCGCCTCTGAAACCATGAGCTCAAAATAAACTTTCCCTCCTCTAAGTGTCTGTGTCAGGTATTTTGGTCACAGTGACATAGCTCTGACTAACGGGGAGTAACAGGAGGGAGCCGAGAGCAGCCTCTGTGTCTCTGAAGGGCTCAGACCGAGCAGCCAGAGGCCAGCTGGGCCGTTTGCTGGACCTCACCTCAGAGCAGGTCTCTGGCGTTGCCTGTGCAGGCTGCGGGGAGAACCCCGTGCTGAAGGCCGAGTGGCCAAGGTGTAAGGAAGATCCTTGGAGAATGGGCTGTGGATACAGGGGCAGGAGGTTGGAGGGCAGGGGCTGGAGGACAGGGGGCTGGAGGGAAGGGGGCTGGAGCAAAGGAAGCAGAGGGTACTTGCATCACCCCGCTGGCAGAGGGCCCTGAGGGATGCTGGTGAACACTGGCGTGTCAGTGAAGGACATTCCAGCCTCAGGAGCAGCCCACCAAGAGCAAGAGAAGTGGGTGGGGGTTGTTTGTTTTGTTTTGTTTTTACTCCTGGTGAAGCATTTGGCATGGCTGGGGAGGGGCTGCTGCTGCAGGGCAGGTGAGGTGACTTCCCGATGGCAGGCAGGCTGCCACAGCTCCAGGGTGCTGCACACTCAAGGAAGAGGAGAGAGTTTGGCACCAGTTGGGGGGCAAGAGCTTTCTCCTCCTCCCTGCCAACAGACTGAGGAGGTGGGTGGCTCCCTGACTTCTCACAGGTCCCACGCATGACAAGGGTCAGGCCACTTTCCCTTTGTCCCTTTGTTTGGAGCTCTGTCATGTGGCCACCACTGACTGCAGAGGACGGGCTGGAATGATGGGCATTTGGGACTGGGACCAAGGACACGTTGGGCAGCCCGCGGTGGGCACGATGCTACCTATGGACCCTGCAGAAGACAGCAGCTGACCATCTTCATCATGAGTCACAGGCCTTGCACCCTGAGTGCTTGCTGCCATGAACTTATATCTCTGCAGACCCCTTCAGTGAGCGAGCTAGGGGGTGCCCTTGGTTGTCCACAGAGAGGTCCCAGGGGCCCATGGTTCTCAAAAGTGTTCCCTGGACCAGCACTGTAGGTACCCCTGGGACCGTGTTAGCAGCCCATCCCCGGCCCATTGCATCAGGAGCTCCAGGGTGGGCCCCAGCTGTGTCCTTGCCATCAGGTCCTCCAGGAGATCCAGCAGGCAAGAGTGAGATCACTGACTCGGGACTTCTGAAGCATGGCTCTACCGGGGAGGAGGAAGGGACGGGCCAGAAGCCCGTCCACATTCATAGACCATGCCTCCTGTCCTCAAGCTGGTCTCTGCCTCCAGATTTGCTTTCCCCATTAGTAATAATTAGCCAGATTCATGAGAGGAAGCTCTGGATTTCATCTGTGGCTCATGTGGCAGCCAAGGATTCCTTTGCTCTTTCTTCCTCTGGACCCTAGAAGGGCTGATCTCAAACTGAACTTGGGAAGGAATCTTCTGGGACCTTCTTTACAGAGCAGATCTCAGGGCAGGTCTCTGGGATTCCAAGAATCCCCGGTGGATTCAGCAGATACAGGATGAGCTCAGCTAGCGCATGCTGTGCTGGTGCTAATTTTAATCCACATGCTAAGCCGAATGGGGAGGGCGGGGGTCAGGGTGACCGGAGGGCAGCTGACCTGGAACTAACCTCTAACCACAAACTGGCTGCATGCTGTTGTCTGATCCTGGTTTCCACCCTGGCAGTAGCCACCATGTTCCTACAGCGCTTCCTGCTGCAATGGAGCAGAACTGGCTGGAGCTCTATCTCCTCTGTCAAAACAGACTTCATTCAGGAGGATGGATTCGGAGTCCTGGGGCCCGGAGGCTTGCTGTGCAATGCAGGGTGGGCTGAAGCTGGGGTCTTTTAATGCTTTTGGTGTCTTGTCTTCTCCTGTGCAGCCATTGAGTCGTGTCTCCTGCCTGTGCACGGGATTCTAGAGGTTTGATTTTGACCCCAAGGAGAGCAAGGGCCCCCTGTCCGGGGGTGTGGCTTACAGCACTGGTACCGGCTCTCTCATCCTGACATTGCAACAATACCTCGTTTTGCTGTTTTTGTTTGCTAAGGACCCAGAGTGACTTGGATGGAATTACTGCCGGAATAAATGATGTATGAAATGAGAAATCTTTGTCCAGCGCTGGAAGGGGGAGTGGGAGAAGAAAGGAGAGGCTCCCGCAGAACCGCAATCGTACAGAATTGTCTCCCCGCAGCCAGAAAACAGGGAGAGCAAGACAAAGACGCAGCGGCTATTTTTCTCCATATGTCCTGAAAAGTCAGGCTTTGATGAGTGTCCTCTCATCCCATCAGGCTCCCAGACAGAGAAAGTGGGTCTGAACGAAGGTGGCTGCGCGTGGCCATTAGTGCTCACCCCGGCCCAGCACGGGAGCTCTGGGGAGGGGCCTTTTCCTTCAGGTGACCCTCCTGCCCATTCCCAGTGCCCTCGTCCTCTCCTCTCTTGTGACACTCACACTGAGGTTCAATGGTAGGAAGGGCCTCTGGCTCTTGAGTAATGTCACCTGAGTTCCAAGGTCCAGGTCAGGAAAGCAGGAAACCCAGGCTGAGCGCAGGCTGTGCTTCCCGGGCCCAGCACCAGGCCCCAGAGCCAGCGTCTGCCCGAGGGGGCCTGCACTCCTGTTGGGCATTCCTCAGGGCTCTGCAACCCCACGTCCTGGGCGCTGCCTGGCATCTCTCTGTGGGCACCCAGCTCCTCCATCCAGCACTGGGCAAAGGCGCACTGTTGCCTCAGAACTATAGCCGTCGTCCCCTCTGCCTCCAGGGGTCACCCCCAGGCCCTGCAGGGGATTTGAACAGTAGCAACAGGACACAAAACAGGAGTCCAGGTCAGCCCTCAGCGGGCGCCTGCCCTTGCCCCCCTTGCACTTATGCAGGGGTTTACAAATTCTGCCCTGCTGCCTGCACCCGGGTCATGCCGAGCGGGGGGGGGACGTAATGACCAGACCATTAGAAACGAGCAGGAGAGAGCGGACCCGAGGAGGCAGTGATCCGCACCGCGCACTGTTTGTCCCTGCTGTGAGCTCACTGTGTCCTTGTGGGGCCTGCCGGGGCCTTGTCTGGGCTGTGGCTGTCCTGGCAGAACTCTATGCATGGCCTCCCAGCCTCCCAGGGCAGCTCCGGCCTCCCTGTCCCACCCACTATGTTCTTCCTGGGGAGCTGGGGGTGAAGTGGCACAGAAGTGTCCCACTCATCAGTCCATAGGCAAATCACATCCTGCCTAAACTGTCATTTACAAAGTAGCCTTCCTGTTCCTGAGTGTCACCCAAACAGGCTTCCCCTGACACCCCTGGGGAGGAATGGCTGACACGGGCTCTCCCCACCATGAGTGCCAGCTCCCCCCACCCCCTTCCACTTAATTGGCACTTTCAAGGCGAGGAGGTGCCTCGGGGTCAGGCAGAATGTGGAACCACCTGGGACCAGCCAGACCCCTGCCCAGAGCTAGTGCACAGGAGGGCTCCATAGTGAGCAGGCTGAACAGAAGCTGGGGGTGTTCCCAAGCTTCCCAGGGGCAGGGGTCACTCTGGCTCTACCCACCTGTGCAGCAGCAGTGTGAATAGATGACCACACAGATGACCATATGTGTGATGGGGGACACATGGGGACATCCCGTCCCACCCCTCATGAGTTTGAAATCACTTGAAGAATAAGCACAGGGATCTGGCATATCAAAAATAACTACTTTATTATGGCTAGAAGGTGGCCTAAGGGTGCAGCTTAGATCTGCAGCACAGTGGGCCCCCTGCTAATTCACCCTGTAATTAAGCTTCTTCACCAAGCCCAGCCTGGGTGGACAGCTGCCCTCTGTAGGGCAGGCAGCATGGCAGGAGGTGCCCTGAAGGAGCCTATCCAGAGTGGTTACTCTCCATATTCCAGGCAGGTAGGTGACCCTGGGTCTCGCAGGGCACAGGGACTGTGGGGGAGGGCTGGCTCAGAAGCCACCACGTTGGCACCTGGCTACCTTTGCTGCTTATCCAGTCGATGGGTTTAATATTAGAAGCTGGGGGATACAGGTCCGTCCAGCCCTGTGGATCCCTGAACTCTTTGCTCTTGCCCGGAATACAATCAAGAAATGATGCGTTCCTTCCTCTTTCTGATGCAGTCACAGGCCTGCCCATGTCACCACAGGAAGTTATGGTAGGTGCCTTTAATGCGGCCCCCTTGGTCCCTGTGGCTGCATCTGTGCCCTGGTTAAGCCTCCTCTCTTGAGTGTGGCTTGGACTTACTGGCTCCTTCCAGTGACCACATTGCACCAGAAGTGACCTTAGACACTTCCGAAATCAGGTCATAAGAAGACCGTGGTTTCCATCTTGTGTACATTCTCTCTCCTCTGACACACGTGCACACACGCACACACATACGCACGCACACACACACACCTATACTCACGTGGAACCACCCAGGCCCCTGTGGCGAGGGCCCCAGCCTGTCCACAGCCATGTGTGTGAGCTGGAAGAAAGTCCCCTCATCCCCAAATTGAGCCTTCCCACGAGGCTGCAGCCCCCGCTGACAGCTCGGCTGAGATCTGATGGTCCCGAGGCACCAAGCTGTGCCCAGCCTCCTGGTGGAGACACTGTGAGGTGACGGGCATTGGTCTGGCTGCCAGGCTGGAGTGGCTTACTGCCATGAGAGACAATGGCCACAGGAGTCCTTTCCCTCCTGCACGGACTCCTGCCCCACGAACACTGTGAGAGGACAGGTATTGTTTAACCACCCTGTGGGAGTGGCTTACTCTGCCAGAGGAGATGACGGACCGGGGAGCTCTTTCCCTTCTGTGCCCAGAGAGGCCCCGCGGGTAAGGGCACCAAGGAGGCCCAGCGGCATGTCACTCCCCTGGCCTTTCCCTCCTGGGAGCAGAGCGTCTGTGGGAAGAGGCTCAGCCAAGCAGAGCCCGGGAGTGGATTTTACTCCAGGCCTCAGACCAGGGACAAGCTGGGACACATGATGAGGCTCTGGAAACAGGTTTAAAAATAACTTTGCCAGCTCACACTTTGAAACTGAAGCCGACCACTTAGGAAATGCGGAGTATAGCTAGAAAAATGACTTTTACATTATTACTCTTCAAGAACAAAGTGATAAGTGAATTTGGAGTAAGAGGAAGTGTTTATCTGCAGAATTTATTAAAAGAAAGCTGTCACCTTTGTCTTATGTTGAAATCGCTGGGAGTGAGGACGCAGTTTACTTGAGTTTGGAGGTTTTCAAAGACTTTGGACATATTGAAATAAAAGATCTGTCCACAGCTGCCCAGAGTGGCCTTTCCATGTTCCCCTTAGAGGGTGGACCTCTGGAAGCACATCGAACCCTTTTGGATCCATATCACATATCTGCTGCCCAGCGAGAGATGAGACCCAAATAGACAGGAACCGCGTCGGCCCCAGCTGCCTGGGCCAAGGCCGGGGACTGTGAGCTGGGTGTAGACTGGACACCCTCTCGGGTATCAAATACACCTCCTGGCAGCATTTTGGGGGTCAGGTGGTTCTGTTCTGTGGGCCCTGAGCTGGCTCTGCCAATGGTGGTGTTCTCCCTGAGTTCTTGAGAGTGGCTCCTGCTTCCATACTTTGGCTGAGCTGGGAAGGGCTTTGGTGGCACCGTCCCTTGGGTGACAAGCTGCCTGGGGATGGGCATCAGCTTTGTTGTGCTCCTTGTGCTGGGTGCCACGGAATCAGCTGGGCCTGGGTGGAGCCCCTCATTTCCCCCAGGGGTTGGCATTCCTCTGGGTTCGTGGCACCCAGAAGAGGCCTGTGTTTCCCAGCTTCCCCTGCACATGGTGTGACTGAGGGGAAACCAGTCACGCGCGCGGGGAGCAGAGCAGGATGCTGGGTGCTGTCTTGTCTCCCTTCAAAGCACGAGGCCCGCGCTCCCCTACGTCCTCCCTCCTACGTTGGTGGAATGCAGATGCAGTTTGGTTCAGGTCTGTGGCCCTTTAGCGATCCTGGCCTTGAGCTCTAGCATGGGGCACAGGTGCCATGGTGGTCATCTCCCAGGGACATTCCTGCAAGGGAGAAGAGGAGCTGGCGGTCAGGAGCTGAGCCCACAGAGTCACACAGACCTAAGGGAGCCTCAGCTCAGCCCTCGATTCGCTGTGTGACCTTGAGCAAGTTTCCAGCTCCCGTGTCCCCATCTGTAGGTGACATCTTGGGCTTGTGATGAAGAGAACAGGAGAGATGGTGAGCACTTGTGGGACTGAAGGGACTAGGACGGCGGCAGAGCTGGGCTCCCAGGGCTTGGGCTAGCCCAAGTTGGGCCTTAGGGAAGGATCCCAAGGAATGCATCGAGACCCTCAGGAAAGGCCGCCTGTGTCACATAGCCACTCCCGAAGGCCCCAGGCTTTGAGCCCTTTCCTGGCTCACGGATGACAAACTGCTCAGTGATTATATTCTAATTCTTTGGCGCCCACGTACCCACATCTCCCACCCACTCCCTTTGTGGATCTTTGTCATCATCAAGGAATGACATGACTGAATCTGTGGGTTCCTCGACCCCAACACGTGATCTGCACTGAGTGGGCAGTTCCGTGGGGGCTGCTGGAGCAGGTGCTGGAGAGACTCGCTATTTTGGAACCAGCTCGACTTGGGAGGCAGACGGTGGCTGCCATTTTTATTTGGCACTACCTGTCACCCACGGGTGTGATGGAGGGGACAGGTGGGAAGGAGTCCACGTTCTTTGTAGCATTCCAAGGAAGTCCACTGCCCTTAGGCCATCTGGACGGAGAAGAGCAGCAGAACAGCAGTGCCCAGGGGGTCGTGCTGGGCAGCCCAAGCGTGCATGCATCCTCTAGTTCTGGTGTGTGTGTGTGTGTGGGGGGGGTGCTGGAGATCCAACCCAGAGCTGTGGACATCCTGGGCAAACACCCTACCACTGAGCCCCACGCTCAGTCCCAGTTGTGGGTGTCTGAAGGTGAACAGTTCTGTGGACCCGGGGACCTGACTGGATAGGTGATCAGGTGTTTTGACTGTGATGTGCAAAGGCTAGAGATAATTAAAGTGGAGTCTCTGAGTAAAATAATATTTCAAATTAGCTTCTGGAAATGGAAAAACATTTTTTTTTATTAAGAGTAAAGAGATTGCTCAGTAAAAATGCAGGAACCTATAGGGGAGGGCCAGGCTAGACCACGGGAAGTGTTCAGAGAGCAGAATTCTGTTGCAAAGGTACGTTTCTACCACTGCCCACTGTGGTTGAGATTTCTCCTGGACCCAGAGGCTTCCGGCTAGCTGGTGGCCTCTCACATCAGATTCACACTTTTGGAAAGCCATTTGGAAGTACATTTCATGAGCCATAAAAATATTTCATACCTCTGAACTAGTAATCTCTCTTCTGGGAATTTATCCTGGAGAAATCAATCTAGAAGAAGAGCAAGTGCCGCATGCAAGTGAGAGCTGATTGCTTCATTGCTCCAACACCGAGAATTTAGGAGCCACCTCAAAAACCAGCAGTGACGGCACAGTCGTCCGGGTCATGATATATGGGACAACAGACTCTAATGCATACATTAGTGTTGTCATTATGACCATCATGTAGAAGCATATATTTATCTGAAATAACTGCCTTTTATGATGTAAGTGAAAAGAAGCTTAATGTCAAATCCTGGCCGTCCTGTGATTTACATATAATCAATATGCATGCCTGCGGACCGGTCCTGGAAGGACACTCAGGAACGAGACTTGTGGATGGGCTTCCATGGTGACAACAGGAGAGCCACTTGTCCTTTTTCAGATAGCTTCGTTATGGTCATCATACTGCTGAAGGGCTTCTGCAGAGCCATCTGCACGTGGGAGGAGCACCAGGTGGTAACGGGCAGCTTCTCCCTCCGCTCTGTCCTTGGACAGTCCAGGCATGGGCTCATCTGCCTGCCTCCTTCTGACAATGCAGAGGCTCACGTGGCCCTGGAGGTAGGTCAGGGAGCAGAATGGGACCTGCTGTAGTCCCGGGCTCCACTCTGGAGGTGCGGCCCTTGGCACCTCCCCACGAGGTCTCCTGCCTGCTGTCGGCAGGCTGCCTCTCCACATGCCATGAGAAGCAGAGGGGACATGGGCCTTGGGCCTGGCGTGTCAGGCAGTCAGGAACAGCAGCTGCTCGTCCCCTTCATCATCACAGCGTTTGTGTAATAAAAACAACGAAAGGAGAGTCGGGGCCTGGCAGGGCCTGGCGTTTACAGGTAGGTTGAGGGAAGGTGCAGCTCGTATCTCAGACACACCTCCTGCGAATGAGCGCTTCAGGTCCACCTTGAGCAGCACCTGCCATGGACCTGCTTTCTCATGTGGGTTAACCGTGCCTCCTAGAACTCTGCGCTTCATTTAAAAAAAGCATTTTGATATTTTCTTTTTCTCTCAGTGACTCTGTGGGTCTGTGGGTGGTCTCCCCATTGTACAGATTTGTGATCTCTCATCTTTTTTTTTAATTTTTAAATTTATTTTATTTAGTTGTAGATGGACACAATACCTTTATTTTGCTTATTTATTTTTACGTAGTGCTAAGGATTGAACCCAGGGCCTTGCATATGCTAGGTGAGCACTCTGCCACTCAGCCCAACCCCAGCCCCATTTTTTTAAATTGCAATTCTGTTGGTGCAAATGTTTGAGTGCACACATCCGGTGCCTGTGCATTTGTTTATTTATGAACTTTATGGGTAGAATTCTGATGGGCTGTATTTAAAAGCATGAGGTGGAAAAGATGAAATAAGCCATGTTTAAAAAATGGCTTTCATTCTATTTTATTTAATGGCACAGAAAGCCTTTTTGTTCTCATTAAAATGTCAGTCCGAGTCATATTTCCAACAAAGGCAATGCTAGTGGGTATGCTTTATTATTTTTAAAATCTTGATTTAATACTTTGTGATACAATAATTCAAATGTCTAGTTTTAATCCACTTATTCTGGCTTTGAATAGCTGAAAAGGTACCCCCCAAAGATATGCAGATCAAGTAAAAGAAGTTCATAGTTGGTGGTGCTCACTAAATTATGAGACTGTGTTTTTCAGTACCTTGCATATTTTATGCAAAAGTTTCTGTTGAAATCCAGCTAGCAAATTTCCATTTCTCATGATGCCAGTAAGTTGTCCTTGCACAATGACTGCAAGGTGCTGCATTTCAATGTCATTAGCAAGTGGAGCTAAAAGTTGCTGAAATTCTTCATTTGGAAGACACGTCAAAGGCTGGAAAAATCCATTTCCCAGGTTTTTAAATGTGCGGACCTGAGTTTTTATAAATCAAATTACAGCACTTTTAGCCACAAATCATTAATCATGGAAACATTTCCAAACATCCATTTTCAAAATGCCTCTCCAGCGGTGCAGCGGGCTTTAGTTTTTGTGTTTGGGAAAGTGTCACTTTCTCATTCATCGTTTAAAATGTCATCTTTACCTTAAGGGAACAAATTAGGTACATTTCATTTTTTTCTTGAAAATATCTTCCGAGACTAGGTCATCGCATCCTGAACTTTTTAAAAAAAAATAAAATATTTTTAGATTTGCAACTCTTCCAAAGTTCTTCAGCAGATGCCAGCCAACTTCTGGGTACTGCTGAGATTTAGGCCACAGCCCACTCTATTAACGGAGCCTTGGGGAAGCGTGGCTGTGTCTTGAGGGTCTGTTTTGGAGACTGTGGTCCTGGAGCCTTCTGCACCCTTCCTGGAGTGACACATGAAAGGAATGGAGGGATAAGGTCCCCGTGGCTACTGCGGTGACCTTGCCCCAAGCCCTGTTTTCATTTCAAGCCAAGCAGCCACTCTGTGGCAAGATGGTTTCCAGGAACTAAGGTTTCACTTAAGAAGTCCTTGAATTCAGAAGCTGGTTTACTATAAGTCTTTTGTTACTTGATGCACAGAAATTGCGCCTCTACGTGAAAGGAGGGCGCGGGCGCTTAGCCTTGAGACCCTCCTGGTGGTCAGTGCCTTTCCCAGGGCTTATTTGCGGACAGGCATCTGATGTGTTGTGCGTGTTTTCTGGGTGGCAGTTCGTCCCTCCTTGTCCCGGTTGAAAGTGAGAGCGATTTGCCGGTGGGTCTGCTCCTCTTCTGCAGCTGAGCAGGGAACCTTAAAACGGCACTCTAACTGTGTTCCACCGAGTGTGAGCGCACACACCGCCCCTGCAGCAGGGTCTGAGCACCGCAGAGGCCGTGGGTATGCTGGCCCCTGGGCTGGTCCTACTGCCCTTGCGCACCAGGCGGGCCCACCGGGTCTGGCAGGGAACCTGCGGGCCCACTGGGCTGGCAGGGAACCCACGGGCTCCGTCACCTGCGTGAGGCTTCCTTCCTGTCTGGCTGCTTCTAAGTTAGACTGCCACTGTGTACCGGCACAGCAGTTGAAGCTGCGTCTTAGTGGTGTCAACCCTTTGCAAAGACCTTTAAGTTTCTTACCTTTTGTGAGGGTCTGTTTTGTTAAACCTGCACCTTAGAATCTGCACAGTCACTGCCCAGGTCCTGTGATGGACCCAGGGCTGGTGTCCCTGCTGCCTGCTCTGGTCTGGGGAGGTGCTCAGCAGTCTAGGGTGCGCCGTCCTTCCCCAGGGGAATCGCCCCCAGGGCGGCTGCATGCATTAATCATGCTTAGACCCAATCTGCTTTTCTGGTTTTTAGATCACTAAGGGCTGAGGTAACAGCGGTTGTAATTCAGGCTTGAAACATTTTAACTGTACTGAAACTCAGGTGGTGAGACCTGACCCTACCGGCATATGAGGCTTGCTGTAGTGTGGAGGTTGAGTGGCCCCTAAGGGCCCAGGTACTAAAGATGTGTACTTGGAGGTGCTATGGACCTTTAAGAGGTGGGGCCTTCTGGGAGGTCCTTGGCTTCTTGGGGTGTGACTTCCAAGAGGACTATGGGACCCTTGTCCCGGCCTCTGTGTTTTGCTTCCTGGCTTATAAAGTGAGTTATGCTTCACCACATGCTCCTACCACGATGAGCTGCCTCATTTGAGGCCCAAAGCAATGAAGCCAACTGATCTTGGGCTGGAATTTTCAGAATTGTGAGCCAAATAACCTTTTTTCCTCTATATAAGTTAATTATCTCAGATATTTTGTTATAGTAATGGAAAGCTGACTAATGTACACCTACTTACGGATTTATCTATCCATTTAGAGTGACTAGATGTACATCTTAGTCATATGTTAACTTGGGATGCTGGCCCAGTCCCATAAGAGAGTTAGAGCATATATGGAAAGGTGAGAGAGATATTACCCGTCTAACTCCAACCCCAGTTTTGATTCAGAAGCCCAGCTGGGTCCAGGGTTTTAAATGTGGGACTATGACCCGGTGTGCTCTTCCCAGGGCCCTGGGATTGCTCTGGCCCCCTTGGGTGTGTGCACCCCCTTTGAGCACACAGAGGGTGAAACTGAACCGAGGGGAGTCCTTGCTTGCTCTGGTCACCCGGCAAGCTGGGCTCAGGTGTCAGGGATGAGACGCGGAGCTGCTGCTTCCACAGAGTCACATCCTGTGCAGTCTGAGGAGAAGATTCTAGGTCCGATTTAAAACCAGAGCTTCCCAGAGAGAACACAGACACCTGTGGCCAAGAGGCTTATTCACCGCAGCAGCAGCAGTGACAGATGGTGTCACAGTGGGTTCAGTGGAAGGGTCCCTGTCCATTGCCCACTGACAAAGTGTTTAATGGTCCTGGGTCAGGAACGGAGCTGAGCCTGTGACTTGTACTGGGAGGGACGCCCCCGCAGGCCAACAGTGCAGGTCCCAGGTGGTGCCCGCACTCGTGGGGAGAGTGCCCCCTCTGGAGGGTGTGCAGCACCGCAGTGGCCATGGGGACAGGCCCTTGTGTAGAGAGGTGATGGTCACCAAGGCCTTGTGCAGGTCTCTGGGCCTGGGAAGGGGACGCCACGTGGCCTCGAGACTGTCCTCAGTCGCTCAGTGGCATGGAGGGCTCAGGTGGGAAGGAAGCGAGGAGGAAGAAGCACCAGGCAGAGTACCAGGCTCCTGTCCTCCCAGGCCCTGTGCTGGGGTGTGGGTTTCCTGGGGGTGATGGTTTTAAGTGCTCCCCGTGGTGGCCCCTCTGTCCCCCGGGGGGTGATGGTTTCCAGGTGCTCCCTGTGGCGGCCCCTCCATCAGGGATAGGGGGGCTCCTTTGCAGCGTCCCTGCTGGGTGGAGGAGCGGTCTCTGCTTGACTACTTCTGGGAATGTTATTTGATTAACATAGAAATTAATTTCTTTTATGTAGCTCATAATTTGTGACCTCCACTAGTTTTAAAAGCTGGTGTTTGGAGACTCTGTGCAACTCCAACCTGTTCTTCTTTTGGTAATGGGTGCGGGATTCTTCAATTTAATTCATTCCGTGTTCTCATTTTTCACACGAGTTGTCTTATTATTCTTAACTATTATTAAAAGGAATGATAAAAAGTAATTAACCATCTGGAACAGATTCACGCTTCCCATTAGTCAGGGCATCCGTTATAAAACCTCCCCAAAGTTCAACCTTGGAAATAAATTCTCCAAGTAGGTGGATTAGCTAATGAATTTTTCTTCTCCAAAGGAGAGAGTATTTTTCCCAATGTGGCCAGTGCTTCTGCTGCCCGTTCATCAAAGGGGGAAAAAGTCGAAGTGAACAGAAAAGGGACGGCTTGTCAATATAATTTACTGCGTCAAAGCTGTGGATTTGTTACGGTTTTATGGAGCTTCTGCCCTGTACTTGTCCACTAATATCTATGGATTAGCATGACACCCAGCACCGGCTTCCGGAAGATAGCTCTATATTCATGTTCCGTGCCTCTTCAAGGTCCCCTGAAATGCCCCTGGTCCCTTTTAGTCCCCGGGTGGCTGGGAGGAGGGAGATGGAGATGGGTCTGCTCAGGGCACAATCAAGCAGGCTCCCAGCCCCCAGCTTCTCTGACACAGGGTCCCTCCGTGAGCTTTAGGGGCATTTGGGACTTGACCAAGGAGGACTTCTGGTGCAAGTGTGTCGTCTCTATGGGCAGCAGTTATTTGGAGCTCACAACTTGAGAGGTTTGGTCCGTGGTGGTTGACTGACTCCATTGGTCTGGGCCCAAGATGAAGTAGCACATCATGGTGGGAGGAGAAGAGCTGCCCAGCTCACTGTGGCCAGGAAGGAAGGAGAGAGAGAGAGAGAGAGAGAGAGAGAGAGAGAGAGAGAGACAGAGATGGGGCGAGGGAGTCAGGGGGACTAGGTATGTCCCCACCTCCATTCGCGCCCTGCCTACAGTTACCACCCAGTAATCCGTTCCCATTACTCATCGTCACGTGGATGGGTCACTGATCTGTGCGCAGCTCAGTGTCCTTACCTCACCTGCTCCATTACCTCAGGAGCTTTGGGGGACACCTCCTGTCCAAACATGGGGAACTGGTGTTCGGGCCGTTGTCCATGGCCCGATGCTGCGGAGGGCACGTCCTGGAGCGTGTGGGGAGGTCTCACAGCCCCCTGCGCAGCCTGACGTGGAGTGGGAGGACCCAGGTGCGTTCATGGGCAGGGCTGGGGCTGCGCCTGGACATCAGGGGACTCTGGGTCCTGAAGCGTCAAGGGCAGGCGTCCGAGCTGCAGGTCTCTGAGGGAAGGGAGCTGGATGGAGGCCAGGCAGGTTGTTTTGGGGTGAGAAGGAGCCGTTGCCTCTTCCTGCTCATAGCTTATCTTCTCTAATAGCTTCTGCGAAACTTGTGTGCAGGGAGGGTTTCACATTTTAAGTCCTCTGCTGTAGAGTCTGTGTGACATGGTAAAGGCTCGCAGAGGCCATGCCGCTTCCCAAGGCCACAGAATCAGTAGATGCCAAGACACACCTTGGCAGGGGTGGGTGTGTCTTGAGGCCCGCGGGTACCCCTGGGGCCTCCAGGACAAAGGAATTGCTGGTCTCCACCCTGTGGCTCTGATCTCCTCCTGAGATGGCATTCAGCTGGCCTGTGAGAAGGGATGTCAGCACATTAAAGTGCACCTGGAGCATAGAGACTGCCGTCCCCTGCCCTGTGGGAAGCAGTCTCAAGGAAGGTGCAGAGTGCAGGCGCTGGGTGGTAAGGTTGAGCAGAGATGCCAGGGGTCTCGAGAGACAGTGGGGATTGTGGCCACTGGATAGTTGCAGGAACTTCATGTGCAAGGAGGAGTGATCTCCCTGTGGCCTTGGGGACAGTCTTGGAGTTGCAGTGGCCCTGACCCTGGGTGATCCCTGACACTGTAGGGGGCTGCTTAGCAAGATCGGGGCTCCTGGCCAGAGGGAGGAGCCTCAGGGCACTGGACAGGAGGCTCCTGCTCTTGGTCAGCCAGGCCTCTCCAGCCTGGAGACTTGTGGTCTCCTGAGGCTTCTCTCATCCTGCCCTCTCCCTGACCCTCAGGAACCAGGACCTGGGAAGATACCGGAAGTCCAGCTTTTACAGTGGTTAGTTCCCCGTGTGGGATCTGCCTGCCAAGGGAAATTGGGCCACACCTCTGGTTGGTTCCCTGGGACTTTAACTCCTTGGGGGGCTCTTTGGATTATTTTCTTTTTCATCTCTTGAATGGGTTTGATCCCCCAAAGGGTTAAAGCCCAGGTGTTAGATTTCAGTATAGAAAGAAAATGTCCTACCAACTGTCACAATACCCAGCCATCTCAGCAGGAGGCTGATGGGAGCCCAGCCTTCCCTTGTCTGTGCTTTGGAAGCTCATAATGGGACAATTTGAGCAGTCCCAGCGCCCAGGGTGGTTGGATTAGAGGGTTTTGAAGCTGGCTGGGGGCTCTGGATGACCTGGGTCTGAGAATTGGGCTGCCCTGGGCCCCTGTTGCAGGTCGGCCCTTGGGGTTGCTCAGAGCAGCTGTCAACACCCCACCTGCTGGCCTGGAGGGTCGGGGGACTCCTGTGCGTGTCACTGGGCCCCTTCCTGGAGCCCTGAGTACCTAGGGGTCTGGATCCTGAGTGTCCCCTTACTCCAGATTATGGCGGGGTGGCTCCGCCTTCTACACTGTAATGCCCAAGAGTGTGGGGGAGAGTGGCCCTGCGGGCTCCCTATGCCCATGTCCCTTGTCGTTGGCAGGCAAGTTGAAGAGGGTCACGTGGCATGGTTTGAACCCGTGGAGAATGTTGTGGGTGAATTGTGCTCCCCTGAAGGTCATGTGCTGAAGTCCTAATTCCCTGGACTAAAGAGGATGACCATATTTGCACATGAGGTCTTTAAAGAGGTGAGTTACAGTGAGGTCTTTGAAGTGGGCCATAATCCAATATGGCGGGCATCCTTATCAGAAGAGGAAACCTCTGTGTGCCCATGGGGAAAAGAAGACGTACGGAGATACACGTAGAGATGGCCTCCAGAAACCAGCCTGCTGACCCTTGCATCCCGGGTCTCCAGACTCCAGAAAGTGGGGCAGCTCATGCTGTTGTTTGTGCCACTCAGCCTGTTTCTTTTTTGTTATGGAGGCCCTGAGAAATGGTGCAGGGCAGAGGCCTCTCCACCACGTGTCGACTGTGATAATAGCAAAGCCACCTGTGACCATCCAGTTTTAGAGCACGCAGAGGTCTTCAGGCACATGGCAGGCTTTTACCCCAGGGCCTCTCGCGTGTCAGTGGTGGGGGCCCCAGGGCCTTGGAACGTGCAGTTCTAACATGGTCCTAGGTGACGCGGTGCTGCTGGTCTGGGGGACTGCATATGAGAACCATGGCTTTTAAGGAGCTCAGGACAGTAGGTGCTCTCGAAAGGCCTCTGGGACTGGGAGGGGCTCCTTTGTGGCCTGCCTGAGGGGCTGCGGTTCAGACCTGCCTCTGTCCCCATTAGCCCTGTCTGCAGCCTGACCCTGCCTGTGTCCTGCCTTGGATCCTTTCTCCCTGTGTTGTTGGGCTCCTCTCTGTTCTGGTCTTACACACCCCTCGGGGTACAGGGTAGGTGGAGACGGAGTTCCTGAGGAAACGGAATCAATGCTGCATGGAGACGGAGTTCCTGAGGAAACGGAATCAATGCTGCGAGCCACTGTTCGGAATAGCGTGTGACCCTACAGGTGTAGGGAGGATGAAGAGGGCTCTGTGGCTGGGGCATCTGAGCTAGGGTGCATCTGGTGAGTGGGGACTTCCTTGGCAGAGCAGGGGCCCAGAGGAGCGTTGTCCAAAGGAGCAGCATATGCCAAGGCCCTGTGGTGGGAGCAGGATAGCCTCTCTGGGGAAGAGTCAAGGAGTTAGGGGAGGCCTGGGTGTGGAGGTGTGGTGTGAGAAGAGGAGGGAGAAAGGGGTCGGAGTCCCTGTGCCTGCTGGGAGTGGTGTCTGCCTCCTAAGGAGTGCGGGTGTGCCCTAGATTCATGTTGCTGCTATAACAAATCTTACAGACTTAGTGGCTAAACAACACCCATCTCTTCTAATTCTCAGGGGTGGAGTCTGAAATGGGGTTTGCAAATTTAGACCGAGGGGCCAGCAGAGCTACGTTCCTTCTGGAGGCTCCAGGGAGGATGTGATCTGCTCCGGCCCGATACTCCTCGACTTGCGACCACGTCACTCAGTCTCTGCCTCTGTGGCCACTTGTCTCCTCTGGCTTCGATCCACCTGTGTCCCTCCTTTGAGGACCCTTGTGATGTGTCATTGGGCTCCCAAGAGGACATGGGATAGTTTCCCCTTCTTGAGAGCCATGATCTATTCACCTCTTCGAGTCACTTTGGCCACGAGGACACCATTCACAGGCCCCGGGGGGGAGGGGCATCTTTGGGGGCCATTATTCAGGGCAACTGGGGGATTTTTTTTTTTCAGTGCTGGGGACTGTGCAGGCTGGACGGATGCCGTTTGCCATGCCATGCCCCCGTCAGCTCTGCGGCAGGGCTGGCTCTGCTGCTCTGCTCGTAGGGCCCCAGAACGGACACGGAGCCAGGCTCATGCAGTGCCATGGCATGGGACCTGAGTGGGTTGACCCGGGAGGGGAGGCGCTGAGAACCCACCTGCAGGTGGGTGTGGCCAAGGTCTAGAATGACATCGTGGTCAACAGGGCTGCCAGTCAAGGGGAGGGGCCCAGCTCCACGCTCTGGCCTCTGCCTGGCCTTTGAATCTCACCCAGGAATCCCTCTCTGAGGGTCAGTACCCGTCTCCTCAGGGCATGGCACTTCCTGTCAGCAGGCCACGCGCCCCACGGCTCTGTCCTCTGCACCTGCCTCCTTGGCTAGGCTGTGTCCCTGGTCACCACGCCCTGGCTGTGGTGTCAGCTCTGTGGGGGAAAGACCTGGGCGTCCTCGGTGGCAGGTAAGGGCAGGAACCCCGAGCCTGGCTAAGCTGGGACACCTGCCTCGGGCCCCAGAGGTGACGTTGCCTTGTTAGCCTCAACGTCCTGGTTGTGCGTCGTCGGTCAGGTCTGTCTCCTTCAGGAGGCCCCGGAGTCTTTTAAATGGGCGTAAACAAATCCAAGAGCTGAAAGTGACTTTGGAGTAATTCACCAAGGAGGCACAATCCAGCTGGAACACCAGGAGGCGGTTTCAAGGCCGCGGGCCTGGGTATTTCTGGAAATGTGCTCTCCGCTGAGATCCTGCTTCTGGGTCTGTTTCAGTAAATATCCGTTCTGTTCCTTTGCTGATGGGGTTTGAACCTCTCCGTCTTCTGTGTCTTCTGAGTTTTTAAAAAATTTCATTCCCTTTTATCCTGCTTATTCCTTAAACCCACAGAAGGTAGACTTCTTTATTTAAAAAATAGGGCATGAGATATGGAAGGGGATTTGTCCTTTTGCTTGGGAATCTGGCTTACCTCCCAAAGCCGAGGGCCACGGTTCAGAGAGGTGGAACCCCCACCCTCGGGGATGAGCAGGACTGCGTCTGGCGGCCTCATCTGCATTTGTCCCATGTGAGGGGAAGGTGAGTTCATGGTGGAGGAAGCGGAGGGGAGACAGGTGCTACTTTCCAAATGAGAATCTGAAAATCTAATAGAGGTTTATGGAGCCTGCTGGGCGAGGAGGCTGGCCTCCCCTCCTGGCCGCACACTGGTTAGCCACCGCCCTCAGGGGAGCTTCCTGGGTGAGGGCAGTTTAATGGCAGAGTTCTTCGGAGCACCAGCCTTCTCTGGAGTGAGGGGACCACGTGAACAGTGGGGTGCCGCTGTTTCCTGCTGGGGGACTCTGAAGCCAGGAGGCTGGCGGTGGGAAGGGTGGTCTGCGGCGGGGCTGCCTGACACCCAGCAAGGCAAGCAGCTGTGAGACTCCCGTGGACCGGTGCAGGGGACAGGGAGGGGTTAGGCGGGCTCAGAGGGAGGACAGCACCCAGATGGGTCCAGGAAAAGGTCCGGGAGGCCAGCCAGAGGGCTCGTCGCCTCAGGGAGCTGCAATCAGGCTTTCCAGCTCCGCGGGCCATTCTGTCCCTCCAGTGCCTGCCCCTTCCATCCCTGTCTCCCTGGATGCTCATGACAGACATTTCTAGACATGTATAAGGAGCGAGAAGAGCATCCTGGACTAACGTGCGCCCCTCGGCCTCAGCCATGCTCAGTCTGTAGACCACGCCCCAGACCCCCCAACCCCCTCACCCCCTCTTCGGGCTCTTCTGGCTCTTTCAGCAAATTCATTGGAGGTGGTGGATGTTTGCTAAGTGGACGGATTAAAAAAAAAAAAAAAAAGAGCTGAAGAGTAATTGCCATTTGATCCAGAACAGAAGAGCTTAGCTTTGGTTTCAACTGCTCACCCCTCCCACATGCTGAAGTTCAGCTGCAGGAAAAAAAAAAAAAAAGAAAAGAAAAGTAATCTGAGTCATTTAAATTCTGCATGCTGACTTAGTTTTGTCCTCGTCCTATCTGACCTTAGTTAGTCAGGGGGAAAAAAAATCCTGGGACGGCGTTTGCCAGGGGTTTCATCCTGACCCCTGGACGAGCCTCACGAGCCCCCATCTCCACTTGTGTAATTGCTTCACAGTGGACAGTCTTAATAACACCCGATCCCATTTCCAGAGCAAGCTTCTAACGACTCACTCACTCAGACGTCAGAGCAGCTGAGAGGAACGATCTGGTGCCAATTCATGTCTATTAGATAATTTCCGCCTCTGGGTGCCGTGCTTTCTTTGCACTAGCCCTTAGTTGTGGCAAATGTGTACACTGTGGTCCCAGAGGCTTGCCATCAGTCCTCTAGTGTAAGACAGGGTCTCCCCTAAGGCTCACCAGGTGCCACCACCCTCCTCCTTGCTGTCTGCAGGAGGGTGCCGACATTCAGAAAGGGACAGGGGCTCCCGCAGGGCAGCACAGGCCAGAGCCCCCATGGCTCTGGAATCCTGTCCATCCATCCAGGTCTGCTCCAAGATGGCTCTGCGTGATGTCTACACACCTCCTAGGATGGCTGAAAACCCCGACAGTATCAAGTGCTGGGAAGGAGGTGGTGTGTCTTGGCTAGGAGACAGGCTTGGCCAAAGTGCCTAGAAGCTGTTTTGAAAGACTCTGATCTCAAGGGAATGAATTAAAAATCTCTGTCCCTCATTCAGGGTTTTCCTTTAAGTAAGGATTATTAAAAGGGAACTGTGTATAATAAAATTCTCCCTCTTTAGGTGTACAGGAGGGTGTGCTGTGACAATGTCATAGTCACATATGTCTACCAGTAAGGTACACAATGATGCCGCTGTCCCTAAGGGCTCCCTGACCTCCCTTTGTGGTCAGTCCCACCCCCTTCTTAGACACCACTGGTTGGCTCCCTGTTTCTTGGTCTGCCTTTCTGGGTTGTCCTATACATAGATCATTGCACATGTAGTCTTTGGGGTCTGGCTTATGTCATTTAGCAAAATGCCTCTGAGCTTCATCGAGGTGGTTGTGTGTCCCGGGTGTTCATTCCTGTTTGGTGCCAAATAGTTTCCAAAGTGTGGATGAACATTTGGGTTGTTTCTGGCTTGGGGCAAAAATAAATAAAGCTCCTACGAAGCATTCATCTACAGTCGCTACATGAACATGTGTTCATTTGTCTGGTTAGAGACTAGCAATGGAGTTGTGCATGGCACAGTGATGTCATGTTTTTGGTAAGCAACCACCTAACTGTTTCCATGTTGCATCCATATCATTCGGTGCGAGAGTGCAAGTTGTTCTGCCTCCTTGCAGACACTTGGTATTGTCAGGTATTCCTTTAGCCATTCTAGTAGGTGTGTGGATGTTCGGCAGGTTCTTGTGCATGGTGAGATGGGAGCACAGCAGCCGAAAGTCACCCTCTGCTGTTGTCCCGGTAAAGCGCTCTCCTGCAAGTCATCTGTACTTCAGAGAGTGCCCAGCAGGATTCCCTGGGTGTGGGTCCATTTGATGTCACCAGCCTCTGAAGCTTTGTGGAAGACCTGGGTGCCCTTTCTGGCAGCTGGCACAGTAACAGGGCAGACAGAGACCAACAGGTGTGGTGGGAAGAACACACTCTGGGAAGATGGAGGCTGAACTCTTTCTCCGACACTTCCCACTTCTGAGCACCCTGCAAACCACTCAATCCTGCACTGGCCTGTCCCCCTGTGTGGAGGAGGTGGAGGCCACTGTGGCTGTTGGCCAGTCCTACTGCAGACGGAGGAAGAACCCGAGAGAGGAAAGGCACAACCAGAAAAGAAAGAAGGACATGGCCACTGTCCCTGTCTTGAGGGACCGCTGGTGGCAGCTCAGGAGGAAGTGAAGCCTTGGTGGTGATCAGCAGTGAGGGACTGCTTTTCATCCGCTTGGTCATCTTTAATCATTTTGTGTATTTATAGTTCCACAGTTAAGCCACGAGAGCTGCTCGGAGGAGGCGGCCGTTCCTGTTGTGATTTTTCACAGAAACTTCTCTTTGGGCTGAGGCGACTCCTCCCATGGCTCACCCCTTTCCTGGACACCAGTCCTCTGAAGTGCTGTGTGGCCCTCACTCCAATCTCAACGCCGTCAGCTCTGCTCGTAGAAGGAGCTTTTTATATGGTTCGTGGGTCTTTCCTTCCCTCTCGCCCCGTCTGTTTTACTGCTGAACCTCATTCCCCGTGGGTTCTGACGGGACAAATGGAAGCTTGTGAAATGTAGGCTACATTATTTCCTCCCTGGTTGTAGCTACACACTGAAGGTTTGGCTACAGGGTGGCTTTTGGCTGTCTGGGGACTTGAATCATCGTGGCTCTCCCCCAGGTCTGCTGGCGGAGTGGCTGAGTCCAAGGAAGGTGGACAGTGAGATGTTCAGGTCCTGGCCGATGGTCCCGTCCTCTGAATGTTACAAGAGCGGATTCATAGTTCACCCAGAGCAAAAGTTCTCGAACTGAGGTCTCATTTGCCCTTTGGAGCCAACAAGTGGTTCTTTCTGGGAAGCAGAGAGGGGGCGTGACATCAAGGGCCTTTGACTAAGCAGCCTTTTGATTGGCCATGAAAAGTTGGATTGTTGCTGGCGGTGGAGCACAGAGCGGCATTTCTAGAAGTTTTTCCCCGATGAGCCATTGGTGTGGCAATGAGGGGGTGGGGAATGGCCCAGAGGCCCCACTGACCGCCATCTTCATTCTGCAGATTTGTTTCAGCGATCGCCTCAAGCCTGGCCAGTGTCCATGCACACGTTCATTCCCAGCAGGGCTCTGGGATGGGGCGAGGACCCCTGTCGGGGGTGGCAGGGAACCCAGGTGCGCAGCTTGTGCCAGTTCTGCTGGTGTCGATATCAGGCTAGAGAGTCTGATAGCTGGCTGCCCAGGACCTGAGTACTTACGGCCAGCTCTGTCCAGCCAGCCTGCTGCCCATTTCAAGGGAGGTTCTACTTTCCACGTATGTAACTTCCCCGCAGACCCCTTGTAAGGTAGTGGACGAGGACATAGCATCCAGGTCAGCACGCTCAGTAGCAACCTAAAGTATGTCAGGAGACGTCACCCGTTCGGTTCTGGTGTGAAGGCATCACCACGTCCATGTCCTGCTGCGGATGCCCCAGGTACTGGGCAGAGGCCATCAGTAGGAACAGTCTGGGCCCTGAAGCTCAGGGCTGCCTTCTGATCTGCACTTCAGCCAACAACGGTGCTGTGGTAGGGACATGCTGGGGACGGTGCTGTGGTGGGGACGTGCTGGGGACAGTGCTGACCTGAGGTCTACAGGGGAGCAGGTCACTGCCCTGCCCTCCAGCCTTGGCTCTGGTGCAGGTCGGTGCAGGCCGAGGGCCTCTCCCTGGAGGAACCCCGGGGTGCTCTGTGGTGAGGGCACTGTGCCGAGGTCCCGGGGGGTTCGTCTGCCTCCTCCACCTGGGCAGTGACCTCCCTCCACCCCCTCCCAGCTGCACAGGGACAGCCCTCCTGCCAGCAGTGATTCTGATGGCACCTGGTGCATCACCAGCAAGGCTTCCCACCTCCCAGGCCCGCCTCAGACACCAGGATCAGAAGCTCGGGGTGGGATGCTAACGCTGGCGTCAGCACCTGTGAGAGACCCCTGGGATCACAGACCTGCATGGGCTCACATCAGGCCGTGTGACCACAGCCCAGTGCCAGGCACGTGGACGGGCTCTGCCAGTGGTCACTCAGGAGGGAGAACGCATGGAGGGGTCTCCGAGCTGATGAGGAGCATGGTGCTGCCTGCACTGTGGTGGTGACTGAGCAGGATGTGGGGTAGCACAGGGAGCAGGTGGCCCTGTCCCTGCCCCTGAGTGGAAGGAACCCTGCGGTCCAGCAGGCCCCCTTTTCCTGTGGCTGCTCCGGGCCATAGTTCCCTCCCCGGAGGAGCCAGGCCCTGGCCTACAGTCCTGGAGCCCCCCGGGGACTCGGGTCTTGTGAGTCAGCCCTGCACTTGGCCTTCATTTACTATGACATAAGTTCATCCCTCATCTCGCTGACCAAGCAGAACATCACCACCCGGGACAGAGGCAGATCTGTTTTATTTGCTGGTGTCTCCCCAGCACCTCAGAACCACAGCTGGCATAGAATGGGTGTCCCTGAGTGTCTGTTGGGGGGCAGAGGCTGGGTGAGGGGGGCGTCAAGACCTAGAGCTCTGGGAGCAACCGTGCAAACCCCGGCACCCTGCCGACGGCTCCGCGGTGTCTGAGCGTCCCTGGTGACAAGCAGGGCCATCGGAACTGGACAGCTGTCTGCAGGGCCAGGTGTCCTCCTCTGAGGAGTGGTGGCGACCCCTGTGCCCACGTGTGGGGCCCCTTTCCACTTATTCTTGTGCCGTGGTGGTCACCCTGCAGGAAGACATCTCGCTTACACCCAGGGGAGGGAAACTCAAAATCCAGCGTTTCTTTTCAGGTTGAAGAATTAGTTTGTGAGCAGGGCTCGTGCTGGGAGCCCGAGATAAGGTGCACTTGTTCTTCCTTCCTCTCTGATGGTCCTTTAGAGGTCGGGCAGGCAGCTCGTCTAGGCTTACGAGGTGTCCTCAGGGAGGGATGAGGGGACGGACAATAGCTGGCAGTAGTCACGCCACTTCTCCATGCACCATGCTCCGTCACTGTGCTGGGATTCCGTGCTCATTAACCCCAGGGACAGGTCCCTTCCTCAGGACCCCCGCTTGCAGGCGAGCGCACTGGGGCTGACCGGATCTTCTGAGCTGTCCCAGGCCGGTGTCCCTGGATTGATTCCCCAGGCCTGTTGTAACCAGTTCTGACACCACACGGTGGCTTCAAGCCTCAGAGAGGCATTATCTCAGATTTCCGGAGCCCCGGGTCTGACATCGGGGGTCAGCGGGCCACACTCCCTCCAAGCTGCTGCCCTTGCTGTGACAGCTTCAGGTGCCAGAGCAGCCCACACAGCCGAGGCCGCCCGCTATGGGCCCCAGCTCCAGTCCTGCCTCGCCCTGCATGGTCCCCCCCTCTGGGTGCCCCTGTGTCCCCCTCTTCTTACCCTGACGGACCAGCCTTTGGATATGAGGCCCATCCTAGTCCAGCGTCACCTCTTCTTAACTGAATACATCCTCAAAGCCACTATTTAAAACAGGGTCCCATCCTGGGGACACGGATTGCTGGGTCACTGTTCAGCCCCCATGACCCTGTGTGTTCTGCCAGGCGTCAGACTCGGCTCAGCTCTGCTGCCCAGCGTGTGGGGGGTTGTGTGGAGATGTGCCCAGGGTGGGAAAGGAGGGTCTGTGAGTGGGCAGAAGCCCCAAGGCCTGGCGTTTGGCCTTGTCCATGTTCCCTGTGTCACTTGGCTCTCAGACGTCTGGATCGTGTCTCCACTGGGGACGAGGCCTCTCCTCAACATTCAGTCACCCTCTGACGGCGGGGGACTTTGTTGCTCTGTCCTCTGGGATTCTCACCTGGGCTTTGCTGTTGGTGCTTGGCCTCCTTTTAATTCGTCTGGGCTGTTTTGTTCTGAGCCTGTTTGTACAAGTGTGCAGGATGCCGTTTCCTACCCCTGGGAGCCTGTGGGGGGACCTGAGGAGTCACAGAGGCAGCGGGGAGGGCGTAGGCCAAGTGGGGTGGGGTCCAGAGCCTGGGAGCAGCAGGACCCAGGGATCCCCTCCTCCTCTCCTGTCTCGTCACCTCCTGTCCCTGCTGGAGGTGCCCCGTGAGGCAGTGCACACTGAGGCCGAGGGTGGTGTTATGCAGCCTCCCCGGATCATGTGGCCTTTGGGTGACACCGGGAGAGCGTGTCGCTCTGTCAGCTGTTCGTACTGGAGGAGAAAATGGGTGTGGAGAAGATCAGGACCGGGACATCGATTTAGGAGGGCGTTTACCCATTTGTTAAGATGCTCTTGGTTGCAGGTGACAGAAAACCATTTAACCTAGCTGAAGCCTCAAATGCACCAGTGGGATTTATGAGCTCCAGGAACTGGGAGTCCACACTGTGTCTGGGGGTCCACACCATGTCTGGGGGTCCACACTGTGTCTGGGGGTTCACACTGTGTCTGGGGGTCCACACTGTATCTGAGGGTCCACACCGTGTCTGGGAGTCCATGCTGTGCCTGGGGTCCACACTGTGTCTGGGGGCCCACACCGTGTCTGGGGGTCTCACTGTGTCTGGGTGTCCACACTGTGTCTGGGAGTCCACCCCGTGTCTGGGGGTCCACACCGTGTCTAGGAGTCCACGCCGTGTCTGGGGGTCTCACTGTGTTTGGGGGTCCACACCATGTCTGGGGGTCCACACCATGTCTGGGGGTCCATACCATGTCTGGGGGTCCATGTCATGTCTGGGAGTCCACTCAGTGTCTGGGGGTTCACGCCATGTCTGTGAGTCCACACCGTGTCTGTGGGTCCATGCTGTGTCTGGGCGTCCACGCTGTGTCTGTGGGTCCACACTGTTTCTGGGGGTCCATGCCATGTCTGGGGGTCCACTCTGTGTCTGGCTTCAGTGAAGGCCAGAGGTTCAGGATATGCTGTCCAGACTCTGTCCCCTCTTCTGTCTCGTCCATAGGCTTCCTCACGTGACAGCCCCCATGGCAACTCTAGAACGAGGGTGTTCTTGGGAAGACACATGGGGACGTGGCAGGAGAGTCTTTGGTTGGGCCTGGGCCTGTCTGGACCCATCCCGAGGGTGGGCTCCTAGGGTTCCTGCTTTGCTGGTCTGCATCACACCCCCAGATGGCCTTGGAGGATGGTGGACTCACCTGATCCCCATGGGGCAGCGTTCACAGAGAGAAGAGGGGATCTGCTTTACAGGAGGGTGGTGGGTGCTGGACAGAGAGGAACCACAGGTGCCCGGAAGCGGAGTGGTTTCACCAGTGCAGTAGTTGGTTTTGGCCCCTGAAATCATAAGGAGCCCTAGGAACCCTCGTCCAGCTGTTGGGAATGCCCAGGTTGGCAAGGGTTAAAGGGCAATCAGAGGGAGGATACACCAAAAGGAGGCCCAGCTGAGACAGGACAGTGCTGTCCCACCATGTTAGATGTCAGCAGATGTGATCTGGAGGGAGGGCGTCTCAGTCAGCTCATGCTGCTGTAACAAAAGCAGCACAGGCCTGGTGGCTCAGAGGCCACACTCATATTTCTCACTTTCTGGAGGCTGGGAAGCCTGAGATGAGAGATCTGGGGCTTAGTAGGTCCAAAACCAGGGCCAGCAAGGTTGGGCTCTGGGGAAGGCCCTCGTCCTGGCTTGCAGATGGCTGTTTTGCTGTGTCCTTAAGTGTCAGAGAGGAGAGGGGGGAGATACTGTTTCTTTGATTCTGAGGGTAGCAATCCATCCTGGGGACTCTATCCTCAAACCTAATTACCTCCAAAGGCCCCACCTCCAAGAACTGTCATTTCCAGGCTTGAATGAGGACATAAATATTCAGCCCATGACAGACAGCCACCAAAGGCCAGGACAAAGAAGGGCCAGTGGGATGTTTCAGCCTTGGTTTGTGTTAAAATCAATGGATCGACTCCCTTGGCCTCCCAGAGTTAACTCAGGGGAACTCCCTGTACACCAGGGTTCTGGAGGCTCTCGGGTTCTGGCAGAGGGTCCTGCCCTCAGCCCAAGTGTCCAGGCAGGGAGTGCCCAGGCAGAGCAGGCCCCACACAGTCACCTCAGAGCTCACCTCGCCAGCCAGGAGGGACACAAGGTGCCCTTTAGCTCACAGTGGGGACTGGCCTTAGCCCCGGCCTCCACGTGCAGCCTGCTGAGCTGGGCCCAGGCCCCAGGCCAGGGTGGCCGCTCTGATTGGATCCCGCTCCTGGCTACACTGGCCCAGCATGTGCCCAGGCCTGTGGGGGATGTCCCCATTGTGCCCTAACGAGGCGGTGGAAACAAGCCTCTCTCTTTATCTGTCATCTTCCGACCTGGCTCACCTTCTCCTTTGTGATTCTGTCTAAATTGAGCCCTTTCTGAATCCACGGTGGTGTCAATGTGCGGCTGTTCCCTTAAGCTGGAAATTGTGTCAGCAGTTTTGAATTTGGAGAAAATTATATATATTTTCTGATCTCAGAAAAATCCATTTGGACCTAACCACCTCCTCGTGTGGGAACAATTTATGATTTTTCTACTTGATGTTTTGAAAATTCATTTGGAATAAAAAAGCCCAGTGACCCGTGGATTTCAGGTTAGCGTCCTGGGATGAAGAAGGGCTTCCCGCTGGAGCCGGCTCTATTCTGAAACAAATCTGGCGCCTTCTCAAACCTACCAGGGCCTGGGTCGCAGGCTGTTCCTCGGTGTGTTCAGGAATTCTTCTCGAGGATCTCCAGGCTGCTCCTTGGGGATAAGTGGGAGTCCACCCCAGGTGGGCTCTTGAGGTGCCCCCACACCTTGCTTTCATCAGTGTAAATCCAGGAAGCGCCCCGTGGGTGAGGATGCTCCACCAAGTCCAAACTCGTTTGAGCCACAGTTTGGGCAAAATCTTGTTCATCCTAACACCTGGTGGCAGGCTGGTGGCTCCCGACAGGGACAGGGAGATCTGTGGAGCCCGCCTTATTTTCAGTTCAGTTAACCAAACATTTGGGCTTTGAAACACAACCAGATGGAGACCATTCAGCCTGGTGGTGGTGGCGGGGGGGGGGGTTGGGGGGGGGTGGGGACAGTAATGGGTTCACACGGCCGAGTGGAGGGAGAACAGGGATGAGGCGTATGACTCTTGTTCCCCTATGGCCCACCACGCGGCGCCGGGCGGGGCATGTAGCAGGTGCTCACTGAGTACTGTAGCATGGATGGACGGATGGATAGACGGATGCCCTCCCACCAGGTTGCTGAGCCTGGGCCATGTGCACCTGCCAACAGGAAAGTCATGTGCAAGGGCAGTGGAGGGAGGGACAGAGGGCAGTGGGTGGGGCCTGGCCATTCCCTGTGCTCAAGGCTTGGGAGAGAAGTCTTTCAGCAGAGGGCAGTGGAGGATGTCTGCCCCTGTGGGAGGGCCAGGCAAGGCAGGGGTCGCCGGTGGTGGGGTGGTCTCAGAGAGTGACCAGAATACAGGGGGAGGTGGCATTAGCTGGGGCGGGATCTGTTGGAGCCTCTGGGTTCAGAGAGCTCGTTTCTCTCCCTCCTCTTTATGACCTGTGGTTCTGCCTCTCGGGCTGATTGCTCTCATCGTATTGTGCCGTCAGCTACTCCAGTTCTTCCAGATCTAGGCACTCCATAGAATCATTAGTCCACACACACAGGGCTCCCTCTCTCTGGAGGGAGGTCACTGGGCACGCAGGTGAGATGTCTTCTCTCATCTGTTCCAGATCAAGTGTTTTCTTAGTGTTCTCCAGAAAGGGTCCTCTGAGTCTGAATGGTCTGAACATTTTCTTCCCTCTGTGTGACTCTTTTGCTTGTGATTGTTCAAGTCTGTTTTCTTCTGATCCTAGGTGGGGGAACTTTAAGAGCATTCCATTGTTTTTGTAAAAGAAAATTTGGAGGTTCCCGCCCCCCTAAGTGGGTATGAAAAACATCAGAGAATTCAGTCAGGGATGGTGGGGAGTCAGCGTTTCATGGGGCCTAAATCTTATATGGTTTTCGCTCCCTCTTTAAGAAAAAGGATGCAAAATCAATAATACAGAATTAGGTGCAAAAGCAAATATTTATTTAGAAAGGGAAAATAAATCATTCCAGATTGCTAAGTTAAAAAAAAAAAAAAGCTGGTAAACATCACCAACATCCCCAAATCCAGAAAAATAACAGTTTTCATTAACTACCAGCACACGTTGACAGTCCTTTCTTTCCTACACTTTCTGATCGTGTATCATTGGGTGTTCTCTTCATATGTCTGTAATTTGGAATATCCCTTTTTAATTAAGAGAATAAAATGCTATTCAGTCTTTCTTCAGTATGGTTAACTGATACTTTTTCCTTTGAGTTGGTAATTTAGAAAATTAATTTTAGCCTTGCAACTCAATATCGATAATGATGTAGAAACTGTTAGGCCTGATGTAAAATTTGCTGTCTGAGCTGCATATGTCCAGTTCCTTCCTGAGCTGTAAGGTGACAGGATGTTCTTGCAGCCACTTCTATTGAATGTTGTCGTATATAGAATTCTGTGTCCCCCGATCTTGTTGAAATCCTAACCCCCAGAATGATCGTATCAGGCATGGTCTTTGGGACCTGATGAGGGTCCTGAGGATGGAGCCCTCCTGAATGAAATTTGTGCCCATGTGAAAGAGTCCCCAGAGCCACTTGCCCTTTTGTGCCATGTGGGGACACAGCATGAAGACGGTTCTCCATGGACCAAGAGGTAGCCCTTCATCCCATATGGATTTTGCCAGAGCCTTGACCCCGGCCTCCTGGCCTCCATATCTGTGGGAAATAAATATATGCTGTTCAAGCTGTGAACTTTAAAATACAA
The DNA here is from genome assembly GCF_964194105.1 of Spermophilus citellus. Classification (NCBI taxonomy): domain Eukaryota; kingdom Metazoa; phylum Chordata; class Mammalia; order Rodentia; family Sciuridae; genus Spermophilus; species Spermophilus citellus. Next base: position 24,294,518 of record NC_138187.1, on the reverse strand, counting down.
GGGAGGCTTTATTTCAGAAGCAACTGGCAGGGAGACAGCCTTCAGTACAAAATCAAAGTGGGCTCCAAGGAACAGAGTTGGGGTCAGCTTAGAGGAAGGAGGCGGTACACTTCCCAGGTCCCTGCCCCGGTTCACTTATGCAAATGAGGGATGCCAGCTGCTCAATCCTGATTGGTTGATTTTATGTGACTGCAGAGGGGTGCAGCTATGCCTGTTCCAAATTGGTCGACATTTACATATGACTGTCAGGTAAGAGTTCATTGGTCAGGTTCAGGCAGCAAAAGGAGGCTTCTCAGGAGCTACTGATTTTGGAAGACTGGCCAGGAATGTGCCTGGACAGGGCTGCAAAATTTAGTTTGTGGTCCTTCTAGGACCCCAGAGTGGGTCCCTGCTCATTATGAATTTTAGGCCCAGTTAGGCATTTGAGATCCTTCTCAAGTTCACAAAGCCACCCAAGAGATGGTGTTTTTGTTATAGCAGCTTGAATGGACTAAAACAGATTCATTTGAACTGATGACATCCCAAGTGTTCTTAGAGCTCTCCTGATCCAGGGCATCTCTGCAACCTGCAGGAGACTGGGATCCATTACTAACACATCCCACTGACACTAAACTCAGTGTGTTCTCAACCTAAGTCTACTTGAGGCGCTCCCAGATGACTGTCCCTCCTTCCACACACTGTGTGTGTGTGTGTGGGGGGGGGATGTAGCAGGGCACTGGACAGTGTGCTGATTGCAATAAAAGTATCTTGCTTTTGCAGATACTTTTGGGGGGTGAGGGTGTAACCAGGGATTGAACTCAGGGGCACTCGAGTCTTGTTTTGTATTTTATTTAGAGACAGGGTCTCGCTGAGTTGCTTAGCACCTCGCTTTTGCTGAATGTGGCTTTAGTTAACTTGAGATCCTCCTGCCTCAGCCTCCCGGGCTGCTGAGATTATAGGTGTGTGTCACTACACCTAGCTCCTTTTGCGGATTTTACAGAAACATCTGACCCTGTGTGCTCATTTCTAGGGTCCTTTAGAGGCCTCAGGAGGGGCTCACAAGTGGCCCAGAAGCTTAAGCTTTGGCATTTTGGTGGTACATCCAGCTCTGCATTCCATGGTTACTTCTCAATGTGCATGTTTACTAAATCCCATGGATGAAGCCCTGGGGTAGCACACCCTGTCTCAAGGTCTCTTCTCTACAGACTTTCAATTTCTTTTAAAGTTTCCATTTTCTCGACTACTCACCCAAAGGATAATTGCGTTTCCTTACATCTGTGTACTGGTTTACCCTTTGCAAGGGCTCACAATGCTCTGTTTTATTTCCTCTCCTGTGAGCTAGACAGGGCCAGTATTCTTCTTGTTTGCAAATAAGGAAACGTGCCCCGAGCTTGCCAGGACTTTTTCCATCTGCCTCACAGGAGGCACATTTGCAGCAGGAGGCATCGAGGTGTGATTGAGGGACCGCTGGGCACCAAGTGGAGACCAGAGCCATCCATGCCAGCCGTGGCAGGAGCTGGCCCTCAGTCCTGTCTTGTCCCTTCCTGAGCCTCAGTGTTCTCCCTTGTGAGGGAGAAAGGGCCTCCTAGAGGTGATCTGTGGGGCTCTTTTTATACATCCTTTTCTTCCACACCAGGAGCAGGTTCCTGCTTCACGTACGCGAGCGGGTAAGGAGCGTTTTCCTCCTTTCTGCTCCTGCTCCTGCTCTCCTCTAATCCCTGGCAACAGCCTGAAGTCCTCTGGGAGTGTCTTTCCCTGCTGGTAAGCCCTGAGCTATTTGGGACTTTGTGGAAATTGCCTGTGTGCTCCTCGGATTTCAGCAACAGATTTCAGACCCTCAGAGATTGGAGGTTGGAGCTTCCCCAGTCTCCCCAGGGTGGCCTGGCTGCAGGCTCAGGGCCTGGCTTGCACCTGGACAAGTTCTTGGGCTGTGGTTCTGCATCCTATCCCGGCCCTTGATGCACACATTCATCCTGAAATCCAGCGGTCCCACAATTCCAGACCTGGGCCAGGGCAACACGGATTGCAGGAGGAAGCCTGAGGGTGCAAGAGAGGGGGTTGGTGGACACTGAAGAATATTCCTGTTCTGAACTTATTTTGTTTGATGAGGATGCCATTTAAGTAGTCTTTTCTTAAAGTAATACATTTTAAAATAACCCTACAGCATGTTTTTGTTGATACGGTTGAACAGGAACGTAAGCTGCACAATTCCATGTGCTCATCTTGCACATGGGAAATGGAGCCGCGGATGAGAGCCCTGGCGGACACCACCACGCAGGCGCGTGGCCCCTGGAGCTCTGGGGTAGCACACCTGTCACTCCTGTGTTGGAGGCCAGCCTGTCCTGTGCTTCCCACATGGAACTGCAGAATGTTTGTCTTTGCAATCTTATTTGCCGCTCATTATTGGGCATGATTAATAAAGAAATTGTTGAATTTGTGTATTCTGGAATTTTTTGCCCATGAAAATATAGAGACATATTTATATGTAACTCAATTTTAAACTTTTTAAAAAACTTTTCCTGTTTTCAAAAAATCTATGTTTTTATTTTGGTAAAATTCTTGTAACACAGAAGTCCCATTTTAACCATGTTACAGTGTGTGACCCAGCTTAGTCACTTACAATGATGTCAGCCCTCTCCAGCTAGCTCCAGGCCACGTCTGTCATTCCCCTGGAAGTCACATTCCTATTAGCAGTGGACTATAGACAGCCTCAGCCTTAGGGGGCTCCACTTGGGGTCTTTTGACTGGTGTGAGAGTGGTGCGTGTTTAGGAGAAGCTGACGCTGAGTCTTGGATCTTGATCTTTTCCTGGCCTGGCCAGTGCGGGCAGCTCCATTCTCCATAGCTGGGCAGTGGAAGCAAGTGGCAGCTCCCACCAGCCCCAGGACCTTGAGGGAAGCAGCTGAGGCCCATGGTGTGCTGTGCTGCTCCCGAGGACACTGGGGAGGTGAGGGGTGGTCAGCGCGCGCTGGGCGCATCAGACCGAAGTTGCCAGTTAACACTGCAGCTGTGAGTGCTTCCCCTGTGTGCGAAAGAGCGTGGTCCTCCCTCTGGCGGCAGGAGTCTCCAAAAGGCATCGGTCCAGGGGGAAGGAGGGGAGGAGCTCATTTTTGAACCTTCCCTGGGTCGGAGGCTTTCTAGCGTGGTGCTGGATGGAGCCTGGAGGAGGTGCTGAAGAGGGAGCAGGAGGGCACATGGACGCCAGGAGGCCCCTGGTGAGCCCAGGCCAGCACAGCACTGAAGAGGGTTGGGCTGCAGAGGGGCAGCCAGCCCAGACCCCGGGGGGCTGGCCTATTACAAGCTCCTGGACAGTTTTGGCAAAAGCAATAATGTTGGCTGCTCGCATTCTGACTTAGACCCTGGCTGCTGTCCCTGAGCGTCCACCCGGCCACCCGGCCCTCCATTTGCAAGTGCCATTTGGTTCTCGCTGTCTCTTGTTCTACCGACTGTTATGTGCAGACTCCAGAGAGCTGTGCTCCTTTATAAAAAGGCAACGATCCAAACGGCACGGGTAAATGGACACAATGCCGGACACAGTCCTCATCCTGGCTCTGTGCCTGGGAGTGCGACCTGGCCCTGTCACCCCCTTCTCTGGGGCTCATTTCCACCCTCGTGGTGTTGCCATCGATGATCTGGAAGCTCCTTTCCTGGGCGCGTTGTCAGGGTTAAATGAGATAGTGCTTGGCAGTTCCTCGACACCATGCCTGCCCGGCGTAGCGCCCAGTGGGTCAACAGCAGCAATGTCCTTATGATCATGAACATGCCAACCCCGGCCACCTAGTTCATCCATGCAGAAGTGCTCCTTTTCCTGCCCCACGTGATACACAAGGGTTCTGGAACACATTTCTTGTCACATGTGGTGGTCACGCACCTCTTGCCTGCCATGGGGCTTGGTTTTGCTCTTTGGACCTTGGCTTTGATCATTTTATTAGAACGATATAGCTTCATTATGACTTTGGTAAACTTTTCAACATGTTGGTGAACTTTTTAACTCCCTCATGAGTTAGCTGAAGGGATTTCAACTCTTCTTACGTCCCTATTCTTCCATGATTTTAAAAGCTCTTTCTCAGGGCCGACCTCCTATCCCGTGGGATTTTGATTAGTATCGAGTTTTATTAAATGCAAATCTTGGTCTGTGAAACCGGCTGCTGGACAGTTCTCCAACTCCTCATCTGGGAGGAGACTGCACTTCCCTTTATCTCTGCGGTTTTACATCCTTCTAAGCTTTTATTGCCAGGACATTCCTAGCCGGTTATTTATGCGTGAATATTGTCACTAGTATCTCCCCATTGTGTGTTCTAATTGGTTTTCGCCTTAGGAAAAGTTGCTTTTGTATTTATGTTATAGGTACCCTGCAGCCAGTCACCTTCACTGGGCCTGTGCAAAAATAGTCAGATTTGTTATTTTGATTATCTCATGATTAATCATATAATTGAATATGCAAATCATGCTAACTTATCTCCATTTTAAGTGTGATTTGCCAGAAGACTGTCTTTTTGATTATTTTAAATAATTTCTTGCATTTATTCATCAACCTAGAGTTTTTCTTCTGTTTTCCGATTCATTAGCTTCTGCTTTTATCCCTATTTTCCCTTCCCATTTCCTGCCTTTGTTTGTTTTTCTAACCTCTTCAATAGCTTGCTGGGTTCATTTATTTTAATTTTTGTGGTTTAATAATAAACATAACTAAGGCTATGAATTTTATCCTGAGTACTCGTGACTCTGAAATGGATTATTTCCATTTTAGATATTTCCTCCCTGGTGTGTAGCAGTAGATTTGATTTTCTTTTTGAATTAATAGGTTTCCTGATCTTTTTCTGCACTGGCATTCTGGGGAAGGAAGTCAACAGCAAATAAGCAGCTCAGAAAATGCCCCTGGAAAGGTACCCGGGACCACCACAGGTGGCCACGTGCCAACGCCAGGAGTGGTCAATGTTGCTGGGCGACACCAGGGACTCCTGGGTGAGGTGCCTGAGGTTCTGGACTCCAAAAGCCTACTGAGTGTGTCACATCCAGATGGTCAGTAGATGAAAACGCTGGTTTCAAACCTTCGTGTAGTTGGGATTTGATTTGTTTGAATATTGCTATTTCTAATTGTGTTGTGTTGCAGGCTGGATGTGGACAAGAGGTTTTTAAGCGGCTTCATGAGGATGACATTGCCATATAAAGGTTGTAGGTATTTGAGGTGCATAGTGTGTTTGATGTAGCAGGCTTTGTGAAAGGGTCATCACAGGCAAGCTGTTTAATGGCTATTGAACCTATCTATTGTCTTTGCATAGTTAGGCTTTTCTCTCCTGCTATAGCAGAGTACCTGAGACTGGGTGATTTATAAGGAACAGGATTTGTTTAGCTTCCTATTCTGGAGAATGGGAAGTCCAAGATGGCGGGAAGCTACCAATGAATTACCTGAGGGTCTTCGGTGGGTGTGGAGCCAGGGATTTAGGGTTGGCATTTCGAACTATATCATGGCTCCTCCCACCCAGTGGATTGCCCAATGCATGTGACCTTTGTCTCCACCCTGCCAGGGAGACTGGAGCTTGGAGTTGGGCATAAGCTGTTGGGAACTGGACAGCCCACCTCCTACCTTATTTAGCAAAGAACATTCCATGGAAAACTGTTGGTGTTCCCTGATATAAATAAAGCCAGCGGGGGCTCCATCTTGCTTTTGCTTCGGCTTTTTTGAGGGTAGGAGCTTGATCCCTAAGGTCAGCTAGCCTGTCCTGCTTTTTAAATTTACTTTTTAAAATTACTTTCCATGTCCCGTTGTTTTTCCCCATTTTCTCTTTCTTAGCTTTTATTCCACAGCCAGCCCCTTCCACCAAGAGGGACTCATATCGGTGGCCTGCATGGGCTGCAGGCAAGACAAGATCAAGGGACTGTGTCTGTTGGGGGAATTCTTGTTGCATCCCAAGAGGGCGGAAGACAGCAAGTGGGAGAGGAGGTGGGGCGGGGAGAGGGGCCGAGGACAGCGCAAACCCTTCCTGAGAGCAGGGCTGCCTGAGCCCATCCTTCTTCAGCTCCAGGCTCTCCACATGTTGCAGTGGGACTCTTGGGGTTTACTTTTTCTTTTTTCTTTCTTTCTTTCTTTCTTTCTTTCTTTCTTTCTTTTTTTTTTTTTTTTTTTTTGGTAGTGCTGGGGATTGAACCCAGGGCCGCCCACGAAGGCAGGGGTTTATTTCCGGGTTCTCCATCCTGCTCTATGGTCTGTGCTTCTGTTTCTACACGGGGACCGCGTGGTCTTGCTTTCTAGATCTCTGATATAATGCAAAGGCGAGAAGTGTAAAACCCCCAGCTTTGTTCTTCCTGCTCAAGACTGCTGAGGTCCTCTGTGGTTCTGGGTGAATTCAGGATTATTTTTTTTTCTATTTTATTTCTCTAAGATTAATGTCCTTGGGGGTTTAGTGGGGATTGCATTGAACCTGCTAGTCTGCTGGGCAGTACAGACAGTTAACAACGTGGATTCTTGCAGTCCTCGAACGCAGGCTGTTTCCAATTATCTTGTAGCAAGCATTCATACGTGTTCCGTGCACCTGGAGTAAAAGCAGAGGGGCTGCGGGAACAATATCAACACACACACATCTACTTGCTTCGTCCTATTTATTCACATACAGATTCGAATCCTGCTCTGGCAGGTTTGAAGAGGTCTGGTCACTGCAGAGAGTTGTTCTGTTCATTTGGTCCCTCCTCCGGTGACCTTGCTGGGTATGTCCTGACGTCCTGTATATCTGAGTCCCTCTCTGGTGCAGGCACCTGTGAGCCTTGCCTGTGGTCAGTCTTGCCCGCGTGCACCGCTGCTCCTCAGAGAGGCCGTGACTCAGATAGCCTTTAACTTGGTGTTTTTAACCCAGACTGTCGTCTGATTTACACGTGTTCCTTGGTCATGAATCATGTTTTAAACCACAGAAGTTCTTGACTTTTCTTTGTAAAGACCTTGTCAATATCTCTCAGTTGTTTTTAAGATGTGTTTTATGGGAGCGTTGAGCTCACACCTGGTGGGTGGTTCCTAGCCCGTGTTCCTGCACAGGACTTCCTTGGTCTCCTCCCCAGCCCTTCTCTTCTCCTCCCCCCACTCACTTGATCTTCCATCTTGCTTTTGTTATTGTTAGTACCCTTTTGTTTTAATGGGTGCTTCCCCACCCTGCATACGGGCAGCTTCCTCCTCATGGTATGGTCATGATGGACACAGCTTACCTTGGTGGAAGCATCCCCCAGGGCTTCCTCATGCACCCCTCTCACCCTCTTGCTCCCCTTCCTCTACTCATCGGTCTCCCATCTATTTCCATGAGATTCCCTTTCTTGAAGTCCCCTCCCCCACTTTCTTCAGCTTCCTCTTCTGAGAGAAAACATCTGGCCCTTGACTTTCTAGGTCTAGCTTATTTCCCTTAGCATCATGATCTCCAGTTCCATCCATTCACCAGCAAATGATAGGATTTCATTCTTCTTCATGGCTGAGCGGAACTCCACTATGTGTGTAGACCACATTTTCTTCATCCCTTCGTCTGTTGATGGACAGCGGGGCTGGTTCCATGGCTAAGCTATTGTGAGTTGTGCTGCTATAACTAGGGATGTGGCTGTGTCACTGCACTGTGCTGATTAGATGTGCACCATGGAGTGGGACGGCTGGGTCGTACGGCGGGTCCACTCCTGGCCTCTGGAGGAGCCTCCATGTTCCTCCCACAGTGGATGCACTGACATGAGTTATTTTAGGTCAGCCAAGTGGCCTCTAGGTCTTGTTTTCACTTTCTTCCTCAGTTTGTGCTCAGTCCCTTTGTTCTTGACTTTATGCACAATGTTAATAATTATTAATTATTTCCCTTCAAATTTAAGAAATAGTGCTTGATCCTGTGTATCTGTCTCTGCTTATGAGAGCAAGAATGAAGCAGTTCTTTGGATTCCTCACTTCATAGGAGACATGCTAGTATTTCTGCCCGTCATGCACAGAGACGAGCTCCTGATTGATGCTTGTTGGCCTTCAGAGTCAGGCTGTGTGTGTGTTATAACATATGATTCCATGTTCTATAAGATATGCACATATAGACATATAACACAGAACACGTAACACATAGTTGGAAGACAATGTGTGTGCATAAGGTAGATGAGTGGATGGACAGATAGATGGATGGATAGATGGATAGATAAAAGGATAGATGAATAGAGAGATAGTTAGATGGATAGATAGATGTATGTATGGATGGAAGGATGTATCGATGGATGGATGGATAGATGGATGGATAGAGCGATAGCTAGATGAACAGATAGATGGACAGATAGGTGGGTGGATAGATAGATGGATAGATAGATGGATAGATGGATAGATAGATGTATATATGGATGGATGGATAGATAGATGTATATATGGATGGATGGATAGATATGTGGATGGGTGGGTAGATAGAGATAGATGGATGGGTAGATAGATAATGTAGACACACACACACACACACACACACACACACACACATGTTTTTCCTGGGGTGTTGGTTGACCTTGGCCTTATTCATGTGGGCCGTGCATCATGCTCTGTGGATGTCGGGGAGGGCAGGAGCCCAATTCTTGGCCTGATTCCTGCCTGTGGGCCAGCTGTCTCTGCTATTGCTCTGAAGGGCTGAGGAGAAGCCTTTCCCTGTCCTGCTTGTTGGCTCTTCTGCTGATTTCATCAGAAGGAATAAGTTAAAAACAATGGTGCAGGCCTGTAATCCCCAGCAGCTCAGGAGGCTGAGGCAGGAGGATCCCAAGTTCAAAGCCAGCCTCGGCCACTTAGGGAGGCCATAAGCAACTTAACGAGGCCCTGTCTTTAAATAAAATATTAAAAGGCTGGAGATGTGGCTTAGAGGTTGAGTATCCCTGGTATCAAAAAACAAAACAGACCCAATCAACAGCCCCTCCTCCAGGGGTCGTTATTCCTGTGGGAACTTCCCTGTCAGCACATGGTGCTGTCACAGCACTTCCCTTGGCCACATTCCCTCCTGGGCTCTTGGTCTTAAAGAAGAGAAGTTGGACAGAAACATTCAGAGTGGCCCTGGATGGAGGTGGCCCAAACGCTCGCTCATCAGTAGGTACATGAATAGGGTCTGTTCAGGCCCGGCCACTGCTCAGCACAGAGGGAGCAAGCCCAGTGAGCCCGCGTCGTGGATGAACCTAGGAAGATCCAGCAGGGCACCACTGTATGCGTCTGCCTAGCAGGCTCAGGACCAGGCTCACACGCTCTCTGGCGACAGAGTGACCGTGTGTGGGGAGTTGGCTGGGGGCTGGGGCGTTCTCGATCTTGCTTGGGGTGGCTGTATCACAGAGTTGACAGCTGTCAGCCATGGCACTCAGGCCTGCGTGCTCTCTTGTGTGCGAATCATATGTAGGTGAACTAGTGGTTACACTGTTTGCAAAAACCAAAGTCGGCCTGGGCAAAAATACAAGGAAATATGTTTATTAACTCATTTTATTAACAAATGAAGTGACTCTGATGCCAACAAGAGCCCTGTATTCCAGGCCACAGGATGGAGGGAGGCAAGCGATAAGAGAAGGCCATTTGAATCCACAGCTTCAGGTTAAATTAGGGAAAGAAGATAAACTGCCCCCCTCCTGTGCTGCGTGCCTAGGGTCACCCGCAGGGCCACTTGCTTCTGCTTTTGGAACCAGCCACCCAGGAAGGAGCAGAGACTTCTCTCCACGGCTGACCCCTGCCCCAGGTCTCGGCCGCTCATAGCCACTACCTTTGCAGGTTTCATGCACATGGCCATGAGTTTCTTCTCCCCGGGATCTTACGGTGAAGCACCCCGCCCCCGCAGGTTGGGCGGCTCTCTCTCCAGCTGCTTAGGGCTCCGCCTGGGGACTGGACCTCTTGGTAGCATCCGTACAGTTCAAGATACCCTTTATTCTAGAGAATTCCTCCTCTTACAACTTTGATTTAACAACACAAAACAAAGAAAGAGGCGCAGAGGGTGAGAGCCTGGCCCAGGAGCTAACGGGCGACTCAGCACCTCCCAGGGTCAGGTCCACACACCATCTGCCCCTCTTCTCTCTAGACCAGATCCTGCAGGTCCCTCTGAGCAGACCTCGGGTGACCACTGCAGCCGACTGTCCTGTCTTCTTCCCAATGGCTGGATTCTGCTATTCCCAGGAGTAGAGGTGTGCTCAGGTCACTGCTTATGGTTTTCAATCTAGTTCCTCCAGATTCACACGTGGCTCTCCTTCTCAGTGATTGTGTGTGTGTGTGTGTGTGTGTGTGTGTGTGTGTGTGTCCCCACCACACACACTTGCTGTTGGTGGGTACTAGTAGAAATTTATTTTGAGTAAGAGGAGATCTGTGAGAGGTCAGAAGGCAAACACTATCTTCACCCCAAATTATGGAAAATAATTTTCAAAAATCGTAGCTGCCCAAAGACACCTGGCAGGGGAGCCGGCTGGTGGTGTCACGGTGGATTTTCATGTCATAGAGCCTGAGGTGCTGGCCACCACCTGCGTAGCTGGGTCATAGAGACCTGAGCGAGAGGGGCAGAGCCTGCAGCCAGTGTCCACAGAGGAAGGTGGCTGTAGCCACGGGGGCTTGGCTGGCCTCGGCGGCCCCTCCACCGAGCAGGCGGGAAGTCCTGAGCCCAGCGAGGAGTGCCTGGCGAGGGCGGGCGGGCTGGCCCCCACCTGGTGCTCAGTCCCTAGAAGCCTGGTTCTCATGGCGAGTCGCTAGACTGCCTCCTGGATGTGGTTGACTTGTGGCTGCACAGGACAGAGCATGGGGCTGTCATGTATGAGCTCACCTCCAGTGACCAGGTCCCCAGCTGACATCTCATGAATCCCAGCGGCCGGCCTGAGGGTGAGAATGGTTCGCTGCATTGTGCAGATGCAGACCTGAAGCCCCCGCAGACTTGGGATTTGCCGCAGTCTCTGTTTTCTCTGGCTAGGTGCCCGCCCTGTGCCAGACCCTGGGGCCTCGGTCCTGGCTCTTGGGGGTGTTCAGCTGCCCCCATGTCATCAGTGCCATTGACCCCACAGTGACAGAATCAGTGGGACTTAGCACAGAAGTGACATGTGCAGAGATGAATGACCAGGGCCAGCCCAGGTCCGGTGTCTTTCCTGTGTCTTTCCGCTTCCGGAGGGAATGTTCAACCTCACAACCACAACACCGCAAACCTGCCCTTCCCCGAGGGCTGACCCTGATGGGGACAGTGACTGCTGTGCTCAGTGACACTGCAGGAAAGGGCGGGAGTTGCTCTGGTGCCACCCCCGGGAGCCCAGGCTGAAGGAGTGTGTGCTTTCCGTCGATGGGAGGCTCCGGGCACCAGGGTTCTTCCCACCCAAGGCTCGCGGAGCGTCAAGGCCAAGAGGACACCAGGATGGGTGTGGGAGAGGACCGTCCCCTCCCTCCTTGTCCCTGTCTGCCAGGGTAAGACAACTGCCTCCGTCTGGATCACTGATTATTGGATGTTGATGGGCTCGGACAGGATGACAAATGGAAGTGGGCCACTTTCTGATCCTAGTAAGTGAGAAACAGCTGTTCTTCCAGCTCCCGAGACACATGGTTTGTTTTCTATGCCCCCAACATACATGTGTGCACGCACACACACACGCGTGTGTGTACCCACTTCCACAAACAGTTATCACATGCATTAGGAAGAATTAAATATCGCACATAATATTTCTAAAAGGGGAAGCCGAGATGAGGGATTTCCAGACTCCTTTACCCACCGACTCCCTATGTCCCCTCACACCCTATGTGGGCTTCACGTTGGCATGCCTGGGACCCACAGAGCATGTTACAGAGGGGGACTTGGGACTGGCTCTCCACTTCCCCAAGATTTTCTACCCTCTGGATAGATCTAAGGGGATGTCCGCTGAGGGCTTTGAAAACTGGACTCCATCCTGCTCCATAATTTATCACAAACCATTTGTTTTGCTCTAATAGGAGCTGTTTTAAGAATGAAAAATATTCAATCCACTTACATTTAAAGTAAAGATTTACAGGGAAGGCGTCCCATTGCCATTTTGTGAACTGTTCTCTGATAGTCTTGTAGCTCCTTTGCCCATTGAAAGATGGAAAGAGCCATTCAATGGTGTACTAGTCAGCTTCCTGTTACTGTAACAAAACACCTGAGATAATTATCTTAGAAAAGATTTACTAACTTCATGGTTTTGGAAGTTGCAAGCTCTGATCCACTGGCCCCACTGCTTTGGCTTCTGGTGGCGGTGCTAGATGGCAGTGTCACGGGTGTGCTCTGAAGCAAAATCACCCACATCGTGAGCCAGGAAGCAGAGAGAAAGAAAGGGACTGGGCCCACAGTCCCAATGAGGGCACACCCTGCCTGAGGGCCTCCCACCAAGCTCCCCCTCCTAGACGTCCCACCACCTCCTGATAGCACTACCCTGGGAGCTGAGCTTTGAGCATGTGGACCTTTGGGGGCTGCTTATCCAAACCACAGCAGTAAATCCTCAGCTAAGCAAGTTGACTAAGCCCTGTGGTCTGATTGATGCACAGCGTCCTGCCCACAGTGAACAGCACAATGTCATGCCCTTAGGTGGTAGGTCTCATGGTAAGGGTTCTTACCACAATAAGATAAAAATGAGTAGGTAGCAGGTGAATTAAGTCGTACAAATAGATTAAAGGAATAATTTCTCTTTTTAATTAACCTTTTTTTTTTTTTTGGTAGCTTCTGCTTTGTTTACCACCTTGAGGAAGATGAAGAACCTGCTCTTGACAATGACTTTGAATAAATAGCCCACGTAGGTGCAAAATGCGATCACCCACAGTGAGCCTTGTAATGCAGGTGCTTTCGATTTCAGAGTGAGAGTCACCTTGGAATACTACACACCAGGGTCAGGGCCTGAAAGACGTAGCGTGCACGTGCAAGATCGTGTGTGTACACCCCACTCTTGGCTGTCCTTGGGGACAGGGTTACCTTGTCTTGTGTCTGAGCTCAGCCTCATAGAATTTATGCAGTGGGAAGAGAGAGCCGTTCTGAGTTGGAGGAAAGTCAGAAATACTATTTTATTGGTTCTTATTAAATTTTTTTTTCAGGAAAATAGAATAACTCTGCTATTGAAAAACCGGACTAAATTGAGACTCTATCAAACTTCCCTCATTCAACATGGCCACTCATTTGTCACAAGGAATAGCAATTTTCATGCATGTAATTAATATACTAAAGTCCTTCCAAAGGCGATAGCTGCAGTGGGCTAGGCACATCACCTTATTTATACCACTTAATTGCCTTCCTTTCATTTCATTCAGAAATCATATGCAAGTGAAATTAGCCTGGGTGTTCTGAAGGAGTCGTCCCACTATCTGAGCTCACAGAATCTGTGTGAGTGAGGGCTGCTTCCCTAGACCCTGGACACTGGACGGGAAGGGCCTGTGGTCAGGCACCCGTGCAGGGCCCACTGACCCGTGCCTGAGAGTCGCAGGGTCCAGTGCCTTTGTTTAATGTGGCGATGACTGACATTTGGCACCGTGATCTGCATGGCCGCGAGTCCCAGGTCCCTGGACCCGGGGAGACCTGCCTTTGCTTCTCTGTGTCGCAGCTTAGGTTGGACTTCTGCTAAAGAGGCCATTACACTTGATGAAGAGCCACATTCCTCCAAGACTTGACCCCAAACGTTTGAGATTAGCCCTTTGAATTTTTCTTTCTAGAACCCTTGACAACAAAGTAGTGCATTTTTCTCTGCAGGATCCAAATAATAGCTTAACTCCTTGGGGACAGCAGCACGGCAAGTGTTTTAAAAACAACAGGGTTGAAGTTATCGGGAGACTGCAAACAAGAGTCTTCCCTGTGTCCCTGCCCGTGTCCCAGGGTGCATTTGTGTGCGTTGGCGCCTATTAGAATACTAACTGAGCTTCTCCCTCAGGAAGGTGCTGGAGCTCTCTGTGCGTTTCTCCAGCTCAGCTCTTCAGGAGGCCTTGCTGGTGGGAACCAGAGCCCCTCAGCTCTGCTCAGGGTACCAGGGGCTTCCATTTGGTGAACTTTGCAACTTCAGAGAATCGGCAGTGTTCATCCACTCAGCGATTCATCTGTTCCTTTACCCGGTGGGGTGTGTGCGCCTTGTGCATCCGCGGAAGCTGTTCTTGTTTTTTTTTTTTTTTTTTTAAGCCCCAAGTTCCATCTCCAGCTTTTCCATTGCATATGGCAGTGGCTTGGGCTTGGGCTGTGTGTGGGTCTGAAGCTGAATGAGGTGGAGGTCGGCCCAGGGAGGATTGGAGGCTCATCAGCGGGCAGACGGGTCCAGGACTTGCTCCTGCCTTGGCTTCATGGGCAGATGACCTCATGACACTGTGCAAGGTTGTGGAGGTGTTGGGCGGCCTGTTGGTTGGCCACTGAGAATGGAGAGGGCTCTGATTCAGGAGCATGGTTTTGCTGGGAAACACCTCAGAATCTCGGATCATCCAGGTCTGTCCAGGGGGCCATTGCTGGCCTTGTCCATGGGCCATGGCATCCTGCAGCGTGGGTAGCTTAGCTTGTTCTTACCCCCAGGGTTCCTGCTGGAAAGTCATCTGCTAAATGAGGGTCCATGATTACCTGCAAGTCCAGTGTCTCGCCTAGGAACCCAGGGGTTCTCATTCTGGTGGAAACAGGCTTGGGACAGAAGTGAGAATGGTAGAGTCGGAGATCTGGCTCTGTTCTGGTGGTGGAGACGTCAAGCTGAGCCCCCTAATCCCTGACTGCACCACTTTCCCCCCATCAATGGTAATTGGATGCTGAGCACATTTTAATTTTGCTATTTCTTTGGTTTCTTCCCCTTCCCCACCCCTCCTTCTTGTAGGACTAGGAGTAACATAAAGCTTTTTTATGTTAGCAAATTTTTACCTTCTTTTTCTCTGGGAAGACTGTGATTGAACTGCACACAAACCCAGCTGCAATCTGAAGCACCGGTTTCTTGGCTGACCCACGGCAAGCATAAATTTTTCTGCCCTTTGGGGTGGCAGATTCTATACTGGAAATCCACTGGAAGAGTGAAATCATTAGTTGCTGTTCTTAAAATCTGGTCCTGTCTTTCCAGGGAGGTGTATCTCTGATGTGTTTGGGTTGAAAGGGGGAATCTTGTGGTCCCTCGTCCTTGCAGCCCAGTGCCTTGGTGGACGTCATGGTGGCAGCAGGGAGGTCTCTGGGCTGCCGTCCCCAGGGCTCTGGGGCAGCCATGTGGTGAGAAGTGCGTGTTCAGCCCCGCCTCTGATTCCAGAAGAGACCAGGACGCTCACTCGGCTGCCTGGGCTCAGGAGACTCGGGGTGACGGGGCTTCCTTCTGATAAACCCATCACAGGTGAAGGTGCCATGAGCTGAGAGTGCCCGCACCACAGTTGAGCCATGCTGCACTCTGCAGAGTGTGGGTGAACCACAGGGCCACTGCCTAGCACCATGAGACAGGGAGGCACCGGCCATGGCCAGCTGGAGGAGACCCAGAATCAAAATCTGAGGGGCCATCTCTACTGAATGCATATTGCTTTAGAACCATCCTGAATAGAAAAATTGTAAGTTGAACCATTGTGAGCTGGGCCGTCTGTATCCAGAGGCTGAGACGCTGGATGAGGACAAGGTCCATGGCCCCTGGCTTCTTCCCAGTCTGGGTGAGGCCTCGCGTTGTCCATTCTGTGCTGCTGGATCCCGGGCACAGCCCACTGTAAATCCAGCATCTGTGACAGTGTGGACTTCACATGATGAATTCATTGCAGGAACAGAAGGTGCTGCCCTTCTTAAACACCCTTTCTGCTCACTCTGATGACCAGCTGCTCCCTCTTGCCCAGGGGAATGGACCAGGCTGGTCTCCAGAGCTATCTGAGGAAGTCTGCTCATCAAGAGCTGCTTCAGGGGGTCTGGAGCGAGAGACCCTCCCTGGGCAGCCTGGGCCTGTAAGAGGAAGAAACTCCCCAGGCCTGGGGAGCAGGGGCTTCCTCAGTGTCCACCCGCAGCACTCGACTCTCGCTGCCCAGTAGAGAGAGAACGAATCCACCTAAATCATAGAGGAGGCTCTCCGAGGAGGGAGTCCACAGTGAGGTCAGAAGGTCAAAAAATTCGGAAAACAAGAAAGTAAAAAAGGAAGAGAAGAAGAACAGGAAACAAAATGTCTCTGAGATAGAAGACAAGAAGTCGAGAGAGCCGAGACGGTCGAGAAAGGAGGTGAGAGATGGAAACCTGAGCCAAGGTCCTTAAAAATGCACCAAATAAAAGGAATAAAGTTTAAGGTAAGTACCTCATATACAAACAGAGATGTGATAAATGGTGGTATAAAGGTGTATTAAGAACTGTAATGCAAAAAAATAAGAGAGCTCATGTATAATGGCATAATTTGGCGTGAACATACTTTATATCCAGAGTTACGAAAAAAATGTGCTGTGAATGGATAATTATGATTGTAATGCACTTCACTATTGTCATGTATGTAAGAAATAAAAATAAATAAGTAAATAAATTTTAAAAAAGAAGAGTCAGAGAGAAGAACGCTTTTTGAAAGGATAAGACAGGAAGAGTTTAAAAGATTCTTAGGCTTCTGGGGATAAAATGTTGAAGCCGGAAGAATTTTTTAAAAAACTCTGAAGTATAAATTACATTAAAAAATTGAAAAACAGATTGTGTTTATCTTTTGTCCAGAACACGAGGAAGAACCCGTGGCCTAGGAGAGCGTCATTTTAGAAACAGGGACACTGACAGGCCAGGTGGTGGAGAGCAGGACCTCGGGTCCCAAGCTGCGTGCTGAGCCTGCTGAGGGCTGGGGCACTTCTGCCTCCTGTGGTTCTGGAGATGCGGGAGGGACAGGGTTGGATGGTGCACCAGGCTGCTGTTCTCGGGAAACGAAGGACTCTGGGGGCCAGGGAGTTGGACGGGCCCTTTAGAACACAGCTCCCTTTTCCATCCCACTGTTCCTCCCTCTGCTTCTCCGTCCCTCTATCATTCCCTGTTTACCTGAATCCACACCTTGACCTCACCTCCTGCCCCACTGCACTACCACTAAGAAACACTAGAGAATTCAGCGGAATGGCCGTGTGTGTATTAGTTTGCTTAGGCTGCTGTAACAACATGCCCCTGGCTGACCTTTTCCTCACAGTGCTGGAGGCTGGGGAGTGAAGAGCGGGTGTGGGCAGAGGTTTCTCCTGCAGCCTCTCCTGGGCTTGCTGCTGCCCCTGGGGTCCTTCTCTGGTGTGTGCTTAGAAGGACTCCAGCCATGTTGGATGAGGACCCCACCCTCTGGGTCTCACTTTCACTTGATCACCTCTTTGAGACCTTGTCTCCAAATACATTCATGTTCTGAGGTACCAGAGGTCAGGGCTTGAGTGCAGGAATTTTGAGGGGTTACCTCGTGATCCTTCCTACGAAAGAGCTCAGCATAAGCTCCTTTTCCCCATGGAGCTCCTGTGAGCTGTTAGCTGCTCTCTGGAGTACCGCACACCTCGTTTGCAGTAGCCGCCTGGTTGAAATCACTTACATGTACCTTGTGGTCCACTGGTATCCATGGGCGTGGCTCCAGGATGCCCAGCCCGACACCCAAGTGTCTTTCAATGGCATAACTTTGGCACAAAACCTATGTGTGCTTTAAATCACCCTAGATGACTTATACTCAACACAATGCAAATGCTGTGCAAATAGCTGTTATGTTGTAGTGTTCAAAAAACAATGACAAGGACAGAAGGCTGTGCGTATTCAGTACAGATGCATGTTTTACTGTATTCGGTGTGCAGTTGGTGGAATCTGTGGGAGAGTTATAAACCCCCTCCTCAGAGCCTGGGGTCTTTCCACTAGTTGGACTGGATTCCTGGTTTACTGCCATTTTGGATATTACGAACATGAATATTTTATTCAAAGCCGTGTTGATCTCCCAGGCCTCACATCATCATGAAAGTCATCCTCAGGAGCCTGTGTGAGACTACCAGCTGAGAGGCAGGGGCCTGTGTCAGCTAGACTGTCAGTTCCAGGAGGTCAAGGCTGAGTCTTCCTGATATGTTTTCCCTCCAGGGATCCATCTGGGTGTTGGAAAGACACTCTTTCAGCAAATTGAAATTTGAAAGAGCAAATGAAAAAACACAATAATAAGGGAAGAGCAGAGGTCCTCCTGCAGCGGGCCACCCCAAGACACATTAGCAAATAAATTGCTCGCGGTTCTCTTTAGGGAAGAACAGTTATCCAGAGTGAAAGCAGACTTGGGAGGGGAAGTCTTCCACTGGATCAGGTGAATATCCTGTAAAGGGGACTTCTGACCATAAAAAATGGCGAGCCCTAGCTCCATAGGGGAGAGAGGAAGCTGGTCTGGGCGAAAATGTGTGTGGACTCCTAGTTTCTGGCTAGGAAGGCAATTTGCATAACAATGATGACATATTGGTTTCCAGGCAGTTATTGCTGTTGGAGGCCCTTCTAGAGCTGCGCTGGGGGAGGGGGGAGCCCCCTTGGAAACCTGGTTTTAAAAGGAAATTAAACGTGAAGGCTTGGGTTGCTGCAGTCCTTAGGCTTGGGAAGGGATTAAAGGGGACATTTTTGTCATGTGAGATGTCAGGAAAATTCCCCAGGAGCTCACTAGGTTGTCTGCTGGGAGAAAATCTTCCCTCTAATGGGTTTTGAAAGATATTGTTTGGCTCCGGCTCCCCACCAGCCACTCTGGGGAAGGGGGGGCGGTACTGCGTTCGTCCTCCCTGACAGTCACGGTTCCTGTCTTTTGGAAATAGAACACCACTGGAATATGCATTTTTTATTTATTTATTTTTTTTGGTCTGTAATTTATTGCCTTGCAGACAATGGAATGGAGAAGTTGTACTAGTTAATTATTCCCAAAGAACAGGAAATTTCATGTGCGTGTGACACAAAACTACTTCTGATTTATCTGAATTAGTAGGCTGAATAGAACAGAAAACGGTGCGGCGGAAAGCAGAGCGGATTTTTACCTCAATGAGGGATGGATGGATGGATGGGTAATGGGTAGATGGAGAGTGAGAGCCAGCAACACGGCCCAGCAGGGGAGAGAAGGCTCCTTGTTCTATGCCACACACAGGCCACAGCAGTAGGACCCAAAGAGGCTGCTTTGCATGTGATGGCCACTCAGCTCTGCAGGGACAAGAAGTTGCCAAAGAAAAAACAAAGAATCCTTCCTGTTTTTTTCCCTCTAAGTCCAACATTTTTTCCCCATTATTTTTACCCAGATGTAATTCACATGTCATTGAGTCCATCCTATGAACATGCACAGTTCACTGTTTCTAGAATGTCTTCACCACTCCAGAAAGAGAGCATGTCTGACCAGCACGGGATGCCATTGGACCCTACCCTGGCTGCTGGTCCTTGGCTTCCCCCTCCTGGCTGGCCTGTTATGTACAGGGCGTGTGGGCAGGTTGCCGTGGCACCTGGTTCTCAGGTTCTCGCTGCTCAGCCTGCTGGCCTCCTTGCTCCCACCATCAAGCTCTGCTCTGGTGGGGGACATCCCAAGTCTTCTCACCTGTAGCTGAGGACCCCTGAAAGGCCCCCGCTTCCTGGCTGCAGTGGTGATGTGGCTGTGAACCATTGGTGCAGGGCTTGCTTGGACCTGGGTGTTCATTGCTCTTGGGTCTGTACCTGCGGGTCACCTGGTCACTCCACAGTTATCCCTTTAAGGAACGAACAGTTTTCTAAAATGGCTGTACCACTGGATGCTCCCATAGCAGCACATAGAAGCCCCTTCAGTGTGGGCGCCTGTGGTTTGCCAAGTACTGTGCTGACCCACTGTGGGCTTCCTGTGTGTTATCCTTCATAGGACAAGGGTCGGAGGCCCTGGGGCTTATGACAGAGGCCAGGGAAGAGAGAGCGGGATCCCTGAGGTTGTGTTGTGTGGCCAAGGGCCTCTCCTGCAGTCCTGCCCCAGGGATTGGTGGACAGATCTAAGTGTGGCCTCCAAGGCAGGTGGACAGGAAAACCACAGGAAGATCAGTCTTGAGTGGAGTCATGTAACAAACCAACACTGGACAGAGAGGCCGTGTCCAGGGCAGGAGCAGGAGCCCTGCAGAGGAACTGCCTTTCCCTGGGCCTGCAACTGGAAGTAGAGCAGGAGCCCAGGGAGGCCAAGAGCCCTACAGGCCACCTGGCCTGGGACAAGTGCAGCCTAAGGGAGAGGGAGGACAGAGAGGGCCGGACTAGCCCTGACTGGTCACTGGAGCTCACAGGTGGGGGGGAACAGCCACACGACCCTGAAGGCCCTGCACGCAGGCTGTCCTGTCCACCCTGCCCCGTGCCCACAGGCCATTGAGGGTGTAGTGTGGAGCCTGGGTGTGTTCTTCTCACAGTCCTGATTTTTTGCTTTGATTGTTATTGTTGACTTTTGCAGCAGGAGGGGGAGGGGGCATAAGTCGACACATCCCAAGTTCAAGGGCCTCCATCCTCCTAAATGAGCACCTGGTAACCTGGACAGCTGCTGTGGCCCCTCTGGAGGGACAGAGGGAGGGCTGGTGGTGCCACCCTCCCCTGCAGACGCTGGCACTGGACCTGTGGGGTTGCCACACATACCAGGGAGCGAGGCCGGATGTCCCGAGAGAGCCAGGGGAATTGCTGCCCTGTACACTCACCGCAGCTCTTCAGGGAGGGGACCCGCCTCTCAACGTGGGCCTTCTTGGGTGCCCCTATCCTGTAGGCCATCAACCCCCACAGGTCTCCAGAGCTCCTCCATCCAGGAGCAACACTTTTTTTATTAAGGATTTTTTTTTTTATAGTTTATTCTACAAACTCTGGCCCTCAAGGTCCTTTTCTCAGGGTTGGAAGATGACCAGCTGAGAAAGTGTGCACAGTTCCTCGTGTTCTGTTGCATTCATCTACCTTGAGGGACATCCAAACTCATCCACCGGTCCACCTGTGTAAACCAGTGGCCTGCGGGCTGAGCTGGGCAGGCCTGTTAACCATGGTGGGCACAGTGTGCGCTTCTCCAAGGAGCGCCCACCTCTGGGACCTCTGCCCCTGGCCTCTCAGCTGGGGCCTCTAGCAAGGGAAGGTGCTAAAACCACAGGAACATCACGAAGGGTGTGGGGAGGTGGACTGGGACCAAGATGGGAAGTCCGTGCTGGTCACTCGATGGCCCGTGCTCTGGTGATGGTGCACACAGAGCCTGGAGGAACCAGCCCTGCCTGGGTGTCTACAGGCGGGAGCAGGGCTGAGGAGCCCGGGGAGCAGCAGGAGGCTGACTCTCCAGAGCTCACGTAGAATTAGCCCAGGGGAGCGGACCGCTCGGGCACCCTCAGTGCGTTTGTACCTCTGTGTGTTTTTAATCCCGAGGCCAGATCTGTATCAGCAGCCCCGTGGAGGGTGGTCACTGTAGCTCAGAAACAGGAGGGGCCTCGTGTGATCCTGAGGATCTGGGTTTTGTGCATTGGTTTGTTTCATATTTATCCAGGGAGTTATTTTGGATCTGCTGCATTTATCAATTCTCCAGAAGTGGCATCTTCCCACTGGTAAATCCGGTGGATAGATTTTAAATATAGTGCTTATATTGCTGTATCTGGGGACCCAAAAAAGGAGCTATTTTGTTGCTTGCTTTCTTTTTTCCTGTGATGCCACAGCGCTCCTAGGTTTTAATCCAGTGCTGAGACCTCACAGTTTCCCATCTATGTGGGTCACACGGAACTCTGTCAGGGAGGCCGTGGCGTCCCTGGATTTCAGAGATGGAGTCACGTGATTCCACATTCTTTGTTTGCTGATGGATGTACCCTCTTGCTGATGTCCTCATTCTGTCACGTTTGCAAACTGGAGCTGCAGGGAGAGGGCCACCGAGTCTGAGCGCCATGAGGATCCGGATCTTCTCTGGTTCCCGTTTCTACCTGACGTGTGCAAGCTCTGTGGAGGGGATCTGGCCAAGGTGTCAGCTGAGCAGGGCTGAGCAGGGCTGGGACTGGGCTTCTGGGACCTCAGCTCTGGCTGGTGCTTGAACCCGGCTGTGAGCTGCTGAGCTGAGCTGAGCTTTCCTTTTTCTCCCCGCAGGGAGATTGTTTTGTGTTGCGATTGCTGACACAGAAGCAGTTCCATATCCCTGTCCTCCAGCACACTCCTGGGGAAGTTGCCCACGCCTTCTGACCGCCTTGCTTCACCCTCCTGTTCTCTCCTAAGCCTCCTCTAGGCCTTGATGCTGAAGTGGGTCCTGCGAACGTCACTTAGGCCTTGACCAAATCCAGCAGTTCAAGCTCAGGTCCTGTCACTTACAAGTGCTCCTTTCTCATCCCCCTGGGCTCTCTGTGCTCAGTCTCCCCCTCCTGGCCCTACGTGGTGGGGTGCCCAGGGCCAGTGCTCAGCCTTCCTTTCCTGTCTGTGAGTTCTCCTCAAGGAACTTATCCTTACATTCCATTTAGACACTGATGGGTCCAGGGTTAGCTCTCCAGTCCTGGCCTCCTTCTGAACGCCACGTTATGTGCTGAACTGCTTCATTTGGGGGTCTAATAATGACCTTCACTTTGCTAGACCCCAACCAAGCTCCTAATTTTGTCACATCCTCTTACACCACAGATCTTCCCTTCCCTGCTTCTCCCTCTTAATAAATGTCACCAGCATCCAATAGACTTTGTTGCTCAGGCCTAAAATGTTAAAGTGAGTGGTGCTTGAAGCCACTCCTCCTCTTGGATAAGCTGAGTTTGGGCTGATCTGGGCCTAAAGTGTGGCCAGGTTTGGTTCTAAGCCGCAGGTTGGACCTGGCTGCAGATCCTCATCCTCCCTGGACTAGGGGGCATCCTAGAGCAGCTGCCCTCGGGGCACATCAACTTTGCTGGGTGAAGAGACCAAGCCAACTGTGGGTTTCAAGCCTCAACTCACGCCACATCCAGAGATCTCGATGGCTGAAGCAAGCTTCATGGCCAAGCCCAAAGTCAAGGGCTAGGGAAGTGCACGGTCCCCAGCAAAATGGTCACGCCCAACCCTAATGGTGTGGCACGTGTACTCTCCCATCATGTAGCAGGCAGAGAATGGATATTTACTGAATAAAAATCTAATGTGCCACCTCAGAGAGGTGCTTAGAGGAAGAAATGCAAGTCGGTAGGTCTCCCGACAGTGCCTTTGGGATAAAACCCTGGATGTGTGTTTTAAAAGTGTTGGAAGTTGCCCCGGCTCCAAAGACTAACTTCCCCATCCCCCCGAGAAGAGCCATCCAATGGTGAGCCCTGCTGGCTCACATGATCCTTACCCACCAAACAGAAAGCACCCCATCCCAACAGTCAAACCCTTCAACCATTAAACTGTCATAGCTGTCAAACCACCCCCCCCACCCCGGCTCTATAAATATGCAGAGCTGTTCCTCAATAAACGGGCATTTTCTCCGACGACAAGCCTTGTTAGTTCTTTCATTGATGCCGAAACCCGGGAGGGGGAAATGCCTCGCTGCTCGAGGGCCCCCCTCTCTCAAGGCTTGCTGTCCTCATCCACTCTTTTGCTACTACTCACACAACACCAGCTCTTTAGAGGTGAGTTCCCCTATAGGGTATCCAACTTCAGATGGGCTATACACAGGGGCTTTGACCGTGATTGTCCGGCAAACCTCTGGCGCCCAATCTGGAGGAGAGAACGCACCCCACCATGACCTTCACGGTCACAATGGACTCTCTGGAACCCGGTTCATGAGTGGGAGGTACTGAGGAGTGGAAGAACAGGCACTCCCCCCCCCTCTCTTTTTCTCTCTCTTAACCACCCTTGTCCCTCTCCTGACCTATGGGGGCATCTTCTTCCCTCCCTGCAGACTCCCCCTTATTAAATTCTGCACACAAGATTGGCCTTACTATCAATTAGACAATCAAAGTCAATGGCCCCCAGGAGGATCCCTAGATCCTGCAATTCTCAGAGATCTGTTTAACTTCTGTGAGCGCTCGAAAAAGTGGAAGGAGATCCCCTATGTCGAGGCTATTTCTCTTGTTCGTTCTCACTCCGACCTATCTGGCAGATGAACCCCCTCCCTACCAGCCTCCCCCATCAGCTCTGTCCAGCCCCTCAGGTGCTCCCCCTGACTCCGTTGACACCTTTAGTCCCCCCAAAATAGGTCCTGCTCCCTAGTCCCACAAACCATGGCCCCCTTAAGAGAGGTTGCTGGACCTGAGGGCATTATCCTGGTTTATGTCCCATTCTCTATGAATGACCTCACGCAACTCGAAGGAAGGTTGGGCTCATTCACCACAGAAGAGAGTTTCAATGGTTCCTCCAGGCTTATAGCCTCATTTATATGTTATTGGCTAATACTCTCCTTCTTGAGGAACATACCAGAGTCTGGGAACTTGCCAGAGCCCATGTGGATGAAACTCACCAAGTTAATCCCAATCACCCTTTGGGGCTACTTGCTGCCCCAGAAACTCCCAACTGGGATTGTTATACACAAGCTGGCATACAGAGTAGGAACCGACTTGTCCTTTCAACCTTTCCGGAAGCCTGGGGACAGTAAGGGCAATGGAAATGCCAAGGGAGTGATAGCGCGTGAGCCAGTCCCTGAGTTATCTGTGAGGTGAATTCTGGGCCATTGTCTGATTGGATAGAAGTGGGCATCCCAAAACGGGGGCTTATGTGAGTAAGCAAAAGATCAACTACCGTAGAGGCCCGTTTGTTCTGCCAGTCTGCAGCTGGGGTTTCTGGCAGATCTGACAAATGGAAGTGGTCTGTTGTAGGAGGGTCTATTTGCGTGGGGAAAGGGTGAAAAAGGAGTGAAGGAAAGTAGTGAGACTCTGTGGACTAGAATGGAATAGAGAGTGAAGAAACTGGAAGAGTTGTTGGGGATCTTTGGGCTGATCCCTGGTGGTAACGAAGAGTAGCGGAGGTAAAGCTCTGATCGAGCCACTTGATCGGCCTTGGAATTCCCCATAGTAGTAAGGGAGGAGTCAGGTTGGTGGGCCTTGCAATGGATTATCCCCAGTTGGGAAGGCAGCCTGGAGGCTCTTAGTAGGCCAGAAATAAGTGTGGAATTAATGACTGCCATCTCTAGCCCCCTTTCTTTCCAAATGGCTGCGTGGGAGGGAGATCAGGATATAGAAGACAAATTATATAGGGAGAAGGTTTTTCCTCTGCTAGCTCACATGCCCTTGTGACAGCTATGAGTTCAGCTTTTTGGTTGGTGGTATTGGGTGGAAGAGGTTTTGCCTCTATGATGGATGAGAGGGAAATGACAGCATACCCCGCCACTTTAACCCCTTTGTGTATAAAGGAGCTACCATTTGAGAACCAGACGAGGTCCAAAGAGGGCAGGGTCCCTCAGAAATGGTGGTAGGGCAGGGTAAAATCGTCTCTAATACCTCCAGGCGCTTGTGGATGGGATCTTGTGAGGGAGAAGATGGGAGGAGGGCGGCAGGGTTTCATGGAGAGAAGGACTGAAAAGAGATGAAGGGATTTTCAAGGAATGAGACAAGGAGGGATAGAACCCTGGGAGGAGGAAGTGACTGTAGCCCCTTGTAAGTGAGGAAATCCTTTAGATGGTGAGGAGATGAGATTGTTAGCGAGGAGCCAAAGGTAAGCTTATGCGCTTCTTTCTGGAGGTCATGGGCTGCTGCTAGGGCTCTGAGGCATGGGGGCCAGCCCCTGACGGTGGGGTTGGATAGGTAGGCCACTGGTGCAAATGTGGGGACATATTCCTGACCCAGAACCCCCAGACTTTGTCCCTGTTTTTCATGTCGGGGAGATGCAGGGCGGGTGCCCGGAGGAAGGCCTTTTTAAAGGGCTTCCCTGCCGCTGAGGTTAGGGGTTCATCTTGGGGGCCCTTGGCCAGAGTATATAGCAGCTGGCGAGGAGGAAGAAATTAGGAATCCAGGCCCTGAAGTACCCAGCCAAACCCAAGAAGGAGAGTATGTCATCTCTGGTCTTTGGTGTAGGTATAGACACAATAAGCTGTTTTCTGTCTGCTGTAATGACCTTTTTCCCTTGAGAGATAGAGAACCCTAGATATGTGACCTCTTTACATGCTATTTGGGCCTTTTGTGGAGAGGCCTCCTTAGAATGGTGCTTTATCATTCCCAGGTCCCATCAATTAGTTAGGGACAGGGACGGGGATGGTGGTGGTGGTGGTGGTGGTGGGTAGGGGCTGATGACTTTGGGGATGAGCAAGATGGCAACATTTCCCAAGGTTCATTTTTCTTCTGCTTTATTCTGATTTCATAATTTATTCTCTAAGATATAGATTGCATATCCTTTTTGTGAAATGCTTGGAACCAGAAGGGTTTCAGATTTCAGAGGTTTTTTTTTTTTAACAATTCAAAATCCAAAATGCTTCAAAATCTGAAAATATCTGAGCATTGAGCATCCTGTTGCCACTTAAAAATTTTCAAGTTTCATTGTATTTTGGATTTTTATATTAGGGATGCTTAACATGTGTAACCAGAACTATTTTCACTCAAAACCTGTGGATCTACAAAAATGGTTAATAGAGACTCATATGCCATCTGTAGGATTGGCAAAGGTTAACGTGACCCTCACTGTCCTGCCTGCTCCCTCCTCTTTAACCCTCCTCACTAGAAGCCTGGCGTGGGGGAGGAAGGGAACCAGCAGGGGGTGTGGGTTTCGTGGCCTGGCCCTCAGCGCCAGGTGCAGGTTGATGCCTGTGTACTTCTCAGGCCGTGGCGGGAGCTCTCTCTAATTCAGTGTATTTCCCACCCCTTCCTGGGGCAGCTCTTTGTCCCTGTGTAATTGTTAGTGATGTGAGGCCAAGTGATTCTGAACTGGGCCACACATCATCCTTCCATCCGTCTGCTCCTGTGAGTCATGGCGGTCACCAGCTCCTCTTCATTTCAAGCATTCTTTCCACCTGCGCACCCTGGCACTCGGGAAGCCAGACCAAGCCAGAGGTGTACGGGCGACCCCTCCCCACACAGGGTTGTCTGTGCCTCAGTTGTTGGGCACTGAGAGTGAGAGGGAGGCCTTTTTTGTCCTCATCATCCTGGTGATGTGACATCTGAGGGTGCATCTCTCAAGGTGTGCTTGGCCACCCGGAACAGGGGGTCAGGGCTCTGGATCCCTTCAGTGATGTGGGGACATTGTTCATGCCTGTTGGGTCTCAGTTCTCTTACCTGCTGAGTGTGGATGGGGCTGTTCTAAGGATCAAACTGAATGATCTTTGTAGAGATTCCAGGAAACACTAAGTTCATAACACATGTAAGACATGTCATTTTGAATAAAACTGCAGTTCGAAAATTTATGGACAGTTTGTTCCAAAAGCACTTCAAGCCCATAACAATGATTCATCTCTCTCGGAACAGCAAATGCTGCATGAACAGCCCTGCTAATGGGCCCAAATGTACCACTGGTGCTGGGTGGGGAGGCACAGATCCAGAGACCTATTAGTCACTAAAGCAGCCTGGGACAGCATTCAGTGGGAGAGGACCACGCGTTATGAATTGAATATTGTCCCCACAGAACTCAGATGTTGAAGCCCTCGCCTCCGCTGTCCAGTGTGATGGTGTTGGGGGGAAGTGAGTGGCTTCAGATGAAGTCATGAGAGGGTGGCCTTCATTGTGGGGCGTGTGCCCTCCTGAGAAGAGGGAGAGGGGCCGGGTGTGGCTCAGTGGTAGAGTGCATGCTCAGCAGATTCGAGGACCCGGGTTCAATTCCCAGCACCAAAAGAAGAGAGAGAGAGAGAAGAGACCCGAGGGTCCACTGCATGAAGAGGCAGTAGGGAGGTGGCGTCCATGAGCCCCCAAGGGCCTTCGTCAGAAGCCCAGTGTGCCTTCACCTTGATCTTGGCCTTCCTGCCTCCAAGCAGTGAGGGACAGATGTCTGAGGTTCAAGCCACCCAGTCTGTGGCACTTTGTGACAGCAAGCCTGTGCTGATGGGGACACCATGGGGATCTGAAGACGGGGTCAAGTTCAGGGGGCTAGAGGAGGGGCATGTGTAGCCTGGAGAGGGGCAGATGTGGGGAGGGGCTGTGGGAAAGCCTTGGGATGTTTGAGGATCAGGTAAAGGTGTGACTCTTTGCATGGAGTAGAGAGGGAGTGAGAACACCCGGCAGAAGGAATTTCTGCAGTTTTATCTAGTTCGGCGACAGACAGGGAATATTTGGGCTCGCAGGCGGTGAGCTCTGTACAGTACAGACTGCCTGGTCATCTTTCTCCAAGTCCTGCTCCAGAGGAGGTTGGGGCTGCTGCCCCCTCGTCCTCCGGTTCCAACGTCCAGGTTGGACGGCAGGGGAATTGCTCTCCTGATAGTCAGGGGACATTCTATTCACGTCTCCTCCACCAGGTAGTAGTTGAACTCCTGAGACTTGACTCGAGATACTAAGGCTAACCTAACCTTTGGGCATTGCGTCTACGAGGCCCTGAGGCTGCTGCAGGACAGAAAATGTCAGGCGCTTCATCGAGACGCAGAGGTCCAGGAAGGTTGGGATCATCTGCTAATAGGTGATCTGACCCAGTTCACGGAGCTGCGCTGCCGTTTTCCGGCCTGTCACCAGTGGGTGTTCACATCCACATGAGGATGTGGGGACATACTCGGGCAGGCCACCTGCACGGCGCACATGTGTTCTCTTAGCCGCTCACTTGCCATCCTGCAGCTCACTCAGCACCTGGGGGGTGCTTACCAGGTGCCAGGCCCAAGGTGAGACACACAGCCTCATCCCTGGATGTGAGAGGCCTGTGCTCAGGAGGCGAAAGGGCCCAGAGTCCCGGGAGCATGATGACAGCAGTGCTCGGGCCGAGGTTCCCTGAGGAGCAGCACCTGCCCTTGGATTGGGTGGTGTTCCGAAGGAGTTCATGGGGTTGTGCTGAGCAGCAGAGGGGACCGGCAGTGACACTGGGGTTTTAGAGGTGTCAGGAGAAGATTGGGCTGGTGGAAACAGAGGACGCAGCGGAGGAGAGGTCAGGCGAGGCTGGGCAGGGATCGTGGAGGGGTGGCCTCCTGCACTGTGTGAAGACTCTGGGGAATTCTAGACAAGTGGCATCGTGTTTGCATGTCAGAAAACTCACCCTGAAGACAGTGTTAGGAGTCGACGGCAGTAGCTGGAGCAAGAGAAGCCATAGCTTAGCTGGGCAGGGCAGCCTGAGGAGGTGGGAGGATGGGGCTGGAGGGAGAGACTGCATCGGGTGTGTCTGTGACCAGGTCACAGCGAACCCCACTGCTGTGTGTGACTGCAATGCACCAACAAGGAAAAGAAAAGACTCATAGAGAGCTGTGGGTCTAGCTTGGTGTATTGTGCACACTTAGCAAGGGCAAGGCCACGGTTGCAACCCCTAGTGTGCGCACATGCACACACACACACACACACACACAGCCATGAGAATAATGCATTTTGAAATACCATGTTGTAAATACGTATATGTGTATGTGAATTAATCAGATGTTTAAATATATATCTATTTAGACATGTATTTAGCAGGTTGCTGAAGTGCTTATTACAGACCTTCACATCTAAGGAGCACTTACCAGCTGAATTGGTCATCACTACTATTTGTATCCAAAACAATGCTGTCCTCTCCTGGCGATGATATTTCCCCACTCACTGTTCTGTTCCATTATCTCACCATCTTAATTATTAGTGCTTCTTCGTGTGTTTTGATAGGTGAAGGTGAGCCCCATGCCTTGGGTGCCCCTGCTCACCTCCGTCCTGTGGGCTTCTGGAGAAGGCCTCTCAGGCTCCCGAGGGCCCATGGAAGCTGGCCTTGAGTAAGCCTGCGATTTTTGCTCTTAAGCTCATGGCTGCGATTGTCTTCCTGATTGTCTGGAGTTTTATCACCTTCCAAACACTTCATCACAGGGTGGGGAGTTACACAACTCCTCAGGGGTCCTTGGGTCTCTCTGTAGAAACCCCCACCCCTGCGGTCCCCCTGAGGTTGGGCCACCTGACCTACCCCGCTCTTTGGCTATGTGTGGGGGGTACGGGGGACATGGCTCCGTTCTGAGCTGTGGCTGAGACTCCATGAGGTGCTGCATGAGCTGAGATGGTCAGATGGCATTATCTGCTGTCCCCATCTATCCTGGACTTGGTGTCCCTGTTTCTGAAGGAATAATGCTGGTTATCTGTAAACTCCTAAGTTTGTCAACTGTGACGCTGAAGGAAATCACGTCCTTCCTGTGCGGAGGCAGTGGGAAGACAGCACCCACTTGATTTACACCTGGGCTCTTTGTTTTTGCTGCACAGTGGAGTCTCTGCAGCTTGGGCCGGATCTGCACAGACCTGGGCAGAGTGGCTGATTCTCCCAGCTGCGAGCAGGCAAGTGAGGCTCAGAGGACTTTGGGCTCCCGTGAGACAGGTGGGTGGCACTGCTCTGTCACCGGCCTGAGACTCCCTGTAAAAAGTGCTCCTCGGCTGGCTGCCCCAGAAACCCATTTCTAAGATTTCTAAAGTGGGGGTCATTTTTATTACTCATGTTTGGAAAATTGGCTGATTCTCTAACAGAAGGAAATACATTGAAGCCTCACCTCCTGGCACACTGTAGCCTCCTCCCAGGAACCATGTCGCGTGGACGGCCATTGCTTCATTTCTTACTTACTATTGCACAGGGCAGCCTCCTTCCGTTTTCACCTCTGCATCCTTGTGGGCCAATGTTGGCACACTTTGTTGTCCTATTTACGATCATACAAAACTGCACAGGAACAAGGAGGAATCGTGTTTGCGCTACGGCGTCTGCACGAAGCTCATCTTCCCGTTCAGAACCGTGTCTCGCTCTGCCGAGTGGGAGCTGTCTGTTTCATTCCATTTAGTAAGATGTCTGACGTTGTTTTAGGGGTTAGTTCCAGGTGGACTGAGCATTTGCTGCTTTCACAAATAGATGGTCTCTGGTGTCACGTTCTCCTTGGTTCTTGCTGCAATGAAAAAGGCTGGTTAGTACTGGATGGACCGCCGGCCTCCATGCTGAGGGCAGACTGACTTCCCGCTGGGAAATGCTCACCCCAGGGGCAGAGGCTGTCACCGCCAGCACCAGTATCCCTTCTCTGCCTTTTGCAGGCGTGATTTCTGGTGGCATCCTTTAGCACAGATTCTCTTTTTATGCATGTGACTCTGCTGCGGAGTCAGAGCCCCTCCTACGCGGAGACTTTCTGATGGACGGCATTCTTTCCCTTTCTAAAGCCAGCAGACGGCTTCAGTGCACCTCAGATCTAACCTCTGTGGTCCATCACAGTGCTGAAGACCTTTCTGTGTGTCAGGCACTGGGTATGGCCGGGTCCTGCCCTAGAGGAGGGCACCGAGAGGGGGCGCCCTGGTAGGTAGGAGGCTGTGTCTTAAGGATCCTGGCAGGACACAGGCATTCAGAGGGAGTGAGGGTGGGGCCCAGTGTGTTTGCAGAGGGGTGGGCCAGTCCAGGGAGACCAGCTAGGGCCAGCTCAGGGTGGTGAGCGGCCCTTGGGCTAGCCACCAGGCTTGGTGGGCAGGAAAAGGGCGTGGCTGGGTGGACGTCACCAGGAGGGCAGGACTGATGGCAGCTGGGGCCCAGAAGGTCTGAAACCTCAAACCCAGGGAGGGAGCTGGGGTTGGCCTCAACTCCCCCATTTCCATCCACCCCTCTCAAGGTGCCTCCTGTTGGTGGGACTCAACCCAGAGGCCAGGGGGTGACTGGCCTCAGCCTCTGTCTGCCCTTTGTCTTTGACTTCCTGCCTCAAAGCCTCCCCTGGCTTTGCTGTCCCAGCCAAAATGGCTCAGGAGGCAGTGCCTGGAGCAGAGGGCAGGGACCAGTCTTCCCAGGCCTGCTGCCAGGCAGCTGCCCGTCCTCTCCCTGCGTGTCCTTCCCTTTGCCTGGGTGACCCCCAAGCCTACAAGTTCTTATCTGTCTGCAGAGACTGCAGCTGCTTTGGGCCAAAGAACCAGGGCCACTTTCAGAGAAGAAGCCGTCCTGGGTGCACAGAGTCCCCCGACTTGCTCCCGAGGCCGGCTTTCCTGGCCTCTGCCGTCGACTGGGGCTCCCCATGTCCTTGCCAGCGGTCTCTGGGGCCTGCTAAGTGAGCACATTAACATTCCACGGAGAATTCTTGCTGCTTTGTTGCACCTTTCTGGCAGATGAAATTGGGGGGAAAATGGGAGCACACGGATCAAGAAATATGTAATTCATGGTTGTCTCCTTGCACCATGAGGAGTGACCTTTTTTGAGCTTGCTAAGTGGGTTCCTTTGTAATGGAGGGAACAATGCCACAGAACGAGGGGGCACATCTCGTTAGGAACTGTCCTTCCCGGCGCGTCCTCGGTGGGTCAGCTTGCCTTCCTGGTCTTCATTTCTGTGTGGTTTTAGAATACGCTCCCTCCCAGTCTGTCTGTCTGTGCCGGGAAGGCTGCCCTTGGGAGCCAGGGGGTAAACACAGCTGAGATCTGTTTAGCTCCAAGGGGGTTTAATGACTTGAGTTGGAAGCTGTCTACTTACGTCAAACAAAAGAATTGTCGAGACGTGCTAACCCAACCATATAGGAAGGAAGAGGGAGAATTGGAAACTTTCCACTGAAGTCACCGAGTTAAGTCTGAGGTCTGTTGTGCCCACCTGATGGTCTCCTTCCTTGAGCCGTGGTGTCTGAAGTCTGTTTTCTGTTGCTAATTACACAGCACTACAGACGGGATAAGTTATTTAGAAAAAAGGTTTGTTTTGGCTCATGGTTTCTAGTGCATGTCGAGGGGCAGCATCGTGAAGGCCTTGCTGGCACAGTCCCTAGGCAGCATTCAGTGACAGATGGGGACCACTGGAGAGAAGAAAGAGAAGACTAAGCGGCTTTTATGCTGGACTCATTTTTGGGACAGCCCATGGGTGGGTTAGTCTATTAATAGCCTGGTGGATGGGGGTCACTTGGAGAGCTGAGCTCTAATTACTCCTGAAGGTCTCGCTCCCTAATATTTCATAAGGGGGACTGAATTTCAACCCAAGTGTCAGGGGGCTGACCGTGTTCAAACCTTACACCTGGGGCCTGATCTGGTGAGACCATGGAGACCGAGTTTGTGGCTCATGAGGAAAGTCAGCAAATACTGGAGAAGGAAAAGGAAGAGGTCAGAATGAGAGAGCGAAAGCACACAAAAGAAGAAAAACACCAGGTGCAGTGAGCACACCTGTGATCCCAGCACTCAGGAGGCTGAGGCAGGAGGATCACAAGTTCAAACCTAGCCTCAGCAATGGAGAGGTGCTAAGCAGCTCTGTGAGACCCTGTCTCTAAATAAAATACAAAATGGGGCTGAGGATGTGGCTCAGTGGTTGAGTGCCCCTGAGTTCAATCCCTGGTACCCCCTCCCCCCAGAAAAAGAAGAAAAAGATAAAAGGATTTAGTCATCTCTTCATCATTTTAAAAAATTATGTAACCCATGTACCTGCAGTCCATTCATTTTCTTTGCTGCATAGTATTTCTTTTCATGAATGTAGTACCATTTATTTATGATTCCTCATCATATTGTCAATGCTGGGTGCTTCCTTTCTGTGAAATTTCCTAGATTTAAAACATGGAGTAGTAGAAAGAGCCATAAGGATGTGTGTGTGTGCGTGTGTGCGTGTGTGTGTTGGGGGTTGGGAAGAATTCTTATTCTGTTTCCATCATTTTTGGATGGTTAAATAATCAATTCTTCTGGGCCTCCATTTGCTCATCTCTAGGTGGCATGGTACTGTCTACCTTGCCTGCCTAATAGAAAAATGATAAAAAAGCATTTGAAAAACTTAAAGCCTAAGCAGTCCCCATCAATGGAGAGAGGGTGGACACCCAGGGAGCTTTGCCACGGGTTCCTGCCAGGATGCTTCCCATTCCGTAAGTCCCCGTCTGGGGGAGACAGTGGGGGAGCATGTGTGTAGGGCAGAGAAGAGGCCTCGAAGCTGGCGGTTCTTGCTCCAGACAGATTGGGATTAGGTCGGCCCTCCCCAGCTGCCCATTGCAGGGCCACAGATTTAACTCCACAGGCCAAATAGCCTCAGGGACAAACAGTAGAGAATAACAATTCAGGAATAAGAATGGTAGAGACAAGAGGGATACCACGTATCCACTGCTTACGTGGAGTCTACACTGTCCGAGGCAGCGCCAGGAGCCTGGGGGTGACCTGGAGCATGCAGGAGGGTGGCCTCGGTGGTTCCAGGCCAACACGGCACCATGTGACGTAAGGGAGCTGGGCATACGGATGTTTTCTACTGCCAAGGGGCCCTGGACACGGAGGGACAGCTGTATCCAAGAGGAACGTTCCTGGGGACTGCTGAGTAGCGTCTGGTTTCCTCTTCCTGCCACTGAAGGGACCCCTGGGTTTTCTACCAGGGCTCTGCCCCCTCCAGGCTGGCGAGGGGGATGCCCTCCTCCCTCCCTCCCCCTCCCTCTCTCCCTCCCCCTCCCTCCCTCTCTCCCTCCCCCTCCCTCCCTCTCTCCCTCCCCCTCCCTCCCTCTCTCCCCCCTCCCTCCCCCTCCCTCCCCCTTCCTCCCTCCCCCTTCCTCCCTCCTCTTTCCCTCCCTCATCCCTCCCTCCCCCTCCCCCTCCCTCCCTCTCTCCCCCTCCCTCCCCCTCCCCCTCCCTCCCTCTCTCCCCCCTCCCCCCTCCCCCTCGCTCCCCCTTCCTCCCTCCTCTTTCCCTCCCTCCTCCCTCCCTCCCCCTCCCCTCACCCCTCCTCCCTCCTCTTTCCCACCCTCCTCCCTCCCTCCCTCCCTCCTCCCTCCCTCTCTCCCTCCCCCTCCCTCCTCTTTCCCTCCCTCCCTCCTCTCTCCCTCCCCCCTCCTTCCCTCTCTCCTCCCTTCTACCCCTCTCCCCCTTCCTCTCCCCTCCCCTCCCTCTCTCCCTCCTCTCTTCCTCCTCCCTCCCTCCCTCCTCCCTCCCTCCCTCTTCCCTCCCTTAGAAACTTAGGGAGTCAGGTGCAGGGTCAATTAGATCAAGCCTGTTAATTCTGTAGTGTGTTCCTCTGTATCTTTGCTAAATTTTTGTCCTGATCAGTTCAGTACCAAGAAATGTGTTGATATTCCCCATCATCATTGCACATTTGTGGATTTCTCCCTGGGTTTTGCTCTATGTATTTTGAAGCTATATTGTTAGGTGAATGTTGTTTCTAATTCCTTATAGCTTCCTGCTGAATGTTTACCTTTATAAAAGTGATAAAAAGTATTATATATATAATAAAAGTATATATATATATATATATATATATATATATATATATATATATATCCCTGCACAGCTATTTGCCTTTATTTCATCTTATGTTAACATGACTACTCCGATGGTTAGTATTTGTCTTTACATCTTTTCTCTACTCATTTCCATTCCATGATTTTTTGTTGATTACATTAGTTTTCAGTAGCTGCTATAACATATTGCCACAAACCTGGTAACTTTAAATAGCAGAAACTGACACTCTGTTCTGGAAGCTGGAAATCTGAAATCAAGGTGTTGATAGGACCATGGTCCCTCTGAGAACTCTAGGGAAGGAAGTGCTTATTTATTTGCAGCTTCTTGGAGTTGCTTGAGGTGCTTGGTGTCCCTTGGTTTGTTGCTGTGTCCTTCACGACCTTCCCAGTCATCAGATTCCCTTTTCCCCTACATGTGTTGGACTCTCTGTATCCACATGCAGATTTCCCTCTCACAAGGACACCAGTAATCTTGATCTTGATTCTATATCAAGGATCCCATTCTGAGTGCATACTAATTTTGAGGGGACACTCTTCAACCCAGTACCTTCACACTATAAAATTATGGAACATGTAAGGTACATAAATGGCATGAAACGCACAAATATCCCTGTGTCTGCCATCCAGCCTAGGAAATGAAACCTCGTGGACAATTGACCTGTCCTCTGCATGTCTCCTGTTGATCCCTCTCTCGCCCTCCTTCCGGGAGGTGCCGCCCACGGTGCTCAGTCTTTCACTGTGTGTATTCTGAACAACACCTGGCTACTCTTGTCCAGTCCAATTTGTGTTTTAACTCGGGTCTTTGGTCCACTTAGTCAGAGTTGCTGACCCATTTGGGTCATATCCACCACTGTATTTTGTGTTGTTAATTGACCATGCCATGCTCTTAGTTATTTCCACTCTCCAACCATTCGTCTCTAATTTTTAAATGATTGGAATTTAATTATTTTCTCTGTTCTCGCTGATGACTTATGATTTTTGATTTAACTTATGTAATGTCATTATACATCTCCAATTTTGAAGTGATACCTAACGAAATCTAAATTTGGTGCCTATTTCATCTCCATTAGGATTGTGTTAACCTTAATTATTCTCATTTTACGTGTTATTATTTGGAACTTTAAGTCTCACTTGGTTTTTTACGCCTTTAAATCAGTACTTGTCGTCTTCTGTGATGTAGGAACACTGGCTTAGACTTACAGCCGTTTTCCTCTCTTGCTCGGATCTCATTCCTCTCTTCCCAGGTTGGTCTCCTGGGTCCAGAAGACCTTGGTCTGCAGAGCGCCCCACGGTGGTGAATGTCTGCAGAGCGACCCACGGTGGTGAACCACTCCCGTTGTGTTCTGTACTGTGCCTGAGCCAGAAGCAGTGGGTTAGCTGGTTCCATAGGGTTGCAGTGGCTTCTCCTCTGCAGAGGTCGAGGCCATGTGTCCGTCCTGGGGCGTCTGCTGGGATGGGGAGCAGTGCGCTGATCATTCATGCGCTGTGAGGACGTTTGAAATCCCCTATTCTATTTGAAGTGGCTGCCACGTTGTGCCAGGGGACAACCCGCTCCTTCCTCTTCCTCCCATAGCATCGTGCTCACTGTCCCCCCGGCCTCTGGGTCCACGGATCTACTCTCCACTTCCAGGGTTGACTCTTCAATTACACCTGAGTGAGATCTTTATGTTCTTCTGGATGCGTTAAATTTTTCATTCCATTATACAATTTTTCTTTTATAGAAGTTTTTATCTTCTCGATGTTTTCCAGACCTGCCTGCTGGGATTTCCCAGTGCCTTGCTCTCCTTTAGGACTTGAATCCTTTTTAAACCACACTGTTTTATGGCCCACCCTTGTCATATCGTTTCACCTAAAGTTATGAGTCCTGGGGTTCTGTGTCTGTTTCTATGCGTTGGGTCCCTTCTAACCCGCATGTGTGGTTCCAGGTGGTGATACCTTCTGCGGGGCTTTCGGGGCTCCTGTGTGGCCTGGTGGAGTCAGACTCCAGCCCAGCAGGCCCAGGTTCGGGGGTCTTCTCTTCCTCCCCACCGGGCACATTTAGAGACCATCTCCTTGGTCATGTCGCTGCGCTGTCTTTGGGTTTATTTTTAAACAATCTCACCTTTCTTCCAGGCCATTCCATCCACTGGCCCAGCATTTGACAGCTGTTCCCATTCAGTCCCACTTCTACAGACACCAGAGTCTCTCACCTAAACAGCTTCACCCATGAGCACCAGCCCCGGGGCTAGCAGCCGCGGCCTCCGTCCTGATGTGAGCTTACCTCGGGAGCATCCCTCCCACCCCCGAGGCTGTGTAGGTCACACGGTTCAATATTCCTTTATTGAACATTTCTGTGTTTTACTGGAAAGTCTTTATGGTGTCTGACCGTCCATCTGATCTTGCTGGAAACAGAGTTGTCAATCATAGAGGGTTTTAATGACTTTATTTCCCTCTCTTTTAACGTGTGCAGCTTCATGGGTTTTAGTGTATTTAAGGTTTTGCAGGCATCACCACAGGCTCATCCCAGGACATCCCCATCAGCTCAGAAACAAACCTGTCATGCTCCGCCTCCTGCCCGGGTCCCCCAGCCCTCCGCCTCCTGCCCGGGTCCCCTAGCCCTCAGCAGCCGCTGCCACATGGTTTTTCTTACGGATTCATAGGTGGCCCAGAAGTAGAACCTTGTATGTGTGCGCTTGTGACCGGCTTTGTGTACTTGAGGTGCTTTCAAGACTCACCAGTGTGCCATCATGGAACGCTACTTCCTTTTTGTTGCCAAGTGGCCCGCTCTGTGCGCCTGGCACATCTTGTTTACCCATCCATCAGCGGACGGCATCGGTCTGTAGGACTAAGGCTGCTGTGAGCATCATGCACAGGTTTCCTGTGGACATCATGCTTGGACGTGTGCCCAGGAGGGCACTGCTGGGTCGGGTGGTGACTGGTGTGGTGGACATCTGCAAGCTCCTCTCCAAGGGTCCCCCCTTTCCGCACCCCCCCTAGTCCTGTTCTGCTGTGAGTGGGAGGTGAGCCTGGCCCCACATCGGTCCTGGACATGGCAGGAGTTTTGAGCATGGTCAACACGATGCTCTTGGACTATTGTCACACACTGACGTGGGGTGTGAGGTGGCAGCAAGGAAATGGGCAGAGGCTCTGGGGCAACCTGCTCTGGGTTGAAGGGGTGCCTGCCGGGAGGGCGGCGGGGAGGAGGCTGGGCCTCCTAGGGGACACGTGGAGGGTGGAGGAAGTTCCCAGGCAGAGATTGGTGTCCTGTGGTTGGGCTGAGCTGCTGGCCTGGCCTT
This sequence comes from Spermophilus citellus, assembly GCF_964194105.1. Lineage (NCBI taxonomy): Eukaryota > Metazoa > Chordata > Mammalia > Rodentia > Sciuridae > Spermophilus > Spermophilus citellus. Next base: position 24,256,360 of record NC_138187.1, on the reverse strand, counting down.
TGCTTTTGCTGACATCATAGAAAATTCATTTCCATTTTCAGAGAAGCGGGAAAGAGAGCAGGACCTTGCCATGGTGTGACGGAGACCCGGGTGTGACTGGGGCAGACTGACTGGCACATGCCCTGGCTCTGGAGTCCTGCCTGGGGCCAGTTTCCCTCCACGGAGGCTGGGGGAGCTGCTCACATCCCTGGTCCCCATTCCTGTGTCATGGTGGCAAGGAAAGGACGGATACCAGAGATGGAGGAGTGTGCTTGTGCGTGCGTGTGTGCTTGTGCGTGTGTGTGTGCGTGCGTGTGCGTGTGTGTGTGTGTGCGCGCGCGTGCATGTGTGCATCTGTGCATGCCCTGAGTTGCTTGAGCATCTGGAATGGCCACGGGGAATGGTGCCTAGGGGCAGAAGTTTCCTAGCTGAGCAGCAGAGCCTCTCCTAACTCTGGGGTCTATACGTGGCCATCCCACTGTCTACCCTACAGTGGCTCAAAGGGGCCGGGTTCCCTGGGGGCTCCCCGTCTCTGGGGAGGCTCCTTTCTGGGGCTTTCCACTCAGCACGGTTATCGCCCTTGTGGCTTCTTTTCTTCTCTGTGATTTATTCTCAGACATTTTGTATTTCCTTTTGCTATTAGATGAAATTTAAATAAAGTCATTAGGTAAAGAGCTGTGTCAGGCCGTTACACGCTCTGAACTCATGATAAAATCAATCTGCGTGTTGCTCTCGGTGCACATGAAACAGAATCCCTGCAGCTCGGCAGCTACCTGCCGTTGGCTCTCTGGGTCTGTGCTGGGCGGGTTCCTTCCAGCAGATGCAGTCCTGCTGTGACGGCCCCCCAGGGAGGACACCAGGCAGGGATAGGCCCAGTCCGCCCTTCCCAGGTCCCTCTGGCCCTGGTCTCCCAGTTCAGGGGAGTCTTCTTCCCTTGACCCGTTCCACTGGAGTTCCCAGGAGGAGGGATCCAGACATCAAGTCTGTGATTTTTCTCTGACAGCTGATGTTAAACTTCTTCACTGAGGCTCCATCTGAGATTGGCATGTACTGGTTGGTGGTTTTTCAAATAATTCTCTTTCTCCCTCTTTTCTAGGCTTATCCAAATCCCTGGGGCTTATTGAAGGTTACGGTGGGCGGGGCAAAGGGGGCCTTCCTGCTACCCTTTCCCCGGCTGAAGAGGAAAAGGCCAAGGGTCCGCACGAGAAGTACGGCTACAATTCCTACCTCAGTGAAAAGATCTCGCTGGACCGTTCCATCCCGGATTATCGTCCCACCAAGTGAGTCCTGGCTCCTCCCAAGGGCTGGCTGGGTCTGGGGCTGGGCTGGACTCTGGGTCTGGGACTTTTCCTCTGGGGCGTCGTAACTAGTAAGTCTCCTCTGGTCTCTCAGCCGAGGACTCCTGCTGCTTGTGAAATACTCACCAAAAAAGTGAAATGGAAACATGATCCGGAAACACACAGGGAGGTCCTCCTGACAGACGCGTGACGTTTTAGATGTCACCATTACCCCTACCTAAATGTCGGAGTGGAGTGCGTCATCTATGAGTCTGCTTTCTGTACAGGATTTGAGCCTATGATGTATTGTTTTTATTATATTTTTTATTGGATGTTGTATCATGAACATTTGGGGATGTTATTAATTATGGAAATTATTTCCATGGTTGGGAATTTAGGTTATTTTCCACTTTTCTTTGTTCTGTATAACACGAACGTTTTCCTGATTCACAGCTCTGTGTGTTTGGATTTGGTATTTATCTTCTTAATCCACATTTCTGAAGGTATAATCCTTATGTCACAGTAGGAATGGTTTTGGAGGTTCTGGGTGTATACTGTATTATTTTCTTCCAAAAACCTTATAGCAATTTCTACTTTTACTGGAATTTTGCTAAAGTCTTCTAATACCTTATACGAGCATTTAAAAAATTTTTTTTAGTGTCAGTAAACTTTTTAAAAAATTTTAGTCGTAGATGGACACAATACCTTTATTTTATTTATTTATGTGGCACTGAGGATCAAACCCAGTGCTCTATGCATATGAGGCAAGCGCCCTACCACTGAGCCACAACCCCAGCACCTGTGCATGAGCATTTTAGAAATGCTTTTCCAGGTCGATAGGCAAGACAGCACATCCCGTTATTGTTTCAAATTACACTTTTATTTTGTTTGAAATTCTTAACTTTCAAAAGGTTTGGCTGCATCTTGGCAGAGAAAATGGCAACCCATAAGGAAAGCTAAAAACAAAAACCTCATGGGAGGTTTTTGTTTGGTGCTCTAAAATGTAGGAAGCATTTTCTTTGTGCGATAGAGGAAGTTTGCATGGGGACTCTAGGTGCTGGGGAAAAGCCCCTGTTTTTCGGGTGAGACTCCAGCTTAGCTTCTCAAACAGAGTCTCCATTTTCTGTTAGATTGGTAGTGTCTCTTTTTTCCATTTAGAGTGTGCCCTTGCTTGGAGAAGATTATTTCCTTTTCAAATGGATTTTGTGCAAATCAGTTAAGTATCCTGGTTACTGAGAAAAATAAATTCAAGATAAAGAAAATTATCTTAAATGGATTTAAAATTGCAGCATTAGCTGAGAAACCTGTTAAGTCTCTCTCTCTGCCTAATAAGCATACATTCGTTTGGAATCACCAGGAAAATATACATCACCCCTGTTGCAAGCTATTCTGTGTTCCTGGACTTGTGCTCTGAAAAACATCTGGCTGTTTTCATTTCCTGGTGTTCTCTGATTAGCCTTTCTTATTTGGATGTTGGCAAATAGACGTGGCCATTTTTTTTTTCCTCTGAGAATGAAATTGCCTCCAACGTGGCAACAGTAAATGGGTAAACTGAACAAATATTAGTGAGCACCTACTATGTGTCAGCTGGTTTTCCCCTGGGTTGCAGTAGAGCGGTAGCTGAGCCTCGGTCAGGGCCTGCTCACTGCCTGTCTGGGGAGGGGGACAGAGGTGCCAGCAGACCCACTCAGCACAAGATGACTGGTGACGTGGGCCCCACTGGAGATATACGCAATGTATGGGGAGCATCTGAGCATCTCCTGCTTGAGATGATGCTTGGCCTCCATCTTGAAGGACAGTTAAGGGTTAGAAATTGAAGAGACAAGGGGTCAGGGTGGACCAGGCAGTGCATCAAGAGTGCTTGTGCTGTGCTCTGGGAGGACTGCTCAGGATTGCTGCATGGTGTCATACAGCAGCATGAACTCATCATTCATCTGATTTCCCTCTGAAACTATTAAAATTAAAGGGACAGAGAAAATGGCAACTGTAAGGAAAGCTAAGCAGGTTAGGAGACAGCAGGGAAGAAATACCGGGGAAGCTGAGCCCTAGCTCCTTAGGAGAAGGGTAAGGCAGGAGGGCGCAGCCGGAATTGAAGAGAGACCCCGGAATTGAAGACGCAGGTGTTTCCCGTGCACAATGGTGGACTGCAGTAGGAGAGCAGCAGTTCTCTCTTCTCGTCCTTGTTCAGCTCTGTGGAGCCAGAGAGTGCCCTTCCCTGCCTGCCAGGACTCAGGAGCTCTAGTTCACGGAGGTGGCTAGCACAGGGGATGCATGCTCTGTGCAGAGGCTCTGCAGCCTCGCTGTGCCCTCGGGCCTCAGACCCTGCAGGGTCCATCTGGAGGACACTGCCTGGCTCAGGGGAGAGGCCAGTAGACCTCACAGTTGGTGGGCACCCCACAGTGATCAGGTTCTGCTCATTGGCTGTTACCCGTGTCCTGTGGTAAAGCCATGTCCTTTGTCACAAAGCTGTCTTGCTCGAAAATAAGGAAGGTGAGACAAGGGCCTTTGATGGGCATCTCAACATCTCTGTCGTAAGTGAGCCGGACAACTGACCCATAGGATGACACTGGCCACAGAAAGACACTGAGAGGAAGCAGCCTGGCATCTTCAGGACTGTGACAGGCCTAGGTCATGGAGAGCTGCAAGTCATTCTGTTTACAAAAGAAGAACAAATCACTCTGTTGTGGTAGTAATCAGAGTAAAAATGAATTTTGGAAGTTAAAAATTGGGAATAAATAATTCGGTAATGGTTTGGAAGACAGAACGGAGGAAACCTTTTGAAAAATAAGGGGTGGGGAGAGATGAAAATAGGAGAGGGAAGATCAAAAAAATTAGCTCGGTCCAATGGGTTTGACTTTCATTAATAGGACTATCAGAGAGAACAAAGGAGGAAATCATCAAACAGGGGACAAGAACATTTTGCAGGACCGCAGGACTCGCGCTTTCAGGTTAGGAGATCCCACGCAGTGACGACGGGATTCACGAGAAGCAAAGAAAACCAGACCCACATCAAAAGATCCAAACATAAAAGTTCAAAACAGCTTAGATGCACAACAAAGTGTCGTGAGAGAAAATGCAGATCAAATGCTGGCCTCAGATTTCTGCATAGCAACATCGAGAGCCAGAAGACCAGAGAGCGACGCCCAGATCGTTTGGAGAGTGAATCATTTTTGGCCTGAGGAGTTCTCAGTGGGCCACAGCACGCTCTGAGCCGGGAGCGAGCGCAGAGTAGGTGGGAAGCCATGCAGGGTCTCCATAGCCCTCCTTCCCTGCCACCTGTTCTCAGGACGCTGCTCAAGCCTGGGCTCCAGGGGGACAAAGACGTGACATGAGAAAAAGCAGAAGTAGTGAAGGCAGATCCCATAAAGATAATAAGAGGTGGCCCCAGGTGACGGCTGTGGAGCAGGCCAGGAGATCGGCCATCCCTCAGTCCTGGGACTGAGTTGTTTGCCTGGTTGTTTGAATGCAGGGAGATTATTTTAAGCGTTGTTTCAAAAGACTTGGGATTGTTCACTGAGAGACGGGGAAAACCAAGCTTGTGGAAAAAAAAGCAAAACAACTATAACTATAGAAACAAAACAGAAGTCCTCCAAGAAAAGGAATGCAGCACTGCATACTGTGGCTCCGCCGTGTGACATCATCACACACACGTGGCCATCGAAGGTCGACTTCAGCACGGATCATGGTATAACTATACAGGAAGGGGCAGAAGGTGCATGAGGCGTGGGTACCGTAAGAAGGTTAAATCTTCCATCTTTTATAGCAGAAAGTCAGTGGAAAATGTGGGAGCCAAGGCAACATAGTTCTTGTTATTTAGAAACAGGGAGATGACAGAAAGGACAGGAGTCTATTTTTGTTTGAATAAAATTTCAATTAAAACCATACATATAAATATACCCCCCCCCAAAATTAAGTGGGCGGTCAGCAGGGTGAGGGTATGGTAGAAGAAAGAGCTGGGGGACAAGGTCTAGCGGCATGGACACAGGAGCCCTTTTCAATTATTCCAGCAGCTCGGTGTTGGGTGAGTTTGAAGCAGAATTTGAGATGAGTCTGCAAGCTGGACCACTGGCCATCCCTGGTAACCAATGGCACCACGGTAAATTCTGAGTGCTACAGAAAAAAGTTAACTGGATTAACCTTTGTTAACTGAAAATTAATCCTTGCCATCCACCCGTAGCCAGGGCCTTGCCCTCGGAAGGGGCCTCTCTGATCTTCCAGCCCTGGGGACATGGAGGCAGCTGCTGGGGTCTGGGAACACTTCCTTCCACAACAGAAATTGGCCCCCAAGGGGCAGGACCCTTCTTGTTAAGCCCCCAGCAGCTCCCACAAGCTTTCTGGGGAGGATTAAAGCAGAGACACTTCATTGCCCTTTCAAACCGACTCTCAAGTTGCTATAATTCTTGTGAGTCTCTCACTACATTGTGCTTGAGATAATTGTTTCTCCGATAACTGTGAGTAGTTTTTTGGTAATGCTGAAATTAACTGTTTACTTGTCATATTTCAGGCAAATGAATCCCAAACTGTTCTTCTCCATTTCATTTTAAATCCGAGATTCTCTCCCATCCACTGGACAGAACTTTTAAACGGGCACGCACCTCCAAGTGTCAATCTTTCCATTTTCATTTCCTGGCTGCTTTGAACCTGAGAAAGATATTATCCCTCAGAACACTTATAAATATTCCATTCCGTTGTGTATTGCTCTTCTCTGTATTTCACGCCTCCATCCACCAGGAGTTGATTTTGGAATGTGGTACGGGCATGCGTCTTTTGTTCCAAATGTCTGTACATCTTTTTACAAAACTGCCTTCTCAAAATAATTGTGTAAACAGCCCTTCTCTTTCTCTTATGTGGAGATGCTAAATGCTTCACAGTTTATGCTTTTTATGTATAAATAAGTTTATTTTTCTAGGTTCTGTGCTATTCTTTTGTTTATATCTCTTCTTTTTCCCCCTATTCTTTCTTTGTTTTATTAAAAATTTTAGCAATGATTGCTTGACAGGTGTCTCCAATCTGCCAGGCTGGGCTGGTCCTACAGAGCACACAGCAAGCCAGTCCTGGGCTCCCTGGGAGATTGAGGAAAGGGATGGGTGGCTATTGGAGTCCTGTGGGCCACCCTTAGGGGACCTCAGAAACCATTAGGAGAGTGAACAGTTCTTGGAGAGGCAGGCTTGGTGCAGAGGCGACCTCAGTCTTTGGTTTCTCCGTGGCAGTTTGCTCACTTAGCCATCGACTCAATACTCGTGTGTATTCATGGGTGCAGCATGACATTCTCCAGGCACTTACGCAGCGTGTGATGATCGAGTCAGGATAATGAGCGGGTCTGTCTCCTTAAATTTTCGTCATTTCTTTGCATTGGGAGCTCCAAACTCCTTTCTCCGAGTTCTCCATGAAAAGCATGAACTTTGGTGACCTGTATTCACTCTGCTGTTCTGTGGCACATTGGAATTCGTTCCTCCTAACTGTGTTTCAGTACCAGCTGTCCAACTGCCCTCTGTCCATCTCCCCATGTCCTTCTTAGCCCCTGGGGTCCATCTTCTACTCTCTACTCCCGTGATGTCACCTTTTTAGCTTCTGCATAGGGTGAGAGCAGGCAGTGCCTGTGTTTCTGCACCAGGCTTATGGCACTTAGCATAAGGATCTCCCCAGTTCTCTCTGTGTCACACCCAGTGACAGGATTGCAGTGTCTATGGGTGCATAATATTCCACTGAGCAGACGCCCCACCTGTGCTGTAGCCTTTCATCTGTCGATGGGTCCCTCGGCTGATGTCACATCTTGGCTGTTGTGAGTTCCGCTGCAATGGGATCGGCGTGCAGGTGTCTCTTCTGTGTACTGATCCTTCCTCTGGATGTTTGCCCCCCAGTGAGATTGCTGGGTCATGTGCTCAATCTGTTTTTAGCTTTCTGAGGAACCTCCATGCTGGTCTCCAATATGTTCTGCTGTTTCCACTCCCACCAACAGTGGGTAAGCGCTCTTCTTCCTCTGCATCCTCGCCAGCGTGGGTCTTGCACACAGCTGTTCTGACCCATTGGAAAGGGGTGAGATGACATCTCAGCTGTGTTTGCACTTTGCAGTTCCCTGATGGCTCGTAATGTTGAACACTTTCTGTTGCGCTCATTGGCCGCGGGGGTTTCTTCTTTTGAGAAAAAATGTCTTTTCACATAATCTGCCCGTCTTCAGTTGCAGGGTCTGGTTGGTGGTTGAGTTCCTTGGGTTCCTGGAGCATTCTGGATGCGGATCCTTTGTCAGAGGAGAAGCCGGCCAACATTCTCCTGCTGTCTCGGACTGTCCTCTCGCGGCCAGTTGTCCCCTTGGCCGTGCGGAAGCGTCCTCCTTGGATAAGATCCTTTTTGTGTCTCTTTGTGCTTGGACTTTGGGGCCTTAGAAAAGTGATCGTCTGTCCTGGATGCCTTGACATTTTCTCTTGGCAGTTTCATGTCTCTGAGGAGCTTTGAGCTGGCTTTCACTCCTGGTGAGAGACAGGGTCTCATATCCTTCTCCTGGGTGTGTCCCGTGTGCCCAGCACCATTTGTGAAGGCTCTCCTTTCGGCCTTCTCGTGTGTTTCCGGAGCCCTTGCTGAGATCCGTGGGCGGCCAATGCCTGGCTCTGTGGGTGGTTTCTGTCTGGGTCCCTGTTCTGTCCCGCTGGTTCATGTTTTGGGTCTTAGGCCTGGGCCATGCTATCTCCTAGGTTTTGCAATCAGGTTTTTTTCCTTTTGCTCAAGATTGCCTGGCTTCTCAGGGTCTTCTGTAATTCCCCACGGATCTGGGCTCCTCTTGCTATTTCTGTGAAGAAGGCCATTGGTATTTTGGTGGGGATTGACTTTGGTCTTAACAACGAGCAGGGATCTCCTGTCTGAAGATCATGTGGGGCTTGAGGATGCTAGCGAGAGGCGTCTACAGGACTAAGTAGTCAAACTGGCGAAAGGCCAAGCGCCTCTTCCCACGCAGAGGCAGCTCTCACAGAGGGGGAGCCATTGCACACACTTTCCAGAGCAGCTGGAAAGGTGTTGGACTTGGGGTCGGGACCTGGAAATGTCCAGCTAGAGCGTAGCATTCAGGTGAACTGTGGAAGAGAAGCCTCCTGTGGGAAGAGGAGGCTGGGTCATGGGTTCTTTCTGTCCCAGCCCTTGTTGGGTGGTCACCGTGTGCCAGCGCAGGGTCTCAACAAGGTGGCATTAGTGTTGCCGTCTCCCACTTTAAACAGGGTGCAGCCTGAGCTGAGAGGCAGAGACAAGCAACAGGGCAACTGGACACACACCCTTGTCCACCCTCCTGGGATTTACTGGGAGCCAACCATGTCCTAGGCGTCACCAGAGAGGGAAGTGGAGGCCCCGTGATGGTGCAGTGAGCATTTCAGTGGGTCCTGCTGGTCTCACGGAAGCTGTTTCTCTGTGACACACTAAGGTCTCAGCAGAGCTGATGGAGGATCCAAGACAAACGGCCTGGGAATCAGCAAAGTGAAGCGGCTACGGGGACCTGGGCTCCGGGGTATGGCCAAGAGTTCCAGCTCGGGAGGGAGCCCAAGCAGCTTCCTTACAGGGAGAGACCTGGAGGTTCGCGCCCTGGGGGAGAGGCAGCCCTGCTCCTGAGGTTCTCTGCAGTAGGTTTTCTTGAGGTCGCCCCAGGACCAGACTCTGCCTGGATTTCCTCATGAGCCGCTGTGTGCGTGACAGCCAGGAGCAGCTGCAGTGGCCCCTGTGCTGCAGCCCCTCTCCCTTCACTTGCTGGGAGACATCGAAGGCCTCCGCCTGCCCGATTATCTCCTAATGTGGAGGAGGCAGCCCAGGAAGCCGTCTGTGCTTATTAAAACCGTTGCTGATACCTGTGAGGTTTTATGGGCTGCCGCCTTCTCTCAAACCCCGCCTGTGATTTATGGGCAGTTTTGACTGCTGTTATCTTCAATTTCTCCTTTGGCCTCCTGCTTATAAATCCAGATGTCAGGTTTCTCTGGAATTTGTTGGCCTCCCTCCGAAGCCTCCCTTTCTTTTATTACAGCGACTTCTAATCTGCGGCGTCCCAGCAACGAGCACTGTGGTGTCACTGTTGTGATGTCTGTGGGCCACCCTCAGGTTGTGTGCAGTAGGCAGATGTGAGTTGGGGCAGGCGTGACATCTGGGCTGACCTTGGGAACATGGGGTTGTGCGTGGGAGTTGGGGTGTTGTGAAGGAGCGGGATGAATCTCCTCTCTGCTCAATAGACAGCGTGAGTTTCCCTGCCCTGAATATTGTCACTGGGTCTGGGGTCTTTGCTGTCTGGGTTGTCCCCAGTAGTTGATATCCTGAGTCTCCCAGGTTGGGTTTCCCAGGTGAAAGCCTGGACTCCCAGGTTAGCCGTGGCCAAGAAGCCTAGGTTAAACCTCCTCTCTCACAGAGTGGGCACAGAGGGCAGCTGTCTGTAAGTGCTTGTTGGTTAAAATAATAAATAGGTGCATGCTCAGGACTGTCCCAGAATCACTCCCCACAGTAATTATTCCCTTTTATTGACTGCCTTTTATGTTTTGTCACTGTGCTGCATGTTTTATTGATCTCATCTAGATTTAACTACCCTCTGAAGTAGCTGTTACCGTCTCTGTTTTATAAATGAGGTTCACAGCAGTTAAGCAACCTGCCTGAGCTTCCACAGCTCGTGTGGGGCAGCATTCACACCCTCCTCTCCATGTGTCCTGAGGCCTGAAGACAGTCCTCCACACCGCCAGGGTGCCTGTGGACACAGCCCCGTCTCACCGTCCACACCCACAGGACACACCCTTATACTCCATGCTGTTTTGCCAGGCAGAAAAGAAATTCTGAGTCTTAGAGAAAAAGGACAGTTTCTCCAGGGAGGAGAGAGAGGGACAGAGTGTGCAGAGGTGTGTGTTTTACCTTGGTTTTCTTTTCTTGGTCCCCTGTAGGTCTCCCAACTACCAAACTTCTGTCACTTGAAGGGGCTGAGAGTCCATTTGGCTAACTTTCTCATTACAGGTGCCTATTCCTGGTCAGATATGGTTGAAATCATCTCTAAGGGACGCAGTATTTTCTTATATAACTCAGGGAGAATAAGTTGTGTACTGTGACTGGGTTTAGGAGATGCCTCCTGCAGAGTTTATTTCATCTAGAGGCCTAACTTCATGCTAAAGCTGGTCCTTACCCAGCCACGGGATGGAAGAGTGAACCAAGGGGTGTGCGGATGGGGGCCCCCTTTTCATATGAGGACAGTGAAACCCCTGAGGTGTGTGGATGAATATTGGCCCCACTTTTATGGGTGCCGTAGGTCTGAAGAAGGTGTTTGGGTGATTAGAAACTTTGATGGGAGAGAGTTTTACGTGGACGTGGAATCTGAATTCCCACTGAAGCCTTGCCTCTTACTAACCATATGACCCTGGACAAGTTACTTAGCCTCTCTGTTCAGTTTCCTCATATATAATACTGTGATACAGTGAAATCTTCTTCATAGAATTGCTGTGGGGATTGAATCGATCATTACACGTGAACAGCATTGACCAATATGTCAGGCACTAGTCTGATCCCTTCTCATTATGCCTTGACATTTGAGAAAAGTGACTTGCAATCAGTTTTTGAGACCCTTCACCGTGCATACCCCTATCCTTAAAACACTTTTTATTAAATGACAGAATTGGGAAACGGCTACCTAAAAAGTGATTATTAGAACATTTTCTGTTGCTATAACAAAATATCTGTGGTTGGCTCTTTTAGAAAGAATCATTTTGCTCCCATTTGGAGGGTGAAGGCCCAAGATTAGGCGGCTTCTTCTGTCCAGCCTCTGGTGGGGCCTCAAGGCTTCATCGCATGATGGAGAAGCAGCAGGGGACAGCTGCGTGCAGAGCAGGGCAAGGCCATCCTGTGGGACTGGAGGGGAGGCCAGAGCAACAGCTCACAGCTCCAGGCCAGCTCCCCCAAGCAGCCCAGCATTCCTCCTTCTGAGGGCGGTGCCTTCTGTGGCCACATGACCTCGCACCAGGCCCCACCTCTTAAAGGCCCAGCACCTCAACATGCCACACTGGGATCAAGCTTCCAGCTCAGGAAACAGATGCACCCAGACCACAGTCAGAGTGGGTTGCTGTGCATATAGCACAAATACTGGACACTCAGACCCAGGGCAATGACTTGGTCCCCAAGACAGCACAGAAATCCAGAGGACGAGGCAGAGACAGACATTGGGGCTGCGCCAGGAGCCAGCCTGGGGGCCACATGCCTTGGGGATGGCACCTCCAGGCTCCCCCTGGCTAAGAGGTCAGGGTTCAGAGCTGAAGGTGGGTGTGCTGGGGACACAGAGGACGTGGACAGCTGGGAGTGGGGCCGGCACCCTCTGCTGCACTGTACTATCCCCATTAGTCGTCAGATCAAACACCACACACACACACACACACACACACCACTCTAATGTAATGTTTTTACTTTTTCTTTTTACAGATTGAAATGTGGTTTTTTTTTCACATATTGAAATAACTTCTCCATGAAAATGACTGAATGTTAAAGAGCACATGTCAGGGTGGTGTTTCCCCAGGGCATTGACAGTGCAGGCAGCTGGGCCCCCTGTGCTGTGCCCCATGGGGCGCCTCTGCCAGCTGGGGGGCTCTGCCTGCACCCTGGCCACCGCAGCCCCCGTTCCCAGGGAGTCTGTGTTTGGGTCTTGTCCCTAGGCTGCTGCAGCAGGTCTTGGAGGTGAGAGGGCAGCTGGAACGTGGAGCTGGCTGCGCCAACTCCGCCGGGCTGCATGGGAGTCCGGGCAGCAGGAAGAAAGCCCTTGGTTACCTCACAGATGCTCCATCTTAAAACCCAAACTGTCATAGCAAGGGACAAAAGGGACATTTCCATCATTGTTTCCTGCTAGTGATAAAGAAGGGGAGAACTTGGAATGAATATGATCATCCAAGCAGAGTGTGGAACATTCTTTGAATATGTGTTAAAAGCTGCAAAAGTGAAACACAGGTGCTGCCCAGAGTGCCCAACCCCGCCCACTCATAGGCAGGCCGTCTTCCTGCACCTCTAGTCCTTACAAAGTTTGCTCCACTGCCTGCTGATGTTGCCAAGGGAGCTTCAAAGACTTGGGGTACCCAGACCACGCCCTGGAACAATTAAATCAGGATATCTGCGGGTAGGTGCAGCCTGAGCATGAGTATTAAAGCAGTTTCTTACTAAAAAGCTCCCCAGGTGACTCCAGTGTCTCCTTTATAAGTGGAGAGCCAGTGGATCTAGGGGTTTCTTGAACAAACTGCATTGGAATCTTTAGGACTGCTGTTTAAAAATGTCATGTCTTAGGCCACACTACAGATTTTATAGACCAGAACACAGCCTGAAAATCTACATGTATAACAAACCCCTTGAAAGATTCACATTTAAAAGGTTTGAGCTGGGTACAGTGGTGCGCACCTGTAATCCTAGTGACTCAGGAGGCTGAGACAGGAGTCGCAAGTTTAAGTCTGGCCTCAGAATTTGTCTCAAAATTAAAAATATAAGGGGTTGGGGATGTGACTTAGTGATAAAGTGCCTCTGGGTTAAATCCCCAGTACAAAAAAAAGAGAAAAATTGATCATCCTGGTACCAAACCATCTACTGAGAATCTCCCTAAGTGGAGCAGGTGGAAGAGAAAATCAGGACAAAACAGAAATTCCTGTGCTTGGTAATTTAGAGCTGGGTTCTACATCCATGGACTCAACAAACCTCATGTCAATAATATTAAAAATAACTGCATCTTTGTTGAACATGTGCAGACATTTTTCCTTGTGATTGTGACCTAAGCAATATAGCATGACAACTGTTTACACAGTGTGTTCATTGCAGTGGGTATTTTGAATCATCTAGAGATGATTTAAAGTACTTGGGAGGATGTATATAGGTCATGTGCAAGTACCATGAGCTTCACCCAAGGGACTTGAGCATCTGTGGGGTCTGGTGTCCCCAGGGCTTCCTGGAAGCAGTCCTGAATTCTGAGGGGCAATGGTACTTTGTTGATGGTTTGCTTTGTCATTTTTCTCTCTCTCTCCATTTGTTCCTTCCCATCTCATACTCTGGAGCACATCTGTTTCTTTAAAAAATGAAAATGAATAGAAATCAACATCAGGTTGAATATTTTCATTTTAGAATTCCACAATCCCTCATGATATGGCTGTTACTGCTCTGGTGTATTTCAGATGTGGAGATAGAGTTCAAAAATGAATAAGAAGCAGAAATACCATTTGCATCATACAGATGGCAAGGTCAAAGACTTAGCAGATCTTTATGACAGTGTTCCTGTTTCCAGAGGCACAGCCAACCCATCTGCCCAAAACTTAATGAATTGGCAAAGTTAATTTAATCTTTTTGGGGGGGATCTAAGAAGGAGTCCAACCTGAATGCATTAAAACAAGGCTGCAGTAAAGATTCCCCTCCATTTCTGTTCTAGAGAACTTTCTGGAAGCCTCAATTTCTTGCAGCGAGAACTTGAAACCAGTGGATAGAAACCTATGCCACCCTTGCCCCTTCTGTGCAAATGGATTTGCTGGGTGGCCTGTTCACAGCCTCTAGGGCCATTGAGCTCCAGATTCACATCCCTCAGAGGTAGGTGTGACTCTGGGAAGTGGAGTTCTTGGTTGATTAGCCACCGTCAAACCAACCTTGGCATTCACAGTGGTGAGTGTTCTTGCTTCTGTGGACCTTCAGTACCTGATGTAAGGAGTACAGGCACTGAAGACTGTGGGAGGAGGCTCTCCTCACTTCATGTTTGTGAATCCCTGTGCCACCTGTTCACTAGGACACTAGACTTGGGACCCACAACCTGTTTCAGGGGGACTATTTGTCCACTTGGTTCCCTGCTTGCTCTGCCAGTGCACTGTGAATTACACAAACCCACCCCAAATTGGCAGGCAGGTGTGCATATGTGTGTATTTTCTCTCTCTCTCTCTCTCTCTCTCTCTCTCTCTCTCTCTCTCTCTCTCTCTCTTTCCTAGATAGCCTGCAGAATTCCAAATTCCACTCTGACTTGTTCAGTAGTCACTTATTGAAATTCTTTCCTGCAAACACTAGTTTCTCTGCCCTAAGAATAATCAATAGAGGCAAATGTCCATGCAATGGCAGGGTCTTTTTATGTGCAGAGTTCTTCCTTGGTATTGGTCTGTGAGTACAGTAGGCATCCTCCAACGGGGCAGCAGGAGAGTGCCCCCATACTTTGTAATAAGGTGAGATTCACGGTGTTGAGAGAGCTGGGGTGGGGGATCCATCAGGCTTCTGGAGCAGCGAGGGAAAGGGACTAAATTCAGGTATTAATGGGAGCGCCGTGTGTACGGAAAGGGAGACAGCCTTAGCAGCATTACAGATGGCATGTGCTTTTGGTTAATTTGGAAGAAATTCTGATCAGCCAACAGAGCTTTGAAGATGGATGCAGGAAAGAGAAAGCTGGGGCAGATGGAAGGAACATATTTGTTCTTGGGAAATCAGTAGGAAATGTTTAATGTCATCATAACCTCATTTGCATAAAAATGGTCACATGCAACATATCGAGGAGAGCGGAGGAAGACGTGATGGAACCGGGCTGTTCCGAGTTCCATTTCATTATGAACAACATAAATAATTCAGTTGCATAAACAAATGCAAAATTGCTTCAAGTAGATGTACAGCACATTATTATTACTTGAGAATTCCTCTAATATTATGTGTGGCGATGACGAAGTGGTGTGATTATTCCTCCATGGGCAACACTTGGCTATGTGTTTGACCCTTTGATAAAAATATCAAGTTCTCCGTAGCTCTCAAGTGTTTTAGGGACACCAGCGGGTTTTTCGTTCACACAGTCCTATTCATACCTCCACCTTGAAGAAGTTAAACAAGCCACGGCTTATCTTCACGTGGAGAACCCAGTTCCACTTTGCACAGGGGTCTGCTAAGCAGGATCCCACCAGCAGAAGTTTGTGTCATGCTAGGTGCATAAATAAATATTTGGAACCCAGGTGGCAGAATTAGAGCCACTGTCTCTGCCTCACAAAGTCTGGTTGGGGGAATTCTTGGATAATTGCAAATTGTCTCATGGAGAAAAATGGATGGAGTTTATTAATTAGATGATTTCAGCAAACACTGCAGGGCTATGTAGGCAGCCTTGGGTGGACACTGTGGGAACTGTAACAGATGTGAATGTCATAGTCCTGTACTCATTTGATTTTCCTCATTAACTCAGCTTATACTCAGGAGTCTGCTTCCTTGGGCCAGGCGCCATGTTGGACCTCAAGGTTACCACAGGAGACAGATAATAAATTGGAAAAACTAAATACGAGATAATTATAGTCTGTGATAAAGGCTTTGAAGTGAATCAGCAGGTGCCGATACGTAGATTAACTGAAAATGTGGGTGTCCTTAGAAAAGTTGCCCTGGGAAAGTAGACCTGAGGGTGAGCCGGAGACTCAAAGGCCTCTGAAGCCAAGATCAGTGCTCGGAAGGCCTTGGGTTGGATGGGCCTGGTTGACTTAGGGACCAGAGGAGAGCCGGGCCAAGGGTTAGGGAGGGAAGAGGGGGGTGGAAATCCGGTCATGCAGATGGTCAGTCGTCATAAAGAATCTGGGGATTATTCCAATGGGAACAGAACTGGGTAAGTGGAAATAGGGTCCTTACAGATTAATTGGTTAAGATGAGATAGCACTGGATTAAGGTGGGTCCTAAGTCCAAGGTGATTGGCGTCTTGTAAGAAGAGGAGAAACCC
Organism: Spermophilus citellus; assembly: GCF_964194105.1. NCBI lineage: Eukaryota > Metazoa > Chordata > Mammalia > Rodentia > Sciuridae > Spermophilus > Spermophilus citellus. The sequence goes on along the minus strand of NC_138187.1, from coordinate 24,240,439 downwards.
AGAGGCAGAGACCAGGGAGAGGCCCAGGAAAGACAGAGGAAGGAATTAGAGAGATGCTCCTGCAGGCCAAGGGGCACCCCGTATGGCCAGCAGTCCCCAGGCTAGGAAGAGGCCAGGATGGGTCTTCCCTGGAGCCTTCAGAACATGGCTCTTGATTGGGATTTCTGGGCTTCATGACTTGGGGAGAATAGAATCCTGTTTTTCTCACCTACCCAGTTTGGGGAACTTTGCCATGGCAGCCCTAGGAAGTCCACGTGAAAGGTGGGGAAGCCAATGGAGACTCGGAATAGCAAGTGTGGTGACGCCGCTGGCTGTTGGAGAGAGGGTTGGAGAGAGCCGTGGGAAGGGAGGTGTCAGGCTTGGAAGTGCATCCGGGTGGAAGGTAAGCATGGTGAGATGAGAAAGGTGGCCGAGATGTATGTAGGGTTGATCAAGGAAGACCACCAGGGTTAGGTGGGCGGGGACCAGAGCCACTCCCTGAGACGGGGAAGCCTGAGAAACAGATCTGAGGGGATGGTTGAGAATTCCATTTTGGATGCGTTGAGCTTGATGCTTTGACTTTACATCATGCCATCGGAGTGATCGGATAGGTGATGGGCTGAGTAGGGGCTGTGGATAGGGAGAGAGGCAGGGTGTGGGACATGTACCTTTGGAGGCATCCACCTATGGGTGACCATCCAAGAGCAGAGATGAGGCAGTAGCCCCAGATCGAATGCTGTGTCACTCCAAAATTTACAGCATTGGAAGAGGAGAGAGATTCAGCCACAGGTGTGGAGGAGGACCGGCTAATGAAGGGGAGAGAAATCCATGAGGACGTGGTGACAGGAAAGCTCAGAGGGTGTTTGAAGAAGGCAGCAGAGCCGAGGGCCACTGAGATGCCACCAGTGTTCAGTGGTTTGGTGACATGAGGTCCCCTGGACCTGGCCAGGTGTCCACTTTGACCGGGGTAGTAGAGAGCAAATGGGAGAGAGGAAGGGAGAGCAATCTCCCACCCTTGATGAATGCACTGTGAAAGGGAAGTTCTCACACTTCACACCTGTGGTCTCTTTCCATCTGTCCGTCTCCCTGGATCACAAGGGAGTGGGTGGTGGCCACACCTCCCCTTTTCCTTCTTGTTACTCTGGCTCCTTGGGGTGGGATCTGCCTTGTCCTCCTGCATCTGAATCCTTCAGTGGCAGGATTCCAAGAATAAGGACGTTCTCTTCTGTCACCGGTTCAAGATGATAATACCCTTGATAGAACAAGACTCCTGGATCACGGGTTGGATGCATTGGTCGTGATCTTTTATTTTGATACCGTCCTTCAATTTTTCCGTGCCTTTTATGACCCTGACATTATCAGGGACTGCAGTCCAGCTACGTTGTAAAATGTCTTCAATTTGGATTCGTCTGATATTTCCCTAGAATTTGATCTGGGAAGTACTTTTGTGTACACACCTGGGGTCTCTTGGTCTCCTTGCTGCTGGTGTTGATGTCCGTCCCTGGGTCAGAGTTGTTGTCTTGATGGACATGCCTCTAGGGTTTCTCTACAGTAAGATACTGGCTTTAGGACTGTGGGGTAGGTGTTTACCATGTTGAGAAAGTGTCCATGAATTCCTGTGTTCTTGAGTTTTTTATTAAGATAGGTATTGACTTTGTGGAGCCCTTTCTAACATTTTAGGTACCGATGCTGATAATCGTAGACCTTTTTTCTCCTTACATCTATTAACATTGTGCCCCCTATTATTGGAGTTTTTAATATTGAACCGGTTGGTGTCCCTGAAATGTACTGCACTAGGCCAGGGGGAATTATTTCCTGAACTGTGATGTTGGATTCTGTTCGCCAACATTGGATTTTAAGCATCTGCATCCATATCTCTCCCCCTCTCTCCGTCTCTCTCTCTCTCTCTCTCCTCTCTCTCATTGTCCTGTCTTTAACGGGTTTGGTGTCAATACATTATAAGAAAGAATTAGAAGCTGCCTGTCCTCCCCGGTGCGCTGGGACGGTTGAGGGAGCATTATGACTCTGCCATTTCGCAGTGTGGCAGTTCATCTGTGAAGCCATCTGGGCTTAATTTTTTTTATGGGATAATTTCTCCATGGTCCTCTCCATTTTCCCTGGGGAAATGGGTCTGTGGAAGGTTTCTGTGTCTAATGAGGTCAACTTTGGCAAACTGTCTTTTTAGAAAAGTCTCCGTTTTGTCCAGCCACGGCCACTCACCTTTATTTACATAGAGGTCAACAAATTAGTCTTCTTCCCATTTATTAAAAAAGTTATTTTGTTCCAGTGGTCATTTCCCCCTTGGTTTCTTATTCTGTATATTGGTAGTTTCTTCCTCCCACCCCACCCCCTTGATTACATTACCTGTTGTCTCTTGTTGAATACTTTTTAAAAACCAGAATTTTTATTTATTGATCAGATCTTGCATTTTTGTTTTCTAATTCACTGATTTCTGGGGTTTTTTTGTGTATTTATTTATTACTTTCCTGTGTTTCCTTCGTTTTATTTCATTGTTCTTTTTATTTCTGAGAAAGCTTTCCAAGCTCGTAATGTAACAATAAAAAGTATCTTTATTGCTAAAAGTTTTTAAGGCATTGAATATTTTTCTTTTTACTACTTAAAAATTTCCCCTTGATTATTATATGTGGTGTTATTAATATTATTATTATTGTTATTACTTAGAAGTTATTTAAAATTTTGTTTTTTTTCTCATCATTCAAGATTTGTTTAGTAGGTTTTTAAAATATCCAGATGTATATCTTTTTTAAAAAATAAGATATTAATAATTTTAAAATTAACCACACTGTGATCAGTGAGTGTTGTCATAATTCTATTTTATGAAAGTCACTGTGGTGGTTTGGATGTGAGGTGACCTCCAAAAGCTCATGATTGGATTGTGAGGGCTGCAACCCAATCACTGGGTCGATCCATTGACTGGATTGACAATGGAATGGGCCAGGTTCTGGGTGATTACTGTGGGCAGGGTGCAGCTGAGGACGTAGTCATTAGGGGTGTGCCTTTGGGGTTTATATTTTGTCCCATGTGGCCTGCTTGTTTCTCTCTCTGCCCTCTCCTTCATGGTTGCCTTCCTCCACCATGCCCCTCCGCCATGATCTTCTGTCTCATCAGGGCCCAGAGCTCTGGAGTTGACCAACCATGGACTGAGCCTCAGAAACCATGAGATTCAATAAACCTTTCCTCCTCTGATTGTCCTTGTCAGGCGTTTTGGTCACAGCAGTGATATGCTAACATGGTTACTGCTGTCTCCTTTGTGATTCTTCCTTTCCACTCTCTCTTGGAGTTGAGAAGAAGGTCCCTTACCGGTTTCTGAGACGACAGTTCTGTCCCATTGCTTACGTTGCCCTCTGTACTTTCCTCATTGACTCTTGGCTTGGCTTGGATTGAGAGTGGGGAGTTGTTGTGTCTTATCCCTGTGGATCCTGCCTGGGTTTTCTTGCATCCCTATATTGCTTCCTAGAGTTTGTTACTAGATTATTTGGTGTGTGGATAGGAAAATGGTTGTGTTTTTCCTATCAGTTGTGCCTTTGAGCATTAAAAATGCTCTTGGTCACATTGAATTTATCTCATTTAATACTTTTGCACTTGAACTCCTTTTCATGGTATTAGGATCACTCTCTTTTTCCGTTTGCTTGTTACACCTCCACTTCAGTGTCCTGAGTCACTCAGGTTTGTTGGTGGTAACACAACATGCAGATTGATCTTACTTTGTGAGCAAAACTAGCATTTTTTTCTTTCAATAGCTGAATGGAGACCTTTTGCATTTACTACCATCAATGATCCAAATTTTGTCATATTATTTTAGTCTTCCTCTCATTTATTAAAAAAGTTATTTTGTTCCAATGGTTATTTCCCCCTTTGTTTTCTTATTCTATATATTTGTAGTTTCTTCCCTCCACCCCCTTGATTCCATTACTTGTTGTCTCTTTTTGAATATTTTTTAAAAACCAGAATTTTTATTTATTGATCAGATCTTCCTAAACACTTCCTTATAGTGTTTGTAAGTTATGGAAAAAGACTTGTCTGCATGACACTTTGTTCTTTTATTTTAATAATTTCTTTAGGGGTTTATTTGTCTTGAGTACACTTATCCTTTTTTATTTTATTCTTTTTTATTTCAGAAATTATTTCTTTTTTAAATTGCTCCAATTTGCTATTTAACAACACAATCTGATTTGCCAGTTTTTGCTTTGTTTGGGTGGGGTGTGTATGTGTGCGTGTGTGCGTGCACTGGGCATTGAACCCAGGGCCGGTTCATGCTACACACATGTGCTACCACTGAGATACACTCAACCCAGCTATTGATCATGGCCTTTGACCTCTATTTGCTGTCTAAACAAAGGTGAATGAGCTTGTTCTCCTTTTCCCCTCCCTCTCCCTCTCCCATTTTTAGTTGCTTTACTTTTCTTTTTTGAGAACATGAGTACGTAACTGTCTAGTCCTCCATCTACTTTCCACCTTGCTTTGGTCTTAAACCTGCACTTCACTATAAGCTTCTCCAGTTCTCTCTATTTTGGCAGTCTCTGGTCGGTTCTCCTCAGCTTCCTTAGGAAATCCATGGGGACAGTGTTTTCTGAGTCATTGTATCTCTAAAGCATTGCTTGCTTTGAGAGATGAAGGACAGTTTAGCTGGGTATAAAATCCTCAGTTCACATTCGGTCTTCTTTGGTGTTTCAGAAGTGCTGATCCATATTGCTTTTCTTGGTGCCTTGATTTTGGGAAATTGGATCCCTGTTTAATTCTCGTGTAGTCGTAACTTGATTGTTTGGAGGACGGATGGAATTCCTGGGGGGTTATTTCCCTTTAACTCTTAATGTCTAATTGTTTTCTAGGCTGTTTCTTGAAATTAATCATTTTGGGTCAAATTTTCTAAGGTACCCAATGGGCTTTTTCAGTATTTAGATCTTCTGATCCTGGAACTTTCCTTGATTTACAGTTTTAAATGTTAGTTATATTCCATTGTTTTGTTTGTCCTCATCAGGAATTGCAGTGATGTGTTCTTTTTTGCTGCTCACATTAACTACTTTTTCTCTGGATAAGTTTCTTTACTTTTTTTGGGGGGGGGAGTGGGAAGTGAATCCAGGGGTGCTTCACTGTTGAGCTACACCCCCAGCCCTTTTTTATTTTTAATTTTGAGCCAAGATCTTGCTAAGTTGCTGAGGCTGGCCTTGAGCGTGTGAGCCTCCTGCCTCAGCCTCCTGAGTCGCTGGGCTCACAGTTGTGTGCACCAAGCCTGGCTTGTGTTTCTTTTCTCTTTATCTTGTTTTCCTTATCTTGGGTTTTCCCCTGATTTTCTTTGAAGCCCTTGTTAAGTTTTCTTCTCTTTTTCTTTGTTTGTTTTGGGGCTGGAGGTTGCACCTGGGGCCTCGTGTGCTCAGCAGGTGCTCTACCACAATTCCCTTGAATTTGTGCTTCTCTCCTGGGAGCTTCTGGAGCCCAGGTGGGTCCTCCACAGCTGGTCCTCCCTTCTGGAGCCCCCCTCATTTCTGAGATTTGAATCAATTTTGCTTCATTTCTTCCTGGTTTTCTCTCTCTCTCTCTCTCTCTCTCTCTCTCTCTCTCTCTCTCTCTCTCTCTGTTTTTAGTTCTTGACAATCTGATTAAAGCAGCTTTTCCTTTTCCCAAATGCTTGTTTGATGATAATTAAGTTTTGAGTGCTGGTATAGTTTTCTTTATGCTTTGAGGTACATATTAGAAGGGGGGATTTTTATCAGGTGAAATAGTCTGCTTTTCTGTTTTCTTTTCTTTCTGACAGTTACTTTGTCCACATGGACCATTGATTAATTTTGTGGATTTGGGGCCGTTCAGAGGTCCTCACTGTCCCTAGTGTGCCTCTGTAGAAGCTGTACTTGTGTGTGCATGTGTTTGTGTTGGCAGGGGACTGTGTCACCTGGCCCTGGGGTTCTCATTTTGAGGGGCTCTGGTGCTCCCTCGTTCTCCACCCTCACAGCTCAGAGTCCGAGGTCTGCCCTTGTACTCTTCTCCCAGAAGCAAGGTTGGGAATCCTGCACCCTGGGAGTCCTGCCCTTGGTGCGAATGCTCTGATCTGTGGGTTCCTGTTTCCCATGTTCGCCCCGAAGCTGGACTTCCTCTTTTAGTGGTTCTAAAAGAGCCCCCGCCTGGGCTCCTGCCTGGGCTCCCCCTAGGCTCCCCCCAGCTTCCCTCTTCCTCCTGCCACAGCCTTGCCCTTGCTTGGTGAGGCCTGGCAGTGAGAAAGAGCCCTTTGCTAGTTTGTGTTCATTTTCTACTTATATTTGAAGTTCGGGGATTTTCTGGCTTGTACTAATGCTGTAATTTTACTCCTTATTTTGTCATTTGTTAATTTGCAGGGTACATTAAGAGATTGGAACCCATGGAGTGCCAACTGATGTTAGATTGGAGTTCACACCAGTAGGAATATTGACCTTCCTCAGAGAGTGGCCACATCAGAGTCCCCCCGAGGCTCTGCTGCAGTCCAGACCCCTGGGCTCCACCTTACACAGACAGAATCAGAGACTGGGGTGGGGCCCAGGAATGCGCTTTCCAAGTGCTGTCCCCAGGGCTCCTCAGGCACATCAAGTTTGAGCGTCACTGGTGTGAACAGTAAAAAGTACAGAGCAGGTTCAGGTTGAGTGTCCCTTATCTGATATAGTTGGGACAGGATGTTGCAGATTGAGGAGCTGCTCTAATGGTAGAAAATTTGCACAGGCTTTACCAGGGGAGCATCCTCCATTAGGATTTGCAGACCAGGGGTTCCCAGCCCATTCAGGAGTGGCACTTCTGATGGCCATGGCACTGCAGGTCAGCTGGGAACCCTGGACAACTCCCATCGCATTCACACACCCCAGCATGTCATTCACTGACCTGCTCATCCAGTAAGACCTTCCTAGTCCCCAGGGAGTCTCCAGTCAGATAACTCCTATCGGGGATCCTTGTTCCTTGGCCTGACATGTTGGCCACCAGCAGGTTTGGGGGGGGGGGGATCTCTGTGTGTAATGTACACTCTCCTATTCGGAGGGCGGCACAGGGCAGTCTGGCATGTGAGAATCAGTGACAGCCACGTATTCTCAGCTCTGTTTTCGTGTATGGATGAGGTGATTCCCAGGCCTTGCATATCTGTTCTCTTCACTGGGACAGCTGGGGTTCCACATCTCACTCCGTCACCCCTGGTTTTCCCCGAGGGGCTCCTTGCTTCAGGAACTCCTCGGAGCTGGAGACCACGCTGCTTCTTCCCCGTACACGGGACTCGTGGGGTTGAGCACAGGGTTCCTGTGTTGGTAGACTCCATGTCTGGACAGGGTGATGAATTAGCTGACAGTCCTCACAAGACGGCTGAGAGGGCAGATTGTGCTCAGTAGGTTGATGTCCATGCCCAATGGGTTTCCTTGCGTTTGGACGAGTCGTGAGATTGCACGCAGTTGGCTGGAAAGGGCATTTTGTTTACTTCACTCTTTTGAACGTGGCCCCTGCATGACTTGGCTAGTGGCTTCCCGTCAATTAGGACGGTCAGGTAGCCACACTCTGCCTTTCTCTTTGTGATGGTAAATTATTTACTGAGCTCTAACTTGCTGGATGTTTTAAAAGCTCTCCTTATGCTTGGAGGGCTAAATGAACCGTGTCACACTGGACAGAAAGATCTCACACGGTTTCCATGACATATAGACGCTCCTCCGTGTGCCGTGAGATATCATTTTGATAAGTCCCTTGGGAGTTGAAAACATCACAAATTGAAATTGCATTTGAAATAGCCAACCTAGCGAACGTGGCGGCTTCGCCTCACCTACATCAAATATGCTCAGAAAGCTTACTCGCAGCAGCCCAGGGCCGGGTAAAATCTAATCTAACCCAGGGCCTGCAAATATTCTCCTGAAAATTAAAAAACGGGAGGGTTGTATGGACATCAGGTTGAAAAATGTGGAACCGTCATCAGTTGAGGACCCTCTGTAGGTAGGATTCACCCCACGATGATCACTAACAGTTAACAACTGGGGCTCGCATCTCACCTGTAGTTGGGGGGCCAGTGCTTCATCAGTGGGATTTGTAGTAAGTCTGAGCACTTGGCACCAGCACTGTCTGTACTATGCATATGGTCCTGGAGGAAGCCCCTATGTGTTCCTCACTGTTCTCTGATGTGGCCATTTCCAGTGCAGCAGGTACCCACTGCAAGTGCACTTCGCGGGGGAAGCAAGGCCCAGGGCTCTGGGCGTGCGCGGGTGACCAAAGCCTCCTAACTGGCAGGAGACAGCTTCCGCCCAGGCGTGTCTGGCGGTGCCGGGTGGCAGAATAAATGGGCCGGGACATTAAGTTCCCGTGGAGCTTTCTCCGTTACACAGATTGACTGTCTCTGCTTCGGGTCGCAGATCCCGGAGACTGCGGTGCCGTCTGTGTTATAAATAGCATTTGTCCTGCCTGCAAATGGTCGCAGAGAGGGAGTAGGCTGGAGGAAGGCAGGCGGTGGGGAGCTGGGGGGCACTCGAGGCCGAGCTGGGACGCTACTGGGTGAGTGTGTGCGTGTACGCGCCCACGCTCTGCCCACGAGCGTGTGATCGTGCTTAACTGATCCAACGACTGCATTTCCCCCAACATATTACACCAAATGTACTTAACGGCAATTAGAATGTTTGCCGCCTGCTGGGTACAAATCTCCTTAGAAAACAAAACTGTCCTAAATGGCGGTGTAAGTAATTCTGGAGACTGAAGCTAACGATTTGTGACGCTGTTGGTTCATTTGGCTTCCTGCGAATATCAAGATTAACAAAGAAATTCATCGGTCCCGTTGCGCCTCCATGAAGCTCGCGGAGACCCAGGGAGGTCATCACACATGGCTGTGTGACTCGCAGAAGGGCCTGCTGCTGCCTTATCTCACAGCCTGGGTGCTGAGTTGGCGGTATTTCCCTTGACAGAGGCTTCCCCGGAAAATAGACCCGTCTGTGGGTATTTTTACAGGAATGTCCACCTCACCCTTCTCCACCAACAGTCTTCTCCGTGGGTTCTGCAGGAGACAGAGCCCATCTGTGGCTCTGAAAAGGCAGCTCAGGTCTGGCCCGAGGAGTGAGCCCTGCCTGCTTGGTGGGGGTTGACCCTCCTCCACTCTGAGTGCCCTTTCTCCGGTGTGAACACAGGGCCCAGCCCAAGGTGCTGTCCAGGCCTCCTTCATGTCTAACGTGCTAATTTACTTAATGACTAATATTTTTTGGAGCATGGATGATGTGTCCTGAATCGCACTAGCCACTGAGAAATACAGTGGTGACTGTGAAGCACAGTCCTTTCCCTTGGAGAGGTCTTTTCCAAACACACTGTGTGTCCCAGTCTCTCTGAAGAGACTGGCAGCCAATGCCGGCCACCATCTTAGATGCTTTCTCCCTACAGACTTACCTCCCCTGTCCCCTTTGATCCACTCTCTTCTTTCCGGCTTGGACGACTCCTCCATTCTCTCACTTCTCCTTTCTATGACTTCAGAACTGTCCTCCCAGAAGATAAGTGAGTTGTCCACAGTTCAGAAGTGGTGGATGGGCAAGCCACAGCTCAGGTCTCAACAGAGGTTTGGCAACCCACCCTTTAGGCTCCTGGCCTTAGGAACTTGGTGTTCTCACAGGGGTGTGTTTCTTCTCCTGCTGAGTGTCTTGGCTGGAGCCTCTCACTCTGGCCCTGGTCCTCGTGAGACTCAGGATCCTCCACCCAGAGCCCACCCAGCCTTCCTCCATGAGGTATTTTTGAGAGGATGGAGTTAAGAATATAACACAGCATTTTGCCAAATAATGGCCTTCTTATGACTGTGCCTGTGTACCAGTGGGCAAAGTAGAAGAGTTCATGAAGTTTTGCAGACATGTGATTAATACTTTTCCTTGGAACCCCTTTGCCATTACCTGTTAGAGCAGTTTTCAACCACACAGAGTCAGGGAGTAAGATGCCCCTAGAGGACAGGAGGCAGCCATGCCACTCACCCTCCAGGAGCCATGGCCTGCCTGCTCGAGCCCAGCGCACTCCCGCCTGCCATCCCACCTGCCAACCTGCCTGCCGGCTACATGGGGAGCGAGACCCTTAGCCTGTGAGCTCAAAGCCAGAGGGGTGCGTGTGCCAGGACTCAGTGCCAAGTGAGGGCCCTGCTTTCTGGCCTTCTTCCCACGCCCGTCCTTCCCTCCATTCTCTTAGGGGCTAGTCTGAGTGCACCGTGTCCATCGTCCGTCCACTACTCATCCTGGTGAACGCCATTTTGAAGGGTACTCTGGTGATTTCCTAATGGCCCAATCTGATAGACCATGTATTTATTTTGGTACCAGGGATTGAACCCAGGGCTGCTTTGCCACAGAACCATATCCCCAGCCCTTTTAGTGCTTTATTTAGGGATAGGGTCTTCTGAAGTTGCCCAGGTGGCCTTGAACTTGCTATCCTCCTGCGTCAGCCTCCTGAGCTGCTGAGATTACAGGCGTGCACCACCACAACCAGCCATAGCTGATGATCGGTTTTAAAAAAATGTTCTCTTCAAGCCCCAGTGCCAAATCTCTCTTCTCAGCAAAAGCAACTACGGTCGGCTATTTTGTGTGCATTTCTGAGATTTTTTTTTTTTTTTTGCAAGGATATGCTGGCCATGTCCGTTTTATTTTTGGTCTTTCCAGCCTGCTCTCCAGAGGATTTTGCTGTTAATACATCAGCCAGCAGCACCGGCATGTCCTCCCTCACACTTGGCGGCCCTGGACGAGACCAGTCATCAATTTGTTTTGGCATCCTGAATGACAGCGAAAAAATTACTCACAGTTCTTGGTGCATTTCTTTGATTACTGTAGAGGATGATCACCTTTTCTTATGTTTATCAGATATTCTGGTTTCTTCCGTTGATTCCTGAGACAGGTTTGTTAATCCCTCTCCCTGTAATGGGCGATTTATCTTTTATTTTTGGGGGCTGTTCAATGCATTCTGCTTTCGTATTTAAGTCCTGTTGTGAGGTACAACATGTCTTGGTGGCTATAGATAGCTCTCCGCTCTAGGAGGGTGTGAAATTGGTGTGCCTTCGCTAGAAACCGTGCTTTGAATGTTCATCTTTCCCTGGGCTGGAGACACGCCGTGTGAGACTCTCCTGGGGCTGGGTGGCAGGTGGCATCTCCCAGGTAGTCCTGCAGTCACAAGGCGGGGAGCAAGAGCCAAGACTTAGAGACTTCTGCGTTTCTCCACTGTGTGATTGATCGCTCGGGTGGATCACCAAGTGCTTTTCAGACTTACAATATTTTCAATTTATGGAAGGTTTATCATGATGGAACCCGATCGTAACTCAAGGAGTATCTGAATTTGATTGTCTTAAGAAAAGTCTTGGGCTGGGGATGTGGCTCAAGCGGTAGCGTGCTCGCCTGGCATGCGTGCGGCCCGGGTTCGATCCTCAGCACCACATACCAACAAAGATGTTGTGTCCGCCGATAACTAAAAAAAATATATATATTAAAAAAAATTCTCTCTCTCTCTCTCTCTCTCTCTCTCTCTCTCTCTCTCTCTCTCTCTCCCTCTCTCTCCCCCTCTCACTCTCTCTTTAAAAAAAAAGAAAAGAAAAGTCTTTTATCAATAAAAAATATTCCTCCTTCACCCTGGATCCCTGTATGTCACCCGCAGAAACTGCTGCAGCCATCTCTTATTGATTGCCTGCTTCTCTTGCCTCTTCTTTCCAACGTCCCTTCCTCCCTGTCTTCAGTGTCTTTGGTGAACACAGATTTAGTTCTAGATGAGTGTTAGTTAAAGACAGTGATGGACGGTCCTGGGGCCAAAGCAAACACTGGTGGAAACCCACACCCCAGGCCTCCGCCAAGGGCCACCAGGCCACACATCACCACGGCAGCCGAGAAGGGAACAAGGCCTTCCACCTTGTACGTGGTGCAAAGGGGAAGCCCTTAAGACAGTGGCCCAGGGGCTCGGATGGAGGCTCACCTGCCCTTCTGTTGATACGTTGGTGGGTGATTTCTGAATAGACATCTTCAAGCCCTAAGAGCTCACCTTTAAGGGATGAGGCCAAGCTAGGGGTGAGGCCCCCTCATGTTCGAGGCCTTTGGCAGATTGGGAAATCTGGTCTCACCAGCAACTGGTGAGCCTGCTGGCTGGTCTTCAATTGCAGAGATTAGAGATGGCCACTAATGCAGTGGGTTGCATAGAACTCACCACTTTTTAGGTAAGTTTATGTGGCTAAGGATGCAATGTGTGTGTGTGTGTGTGTGAGAGAGAGTGACATTGGGAACTGAGCCCAGGGGTGTCATACAACTGACCTATATATCCCTGATCCCCTTTTCTTTCTTTTTTCTGTAAAATATTTATATTTTAGTTGTAGGTGGACACAATACCTTTTTTTATTTTATTTTTAGGAGGTGCTGAGGATCCAACCCGGTACCTCACACATTTCAGGTGAGCGCTCTACTACTGAGCCCCAGCCCCAGCCCCCCTTTTCTTTAACTTTGAGACAGAGTCTCACTAAGTTGCCTAAACTGGCCTTGAACTTGTGATCCTCCTGCCTCAGACTCCCGAGTTGCTGGGATTATAGGTCTGTGCCCACCACACTGATAGGAATGTACTTTTTCTTATGGTTTTTAATCAGGATGGGGTAGAGGGCACCTGTCTGAGGGGCATGCAGAGAAGTAACGGGTCAACCTGGGCATGGGCATCCGATCTGTGGGTTCTGCATCTGTGGGTGGGAAATATCTGGGGGAAAATGACATTTGTATTGACAGATGGAGACTTTTTTTCTTGTCCTTATTCACTAAACATAGGGCCTTCTGGCTATTTCCAGAGCCTCTGCATTGTCGTGGGAAGCACGGAGACCTAGAGGTGACGTGGGGATGCAGGAGGGTGTGGTGTGTAGTTTATGTGCCATTTCTCACCGCTGTAGGAAGGGGCCTTGAGCGTCCTTGGGTTCTGGAAACAGAAGGGCTGCTGTGTCTGAGCCAGGGCTGAGGCCATCGAGGAGCTCTCCACACATTTCAAAGTGTTGGATCCAAAAGGAAGAGGCAGAATCCAGGGGCCTCGGGAGCAGCTGCAGATCAGACAGGGTGAGACACCAAGGTCGCGCGGGGCAGGTGGCTCGAGGGAGCTCCTTGGGCAGGAGCAGGTGGCCTGCGTCCCTTTGAAGACCTGGAACTCTCCGCCGAGACTGCGGCTTTGCTGGGCTTGAAGGGACGATGCTCTTTGATTCGGACACGTGCTGCCTGTGGTCCTGTCACTTCCTGCCTTGTGATCCCCATTGTGGACGCTCCCCACTGCGGAGGAGCGAGTCTGAGGTTTAGAACTGGCTTCGGGTGTTGGAGGCTGTGCTGCCTTCCCATCCTCACTGGTCACTCCTGCAGCTGACTCCTGGGGGTCGCCGTGCATCCTGCTTGTGCTCCTGTCCTATCTGCAGAGCCCCCTTCCTCCTGGCCTCCCTTTGCAAGGCCCTCACCTGGATACCACCCCAGGTGCTTCATGGTCCAGATCAAATTTTACATTTTGTTCCAGACCGTCCCTGAATCCCCACTGATCTTCCACAGGTGGAAATGAGCCCCCAGGACGTCCTCCCTGTGACCTTGCTCCTGCCCTGCCATGATGATGATTTACGAATCGGCTTCCTTTATGGATCTGTGAGCTTTTCCAGGGTAACAGTGAGGTTCTTAAATTTCTGTATTTTCAACGCAGGCCCCTGATGGATGCTTGGTTTTGCGAATGTCACAGTTAATGTCTCTGGTGACATGAATACCCTTGTTCTTTGGTGTCTGAAGTGGATCCATGTTCCATGCTCTTATCCAGAGTGTTGAGGCACATGGTGCTGCTGGGCCTCCTGGGATTTCACTGGAAAACCCAGTGGGATGAAAAATACTGGGAATTAAACGGAGTCACATCCCCAGCAGGGGGAGTTGCTTCTCCAGTGACCCATGGGGCATCTTCACAGCGTGATGGATGCCCAGGGGACTTGGTCCTCCTGGGTCACAGGCCCTTCATCAGAGCCTCGGGATCTCAGGTCCAGATGCCCTGCGCAGCCCACTCCCACCGAAGGCCCCTGGAGCATGGCCAGGTGGCTTCCCATTCCTGAGACCACCAATCACAAGGGGAGGAGGCCCTTTGGACCGGAACTGGGAGGTTCCAGTCCCTGGTCCGCTGGCTCCATGGCTTTGGGCCTGGGGGAGGCACTGTGTCATGGTGGCATGACAGAGGGCTCACACGTGGCCAGAAGCAAAAGAGAGCAAAGAAAAGCCTGGGTCCCACACCCTCCATCAGGGGACACCTTCACTGACCCGAGGATCTCTCACTGGGCCCTACGTCCTCCTGGAAGGGTCACTCGAGGAGCAAGCCTTTCATCACATGGACCTTTGGAGACCTTTAGGATCCACCATGACAAATACCTTTTCTCTATTTTATTTACCAGTTTATTTAAGAAACAAGAATTGAGCATCTGGGCTGAGACCAGCTCACGTGCCTGAGGTTATGTCAGCTAAAGGGGCGTGGCCCCTGACCCCACGAAGCCAACAGGCAGGTTGGGAGAGGTCCTGCTCAGGACAAAGGCGGCGTGGAGATGCAGACCCATGCCACCGGCTCTTGCTTTACATCTCTTCTGCTGTTTGTACCAGCAGCTTGAGATGTGAGGGGCGAGCTCCCCGGCCGCCCCCAGGTTGCACAAGGTCTCTGTGTGCCACTTTAGAAAGGAAGCCACCAGCTGAAGGAAGGTCGAGAAGAGCGAACCCAGGTTTATCCTGGCACAGGGAGAGTTCTGCAGGATGTGGAGGAACCAGTGGACGTGGAATTAGAAGATGCAAGTTTTTCTTTGTGCCATTCTGGCCCAGAGAGCAGGTGCGTCTCAGGGTTAGGAAGCGGTCCCCAGAGTCGTCAGGTTGATTTACCAACAGGTGTCAATGGGCGAGGCTGGATCCCAGGCCATCCTGTCAGACATTCAGCTCCTGGGTGGGTATAGCTCCCAGCCCTGGGCTCATGTCCTGAGGCCATGTCACCATGCACATGGCAGTTTCCTCCCTTAGGGCACTGGTACATACCTGAGTGTCTCATGCCCCTGGAGAGCCACACAGTCATGGCAGAGGAGAGTCTTCAAGGGCAGCGATTGGTTTTATGTTTATCATACAAGCCCGTCATGAAGTAATGTCAGGGTAGGAGAAAATCGATTGGAGGCTTATATGATCAGTGTGTCTATTGTCCAGAAGGGGTGACATGGGTCCTGCCACGTCATTCCCCGACATGTGCATTGGAAAAGGTAGAGGAGTTGCCATCTTGGGTTGCCTTGGAGCTGTTTCCAGCTGTGACCTCCAAGGCCCATTGTGGGTGACACAGTGTCTCCTGCCCACCTTGAGGTCCAACCTCCGAGGCCGTTGGACAAGTGTTTCTGTCCCTTCAAGTCTCCCACCCGCAAACATGCCTGAACTAGTGTTTTTCTGTGTTACATTTGCTCATTATAAAAAATAAGAACAGAACCTGTGAAGAGGCAGAAAGGACTTACACTGTCCACCTGGGGACAGAGCAGTGTCTCCTTATTTCACCTTGAATGTCCTTTTACTAGGAAGGGGCTGCCTGTTTTCCTGTATTCTTTGCTCCTTGGTCTCCGTTGTGCCCTTGGACCTGTGTTGGTGTGTTTTGTTTGTCCCTGGGACTTGCTCTTTGGGTTTCATTGTTGAAGAGGGTGAGACCTCCTTCACTTTAGTCATTGCTCTAAATGGTTTTTTTAAAAAATTGTCTACAGTTTGCTGTTATCTTTTAATTCCATTTTGACAATCAGAGGTTTCTGATTCTGATCCAACTAGTAAAACTTAGAAATTCTTCAATATCCGGAATTTGTACAGAGATTTATTTGTATTTTGGTTTTAGTTTCCTTATGCTTAGAGAATTCTGAATGGATCCCTTTGTCCATCTACAGTTGACTTTGAAGCCTGTGTGGAGGGCAGACTTGCTGCTCATCTAGTGCAGACATGGGAGTCTCACACCCTGGGTGGCTTCTCTCTGTGTTCCTTGGTCAGGCAGTGTCTCTGGGTTCGGGTCTGCTTCTCTGCTGTGGGTGATGTTTCGTTTGCGGGTGGGCTGATGACATTGCCTCAGCCTTGCACTGGACTTGGTCCCCAGGTGTCTTCGGGCTCCTCAAGGCCCTTCTCCTGTTGGCAGTCCTGTTATTCATTGTTACCTGTGGATTATTTCAGGCTTGATGTTGGAATCATTTGTCAAGTGCTCTGATTGCTGCCATAGAAACCTTTTAGAGAGTAGCATGTGCCGTATTCTTTAAAGGATAAAAGTAACGCCTGGTTGTGTAGAAACTGGAGACCATGGTGAAATACAAAGGAATAAACGAAGCCGCTGAAAATCTCCCCACTTAGGCCCTTCTGGGGGAGGGGTGCCCTCTTTCTGGCGGCTAAGACAAGGGGCTTTGGAGTAAGGTAGACTCAGGTTTGAAGTCTAGCTCGGACCACTCTTGTAACATTGGACAAGTGACCTGAGCCTCAGTTTTTGCATCTACGGGGGGGTGGGGGCGTATCAGTGCTCACCGTGGAGAGAAGCACGGCAAGCCTACACACTGTGGAGACCTTGCACATGGCTCTCCTGGGGGTGCACACAGCCTTCCACCAGTTCCTTCCACCCTCTCCAGGTCCAGCGGCCCAGCCCAGGGTTTCTCTGGCCCATGCTTGGAGCTGGCCCAAAGCATGGCACCCTGGTGGCTGGTCAGGGCACCTCACATGGGCAGGTCCAGAGCCAGGGGGTCGGGAAACAGTGGGAAAAGTTGAGTCAGAGGTTAAGATGTAGATGGTTAAGATGGGGCTGGAGGGTCGGGCCAGGGGTGCACCTGGGCCTATGGTGTAAACAGGATCTGCTTCACCGCTCTCTGGAGGCCCACAGAGGGAGGAGTCTTTCCAGGGCTCAGATAGGCAGGACTGAAATGGGCCTGCAGGGCTGGGGACAGAGGGGGTGACAGGGTCTGTCCTTGGAAATCTGTGATGGATGGATAGAATGATAACAAAAGTAAGACAGGGACAGAGGTCCCCAGGTGTGAGTTATGTGCCCATAGCTTGACCACACAGGGCCACCCTGAGTCATCACTGCAAGACAAGGACAGAGGTCCCAAGGTGTGAGTGTGTGCACACAGCTTGATCACACTGAGCCACCCTGAGTCATTACTATAAGACAGGGACAGAGGTCCCCAGGTGTGAGTACATGCCCACAGCTTGACTATATGGGGCCACCCTGAGTCATCACTGTAAGACAAGGACAGAGGTCCCCAGGTGTGACTGTATGCACACAGCTTGGCCACGTGGGGCCACCCTGAGTCACTACTGTTACATGGCTGATTTTCCTGCACAGCTGAGCCATAGGTAGGGTTCACAGTGGAACCTGGCTGTAGGGGTGCCCCTGACCTTCAATGTTTTCCAAGATAAGCAGGTTCATTAGCCACGATGACAGAACGAAGCCCCCTTGTCCTGACCATAAGCCCTCCCCTCTCTCTGACCACATCCTCAGGGCCACAAGACACTGTGCTCTGAGCCCCCAGGACTCCTCAGTCTGCCTCCCCTCTGGGGTCCTGGCACCTTGGGGCTGGTCCTAACAACCTGGCTGCTCAGAGCTCCTGGTGCTGGGAAGAAACAGTAGCATGTTCAGGGTCCTCCTCAGTCCAAATACAGGCTCTGCGCTCCATGGTGGCCAGAGCAGTCCAAGGACAAATAGCCCTAAAGGTAACGCGTTTCCCATCACTGGGGAGAGCACAGCTTGGGAACGCGGGACCAGGTTGGTCTTCTGGAGAGGCTGCAGGGGAGGGGAGAAGAGGGGAGGGGAGGGGAGAAGAGGGGAGGGGAGGGGCTTCAGGGAGGGGAGGGGAGGGGAGGCTGAGAGCAGAGGCCCCACGGCCTTCCTTCTCCATGAAGAACCCTGCTGCCATGTGGGGTGTGACCGGCCTTGAAATAAGCCTTCCGGTTTGCTCATTTCCTGCGGTCTTTCCAGCCCTCTGCGGGTCCCACGCATTCCGCTTACCTCCGAAGGTGGCAGGACACACTCGGGGAAGGAGGCTGGGGCCCTCCTGGGCCTCGCATTGGAGGCTTGTGCCCTCTGAACTGGAGCTGCCTCCTTGACTCACTGTCACTTTTAGAAATCCCCTTCCTGAGCCCTTGCTCAGCGCAACTCCTGGGCTCTTCCTGCTCCCTTTCTTCTTCTTCTTTTTGTTAATCCTTATCCTTCTTTTTACTTCAGTTAATACAGTGAGAACTGCGTCCTCCCGCACAGAGGTGTCGACTGAACTGAGAACCCGAAGGAGGCTCCCTCCCACCCCCCATCCCCCGTGTGTGTGTGGGGGGGTGTATGTGGAGTGTGGAGTAGCAATGTGTGTGTCTGTGTGTATGTGTATATGTGGTGGAGTAGCAACGTGTGTGTGTGTGTGTGTGTGTGTGTGTGTGTCGTGTATGTGGGGGGTGGAGTAGCAGTGTGTGTGTGGGGTGTGTGTGTGTGTGTGTGTGTGTGTACCTGGGGGGTGGAGTAGCAGCGTGTGTGTGTATGTATGTGTGTGGTGTTTATGGGGGTGGAGTAGCAGTGTGTGTGAGGGTGTGTATGTATGTGTGTGTGGTGTATGTGGGGGGTGGAGTAGCAGTGTGTGTGTGGGGTGGGTGTGTGTACCTGGGGGGTGGAGTAGCAGCGTGTGTGTGTGTGTATGTGTGTGGTGTTTGTGGGGGTGGAGTAGCAGTGTGTGTGTGTGTGTGTGTGTGGTGTATGGGGGGTGGAGTAGCAGTGTGTGTGGGGTGTGTGTGTGTGTATGTGGGGGTGGAGTAGCAGTGTGTGGGGGTGTGTGTGTGTGTGTGTACCTGGGGGGTGGAGTAGCAGCGTGTGTGTGTGTGTGTGGTGTTTGTGGGGGTGGAGTAGCAGTGTGTGTGAGGGTGTGTGTGTATGTGTGTGTGGTGTATGTGGGGGGTGGAGTAGCAGTGTGTGTGTGTGTGGTGGAGTACCAGTGTGTGTGTGTGTGTATGTGTGTGTGGTGTATGTGGGGGGTGGAGTAGCAGTGTGTGTGTGTGTGTGTGTGTGTGTGCATGTGTGTGGTGTATGGGGGGTGGAGTAGCTGTGTGTGTGTGTGGTGTATGGGGGTGGAGTAGCAGTGTGTGTGGGGTGTGTGTGTGTGTATGTGGGGGTGGAGTAGCAGTGTGTGTGTGTGTGTGTGTGTGTGGTGTATGGGGGGTGGAGTAGCAGTGTGTGTGGGGTGTGTGTGTATGTATGTGGGGGTGGAGTAGCAGTGTGTGTGTGTGTGTGCATGTGTGTGGTGTATGGGGGGTGGAGTAGCTGTGTGTGTGTGTGGTGTATGGGGGTGGAGTAGCAGTGTGTGTGGGGTGGGTGTGTGTATATGGGGGGGTGGAGTAGCAGTGTGTGTGTGTGTGTGTGTGTGTGTGGTGTATGGGGGGTGGAGTAGCAGTGTGTGTGGGGTGTGTGTGTATGTATGTGGGGGTGGAGTAGCAGTGTGTGTGTGTGTGTGCATGTGTGTGGTGTATGGGGGGTGGAGTAGCTGTGTGTGTGTGTGGTGTATGGGGGTGGAGTAGCAGTGTGTGTGGGGTGTGTGTGTGTGTATGTGGGGGTGGAGTAGCAGTGTGTGTGGGGTGTGTGTGTGGGGGTGGGGTAGCAGTGTATGTGGGTGTGTGTGTTTTTGTGTGTGTGTGGTGGAGTAGCAGTGTGTGTGTGTGTATGAGGTGTGTGTGGTGTATGTGCAGGGGTGGAGTAGCAGTGTGTGTGGGGTGTCTGTGTGTGTGTGTGTGTGTATATGTGGGGGTGGAGTAGCAGTGTGAGTGTGTGGGGGGTTGTGTATGTGGGGAGTGGAGTAGCAGCTTGTGCATGTGTGTGTGTGTGTGTGGTGTATGTGGGGGTGGAGTAGCAGCGTGTGCATGTGGGGGGGAGTGTGTGTGTGTGTACGTGTGTGTATGCATGTGTGTGTGTGCGTCCCCTTCCCTTTTAGAGGAAACACTCCTTGTGCAAATCAGGGAGCCGAGTCAGGACATGCTCCTGAGCAAAGCCAAGGGAAGGTGCAGCCATCTCCCCAGAAAAGACCAGCGTGCACAGCCAGGGAGTTCATGCCGAGGAGCAGGCTGAGCTTTGATCAGGAAAATGGCCCCACAGGACTGGAGGGACCCTCACATGGGGCTCAAATGCTGGCATAGGCAGCTTGGCTCGAGCCCGCTGTGCAGGGACTGAGCTAAGGAGGTGTGCTGCTCTCCTGGAGGAACGGGAGCCCAACCAGAGGAAATCAAGCCACTCAGCAAAGTGTGCGCGTCCCCCAATAATGAGCTTCAGAGAGGGCCTTGTGCATCTCAGCCATTCCACCCACATCTCGTTCTGCAGGGGCTGCGGCTGCTAAAACGATGCCGCTCTCCTAGGATGACAGGAGAGACTTGATGAGGAGGGCATCAGAGCCGAGTGCTGGGCGGGCGACGCACTTGACCCGAGCAGCTTGGAGAATCTGAGCCCTGATTAGTAAACGGGGAGAGACAGAAGTGCCGTGGTGTTTGAGATGGGGTCTTTAAGCACTGGGTGCCGCCTCGGATCTCCTAATTGTGGTGGGAAATAAGCGATGCCTTGGATCAGGAGGAGGATGCAGGGGACAACTAAGGAGGGAGGATTTCTGCTGCCTCATTCAGAACCATTTCTCTGCCGAGTATGCTGTTGGGCTCGGGGACACAGAAGGAAGAAGATGGCACCTGCTGTCCTGAAAACCGCAGGGGGGCTGTGGGGGCAATGTGCAGGGAGGGGGGCCGTGGAGGGGAAGCCCGAGCGAGGGCTGGCCGCAGGGTGGGGTGGCGCTGGACGGAGGCGAGGCTCTTGAGGCAGAGGGAGTTGGGGTGAAGTGAGGGAGGCCCTCCCGGTGACTCGAGAGTTTGCAGTGACCCGAGGCTGGGCAGGGAGAAGAGACAAGGCTGTGGAGGTGACACTGGAGCTCATCTCTGGTGCCCAGTGGAGTCTGAACCCAATTCTGAAGGCTGAGGGCGGCCAGAGGTGGATTCAGTAGAGGAGAGACATGGTCACATTTGCCCTTTTAGGAAGATCCTTCTGCAAGATGGGCCTGAGCCTCAGGGGCAGGCTGTAGGCAGGAGACCAGATGGGTGGCTTTTGGTGCCATTGAGGACGTAAGGCGTAGAGAAGCAGGGTGGGGAAGGGCAGAGTCTCCCAAATGTGGTGACTGATTGGGCCACTCGAGTGCTAATGACTTGGCCTCCTGGAGACTGGGTGGTGTCCTTCCACGAAGACCTGAAGGCACCAACAGAGCAGGTTTCAGCTTTGGGCTTGCTGAATTTGGGGTGCTTAGGAGCTGTCCAGGTAACGATGTCCAGAGGGAGGTGGAGCCTTGGACGAGGCCCTGGCAGGAGGCTTGGCTGTGGGAGCAGCCAGTTCCCTCACTGGAGATGTGGACTTGGATGGGTTCACCCAGGGCCAGTTATGAAGACAGAATAGTCCAGGTGGAGGAGGACAGAGACCTGGGCACTTTGGAGCTTAGAGGATGAGCAGAAAAGGGCCCCCTGGGCCCCAGAACAGGTTGGGAGGAAAGGCAGAGGTGGGGCTGGGGACAGTGAGTGTCCCAGGGTCCTGTACATGTCATGCCTAGGGAAAGGAGGGACAGTGTTAAGTACCACAGGAATGAGGGCCCACCAGTCAGGTCGGGGAGCTGCCAGCGACTCTGGCCACAGAGAAGGAGCAGTGTTGGCTGAATGATGTAACTGGATGCCAGGGATGAAGGAGAGGTGAAGAGGGACCCAGGCAGCAAGCCAGGGAGAGGGGAGGAGGCCATTAAGGTGCAAGGAGAGGGAGTTCTCCTTGAGCTGGGAGACTCCAGTCTTTTGTCCTTCAGTGAAGCGTTGGCAGTGGGAGAGGAAAGAGCCAGGTGGGGGTCACCCAGTGCTGGGGCCTGGGGGGCTTGTGGGAAAGGAGGACAAAGAGGGCCAGTGGAGGTGGACGTGACTGAAGAGAAGCACACAGATTTCCATTGAACGGAAGGAACGTGAAGCCAGGGAAGGGCTGGGGGACTGAGAGAAAGCCAGAGGCCGGGACCTGGAGGGCGTGTTGGGGCAGGAGGTAGGAGGTTCTGGGTGCTGAACCTGCGGGTGGCTGAAGGACAGTAGCAGGTCCAGGAAGAGCTACGGGAGTTTGGAAATGGTCGCGCTGCAGTGCCCGGCTGGGGAGTCCTTCCAGGTACCCGGTGTGGCCAGAGGCTTGGAGGCAGTGACAGGAGGAGAGGTTGCAATGACAGCACCCTGATGAGGTGTGACACCTGGATCTGGTGTACTGTTCCTCTCTCTGAAGGACCTGTGCTGGTCAGGGTTCCCCAGAGAACAGAAGCAGGGTGTGTGTGGCGGACGCAGAGGGATGGACAGGAAAGGAATGAAGCTACTGTTTAAGTATACCCGTCCTGAGGGTTCACTGTGGTGGCCACTGTTGGCCCGCCCTGCGGTGGCGGTAAACACACCCGCAGCCGGGAACCCACACCACTGCCTGTGTCCAGGGCTTTTTCATCTGGTGAAACTGTTATGGTGTGGCCCTGAGGTGTCCCCAGAAGCTCACAGTGAGACAATTTAAGAAGGTGCAGGGAGAAATGACTGGGTCAGTGAATTAACCTCTGATGGGATGAACTGGTGGTGGCTGGAGGCAGGTGGGGTGTGGCTGGAGGAGGTGGCTCACTGGGAGCATGGCTGTGGGGTAGATGTTTTGTATCTCCCTCTGCTTCCTGATCCCCATGTGAGCTGCTTCCCTCTGCCACGCTCTCCTGCCATGACAGTCAGCCTGACCTTGGGCCCCAAGGAGATGGAGGGGCCTTCCATGGACCAAACCTCTTCCTCCCTGCAGCTGAGCTGGTCTGAGCCTTGTCACAGCAGTGAAGAGCTGACGGACACAGACTGGGACTCCATGCTCATCCCTCGGCTCCTCAGTCCCCCATCTCTCGCCCCCGCAGCCCCCGACCGTTTCCTCTCTACGCATCTGACTGCTACAGGCACCTCGCCTGAGCAGAATTGCCCTCTGTGTCCTTTTGGGGCCGCCTTATTGTACTTAGTGTGACGTCTTGGAGTCTCACCCATATTGCATCATACGGCTCAGTTTCCTTCCCTCCCAACAGGTGCCCTTGTGTGGCACTGTGTGTCCATCTCTTTCTGTTTGCCCATTCATCCCCTGATGGGTGGGCCGAGTATGTGCTGCCCCATTTTATCTCATTGTGAGTAATGACACAGGTGTCCAAGATGTCTCCTAGACCCTACATCCTCTCAGCTCCTTGGAGTTCCTGGATCATGTGCTAATTCCCCAGTCAGCTCTCCCGGGATGGCTGGTGGCACTGCCACTGCACTCTCACCGACGCGCACAAGTGTCCCAAGTTCCCCTCGTCCTCTCTGACACTGTGTTTAGTTTTGATAGTAGCTGTCTTCATGGGCGTGAGGTGGGCCTTACTGTGGTCTTATTGTTTGTATTTCTCTCCTGATGAATGATGTTGAGCCAAGAGCAAACTACTTTAAGGAATTGGCTCACACAGTGGGCAAGGCTAGGGCATCTAAAATCCATAGGTCCTTAGGCAGCCTGGAGGCCTGGGGGAGCGCTGATGTGGCAGCTCTAGTCTGAGGACCACCTGATGGCAGAAACCCCTCTCCCAGGGACCTCAGTGTTATGTCTTTCAATGGATTGTATGAGGCCTGCCCACACCATGGAAGATGGACCAAAATGTCAGTCTTGTCTAGGATGATACTTGACCAAATGTCTGGGTGCTGTGGCTCAGCCAAAAGGACTCATCAGATTAACTGTCATAGGCCGTCAGATGTCCTAGGTGACTGACATGTCCCTGATGGGGACAGTGTGTCAGAGAGAGGGAAGAGTCTCTCTCCTTGTTGGAGGAAAAGTGAGGTGGTTGGCCGTGGGGTTACCTTGGGCCATAGGAAGTAGGTGGGGTCTTCTGGGGCCTTCACTACCATGATGACAGTGTTCATGGTCATTTCCAGGCTCAGACATGGGGGCTGTTTTGTAGGTCAGTTTCTGAAGAGGAGCCCCCTGTCTCCTGTTGGTTGGGTTGGTGTGGCTTGGCTGGAGATGCCCGTGTCCATGGGAAAGCTTGTGCCACCAGAGCCCGTGGAATCAGGCCGCAGCCAAGGGGAGACAGCTTTTCCCACATGTGACTTCCCTTGCAGATTACCTGGCACCTGGGAACCACCGTTGGAAAATGCCTGCTAAGTGGCCAGGCCATACTCCAGCTTTCTGCATGGTACCCTTTGCCTTTTCTCTCTGAGAATGTAGTCTTTGGGGGTACACTCATAGGGCTTGGTGCCAACCAACAAGGGTGTGGCCAGTGACGTCCAATGTGGCCACCAGGGCCCGGGGAGGTGTGCACATTCTGGAAGTGAAGGGGAAGGGGACACGGAGGTCCCATTCTGAGTTTGCTCACGGAAGCGAAACATGTCAGGGTTTAAAGGGCAGATGCTCCAAGAGCTGGGCGCTGTGTTTGGAAGTGGGTTTGGTGTCATGTGATTGTGACAGGGTTGATAAGGTGGTTACAGAAAGGCTCCTGCCCCCCACCCCTGCTGCAGCAGGGCAAGGATGGTGTGAAGGTGGGGTGCACACCATCAGTCCCAGGGGTGTCCCCACCCCCATCAGTCCCAGGGGTGTCCTCACATGCGCCTGCCCCGGGGTGCAGCGAGTGCTTTCTGATTCACGCCCCCCCATCCCCTGGACTCCTCAGGCTTCTTCCCCTCCATGTGGCTTCCCGTACCCGGGGAGCTTGGGCATGGCTGGAGTAGGGAACCTCGCTAGGAGAACACTGGATCTCTCATCTGTCAAGGCTCTTCGTTAACATGAACTCTTGCCTTGTACAACATCTGAAAATTAAAGAAGAAGAATCTGCGTGACAGGAACTTCCAGAGCCTGAGGGAGCCTTGGGTCCAGGGCTCACCTTGCTGCGTCTCTGAACAGGCTGGCAGAGATTGCTTCCAGAAGGTGATGGAGAGGGAAACAAGGGGAGCCCCCTGCCTCTGTGCTCAGAAGAGCTCTCACTACTGCTCTGGACCTTGCGAGTTGGACCCCGTGACCCCTCTCTAAAGCCAGTTTGCAGCTCCCCTCCCCTGCCCTCCTGCGCACCTGAGCTCGCCTGTCACAGCCCTGTAGGGACATCCTTACTTCTGACAGGACCCAACAAACAAGGGCTGGGCCCTTAGCTCAGGCCCCTGGGTACCTGCCCAGCTGTCTTGAACACATATAGGTACCTTCTACACCCAACCCCTTTCTGGTCCTGGATTCTGCCCCAACCCTGAGGGATGGTGGGGCCACAGGGCCCGGCCAAGTACAGAAGGGCCACAGGGCCTTGGCATGGCTGTGGGCAGGCCTGGCCCCTCTCTGCTTGAGGTCCTTCAGTTGAGAGGTTTCTAATGAATCTTCAAGGGACCCCACAACCAGAAGAGTACCCTGTACAGATTCACAGCCAGGACACCTGGGACTTTGCCCACATGCCCTCCTGGGGACAGGGAGCTGGCTTCTGCATACCCACATTCTAGAGTCCTAGGTGGGCCTGTGGAAAGGGTCTGAGTCAGGTCTCTGCTTCCTTTCCTCCATGAGAACAGCCTCACTGTGAATCTGTCTCTCCCTCAGCACTGGGAGAGGGGGAAAATGGTTTGGATTTCTTTTGAGCCCCCTTGGGCACTGATTGAAATTGATCAAGACCTTAAGTTAGCTCTCCTGTGGACATACTTCTTAAACATGGAGCATTTCTTATTGCTTACTGACTAGATTTTAAAAAGAGGTTCATCATTTCTGGGCCCCAGATCTGGGGCCCCCCAGCAATGGATTCTGAGGCATTTTGCAGTTTTCATGCCATCTACTCCTCCTTCCCTGAGTGTCTTTGAAACCTAGAATTTGTATCCTGCTAGACTGGCCTCACTTAGCTATCTTCACAGCCGGCTCTGCAGCCTGGGATTGGAAAATGTGCCTGAGCCTGTGTATTCTGTGGTGTAGCAATGGGGCAGGAAGCCAGGCTCTGAGCTTGCCTCTCCCATCCCTGGTGCTGGCTCTGGCCATTGCCTTGTGCTCACCCCCAAAGCACAGAGTACTTTCCACCCACCCAAAGCTGCAGGAAGGAAGGAGCATGCGGCCATCCGCAGGGTGCAGACATTCAGGTGTCCTGTGGTTTGGACATGCTGTCTGGGGTCTGGGGACCACAGTGGGAACTGGTTTGGTCTCGTCTCCCAGGCACAGGAGCTAGACGTCTGTGCCCTTTCTCCCCACCATCCACACTTGGGCCCCTTGCTCTGCTCATCTTCTGCCCTGCTGGACATCAGGTTTCTGAGGAGTGACACAGATACACCTTAAGGAAGATGCTCAGAATTTCAGTTCTCTGTCTTTCCAGCACATTCTGAGCATTTGTACATATCAGGCAAGAAATCAGACTTAAGGGCTTTTTCAAAGACCTACCTCCCTATAGAGACCAACAAAAATAGTGCTGGTCCTCATAGCAATGACTACTGCGTTGATATTGTTTGCTAGCAACTGAATAATCAGCAAATAAATTAAGGTAACCGGTGTCCGCCCATGTAGGAAAGGCGAGCCGTTTTGGCTATGAAGGATAGAGTCCTGGCTGTGCTGGGGAGCAGGGTCCTAGGTGGGCCTGTGGGAAGGGTCTAAATCAAGGGAAAGCTCTAGAAGTCTGGCCCTGGTCACAGGGGAGGTACAAAAGGAGGAGAACTGAAGGGGTGGAGGGGAACTGGAGGCAGCCTGGGTCTTTTCATTAGGCTGTACATTGCCTTTTGGGGGACTCTGGAAGGTTCTCCCACCTGATCCTTACAGGGGGCCTGGAGCTGGGCACAGCGAGGCCATTTTAACAGTTCTGCAGATGGAGGCACTGAGGTGTCGGTAGTGTGAGTTACACACAGTGTCACGTGGGCTACGTGGCTGGAGCACTCCTTGCTTCTGAAATCCCCTGGGACTTCTCTCGACCCAGAGTACAGAAGCCTTGAGGACCCTGTTCCCAGAAGGCTCTTGCCTCTCCCGCTTCCCCAGGAGTCACCTGCCTCGGCTGGGGGCTGACTGACAGCTGCCTCTGGCTGCAGCTGGCCCTGGCCTGGGTGGGGAGGTCACTGTGTGTGCTGCAGGCTGGCCTCTTCCTTCTCAGCTGCAAGAGCCAGAGGATGTTAAAAAATTTCCCTGAGTAGCCAGCTCCAGGACTGTGCTGGGAGGGGTGGCATGTGCTGGGGCCCTGCAGGCACGCTGGTGAGGTGCCGGGGGAGAGGGAGCAGCTGCCAGGCTCCAGATGGCCAAGACCCCAGGGGACCTCCTGGGTCACCATCCAGTCAATGCTGTGACACCCACCAGCGGCCCAGAGCCAGTCGATAGCCATCCTCATCTCCCGGCAGCCTCGGAAGTGGATTTACAACGACATGATAAAAATGAGGCTGTGTGATCAATGGATCCCTGGACGTCTCCTCCAGGAGACACCGACGTATATTGTAACAAAACTTTATTTTCCTCTGAAAATTGCCTACATGATTAATATGGCCCGACACAGCCCAAGCTGTTCCGAATAAAAAACAGCCTTTCCTGGCTTCCTCCTCGGGCTGCCCCCACCCGCAGCCCTTCCTCTCCTTCCTCGGTTCTCCCTGCTCAGGGAGCTCTGTGTGGCTCTCACGGGGAGGGTGCTACTTGGCTTTGTTCCAGGCTGGCACTGCAGTGGCTGAGACTGAGCATGAACAAGATCCAGGGCTATCTGGACCCAGCAGTGCTCCTGGGACAGCTGTGACAGGGCTCCCAGCTCACTCCTCCCCACACCACCTGCCACACACCAGAGGGCACAGCCCAGGTCCAGCCTGCCTGGGGCAGAGGGATCCTGCCCTCTAACTCTGTCCTCGAGCTGCTGTGGTGGCCTGGTGCTCCTGCCCTGGAGGTCTGGAAGGTTTCGGAAGAGTGGCCCTGGGCAGCACACTCCCCAGGCAGAGGCCCCTGCCTCTGCTGGATGTTGGCAGATGTGTGTCCCCTCTGGAGTGGCATCTCCGGGAGGGAAGGCAGCACTGTTGAGTGCTGGGCCCACCAAGGGCCCAGATGTGGGAGGAATAGACCCTGGAGCTCAGATCTGAGAGCAGACAGTGCATTTTGGAGGTGAGAAAAGTACTGTTGCATGAGCGGGGAGCCGGACTGGGAAAGGGGGAAGTCCCAGAGCGTGTTAGGCCGACTGCCACCGTGGGGCTGGGGACATGCTCTCCAGAGGAGGGTCCTGGGTATTCTTGCTTCCATTCCAGCAGTCCTTGGGCGGGGGCTCTGGGCCCAGGGGTCATTGCCTAGGTGGAGCATAGAGTGTTCAGTTCAGGACACGCGGGCTCCAGAAGTGGGCTCTGGGCAGGCATGCACCAAAGCTGGGCCAGGAGATATGGGGTGCGAGGGGGATACGGGTAGGACAGGTGGGGATGGACCGGAGACTGATGCTTCCCCTTTGCTTTGGGGAGACAGACATGGAAAAGAGGACCTGAACCCTGAGTACTCCCCTCCCTGGGTTTCACTCTCAGTTCTTAGACAAGGGAGGCCTGGAGGGACCCATGGTGCTGGCCTTGGGAGCGCTGTGTGACGGAGTGGCTGGATCCTCCCGTGTCCAGTGGTGCAGCACGACCTTCCCGCTTCTTCTGACCGGCTTCCCCTTCTCTGTCCCCAGGTGTAAGGAGCTCAAGTACTCCAAGGAGCTGCCCCAGATCTCCATCATCTTCATCTTCGTGAACGAGGCTCTGTCGGTGATCCTGCGCTCGGTGCACAGTGCCGTCAACCACACGCCCACACACCTACTCAAGGAGATCATCCTGGTGGACGACAACAGTGACGAAGGTAGGCCCAGCTGCCTGCGGTGGCCCGTGTCACCTGGATGGAGGTGCCACCTTCCTTCCCAGGATTGCTCCTGGGAGAGTCTGGGCTGATGCTGGTTCCTTACTGCTGGACTTCCTGGGCCAGGGTCTAGAGCAGTCTCCCTTTCTCTTACCTAAAAGAGTGATGGTGAAGGCCTGAATACCTCCGACCCCCGCTCCATTGTTCTTTTCTAAGAAGTGGATAACTAATCCTGTCCTGTTCAGGAACTGCTCATCTCAATCAGAATGGCCTTCTGGGCCATTGGGCCCAAAGCACCATGGGTCAGAGAGAGCGGTGTTTGTAGGTCGTTTGGAATTCAGCACTACTGGGAGCAGTCGATCAATTTAAAAAATGAAACAAGCAAATACCAGGTGGCAAAGCCAAATTTCCCTGGAGGTCCTGGGAGATGAGGTGCGCAGTGAGGAAGGTGGGCATTGCGGAGCGGGCCTCTCTGTTGGTGCCTGGCCCGTGTAGGCACTGTGCCTGCTTCAGGGAGGAAGCCTGCAAGCTCTCCACAGCCAGGACAGCCAGCAGTGAGCCCGCCTGACGGCCGGGTGCTGCCTCTGAGCAGCCGCAGGACAAGGAGAGAACACCCCTGCTTCCAGCGTGCTAAGCAGAAGGGTCACCCCGCCAGGCACTGGGGTGGGGAAGAGGGCAGCTGTGGGGGTCCTGTTTACATCCCGGTCACCTTCAGGAGCCGAGGCCGCTCTGCCCCTTCTGACCGCCCGCTGTTCCCGGGGGCCTCGAGTACCAAGCTGGGCACTCTGCCTTCTCTGGACCTCAGGTGGCTTGTAGACGCTGTCACTGGTGCACTCTCTTCCCTGGTGTCTTCCTTCATGTTGGGCCATCTTATTATCCATGAGACCTGACATTGGTGGTCTTCTTGGGAGGAAGAAGTTCTTCCAGGATTGAAGCTTCTGAATCATCGGGCAGGTCTCTCCTGACCTGACCTCTGCAGGTTCCGTGCTGTGCATCAGAGCTGGCCTCCGGCCACTTCAGCAGTACTCACAGGCACCTCCTGAGACCCCTGGCCTGTGCCCCTCCTGGGACCCCGTCCTGTACCCATCCTGCTGGCTGAGTCCTGCTGGTTCTCAGGTGTCCCCAGTGTGTCCCCTCCTTGCAGCCCCTGAGGGCGTCCCTTCTGGCCATAGTGCTCACTAGCTGTGACTTTGGGGCGTCTCCTCAGCTGGGCTCCCCGTGCTTGGTGGACTTTGCTTCAGGGCCTAGCTGGTGGACCTTCAGTGAGTCTCACCCAGTGAGGAGATGGGTGAGGAAGCCCAGGAGGCGGGGGCTGCAGCCATGCAGCTGGAGGTGGCACAGACAGCTGGAAACCCTGAGCTGGTGACTGCTAGTTAGGCTGCACTGGGCTGAGGATCCCGCTGGGTGCCTCCCTGAGAGGAAGCTCATCAGGGCCAGCAGAGGAGAGCTGGGAAGGCCAGGCGGGCTGCTGGTGCAGGCCAGCACTTGGTGCCCTGTGCTCAGCAGGGGTCTTGGGCTGGGCTGTCCTGGAAGCAGACCCTGAAATCAAGATCTCGGTGCAGAGGGCTCATTTGGACGCAAGGACAGCACCAGGAGCTGTGGGGCTATGGGGAGCGGGGAGGGGAGGGAAGGCAGCCCCCAAAGACGGTGTGCAGCAACAGGCGCAGAACCCCAATGGGCAGTGCCAGGAGCCATGCCAGTTGCCCCAGGGTGAGCCTGCATCGGGAGCCGCGGCGCTTAGGCCCCTTCAGCACTAGGCGCTGTAGCAGCAGATGTTTCTGGGGCTCACCACGAGCAAGCTCCACTTCCAGAGCCCTGCAAGGACCAGGGGTCAGAACAGGCAGGCCCTGAGCCCACTCTGGTGCCAGTTCAGGTCTGAACAAAGACATCCGTGGTGCAGAGGGGGAGCAGAGGTCCTGGGGCCAGTCAGACCTCCAGGCCCATCCCTGTCCCCTCCGCCCTGGCCCCTCAGTACCCAGGGCCGGAGTTGGCTCTGCTAGCACCATTGCTTCCCATTTCCTGGTCTAGTCTCCATATTTTCTCCAGAATGCCTTCTCTCTAACTAGAGGAAGAATTTATTTACTTTTTATTTTATTGAGATGTGCTTTTGTACTGAGCATTATCAAGTGTTGTAAATGTTCTCATCTACGTGAAAAGCCCCCCACACCGTAATCATGGAATCAAATTCCTGCCAGATATGAGTTTTGTGTATGTAGAAAGACTAGGAGTTTATTTTCTCAAGTCTTGTCTGATAATGGTCTTTTAAAATCGCCGTGCACAGTGACCATTCCTCCCTGTGTTCTTAATAATATTCGGTTTATGCCTCTTGTGTTGGTTTCTCTGGCAGCTACCGATGGTGTCTGCACGCCCTCGATATTAGTGGTGGTGGTGATCACCATGTGATGCCCTCTTTATCTTAAAAGCATCCCTTTTTTTTTTTGCCCTGAATTTAGTTCTTCTAACATTAATATTGCCATCCTTGCCTACCTTCGGCTCAAGTTTGATTAAAACGTTACTTTTCCAGTCTAACAGTTTTGTTTTCTGAACTTAAAAGCAATGCGTGCTCTTTGCAGGAAAATATGAATATATGGAAAAGGAAATATAATGGGAAAAAGCAAACACTGAAGAAACTGGCAGGAGGCAGCTGCTCCTTCACGTGCCCTAAGCCCTCTTAAATGCCATCTTACATAGTGAAGAT
Source organism: Spermophilus citellus (assembly GCF_964194105.1). NCBI lineage: Eukaryota > Metazoa > Chordata > Mammalia > Rodentia > Sciuridae > Spermophilus > Spermophilus citellus. The sequence goes on along the minus strand of NC_138187.1, from coordinate 24,209,004 downwards.
CACAGAGTATAAACAAGTCCATTCTCGGCTTTTCTCTTCCTGACGTATAAAGCATGATCATTTCCCATTTTATTAAAAAAGTGCGAAGGCATCATTTCAATGAGGTTAGAGTGGCCTTTCTCTGGCTGCACGAGGCCATGGTCCAGCTTGGCCCAGGGGTGGGTGAGAGGAGCCAGGTGACTCTACATCAGCCCAGATGAGACGGGACGGCTGCATTTCCCTTGTTAGGGTGCTTGGTGGTGATGATTAAGTCCCATTTCATTCAGCAGCAAATGGAAGTGGCTCAGGCAAAATGGCCAGGGCCACTGCTCAGTCGAGCGTTTGCTCACCACCCTGGTCATGTCTGGGCTGCAGGAACATCTGACAGTTCCTGCGGCTTCTTAGCTGGTGCAATTCTCTTGGGTGCTGCCACACAGTTCTCTGACTCCCCTGGGACTGTCTTGGCAGCTGCCCTTCCTGTCCCTTAGCTGCCTGCTGCCCTTGGGATGCTCAGGATTCTCAGCATCAGGACACCAGGGGAGGTGCCTGCTCTGTATGCCTTTGCCCAAATCGTGCCTTGCAGCCCAGAACTGCTCCACCCCTCCCCGTGCTCCGCACAGAGTGTCCTGACTCCTGGTGGCACCCGGGGCCTTGGAACTGGCACTCAGCTGGACCGTGGCACCTGCCCTTCTCCCCTCAGCCTTGGAAGTGGCTTCTTGCCCTCATTTCCTCTCAGCAGGAGGCTTCACCCCTAAAGACCGGAAGCCCTTCCCACTCTTACGCTGCCTCTGAGTTCTCCACCTGGGTCTTGATCTAGGTCCTCAGCCTTGTTTTGCCCCCTTTTTCTTTGGGGTTGCTGGCGAGGGGACATCCAGGTGCATGGAGCTATATGGGCCATTATGTTTTACATCCCTGTCATTATTTCATGCCTGGACATCTTTTATTTATTTTCCCTTTTCTAATTGAGGTCAAATGCATCACTGCAAAGTGTAGAATTTGGTGGCTTTCGGTGGGTTCACCACTTTCTAATTCCAGAAGATTTCTAGTGTTCCCCCAGAGAAACCCCATACCTGGTATCCCCCAAAAGCTCACATGTAAAACAGTGCAAGAAGGTTTGGAGGAGAAATGATTGGGTTATAGCCTTAACCTAACCAGTGGATTGATCTCTGATGGGATTACCTGGTGTTAATTGGAGGCAGGTGGGGTGTGGCTGGAGGAGGTGATTCACTGGAGGTGTGGCTGTGGGGTAGATATTTGTATCTGATGAGTGAAATCCCACTCTGCTTCCTGATCTTCATGTGAGCTGTTTCCCTCTGCCTCGCTCTTATGCCCTGATGTCTTGGTTCACCTTGAGCCCCAAGGGATGGAGCCAGCCTTCTATGGACTCTGAAACTCTGAGCCCCTAAACACCCTTTTCTCCTCTACAGTCGTGTTGGTTGGGTCATTTAGTCATAGCAGCATAAAAAGCTGACTAAAGCGGGTTGTTCCTACTGTTTGGCTGTTAGCAATAGTGGTGCCCTGAACACTCAGGTGTCAGTATCCGTGTGGACATGTTTTCAGTGTTCTTGGGGACATACCAGGAATGGCCTTGCTGGGTCGTGAGAGATCTAGGTTGACTCTCTGAGAAACCATTAGACTCTTTTCTGTAGCAGCAGCACCATTTCACACTCCCACCAGTGACACGCAAGGGTTCCACTTCCCCACATCCTCGACCACACTAGCTACTTTCTTTTTCTAAAACATTAAGGCCATCCTCATGGTCATGGGTTGGCATCTTGTGGTTTTGATTTGCATTTCCCTAAGACTAATTGTTCGAGCCTCTTCCCATGTGCTTATTTGCCATTGGTCTACCTTGTTTTGGAGAAATGTGCATGTGAGTCCTTTTCCTTTTTTAAACATTTGTGTCTCTATTGTTGATTTGTAATTGATTTTTATATACCCCTACTCTCCCTTATCAAAAATATTCTACAAATATTTTCGCAAGTGTGTTTGCAAATGTTTTCCCTTGTGTGGATTTTCTCCATGTTCTTGATAGTGTCCTTTGATGCACTGAAGTTTTTCATTTTGATTACAGTTTGACTATTTTTCCTTGGGGTTCTTGAACTGTTGCTGACATGTCTAAAAACCTGTGTCTTCACCCAGGTCACAAAGACTTACATCGATGTTATCTTCTAAGAGTTTTATAGTTTTAGCTCTTACATTTGGGTATTTGTCAGTTGTGAGCTAATTTTTATATATGGTTTGAGGTAGGGGGCCAAGTTCATGTTCCTCACAGGGGTGAGAGTTCTCCCACCAACATTTGCTGAAGAGACTCTTCTTGCCCAGCATCTTTGTCAAACCCATCTGGCTGTGATTGTGAGGGTTATGTCCACACTCTCACTGCTGCTTTATGACCTGGTCTATTCCTAACCCTTGATAACTGCTCTTTGGTGATACCTTTTTAAACTGGTAAATGTGAGTCCTTCATCCCTGTTCTTCTCTTTAAAAGTGATCTTGTCTGTTCTGGGTCCCTGCACACACCGTGAATCGTAGGACCCAAGCAGACATTTCTGCAGGAGAAGGTGGTTAGAAGTGTTTCAGGGAATGCGGAGGATCTACCGGCCTGGGAGTGCTTCCGTCTTGATTTTAAAATTCTGTGAACACAGACATCTCTCTGTTTAGATGGTTCTTCCTTAATCTCTTCCAACAATGTTTGATAGCTTCCAGTATCCAAGTCTCACAATTCTTTGGTTAAATTTATTTCCTAAGTATTTTATTCCTTCCGAGGCTAGGATAAACGGAATCTTTTCTTTATTTTCAGTTCAATGCTAGAGTATAAAAATACAAATCAATTTTTGCATATTGATCTTGTATCCTTTATCTTTGCTGAATTTATTAGCTCCAACAGTCCTTCCTTTGGTGGACTCCTTAAAGCTTTCTGTGTGTGTGTTGGGAGGGGTGTATGTGTGTACATATATGTATGTGTGTATGTATGCATGTGTGTGTACGTTTTTTCTGTGCACGCATGTGTGTGTAAGTGTGTATGTATGTGTGTATGTGTGTGCATCTGTGTGTGTGTATGTATGTGTATGTGTGTATGTATATATGTGTGTGCATGTGTGTGTATATGTATGTGGTATGCATGTGTGTATGAATGTGTGTATGTGTGCATGTGCGTGTATGTGTGTGTGTTTGTGTGTGTATATGTGCATATGTGTATGTGTGTGCATGTGTGTATGTATGTATGTGTGTGCATGTGTGTGTGCATGTGTATGTGTGTATGTACGTATGTGTATGTGCATGTATGTGTATGTGTGTATGTGTGTGCATATGTACATATGTGTGTGTGTGTGTATTCATGTCATTTTCAAACACTGATGATTTGCATCTCACTGTCTCATCTGGAGGTCTTTGATTTCTTTTTGTTCCACTTTTCTGGCCCCTCTAGGAACCCTGTGAAATGTGCTTATTAATACACACCTCTTCTCCTGCCAGGTTAAGGACAGGAACGCTGCCCCAGGGGCCTTCCCGAGAGTTGACAAAAGCGCCTTCTAGAGGTGACAGCTGAGTCCCGAGTAGCCCAAAAGCGTGGGCAGGCTGCCCAGAAGCTTGCAGCGGGGTCGCTATGTGCGCCGGGCACTAGATAAAAGGCAAAAATACAGCCAGATGGAGTGGCTGCCCTGTGCTTTCTGTCCTGAGTCACCAGGGCCTGCTGCCTACCCCAAGGAGGTCAAAGCAGATCACATCAAGAGAAGAGGAGTGTCCTCGGCAGACGAGGCAGCCTGTACAGGAGAAGGCCTGTGGTCAGACGTCCAGTGAGCAGGCAGGAGTGGGAGCTGGAGTCCTGAGGCACGTGTGGCCACTTACAGGGAGGCGCGTCTGCAGGAAGGACCTCTGCTGCCCGGCCTTGGCCTGTGCCCTTCTGCCCGTGCCCTTCTGCTCGCTGGGGCCTGGCCTCCCGCCTCCCTCTCCTGTGCTGCATCCATACCATCCCCTTCTGGGTCCGTGGGCCTAATTTGGTAAATCACAGCAGCTGGAAGCCTCCCTGGAAGGCCTGCAGGGTGGGGCAGTCGGGAGGCCACACATGTCTGCAGAGGCCTGTGTTTTGCGTGTGGCGTGGCCTGCTGCAGGTGGGGCGCCTTCCGGCAGAAGTGTGATGACCAGCTCCTTGCTCTTCATCTTCACTGCATGTCGGAAGAGCCCAGGTCTCCGAGTCCTAACTCTGTTCCCACTTTCTGGAAGCCTGTGGAGTCTGCAGTCTCCCCAGAGCTTTGACTCTCACAGTGATGAGCCTCCGCGGGAATCAGTCTTGAGCCATCAGACTGGACATCTGGTGGCTTCTCTCTGGAATCTAATGTCCATCAGTTTGGGGAAATTTCCTTGGGATTTTAAATGGGCAGCCCTTCCCCATTCCCTCTATTCTGAGTCAGCATCTCCCAGGATCCTGGGAACTCCCAAGGTCGACCCCTCGTTTCCTTATCTTTTCAGGTCTTTTTACTCTCTTTGTTCTTGTCAGTTTTATCTTTCCTCCCACTCTTCAGTTTTTGAAATTCTTGCTGGGACACTTTTACTTCCAAGTGACCATCTCATCTTCTGAAGGTCCTACTTGCAGCCTACTGTCCTTATTTGATGGAAGCAGTCATCTTTGCAGCCCTGGGGGACGTCCAGCCCGCCTTTGTTTTGTTTTTAGGCTTTTCCGCCAACACAGTCTGTGCCCAGGTGCCTTCTGCTGTCCATCCTCTATCTCCTATTGTCCGTGTGGAGGCCATCCTCAGAGGCCCCCCGGGTGCCAGCTTTTGGGGATCTCACCAACTGGGCCCACACCCCCAGGAGCTGAGGAGGGGAGTTGTGGGATGGGGCAGGAACTTGCTTTGAGAAGGTAAACTGGGGTTTGGGGGACAGACGGTGCTGGTGGCCGCCCAGTCGTGTGAATGTGCTGAATGGCCCTGGATCATGCACCTCAAATAGTTAAAATGGTCAATTTCACATTCTGTCTGTTTATCAGTTTTAAAAGAGCCAATTAGTTGGACTGGGGCTTTGGATGTGGGGCCATGTGTGTAGGCTGCAGGTGAAGTGGATGTGGGGTCACAGCGACCCCCACCTCTCAACCCCCTTTGCTGCACATTCCTCCATCTGCTTCTCCCTCGTCCCTCATCTGGGAGGTACTGGAGCTGCCAGCCGCCCACTGCAGTTTCCCTGGGCTGCCCTGAGATGGGGTCCGTTCCCCATTGTGGGCTGGGGGCCGGCTGTCAGACTGCTGGGGTGTACAGAGTATTGTCATGATTCCTATTTTGTTTTAGGGATTATTGATCTTGTACTGTGCCTAGTTTATGAATCAAACTTCATCGTAGCTATGCGTACATAGGAGAAAGCGTAATGTTGGGGCATGGCACTCTCCAGGGTGTCTGGAACATGTCCTCCATGATGAGGGGCATTGCTGTCCACGGAGGAGGCCAACAGCTCGTGGTGTGACTGATCTGCTAGCTCCAGCTCATTCGTTAACACTCACCTTACGTCACCCACACCAGGAAGCCCTCCAGGATTTCCCAAGTGTTGCTGAACTGGGGCCTTTCATCTCTGCTCCCTGGCCTCAGTGCATCATTTGACAGAGCACTGGCCATGTGGTGCCCCTGTCCATCTCTAACATGAGACGCTCAATGGCAAGACCTGTGGCCCTCTGCCCTGAGCCCAGGGCTGACATGCTGCTCGGTAGTGAGGGCCGGATGAGCTAAGCTCGAGTGCACAGTGCACAGATTTCCCTCATCTCTGGCACCATTCTGGAAGCTTCTGTGAGTGGCACCATTGTACGTATTTTGGCTTCAGCAGGTTTGCTATTTTGGTGGGGGTCTGAGATGCCATCTGCTAGGGTTTGGGTCTGGGAGGACCCCGGAGGCCCACGATCCAGGGGCTCGGTCTGCAGCTTGTCACTGTTGGTGGGGGTGGAACCCCAGGGTGGTGGTGTCAGGTCACCGTGGGTGCCTACAGAGGGGAGTGAGGCCTGGCCTCCTCCCTCCTTCCCTCCTCCTCCTCTTGGCATTCCGACCATGAGGCGAGTGGTTTGGCTCTGCTGTGCCCTGCCACCAGGACCAGACTTCCAAAGCCACGGGCCAAATAAGCCTTTCCTCTTTACAAGCTGACCATCCCAGGCGTCAGTCACAGTGACAGAGAGATGACAATACAAGCTAGGCCACCACCTGTCCCCAGTGTTACCCTACAGGCTTCGTGGTAACCTGGGTGCTACATGCCTTTCTGTGACATTGCCACGTAGAGGGAGCACTGATCCGCATCTTTGCCTGGTGGCACTCAGAGGCTGAAAGCAGAACGGCCCGGTTAGAAGCTTTTCTGAGGGAGATCGTCCCCTCTGGTCTTCCAACAGGGATGTGGGAGAGGCGCCCACCTGGCACCGCTGGCTGCCCTTCCTGGTGTACACTTGCAAGATGGGAGGATCTTGTGTTCTGGGGAGATAACATTCTTCCCTGTTGGGGAAGTTCTGAGTGACAAGCCAGGAGACATCTTGTTATCACACTGCCACACACTTGGCCGGTCCCTTGTGCAAACCCCGCCTGCCCCTCCTAATCAGAAGCAAGTCTTGTTTTTGCCCCCAATCAGATCCCAGCAACATGGCAGCATCTGCTCGTGGCCTGTCATCGCAGACAGTGAGGCGTTCACACTGCGCTCCCGCACGGGAGATAAGCGGGGAGCTCCAACCTGCGCTGCACACGCCACGTGGCCCCACAAACAGAAGAGTAGAAACAACCAGAAATAGTCTGAAATCAGCGCAGATTCATAGGGAGTCACAGGATGATACAGGGAGTTAGTAGAGTCTTCACTTAGTGCCCCCCTGGGGGACATCTTACAAACAGTCACAACCAGGAAATTATCTCGGGTACAATCCAAAGGGCTTATTCTGACTTCACCAGTTAATGCATGCGCGTGTGTGCACACGTATGTGAGAGGGCGCTCTCTTCAGTTTTTATCACGTGTAGACTTGTGTATCCACCACTGTGTCAAGATGGCTCCCTCCTGCCGCCTCTCTGTGGCCCACCGCCCGGCGACCACTCACCTGCTCTCATCCCCGTGGCTTTGGTATTCCGAGGATCCTCTGTAAGTTGACCCACCGAGTTGTGACCTTTGAGCTGTCTGCGTGCTCATGTGGTCCTCTGGACAGACATTCCCCGGCTCCTCTGTGCCTCCGGTGGCTTCTCCTAATTCTCTGTGAACTCGAGGCTTTGGCTCACATGACAACCTGGGCGCTCACCTGTCCCGGGACCTTTGTGTTGTTTTGCCTGAGCACGTTCACAGCGGAGGCTGCTTGGAGCGTTTGCAGGTAACTATTTGTGTGAAATGCATTTTCTCAGGAGTCCATGTTCAGAGTGAAGGTGTGGGTCTCGGGGGTGACGCATGTTCTGATGGTCCCTTTGGTCATTTATTCCATTTATGTGAAAAGTTCCTCCTTTGGCCTTGGGGACCACATGGCACCGCATTCCAGCAGAACCAGGAGATCATCCAAAAAGTGGGTTGACAGTGTGGCGCTCACCAGGACCTCACCCTGAGGTCCCCTAGACAGGGTCCATGACACAGGAATGCTAGCGGGTCACACGGAGCCCTAGGATGGAGCAAGGGCCGGCCAAGGCTGTCTCAGACTTGCCTCTACCCTGTTGGCTTGTAGACCCAGTCCTTGTAGAGGAAAGACGGCTGCTGGTGTGGCCCAGAGTCTGTATCTTACAGCTTCAGCTTTTGAGTAGAGACAGGTCTGTTTCTCCAGAGAAAGGAAGTGGGGTTCCATCCAGGACAGGTCCCCCTTGGACCTAAGGACGATGGCCAGGGGTACATGGTCAGGAACAGCCTCATCATACCCCAGTTACCACGTGTCCATCAGGCAGCACCTCCAGACAACAAGCTGGGTGTGGGCAGGGTGGACACGCTTGCTGTGGGCTTCTACGGTGCACAGGGACAGCGTGGGCTGTGGCAATGTCACAAGGACCCTCAGCTACAGTTCATGCAAGCTGGGGTGGTTAATGTCCTCTTTGTGAAGGACGAGGCCATGGGTTGGACCCGGGAGAGTTGGCACTGTTGACATGGGAAGAAACAGCAGCCAGAGGAAGTGTCCGGGTGGAGGTCCAGAGGCAGAGGGGCTTGAGACACACAGGGCTGTACAAATGGGAGTCCAGGAGCCATGATGCAGGGGCAGATGGCCGCTGTGGAGAGGGCCCCATCAGAGACATGGTCTGGCTGGGTCCCAGGATTGAGGAGGGGCCATCCTTGATGGGCAAAAGCAGGAGGAGCAGAACAGAAGAGCCAGGGATGTCTCAGTCCTGGATGGGGAGAGGTGATGAACCCAGAGCTCTTGTGCAGGAATGTTCGGAGGGGAGGTGATTAGATTATGAGCGCTGTAGCCTGATCGGTGGATTAATCCATTTGATGGATTGATAATTTGAATGGATTAATGGGTGGTGGCTGGAGGAAATAGGTGGCTGAGTGCCGCAGTCTGGAAGGGCACAAATAACCGAGCCGCCACAAAGCCTTGTAGGTTCAAACAGCATCTCTTTATTCCTGAACTCTCACCCGCACTCTACACACACTTCCCGGGAACACACTCCCTCCACCGGGCTCCGCGCACCAATTCTCCCGGGACCCTGCGAGAACTCAATGGGAACTCCGAAGTAGCGGGCACCCAAGGCAGCAGGATCTGCCCTAATCCTGGAGCCGCCCTATTCCCGGAGCAGGGTCACCTATCAACCATTCCCTCTAGCAAAATGCCAGGCGTCATTCTGACTAAACTGTGGCTCTCAACAGCTGAGGGGTGCCCTTGGGACCATACTGTCCCTGGCTCCTTGCACTCAGGCTTCCTCTGCCCCGCCCCTCTCCTGAGCCACACAACTCTCCTCCTCCATGCCCTGCCGCCATGATGTTCTGCCTCACGGCTGCTGGGGCCATGGAGTCGGCCAACAGATTGAACCTCTGAAACTGAGGTAGAATACTCTCCTCTTCTGGTGCCCTGGGGGGTGTTTAGTCACAGGGATGACAAGCTGGCTGACACAGGGACTGGGCCTCAGCCTGAGTTCTGGGGGGCAGTGAACCATACTCAGGCCTCAGTGCAGCTTGATCGGGTAGGAGTGCTTACTGTCCCTGCTAACTGTCCCCTGACTCCATGCAGCACATCAACAGGCATGCTTGGGACCAGGCTGTGGCACTGCCTTCCCCAAGTGTCCCCAGTCTTCGAGTGAATGTGATTGTGTCCCAAGCGTCCTCCCTCCTTCCATCTTCATCTTTTTTCCACGGTGCTCTCTTTGTGCATGTAGATGAGCAGTGCCTCTGCTCGTTCTTGCCACACGGTCGGGAGCCTGGGGTGCCAGCTGCTACAGAGGTTTGGTATTCGCAGAGCAGCCAGATGTCCCACCGTGGCACCCCAGGCCACATCTGCTCTGAGTGGCTGGTGTCTGTGCTTGTGGCTGTTGTGAGGACCCCAAGTTCTGCAGGCTGCACGTAGAACAGGTTTCGCTGCATAACTGACCTTCACATGGGCGTGACCGCAGGCCCAAGGGTCCATGCTGCCATTGACCTTGAAGAATTCAGGGGTCTGAATCCAGGGGACTCTGCAAGCTGGAGAAGGGGCAGGGCCAGAGGGCTTGCATCTCCTGTTGCCCCATCCCCGCTGCCCGGTGTGTTTGAGGAAAACCGGGGAGGAATGGCTAGGCGCCTGGAGCCACCCAGTTCTCCCAGGGGCTCTCATTTCTGTGTTCTGTCCTGTCCTTCCTTAATGACTGTGACGCTTGCTGTTTCAAGGCACAGATCTGCCAACTTCAGAGCATTCAGAATCGATATCACAGTAAATAAGAAACGTAATGAAAGAAAAACACACTCTGGCCTGTGGACAAATTTTGTCCCTTACATTCACAGTGTTATTGGGACCAGCGGCAGGTGCAGACTTCCCCGGCCTTTTGACAGGCAAGTAAGGGGGTGCTTTTAATTTGGGGGAGCAGCTTGGGGTCCCCACCTCCTGTTGGTGAGGGTCACGCGTATTTGTTGTTTAAAGGGGAGACTGAGTGAGAGAAGCCACGGAGAACCTTCCTTCGGCAAGGAACAGAGGCCACGGCTCCCTCTCCAAGCGCCCTCCGCACAGGCTGAGTGCCGTGTCAAGTGTGGCACTGGGTGTCAGCTCCTCGCGGCTCTTCTTGGTCTTCTTCTCAGTCCTCTTGCTGTCTTTGGCCCTTGCTTTGGTCTCACCGTGGAATCGCCCTGCAGATGCTTCCCTGTGGTCTCCCCGAGAGCCTGCCTCCGCTGCATGTCCGTCTGGGGCCTCTTTTCCGCTCCGGCTGTCCTCCCTGTCCTCAACAAGTGTGTCACTTAAGCCCGCAAAGCCGGGGGGTTGCTCGGAGAATGAAACCTTCGTCCTCCCACCTCCTGTGACTTCATCCCTCATCTTTGCGTGTCTCCATATGGCAGTTCCTCCAGCCCAGGATGGCAGGGCCAGCACACTGCCCTGGCAGCAGGTGTCCTGGGATGCATGGCTCTGACGTCACCTGGCCATTGACACCCTCGTGATCTGCATGGCCCCTGCTCTGGGAAGCACTGACCACCATCAGTGCAGGGCAGCCCAGCAGGGGAGGTGCTGCCTCGGGTCCAGAGCCCAGGCTGGCCAACCTCCCTCGGGCTCCGCCCCTGTCCCCACCCCACCCCACCCCACCATCAGCATGGGTGTCCACGGCTGCAGATTCACAACAGAATGGGGTTCATCATTCTGGAGCCTCATGCTGGCCTGGAGTAGGATTGTTCACACCCGTGGTCCCCCTGGGAACATACACGGGTGCTTCAGAGACACTCACAGGAGCCAGTTCTCAGGACAAGCCCAGGTCAGGCCTCAGCAAGGTCACATGAGCAGACGAGCTTGGGATATCATGACGTCACATCCACAAGAACCAGAGGCAGATAGACAATGTGTAGGCATGTCACTCACAGACTGTAGCCTTGCCAAAGTCACTGGCTCTCTGCCTTCGTCCCTTCAGGCTGCTGTGACAACATACCTTGGACTGGGTAGTTAATAAGTAGCCATCCGCTGTCCGTGGCCTGGAAGTCCAAGGTCAAAACAGGTTTGATGTGGTGCAGATCTGGTCCCCAACCACCACATTGAGGGATGAGGATCGTCCTGTGGGAGTCAGGGGGACACAGACGTTCACGCCATAGCAGCCCCTCTGAGCCTCAGTTTTCTGGTCCATAAAATGGATCTTTCAGAGTCCTTAAGAGGATGGAAAGACCAGGCGCTGGCACACGCCTGTGATCCCTGTGGCTCAGGAGGCTGAGGCGCAGGATGGTGAGTTCCAGGCCAGCCGCGGCAACTTAGCTGGGCCCTGGGCAGCTCACCAAGACCCTGTCTCAAAGTAAAACATGAAAAAGGGGGCTTGGAATGTGGCCAGGAGGAAAAGAACCCCGGGTTCAGTCCCCAGCACCAGGAAAAAAAAGAGTCCAAAGTGCTGATCCAAGTAAGCGGCCACCTCAGCACGGGCAGTGGTGAGCACCCAGTGAGTGTGAAGACAGGAATCCTGGAGCTTGCAAGGCGGCCTGGAGAAACCGTGAAGGGGGTCTGCTCTGGCCGGGTCCTGCTCCAGAGCCTTCGTGATTACTAACATTTTTAGTCAGCTCCGTTGGCAATTTGGGGATATAAATATTTCATTATTGATATAGACAAGCACAGTGTTTGAGATGTCTGAAAAGGATGCTGTCAGCAGAGGGAAGCTTTCCCTGTGAGCAGCCTTGCGCTTGGGGCCTCCCTCCGTGGACACCCTTGGAGGCCATCTGAGGCACCCAGCTATGTGCATGCATTTGGTCAAATTTACAAAATAAGATTTTTCTTTTCTTTTTCAAAAGATGATTCCCTCAAATTGAAAATAAAACCCAAATTCATGTCTGCGACTTACTGTCTCCGTTTGATACAGAAGAAACCCACGTGTCAAGGGACCAAGGTGTCATCCAAGTTTCTCCCCAACCCCACGTTCTTTTTCAGTTTTAGATGATATTTTTAAAAGTTTTGTTTGGTCTTCGCATGGCTGCTATTACACATCTAATTGGCTGGTTATTTTTATTTTAGGCATGGATGTCTTTTCAGGCATACCTGGAAATCCAGGTGTTTCAAGTCTATTTTTTTATGCTCTTCCAAAGCTGATTCTCACATACATAAAACATGAGATTTCTTAGAGAAGAAAAGATGCTTCAGAAGTGTGGAGTGTTCTAATTAATGCTGGTGCTCAAGCCCTGTGTTGAGGTCCATGTCTTCCAAGCTGACTGTCAGAGCCCCCAGCTTCAGTGAGCTGGGAGTTCCCATGGGTCAGCTGAGCTCCGTGTGCGTGAGCGAGATACATGGGCTGGATCTTCCCCTCAGGGACACCTCCTCACTGTCCGGGGGAGCTCAGAGCAGGTCCAGTTGGGAGGACAGGGGTAGCTTTAGTAACCTGTGTGGTATAAAGCACAGGCCAGGAGCAAGGATCCGCCCTGGAGAATCCAGGCCCTTAGGATCCTGGGGCGGAAGGTAGCCAGCTGACCAGAGTGTGCTTGGGGGCAGTTTCTAGTCAACCAGTTACCAACATGGGGACCGAAGCCACATGTCCCAGAATATGTATGGAATCAGATCTTCAGTGAGACCTCGGTTTTGAGTCAACCAGCCCACCTTCAAACTGACAAAGGCCACAGACACAAAGGACCACATACCGTGAGGCTCCGTTTTAAGGGAGTATCTGGAGTAGGCCGATTCCTAGAGGAGCCATTAGCGGGGCTGGGTCAGGAGAATGGGGACCAGTGCTTCAGGGGTTTGCATTTGGAGCTATAGTTCCAGACCTGGGTGGCGGTGATGGCAGCACGACGTTATGAAGGTACGTCGCGCCACTGTGCTGTGCATTTTAAAATGGCCCAAATGGCGCGTTTTAGTGACAACAAGAAAGCCATGAAGAAGGACCAATTAGAGATGTTTGGGTTTGTGTGGGGACCAGCCGGGGCCCTGGTCAGCCCCACTCAGGCTGACGGAGGAGGGATAGTGTGGGTAGGAGCTGGACAATCACACTCCCCCAGGCTCCCAGGTGAGGCCCACTCTGAGCAATGCTGGCTTAGAGGCAGGCACTTTGGTTTTGTTTTTTAATTGGAACACGCCATATGTGCACTTTTCTTGTCCCCAGCTGTCACAGCCCGTGTGTTCCCAGCGAGCAGCATGCCCAACCCCAGCAGCTGCTAGCAGTGAGAGGTGTTGGCAGCACGAGTGGCAGGGGGTGGTAGAGGACCTGATGGCAGCGGAAGGAACATGGGTGGGATACAATACTAGGTGCTATCACAGTCCCCCTCATGGCATTTTTGCTTTCCAGAGACTCAGTTACCTACAGTCTACCTCAGTTAAAAAATATCAAATAGAAAATCCCAGAAATAAGGAATCCACACTTTTCAGTTTGCATGCCTTTCTGAGTAGCCTGATGAGATCTCATGCAGTCTTGCCGTGTGCCTCCTGGGATGTGACCATCCCTTTGTGCAGTGTATCCTTGGTGTATACACTACCCACCTGTTAGTCATAGCCACCTCAGTTACCAGATAAGCCATCATAGTACTGTAGGGCCTGTGTCCACAGAGCCATTATGTTAGTTTAACACTGTCCTTGGTTTCAGGCCTCCACTGGGGTCTTGGAATGCACACCCCTGGAGTAGGACTGTTATTTTAGTAGTAGGGATAGTCAGATGGGAGCAGGAGAGCAGGAGCCAGGAGCGTATGGGGTCCTGACGGAGGGAACAGCCCAGCTGTGAGACTGTTCCGTGTAGGTGCAGCTGGCCATCACGGTCCTAGCTCTGGAAACAGCATGGAGATCCTCACCATTTATGCTGAGGTCATTTCTGAGAGGTCCAGTATTTCAACCAATACAGGATAAAAAGGGTCTAGTAGGTGGGAAAGGCCAAGATGGGACCCTGGAACCCATGTGCAGTAGGGTGAGCCGTATTTCACACACGGGGCCAGTTCACAAAGAGCCAGCTAGCCTGTCACCTATGGAGTCAGGCTCTGGTGTGTGTCCACAGAACCCTGGTCCCTTGGAGCCTGTTAGGCAAGTTCATGGGTGGTGGAGTTTCTAGAAACCTTCGTTTGCACCTAAGTGGCTTCTCCGGAGCCTCCACGCCTGAGGGAGAGGTGGGACGTTCGGCTGTTCCCCTCAAGGCTCACTAACGAGGGGAGGGAGGAGAGGTGAGCTTCCCCCCCTCCCCCCCAGCCCGGCCAGTGTGGCCCCTCCCTCAGGCCACACACCTGCGGAACGGAGGAGCCTTCCGGGCTAACCTAGTCCCTGAGAGGAAGGACTCCACTGTCGGCCTACCCTCTAGGTTGCTGAAAGCGGGGCTCTGGAGAGAATGCCCCAGGGACGCTCTGCGCTGGCTCCGTTCTTGTGCCCTCCTCCTCACCAGCTCACGCTCCCTAAGCCTGGACGACAGGCTGCCTCACTGTTGAAAGCAGGTGTATTTCCCTCGCCAGCCCCTCCTGGTCACGGGCAGTGCTCGCGTCTTCCCTCCCGACTCCCCCAAATACTGTTTATCAAAATTGTGAGAAATGCAGGGATTCCCAAATGGCCCGGGGCCAATCTGATATTGGATTTCATCTAACACTGGAAGGTAAGCATTTATCTCTGCAGAAATAGGTTTTTGTTTTCTTCTCTGAGTTTGCTGGTAAGAAAATATGAAAACATAGGTGAATGTTTTTCCGGCTCTCCCTGTACTATTGCAGAAGGGTTTCTTCTGTGGAGGGTGATGGCCGACCTTAGGGGACGGGCGTGACATTTCTAAGCAATCCAAGCTTAGCTTGGCTCCCATGGGAACCTGGGGGCTGGTTTCACGAGGTCAACCTGTGCACTCTAGGGTGGACTTGGGCTCTTGCACCCCACCCTCACCCTCAGTCGGATTCTCTCCTCTCCAAACCTCAACAACCCAGAGCCCTCTGGCCATCCCAGCTGTGTTCTGTCAGAAGCAGTCTTTCTGGAACTCTCTTCTAAGCCCCTGTTCATCCACTTCCCCATGCTCAGCCTGTCCCTTCAGGCAGCCACCCGGAGGGAAGTCCCTCCTGGTCCCATCAGGTGCCTGTGCTCACTCGCTATCTTGAATGCACCTGGCTCTCCCTGAGGCTGAACACTGGTCACTTGGGACAGGGCGTGAGCCTCAGTCCTCGCAGGCTCTGGGACTCCCTGGGAGCCGTACACAGGCCCCCCTTAGAAGCTCTGCCCTGTGGTGCTCTGCCCAGGGTGGGTTTCTGGCTCTTTCCCTGCCTCCTAACAGTGAGGGCATGGTCCTGCATCTTCCTCTGTCCCCTGGAACAGTCACCCTCTCCTGACACCTTCCCTCTGGGCATTCCTGCCTTGGCCCTCCTCGGCCAGCCCTCCATGTCCACTGGAACCCACCTGTGCCCAGCTGAGCTCATCAACCTGTCCCTCGTGCTCTCTCATTCTCTTCTGTCTTTTTAAATTAATGGCACCTTCCCGATTGCCCAGCCTGAGTCTCGGGCATCAGTAATGCTGTTACTCTGGAGGTGTGGTTCTGCGTTTGTGTGTTCTTTCGCTGGGCTCTTTGGGACAGTGAAAGCACACACCCAGGCCTCTGCCTAAAGACACGGCTGCTCCTGAGACCCAGTCAGTCACCTCCCCCTGGGTTGCTTCAGCTCCTCCCCCGTGGCTCTCTCCTTTGTCCCTTGGCTCCGTCTGCCTGGAGATAGTGAATATTGGAATCTTTGAATGAGTATCTTCTCCTTAATTAGACAGGACATGTCTGGAGGGAGCACTGGGGTCTGAGCTGTTTTTTATTTGCTTTTTAATTTAGGCATGGGCCCCGCCCCTCATCAAGCCTTGAGTTACCCTTCAGGGCAGGGATGCGAGGCCCATTCAGTGTCCCTGGGCTGAGCCTGCTGGCTGGGTCATGGCACCTCCCTCTGTCCTCCCAGCACAGCTCCTGGGCTCCACCTCAGTTGCGTCTGGAACGCTGGGTCCCTGTACCTTGGAAAGTGAGGACGGTGCCTGCAGTTCTGTCAGGGGTAAAACAGTCCCCAGGCTCTAAGGTGATGTTGTCTGCCTAGGAAGACGAGCAGCGTCCGGGGGAAGCTATAAAGTGGATCTGAATTATTAATAACCACAGATTAGTTATTAGAAAGAGCATTTGCTGGATGCACCTTAAAGCCCTCACATGTTGTTCCATTTACTCCTGATGTCCATAAGGCTGGACAACGATTAGCATTGCCCATCATCCCCGGGTACTCTCAGAGCCCTCTATTGTCCCTCCCAGTAGCCTTGGGACGTAGGAGAGGTAGCCATGGGAACGTCTCTCTCTTTCCAGCCTTGTAAACTCTTAGCTTTTCCCTACCCCAGAGTCTCAGTCCCAACCACTTTTATAAGTGAGGACATCACTGGGAAGTTTACATGGGGACCATATAGCCATACATGACATCGGTTACTGAGCAGAGCCTCGAGTACCCCCAGTTGCCTGGCAGTTGAGAGCCTAGAGTGTGTGCAGTCCCCAGGGATGGTGCTCAGCACTCAGCATTCAGAAAGTCCCGTGGGTGAAGACGGTGTGCTGCCCATTGCCTTCAGCAGTATGTCCCTCCACGCCCTGTCCACCTGCCCGGTCCTTCTGGAGAATAAATGGAAGCCAAGCACGCACGCCTCACCCAGTCTCCCTGGCCCATTCTGTGTTGCTGTAACAAAACACCCGAGGCCAGTGAGTTAGGAAGGGGAAGTTTGCTTAGCCCACTGCTCAGCAGGCAGGGCAACTGGAGATCAGGCAGCTGCCTCTGCCAGGCCTGTGCTGCATGTAATGTGGTGATGACGTCACCTGGGAGCAGAGGGTGCTGCAGCCTGCTCATGTGCTGATTGAGCCAGGCTCCCCAGACCTAGCTTACTCCCCGAGACCTACCCAGCCTCTGGAGAAGGACATTAATCCATGCATGAGGATTGTGTCCCTGTGACCAGTCACCTCCCAGAGGCCCCTCCTGACCAGCCAAGTGAGGAATGGAGCCTTGGCAGAGTTGGGGTGGGAACAGCTGTAGCACAGCCTGCTTGCCTCCGTCACGCTCAGTCCTTCCCCTGGGCCTCCCTACGGGGAGCGGAAGTGGCTGTGCCCAGCGTCTGTTCCAGGGCCTCCCTCTCCTGCTCCAGTGCCCTCGAGTTGGAGAGGCCAAGCTCTGGCTTAGCATCCTGCCTCATGGCCTCTTGCCTAGCCTCCTTGGGCTCCAGGGATACTCTCCAGTCCCTGCTAAGGGGCCTCAAACCTCTCTGCAGGGAAGGAGACATATCATAAGTGTCTGCCACAGCCGCTGGAGGTTGGCCATACTGTGCTACCCTGTGCCAGGGAGGTGTCAGCGGCCTCTCTGTCCCGAATCCTCTAACTTTAAATGCACCTTAAAGCCCTCACATGTAATTCCATTTACTCCTGATGTCCATAAGGCTGGACAATGATTAGAATTGCCCATCATCCCTGGGTGCACCTGCTCCTCTGGTCACCTCACTCTCTGGAGACCAGCGAGTGGAGGCGGGAGTGGGCTGACCTGCCCAGAGTGGCCCAGGGTGCCCATGGCCCATGCCTGAAGCTTCAGCCCACCCACATGCTGGACCATGGCAGAGGTCCTCCTCGAGGGTGATGGCACCTGGTCACCAGCCGCCCTCGAGTAGTCTTTTGGGGCAGCCACAGCAGAGCTCCCTGGACCGCAGGCAGTGAATCGCAGAAAGGTGTTTCCCCACAGTCTAGAGACTGGAAGGTCAAGATCAAGGTGTGGTGGGGGTGCTTTCCTTGGGTCTCTCTCCTTGGCTTCTGGACGCCCCTTGCTATCTCATCCCATGGTCATCCTTCGGTGCCCACATACCCCACGAGTCTGCTTGAGTCCCTCCACCTCTGAGACATGAGTCCTTAAGGACTGGGCCCACCCTAATGGCCTCACTTTACAAGCCTGTCTTCAAGCACAGCCACATTCTGAGCTACGGGGCTAGGACTCGAGAGCAGAGTTCTGTGGGGACACGGTTGGGTGCCTGGCGCACTCGTTCCCCACACGAGGCCATTGACTGACAGCACCTTTCCTGTGCCCTTGCCCTTTTGGGTCCTCCTGCCCCATTTATCTAAACACCTCTTCTCTGTTTCTCCTGGGGTCACAAGGCTGCCTCTTTCCAGGCACAACAGCCATCACGCAAACCGCTGACCCTTACGTAGGCTGTCAGGTTTATCTAGGAAGTGACAACGTCTGGTAACGCAGCCTCTCTAGCTTTCTCTACAGTAAACCCAGAGGTAACAGCATTTCTGAAAGGTCCACCTGGGGACCTACTTGCATCAGAATCACCTGTGCAGCTCCTGGAGCGACCCCCAGGGGGAGACTCCGAGCAGGGGGAGATCCTTGGGGTGCACCGGGCATCCCTCCCCTATTCGTTGTCTGCCCAGCCCCCACCTCCACCTACGCGGGAGCATGGTGGGATTGGGTCTCAGCTCTTCATTGCTAGGTGTGTGACCTTGGGACAGGTTGGCCTCCCTCACATTGTATCTTAATTTGCAAAATGGAATTAATCTTGCTAATTAATGGAATTAGTCTAGCAACCTCCTAGGGTTGCTTCAGGATTAAATTAGATCACAAAAATAAAGCACCTTCTCACCCACTCGCTGTTGCTGCCAAGGAGCAGAGGGCGTGTTCAGGTGTCGGCAGCCTTGCAGGATTTCCGCCCCCAGCAGGATTTCTGCTGCTGGGCAAAGACCAGCATAGGCCTTGTCCCTGGTGCATCTGGCCTGTGGCCCTACGTCTGGGCAGCCAGCACACATTCCATGAGCAGCAGTTTGTGCACAGGGAAGTCCACTTAGGAGTTGACCGGCAGGCCCCGGGGGCTTTGGGGCAATAAGGGTACTAGCTAAGAAAGTAGAAGGGCCACAAAGAAAAGACATCCCAAAGGACCCCTGCCCGCCTGCAGCAGCTGGGCTGTGGAAGCCAGGGCCGTCTTCCAGCCAGCTGTGACCCGGTGTTCCTCAGAGTGCAGCTGTTCATGTGAGGCTGCCCTCGGACTGGGCCACCTTTCCACTGGCCTTACTGACATTTACACTTTTGCAGTCACTCAACCCTCTGAGGGTCAGCAGGCGTCGCGGTGGGTTGGTTGCCCGTGGAGATGCCCTGACCGTGGACCTCTTGCTCTTGTCCCCTGGCAGAGGAGCTGAAGGCCCCGCTGGAGGAGTATGTGCACAAGCGCTACCCCGGGCTGGTGAAGGTGGTGCGTAACCAGAAGAGAGAGGGCCTGATCCGCGCGCGCATCGAGGGCTGGAAGGTGGCCACCGGCCAGGTCACCGGCTTCTTTGACGCCCATGTGGAGTTCACTGCTGGCTGGTAGGTCACAGGCCGACACCAGGAGCATTGGGGCCTTCTGTGCCCTTAGAAGGAGCTGGAACCTGGGGGAGGGCACGCTCCACCTGCTCCTCAGGGGCCACTGGAGGGATGAAAAAGGGGTGGTGGAGGAGGCGGGAGTCCTGCTGGGAGAAAAACAGGGGAGCTGACTGCCTGTCCCATCTACCAGCCTGATCTTCGTGCCCAGGGACAGTCCGACACTCTGGGCAGGGGACCCAGCAGTTGTGTTTGTGTTGATCTTCTCCCCACTGATGAGTTCCCTCTTCTCGGGAGGGGGCCTGATAATTCCACCTTCCTGGCAGTTTCTGGCTTCAGGGTCTTGGCTCTGGTCTCAAGGGAGGAAGAGGAGCTTTATTCTCCGTAGATGTGGCCCTGAGGTTTTCCCAGGTAGAAAGAAGAACTGAGGGACAGGGCTGTGCCTGTGGAAACAGAGGCAGCACCACCAGTTCACACAGTGAGACGGCGAAGCCAAAGCAGGACTTCCCCATGGAGAGGAGGGTCCAAGGGCACCCCAGGGGACAAGTCCATGTCACGTCAGAGGCTTGACAGGCTGCACCCAAGTCACTTATTAGAGAGAAGGGTCTTTTTTTTTTTTTTAATCCGCACACATGGCTGCACCTATTCACAGGGTACAGTGTGGTGTTTTACACATACCTACAGCATGCACTGGTCAAACCAGGAACTGAGCACACCTGTCACCTCAAATACTTATCGTTTCTTTGTGTTGGGGACATTGTAGCTATTTTGAAATATACAATAGATTACAGCTAACTATAGTCACATTACTGTGCCCTGAGAATTTAACGCTCTTATCAAACTGCATTTATGTCCCTGTCACTCACCCTTTTCTGACCCCCCCACCCCACCCCCTCCTCCCAGGGCCCAGCTAACACCCTGACTGTGAGGTCAGCTTGTTAAAGAAGCCGAGTCTTGTCTTCACAGAAAAGGTTGATTTACAACCAACGATACCCTTGAATAAGTTGTTCACGGTACCAGCTTTAAAGACCTGGTGTCTTTCCAGGCGTGGTGGCACATAGCTGAAGTCCCTATGACTCGGGAGCTAAGGCAGGAGGAGTCAAAGTCCACAGCCAGCCTCCGCAACTTAGCGAGACCCTGTCTCAAAATAAAACATAAAAAGGGCTTGGTGACGTGACTCAGTGGTGCAATCTCTGGTATTAAAGGGAGAAAATCCTGATGTCCCCACAAGCATTCAAATGTGTCCTCATCTGCCAACTTCCCAGGCCTCTCAATGGAGGCTTCTCAAGGAGCCTGAGCAGATCAGCACAGGGCAGCCGAGGTCCCTGTGGACACGACCCAACCCGGGCACACTGGCATCTGTCCTCACCTCCCAGACCAGTCTCCTGGTTGACAGGCCACCCGTGGTCCCTTCAAGGAGGCAATAGGTCATAGGGTGAGGCGGGAAACAGACCATTTGGTTAGATACCTGCCTCTCTGCTGCTGTCAACGCTGGTGGCTTGAAGCTGAGCGTCTTCAGTCCCTACCTGTCCCCTGAGCTTCTGAGTACTTCACCCTTTGCAGTAGTGAAGCAGGTCCCCAGACCAGCAGCCTCAGAGCTTGTTAGAAATGCAAATCCTCAGGTTGGCAGGCTCCTCCCAGACCTCTGAAGTCAGAAGCTGTGTGGGTCCTGCACCTGCCCTAGCCAGCCCTGGCCACCAGTCACCACCAGTCATCAGGACACACACAGTCAGCTTGAGAATCACTGAGCAGGGAGCCTCCTGAACAATTCACTTGGGGGCCCATGGCAGCTGCAGCTTGGCTTCTCCTGCCTTTAACCCTCCAAGTCTTCACCTCCACCCTCCTTCCCGGCCCCTCCCTGGCCCTCCCCACCCAGCCCCACCTCTAGCCATTTTGCCTTTGAACCGGTTCCTCACTCGCTGGCTCCCTCTTCCTGTTCTGGCTGCCACTGCCCCGGCTCAGCTCTTCATCTCCCCACCTGCTAATGTCCACCGGCCTGTCGGATGTGGGTTGTCCATGGCTCTGTTTGAGAGCTCCTCTGTGTTCTGGGTCACAAGAGATTCTCCTTCTACCACACGCCATTTTGAGGGCCAGGAGGGAGAAGCCAGGCTGCACCTTGCAGCGGGCTACTATAGCTTTGGCTCAGCCGTGACCTTGTCACTCCTGCTCAGACCCCATGGGCAAACCAGCTCCCCCGCAAGCCCAGCCTTCCTGGGAGGTTGGGGTGGGAGCATGCCCCTCCAGGGGGCACGGCGGTCCACAGACATGCCCAGGGAGGGCAGCAGTCCCCAGGGGGAGTTGCCCCTCCTCCTGTGCACAGCAGACTCCAACACTTCACCTGCAACAACATCACTTCAACCAAGGGCTTAGGTCTTTGTGCTGAGGGACAGCACAGGGAGGGCTGAGCTGGGTGCTCTCTACGCACAGCACAGCGACAGGCCATCTGTGGTCCCTTCAAGGAGGCAGTAGGTCATAGGGTGAGGCGGGAAACAGACCATTTGGTTAGATACCTGCCTCTCTGCCAGCTGGCCTTTGTCTCAGTCTCCTCCTTACCAAGTGAGGAGACTGAGACTCCCTGGGCCTCAGTCTCCTCACTTGGTAAATGATGATCACTGCATCCCCTTCTGGAATACAGTGCATGGAAATCATTTCAAATGGTGCCTGGGCCCAGGTGCTGGGTAGGTGGCAGCTCAGAGATTAACAAAGGCTATGCAGCTTGAATAAGGTGGAGTGAGGCCTGAGTCCAGAGGGAGGAAACCCTCCTCCTAGGGGAATTGGGGGGAGCTTCTAGGGAGAGGTGACATTGGATCTAAGCCTCCTGGGTGCTGGGCTCTCTACCAGTGGCCAAGGGCATTCCCAGGGGAGGGCAGAGTGGAACCCTGGAGGGCCGAGTCCTGCAGCTAGGTTTCCAGCCAGGAGAGCCCCCCGCCTGCCTCCAGCTGGAATGGTGCAGGCCAGACGTAGAAGGCAGTCAATGGCCTGGGGTATATTTTATTGTTCGTTTTAAATAGAAAGATGAGATGAGCCCACAGGTAATTCAATAGCTGCAAATGAACAGAGATGGGCTGTGCACCCAGCGCTCTCATTATTCTTCCAAATAATGCAGAGGAACGGGATTTCCCTTGACTCTTTTCCAAAGCCCGCATTCTGGTCTAAGCTGAGAGATTAATGCCTTGGCTTCCCAGAGCCATCTTGTCCTTCTCAAATGTGGGAAATGGCCCCTTCCTGGGTCTGCCTGGGAGACACACGTTGGCAGAGTTGCCTGACCATCTGCTTTTTCCCAGGCCAGCCAGCTACACCTTGAACTTGGAGCCAGATTCACGGTGGAAGCCCGCAGCAGCCTTCAGAGAGAAAGCACGCTAGGAGGCAGGATCCTGCCTGCCTTTGCGTTTAATTAGTTCCAGGCCTTCCATTGCTAACCGATTCAATTAGATCCCTTTTAAGAAATCAATTAAATAATCAATTAAAAAAACTGAAATAGCCACACATGCAAAGAAGCCAGCAAATCGCTTATTAAAACCAGGCTATTCAGGCAGACATGGCCTATTTGGGAAAGGAAATTCAGTGTCAGCCAGCAGGAGCAGCAAGAGGCATAGTGGGCACCCTGAGGGGGGAAGTCGTGACCTGTGTGGCACCAGAGAACAGTGGGAATGTGGGAATCCTACTGTCACTGACCAATAGGGAGGCCTGGCGCTCTGGACTGGGCACCCTGGGTTCTGAGTTCTCCCTTCCACCATCACTAGGGACTCCAGGAGGGCAAGAGCCTGGGGCATGGCCCACACGTCCAAGGCCACCAGGGAGAGTTGATTCCACTTCTCTGTTTCAGGGCTGAGCCAGTCCTGTCCCGCATCCAGGAGAACCGGAAGCGAGTGATCCTCCCCTCCATCGACAACATCAAGCAGGACAACTTTGAGGTGCAGCGCTACGAAAACTCCGCCCATGGCTACAGCTGGGAGCTGTGGTGCATGTACATCAGCCCCCCGAAGGACTGGTGGGATGCCGGGGACCCTTCTCTCCCCATCAGGTCTGTGACAGCGAGCTCTGGCGGGTCAGCGGTCCGTCCCCAGGTCCCAGGACAGAGGAGCCATGGAGTGGGGAGGGCCAGGACACCAGGGTACCAGCAGCCCTGGAGAATGGCGGGTGTCTTAGATCAGAGTTCCCTGCAGAGGGCGGACCCTGCCCTTTGTTCCTTCAGCTGCAGGTCGACACAGCCACACTGAAAATTCAGACTGATGGTCACATTCACACTTTTTATTCTTCCTTGGTCCTTAATTCCTTTAGGGGTTTTGCTTTCTGTGGTCTCTGTTACCATCTGCTAGTCGATTTGAAAATAGGAAGTGGGGAAAATTCCCCAAATAAGCACTTCATTCGCTTTAAATAAGTTGTATTACGCTCTGTTGTTACAATTGCTCTATTTCTAGTTACTGTCATTAACCTCTTACTATGCCTACTTTACACATGGGACTTATTATCGTACCTTATCCATTCATTGAAGGATGTGTGGACAGGAAAACCAGCACGTGAGGTTAGGGACGCTCCAGGGTCAGGCTCTCTCCAGCCAGGCCTTGCACGCCCCTGGTTGGGAGCAACTTTATTTCATGAGACTTGAATAACTGCAGAGTCTCTCACCCTTGTTTGTGACACAGCTCCACACAGGAAGGGACAATAGTTGTGGCGTCTTACATAGGGGAGGGCCTCTGGGAACTCCATGTGGCTCCCACCCCAGGTCCCTGCCTGGAGGGGCACCGGGGTCCACAGGTCTTGTGCCTGCTGCGAAGTGTGAGTGTCAGGGTGTTGAGTGAAGCAGGTTGGCCTCAGTGCCCAGTACTTCCTCCCGATGCTGTAACCAGTGACTGCACCCACGAGGACTCAGAACAGTGCAGATCTGGTCTGACCATTCCAGAGCTCAGAAGTCTGAAGTGGGCCCAATGAGGCTGAAATCTAGGGTCCTCCCGGAGTCCCCTGTGGAGAACTGTCTCCTGGTCCTTTCCTGCTCCTGGAGGCCTCTCCGGCCTCTGGCTTCCTCCTCTGTTTTTGTGCTGCCCTCTTAGAAAGCCCTGTGGTATTTGGGATCCACAGGAACAATCCAGGACAGTGGCTGCGTCTCAAGGTATTTCCCTGAATCACGCCTGCGAAGTACCCGTGACGCTCCGTTCCCAAGCTCCGCAGGGCAGGATGTGCCCGGGGTGGGCAGCGATGGCATCTCCTAAGTGAGGGCCAGAGGACACCAAGTGTCTGAAGTTGGGGGAGCTGGAGATGGGGTCTCTGTTGTCTCATCCCAGTGGTGTGTTTGTTGGTATTAAGGGAAAGGGAGAGGGCCGTGGAATGAGGACTGGCTACAGGTAGCCCCGGATTCTTTCTCGATCTGCACGTTTGCCATAAGAAGAGCCCAATTCTGAGAGGGTCTGTGTTCTCCTGTTTGAGGTGGAAAGTGGGAGGCTGCGTGAGACCTTTCCCAGCCGACTCTCTATCACAATTCAGTTCCCACCTGGACCACATGCAGGGTGGCAGGGCCACGGCTGGGCCCACTGGGAGCTAAGACGAAGCAAACCTCACTAAGTTTTCCCGAGAGCCAGGGCACAGCCTTCAGCTACAGGTAAACCTGAATGGCAAAGCTTGCAGACCCAGCGGCCTCCAGATGTGAAAGGGGTGAAATTGAAGTGACGGACTTCAGGACATTGGTTTCGTGTTTTGGCCAAATGATGCCCCCCACTCCCCAGCCACCCCTGACACGCGGAGAGGTTGGCCATCCGCCGTGACGGTAGCAGAGTGAGGGCGTTGGCAATGGAGGGGAGGCTTGCTCACAGCTTGCTCCTTGGTGCCCAGCAACACCTGTACTGGTGTCTCTGGGGACATCACGCACTGAGCAGAACCAGCTTGTGTTCCATGAGTTATGGTGACATTAACAGATGATTAATATGCACTTTAAAGACTCAGAGTCGTGATCGTGAGTCATTACTGTTGTGTGTGCCTCTGATGCGCCAAACACTCAAGTGCCAATGATCTCCTTGGATGTACATTCACTTATGAATGCTTAATTTGTTAATCGTGGATGGGGTGTCAAATCGCAGGAGAGACATCTGACGGTCCTTCTGACATTACTAACCACAGGGTGGTTTCCTCCTCATCAGCACACGGTGCCTCCTTCTTCCCTTGACGCCAGAATGTTCATAGTTATGATTTTGCTCTCGTGAAGGGTGGGATGAGACCTTCTCTTAATACAAACAGCACCAAGATGGAGGAGTCCTTAGGTACCAGACTCCGTGGCATGCCACATGAAGTGAGACACGTGGCCATGGGAGTTCACGTCCTTCTATCCCTGCTCACTCTCTGTTTCTTCCTGCTTATCTTTTCTTCCTCCTGCCTGACAAAGAGTCATTCTCCAAGGTCTTCTCCCATCCTCTGCTCTCCGTTTGCACCAGAGTGGGCAATGGGCAGTGCTAAAGAGGGCCAGGCCAAGTGCCGGGGAGGGAGCTGTGGGGTGGGGTGGAACCGTGTCCCACCCGAGGAGGGCCTGCCGCCAGCCCCACATGATGGTGCTGGGCACACAGAAGCCATGTGGTCAGGTCCTCAGGCTTCCAAGAAATGCCGTGATCTAGATCCTTCCAGGTGTTGGCAAAGTAAATCCCTCTCCTTCAGGACCACGAGGACCTCCAGCAGGTCCAAGAGTGCATCTAGCCTCTAGGCCCTGGGCACTCGGTCTTTGCTCTGTGTCTCTTTCCTGGAGGCCCCCCTCTCCCTGGACAGCCTCGGCCATGCTCCTCACCCAGAGAACTATGGGCAGCTGGTATGAGGCATTGCTGTGGGCTGGGGGCCAGGGGATAATGTTCCCCCAAACCACAGAAGAAACACAGTCCGTCTTCCAAAGGCTCCAGCCAAGCCTACAGGACAGGACTCCCCACCGGCCCACCGAGTGTCCGCAGCCCCCTGTGCTGGGTCTTCTGTGGGAGGCTTTGGTTAGCACTGACCCAGCTCTCACCTCTGTGTGGAGAAGGTGCCCAGATCCACAGACCAAGCCCTGGGTATTCTGTGGGGATGTCATTTCAGTGACCATCACTAGACCACTGGGCTTAACTTGTCGGGCCTTTTTGACGACTGGACACAAGCTGGAGATCCTCTTCCCCCTGTTTAAATGGATGGAACTTTGCACAAAATTTCCTGGGGGGCACAGGTGCCGTGGGGCCCACCCCAGGAAGCCCTGCTCAGCTTCCTCCCTGGCTTTCCCGGCCAGCAGCCTTTCTGTGTGGCCCACTGGTCTGTGTGCTTTGTGAAGCCAGGTCCACGGCTGTCCCTCTCAGAGCTGTGTCCGCAGTGCCCAGTGAGCACCCTGGACTTAGTGGACATGCCAAAAAGGACCATTGAATGGATGGACAGATGAGGTGACCGGAGGCTCAGGAGAGGGGTTCGGCTCATCAATGATAGAAGAAGGGGGTTGCCCAGAGGTGCTGGGGGGACGAGAAGGGGACATTCGTACTTCCAGGGGGAATCGAGCCTTCGTGGAGACTCAGGGAGTGACACCAGAGAGTGGGAGGAGAACCGGGGTCCAGAGAAAGGGGCAGCCGTGTCCTAGACCAACCCAGGAAGGCGAGGCGTCCTGTGCTCACGCAGGGGGCTCACTGCAGCCTTAGTGAGGAGTCTGGGGAGCATCTGTGCTGAGGCCAGTGGGGTGGGGGGACGTGAAGGGATGGGCAGAGTGGAGAGTGGGGGACACTCAGGCAAGGAGGGGCAGCAGCTGTCCAGGGCGCCCAGGCCCAGGGCACAGGCATCCCTCAGAAGGGGAGACGGCGCCCGCAGCTCAGAACACCAGCAGGTGGAGCTACGGGGCAGCAGCCGTGAGCCACTCAACAGTGTCACACTGGGGACTGTGTCACTCACCTATGCCCAACGTCCTCAAGGGCTGAGCCAGGATGTGCGAGTCAGTCCCCCCACGTGGCCTCTTGCTGCTGTCAAGGGCCGCAGTAAAGCATGCTGTTGTGGATCGGCCACCCGTCCCTGCCCGGCTCCGTAGTGAGTTCCCTCTATTCTTAACAATTGGAAGGCGAACACTCTGAGATGACTCGGTCAGCATCCAGCCAGGCCCCAAGGAGCATCCTGTGCCATCCTGTGTCCTGAATGAGCCGTGCTTCCTGTGACCGGCAGAGCCCCGGTTGCTCCGTGTCTCTAGGAGGTGCCTGCATCTCGGCTCCGTTGTAATCCACGGTCCCAGTGTCCCACGTGCAGCTGTTACTGACCCACACCTTGTGCGGGACGCATGGCCGTGTATCTAAAACCCCTGTGGATCTGTGGCCTTCACCCTGTGTCACTTGCTGGGTGAGGTGGGTCCTCCTCCTGTGCTGGGAGGGAAGCACCAGCCGCCCCGCTGTGACACCACTCTGAGGAGGAAGCCCTGCCAGACCCCAGCAGGTCACGGTTGGCTCCTGTTCACACTGTCCAGGTCCCCACAGGGATCACCCCACTCAGCAAGAGTCAGATCCCCTCCTGCCCCAGGCCGCTGCCACATGGGGGAGCTGCCGCAGGCCTTCTGCCCCTTTCCTTGGGGCCCAGCGGGTGAGGGCAACAGGAAGGAAGGAGGCTCCAGAGCTCGGGACGGTCCTCCTTCATGGCTGGCTTGTGGTACTTGGCGCTGCCTGGAGAGCCGCATCATGGCTAGGTCTTCCTGGGGGTGCGGGTGGGCCGTGGGGGTTCTTTCAGCCCTCGGCATGGCTTGGGCCATCTGAACCACCTGTTGCTGGCTGGCTGGACTTGGGCAGAGACCCCAGGGTGGCCTTCCCGCCTGCCCCTTGTCCTCTTGCTGGTGGGTCTGCGCTGAGCCCATTGCCCGGTACCTTCCTGTGGTTTGGGTTCTGTTTTGTGGATGACCATGTCACGTGGTGATGTTAAGCAACCGCTCCCTCCTCTGCCCTCGGCCCTGGCAGCAGGGTCCACTTCCTGTTCTAGGCATTTCCTGTCCTGCATTGGTCAGCGGGCGCCTTGGTGCCTGGTGCACTGTGTAAGCCTGATGAGGTCCGACCCTGTTGTAGGCGGCTTCGGCCCTTCACCCCTGTGATGGTGGCAGTCCCTTTTAAAGTGGCCCCCGTTCCTGTGCCTCCTGTAGGTTCCACCTCTGGTTTCTGAGTCCCACACATCCTTGTCCCTCCAGCCTCCCTCACGGGGGCCCTCTCTGCTCCACGGGGTGCTCTTCTGTCCTGAGCCCGAGTCCCTTGTCACTGGCAGCCAGGCTTGGGGCTGGAAGGCAGAGCCCAGGAAGTGGGGCTCAGGTCTCGCAGGACCCTGCCATCCCCAGGGGGTACACTTCAGGGAAGCCCCTGATACGTCTTCAAGACTCCACCCACTCACCCATCACAGGCAGTCCTCCCTGGCTGTCCAGGGGACTGCCGGCACCGAGGTTTGGACAGCAGGACAGCGCCTCAGGTTCCAGGGCTCTCGCTGGCTTTGAGAAGGCGGAGGTGGCATCGGTAGTGAAGAGCAGGAAAGTGGGTGATCCTGGAGCCCTGCTGAGGACAGGGGGTGGCCAGGTTGGCCGAGGATGGGAAAAATAAGTGAGGGCTGGTTGAGGACAAGGACAGACCTTCAACAAAGATCCCTCCTGGATCTCGGCAGACCTGCCAGGTGTGCAGCTGTGTTGTTGGACATGTAAGCTCTGTCCTTGTAACTTCATGGACCTGCACGCGAAGAAGAGCAAGAAGAGCAGCCGTGGTAGGCACCAAGGGGATAATGTTTCTCTTGAGGGCAACTGGGTCCCTGGACACCTGGCTCAGAGGCCTGCAGAGGACTGTACGTAGCTCCTCCCAGCTATAGGCTCCCAGGCCTTCTGCCCTGAGGCTACAGGGTCCCAGGAGCATGGATGGGACATGTCACAGCCCCTGGCTTTCAGGGTGTGGGCTAAAAGCTGAGTCAGGTCTCCTCTGTCAGCAGACAGCGGGGCCTCCTGCTCTGTTTAAGTGGCCCTGTAATTAGTGACATTGCTCATTAATAACTAATCCAAGCTGATGATTAACAATGGGCAATCCTTAATCCAACATACAATTTGATGATAAATTATAAAGTACAGGAGTCATTAGAGCTGAGAGACTCGTTTAGTGGGGGAGGACTGCCCACTGTGCATGGTTATGGGGGCTCAGATTCTACGTGCAGAGGCACCTCAAGGGAAGCCATTATTCACCCCCCACCCACCCCCCCACCCCTCCCCCACCCCCCCGCCTGCAGAGGAATATGCCCGGCTTACATGAGAGGAAAGATTTAAGAGAATAATGAGATTTTTTGTTAGACTTTAAAATAGAGGTATCTTCTCTGTGCGTCAGCAGATGTATTTTAGGTACCAATGTGGGCTCAGCCTGTGGTAGGCCCTTCCAGGGAGACTGGTAAGTGACCAGGCCCCTCTCCTGCAGCAGTTCACAGGCCAGTTAGAGGCGCAGACCCCAATGCAAGTGATAACTTGGGTACAGGGAGTGGGGTGTGTGGCCGGGAGGGGATTTTGTGAGTGGAGTGAATGGCAAAGCTGCTTTTCTACATGCCAGGTGCTGTTCTGTGCCTCACCCTCCTCTGGGTTCAGAGTTTTGTGCACTTAGTGGATGGCAGGGCTCTGCGGAGGAGGGAGCTGCAGGACTATCTAATGAAAGACACTTGCTTCTTCACAGCTGAGCACGGGGTGGCCCAGTGGGGGGGCTGTCTACCCTACCACCTGAGCCCCAGCGTTTCATCCCCAGAAATGCAACCAACCAACCAACCAACCAGCAAAACATTTGCTATTTGCTCAATTACCTGGGAAGAATGCCTCAGGGCGTCACAGCGGAGGGGACCTGAAGGGAGCCTCTGCGTGGGCCTCTCACCTCCCAGTGGCAGGTCCAGTAGTCAGGTAATGAGGCTGTCCCCACCCCATCAGTCTGCTCCTCAGAGCAGCCAGCAGCCTGCCCAGGGGTTGGGAATACAGGGCTTTCCAGCTGCGGCACCTGGTTCCTAATGGCTCCAGGTGACAGTACCCTAGGCAGAAGTCACCCAGGTTCCCAGTCTAGGCTGGACTCAGCCACTCGTCTCTGCAGAAGGAGGGACTCTGACGAGGCAGGCCGCGACGTGTCTGTGAGGGTGCCGGGTTCTTCATGGGTACACGGGGACATTTCAGAACCCCCTCCCTCTTCCCACAGTCCTGCTTCTGTGATCTCAGTCACCCACTGTCCATGGGAGTCAGAAAATGCCTCATCTTGTGTGACTCTTTGAGGACAGAGAGACAGCACATGACTTTTATTCTAGTATATTGTAATTATTCTCCTGGCTTAGTTACCGGTGTTAATCTAGTATGGTGCCTAATTTATAAATCTAACTTTCGTCACAGTCACATCTACGTAGGCAAAGGCACAACCTGTGTAGAACTCAGTACTGTCGGCAGGTCCAGGCGTCTCCCGGGGGGTCTGGAGCATGGCCCTGAGGACAGGGAGTCACTGCAATAGAACCGTCTCCCGGGGTCATTGTGGGGTTAACTGAGACACACCTGTGAGGTGCTCAATACTGTGTGGCGCTCGGAGGCCGCCATCGGTACTGGGTCTGGTTCTATGGCGGCTAGGCCTGCTCCTCGTGCTGGGAATCCTCTGGTCCCATCTTCTGCTCTGCTCCAGCTGGTGTGGTCCATGTCCCTGGTCTGGTATCCCACCTGCCGAACAGAACCCTAGATGCCCGCAGAAGAGACGTCTTTAAAGCAAAGGAACGGCAGGAAGCCAGGGGACCTGGCCTCCTACACAGTCCCCTCGGGGAGCTGTTCAGTATGCAGGCACCTGCTTCAGGTGACACAGACGGACTTTGTGGACATTGCTAGGTCCTGGCACCAGCCTGGGCCGATGGGCGATACTTTTGCATGACCCTCTGCTGCTGTGCTGTGGGCACTTTTCCTTTAGAAGGGAACTTCCCAGGCAGCCCCTGGAGCAAGAGCAACATTGCAATGTAACCGCTACAGCGTTCGAGGCAATGACATCTGCCTCATCAGCCAGCATGGGTGACAGCTCAGGGCAGCAGAGAGATTAATATGAATAACGTTGGAAGGGCTCCCCCTCCCCGGGAACCCAGCTCTAAGCTGTGGGCTGCCAGGGAGCCGACAGCTGTATTTTAAATTTAAGGATTTAAGGAAAAATGGAAGACACTTCACCCTTGAGTTAAATGCCCAATTCCTGAGTTACGGCAGGACATAAATAGGGAACACGCAGATCCATTAATTTATCAAGTTGATCTGGCGGAGGGAAGAGTGATGGCCTCGGATTTTTCTTGGGTGAAGATGGATGTGTGTGTTGATGGGGGTGGAGGACAAGGGAGGAGGCTGGAGGGCCGAGGAAGGAGGCCGGCCTAGCCCTTCTGGTGGCTTTGATCCCTCTCTGTCTGAGATTCGGAATGTGCTGTTTTCCAGACCCTCCCAGATGTAGGCCTTCCCTCCTGCCCTTCTTGCCCATCCCTCTATTTCCACCCTACCCTCAAAGCCCCCCAAGACACCTCAAGAAGACTCCTATTTCTTCCCCACGGCCTCCCTTGGCTTCCCTTCTCACCTCCGGGCCTCTTTGGTCCTCCGTGAGTCATTATGTCCTATGGTTTTGAGGGGTTCCTGGGGACAGGGTGGCTCAGGTGCCCACCTGGGCTCAAGTGCGGGCAGCCTCTTCCTGCACTCAGAGGCCTCAGCCTGCAGGCCCCAGGGGGTGCCCCGGGGGGTTCCCTGGGCCATGCCAGTTGCACAGGGTCGGTCTCCGTGGAGCAGGACCTGGAGCCCAGCCCGACCCACCTTCTCTCCTTTGTGGAAATGCAGAGCACAGAGACTCATTTAGGTCGGAGAGAAAGCAGGTGGAATTCTATTGCAAACTCGGGAAGTTCATTGCGAGCACTGAAGGCAGAGCCTGTGGTCTTCCTCGCTGAATGACTCGCTATGGACAGGCCATCATGTACAGGTGACACCCGGCCGCTGAACCCCTGGGCATTCTCCTGCTGCAGACTCAGCCCCATGAAGCCTTCTGGAGCCTTCCCCAGCCTTCCCCAGTGAGAGGTGCGGGCTGTGCTCTGCTGCCTCTGTTTGGAGTTTGAGGACACAGTCCTCATTCCTTCTGCTGCCAACGTGACTCTAGTAACAACTCTGGTGCCAGGCACACGGGCAGTCAGGGACAGCCAACGTCTGCTTCTCCTGGACATCTAGGCCCCGTGTCATCAATCAGTCTGGTGGCACATCCTGGTGGCAGTGGGAGGCCCTGACAAGCTTGTCTGACTGTTACGGGTGATGTGACCACCCACTGTGCTGGACAGAGCCACGGCCCCTTCAGAGTTGGGAGAATAGGCCGTGGGTGAGGTCCAGGGACACTGGCTCCAGGGCTCCTTAGGCACTCGGTTGGATGCCCAGGACAGTCCCCTGGAGCTGGGCCTCTGCATGAAGCTCAGTGGGCCCCTGGGTGCCTAGGAAGTTCACCCTAAAGGACCGAGGAAAGGAACGTCCTCTCAGCATCTTTCACTGACTGAACTTCCCGCTGTCATTTGTCGGGGGTTCAGCTTGCGGGGTGAAGCCCCCTGGCGGTCAGCACACCTGAAGGTTCTTGGTGGACAGATGCAGAAAGCTGACTTTCCTTATAC
The DNA here is from genome assembly GCF_964194105.1 of Spermophilus citellus. Taxonomy (NCBI): domain Eukaryota; kingdom Metazoa; phylum Chordata; class Mammalia; order Rodentia; family Sciuridae; genus Spermophilus; species Spermophilus citellus. Next base: position 24,176,124 of record NC_138187.1, on the reverse strand, counting down.
CCCCAGCCTGGAACTCCCTACCCCAGCCCCCTTTCCATGTTGGGGAACGGGGAAGGATGGGTCGTAGCCACTCATGTCAACGGGACACCAAACCCCAGAGCGTTTCCTCAGAGTAACTATATACAGGGGAAAAAAATCACAATTCCCCACACCTCGTAATCCTCTCTGGGAAACTGGAATATTTGCTCGAAATTGTAGAGATATCAGATCCTAAAGAATGGGAGGAGGGCGGAGGAGAAGGCTGAAGCCATGAAATCAGCACTCTGTGATCTACCTCTAGGAGTGGGGGTACAGGTGACAGGGACCCCACCTGCTTCTCCCCCAGATGTTGTCCTCCAGCCCAGCAGAGAAGAATAAGGGCAGACACTAGGAGACAGGCTCAGACTCCTAAAAGCTCTTTTTAATTATGTATTCATTGCAGAATTTATACTGCAGTCATTGTGAATTTCATATTCACTGTAAAAATTAAAAATACAAAAGAGAATTAGATAATCACTCACAATCACACCGCCCAGTGATAACCTCTGTTAATATTTTATGAGTATCTTACATATTTTACATTTTTTTACTTTGATAAAAATTTTACACGTGCGTGTTTAAAAGTCAGACGTGTACTCTGCGGGGCTCTGCCCATGGGGCCGCTCTCCCTTCTTTCCAGTGTACCTTTGTTTACCTCCGACCTCCCAGCAATAGACCTCTGGCCCGTGCCTCACCCTGAGGTCCAGCCCTGGTCTCCTAACTTTCCACCTCGGGAGGCCAGGCATCAGCTCACTCACGTAGGCCCCTCTTCCAGGTGTACCTGGGTTCTCCCTGAGGGTCCCCCCACCTCCCAAGGCCCCAGGTCTCCAATGTTCTGATGCTGAGTTTCCTATGGGTCTGTTCAAGTCCAGCACTAACTTCCCTGAGTTAACCTCAGGCTCCCTGGTCCAGGGCTCCATCCACCAGTTGTCCTCACTGTAGACACCAGCTACAAGTGTCCGCTGATCCACACTGTCCAGTATGGCCACAAATTCGGTTCTTTACGATCTTCCTTCAGGTTTGATAATTTGCTTGGATGACACAGTACTAAGAAACCTCTTCCTGTGTGATTACCAGCTTATCAGGAAGAGCCAGGCAGCTCAGGAAGAGCCAGGCAGAAGAGATGCACAGGCCAGGCCCACGGGGAGGGTGGACAGAGCATTCTTGGCCCTCTCCGGGTGGTTTGCCAACTGGGAAGCTCTGATCCCATGCGGCCCGCGTGGTTGACTAAATCAGTGCATTGGTAACTGCCCTCAGCCTCCAGCACCTTTCCTCTCTCTAGAAGATGGGGAGGGATGGTGGAGATTCCAGCCCTGCGATCCTGGCTTGATCTTCCTGGCAACGGTCCCCATCATAAAGCTACCTAGGAGCCCCTACCAAGAGTCATCCATGTTATTAGCTTACCAAAGATGCTTTGCCAGTCAGGAGAGTCCAAGGTTTTAGAAGCTCTGTGCCAGGACCTGGACCAGAGCCCAGTACTATATGTTATCCGTCCCTTCCCCTCATTGCACTGTGCCTCCTCACATCATTTTCAATACTTACATCATTATAACCATAGGCAGCTCATCCGCATGGTGTACTCTGGTGGTTTCCCCTTTCCTGCAGTGTTTTCCAGATGCTGTTTTTCCCCCTGTGCTGAGGATTGAACCCAGGACCTCATGAGCTATATCCCCAGCCCTTCCTGAACAGTTATTTTTGTTTGTTTTTCCTGGCTTTAATCATTGCCTTTGTGTTTGTTTGCTTACTTTGTTTTCTATGTACTTTTCACTAATTCAACCCCAGACCCTGTGCCACTTGTCGGAATCCCTTCTCAGTCCTCCGAACCACCTTAGTCTATCTGGTTCCTCTTCCTGAAAAGTTCTGGAGTGCTCTGGTCCTTTCATCAGAACTTGTTGCCCTCTAGCAGGATCCTGGGATCCCTTTTGCTTCCCTCCCTGTTGAGTCTCTTGTATCCTGGATCCCATATCTTTATAAAATTTTCCCATTTTATTGATGTTTGTATTCAAGTAATTGTTTTAGTCCTTCCATAAGTAAACATTTCTGGATTACTCCTTCCAACTTCATAAATGGTTTTCTTCTCCAGTACTGACCACCAAACCTTGGGGGTACCTTACCACCAATATGCATCCCAAAACTCTTTTTAATGCTTTTATTTTGAGACAGGGTCTTGCTAAGTTGCCAAGGCTGGACTTGAGCTTGCCATCCTCCTGCCTCAGCCTCCTCGGCAGCTGGGATTGCAGTTGTGCACCACCATACCTGGCCCGCTTCCTATTTTAAATGGTGTTCTCTCAGAATTTGGAACAGTCTTGTAACAATACAGCTGCTGGGAACTCCAGAGCCATTCTGTCTTCTGGTTCTTTAAATGTGGCTTGTCTCCTCCTCTGAAATTGCTCTATTCCACATATTCTGAAATTTCATGATGATGTGGTTTAGAGTTGGTCATTTTTGTCTATTGTGCTGGGCACTCAGTAGGAACTTCCCATGAAAAGTCTCAGACATCTTGGAGATCCTTCCTTCTAACTGTGTGTGTATTCTCCCTATCTGGACCCCTTTCTTTGGGTCTTGAACCTTCCTTTTGGATGATCTTTGACTTTCTTCCTTCACCCTTACTTCTCCCCTCTGTCTCTAGGCTATACATCTAGGATGGTTCCTTAACTGTTTCTCACTCTTCCTGTTTCTGCTTTTGCATTTTTAGTTTCACAGGCTCTTTGATTCTCTGCTGATCTTGTGCCGTGGCACTCCGTTCGTGTTTTATTAATGCAGTATTTTCTCTATCCGAGACAGTAATGCCGTTATTCAAAATGAAAGGCACGTGTGTCTCTCAAACACCATGTTGAATCAAAGAATCCAGGCACAACATTGTGCCTACTGCTTGATCTTTCTGTATAAATTTCAATTCTAAACTCATCAAGTAAGTATGAATACAGCTTCTGAATGCCAGTCATGTCTCCATGGTGTTGTTTTTAAAAGCAACGAATTTCACAAGCAAGCAAATTAATCTGCAGCGTTGGAACTCTGGTGGCCATGGCACAGTGTGTAGGGATTTCTGGGAGACCCATCTGGTCATCTTTGTGTTTTGTCTGGATGATGGTTAGATGGATGTGTTCAGTTTGCAAAAATTGACTGAGTTGAACACTTGAGATCTGCATGCTCTTCTGTGTCAGCTCTACTTCCCTGAAAAGTTTTCATTAAAAATAACAACCTAGGGCCAGGCGTGGTGGTGCACACCTATAATCCCAGCCACTCAGGAACTTGAGCAATTTAGCGAGACTTTCTATAAAAAAAGAACTGGGAGTCCGTCATGATGGTGCGCGCCTATAATCCCAGTGGTTTGGGAGGCTAAGACACGAGAATTGTAAGTTCAAAGCAAAGTCAGCCTCAGCAACAGCAAGGCGCTAAGCAGCTCAGTGAGACCCTGTCTCTAAGTGAAATACAAAATAGGGCTGGGGATGTGGCTCAGTGGTAAAGTACTCCTGGATTCAATTCCCATTACGCCCCCCCACCCCACCCCCCAAAAAAGAACTGGGGCTGTGGCTCAGTGAGTAAGTGCCTCTGGGTTCAATCCCAGGTACCAAAAATAAATAAACAACCAGGGAGCCAAGTGCGTAGCCACAGGGTCATCCTAGCCTCTCGGGAGCCTGATGCAGGATCGCAAGTTTGCAGAGACCCTGCCTCAAAATGTTTAAAAAGGGCTGGGGTGTAGCTCAGCAGTAGGGCACTGGCCTCCTATATGTGAGACCTGGAGCTCTATCACCAGCATCTCAAGAAAATAAATAAATAAATAAATAAGAAAGAAAGAGAGAAAAGAAAGGAAAACTGGCTATTTTTTTCTAACTATTCAGTGAGTTCTAATAATTTTCGTTGATTTTCTTGTTTTTATTTTTCCACGTAGCTAATTACATTATGTACCAGGAAGTCTATCTTTACCTCTTTATTTCCTATCATACATCTTTTTTTTCCCTTAGTTGCAATCTGAAGACCAATATTGAGTATTAATGGTGACAGTAGATCTTTATCTCATTCCTGACTTAATGAAATGCCTGGGGGTTTCACCATTATGACTAATACTAAACTGTTTGTTTTAAATAGACTTTAAGGGAGGGAAATTTTCTTTCTAATGTAGTAGAATTTTTCTGGTAATACATACAGAATGTTTCACATGACATTTTGGCGTTTACTTAAGAGATCATATTTTTTCCTGATGTATTAATATTTTGAGTCGTGTTAATAGATTGTCTAAAATAGAGCCACATGTGTGTGTTTGTAATAAACACTAATTAGTCCTGGAATATTAATTGCTAGTATTTTATTTACAAATATTAACTCTGTCCGTGTGTGGTGGCGCTTGCCTGTACTCTCAGCAACGTGGGGGAGGCTAAGGCAGAGGATGGAAGTTCAAAGCCAGCCTCAGCAACTTAGTGAGGCCCTAAGCAATTTAGGGAGATCCTGTCTCAAAATAAAGAGGGCTGGGGACATGGCTCACTGCCAGAGTGCCCTGGGCTCAACCCCTGGTACCACAAAAAAAAAAAAAAAAAACCCTCCATATTGATTAGTGAAATCTGCAGTTTTCTCTCTTGTGCGCACATCTGCTTTGTTCCCTTGTCAACACCAGCCTATTGAGAGTAGCCCAGCGTCCTAGGTGCTGCCCTTGAGCTGTGCAGTTCACTGGTCAGCAGCACATTCACCCGGTTGGCACCCATCAGAGTGTTGATATGGGCCAACTGGGTGAATATGCTGCTGACCAGTCAACTGCACAGCCAGGGCTGTCAGCTGCTCTGCCTTTGGGTCTGCCTGGGCCCTTCCTGGAGATGGGTGGTGGCCTTTTTGGTGAGCCCTCTGGGGGGCCCAGTGCTTCCTGGGTGGGTGTGCTGGCCTCCCTGCTCCTACAGGAGCTTGGACCAGCGGAGACCAGACCTGTCCACTGTGTTCTAGATTCCCACGGCCCCCCCTCCCACGCACTCTTGGCCCCCTCAGTGGTAACACGGTCACTGCTGTCCCAAGAGGGGCTGACCTGGGCACCCTCTGGTCTGGGTCTGTGTGGCCCAGTCCCTCTGTGCCCCTCTCCCGGACCTCAGGGCTTGTCCCTTTCTTCTTTGTCTCACAAAGCTTTCTGGAGGACACTTCTGCCATTCGCCACTAAAATGTGAAAGCTTCTTTATGTTTAGGATCAAAGGCCTTTTCTTGGTACTAAGGCATTGGTAAGCGTTTTTCCCTCTCCCTTTAAAATAAGACTTAATTTTTAAATCTTTTCCAGGATCGAGCTCCCATTGCTCAGTTCCCCTCTTCCTCAGATTGGCTCTTCTCCCCAGGTCTCTGGCTCTCTCCTGCCCTTCTGAATGGGATGCGATTTCCATTTATTTCCATTTTACTTTCTTTTTGTCTTGCTTAATAACCAACGCATTTAATGGTCTGTCTTCTCCTCCATGCACAGACCTGCCACAGCTCATGGGTTTTTATACAGAGCGTCGAGTTGACAACATTTTCTAAATAGTGAATAATTCCCAGGTTTATTTTATCACCTATGGGAAATTTAAATGTATCTTTTATAACCGAATAGCTTGGTGTTTTAAGTGTAAAATTTTATTCTTGAGCTTTTAGTTTCTTACTACCTCAGGTGAGGGGTTCAGTGAGCCCCAGGCTGGAGGCTCCAGGAGGGTAAGGGTCCTGCCTCCCTGGTCCGTGAGTCCTTCTCCAGAGTGTCACCCCCCACCCCCACCCCGGGATATAGGGCATAAATAGTGTTTTTCGAGAATTCAGTCTGAGCGGCTGCCTGAGTCGGGGGATGCTCACTAGATTTTATTTTGAACATCATTCATCATTCTGTTCCAGCTCTTCTTGGTCTAGCGTAACAACCTGGTTCACAGGCAAACTTGATTCCAAAATCTTTATGACGGACAGTCTTTAATAACCCTCCTTTAGAGCGAGGTGGGGAAGGTGTGCAGCAGGCTGTGAAGCAGGCCCATGCCCTGGCCTGCCTGCAGCCACCGTCCCCTGCAGCCCCACTATCCTCTGCACAGGCACAGTCTCAGTGAGGGTTGAGCTCTGGCCAAGACAGAAGGGACAGTGGGAAAATAGCAGACTGGTTGACATTAGGTCACTTTGGGTTGCCATGTTGTAAAAATCAAAGCAGAGGGAACGTCGTGGTCATGCTGATTGAATCCTGGGAAATGTGGTCTTCTCTCTCTTTCCTGGTTTCTCTGTAGGTCAGGTGACAACTGAGTTTCCCTTTGGTGACATGGGACTTTTGTAAGTGACTCCCCTTGAGTTTCAGTCTGGTCTGCTGGGGCCTCGTGCAGGAGCTTAGTCTAGAACAAGGGCCCCCAGGAGTTCTTATTTAATACAGAGTGGCTTTTTACATTTTAATAAGGCTCTTCATTCACCTTGTCCTTTATTCACTCAACAAACATTTCTTGAACATCTCTGTGAATAAGGCTCTGAACAGACCCAAGGGATAGTCAGCAGTCCTTGTTCCAGGAAGATGACCGTCTCTAAGCTGCATCCCTGCTCCCAGCCAGCACGGGCCAGGGCTGTCCATCTGTGGCCTGATGCCCTGGGCGCACCTTGCAGTGTGGGAGGTGACCTGTTTCAGGTAGCTCTGCCTGGAGAGGCGAACAGATCAGTTTCAAAGCCACTCCATGCTTGGCAGAGGCTGAGCGCAGCCCAGGATCCAGCCCACGCCAGGTTCAGAAGCAGAAGGGAACACCAAGTGACCCGACTCCATCTTTGACCCCAGGACTTGCCTGGTGTCCATGTGGCCAAACCCAGGGAGTCTTGGATCCCCACTGGGATCTCCAGAGGGCTTGCCCACCTCTCAGGGCTCCCAGGAGGATTCAGGTGGACAGTGTGTGACACCATTACCCATACACTGCGGGAGTCACGGGACCCTCAGTTCTTTTTTTTTTTTTTTTCAATTTTTTAAAACATTTATTTGTTTGTTCTAGTTTCCAATACATGACAGCAGAATGCACTTCAGCTCATAGTACACACATACATGGAGCACAATTTGTTATGTCTCTGGTTGTACGCAGAGTACTCACACCATTCATGTCTTCATAAATGTACTTAGGGTCGGGATGTTCATCTCATTCTTTTGTCTTTCCTACCCCCTACCCCCTCCCTTACCCTCCCTCCCCTTTGCCCTATTTAAAGTTCCTCCGTTCCTCCCATGCTCCCCGCCCCCCCCCCATTATGAATCAGCATCCACTTATCTGAGAGAACATTCAGCCTTTGGTTTTGGGGGATGGGCTAACTCTGTTTAGCATGATATTCTCCAACTCCATCCACTTACCTGCAAATGCCATGATTTTATTCCCTTTTATTGCTGAGTAATATTCCATTGTGTCCATATACCACAGTTTCCTTATCCATTCATCCACTGAAGGGCATCTAGTTTGCCTCCACAGTTTAGCTACTGTGAATTGTGCTGCTATCCTGAAGCTTCCTAAAACAGGAGGCCTGGGGGGGGGAACACAGGATATTTGTGCTGCTACGTTTACATTTAAAACACGCCTCCTTCTGGGAAGCCCAGGGCTTCCGTGCCTGGCAGGCATCAGCAGAAGCAGTGGCCCACCCTGTGCGCCCCAGCCGCCACACTGCCACACTGTGACCTCAGTGGAGTGCTCCTGGCTCTCCTACCTCAGGCCACAAAGAGCACCAAAGCAAGGTTCCCTGGTAGGGGACGTCCCAGATCCACCAGGTTGCTTCTGGCCAGTCCCTTTCCAGTGTCCAGATGGGGCAGTGGGCCCTTTTCTGTGCGTCAGTGGAATGACACATGGTTGGTCTTGGCTGCAGGAACGTGGAACGTAGGTCTTTCCTGGTGAAGTAAGAGCTCTGGGAAGAGGCAGAGTCGATGTGCTGGAGGGACCAGGTGTGTCCACTAGAGGGGGATGGCCTCCAGGGAGGGGGATGGCCTCCAGGGAGGGGGATGGCCTCCAGGGAGGGGGATGGCCTCCAGGGAGGGGGATGGCCTCCAGGGAGGGGGATGGCCTCCAGGGAGGGGGATGGCCTCCAGGGAGGGGGATGGCCTCCAGGGAGGGGGATGGCCTCCAGGGAGGGGGATGGCCTCCAGGGAGGGGGATGGCCTCCAGGGAGGGGGCCGGAGAGGGAGGGGAGGGTAGACCCCCACCAGAGTTTTGTTTTTAATCCAGAGCAAGGAAAATGATGGGTCTTTGGAGTTAATCAGGATGGCAGTCCTGGAGAACACAGGATCAGCCGTCTTGGAAGCGTGTTCCGAGCTTTTACAAAATGGTGGCCGTATTGATAGCTTGAACCATAAGCGGGTAGGCCCTTATGTTCTGTTGTTCAGGAGTAAGGATTGGGACTGGCAGAAATTAAGCTCTCTTGTAACAAAGGGGTTAGGTGCTGCTCTGTCTCTGAGTAGTTTGGGTTTAGAAGGTCTGTTGCTTGGAAGGTCAGCAGAGGCTAAAATAGAGTGTTTCAGCTGGGCGCAGTGGCACACGCCTGTCATCCCAGCGACTCGGGAGGCTAAGGCAGAGTTCAAAGCCAGACTCAGCAACTTTGCCAGGCCCTAAGCAACTTCGTGAGACCTGTCTCAAAAAAATAAATAAGAAAATTAATAAATAAGAAACAGGCTAGAGACGTGGCTCAGTGGTGAAGCGCCTGGGTTCAGTTTCTGGTACCAAACAATGTTTCAGGAAACTGTAGAGTCAGCACCCATCCAGGGGTGGAAGTGTCTGTAGCCTCTTTCAGGGGTGGACTGAGACTGGATTCAGTACTGGCCACCTCAGTCCACTGTAAGTGCCCCAAACCAGTGCTGCACTGTTTTGGTTTTCTTCCTTCACTGTGGCAGATAAAAACAAATAGAAGCGAAGCCACCGTCCTCCCATACCTCCAAGCAGGGAGGTTGTTTTGTGTGGCCAGACCTTTGGTGGGTAAGTAGATCACACACCAAGGAAGTGAGTCTGAGACTAAAGAAATGTGAAATTTCTGGAAACCACCTCCGCCTTTGACGGAAACCTAACCTTCAACCCAAAGATACCCCCACCCACTTTCCCAGGTAGCCAAAACCCCAGGTTGTCAAGGGAAAGCCATGTCCCTAGCTCTCCGGGAACATTGGGACAGTTATCTCATGGACGTTAGAGACACCCACAGCCCTAGGGGAATACGGAAGGGGGCTCTGGCTCATCCTAGGGAAGGAGGTTGAAGAGCTGACCTGCTCTACTTGCTTCTCATTAAGAAACTAAAGTGTTTAATGACTTCTGCAGCAAGACCTCTGACGGGAAGGTGCTAACGGAAGCCTTCTTAGCAGCAGAGCTTGGCAGGCTTACCCCTGGGGACCTGGGGGGTCTGAAGAGCAGGCCAGGCCTGGTTTTCTTCCACGTGCACATCAAGGCAGGGCCCTTTTATCTCAGTGGGACATCAGCATACATCATTTAAATTAAAAGTCAGGAGTGGGGCCCACATTAGCACATCCACTGGGGTCCTGCAGGGAGCCCAGAGGCTGGTCTCAAGAGTGGGCGGCCGGGAGGCCCAGGCTCCTCTGCTCCCTGCCCCATGCTGTCCAGCTCTGGAGCATACCCCCAGCAGGCCCTCTCGTCTCAGCACCGTCCTCCAGGTCCATCCCCACAGGTCTCAGTTGTCACCATGGAACTGCTGTCAACCTACTACACGACCCTCTGGGGCAGGACATGACGCGTGTCCTCAGAGGAAGACGGGCTTGGTCGGCTGGGTGTCCGATGCTGCTGTTATGTGCTCACTTCTTCACCCAGAGGCAGAGGTCAGGGAGGGAGCGCAGACCCTGGCACTCTGGGGAGGCTGGTTGGGCACGGCACACCTGGGTGGGTCCAGGTGACTCCCAGCTCACAGCCTTCCTGAGGACCCTGCAGTCACTACCTGGCGAGTGTGTGAGGGCGCTGGTGGCTTCTCCTTCCCTCACAGTGGATGACCCAGGATCCTGGCCCCTGGCCCCTTCTCTATCTCAGGGTGGTCATTCCCCACTTCCAACGATGCTTCCTGTTAACCCCAATCCTTGGAGACTCTGTTGTCCCTGGAATTACAGGGTTTACTGAGCAGGTGCTAGTCAAAGAAAGGACCAGGTCCTGGAACAGGTTTCTGCAACTGCCAATAGCAGGGCTCGGGAGCACTGGACTGGGGTGCTGACCAGAGCTGAGAGCGCTTTGTGATAAGGAGGTTTGGGGGAAAACCACAAAACACAGCATGTTTATAGGGAGCCTGCATTGGCTATAGGTAAGAGTGGGAATAAGAGAAGTAGGGGAAGCTTTGGGGAGGCCAAGGCAGGAGGACCCCAAGTTCAAGGCCAGTCTCAGCAATTTAGTGAGACCCTGTCTCAATTAAAAAGTGCTGGGGGTTTAGCTCAGTGGGCTAAGCCCTGGGCTAAATCCCCAGAAGCAAAAAGAAAAGGAGGCCATCCCTAAGGAATGGTGTCAGTGGCTTCTGGAGTGGTCCTCGTGAGCAGGATGTGGGCACCTGGGGCCTGATGGGATTGAGTGACAGGTGTCATGTGCATTCAGGAATCTAAAACTGTCTTTTGTTCTTTTCGGCCCATAGCTTGATAACTGGTTAGACTTCCCCGTCCCGCCCGTCTCTTCCGTCCCCTGGCCCTTCTAATTAAATGTAGGACATCTCGGAATTTTTCTCTTATCCGTGCCCTCCACTAATAGGATGTTAAAAAATCACTCTGACACTTGTTCAAGTGGCACATAAGACCTTGCTCGAGACAGTCACGATGTGGAGACACTCCAGGCGCAGCTCTGACGACTCCAGATGGGAACTGGTGGCCCAGGCCCTGGTCCCTGATGGAAGATCATCGGAGGAGCCATCGGGGGGGCAGGGGAACTCATGCTGAAGGCAGGCCAAGCCTTCGTCATTTCTAGGGGACAAAAACATCATGTACTCCACACTTCACAGGCCTTCACTGGGATCATAACCGAAGGCCCTGGGTTCATATCCAAAGAGCCCAACCAGGAGATGCGTGAGGGGAGAAACGTTTTCTTCCTGCAGCAGAGAAGGGGAGAGTCCCTCCCCAGGAAGGGGACCGTGGGAGAGGCATTTGGAAGCTTAAACATACTCCTAGAGGAAAGCACTTTGAGGAGGGTCACTTCCTAGGCAGGCCCAGCTCAAGGTCACAGGGCACATGTTCAGAAAGCTCAGTGGAGGAGGCCAAGTTTTCTCCAGGTCATCTCAGAGAATGGGTCAGAGTGACTTGGTGGCCTTTCTGGCCTTCCCAAAGTTCTTCCAAAGAGCCTTAGCTGAACCCCAAAAGGCAGCCCTGCAGGTACCTCAGTGCAGGGGTTTGCCATGAAGGTGCCTGGCTTGCTTGGTGGCCCCTCTAACAAGGGACAGATCAACAGGAGAAAAGCAAGCACACAGGTTTATTCAGAAGAGTGTCTCGTGCATATAGCGAGAAAACTCAGAAATGAGTCAGTCTGCAGAGCAGAACTCCAGGGACGTATTCACGCTTGAGGGTTATACACACCTTTCTCTGAAACAAAGAGAAAGAGGATGTAGAGAAGGACCCAGCTAAGTGGCCAGGAGGGACACTCTGAACAAGCATAATATCTGGTGCAGATTTATGTCATGGCTACTTTGAGTCATGCCCTGGTCCTGCTGCCTTCATGTCACCGTGACCAAAAGCCCAAAAGAAACTACTTAGAGGAGAAAAAGCACGTTTGGCTCACAGTTTCAGAGGTTCAGTCCACGGTCAGCCGACTCCATAACTCTGGGACCAGAAGGAGGTGGAGGACAAGAGCAGCTCAGGACACGGCCACCAGGAAGCAGAGAGAGTCCTGCTCATGGGACAAGAAATAAACCCCAATGACCCACCTCCTCCCACCGCACCCCACCTCCTACAGCTGCCACCCAGTTAATCCCTATCAGGATTAATCCACCGGTGGTTACAGCTCTTTAATCTAATCTTTTCACCTCTGGATGCTCTTGCGTTGTCTAACTCATGGACTCTGGAGGGACACCTCACATCTAAACCACGACAGAGGGGGAGGCCCTCACAAATGGAGCTTACCTTTGTAACTGGCTTTTTTTGGTTGTTTTTGTTTGTTTGTTTGTTTTTGGCAAAACAACTTTTCAGAGCTGCTCTCAGGCCTGCAGTTTCTTAAAATCACAGACTTAAAATAATCCATGTGACAAAGAGGTGTATTTGAGGTGGCATATTCGTGCTTTGGGGTGGCATGGCCTTTAGCCTCCCGTGGGACATGGGTAGACAGAGGTGAAGTGTCCACGTCCTTGTCACAGGGACCTGGGAGCCGGAGGATGCACCAGAACCAGAGACCTTGATTGGCAGGCAGCCTCTGAGGCCTCTGGTTTCCTTTAGTCGCAGGCGCTGGGAAGCACTCAGTGTGTCACACTTTGGGGCTCTCCTTTCTCTGCTACAGAATATACTCCTAAACAGTTCTTAGGGGACAGCAGCGGTGGCTGCTCTTCCCGTTGCTCTCCGTGGCCTCCCCTCCCCCCACCCTGTCTCTGGAGCTCTTCCAGTGCCCAGCCGGTCGCCTCAGCCCCATCGTATTTTCCCCTTGAGCAGAGGACCCTTCTAGGGAGGGTCCTTTGCACTTGGGGATTATAAACCACAAAGAGCCTCTTCCTGTCACAGATGCATATTTTCCAGTTTGCCACCTGTGTCGCTTGTCCTATCTGCATTTTATGATGGCCTGCTAGAGAGGGAGAGAAAGCGCCCACCCTCCTTCCCCAGGTGCCGCAAGGCTTCCGCCCTGGCAGGCCTGATCTGCGCAAGTTTTTAAGGAAGGTTGTTATCTTGGTCCCCTGGGGCTGTGGATCACCCTTGTTATCTTGGTCCCCTGGGGCTGTGGATCACCCGGGCAGCTTGAAAACAACAGAGACTTATTTCTCCCAGTTCTGGACAGGCTCTGGCAGATTTGGTGTCCGGTGAGGCTGCTGCTGTGTTCAGGTTCGTCTTCTTTCTGTGCCTTCACCTGGGAGGAGGTAGGAGGGAGCTCTCTGGGGTGTCATTATGAGAACACTGATCCTGCTCAGGACTCTCGGGGCCGAGTCACCCTCCAGAGCCCCAGCTCCTGGCACCCATGATAATGGGGGCTAGGATTTCAACACGTGGACTGGGGGTCCAAACTTTCCGTCCATAACAGTCAGTGTGGGAGTGTTCACCCCACTCTGAAGCACATGGCAACTCGTGTGTGGACTCTCGTGGCAAAGCCATCTTAATGAGACGTTGAAGGTCACACCTGACCACAGCCCCGTGGACCACCCTTCTGAGCTGTGTGACCTGGATGTGTCTCCTAAACTTTTCTGGAACAAATAAGGACAGATATCAGAGCCTGTCTCATAGGCTGGTTGTGAGAATTACTGAGCTGATATCACTAAAGTATAATCTTCAAAAAGGTAGAATCATGTCTGTCCTGCAAATGTCAAGTGAAACAGAACACGCTTTGTTCAAGTTATTAATAGGAGAATCAGGAAGACGTTCAGACCAGTTCAAGTAAGAATCTGGCTTACGGAGGTGTGTGTTCGCTACAAGAAAAAAATCATTACATAATGCATTTGTACGTCTCTGAGTTTCTACAGCTTAACAAGTGTCCCTACAGTAGCAGATGGAGTGACGTCCCCCACAGGATATCTATCTCCTGATCCCTGGAATATGTGAATGTTCCCTTGTATGGGAAGAAAATATTTTGAGATGTGATTAAAGACTTGGAGAATGGAGAGAAGGGAACTCTTAGACACTGTTGGTGGGAATGTGGATTAGTGCAGCCATTTCAGAGAACAGTAAGTTTTTTTAAAAAAAACTAAAACATAGATCTACTGTACGATCCAGCTATCCTCACCTGGATGTATGCCCAAAGGAAATGAAGTCAGCATACTGAGAGATTCCTGCACATCATGATTATGTGGTCCTTTTCACAGTAACTGAGATATGGAACCAGTCCAACTGTCCACCAACAGACAAATGGGTAAAGATAATGTATTGTCTCCTTGCACATGGAGTACTATTCAGCCATGAAAAATAAAGTCCTGTGATTGGCAGAAAAACAGATGGAACTGGAGGGCTTGTCCTGCAGCTTTTGCACATCTGGGTAGGCCTCTCAGGTGACGCTCTGTGCCAGTTCAGAGGTGTCAGCTGCCATTTGCCAGACTCTGCATTTCATGTTGTCAAAGCTGTAACCCTTCCCCCTTCCCGGTGCACCAAGTCTCATTAGAAATGAATTGTGTAGGGAAAATAGGTTGGGTGCAAGGTCAAGGTCAAGGTCATCTAGGCTGGGCAGACTTTTCTGAAAATGACCCTTTCCCCCACGCAGTCAGGAGCTGGCTGAGGGTCATATTAATAATCGTCAGGCTGCAGATCACCTTGGAGCTGGGTGGACTTGCACCGATGCCTGGTAGCTGGGCACTGGGAAGGGGCGGGAGGCAGGGCTGATGCCAGCAGGTGGTGGGGTGGGGACCAGGACCCGGCTGGGCTCCGGCTGTGTCTGAAGGGGCCTCCGGCCTTCCGGGACCCCGAGTCTCATGCTCTTAAGCTGCTTTCCTTCTTCTTTTTCCTCTTCTTTTGGTACTTTTGGCCCTGGGAATTGAGTCAGGGCACTTAACCACTGAGCCACACCCCAGCCATCATCACTTTTTTGAGACCGGGCCTCGCTGAGTGGCGAGGGTTGCACCCCTTTCTTGAAGCCCGTCAGTCCTTGGTTTCTTCAGTGCCTGATCCTGGGCTACAGCTTGTCAGGCAGCTACTGCCCAAGCACCAACGGCCAGGGACGGAAACCAGCACTGCGTGCTCCACCTGCAGGGTCCAAGTCACGCAGCCCCAACCATCACCTCACCCCGACCACCACACAGCATGGCCTAGTGCCTGCTGCCCTTTGGCCCAGAGATCCCCTCTCCCCTTTGCCCCAGGAAGAAGCAACAGGAGCTGCAGCCGCAGGTGCATTGTTTGCTCAGGGCCCTCGACGTCCTGCCTCCCACATGGAGGTCCACAAAGCCGCAATGGGTTTATGTGGATGTTTTACCCTGTGACTGTGTGGGACTTTTCTGTGCCCAGCCGAACTTGGAGCGAGACTCCAAATAAAAGAAGGGACGTGTGAGATCCTCCCGTTCACAGACGTGGATGGAGTTGGAGCCCACTGTGTGCAGTGTGCTGAGTGAGCCCCTTCGCCCCGCCCCTGGGGCTACTGAAAACAAGAAGGTGGTTGGTGGGGGCGGCAAGGGAGGTTGGCTCCGATCAGGGCACCTGTGTGTGCGTAAGAGCGTCACACTGAACGTGATTAACCAATCGTACATATTGATAAGAAAGTCCGAATGAATCACAGAGCTCGAGATGCAGAGTCATCCCTGCTCACCCAGAGGCCCAGCACCACCCCGAGGGCCCCCAGGGGACTTGACAGACAGAAGAGAAGGTCATGTGATCACAGGTGGGACAGGCGTGGTGCTGCCACAGCCAGGGAGAGCAGCTGGAGGCCTCCAGCAGCTGTAGGAGCAGAGAATGGATTCTACCCGCAGCCTCTGGAGCAGCTGCAGCCTCTCTGACAAGGATCCAGCAGGTGACATTGGACTTCCCCACTGCAGAACCCTGAGGGGACACGTCCCTCTGCTTTGACCCCCGTGGCTGTGGTCATGTGTTACAGCAGCCATGGGCTGGGCTGCAGAGCTGTGATCAGAGCCTCCTGAACCGGCCGGAGTCAGGCTGCATGCGCCATGGAAACAGGTCGTCCTCCCACGCTGCCAGGCCACGTCCTGTGCCCACTGAGAGGACGCCCGGGATGCCCCCCCCATTCCCAAGTCTGGGCCAGCTCTGCAGCGGTCCAGATCCAGTGCCGGGTGTGGCCTGTGAAGCATCTGATCCACGGGCCTTCAGTACGCATGATCCTACCACAGCCTCTCACCTTACGTCGTCATCGCCATGGTCATCGTCATCCCCCTTCCTGTGTGTCCCTGACTGGTTCTGTTCACGTGGAGGGTTGTGTTGGTGGAGGACCAAGGTCCACTCGGCTGGCTGGGATCCTCACCCACTGGAGGAGGGGCGGGATCCGGATGAGAAGAGGCGGCTGACCTGCGGCCCTCTGGGGTGGAGAGCCTCCCCCTGCGTGGGCAGAGCCACGGGGACACAGACAGCAGAGGACCATCAAGAGGGAAGCTGTGTCTTCATGAACAGGGACCACTGGGGACGTGCTGCTCACAAACCCCCAAAGCCAGGGTCCTGTGGCAGCTCACAGGACTTTTTTCTTAGATGACTGAGCAGAACCCCAAGGCTGACCGGCTGCTGGAGGACAGGGTGCAGGCTGCAGCAGGGTTGGGCTGGCCTAGGCTGTGGTCCTCAAGGTGGGCCACCCCTGTGGTGCACCTGGGCGTTCCTTAGGAAGTGGGGACGCTGGCAGGCAACTCCCCCGCCAGTTACCCTCCACAGCTCAGGATTTGCAGAGTCCTTCCTGGCGGGGAAACTCACCGTTCCTTATGTGTGTCCCCTGCCAGGTGCCCAGGAGAGTAAAGGCAGCTGCAGACCCCAGTAACTAGTCCCCTCCCCATGTCCTAGGGAGGGCAAGGTTCTGTTATCTGCCCAGGGGGTCAGCCTGCTAAGTGACAGAGGCAGCCATGCAACCTGGACAGGGCAAGCTGTTCAAGCCCCGGTGACAAGCCCCAGTGACAGACCCTGGTGACAAGCCCTGGTGAAGCCCCAGTCAGTTCCAGATTAAGCAGGCCCAGGGGAGGCCTGAGAACCTGCATTTCTAATAGCTCCCAGATGGAGCTGGGGCCTCACCTGGAGAAGCACTGGGCTGAGATCCTGCCCCTGGAGGTGAGCCGGGCCCTGGGTCTGTGCTCAGGGGTCTCTGTGACGGTCCCCCACCCACAGGCCTGCCTGTGAGCGCTCACCTACACTGACCTTGCTGACACACTTC
Source organism: Spermophilus citellus (assembly GCF_964194105.1). NCBI lineage: Eukaryota > Metazoa > Chordata > Mammalia > Rodentia > Sciuridae > Spermophilus > Spermophilus citellus. The sequence continues at coordinate 24,159,253 of NC_138187.1, read as the reverse complement.
CTGTCTAGAGGGGACCCCTGACCCCAGGGAGACCCCTGCAGGGAGCCAGCACCCCAACTCCATCACGGTAGGTTGGACCTCATCCTTTAACATCTCATAGTCTGCATTCCGTGGATGGGTCCCTCTTGGCCTCAGGTTTCTCTTTGCATCCAAATAAATCACATGGCTGAAATAAACAAATGGTGCAGCTAAAGTCTTTCGCTGTTGTGAACAGCTTTGACGGTGCTGCTGGTCCCCTTAGATCCAGACAGGGTCCTGCAGCTGGGCTGGGCTCAGGGGTCACGGAGACGAACGCAGTGTGGCCTGGCCTTCCAGCAGCTTGGTGACATGCCTCGTCCAGTTGGTGCCATCCAGGGCTCCGTGGGCTAGCCCAGGGGCAGTGAGTGTGGAGGGCCCTGGCATGGCTCTGTCAGTCACAGTGTTGGTGCCCAAATCACTTGGAGGTTCTTGACTGGGCTCAGCTCACGTCCTGGCGAGACGCCCTGCTCCTGGAGGGAGAAGGAAACCAGGGCCGGACTCTCCGGGCTCTTTCCTCTTCACACCCTTGCCCTGCTCTGTCCCTCCTATCTGCATAATGCAAATTCCCCATGTGAGTCCTCAGGGGCTCCAACAGTCAACACACCTGACCATGGAGGGCATTGGTGGCTGTGTTTGTCGGGCATTGGTGGCTGTGTTTGTCGGGTATTGGTGGCTGTGTTGTCAGGCATTGGTGGCTGTGTTGTCAGGCATTGGTGGCTGTGTTGTCAGGCATTGGTGGCTGTGTCGGGCATTGGTGGCTGTGTTGTCAGGCATTGGTGGCTGTTTTGTCAGGCATTGGTGGCTGTGTTGGGTGATGGTGGCTGTGTCGGGCATTGGTGGCTGTGTTTGTCGGGCATTGGTGGCTTTGGGCATTGGTGGCTGTGTTTGTCGGGCATTGGTGGCTTTGGGCATTGGTGGCTGTGTTGGGCATTGGTGGCTGTGTTGGGCATTGGTGGTTGTGTTGTCAGGCATTGGTGGCTGTTTTGTCAGGCATTGGTGGCTGTGTTGGGTGATGGTGGCTGTGTTGGGCATTGGTGGCTGTGTCAGGCATTGGTGGCTGTGTTGGGCATTGGTGGCTGTGTTGGGCATTGGTGGCTGTGTTGGGCATTGGTGGCTGTGTTGTCAGGCATTGGTGGCTGTGTTGTCAGGCATTGGTGGCTGTGTTGTCAGGCATTGGTGGCTGTGTTGGGCATTGGTGGCTGTGTTGGGCATTGGTGGCTATGTTTGTCGGGCATTGGTGGCTGTGTTGGGCATTGGTGGCTGTGTTGGGCATTGGTGGCTGTGTTGGGCATTGGTGGCTGTGTCGGGTATTGGTGGCTGTGTTTGTCGGGTATTGGTGGCTGTGTTTGTCGAGCATTGGTGGCTGTGTTTGTCGGGCATTGGTGGCTGTGTTTGTCGGGCATTGGTGGCTGTGTTTGTCGGGCATTGGGGGCTGTGTTTGTCAGGCATTGGTGGCTGTGTTGGGCGTTGGTGGCTGTGTTGGGCAATGGTGGCTGTGTTGGGCATTGGTGGCTGTGTTGTCAGGCATTGGTGGCTGTTTTGTCAGGCATTGGTGGCTGTGTTGGGCGTTGGTGGCTGTGTTGGGCAATGGTGGCTGTGTTGGGCTATTGACTTGCAGGGAAGAAGGACTCGGCTTTTGGATGAAGCTGAGGAGAGGGGCCAAGCAAAGACTGTCCTCCATCCTTGGTGACAATGACAGCACTAACAGCTGCCTCCCTACACCTACTGTTTGCCAGGCCCAGAGCTAGGCTCCTTCTATGATTAGTGACCGCAAGCTCAAAACACGCCAGCCGGCCGCGCTGCTGCTGCTGCTGCCGCTACAGGTTTCCAGAAGCAGCACCAGGACCTGAGGCCAGCAAGTGGCAGAGGGGATTTCAATGCAGCGCCCAAGTCTGGTCCCCAGAGCCCGGGTCCTGACCAGGCCTGGCACAGGAGCACATGTCTTGGCACACGCTTGGTGACCAGAGGATGCCCGTGGTCAGACATGGAAGCTGGTTGTTTCTCTACTTGAACTGGAAATAGTAATGCTAACACCTGCCCACGTGGCCCGTCCCCTCCTCTCTCTGACTGGGCAGGGCCTTGCAGGGAGGGAGGAGAGAGTTCAGGGCATGGCAGGAGAGGTGGCTTTGGTCTAGAGACTGATGGAAACGGGAAGCCAGGGCTGGCTTGGCCTCTCCCAGTCCTGTGTCTCAGGGAATGTGGAAGAGGTTCTCAGCAGCCCCTGGAACCTGGGTAGATAGAGATGGACGTCACAGGGATGCCCAGTGGCTGCAGGTTTCAAGGTCAAGGTGCTGGCAGGTTGGTTCCTTCGAGGCCTCACTCCTAGACCTGGAGATGGCTGCCTCTGTGTCTTTGTGTTTGGGTCTATGTCCCGATCGCCTCTTCCTGTAAGGACGCCAGTTTACGTTGGTTCAGGGAGCGCTTTTGTGACCCAGTTTTAACTGACTTCCCTCTTTAAAGACCCTGCCTACAAATACCGTCAGAGTCTGCGGTGGGGGGATCAGGACTCCAACACGTGCACTTCAGGAGGACGCAGCTCAGTCCACAGCAGTCTGTCTCCTGTGGAGGCACCCTGCCCGTCTGGGAGGTGTGCTGTCCTCCTGGGCCACAAGCTGCATCCAGCTTGCCCAGGAGAGTGACGTGGGCCACTGCTGCCCACTCCTGCCATCATAGCTGACTCTGAACGCCAGGCCGGAGGGGCAGGAGCGCCATCTGTGGGAGCTCCCACAGGAACAGGAAGCAGTGGGAGTCCAGGTGCTCTTTGCATGCGTCCCACAGATGGCTGAGATGGGGGGCCACCTGTACTGCCACTCCCTGAGAGGGACAGTGTGCAAGCGGGAGTCCAGCAGGATTCTATTTTAAAAGAATGCATGCACACTGGTGCCTGTGGGATCATGTCTCCCATCTGTCAAGCAAAGCGCTCTGAGTGACAGGCCAGCGTGGTGGCAGCCATTATCCCTGTGGGTGGGAAGACAGATGACCACCACGCAGGGAAAGAAACCTTACCTATGCTTTTCAAAGTTTCTCAAAGAATTTTAAATGTTTTATGATACAAAGGAGAAAAAGATCCATAGAATAAGGGCAAAGCAAACAAGAGGAAGTGGGGGTTGGCAGCAGATTGCAGTCAGCCATGGAGTCGGGACTTCAAATGTCAAGAGCTGCGGGTTTGGGAGTACCAAGGAGAATGTCATGTCCAAAGGGGAGATGGGACATATGCTCGCGGTCAACAGGGCTGGCACCAGGGTCCGAATGTGGTGGGGAGCTGGGCGGCGGAGGACCCTCACTGCATCTGTGAGGCGGCCTGACTGGGCTGCTCGGAAAACCCCGGAGATGGACTTGTGAGCAGGAGCCAGATAGCGGCGTCCAGGAATGAAGAGGGTGGAGTAGATGACATTTAAGTCCCTCTAACCCTGCGGTTCTGTGCTTCCTTGCTAATGCACAAGTGCCAAGCTCAGCCGCGTTGAGGACACAGTGACATTTGATGCTGAGAGCATCTGTGGATATTTTCTTTGAAATCTGCTCTGAGCCGACTCTACCTACAAGATGACCTGCAGGACGTTGGAAGAGTCTATGGGTCTCCATGGCAACTCTTTTGGCAGAAGTGTGTTCTTTTGGAGATGCTGGGACAGGGAGACGGAAGGCATCATTTCCTCATCGCTACGCCCCGTGCCCAGGTCAACTACCACTTCATGAAATGGCATTTTGTGTCCGGAGCTGCCCCTCCCTGCATCTGGCTACTGTCACCTGCAGCGAGGGCCTCACCTGGGCAGGGAACAGGGGCGGGATCCACGTTTGCTGGTGCTTTGCATGAACCCAAGACATTTCTAGCCCCAGGTCACAGTGAGAGAAGCCACCAAGCACTGCAGCATCTTCACCAATGACAGCCACTTTGTAGCAGGTGCTCTGAGGGATTCAGGAGAGACCCTCACACTCAGGACCTGTGAGTAAGACCAATTGCCTAGCCGTTCCCAGACGTGCCTGCTCCTTCAGAGCCCTGTGGAGTCCATATTCGTACGTCCTCTATCAATCCAGCCCTGCGGGTGGGGCAGTGGCTCACCTGCCATCCCAGCTGCTCCGTGGGCTTGGCCAGGAGGATGGAGGTCCAACGCCGGCCTCAGTTGCTCTAGTCCCCGAGACTGGCCTAGACCCATAGGCTGGGCCCTCAGTGAATAGCACAGCGGCTCCCCTGGGTTCAGGACTCACCCTTGGCGTCCCGAGAGCTCTGGGTCTGCGCTGTAGCCCCAGCTTGAACGTCTTATGCTTCACCCTGTCTCTGTCACCCTGCCTTCCTCCTCTCCTTCCCACAGCTCTCTCCCTGCCACAGGGCCTTTGCACATGTGGTCCTGCTGTTGGCATGTCTTCTCCCTCCCTCCCACCAGCCATCCCCCCTCCCCACTCAGAAGGCAGTGCCTCTAGGGCCACTCTGGGCATTCTGCACGACGTCAGCTTCCCCTTTAGCTGTTGGAACCTCGGTGCCTCTGCCTCAGGGTCTAGCACCAGCAGTCCTCCTCAGTGGAGGGACACTTTGATGACATTCCCCCAAAACACAAGCCCTCTGAAGACTTTTCCTAAGGACTTGCACTCCAAAGACTTAGTAAGAGCTGGGAGGACAGAGGACATGGCCACTGCTTTGGCATTGCAGCAGAGCCTGTCCCTCTGACCTCAGCCCCTTTTTTTACCTCTATGGGGGGCTTTGCACCCTCGGGCCCCCTGCTCCAGGTCCCCCTTTCTGTTCCTTGGCTAAAGAAAAATGAGGAATCGGAGCAGACGGGGTCGCCAGCTGGGGTGGCAGGGGCTTGGCGGGCAGGGCCTGGCTCCGGCCCCTGTACCTTCCCCTCCGTCTCCTGGGGTCTGGTCGGACCCTGGAGTAGTTTGTCAATTTGTTTCTTTTCTTACAATGAAAATTAAATTCGGCCCCCGTGGGGGGAAGGTGGTGTTGTCTGTGAACAGCCTGGTGTGTCTGGGAGGCTTGCACAGGCCGGGAGGGTTTCAGGACGGATCTGCTGCCTGGCAGGACACGGTCCCCCAGGCCCCCTCAGGCCCCGAGTGCATATGTCTGCAGGCCGCCCTTGGCACACACAGGACATTAAACCAGCCTGTGTCTGGACACAACTGGGCCCTGAGCCAGGAGAAGCTTGGTGTGCAAGCCGCGTCCCTTTGTCCCTTAATGTGGGGCGATTTGCATCTCCTGATTACCTGTCAGGAGGAAGGAGCCGGAACAGGGCGCCTCACTGGGGGACAGTGGCCGGCAGCTGCAGGGCGGTGCTGGGAGGGCCCCCTGATAAGCCTAATTGTTTTAAGCAGGGGATTGGAGTCCCACACCGCAGATTGGCATTCAGCTCGCAGGCCGTTAAGCTTGTGTGACAGGATAATCGCCTTTGTTCAATGCCCGAGGAGGATATTTTCTGCATTATTAGACAAGTCAATGGAGATAAAACGAAATATTAACTATTTTAAGCCACACGAGTCCACCCTGAAGAAATCAAGCCACCTCCTTCCAGTCCTGCCACCTCCTGGCCCCAGGGAGGTGTGCTGGCCCCGGGAGTGGCCACTGGCTACCTGTCCCCACCCCGGGCAACCCACCTTCCTGGGCTCACTTTCCCCCGGGTGATCTGTGCAGCCAGGGACCTTGTTTTCAGGCAAGGAAAGGGACACGCGAAGCCTGCCTAAGGGCACGGCACATTGTGTCCCCTCGCACATGGCCAGCCAGCGCAGACCCTGGCTCTGGGCTGTGGCCACCTGGTGCTGTGAGAGCAGACACCCAGACCCAGCGTGTGGCTTGGACCTTCAAGACAGACCCAGCCCTCCCCGTCCAGGCAGGGACGCTGGCCCCTGGCTCCTTGGAGAGTGAGGCGGGTGCCCTCCTGCTGGTGCCCAGGGGCCTGCCTGACCAGGGGCCAGCCCTCCAGGCCCCAGCCCCCACCCCACAGGAGACCTTGGCCTCCCTCTGTGCTGGGTCTGGGGTCTGCGGTCTTCAGCCCTCCCTGCCTCGTGCCCTCCCCATGTCCCACGGAGCCCCAGTCAGGGGCACTGCCCACCAGGGTGTCACCGTCTTTGCTGTGTCTTTTGATGGTTCTTGAGCTTCAGGGGCTCTGGACACAGGGATGTCCTGCGGGTGCCTCCCTCACCCTGGCACCTCCCTGCCACGGTCCTCCACTCAGCCTGCACTCGGACGTGTTGGCCTGGGCTGGCTGGTGTGGAGCCAGGGGATGTCATGCAGTGGGCATGACTGTCCCGCCTCTGCTAAGGGGACAGTGACCTCCGGGGGCCTCCCTTGCCCATAGCCTCGCAGCGGGTGAGTCTGTGGTGTGAGCCAGGAGCCAGCCAGAGCTGTGTTCTGGCTCAGGAGCCCCGTGCCTGGGCCTGGGTTGCACCCTGGGAGCCCTGTGCCGGAGTCTGGGAGCCCTGTGTCTGGGTCAGGAGCCGCATGCCGGGGTCTGGGCCACACTCTGTCTGGAGCTGATCCCGGCAGCTGTGAGGGTGGAGGGCAGGCAATGGTGGCCTCTGAGGGGTCCTGGATCACTCCTGGTGCTAGTCCCTGCAGCTCCAGCCTCCCCCAGGGCAGCTTGCCGGCAGGGTCGTCCTCCAGGACTCACCCAGACAGAGGGCTTCCCCCTCCAGGGCTCCAGGGCGTGCGGGAGAGGACTCGGGAGAGGCTGGGTCCTGGCTCCCCTGGCTCCTCCCTCTCCCCCGTCCCAGGACCTGCTCTTTACCTGCCTCCTCAGGGCCACCCCTTTGAGGTGGGGCGAGAAGCCTGCCCCCTCTGTCCTTTCTCTGCAGGGCGTCCTCTCCCCGGCGGGAGGGTGACTAGCAGGTCCCAGGGCCAGGCTGAGAGCTCAGATGTGCAGGCGGGAGGGCAGGAGGGCGTGGGTGGGCAGGGGTCAGCGAGGGAGCCCTGGGGCCTGAAAGTAGGAAGGCAGGGGGCATCCAGATCCCGCGGGCAGCTCGTGGGGACTCAGGTGAGAGGTTCGGGTTTTATTCCCAAAGTGGCCAAAGTGCAGCCCCCCCCCCCCGCCCCCGGCACACCGGAGCCCATCTGTGCTGAGACTTAGTCATTTTGCCCAGGTCCTCACCATATTGGCTTTGGGTTCCTACTTAAAAGCCTCCTTCAACCCCAGCTAGCCCTCATCCAGCCATTAACTCCAGTTTTGTGACACGAGCCCTGTCACCAGCACCCTTGCTCTCCCAAGTAACACTGTGCAAATTAGGAAAAGGTTCCTTTTTCAAGTCACTTTCCTGCCATCTGCTGGAAATTCATCACAATTAATGATATAAATCTACCAAGATGCCTATCAGAGTTGGGCAGTGCACAACCTGCAAGGCCTTATGTAGCATCCCTGAACACCACCCACAACAGACATCTCGGATGCTGCTGCTTCGAGTAGCCAGGGTCCCCTTCTTTTGTCATGCATCTCAGAGTCCTGCTTCTGTGAGACAGTCCTGTCAGGAACAGCCATGCTCTGCTGTACCCTTAGGACATGTGTTCCTTCTGCCTGCATGGAGAGGAGTTCTCCCTGCCTCTGTAGTAGGGCCTGCTCCTTCGCTGCTACCTGGGCCAAGGTACAGTCACTTGGGACCCATTCCCCAGCATCCTGGGGGCACCCCTCATTGCCGGGCTGTGACATGAGGCATAACAGTGAGAGTAGCTCAGGGTGGCGGGTTTTCTACCTGTGCACACAGCCCCTAGTGCCAACCTAAATGCCCGGGCCTTGTAAGATGGCATCTTCCCCATCAGCCTTCTAGGGAGACGCCTGTGGAAAAGTGCTGTGTCCCTCTGGGCCTTCAGCCAAGATGTCCAGGCTGGCAGCTCTGTTGGCCAGCAGCCTGCTGGTCCTGTCCCTTCAGAGACTGGTGGAGAGACGGTGGGGTGGGGGTGCCCTCCGGGGCCCTCTGCTCCAGCTCGTGGAAGTGGCCACTTCCCTGTGCCCGGTCCTGCCCTGGCCTCCCTCCGCCACCCTCCTGACAGCCGGGCCCTGGGCTCCCTGCGTGTGCATGGAGGAGGGAGGGCGAGGGGGGAGGAGGGAGCTGGAGCCCAGGGTGCCATCCAGGGACATATTTCATTGCCATCAAATGGGCTGAGATCCCTCCAGCTAAACCTGGCTGCCTCTTTCCGAACATTGCCTTTTCCCAAAATGGCCAACAGAGGCTGAAACACTGCATTAGGTAGCATTTGTATGCAATTAAAACACATTAAAATGGCAATTAAGTTCCACAAACAGCCTTGCCTGTGTCCCGGGTAGATTGAGCTGCTTGTGGTCTTCCAAGCGTGACCATGGAACTGAGGGCTCCACGGTCATTTTATGGGCTCAGCCATTCCACGGAGGTGAGGGACCCTGAGTTCCGAATCTTTTATTTCTCCTTTGGAAGTTTCACTTCATGTTAATTTTTAGGTCTTTATTGTGGAAAATTTGAAGCATATTTGAGGCAGCGAGAGAGAACAGTCTAGCAAATCTCCCGCCGTCACCGTCTCCAGCAGTGCGCTGCACAGGGACCCGTTTCCCTCTTGCTCTGTCCCCCTAAGGCACAAGCCAACTTTTCCTAAGTGAAAAGCATGCAGGACAGTCGGGCTCAGAGAGACCGACGTGAGTTGGAAAGGCTGCCTGTGTCCAGGGATGTCCTGCAGGTGGCGGGGACCACGGCCCCTTGCCCTCCAGATCTGGTTGGGGAAACAGGAGCTGAACACAAGGACACACCCATGGGGTGGGGCGTGGCTCTGCAGGCATGCTGGGAGCCCAAGGGGGCAGTCCTCTGCCCAGCCAGGAGTGGCTAGGGAGCACGCATCTCACCTGCACAGGTGGCTATGGGCAGGTGAATAGTACAGCCCTGTACTTAAGAGCCAACCCTCCTTTGGGGACCTGGGGCCAATGTCTTCCTGAGAGCTGAGGCCTGGGGTCCTGAGAGGACCCCTGCAGTGCGAATCCCTGCCCCGTCCTGTCCCCTGTCCTCCACCATGCTTCACTAGATGTCCCTCTCGATTCTGAGCTCGGGGGAGACTCTCCTGCCTCCTCGTGGCCTCCAGCTGCAGGCCTCGCCAGCTGCCCCTGGACATGCTGCTTGTCTTTCTGGAAGGTTCTCTGGTCCTGTCCTTGCCGGCTCAGTTTTGCTTAATCCACGGACTCCTGTTCTCATCACACCTCAGTGCAAACTCCTGCTCTGCTGTGGCCCAAATCACCCTCTCGCTTTGATCAGGGGGCCTGGAAGACTTCCCCTCCAGTCTGACCACTCCATGGTTCATCTGCAGAGGATACCAGGTGTGTCCATCAGCTTCGTGTCACTGTGACCAATGTGTCCCACCAAAACAGCTCTTGGTTTCAGAGATTTAGTCCACAGTGGGCTGATCTTGTGACGCTGGGCCCGAGAAGAGGCAGAGCATCGTGGCAGCAGGGTATAGTGGAGGGAGCTGCCCAGCTCATGGTGTCACAGGGATGCAAGGAAGATGCCCCTAACAGGCAGCCCCCAGGGCCACTCCTCCAGCCACACCCCACTACCCACCGTTACCACCTAGTCGGTCCATTCACACCAGGTGGACTGGTCAGTCACAGCATCTCATCCATCACTTCATCCGTGAACATTCCTGAGACCCCAAGCTTCTGGGGGACACCTCAGTGCTTTAGACCCAGGGAGGTGTTGGGGCTGGCATTGCCCCTCTGGAAAACATGTACAAGTCCCCTCATCCTGAGTCCTGAGGCCATCAGCAGACCCCTGCAAGCAGGATGTGGGCAGGTGGGCAGGGAGACCTGTGCAGACACTGCTGCTCCTTAAAAGAAGCTCTCTCACCACAGACCCGGGTCCTCTGTCTCCCACCGTCCCCTTGCGGGGTTGTGGCGGGGGTTGTAGAGTGGATGCCGTGCGGGTGCTCTCTGTGGTCGCCTCCCCCTAGGTCTCCCTCTCGTTTTCCCTGGTTCTGCTTGTCTCTGGGTTGCCTTGGTTTCTGGAGAAGATGGGATCTGACCTCGACGTCATCATCACTGGTGGCTTCCTGTGGTGGTCAAGTTCTAATCCAGAGACGGCTGTCCCCAGGGCTTCCTGGCTGGGCAGTTGCCATCACTGAAGGGCATCCCGACCCACTGTGTGTGAAACAGGGTGCCTCTTGGTAAACTGCAGGATTTAACCAGGAGGCCATGAATCACCAACAGACACAGTCCACTGGGTGTCACTAAAATCAGTGTGACCTGCGCCCGTGATTTCCAGGGTGTCCCTCCATCAACCCGCCCCCTGGGAAGCTGTGTAGAGTTTTCCAAGCCGCTGGCTCTGAGAGTGGTTGGGAAGCTCTCGCACCCTGTTCCCGGGGCGGGGACAGGAAGGGTGGAGGGCCTTCCCTTTATCCCCAGCGTGGGAAGACCCCCTGGCTCCTGCTTGGGCTCTGAGCCACAGAGGAGTCCAGGGCCTGCGGGCAGCAGCTCCACCTTACCCCGCTGGACCGCCACCTTCCCCATGGAGCCCTGTGGCCCCGCACCATGCGGCAGCCTCTCCCCACCTGCACGTGTGGGCTGCACCAGGACCCTGCTCTGCCAGCCGCCAATGCCTGCTGCTCAGTCTGTCTGTGCTTCCTGGAGTTCTCACGTCCAGCTCTGAGCTGAGCACGCCCACCACACTGGATGCCTGCAAAATGGCTCCTTGCCGGTGCCTTGGGTAGCAGGATGGACACCACCATCACGCTGCCAGGAAAGGAGTGGACAGCCAGCAGAGGACGTCGCTGTGCTCAGGACGTGCTGAAGCCACGGCAGATGGCCCATTGCTCAGTGTGGGACGGTTGTGAGCGTCTCGCCGTCAAGTAGATTGTTCTCCCTAAAGCTTCGGTTCTGGGTGGAATCAGAACATTAGATCCAAAGGGCCCTGGAAAGTTTCTCACCCAAATGTCTCATTTTACAAGCAAAAACCAGGGTGCAGTGAGATCAAGGGATTGACAAGGTCATTGGGTTCATTAGCGGTGGGCAGAGGACAGCACCAGGGCCTCTGATCTCCCGTCCAGTGTTCTTTGCTTGGGGCCACGGAGCCTGCTGACTCTGATTCTGTCTCCTCTTGGAGAAGAAAGCAGAAGGCGAGAAGTCCACAGGGTGCTGTGTTCCTGGACATGCTCAGCTCCAGCTGCAAACTGTCCTCAGCTCCTCCTGAGCTCTGCTGGTCCACCCTGGGGTGATGAACTCCACTGGTGGAGGCTGACTCCACCAGTGCTCTGCATGTCAGTGAGGTGGTGAGAGAGCCCGCCAAAGCCTGGTGGAACCCAGTTTCACCAGGGTCATTTCTTGATTGATTTGTGGGTGTTTGAACCAGCAGGAAGAGTCATCCAGGCCAGTGGTGCCCAAGGTTCTCCTGGACCAGCACCATCAGCATCCTCGGGAACCATGCAGATTCCCAGGATCTGGGGTGCAAAAGGGCAGTCTTTGTTTTGCAAGTCCTCCAGGGGTTCTGATGCCATGTATGTATGCTCCCTTCTTCCCACGGTGTGGTCCCTCCTTCCCCTGTGTGCTCCCTCCTTTCCACGATGTGCTCCCTTCTTCCCCTGTGTGCTCCCCCAACCCTGGTGTGCTCCCCCTTCCCTGGTGTGCTCCCTCCTTCCCCTGTGTGCTCCCCCAACCCTGGTGTGCTCCCCCCTCCCTGGTGTGCTCCCTCCTTCCCACAGTGTGCTCCCCCCAACTCTGGTGTGCTCTCTCCTTCCCATGGTGTGTTCCCTCCTTTCCATAGTGTGCTCCCTCCTTCCCATGGTGTGCTCCCTCCTTCCCACAGTGTGCTCCCTCCTTCCCTGGTGTGCTCCCTCCTTCCCATGGTGTGCTCCCTCCTTCCCTGGTGTGCTCCCTCCTTCCCCTATGTACTCCCTCCTTTCCATGATGTGTTCCTTCCTTCCCCTGTGTGCTCCCCCTTCCCTGGTGTGCTCCCCCTTCCCTGGTGTGCTCCCTCCTTCCCACAGTGTGCTCCCCCCAACTCTGGTGTGCTCTCTCCTTCCCATGGTGTGCTCCCTCCTTCCCTGGTGTGCTCCCTCCTTCCCTGGTGTGCTCCCTCCTTCCCTGTGTGCTCCCTCCTTCCTGGTGTGCTCCCTCCTTCCCATGGTGTGCTCCCTCCTTCCCTGGTGTGCTCCCTCCTTCCCATGGTGTGCTCCCTCCTTCCCCTGTGTACTCCCTCCTTTCCATGATGTGTTCCTTCCTTCCCCTGTGTGCTCCCCCAACCCTGGTGTGCTCCCCCTTCCCTGGTGTGCTCCCTCCTTCCCACAGTGTGCTCCCCCCAACTCTGGTGTGCTCTCTCCTTCCCATGGTGTGTTCCCTCCTTTCCATAGTGTGCTCCCTCCTTCCCATGGTGTGCTCCCTCCTTCCCACAGTGTGCTCCCTCCTTCCCTGGTGTGCTCCTTCCTTCCCATGGTGTGCTCCCTCCTTCCCTGGTGTGCTCCCTCCTTCCCCTATGTACTCCCTCCTTTCCATGATGTGTTCCTTCCTTCCCCTGTGTGCTCCCCCTTCCCTGATGTGCTCCCCCTTCCCTGGTGTGCTCCCTCCTTCCCACAGTGTGCTCCCCCCAACTCTGGTGTGCTCTCTCCTTCCCATGGTGTGCTCCCTCCTTCCCTGGTGTGCTCCCTCCTTCCCTGTGTGCTCCCTCCTTCCTGGTGTGCTCCCTCCTTCCCATGGTGTGCTCCCTCCTTCCCTGGTGTGCTCCCTCCTTCCCATGGTGTGCTCCCTCCTTCCCCTGTGTACTCCCTCCTTTCCATGATGTGTTCCTTCCTTCCCCTGTGTGCTCCCCCAACCCTGGTGTGCTCCCCCTTCCCTGGTGTGCTCCCTCCTTCCCACAGTGTGCTCCCCCCAACTCTGGTGTGCTCTCTCCTTCCCATGGTGTGCTCCCTCCTTCCCATAGTGTGCTCCCTCCTTCCCATGGTGTGCTCCCTCCTTCCCCTGTGTGCTCCCTCCTTTCCACGATGTGCTCCCTCCTTCCCCTGTGTGCTCCCCCAACCCTGGTGTACTCCCCCTTCCCTGGTGTCTCCCTCCTTCCCATGGTGTGCTCCCCCTAACTCTGGTGTGCTCCCTCCTTCCCTGGTGTGCTCCCTCCTTCCCATGGTGTGCTCCCTCCTTCCCATGGTGTGCTCCCTCTTCCCCTGTGTGCTCCCTCCTTCCCTGGTGTGCTCCCTCCTTCCCACGGTGTGCTCCCTCCTTCCCCTGTGTGCTCCCCCAACCCTGGTGTACTCCCCCTTCCCTGGTGTCCCCCTCCTTCCCATGGTGTGCTCCCCCCAACTCTGGTGTGCTCCCTCCTTCCCTGGTGTGCTTCCTCCTTTCCATAGTGTGCTCCCTCTTCCCCTGTGTGCTCCCTCCTTCCCTGGTGTGCTCCCTCCTTCCCACGGTGTGCTCCCTCCTTCCCCTGTGTGCTCCCCCAACCCTGGTGTACTCCCCCTTCCCTGGTGTCCCCCTCCTTCCCATGGTGTGCTCCCCCCAACTCTGGTGTGCTCCCTCCTTCCCTGGTGTGCTTCCTCCTTTCCATAGTGTGCTCCCTCCTTCCCCAGGTGTACTTTCTCCTTCCACTGTGTGCTCCTTCCTTCCCCCGTCTTCCTTCTGCAGCCTCACTGACCTGGTTACAGCCAACTGGATGCTTTCTCTGTGTGCAGAGGCCCGGAGGCAGCCTCAACCCTCAGTCCCTCCTCCACAAAGCCCACCTTCACCTCCAAACTCAGGGCAAAACTCTCCCCAGGCCCCTGGGTGCCCTCACTTAGGGTGATTAACATTTTCTTACTTCATTCCTTGCCAAACGCTGTAGTTCTGTCATCTTTGTGGGTCTCTAAGCTCCGTTAGAGGGTAATGGGAATTCGTAGCTGGAATCTTACCACCGTTACCCCTGGGTCCGGCCTGGGTTGCAGAGAGGGGATTGAGCCCCTAATGTTCACTTATTCTGATGGTTCATGGAGGTCTTCATTCAGTCACCTCTGAATTAAGTCGTGTTAGCACAGCTGAAAGCATCTCTTTCCTAAGGAGTGGAGCGTGATATGCAAAATCCAACAGGGACACCATTGCTGGTCATTGGCAAGCGAATTCGTAGAAGAGAAAAATCAGAGCTCTGATGGTGCATGAAATGCCACTTTTGAAATGTGAAAAAGGGCTCTTTTCCCTGGTGATGGAGCCAGTCCTCTGAGCATCTCGTTAGGTTTCAGGTCGTACCTGGAAGGAGACCTGGGTCTGGAGATTTGAAAGCCTGGACTGCGGTGACCCGTTCTGGTCCTTTCTGGCCTGATGACCCTCCCGTCCTCGAGGCTGGCCCTGGAGCCTCGCAGTGCCCTTGGCTCTGTCTTGGGTCACCTTCTGTCTTTTCTCACAGTGCTCTTTTTAGATTTGGTTTGTTAATAAATATTTGCCATCTGTGGCAAATTTTAAAATGCAGCAAAATCTTAAATGCCTCCTTAAAAAGAGAGAAAAGGAACTTGGCCTTTGCTACAGAGAGATCTTCATTCCATCCTTTGACATGCACGTGTGAGCATACATGCCTTGTACCATGCACACCTGTGCACACACTGCCCACACCCACACACAGCACTCGTGCCTGGTGCTTTCCCATGCCCAGAAGGTGCACATGCACACACACACACACTCACACTCACACACATACCACACACACATGCACGCCACACACACACCACACACACACACACACACACACACACACACCACATACAATGCCAAGGGTCCCTGCAGAGCCAGAGTGGGCCCTGACTGGTAGGGAGGCTGTGCTGTAGGGAGACTGTGTTGTGGGGAGGCTGTGCTCTAGGGAGGCTATGCTGTGGGGAGACTGTGCTGTGGGGAGGCTATGCTGTGGGGAGGCTGTGCTCTAGGGAGGCTGTGCTGTGGGGAGGCTGTGCTCTGGGGAGGCTATGCTATGGGGAGGCTGTGTTCTAGGGAGGCTGAGCGCAGAGCCAGACCGACAGCTAGGTGATTAATAACTGGTGAATTTTCGTTGAGTTTGCTTCGCTATTTGCAAAGCTAATTACTCAATCAGGAGCTCATTGTTACAAAACTATGGTTCATGTTTGACTCCTGGGCTTCATAGGGAAAGCTTTTTAGGTATAAACACCTGTAAAATATAAACATACTTTTGTTTTAAAATAAAGATTAATTGCAATAATCAGTGGAGAAGCATTTAATTGAACACCAGCTTTCCGATTAGAAAGCAGGTGGGGACACATTGTCAATTAGTGGGCAACGCTGCCCTGCTGGTCACATCCCTGCTTACCTGTCAACTAATGTGTAATGACAGGGATGTGAAGCAACAGTGGCAAGTCTTAGGTCCCAGCTATCCCTTCAGCACGGTGAGACCTGCTCCCAGGTGTCTCAGGTGACCCATTTTGTTTTGAGTTGGCGTCATCTCTGACCTCTGTGACTTCTACTATACATTTGAGTAGCATTTGTGAATATCTTTGCAGCACTCACGTGCACACGCACATGCACATGCACATGCACACACGTGCACGCACATATACATACACATGCACACGCACACACGTGCACACACACACGCACATGCACACACACACTTTCTCTTAACAGCTTTGCAGGACCATGTTAGCTGGTGTGATGCCACTCCCTGTCTCAGTGTCCCTGAGGTGCCACCTAGGAATCCCGAACAGGAAAGCAGACTTTCTGCATCAGTGTCCTTTGGAAGAGCTCAGGGACTTCACTTCTGATAAGCCTTCCCATTGCTCCTGAGGCACAGTGGTCTGCACCCCACTGTCCAGTGGAACTTCCCATGATGATAAAGGGCCACGCCTGCAGTCCAGCCTGGTAGCCGGAGTGTGGCCAGCACAACAGCTGAACCTCTTACCTAGAACCAACCTCCCGATCTACTTGAATCACTTCCTATGTCAGCTGATGTCTGCAGAGATGGCTTGGGTCTGGGCCACCAAATCTACATTTATAAAACATATTGAGCCCTGTATCAAGGTATGATTGACACCTGGTTGTGCGTATTTAAGGTATGCGACTCGATGAGTTTACAGATAAGAATCACTTGTGAAACCAGCGGTAGGATCAACGCTGTGCCCACACCCATCGCCTCCTGGAGCTGCCCATGCTCAGATGCTGCTGCTACTGCTGTCATTCTCTTGTGATAGGAACACTTACCGTAAGATGCCCCCACGTAGCCAACTGTTAAGTCCACAGCATGGTACTGTTCCCCACAGGCACTCGGCTGCAGCTCCATGTGGTCAGAGCACAGTCCAGAGTGCAGAGCTGGACGGTAACTCGGCAGCTGTCACACGTGTGCATCAGCCATCGTCACAACAGCCAATACGCACATGTGTCTGAGTTTTCCAACCTACATGCCTGATGCTCCTCTAAGTATTTTCCGTGTGGCCATCATTTCAACCTCACGGAAGCCAAGGACTTTCCTAAAGGCGGTGGATCAGAATTTCCAACAGGAGGGACTCAAGCAGGGGTTGGCTGCAGAAGCATGGCAGGCTGAGGGAAGGTCAGCGGGGAGGCCGGGGTGGGGCCCAGTGCATGGGGAGCGCTGTGCACCCCAGAGCTGGTGTCCATGGATGCAGCAGAGACCTGGGCCACTAAGGGCGGGTGGGGAAAGGACACCAGGCCTGCAGGAGCAGGAATCCTTCAGGTTTACAGAGGCTGGGAGATCAGAAGACGCTGGGGGTCCAGCCCTGTCTTCCTTCTCTTGAGGGCTTCAACCCCAGCTGAGGACAGGAAAGGAGTCCTGCATCCTCTTGGCCTCCGGCCCCTGCTGTGCCTGCCGTTGGCAGAGTCTAAGGTTCGGGCACATCTCACCTCTAGTCAACCTCGTCACAATCAGTCAGCAACCCAATCAGAATGTAATCAGGAAAAGGGACTTGGACAATGTCCTCTGGGGACTCCTTGTCCCCTAGCAAAGGGTGGGCTGGAGCTGAGCACAAGGATAAGTCACCGTGTGGAATTGGGGGTGGACGGTCCTCTCCTGGCTCTTCTGTGCACGCACTGGTGATGTCATCACCTTCTGAGCTTCACAGCGTGTCAGGTGCAGCCTGCTGGGGTGGCCTGGATATGGACCTGCAGTCTTGACTGGTCATCC
Organism: Spermophilus citellus; assembly: GCF_964194105.1. NCBI lineage: Eukaryota > Metazoa > Chordata > Mammalia > Rodentia > Sciuridae > Spermophilus > Spermophilus citellus. Next base: position 24,142,219 of record NC_138187.1, on the reverse strand, counting down.
ATTGCCGCAGCCGCCCAGGATGGTTCTGCAGGGACACACTTGCGTGGAGCAGGAGCACCCTGTCCCCGGGACTCCCTCCCACTTGGCCGACTGGCCCTTCCGTGGTGAGCTGGGACCCTCTTGCATGCCATTGGTCGAGGCTTGGGGCCCTCCTGAGGGCCTGCTTCTTGCCTTCTTCCTGGTCCTCCCCCCGCTGTGGCCCTCCAGACCCTGCTACTCCCTCCACACCCCGCTACTCCCTCCATACCCTGCTACTCCCATGCAAGGAGGAAGTGAGCAGAGCGTGTGCAGGAGAAGGTGTCTCTCGCGACACCTGGCCACGGGTGCCTGAGCTCTTCCCGGGGAAGCCCGCTGCCCACCAGAGCTGCCTCCTCCCCTGTTCCTGTGAGCACTTTGGGAGGTGGCTGGGAGAGTGTGCCCCAGCTGCGCCCTCGAGCCCTGCATGGGGAGGACGTGCCACCAGCTACAATCTCTCCCTCACTCGAGCTCAGGCCAGGACGTTGACGCTTTACCTCTTGATAGAGGTTTGAGTCATCTGGGAGAATTCATGTGTCACCTGGATAAAAGTCCTCCCCCAGAAGAGGGGCGAGGAGGTGAGCCAGGGGCCAACGCAGGTGGGGACACGTGGTCCTGCCCACGGATGGTGGACTTCCAGGGAGACCAGGGCATCCGTTGCCTGCTCGCCAGGATCCGCCCGTCCCTATGAGCATGTAGTATTAGGCGTCAGGCTGGGAGGACCCCCAGACTGTGCATCCTTGCATATCGCAGTTGATGAGAACAGGAAATATATTTTTTTACCCTAAATTTCTAGTTCTGGTAGCAAATAGCTTCAGAGCTCTTGGAGCCTTCAGGACAATGTTCTCTCGTGCGATTGCAGATTTCCACAGGCTCATCCTCAGGAAATGCTACGCAGGGCAGGTGGACGACCTTGGGCCCTGGGAGCCTGCTCTCTGTCTGCAGACCCTGGAGGCAGAGCAAGGTCCTAGGATCTTGGGTGTGCTCCTGGCAGCGTCCATCATGGGCCGCCAGGCAGGATCCCATCACCATGGCGAGTGGCTCAGAGGCTCTGAGGTCTGCCTTGCAGCTTGGGGCCTTGACGTGCAGTCCCCATGTTGAGCCCCTTGGTTTCAGGCAGCCACCGCACACTTCCTCCTGTCCCTTCTGACTCTCAGCGCACCACATGCCACCTGCGCTCCCAGCCTGGGGTTTTCTTGTAGTCTCAGGCTCCTGGATTTTGTAGAAAGAAGGGAACGTGGAACAGCTCACCCGGGTACAGGAGCCAAGCTGCACCAGAGGGGAGATGGTGGGGAGGACCCCGTGACTCTGATGTCACCCTTCAAGGGGGCTGGGGTGCTGGGGCTCCAGACGGAGGCTCAGCAGCTCTGTGCTCTCCCCAGACTCTGGCCACAGCCCCTGGAATGACCAGGAACTTTGACTTTGACTTTGACTTTCTTCTGTGTTTTCACCCATCTTACCATGGATGAGAAGGTGCAAGGGGGACACTGGCCAGACGCTCTGGCCTCTAGATCTGGCCCTTAGTACTCTTCCTCTGTTCTCCTTCTGTCTCGAGTGCTACCCAGGTTTGTGTTTCCTGCAGTTGAGGACAGCCAGATGGACACATGGGCAGTTGATAAACCATAGTACGTTTCCTTCCATTTCTGTGTATTCTCACCTGCAAAGTCAAAATGCATAAGATCATGTTGGAGAACGACAAGGTTCTGTGGGCAGCGCTGTGACCTGGAGCAGCAGTGCTGCCCACCCGGGGGACCCCTTTCCCACACGCGGCCTGGAGTGGCCGCCCATCTTCATCTCCAGAGCTCACCCCAAACCTCTATGCTGGGCAGAAAGGCAAAAGCATGGATGAAGTCCCCGGTCCTGTGGTCTTGACTTCCTTTTATCTGCTTATTAAGGAGACAGATGTCATTTCTGGGCCAAGTGTCAAAACCCAACAGAGCCACTTAGACTTGGACTGTGACTTAGTTGGTAAACATGACGTCTTTCTGCACCTCAGGCTGATTTCCCCCCAGGTAATTTAATTTGTAGAAATAAATGCATTTAATTTCTGAACGTTGGCCTTTTGGACGCCTGGGCCTGTGCCACCGAAGCTGTGTCTCTGTGACTCCCCAGCCAGGCCATTATCAAGGCTTATTTGGTAATAAAAATCAATGAATCCCATCTTGCAGCTCATTTTAGGACCCGACGGGCTGTCTTGGCAATCGGTCTATGTGGGCACCTTGCTCTAGGAGATGGAAGGCCACCCACAAGGGCCCACTGGCCATGGAGGAGGGGCTCAACAGCCTCCGTAGCCTCTCATCTTGCTCGCCTCCTTTCCCCAGAGATAAGTCGGTGTGTGCCTGGGTTTCTGAGGCCCCTGTTTTGGGGACTGCTACCTCTGGGTCTCTCTCTTTCTCCAGGTGCAGCTGGGCAGCCTGTGCAGAGCCCCAGGCCCTGGACACTGCTGTTGCTGGTTGTAGTTCAGGACTCCCCAGTGGGAGGAGGGGGGCTAGTGGTCGGCTCTGAGGAGTCCAGGTGTAATGGGAGGACACAGGTGAGTTCCCAGTGCCTGCGAGTTTGCCCTCAAGGCTGAGTGCTGGAAAGTGGTCAGTAAGCCTGGAAAGAAGGGTCCTCACATCCTGGTACCATGTGGTCAGCCCAGATCACGGTTCCTCCCCCATCACCAGCCCTGCACCAGGACCCTGTGCTCCTGTCCCTTTGGGACACATCTCTGTCCCTTCCTCTGTTGGCCCATGATCTCCATGGCCTGAGATGCCTTCTGGTGTCCTCTGTGCCTCTTCTGCCTCCTGGTGACTCACCTGTGCTCTGAGCTCGAACCCCGCTCTTCCCACGGCCTCCTCTGACTCCGTCTCTCGGCTTTGGGAGTCTCTTCCATCCACCCTGTGGCTCGCGTCCCGTTGCAGTTTTCTTTTGCATTAACAGGTTAGGAAGACTCCGTGGGGAGGATCGTGGCATGTGCGTTTCAGATCCCGAGTGCCCGGCTTGGTGTGCTGGAGTGAATGGTGGCCTCCCAAGGGATAGCCACAGCCCAACCTGCATTGCCTGTGACTGTGACTGTGCTTTGCAAAGGGTGGGGGTCTTTATAGACGTGACTGGATTGAGGGTCTCAAGGTAAGATGGTCCTGGGTTGTCCAGGTGGCCCTACATTAGATGCCCCATCCCTGTAGAGGCAGAAGAGGAAGAGACGTGGACACAGAGGGGACAGAGTCATAGGAGAATGAGGCTGGGTTGGACGTATGCCATCACATGTCCAGGACCACCGGGGGCTGCTAGAGGCTGGAAGAGACAAGGACGACCCCCACCCCTATCCTGAGGACCTGAGAGTGCAGCCTGCCCTTGCTGTGGCCTTCTGACCTACAGACCCTGAGGTCGTAAATCCGTGATGTATGTGGTCAGTTTGTAAGGCAGCCCTTGGAAACCATCACACCGTGATTCCTGGGAGACTTCAGGTTCCAAGAGCCCCTGGAGATGCCCACACACGTGGATGCTCAGGGCGGCCATACAAAAAGGTTCAGTGTGGGCGTGGCACCTAGGCACGAGCTTCTGCCTGCTTTAGATCACCTCCAGGTGCTCCCATGCCCAGTCCCACGGGGAGGCTGTGGGAACAGCTGTCATGCTGGGTTGTCCAGAGGATAACGGCAGGAAAACAAGTCCATGTGTGTTCGGCACCGATGTGACTTTTTCTGAGTGTCTTCAGTCCTGGTTGAGTGGATCTGCAGATGGGAACCCACAGACAGGGAGGCCGAGCTCATGAGGCACCTGGCACAAGCAGGGCTGGGCTGGGAGCTGCGTAGGCGTTGGGCATCCCACATTAGAGTGTTTAAAGACCTCGGGGAGGGAGAAGATCCTCAGCATGTCTCCTGCCCTGAGTATGTTTCCTGAGTCCACTTGAAACCCCAGGAAGCAGAGTTCCGTTCCACCAGGACGAAGCAGACTCATCATCCCTCAGCCCAGGACGGTCCCTCCTGCTCCTGGTTTTCAGCAGGGACAAGGGGACAGAGAACTGCACTCCATGCTTCATCAGACTGACAGGACGCGGCAGATCCCGAGCACAGAGCAGCACAGGTCATCAATTAACCTAATGACTCATTCAAGCCTTTTAGCTTGGGAGTGAGTTCGGGCTGTGAGAGACGTTTCTCTTCCTTGAAGGGACGAAATAAGTGGTGTGGTCAGTTGCCCTTGTTGGCCTCCGTTTCGGGTGATGCCGTGGCGGGAACAGCTTCTCTGCTGTCAAATTAACCTCCATGGGGAAGAAAGTGTCTCCGGCCCTCCTGCTTCCTCTGGGCGCCAGGGCTGAGCTGCGGGACTCCCAGGAACTGCTGCCTCCTTCATCCCTGGCCCCAGTTCTGTTGCAGGGGGGAGAGGGCAGTTCAGGACCTGCTTTGGTCTCTGATGCTCTTGGCATTGGAAAGCTTTTTCCTGGGGCTGAGTTTTCCAAAGCATCTTTGAATTATAAAAATAGAAAAGTATTTATTCTGAAAAATTCAACCCACTGAGGACGACATAACTCCAAGTCCTTTCATCTCACCTGCTTCCTCTGAGCCGACTGCTCTGCAGCCTGCCAGACCCTAGGCCCTCCACAGATCCTGCTGACGCAGGCCCAGGGACCCGCACCCACAGATGCACGTGGCGCCTTCACCGCAAACTTAACATGCTTTTCCACAGATAGTTTTGTGGCACCTGCCATGTGCTGAACATGGAGGGATCATCTGTCTTATTCTGTATTTTTTCACTAAATAAATGCAGGGGGATGCACGTCCACACTGGAGTCCCATCCCGCCTCGTGCTTCACAGCTGATGTCATTCTGTTCCTCTAGAAACATGTACCTATTGAGCACCTGCTGTGTGCCAGTGCTGCTGCGGGTGCTGGGCTTGCAGAAGTGACACGGCCCTGAGAGTCTGTTTTTGAGGAGCCTTTTGGTCATTTTAATCAGGACCCCAGCTGGACCCTAGGTTTTTTTTTCTCTTTTACAACAAATGCAAAATAGCCGAGGTGCGTGCTTCCTCTCACAGTCTCTTTCTGTGCCACTTTCCAGAGGCAGAGCATCCAGTTCAGGCATGGAGCAAGGCAGAACTACGTACAACCTACAACCCACAATGGCAGTCAGAGCCGCCCGGTGACGGTGTCCTCCAGGGCCATTTTCTTTTTTAGCAGGTGGCTAGGTCACTGTCCATAGCAGCATTAGACCCTTTTCTGTCTGCTTTAGATCAATGGTCATTGCTTGGTTGCTTGGTGTCTGCAGGAGGTGGTTCCTGTCCCCGCTGCTCCCTCAGGGATACACAATCCACAGACCCTTGGTCCCTTGTAGGAAGCAGCTGCTTGCACACCACCTCACACACCTGCCTCACTTTCCTCACCTCTGGGTCGCTGTGATGCTGGGCACACGGCCCGCGCACCTCTTCATCTGCATGGGTTTAGTGCAGCACCCAGCATGTGGCGAAGTCAGGCTTTGCTTTCTGGAAACTTCTGGACATTTTTACTCTCTTCCCCCCACAGCTGGGGTAGTCTCTCTCTGGAGCCTGTGGGTGTAGACACTGGGCAGGGCTGACTCACCCCGTCCTTGCCTGTTCCAAATTCCCTAAGCCCCAGCAAAGAGTTGGGGGAAGCGACCGTGACCACTCGTGTCCAGGTGTGGGAGAGGATTCTTCTGCCCCTGTGCCCACCCAGATGCCCGCTGTCACCCTGCGTGGTCTCTCTGCCCTCCTCCAACGTCAACATTGGGAAAGACCCAGTTGTGGCTGGAGCCCCTTCGCTGAGCCTTCTCGAGACCCCGAAGTGACCAAGCTGTGGATCTAAATGAGGGCAGTCGAGACAGCCTCTGGGACAGACGAGGGCGTCACAGCCTTCTGAGTGCCCACTGCCCCTGGGGATGCATGCGGGGCCCTTCTGGTGCAGACGTTGAGCAGAACCTTGGCCAAGGAGGGCGTCCTAGTCAGTCGGCTGCACAGGCACCCACAGGGCGCCCACCCTACAGGAGACCTTGTATTGGATCCTGGTGATGGCAGGTAGAGCCTGGGCGCATTGGAGAGGACGAGACCAGGGTCTGGCAGGTGACAACTGCAGTGTTGGGGGAAGCAAGCAGTGCCTGGAGGTGGGGCTCTGAGGCCACAGTGGGGGACGCTGCTCACCTTCCTGTGGACCTTCTGGGACCCTGGGGATGTCACTGCTCTCATCCTGAGAAGGGACTGAAGCTGCCCAGGGCCCAGTGGCAGCGGGCTGCCGGGATCCACTTGCCCTTTTGAGAATTAAAATTTACAGCAGGTATTTTGCAAGCAGATTCACGGAGGCTACTTCTTATGGAGGGTGAATGACTCCGGAGCCTCATCAGGTCTAATGCCCCACCTGGGAGTCGTCCTGAACCCGAGGAGCTTGTGGATGTCGGCTCTCAGACCGTGGGAAGCAAGCCTTCTGGCTGGGAGCGTCTCAGGAACAGGAGCCTGTGCGTTCCTGTCGGCACTGGGGGGCCTGGCCTTGCTGAACCGTGCAACCCCAACGTCCTCCAGGGCCAGTGTTGAAGGCTTGACCACCAGCTGGTGCTGTTGCTGAGAGTGGCGGAGCCTGTAGGAGGTGGGACCCGCTGGAAGGAAGTTAGGTCACTGGGGACATTGGAAAGGGAATACTGGGATCCTGGCTCCCTTCCCCCTCTCTCTGCTTCCTGGCCACCAAGAGGTAAAGGTGGCCTCTGCCAGGTGCTCTTGCCACGATGTACCTTGCTGTCACCTGGCCAACAGGACCTGGGCTGGAAACCCTGAGACTGAACCAAACTAAACCTTCCCTCTTTTTAAGTTGACCATCTCAGATATTTTTGTCATAGTAATGGAAACCTAACTAGCAATCTTTTTTTTAAAAAAGAGAGCCCACACTCCAAAAGAATTTCATTTTTTCCTTGTTGTTTGGTGGAAGAGGTTTCGTTTCCAGTGGCTGAATTACAGTTTCAACCCAGGGTTTTGAGTCCGTTCCCGATCTTGTGCTCTGCCTGTGAAGTCGACCCTGACAGAGTTCCCATCCAATGATTTTCCCTTGAAATATGGAGGAAACGAAGGGTGCGTTGTCTCCCCTCCCGCCTGCAACGGTCAGGTTCAGAGTGGCAGGTGGGGGTCAGCTGTGAGGGCTGAGCGTGGCTCAGTGCTTTGGAAGCCAGCTCTGTCTTGCGTCCTTCACAGCTGCACACGCTCTCCCCCTGAGCGTGGGAGGTCCCTCCAGAGCTGAGGAAGCACAGCCCCCTTCTGGGCTGGACTGTGGCTGATTCACACGTGGAAACCAGTTGACTTCTGGAAGCTTCCTCCATTGGCACCACAGTTGGTACCTCCCTTTCGAATATGCTTCAAGAGGGGGGCGGCTCTTGAGTTCTCAACAGTTCTGGTTCTCAGCTTCCTCCAGAGGCGCTGTGTGACTTTGTGAAGGTCCCTCCAGTCTCTGAGCCTCTTCGTCAGCAGGATGGCTAATGTAATACCTGCACCCTTGTCACGCAACATCTTCCAGGATCAGAGGAATTAGGCTAATTAACCTTGAAGCCTTCTTCATAAAGGACAAAGCTCTACTGGAATACGGGGCATTGAGTGACTTCCACTGATCCTGGAAGGACTGGGCAGGACTCCAAGGCTGGCCCGCCGGTGCTGCAGGTGGGTGCCGCCCACCGCTCTCCTCCTCTCTTCTCCGTGTATCCCCTGGGTGCACAAAGGTGATCTCCCTAGGTCTGTCTCTTCATTCCCTCTCTTCCTCTCTTCAGTTACGTGTAACCTATTTGATTGGCCTGCTGTGTTTTAAATTCCAAAGACTGTATTTTTCATTTTCTGAAGTTTTTTGGGTTATTTTTCACTTCTGTCTATGACAAAGAAAGTCAGAATAAATGCCGTTGTCATCCAGCCCAGAGCGCAAGAGGAGATGGCGGGTTTCCTCAGGCGTTGTTGAGATCTGTGTCTGAGTAGAGTCTCTGTGTCATCTGTGTGCCAACGAGGGGTGGAGGTGGCACCTTCCTGGTTACGTTGGAACAGTGGCCTGGCTCCTCTGCACTCCAGTGTTCCCAGTTCTCGAAAGCAGGTGCTCACTCACCTGAAAGCGTCACTGCGAGGTTCAGAGGTGACACACAAGCCATCACGGGAAGCAATGCAGATGCCAGAGTGGTGCCCGGTCCCTCATCGAAGGTGGCAAACTCAGACCTCAGAGCTGCCCTGCAGTCTCTGGATTGTTGCAGAATCTCCTGCAGAGAGACCTGAGAGGGGCGATCAGCAGGGAGCAGCCTTGTTAGTGCAGGTGCTGGCCCAGCGGAAGTGCGGGAGGCTGCTCCAGTAAGTCGGGGTCACCCTTGCTGTCATTCTCCTTCCTGGAGGCTGGCCCCTCCCTCCCCATGGGGACTGGCCCTGCATGGCCAGGAGGGGTGTGGCCGTGGCCCTCAGGACCCCTGGCTTCCTCCAGCTGTGGGCACCTCTGCATCTTGAGGGTCCCCCTCCTGATTGGAGGCTGTTGCCCCTGTTCCTGAGCCCAGGCTACATCCGCCCTCAGCCTCCACTCAGTCCCCTGGAGAGCTTTCTCAGTGTTTGACACCCTCTCCTGAGGGACCGGCAACTTCAGGGTTCCCCAGCCGGAGACACAGACATGCACACGCACACATACACATAGTCACACACAGGCACACATGTGCACTCACACCGATTCACGCAGATGTGAACACATACACTCACACAGACACAGATGGGCACATGCTCACACTCACACACAGATACTCACACTCACACAGACACAGATGGGCACACATTCACACTCACATAGTCTCACACCCCAGGGGGTGGGGCAGGAAGCGAAGCTCCCACCTCTTTCCCTCCTGTCCTCCCCCTTTCCTCTCCCACCTCCACACGCTTACCTGAGCAGTGGGGCTGAGCTAAAGGCCCCGAGGTTGCCCCCGCTGTCCCCTCCTCTCTGTTCCACCAGGGACAGTGAGCCTGCTGTTGGGCTGGGAGAATCCACACAGGGTGGTTCTCAGCTGGCCATGCAGCAGGACCTGACCGGGTGGAGCCATTGCGTGTCTGGGAGGGAGCTGGGCTCAGGTGTGTTATAAGGCTCTGCAGGGGACCCTCAGGTCACGCCGAAGGTCCTGGCCACGCCGAAGCCTTGGTCCTCTGGCTCTGCTGGCGCCATCCGTGACCTCTGGAGGAGGCTCTGGAGCCTGGCGGAGCCGTGCTCTCGGCCTCTGCCTATGCCTGGCCGTCCTGGCCGTCCCCGTCCTGGGTTAGCGTAAGTGTTGGTGTCAGATGGGGACCATGGGTCTCGCCCTTGCTTTTTCGGGTCCTAACGGGCATCCCCTAGGCTGTGGCTGCCTCTGGATGAGGTGCCCCGCAAATGGACTGTGGTATTGTTTGACCACTTTCTTCAAACTACTTTACTGCTAATTTAGCCCTTAAATAAGCAAAGCCATCAGAGACCTGAAGTCCTGATGGGTCATTTGGGCCCTGAAAATGGTCACTCTCATCTTGGAGTCCTTGGGTAAGCCCTGCGGGGAAAGCCCGAGTGTCTGAAGACGTGGACTTGTAGAGCTCACTGGGCTTACTGAAGAGGCGCGGGGCCAGGGCCTGTGGCGCACGCCTGCCATCCCCGCGACCCGGGAGGCTGAGGCAGGAGGAGCGCAGGTTTGAGGCCAGCCTCAGCAATTCAGCAAGACCCTGTCTCAAAATAAAAAAAAAACAATAAAAGACCAGGGGTGAAGTCCCGTGGTAGAGTGCCCCAGGTTCCATCCTCAGTACTGATAAAGAGAGAGAGAAGAGGTACCGTCAGGAGACTTCAGGTGACTCAGGACTTGGATGAAGGCCTTAGTGATCAGGTCACCATTCTCCTTGAGAGGCCTTTGGACTACAGCCCCATGCAGTGGCTGTGTGCAGTGGGTACAAGAAACCTGGGGTCCACCTTCTCTGAAGGGTGGGCGAAGCCACACTGTGTGCAGACCTGCCTCAACACCCCTCCTGCGCTCCGCCCCTCTGGGCTCAATCACCCACTTCTAATTCACTTTTCCCACAGTTGCATTTCTCGAGCCACAGCAGAGAAGTCCTCCATGGGCTGAAGCCCTCTGGCCTCAGCGCAGAGCACGCCTTGCTGATGGTGGGGCTTCCCACACGCACCCCTGGCCCTTCATCAAAGTGCTCCTTGCTGATGCCGGAGCTGGGGGACAGAGGCTGGCTTAGCATGCCCTGGCCCTGCCTCAGCCCCAGCACCACAAAAAAAAAATAAATAAAAATATTCCTGCCTCAGCCTCCGCAGGTGGAGAGGAGTTCTTGTCCCTGTTCTGAGTTGGCACAGGAGCTGATGTGTCCTCCACGTCTCCCCCTCCACCAGGCCCCTACTATCCTTTCCAAGCTACCTCCCACGGCCACCTGGTACCTTGCCATCCAGCTGCACTGCCCTCGAGGGCTTTGTGGTTCAGAACAGAGACTGGCAAGGTCTTCTATGAAGGCCAAGCAGGACACAGCTCAGGCTTTAGGAGCCAAAAGGCAAAACCAAGACCACTGCAGAGACTCCTAAGAGCAAAGCGCAATCTCCACAAATGTTTTATGGACAAAATCCAAAGAAGTAATAATAACAGCTGTAATTTATTTTATAATCCAGATCTACTTATGAGAATAATCTGAATTTTGGGGGGGAGAGAGAGAGACTTTGCTCCATTGAGTGTGGAAGTAAGTGACCCGTCATGAAATAGTTACAGATATTCACCTGTAAAAACCCCCATGACACAACCCGGCAGACAGGGCCGGTAGTTGACTGATGTCTATTCTAGACCTTTCCTCTTTTCCTCTTCCCAAAGCATTTGCCCAGTCACGTCTCATTTCACAAGACAGCTAACCAGACGCTTTAGAGAGAGAGAGAGAGAGAGAGAGAGAGAGAGAGGGAGAGTGTGTGCACGTGTGCGTGTGAAGTGCTGGTGGCCGATAACGTCTTGATGTGTTCCCACCTCTTAAGAAACATTGTGCTTTGATAGAAATCATCTTGCAAATCAGTTTCTCAAAGCCTAAAGAAAATATGATTAACAAAGAGAAAAAGTGTTATCCTGAGAAAATTGCTTATGGGAAAGATCTTACTGGAGCCTCAAGATGGTCTGTATTTCAATGAAGTCAGTGAGCTAAGGAAATGTGTCTGGACTGGCAGCTCCAATCCCACTGGCATTTTCTGCATCTGTGAAAAATCACACTCTGGAGAGACAAGGAGTGTGTTCCTCATCCTCCAGTGCAGACTTCCCCGATCCTGAGGGAGTCTTGGCAGCATGAATCCTCACCCCAGCGAGAGAAGAGCCAGGCTGCCTCATCTGAGGGGAGTGCTGGCCTCGGGTCAGCACTTGTGTGCTGAGGACTGACTGCATTCAGGTTTTGAAAGGCAGGGCACTTACCCTTTGGTGTTTATATGTGCAGCAGAGGCAAATGGCCCCTGAGTATTAAATGACTGCACCGCGCCGGTGGAGAATCCGACACAAGCCAGCCAACTGCTTCCCCAAATGATATTTTTAACGTTTAGCAGCTGCAAGTTCCCAGAAATCTCCAAAGTGGGACCACTTATTCCACCAGTGTGAGAGCTCTTAGCTGCTGCTGGTTTTAGCTGATCTTGTTGAGAAAGGCGTGGGGACCTCGGTGGGTGCAGAGTGGGGGCCCCAAGGCTGTTCCTGGCTCTGTGCCTCGTTCATACGTCTATGTGCTGCCAGCTCACATCCCCTTTGCTGGCATCTGGATCTTGAACGCCCCCCACCAAGTTCACCTGTCAAAGGCGCTCCCCCAGGGTGGTACCACCAGGTGGCCTGCAACCCCAGGGTGTGGGGCCTAGTGGGGGCGCTGGGGCTTCTGGAGAAAGACCCCAGTTCTTCCTCTGCTTTGCTGACCAGGAGGTGAGCAGTATTGCTCCATGGTGTGGTCATTCAGCACCCCCACCAGAGGCCTGAGACCAGCACACCCACCTGATCTACCCCTGGAGCCTTTCAATCCAGAAGCCAAGACAGACCTTTCCAAAGTGGACTGTCTCAGGTGCCTGTGAGAGTGACCGGGAGCTGGCTGATGCCATCCCTGAGCCTCGGTTCTCTGCCCGACAATGGGGCTATTGGTGTCCACCCAGGAGAGCTGCTCTGAGGTTAGAAATAATCACGAGTTGCCCCAGTGTGGCTCCAACACATTGAGGAGCCTAGTGGTGACTCCGCTGGCCTGAGTGGTGTGCCTGCACCGGGCTCTCCCGTCTCCTCCGCCCTGTTGGTCACCTCCCATACCAGCCCCTGCCAATGGGTGGCTGAAGGAGGGCAGCTCCCCCTTAGGACTTGATCTCTTCCTTAGGAGATGATGTCAAAGAGTTCCTGGTGTATGACAGGTTCACAAAGTGCACTGAAATAAGTGAATTTTGATGAACCAAGTTACTTATTGCCAAAGAAGTTGACCTTGCAGTCCTCCCTTGGTGTTGTGGGTCAGGAGGCTATTTCCTGGACCCCCCCTCTATGAATGCCCAAATCCGCAGTGCTCAACTTCCTTAAATAAAATGGCAAGTGGCATAGTATTTGTGCATAATCTGCTTCATATCATCCCATGCTTTAAATCATCTCTGGCTTCCTTACGACGCCCAGCGCACTGTGAATGTCATGCAGATAGCTGTTGTGCTGTATTGTTTAGAGAGTAATAACAATCAAAACCCCCTGGACATGTTCAGTACAGATGCAATTATTTTTTTCAAATATTTTCAATCCAGAGCTAGATGAACCTGTAGATGCAAAACCTGTGGATGCAGAGGCCACCGTGTACCAAAGTACCCAGCACTCATTGTACCCCAAGAGCAAGATTTGTAGAAGTTCCCGTTCCAGGGACAGCGTTGAGTTGTACATGCTTTTCCTGCAGTGGGACCTGGATGCAAAGGTGTTGGCAAGCCAACCTGGGTCTTGGCTGAAACAGAGCCAAGACCAAGGGAAGTGGCAGGTGGTTGAGTCTGAGGTCAGAGAAAGGCAGCAAGTTCTAAAGAGAGGAAGGTGGGGAAAGAAGCAATGGACAGCCATGACTCCAGGGTCAAGGACCATCAGCCTGACATCTTTGTAGGCGTGGACACCAGAGAAGAGAGCCAGGGCTGGCTGGGTCTGGAAGAGTGGCAGGAGATAAAAGGTGGCAAGGCAAGCTAGGTGCAGACATTAGCACCCAGAGCGGGACCAAAGCACTGAGCACAATGCCCAGACGGGGAGCGAGGGACCAGCAGGAGACCTCTCCCCCAGGGCTTCCATCTAAAGACAGCTCGTCACCTGACTTCTGGCTCCTCTCTTTATCCACCTCGAGAGCCTGCTCTCCCCTCACCAACAGCCTGGCCCACCCATGTGTAACCTGGGCCACTACGGCTTCAACACTAAGGGACAGTAAAGAAGAGTGTGTGCTTGGCCGCTAGGTTGGTGCCATGTGCTTTGATACCTTCGCGTGCTTGGGACCTAGTTTAGACTAGGCTCCCTGGATGGCCTCACAGGCAGTTCACTGGGTTCGAAAGTGAATCAATACCTTGGTCCCTGCACAGAATCCTTCCCTTACAAACGCTGATGAGGCCTTCAGAACTGAGCAGGTTCAGGGAGCCATGGGGGATGGGATTTCACACATATACACACACACTCCTAAACACCCATGCAGAGGCACAAGCTGCACCCAGGACAAGCTGAGAAGGACAAGAAAGACCTAAAGTCAGCCTGGGCCACCTGAGGGCCAGGCACCCCTACCCCTCAGCCACTAGCCAGGTTGTCTTTTGCTTTAGTCATATTTCCCTTATTAAAACAAAATACATGAGCTAGTCAACTTAAAAGAGTGGAAAAGTTCATTTGGCTTAGGGTTTCAGAGGTTTTAGTCCATGGCCCTGTCAGGTAGTTGAGGCACAGTCCAGGCCCCATTAACCATGGAGAGACTGAGTCACGGGCAGGCAGGTGATGGCAGAAAGTGGCAGAGCTTTGGGGCAGTGGCAACCCAGCTGCTTCCCCATCCCAGTGGATGAGCTGCACTATGCCCTTAGCCCCTCTGGGCTGTGCTGAGGCAGGGCCTCTCCAGGTAGCCCAGGGACACTCTGTCCATGCCACTGGGCTTCAGCCTCCCTAGTGGATCTTTTCTGTTGTGCAGGACTAACAAAGGGAATGGCCTTCGGCCTCTGCAGGAGGAACAGCCCTGGATGCCCCTGGTGGTCTCTCCCAAGCTCAGGACTGCTGGGAACAGGGGTCTTTACCTTGCAGTGCTGACCCCAGGGCTAAGGATGGAGAAGAAAACCCAGTGTTTGGACTGAAGTTGAAACGTCTCGGGACCTTCTCTAATAAAAAGCCTACTGTTCCTTGGGGAAGAGGTCCTTTTACTCCTGTGGGAATGATTTGAACTCCCATCTCTGGAGTTAGTACTGCTCTGGCGGAGGCACAGATGTCCAACCCTGCGCTCCCTCTGGTTTGTCTGATGAGGTATTTAATGGATAATGTGTCCTGGGCACTACCCTGATGGTGTTGCTTGGTTCCTCCATTGCCCTGTATATTTGTGGTTGTTGGCCCCGGAGCATTGGGCCCCCCAGTCCATTTTTTGGCAATGGAGCCTGATGCTTTTCTCCATGATATCGTGGGTAAACACCTGGTCCTTGTCCATTTTTTGATAACGGAGTACCCTCTATGATGGTTTGAGAATGGCATTCATTAGCCCAATGTCTCCCTTTACGGCATCGTGGGCAAATACCCGGTATTCTACTCCTTTGATACCTAGCTTTGTTAAACCCTTCTCCTATGGGGCAACTCCTTTTAAAATGTCCTGTTTGTTCACAATTGTAGCATGTTTTTGGCCTGGCATCTAAAGCCTGTTGTACTGCAGCTGCCAAGACTTGCCCTTGTTCATTAATGTCTCTACATAATTTAATATATGTGTTTAAATCTCCATGTTTCCATGGTCTAATGACCTCTCTGCAGCAACGATTTGCTTGCTCATAGGCTAGTTGTTTTATTAATGGCATTGCTTGTTCTGTATCCCCAAAAACTCTGGCAGCTGTTTGAATAAGCCTATCTACAAATTCAGCGTAAGGTTCATTAGCTCTCTGTATTACCTTAGATAATTGACCTTGTAAATCTCCATGTCCTTATAAAGTCTTCCATGCCCTAACTGCATCTGCAGCAATCTGTGAATATATAGCCGGATCATATGCAATTTGTTGCAGCTGACCTTCATAAGGTCCTTTTCCTAACAACATATCTAGATTTCTCTGAGGATAACCAGCTGCTGCATTTGGCCTAGCCGTCTCCATGCAAAATTCCTCATTGGCAACCTTCCATAACAGGTATTGTCCTCCATTTTGCACAGCTTTACAGACACTAGTCCAATCTGCTGGCGTCATGTTCAAGTTGGTAATGGATTCGACCAAGCTTATGGTGAAGGGTGCTTGAGGACCATAGGTTGTTACAGCCTCTTTTAGCTGCTTCACTGTTTTGAAATCTAAAACATGGTGAATTCGCTGCCCTCCTGCCGCCTCAAATACAGGGCATGCTAATCTTTGAGGTCCTGTCTCAGGATCCCATCTATCAGCTCCCATAGGCGGTGCTGTTGGTTGGACACTTACGCCCTCTGGTGATAGAAAGGTGTTAGTAGCAGCCTCCTGTTGTAACTTTTCCCCTGATGGCTTTTTTTGCTCTAAACTTTCTTCCCCTTTCTGACTATTCTCGAGAGGCCTCCTCTTTTTCTTGATCTAATATGTCTTCTACCATAACCTGAACTGAAAGGTTTGGACTAGGCAAACAAAATCGTATCATCATCCACAATGGCAATGTGCCAACTGGCAGAGTTCCTGGGTTTTTCTTTTCCCTGTCCCTTAAATCTTCACCATGATGGTCCCATTGTGATATATTCAACAACTCCTCCTTAAAAAGCCATGGGCTACATTTTTGTATTGTATCAACATATGCCCTGACTCTTTTTGGTTTCACTGGAGTGCCTCCTTCTTCTAACAATTTACTTAACATTCTTTCGGTTTGTTTTTTGCTAATTTCTGACCCCATATTTCTGCTACAAGGATAACGCAACTCAAACAGATAACTCAAAACAAAACCGAAGCAAAATGAAACAAAAACGGAACAAAAAATCATTGTATCAATTTTCTCTTCCTCAGGGCCAAACAACTTCAATCCTTGAGCCAACCATTTTTCCCAGTTTGCCTGAGAAAGTTCTAGGGATAGGTAGCTTGAAACAAACAAAAAAAATAAATCAAAACAAGAACACATTGTTTTTTGAAATGGTCACCCATTCTCTCGCTCTCCCTCAGGGGTGAGCAATTTCACTTACCCCCAAGATTCAGGCGTTCCCCGCACGGGCCACCAAATGCCGCAGTCTGGCTGGGCACAAAATCACGAGCCACTCAAGCAGGAACAAACTTTATTTCCAAAACTCCTGCGAACAACGTGGCATTCTCCCGGGACACACCACACCAACAGGAAATCCCTCCTCCGGAAATCCCTCCTACCTCACTTCCCCAACCAATGGTAACTCTCCGGGAATCCCGCTAGGGCTCCAAAGTAGCAGGCCGAGGCGGACAGCAGGGGTCTAATATCCAATTGAATGCAGATCTTAACATAATCATTATCATCTCAATGGCTTACTGGCATCACCTTTCAACCAAAGATGCCATGCGTCATTCCTACTCTGCTATGGCTCTTAGCACTTCTCTCCCCAGTGCTAGAGACTCTGCCTCCACCAGCAGGAGGCAGGAGGGAGAGAAGACCCACCCCCATGCCCCTGCACTCCCTTCTAATACAGTTGGCACCAGCTGTCTCCAGCTCTATGGTTTTACAGTAGTGATACACATAACATGGAACTTACATTTCTATTTCTATCATGTGTAAGTTGGCCATTCAGTGGCCTGGGTACACTTACAACATTGTGCAATGTCACCACCTTGATTCCAGAACTTTCTCACCACCCCTAATGGAAACCAGTCCCTAAGCCCCACCTATTGCTCCCCACCAAGCCCACGGCAGCCCCCATCTCTATGGACCTGTTCACCGGGGCATTTCATGGGAATCAAACAAGGTGACAAGTGGCATTTTAGTCTAGCCTCTACCCCTCACTCGGCGTGGATCCGAGGCCCACCCATGTGTAGCTACATACTTTGTCTGGCTGGGGATACTTTATCTGTAGGGTGGACACGTTTTGCTAATCTGCGCAGCCGTCTGTGGGTATTTGGGTTGCCCAGCTGGTGGGAGAGGAAGCAACCCCAGGGTCTGAGCCACCCAGGGGAGCCCTGGAAGCCAGAGGGAGACCTGGCTTTCCTTCTGGGGGGACAGGGGCTCCTGGGGTCTTAAGAGAGGCACAGCCAGGGCCAAGGCAGGTGCCAGTGGGTTGTCTGGCTGCTGTATGAAAGCTCACGGAGGGGAGGAGGGGCAGGAGAGAGCTGGGCGAGGACGGTAGCCACCAAGCAATGCCATGTCACAGTGCTGAGACTGGTGGCAGCAGAGATGGCTGCAGAATCCCGGTGATTGCGGTGGAGCCTTCAGGGTCTCCAGCCAATTGGCACGAAGGCCAGTGTGGAGGTTTCTGCCCAACACTTGGATAGGTGGGGTTGGTTTCACCAAAACAGGGACAACTGTGGGGAGCAGGTTTGATGGGGAAAGGCTGAAAGTCCCAGGTCAGCTGCAGAGGGGCCTCTGTTGGGCAGGTGGCGGCATCGAGTGGGCCATCGGAGGCACTGACCTCAAAGGGGGGATTTGGAAGCCATGGAGTCTCAATGCTGTTGAGAGCCCTGGAGTAACAAGATGGCCCGTGAGTGAGTGTGATCAGAGGAGGCCCAGGGCCATGCTCTGTGGTCCTCCAGCGTCCAGTATCAGGAGGAAAACAAGTCAGCCAGGTGGAGAAGAGGGACCAGGAAGATGGCTGAGCATGTGGTGCCCTGAGCACCTGATGGAGCCCGTGCCTGCAGGGAAAGGGAGGGTCAACTGCGTTGCTCGGCTGAGCGGGTGCCCATGACGGGCCCTGGGATCTGACGTTGGATCCCGACGACTGGCCCTCTTGACCTTGGCAAAGGCAGTGCAGGGGAGCCATGGGGTCCCACTTGGAGTAGACCTAGGAGGGAGCTGGAGAGAGGGGTAGACACCAGGTGTAGCCAGGCCCCTAAGGGAGCCTGGCTATGAGAGGGAGTGACGAGGGAGGACTGGCAGCCAGGAGGGGCCTGGTCCTGGAGACACCCTGCCCAAGAGGGCAGCTGACCTGTGCCCTGTGGGGGGGGTAGGCATCTACTGGACGGAAGCCCATTGGTAGCAAGAGGGGACAAATCTCTGTTAGTGCAGTGCTCGGCCTCGGCCTAGAGTGAGGTGGATGATACCATCCCAGTGAAAGGAAGGCCGGGCTGTTGAGCCTAGTAAGTGGGTCCTGTGTGGTGTGGACATTCTCTGGGGTGTGCTGGTTTCTTGGGAGGATAGAAAACAAGGTCATGTTGACAGTGGGGAAGGAAGAGGGGACTGGGGCTCAAGGAGGCCGGGGAAGGGGGCTGGAGGAGAGCGGGAGGGGCAGTGTGGAGTTCACGGTGTGTTCAGAGGGCAGCTAGACCCTCGCAGTGCCTGTGGTTCCTCCCACCGTGGCCAGAGGTGCGGGTGGCTAGGGACACAGTGTCCTGTGCACCAACACTGGGCTTTGCCCACCAAGAACCACAAAGTGCGACGTGACTGGGCCGTGAAGAGGGGTGGCAGAAAATGAACTGGGAAGGGCAGGGTGCCAGGGGAGACCTGAGCCTACACCCGCTTCACCCAGGGGGTGCCGCGGAGGGCGCACAGATGGATGGGCCTTTGTTGCTGCTCAGGGACGCTGTGCAGGAACGGAGAGCCCCTCCTGTCCAGGGGAAAGGCCTGGGCCTGACCTCCTGGCTCCCCCGGCTCGTCTCCCTCTCTGAGCTGGAACTCTGGTGCATGTCGCCTGCATTTTGTGTGACAGCAACAATACAAGTGCTTGCTTGTTTTTAATTCTGTTCTCCTCTGTAAAGGAGCCACCTGGCTCTGGCAGATCCTTACTGCAACCACCACTGTGAACAGTTCTGGGTTGGAATGTTTGTGCTGATGGCAGGTCACCAGGTCACCACAGTGGAGGGTGAACAATGAGCCTGGAAGTGCCGGTTCTAGGACCTCATCAGTCCCCAAGTGCCATTGACTGCAGGTCGCATGGCCGGGCAAGTGACGAGGATGCTTCAGAGGGGATGTGGGAGCCACGCTTCACTCTGGGCTTGTTGATCACGAGGACCAGGTGGGCTGACCAGCCACCCTGCATGGGGTGGGAAGTGGCCTCCTGCTGGAGAACTGCTTCTCCCAGACAGAGGCAAGGACGGCCACTCAGCGTCCCAGGTCCCAAGCGGTCTCTCCCTGAACTCACGCCTAGTGGTGCCCCCTGTGGGCAGGGTGTGTCCTGATCATCCACGAGGCCAGCTGGTCAGGAGCAGCCGCCAGGAGCCCCACGTGCTCCCCACACTGTGAGGAAGGCCGGGCCCAGTGTGTGCAGGCCTTGGCTTTCTGCCTCTGTCTAGGGGAGGCCGCCTCTGGGCTCATTTGGGACTCTGTGCAGCCCCTCCTCCTCGCAGGCTCCTCTTGACTCTGTGACAGATTTCTGGTGGCCTTTAGGGGGCCTTTTGCATGACACTGTCCCTGTTGGGTCCACATCTCCACTGCACTAGGACCGGCCCTTACCCCGTATCTTCCGGTTCTGCCAGCCTGGGGTCAGATGGAGGCCTGGCCTGCTGTGGCCTCCCGTGGACCCTGGTGCCAGCCTGGGCAGCTGACCTGCCCCAGCCTTGTGCCCATGAGGACCCACTGAGGGGACACGTCATTGTTCTGTTGTGAGCAGCCCTGTGACTTCTCCTATAGAACCTGGTCCCAGGTACTGAGCAGAGCAGGGCCACAGGGGGAGGTCCAGGCAAGTCCTATGGCAAACCGCCTCTCCTTGCCACTCACCTAATCCAGGTAAAACCAGACTGTACTGAAATACCAGGCTTCCTGGCAGAGAGTGGGGTCCAAAAGGCTCAGAGCGAGATCAGGTCTGCAGCCACTGAGCCCTGGCCCTCCGGCTCTGCCGTCCCCCCTTCCCTCTTCCCTCTTTCCCTCTCTCCTCTTCCCTCTCTGCCCCCTGCTTTTTGGGGTACTAGGGATTGAACTCAGGGGCACTCAACCACTGAGCCACACCCCCAGCCCTATTTTGTATTTTATTTAGAGACATGGTCTCTAAGACTGAGCTGCTTAGCCTTCTATTGCTGAGGCTGGCTTTAAACTCCTGATCCTCCTGCCTCAGCCTCCGGGGTTGCTGGGGTTACAGATGTGCACCACCACACCCAGCCTTCCCTCTCCCCCTTTCTTCCTTCCTTTCCTCCTCCTTGCCCTGCCTCCTCCTCCCTCCCACCCCTCACTGAAGCCCACTTCCCCGCTGTCCGGCTGGCCCCGCCCCGAGGCTCCCCAGGCTTCCCCACCAAGCATGTCCCCTAGACCTGTTTGTTCAGCAGTACTCGGCCAGCGCCTGCCCAGGACTGACAAGGTGGCAGGTGGTGGCTACTGAAAGCAAATGAGAACCTTCAGGGACAGCCTCTCTGCTCCGGGGAGGGACCTAGCAGTCAGGTGTAGATGGGGCCCCCCAGGATGGTTCTGCTGGTGTGACACAGACTTCTGAGCCTCAGCTCTACAGTCACACTCCACAGCCCGGGCAGGAGCAGGACCTGCGTCTTTGAAGGAGCTATGGGGGGCGGGGCTTATGTGGTGGACTGGACGGATCTTTGGGAACCATTCCTGTGGCCCTCAGGGCTGTGCACATGGCCATTCCCTCCAGAGTGTGCGGCCTCTTCCCTGTGGTTTTAAGGTCCCCACTTGCCTTTGGGGTCAGGAAGTAGCCTTGGAAAAGGATCCTCCTACACGGTTTGTTGACCCTGGGCATTTTCAAACTCTAAGCGTAGGCCGTGGGGGAGATTTTGCTGTTAACTCCTCAGAACTTACCAGTTAACACAGGGGCTCCCCGTCCCTCCGCTCTGCAGAAGACATCCTGCCCGAGATGCCCCTCACCCTCCCAGCAGAAGGGTCACTGCCTGCCTGCGGTCTTGGTGACCCGGCTCCGGCTCTCCAGGGCTGACCTTCCTGCAGTTCCCCCCCACCTGTGACACAGCTTCTTCTTTCTTTCTCTTTTCCTTTGAATCCTAAGTAGGAGAAGATGGCACATGTCACTGTCACCACTTGGTTTCAAAGAACAGAAACTAACCTAATACTGTCCAAGTGGAAGAAGGACCTCAAGGTCACTCGGGACTCCTGTGCTCCAGGGGCCAGGAGCAGAGCCACCTGCCTAGCAGATGGTGAGGCCAGGACACCAGGCGGCCACTCTCCACATGGCCTCGCACCTTCCCTTCTCCGCTGTGTGCCTGCTCCGCCCTTGGCTCAGCCACCCACTGCCCACCAGAGCTGCTCCAGAGCGGCAGCCGGAGCCCCCAGTGCGTGAGTCTGCCTGGTTCTGGCTCCGGGAGGAAGGGGATTCAGCTGACCTGGTTTGGGATCAGGGCTTATTTCCGATTGGGTTGCCTGAGACCCGGGGTGGGCTCATGGAGCACCTCTCCAGGTTCTCTGAGGGGGCCAGGCTGGAGGGAAGAGTGACCCAGAAGGCACTGCTATCCCTGCTGCAGTGACGGTGGCACACTCTCCCTGCTGGGGGCGGTGTCCTCTGTACAAAGACACGCTTGGCGGGCAGTTTCTAGAAAAGCCTGGACAGCCCTCACAAAAAGAGGACAGAGGCACATGATTTATTGAGTGCCTGCTGTATGCCCCAGGCACACTGCACGTCTTCTCTTGTTTGGCTCTGTGGAGGTGACCCAGGGTCTCCAGCACTGTGGTGGCTCTGCAGTCACAGTGTTTGGTGGCATTAGACTCTGAACATTGTGCTCTGCCATGAGCCCTCGCCAGTTCAAGAGTGTCCTGCCCAGTGGCCTCCTGCTGGCCCCAGGGGAGCGTCCATGAGCCTCCCGCAGGAGATGCTGTTTCTGGCCTTTGGCAGTGGAATTGCTAGCTCATCCGTGAGGCTTTCTGGAGAGTGTGATCAAGCGTAAGGCCTGAAATCAAGAGCTTAGAGGTTAGACAGGCCCTGAGCTCTTCTCCGCGACTCAGAGCAGGCCACTTGGTTTTCCGGGGCCTCAGCTGTTGAGTGGAAAGGGATCTGCCTGCTTCACAGGGTCGTGGAGGTGGTTACCTGGGGAGTGCACGGACACCGCCTTGTGCTAAGATAGTAATTGCTTAATAAAGGGTTGCAACACTGATTCTTATAACATTATTACATTTATTATAGCTACGTATTTATGATATTATTTATCCTAATGTTATCATATTTACTTTATTTGCTTGAATTAAGGAAATATGTCTGGAGTTTCTCTTCTCTCTGTAGCACCAGAAAAATACCTTAGACATAGTAGATGCTGAGAATTTGTTTGCTGAAAAAAATTTATTACACAAGGATGCCTATAAATCTGGAAACCAAGGCAAGAAAACACTGCAATTGTAGATCCATGCCACCCTGCGATCCTGGAGAGACACAGTGTGGAGCGTGGCCCGTGGGTGTCTCTCATGAACAGCGCACAGTGTGGGGCGTGGCCTGTGGGTGAATGGTGCATGGTCCCTGTACCGTAACTGCAGGACAGCTCCGTCAGCTCCTGCACACAGGAACCTGTGTGATGTCACCACACATGATCTTTCATAGCATTGGTCTGTGACTTTAGCCCCTTCCAGAAGACGGGATTAAGAAGATGCATATATAAAAAAAATAAAATAACAATCTTGGTTTTCAGACATTTGAGGCCCCCGTAGGTGACCTTGCTGAGATCATCTTCCAACCATTTGTTATTGATACCTGTGGGCCCCAGTGGCCTGATCTCTGAGGGCTCAGGGCAGGAGGACGTGAGTGACAGTGGAAGTCACTGCTGTCCCTCAGCTTCTCTAAAACCCTTGAGACTGACTGTGGACCCCCATTCAGTCACTCCGCTGTCCCCAGAGTGCAGCGAAGGCCACTTTCCATGTGTGTAGACAGCACATGTGTGTGAGACCAGTCCCCGAGCAGTTGACCAGGGAGCTGGCCCCTTGCTTTCCTGCAGCCACCAGTAGCCTGATGGCTGGGTGCTGAGTGGAGGCCCCAGGAGAGGCTGGAGTGGAACCGGCACCTCCAGGGGCCTCTGGGTGGATGCTTCCCTGCATCAGCCGCTCTTAGCTTCTCTCTCTCCTGCAGGACGCCAGCCATGATCGGCTGTTCCTTCGTGGTCAACAGGAAGTTCTTTGGGGAAATCGGTCTTCTGGACCCTGGAATGGATGTGTACGGAGGAGAAAACATCGAGCTGGGAATCAAGGTTGGTGAGGTGGCGTCCCTCCCTCCTGACGTCTTCGTGGTGCTACACGGAGCTGCTGAGTCTCCTTGGCACCGTCGGTTATTCTCCTTGGCAGGCAGATGTGTGAGCAGGGTCCTCCGCCTTCTTGAATGGGGAAGGCTCCCCTTGCCCTCTCTGGGGGGTGGCCGGCTTGCTTAGGCCTGGTGGCCTACTCTGGGTGTCACCCGGGGAGTTGGGTTCCCACTCATGCCCAGCTCTGTTCTGTCCTTAAGTTTGTCTTACAACTAAGCCATCTCCTTGAATACGATGTCCATGCCCAGGTAAACTCAGGATGCTGGAGGAGGGACACACCACATCCTGGGTCTCCTGTTTCTCAGAAGCACTTCCCAGGGAGTCTGAAGGAGAACAGGGAGGGAGCCGAGTAGCTGTTACTGGCCGGTCATCCTCCCCAGTCATGGATTTTACTCACTGAGCTCTGTTGGAGCTTGTATTTGAAAAAGAGAGTTTCACTGTGAAATGGGAAAGTTGGAAGCCCCCAGTGTGTCTGGCCTCCAGTTGTAGAGTCAAGTGGGGACTCCTTAAGTGCTTGGTGACGAGTCCTTGTTGGACCATATTTTGGTCCAGCTCCTGAGCCTTGTTCTAGGGTTCTGCACTCTGTAGAGTCAGGCTTTAGCCAGAACCTCCTCAGTCAGGGGTCAGGTCCAGGGGAGCCGCTCCCTCCAAGCCTAAGCCTGTTGCACAACTAACCAGGCTCCTCACCCCTCACCACGCCAGTGAGAATCCCGCCCATCCCTTCGCTTCCTCAGTGGTTTTCTGTGCACTGACCCCACCCTGCTCCCAGCTGTAAATTCACACTTGCTGTATTTGGAGCTGGGCCCAGTTTCTCCCGCTACAGAGTCACATTGCCATTGTCCCTGACTCTTGTGAGGGGCCTGGACGGAGTCTGCTTTGACGAGCTCAGCAAGTGTTATGGAGGGATTTTCTCTTCAATGCAGTAACCACTTTCCAGGAGACCCGCTTCTCCTGCCTGCGTGTCCACCGCCACGCTGGGAAGATGCTGGTGGAAAAGCCAGGCTTGGGTCTGTGCTGGCCCCCTCCACGGCCCGCCTGTAGGGCCCTGGGAGCAGGTGTATCGGGGACACCTCAGAGCGCGGTCAGAATGCTAATTTCCTCTGCATTTGTTCTAACTTCTTGGGTGCGTTTTCTTTTGTATTCAACCCCAGCACAAGCCCTGGGCAGAACCCGCTCCTCAGGAATGCCCGCTCTTAGCATCTGCTCCATTGGTTTATCCCTTGGTACCCAGCCCCTTTAGGACATCCCACTGTCCCCATCCACCCTCAGCTCTCTGTGGATTGAAAGACCCTGTGTCCTCATGATGTGCAGAACATCGGGGCTGCGTTAAATGAAGGGGGTGGCGGGGACCTTCCCTGGATCCTAAAATTGCTCCCCTTTCAAGAGGGCAGGTTCTGCTTCCCGGACTTTGATTTCCAGGCTGGGTTCTTCTCTGGGTGGACTTTGTGCAGGATTCTTCTAGAGCCCAGCAATTCAGAGGCCCATGAGCAGAGCCAGCCCTTGCCTGTCCATCTCTTCTGAGTGCAATTGCCGGACGGGACCTGGGTCCAGCGTGCTGATGCTCAGCCTCACCCTAACCCAACCCGCTCCTCTCTCCCTCCTCCGCCCATCTCCTGCCTTGGCACTTGGGCTCCTCATCCTGGGTTTGCTTATTGGTTAGTCCTCTCTTCCACGTCACTAGGTCGCAGATCAGTGGGGCACAGATCTTTCTCGCCCCAGGTGTGTAGGACCACGCCTGGTCTGTGGCCAGATCAGTGTTTGTGGATTAAAGATTGAACAAGTTCCCTGGAAACCTGACAGGAATACAGGTAGTGGGGGATCGGGGCACCCGCCAGCTTGGAAGGCAGCAGGGGCTAAGGCGAAGGCAGGACACGCGGCCCAAGAGGAGGCAGCTCAGGGAACCCCATGTGGACGCAGTTGAGCTTTCGTTTCTTTGCATTTTATCTTGAAGACTTGAGAAATTTGAGGATCTGGGTGCCGTGAGAAGGGCATCAGGCCCTGGGAGAGAGAAAGGGCCAGAAGCTCAGGCCCGGGAGGGACGGGGTGGGGTGACGCCCTGCCCCACAGACATGCTAGCAGCGGGGCATCTGGGAGGACCCTCCAGAGCTGCTGTTCTCTGGGACAACAGAGGCTGTGACAGCAGCACTTACTGCTCACCAGAGAGAAGGAGTTCATTTCCCACATCCACAAACCCATCTGCTCTTCTTTCTTCTGCACGTGTAGGTTTATTTTTTGATTGTTTTTGTAGGTGTGGATGGACAGCATGCCTTTATGTTATTTGTGTATTTTCCTATGTGCTGAGGATTGAACCCAGTGCCTCCCATGTGCGAGGCAAGCACTCTGCCACTGAGCCCCAGCCCCAGCCCCCTGTAGATCTATTTCTAACAGCATTACTGAGCCTGCCAACACAGAACAATCACACGTCTTTAAGGTGCACAGCGGGATGTTCTGACACACGTACGTTCTGAAATGATCACTCCACCGACCTCATCAACCTATCCACACCTCCTCCATGGTTGCCACTACCGGGGAATTTCATTTAAGATCCATCTTGTTATCAAATTAGAAGTATGCAGCTCAGTGTTCTTACCTGCCACCACCACCCAGTCCTTTACGCCCCCAGGAATGACTCACCCTGCCTGCAGCGACCTGGAGGACAGGTCTAAGGGAGGCCATTCTGCTCGGTGGTGGCTGTCCCCATCCCCAGAGGAGACTGGGACTCCTCAGTCCTGCCTCCAGCCCAACCCTGAACCGAGGGCTTTGTCCCCAGTCCAGGGACCAGCCAGCCTCCGTCCTACTCCTTGGGAGTACCGCAGTGAACCGCCCAGGCCATGGCCCCAAGCTTCACATCTCCATGGCCGTCACCGCCCTGGGTGCCCCGCCACGTCTTCAGGAGAGTGTCTGCAGGGTCTGAGGCACAGTCCCCCCATGGAGTACCATCGCCTGCTTCTTGTGGCCTGCCCAGCACATGCAGCACAGAGGCTAGAGACCTAGGAGGGATTTTGCCTCTCGCGTCCCACAGGCCACATAGTCCTGCCACTGAGAGCTGACTTTTGGCAGAAGCCTTGTTTTTCAGCATTGTTAAAAAATTTTTATTGAGACTTAATTTTAATTGGACAGATTTCATGGGTGGCATGTGACACTTTGATGACAGGTACACATCGTGTAATGATCAAGTCGGGACAATTAACATTTATCATTTCTTTGTGTCAAGAACCTTTGAATATCTCTCTTCCAATTATTCTGAAATGCATGAGAGAAGGGTTAGGGGAAGGAAGGGGAAGGTACTGGGGAATGATATCGGCCAAATGATATTCTTATAGCATGTGCTCCTACAAATACGTAAAGGTGCCACCTATACTGAACCAATGGACGTATGGAAAAAAGAAATACATAAGAGATTGCTATGAGCTGTAGTCGCCCTACTGTGCTGGGTAGAACACCAGAATGTACTCCTCCTGCCTGTTAGGAGGAGAATTCTGAAATGTTGGTAAAATTCTGTAATGTTGGATTTCTACCCTGAGCAAATGAGGGGAATTTAGATGCTTTGTCTGTTACTGTTTTTTCCCCCTTAAAGCAAATTGCTAAATGAAGAATCCAGTCATTAGATTTTATGCTAATTTCTCTTACTTTAATTCAACATTTTATTATGGAAAACTTGAGACATACACAGAAATAGATTCAGCGTAGTGCATCCACGTGTGTTCATCATTCAAGTTCAACAAATGTCAACATTCTGCTGTTTGTTTTTTCAGTAACTGCTTCTCAACTCTTTCAAAGCAAATCCCCAGACATCATGTCATTCCACCTATAAATACTTAAGAATGCATTGCAAATATAGGAAGACTTTTTCAAACATAGGTTTTGCATAGTATTACCGTTAGCACAATTTAATATCCAATTCCTGTTCTCTCAGAAATATTTCTGTTGTTTTTCCTCAAAATACATATTCTTTACAGTTGGTACATTCAATTAAGAATTCAGGGAGGGATTCAAGATGGCGGGCTACAGGAAGGCTGCATTCCTGGTTGCTAGTGACTTCGAACTCAGGCAGTGGGAGTACTGCTTCTCAGCGAAAGATGGATTTCAGTGAATTCTATACTGGACAGTCAGCACGTCTTGGAGACTCAGAAATTTGTGCTCATTGAACAAAGAAGAAAGAGTACTTTGGACCCGAGTAGGTTGCAGCTGCAGTGGCAGCGCAGGTTTGCCACAGAGGGGAGGGAGAACACAGAAGCACAATGGACAGATGTGGACAGAAACACCTGGAATCAGGAAGGCAGCCTGGACTTAGCTGATCCAGAGGCTGCACAGAGAAGAGGTGTTTGCAAATGCTGTCTGTTTCTCCACTGGCTGCAGAGAGCTGAGGCAGGAGCATCTGGAGGCGACCACCCTGCAGCTGCTGTTGTGGAGCTGGGAGGTCATAGAAAACATGGTCACACTGTCCTGGCAAGTGCCTACTGTGTAGCTAAAGGAATAGGAGCAAAAGATGTACAGAGAAGGTCATACCAGGGAGATTCAAGTTGGAAAAGCCAAGAGGATCCCAACTGGTTTTCCCTTTGAGTCTGGCAGCTTATGTGACCAGCTAAGGTGAGTGGGGAATCTGAACAGGCAGGTGTGAACACTCAGGACTCAGCCTGGGAAGGCTGTGTTGGTGGGCAGCAGAAGGCGGAGGGATTGGCTCCCCTGCTCCTGGAGGAGAATTCCTGGGAGGCTCCAGACTCCCTGCAAAGATCAGCAAAGGCCATGCTGTGGGGTGTGTTGATCTAATCTCTCCAGAGCAGACACCACCTATAAGGCCCCTGAGGCCAGATTAGACTTGAGCCTCCAGAACTCCCCTCATAGAACTCGGGAGTGCAAGGATCTGGTCTGTGAAGACAAAACTCCAACCGACAGCTCTTCCATCATACCTTATGCAGGGAAAAAGGAAAGCTGAGACTTATCTGAACCAGCTTCAGTTTTAGGCCACACCAGCTGAGAGCTTGGTGAACAACACAAAAAGAGGAAGGGGTTAACAGATCCCAGTGTGCACTTAATGTGCTCTCTCTCTCTCTCTCTCTCTCTCTCTCTCTCTCTCTCTCTACATAACCCAAGAAGAAACAGAAAGAAGGACAGTTAGTTACAGACAGTAACCAGCCATCCTTGTTAACTATTTTTCATTAAGAATCTTTCTTCCATTTGTTTTTTGTTTGTTTGTTTGTTTTGGTGTTCTTGCTTTGTTCATTAGTTCATGGAGATATATACATATAAATAATTGCTTCTTTTCCATTGTAAGCATTTTTAAAATGTAGTTATTTTTCTTTGTCTTGTCTTTTGAGGGATAGTGTTTTTATCTTATTCATTTTGTTATTGTTATTGTTGTTGTTATTTTTATTTGTTTGCTCTCTTGTTTCTCTTTCCCTGTTTTCTTGAGAATGGGGTGGACATCCAGATATAGGAAGCATTCAGAACCCCAAAGAGACAAATCAAAGAAGAACCTCCTCATGCACATTATAATTAACAAGCCTAACATACAGAAAAAGGATAGAATTTTAAAACCCTCAAGTGAAAAAGTCAGGTCACATTTAGAAGCAAGCCAATCAGAATCACTTCTGATTTCTCAGCATAAACTGTAAAAACCAGAAGGGCTTGGAAGGGTGTGTTCTAAGTCCTTAAAGAAAATAACTGCCAACCACAATTGCTATAAACAGCAACTATATCCTTCAAAGTTGAGGGGAAATAAAACCTTCCACAATCATCATAAACTGAAAGAAGCCATGACTACTAAGCCAGCGCTACAGAACATACTTATGGAAATAATCCACACAGGAAAAATAAAAAACAAACCCCAGGTCTCACAAATGAACAAATTTCATGAGAAATAGGACCAAGTTAAACATTATAAATAAACCAAAATGGCAGGAATTGTTAAACATCTCTATATAATAACACCAAATGGAGTTTGTTTCAACTCTCCAACTAAAAGACATAGAAGATATAGGCTGGCAAAATGATTTAAAGAACAAGACTCAACTCTATATTTTTCCAAGAGACTCACCGCACAGGCGAGGACAGTCACAGGCTGAAAATGAAAGGGTGGAAAATGACATACTAAGTTAATGAGCCTGAAAACAAGTAGGAGAATCTACTTTCATCTGACAAAGCAGACCTCAAACCAAATTAATCAAAAATCACAAAAAGGGTCATGTCATACCAGTAAAAAGAATAATCCAAAAAGAATATGAAACAATAATGAATATTTTTGCCCCATAATGGGTGCAACTGATTACATAAAAGAGACATTAGCCTCAGATGGACCCCAGTACAATAATACTGGATGATTTCAGCGCGCCTCTCCCACCATTGGACAGGTGATCCAGACATAAATATAGAAAAGATTATTTTAATGTGAATAATATTATAAATCAAATTGACTTAATAGACATCTATAGAATATTTATTCCAACACCAGCTAAATCTACTTTCTTTCCAGCAGCTCATGGAAACTTCTCAAAAATAGATGATATTATAGGATCAATGAAACACAGTTGGTTCCCTGAGAATATAAACAAGATTGATAAACCCTTAGTGAAACTAACCAAGAGAAAAAGAGAGAAAACCCAAATTAATAAAATTAGTAATGAAAAGGAAAACATCACCACAGACATCACAGAATTCCAGAGAATCTATAGGGACTATTTTGAAAATTTAACATTCCAATAAATTGGAAAACCTATAAAAAATACATTTCTGGACATATACAACCTGCCAAAACTGAATCAAGAGGACATAGAAAACTTTAACAGACCAATGACTCATAAGGAGATAGAAGCAGTAATTTAAAAGCCTTCCCACAAAGCAAAGTCCAGGATCAGATGGATTCTCCACTGAGTTCTCAGAAACCTTTAAAGAAGAGCTAATGTTAATGCTCCTTAATTTATTCCATGAAATAGAAAGGGAGGGAACACTTCTAAATTCATTGTATGAAGCCAATATCATACTCGTACCAAAACCAGGTAAGGACACATCAAGGGAAAAAACAAATCTACAGACTGATATGATATCCCTGATAAACTTAGAGGCAAAAATACTTAATAAAATATTAACAAATTGTGTTAAATGCCATACTAAGAAGATTGCATAGTATAAGTAAGTTTGTTGATGGTTTAATATATGCAAATTAATAAGTATAATTTATCACAAATAGAATTAAGGGGGATGTGGCTCAAGCGGTAGCGCGCTCGCCTGGCATGCGTGCGGCCCGGGTTCGATCCTCAGCACCACATACAAACAACGATGTTGTGTCCGCCAAAAACTGAAAAATAAATATTAAAAAATTCTCTCTCTCTCTCTCTCTCTCTCTCTCTCTCTCTCTCTCTCTCTCTCTCAAATAAATAAATAAATTTCAGTTTAAAAAAAATAGAATTAAGGACAAAAATCAATTAGTCATTGCAATATATGCAGAGAGAGCCTTTGACAAAATCCAGGACCCATTAATGTTAAAAACACTGAAGAGACTAGAGATAGAAGGTACGTCCCTCAACATCATGAAGCCTACATATGAAAAAATCTCAAAGTCAACCTCATAGTAAATGGGAAAAAAACTGAAAGCATTTCCTTTAAAATTTGGAACAAGACAAGGATGCCCATTCTCACCATTCATATTTAATGTGGTGTTTGAAATTCTAGCCAGAGCTATTTGGCAAAAGAAGGAAATAAAGGGCACAAAAATAGGAAAGGAAAAAGTCAAATTTTCACTTGCCTACAGCTGATATGATCTGATATGTAGAAGATTAAAAAAAAAATCCACCAGAAGACTGCTAGCACTTGGGCTGGGGTTGTATTCACTTAGCATGTTCGCCTAACACCACATAAAGTAAAATAAAGATATTGTGTCCACCTATAACTAAAACATAAATATTAAAAAAGAAAGACTGCTAGCACTAATAAATAATTCATCAAAGTGACAAGTTACAACAAAAACCAACAGCTTTCCTACATACTAACAATGAATCTTCTGAGAAACAAAGTAAGGAAACAATTCCATTCATAATAGCCTCAAAAAATGAAATAAAATAAAATACTAGGAATAAATCTAATCAAGAAGATGAAAGACCTCTACAATGAAAACTACAGAACATTGAAGAACTCAGAAGACGGAAAGACCTCCCATGTTCATGGATAAGCATAATTAATATCATTAAAATGGCCATATTGCCAAAAGCAATATGCAGATTCAATGTGATTACCATCAAAATACCAGTAACATTCTTCATAGAACTAGAAAAACAGTCCTAAAGTTCATTTGGAAAAATAAAAGACCCAGAATAGCCAAAGCAATTCTAAGCAATGGTGGAGGTATCACAAGACCTGGCTTCAAATTATACTACAGAGCTATAGTAACAAAATTGCATGGTACTGGCATAAAAGTCGACCCACAGACCAACAGCACAGAGTAAGAGACACAGAGACAAACCCACACAGCTGCAGTCATCTGATCCTTGACAAAGATGCTGAAGGCACACATGAAGAAAAGAGTCTTTTTAACAATTGGTGCTGGAAAAAATTGGTTATCCCTATGTAGAACGAAACTAGACCCTTATCTCTCACCTACAGAAAAATCAACTCAAAATGGATCAAACACTAAGGGATTAGACCAGAAACAGTGCAACTCCTAGAAGAAAAGAGGATCAGCATTCCAGTAAGTAAAGCAACAGTTTTCTCAATGGAACCCCTTGGCTCAGGAAATAATGCCAAGGGTTAATAAATGGGATGGCATCAAATTAAAAAGCTTCTGCACAACACATGAAACAATTAAGAATATAAAGAGAGAACTTAAAGAATGGGGAAAAAAATCTTTGCTGGTTACTCTTCTGAGAGGATTAATATCTTGAATATATAAGGCACTCAAAAACTTAACACCATAAGACCAAATAAGCCCATTAATAAATTGGCAAATGAATTAGACAGATGCTTCTCAAAAGAAGAAATAAAAATATCCAACATGTATATGAAAAAAAATTGTTCAACACCATGGAAGCTGGAGAGACAGAAGGAAAAGAAAGGTGTGGGGGGGGAATCTCATGAAAATCCAAGGGTGGTCAGTAGAGGAGAGGGACCAAGGGGTGAGAGGAGGAGAGGGAGGGGGAAGTGCTAGGGAGAGAGAAGGACCAAACTGTGCTGTCACACTGTGTGCACATAGGAATATGTAACAACAAATCCCATCCTTGTATGCAACTATCATGCACCAATTAAAAAAAAAAAGGTGCATTATAGAAAGAAAAAATAGTAATTCAGACAAGGAGCCAGGCATGGTGGGGTACACCTCCAAATCAAGTAACTCTGGAGGCTGAGTCAGGAGGATCAAAGTTTCAAGATCAGTCTGGGCAACTTAAGAAGATCTTGTCTCAAAATAAAAAATAGAAATATCTGAGACTGTAGCTCAGTGGTAGAGGGCCCTGGGTTCAATCATATAAAAAAAATGTATTCTTACAGGGTCCAACCACATTGCATTTGGTTGATATGTCTGTTAGGTACCCTTTAATCTATAATATGTTCCCTCACTTTTAATATTTTCATACTGTTGATTTATTGAAAAAACCAAGCCGTTTGTCCTATAAAATTTTGCAGAGTCTGGACTTGGCAGATTGATCTCTCTCTCTTGAGGTCTTTAACTCTTTCCTCTAATCTCTGTTTTCCTGAACTGTAGTTAGATCAGGAAGATTGATTAGCTCCCTCCCTTCCTTGGCTCCTTCCCTGGCTGTGAACTGCCCATCACGCCACATAGGAGATAACTGGATGTCAGGCTGTCACCCTTTAGTGGC
This sequence comes from Spermophilus citellus, assembly GCF_964194105.1. Classification (NCBI taxonomy): domain Eukaryota; kingdom Metazoa; phylum Chordata; class Mammalia; order Rodentia; family Sciuridae; genus Spermophilus; species Spermophilus citellus. The sequence goes on along the minus strand of NC_138187.1, from coordinate 24,109,033 downwards.
ATTAAGAGCCGACAGGGACTCCTGGCATCTCCCCACTGATCCATTATAAAGCTCCCCATTGACCTTCACCTGATTAGTGGTCGTAGCAGCCACAGATGAGCATCGCGTGTCCATTATTTCATTAGTGCCTGCAAAATGATGAGTTAGAAACAATTCTACATCTCTTCTGCATTTACAGGCTGGGTTCTTCCATTAGAAAGTACTCTCCCTCTTCGACTATTTGGATACTAGGAAATAGTTTGGATAAGGAAAGCTGGATAAATGCTTCCTTCCTTCCTTTTGCTTAAACATTTCTAGAATAATGAGTTAGTGCCATAGCAACCTCCAAAGGTGACCAATGAGGATGTTGTTTTTCTCATTCTGTAATGTCACGGAATCAAAAAAAAAAATTTCAAAGTATACCTTTTATGTGTCTAAATCCATTATAGTCATTATTCACCTTTTCCCATTCTGTGTGTTTTTATTAAGGTATAATTTAATATAATAAAATTGTGGAGATTGTCAGTCTTCAGTCCGAGGCGTTTCTCTGTGGTTCACACCCTATAATCACCTTGACTAACAGGATATGAACACAAGTTGCCTGAGAAAAATCCCATTTTGCCATTTCCTCTCAGTTCTTCCCATTTCCCCAAATCCTTCCACCCCCAATTGACCATTTTCTGATATTCTTCATCTTGGAATACCTGTGTCTGTCCCAGAACCTCAATGAATGGACTCATGCCTTATATAATCTATTGCAGACAGCTGCTTTCAGCTGAAGAAAGGTTTCTGAGATCTTTCCATATTGTAGTGCGTTATCTGTGGTTTGTTGGCTCTTATTGCTGAGAACCAAGTGTCGCACTCTGTGAACAGGCAACACCGAGTTCACTCTTTTTCCGGCTGAGGGATGCTCTGGTCATTTCTGATCTGGGACGGCTACGAACATTCACTACAAATCTTTTTTGGAACGTGTTGATTTCTCCTGGTAAAATACCTGAGGGTTGAGCAGCTGGAATATATGAAAGGTGTGTGTTTGACTTTGTACGAAACTGTCAACCAGGTCTCCGTACCATTTCCAATGCTGCAGGGCTGTGTAATCATTCCCAGTGTCCCTGTCTTTGGTCATCGTTGGTGTGGTCCGGATTTATTTTTAACAGACATGCGCAGTTTGAAGTGCTACTTCCGTGTGGTTGATCGGCAGTTGCTTGATGGTTGAATATGCTCAGCACCTTTTCCTTATATCTCATATGAATATCGTCTTTTGTCCATTATGAAACACTGTGGTGCTCTATTTTATCCTGATTTGTAGGAGTTCACCATATATGTTCTGGATATGATTCCTTTTTCAAATGTGTGTGCTTGAGTATTTTTTTCCAGCCTGTGGCTTGTCTATTCATTTTCTTCTGTGTTTTTCGAGGGTCTTTATGGTTCTGTCTTTCCCATTTAGTTCTATGATCCATAAAGGCTCCGGCGAACACCTGAGAGAATCTCAAGTCAGGCAATATTTTCTGGACTGTATCCCAAAAAATGATAAGAAAATTGATATTTTGGACTTAATCAAAATTTACAATTTAAGCTCATTGAAACACACCATTAAAAATCAAATAGACATCCCCAGAGCCCAGCGGGTGGTGTGACTCAGGTGCCAGGGAAGGTGACAGAGTGAAAGTCCCTGGGGTACATGGGACCCCAGGCCTCTCCAGGGCTGCCCCTGCCCCACAACCTCAGAGCATTGTGCTTCTGGCTGGGAAGTAAGACAGGCCCAGAGAGAACACCGTCCCTCAGCTCACTGCTGGGAACCCAGGAGCCTTCACAGAGAGGACCAGAACCCTGGAGAGCAGCCAAGTGCTGACCAACCAAGTGCATTCTGCGTTTTAACACAGATAACGTTAGCTCCCTGTCTTCCTGGAACTCACCGTGAATTCGCTGTCTGCCACGAGTACTCGGAAAGCCCCGTCCAGCCCCAGACTCTAGGACGGCAGCTGTTGGTTCTGACTGGCCTTTTGCTTTATGGGTGGTGGATGTGCTCTAATCAAAAATGACCAAGGGCTCCCTTTAGAGAGCACGACGAATAGACTAGTGAAATTCATTTTTATTCATCACTCCATGTATTACTGACTATGAAATAGCATGATACTCTTTATGTAGTATGCTGTATTTTGTTCAACCAAGGGACTCTTGTTGGACATTTGATTGTAAACCATCAACATATGAAGGATATTCTCTCATGAACTGAGAGAGAGAGAGAATAGGCGAGCCACACACTGGGAAAGATTCACAGTGCTTACGGCTCCTTCAGGTTCTAAATAACAAAACCTGAAGTTGAGGGGAAATCAGCCACAGGCTTACACAGCCATGTTGCGGGGCCTCCTTGCTTTCTGGCACAACAGAAGGTTCCAGACTCACCTTGCATGTGTCCTATCTCAGACCTGGGATCAGCCTTGACTCCAAGGATCCCTGATTTCTTCTCATGGGAAGTGGTATTTAGAGACCATATTCCTGTCTATGAGGGTGCTCCTGGCTCATGGATTGTTCAGTGTCGAAGCTTTTCAACAAACAAACCCAGATAGTTCTGAAGTTTTTATAAAGAAAAATATAAATAATTATTTCATACTAATATCTCCAATTCACATGTGATTATAGGATCACAAATCTTTGAATTTATATCTACCTTCACTGTAAAAGGCTGTGAAAGTTCTGTGCATGATCTGACCTAGTCCAGTATGTGTCAGGAGGGACAAACACCCAAACCATAGCAAGGTCAATATTAAATGAAATCCTGTGTACACAACAGAGAGGACCTTCACTGTGGCTGAGCTCTGTGTCTGAATAGCTAGGAATTCTGGGAAGAGGAGGAGGAGGAAGGGGAGTGGGAAGAAAAAAGAGGAGGCAGAGGATTGCTAGGGTATTGATTTTTAAAAATCTAAGAATTTTCAGGCATAACAGTAAAAAAACCTCTACCCTCCTTCCCCCCAAATCATCTTATGGTCATTTTCTAAATCAATTTTCTGTTGCTCTAACTGAATACCATAGTCTGGGTGATGTATAAAGGGTAGAGGTTTATTTGGCTCGTGGTTCTGGAGTCCAGGAAACCCAGAGCAAGGTGCCTTCTGGGCACTTGGTGAGGGGTTTGCTGGGTCACAGCATGGCAGCAGGTATCACACGGCAAGCTTGCCCTATAAACTCCCTAATGCTATCGTGGGGTCCCACCTTCATGACCTCATCTGATCATAAGTATCTTCCAAAGTCCCTCCTCCCAATATCATGGCCATATGGCTTTGGGACTACAATCTCTACATGAGTTTGGAGGGCACAGACACCAGGACTACAGCAGTTGTCCAAGAGAAGCCAGAGAGGAAAAACAGGCCCCGCAGGGTGAAGACAGGGGCCCCTGGAATTCTAAAACTCAGAGGAGAGTGTTGAGAAATATACTCGCTGCCTTCATCGTGTGGAGTCACCCGGAGCAGGATGACATCAGGAAACAGAGCACCTGCAGACAGGAGCCCTCGCTGGCCTGGCAACCTTAATGAGCAGCGAGTGCTCTACTACAGGTAGACTGAACGGGTTCCCAGGGCTTCCCTCCTTAAGTGGAACAGCCAGAGAGGTGCATCAGAGTCACCCCTGCCGTTGCTCGGCCCTGGCATACTGCCAGACACTGTGCCGGGCTCCTCACCAGCTCAGCATGCCATGCTAGTGAGAGTCCTGGAATCACTCAGGACAGACTCCACTCTAGAGGTGATGACGCTGGGATTTGCAGAAACCACGTGGTTTGTCCGAGATGTTGTAGCTAACAAGTAGGCAAGCCAGAGCTCATGCATCTGACCCCCACGTTCTATGGGGCTTCCCACCTCCTGCTAGGAGTATTTACTCATCCAGGGCGCCTCAACCTGCGGCATCTGGAGGGCTGTCAAGACACTGTCAACACTGAGTGACAGTCATACAGTCAGTGCTCAGGAAGTTGCTTGTACACAGCACACAGCATAAAAACCTCTGTTCACAGTCGGAAGGCTGTCCATCACCCTGATGTCGACACGCAGACCCCGGCACATCCTTCATAAGATGCACTGTCCCACAGACAGAGAACTGTAGTTACGTAATAAACAAAAATGTGTTTTCCAACAGCATGAAATTGGATTTCCTCATCCATAAATTGTGTTATATTTATGTCTAAGTTGTAGTTCAGAAACAGAACGGCAATGTTGATATTTTTATAAATGGTGTCTAATGTATTCTATTAAGGGAGCTCTATCTGCTCTGCTGAAATGCATTATCATAATGGCCAAACCACTTACTCTACCGCTGCAAAATTGTGTGGTTACTCTTCTTGGAATTTCCTGCCGGCTCCCAGCCTGCCAGACCTGTTGTAAATGATCGTAGGCGTCTGTGAGTTATTTTATGGGACGCATCCATCTATTTTTACAGCTCCAGAAAGTCTCCGCTCACATTCATCTCCCTGGGAGGAAAGCAATGATTTGATCCTCTGTAAATGGGAACCTGATTGACACCACCCTCTCCAGCTGGGACTCCTGCGATGTGGGTGACTTACAGCTCTGCTTCCAGGGAAGGGGATGGGAAGGTGGCACCTGCTGTGTTGGTTGTCACTCTTCACCATTTCCATAGAAAGGGGGATGCCATTCAGCCTGTCCCTGCTCCACTGGGGGTTGTGTCCTGCTCCCTGTAGAGTGGGGTAGCAAAAGGGGCAGCTACAGGCCACTGCATGTCTGGGGGCAGCCCTGGCCCCAGCATTGAGCAGACAAGTCTGAGCCAACTGTGGGGCTGCGGGGTGCTCAGCCCCAGCACCTCCACCGCAGTGGCTATCACGGGAGAAGGGCTGGGTGTCTATGGACCTCTGGGGTGTTTGCTGCCTGCCTCTGTATTTGGTGCCCCACCCTTTGGCCTGCTGGGGGTGGGCTTTGTCTCCTCTTCCCTGGCTTAGATGCCCAGGGGGAAGATGCCCCTCAGTCCATGCTGTTTGCATCTGGAGCTGTGGACGCTCCCAAGGCCAGGAAGGTGAACCATGGGAAGAGGCTGAATTATCCTCAAAACAAGGAGCTGGGCAGGGGCACAAGCAAGAAGCAGTCAGGGCAGGAGGGGTGGCCAGGGATTTGGAGAGCCCGGCAGTCCAGAGGGAGCATAACAGGCCAGGCCAGGCAGTGCGCAGAGTAGCCCTGGAGGAGCCTCACAGGCTGGGGTCCACGTGGTGTCCAGGGAGCTGCTTCACGCATTCTGTGGTGTGATGCTTGGGTGGACTGGCTGCGTTTAATAAGACAACTCATTGTTCAGCTGCAGAACCCTCTGAGGAGCCTGGATCTGTGCCTGAAGGTGGCTCCCATGTTGCTCCAGGATGTTCTCGGGTTTGGGGAGGGGGAGGGGGGCTCCCTGATTGGCACCACTTGTTCTTGAAGATCATTGCCTAAGTATGACATGATGGCTCATCTCAGCAAGGAGACTACACCAGTGGCCTTCGTTATCCTGGGAACCTTTCTCCCAACAGCTAGTTGCGGGGGAAAGATGGCCAAGTGGAATCCAAACGTGAGGAGAAATCCATGAATGGGAACCTTGTCACTGAAGAGCCGCAAGGAGCCCCCATCTGCTTTACGGAAACTGAAATGGCACCTACTTGACTATTTGGTGATTAACTTCCTTCCCTTTTGGAAATCTAAAGCGGGGGGGGGGGGGGGGGAGCCATGGTGCTTCGGTCAGCTCTACAAATGTAAGAGCGTCCCAACGATGTGCTCCTACAAGGCATCGAGGTGAAGAGTTAAAGCCCACGTTGTTCTGAAGTTGTGCTCACAGTTTTTCATTCTTTCCCGGGGCACATTCAGGTTCCATTTCTCCTCCAAGCAACAGTGATGCCGGGAATTACAAAGATCCATTCCGTGGGTTTAAAAGGGGCCGTGGGGATGTGCAGACCTCAGTGAAGCCCATCATCTCCCCGTCCACCATCCGGCCCCCAGGGACAGGCCAAGTTCTCACCTAGAACACAGCCCACTTCTTTGGCTTGGAATGATGATGGGAACTGGGGCTCTGCTTTGGAAACTTCTCCAGGGAAAATTGCTCCAGAGATGAGCTGGGACAAGGTGGAGGGATTGGCTAGTCTGAGGGCCCAAGGTGGGCATGGGGTCCACTCTGTGGGGCAGACAGGGCTCTAAGGTTTCTCAGGCTGCTTCAAGACCCAGGGTGTAATGAGTTAAGGTAGGAAAAGCTGTACCTGGGCAGGAGGGGGCCAGACTTCTTGAGAACCAGATGATGGAGGAATGGGATGAACTTGAGGGCATTGGTCAGTGTTCCAGTAGAAGCTGTGTAACCAGTCACCCCAACTAGCAGTTATTCCGATGTACTCTATGCATTAGGGATTCATACAGGGATCAGGTTGTGCTCCCAAAAAGGATTTGCTGAAGTCCTAATCACAGGGCCGTCAATGTGACCTCATTTGGAAATAGAGTCTTTGTTGCAGTAAGCAAGTTGACATGAGGTCACTAGGGTTGGTCTTCATCCAGGGGGACCCGCGTCCTGATAAGAAGAGAGAAGATAGGGACACGGGGAGAACACCATGCACAGAGTCTGAGGTTGGGGTGATTCATCAACAAGCCAAGGGACATCAAGGACGGACGGCCCCCACCAGGAGCCAGGAAGGGACACGGAAGAATTGTCCCCTATGTTTTAGAGGAGGCATGGCCTGGCTGCCACCTTGACTTTTGACTCCTAGCCACCAGACATAGGAGATGTCCCCATTCTGTCATGTTCAGCTACCCAGTTTGTGGCATCCCAGGGAATCCAGTCCAGTGAGGATTATCTCTCTTTGATCCAGGAGGGCCAGGCCTCAGCTGAAAGCCTTAGAAGATGGGGGCAGAACCATGTGGCATGTTCACCAAGTGACTGGCAGTGGATGGGCTGTTGACTGGAATCTCAGTTTGGCTGTCAGGTGGAACACCTGCAGGTGGCCTCTCCAGGTGGTCCTCTGGGTGGGCCCGTTTGGGCATTGCTAGAGCATGGTGGTTGATTTCTAAGAGCAAGCATCTCAGAAACCCAGATGGAAGCTGCATCCTCTTTTATGTCCTTGCCTTGGAAGTCACATAATGTCACTTCTACCACAGATACAACTTAAAGGGAGCCCCAGAACCAAGATATGGGATCATAGAAGCCACTTCTTATTGCCAAGGTCTCATTATAGGAGAGCATGTGCAGTGGGAGAGGTAGTTGCAGCAATTTGGGGGAAAATCTAGTCTGGCCCAGTGAAGGACACACTGTCCCACAGCTGGGAGGCTTAGACATTCCTCGGCCAAGGGCAGGAACGGGGGGGTGGTTATCCCCTGTCCACTCTGCCTTCTCCACATGGGGTCCTCACAGTGCTGGTGTGTTCTGCCCGCTGAGAAGGAATTAAATTTAATTCAGTGAACATTTCTGAATCCTGTGCATAGGAAGCAGGCTCAGTGTATGTCAGCTCTTTCTCAGCCACAGAGTGGCTACCTGGAGAGGTCAGCAGATGGAGGACTTAGGCAGACGGGCTGCTGTGAAGAAGGCCAGCCTCATTAGCTCCCCACTTCACAGTCACATGGAAACAAGGTCTGAGAACCAGGAGACCAGAGGCTTCCTGGCCAAGGTGATGAGTGGGCACCATGCAGGACTCCTCTGCTGCCCCTGCTGAAGGCCGGCTGGGCTTGGCAGCATGGGACCTGGAGTCTTCTTCCCCTGGTCTTCTACTTATGCCCACTGGACACAGCATCTTCAGATGCCCCATCTGACTGACCTTGACCCTCGGTCTTTTCCTGTGACCTCCGACACCCTGCCTAACAAGGAAAGCACTGCCGTCTCGTTACTTGCAATGAGGAGAGATGCAGCTTTCTCATTCAGAATCTAGGGACTGCCCACATTCTGAAGAGCCTCCTCTTCACAATGTGCAGACCCTCAGAAGCCTGGACCTTCAGGAATGTGGCTCTGGCCAAGTGTGTGGCCTTCTCTTTCTCACTCATGCAACTCAGTAGCCTCTTGGTAGCAGTGGATGGGTGGTTTCAAGACCCCCTTGGATGCCCAAATCCTTAGGTGCTTTTAAATCCCTCATATAAAAATGGCCTGGTATCTGCCCATAATCCGAGCACATCTCAATCGCCTCTAGGTTTCTTGTGGGTTGGTCTGTTGGGCCTGGTGTGGGAGCCCAGTCTGAACCAACAGTCTCCTGTCTACTGGACCTGACAGATACGGGTCTCGACAAGCAGATGAGACAGATAGATGTTCAGGAAGCCACAGCAGCATGAATGGAGTGTGTGCTGCATCTGAAAGGGGTTCTCCGAGTGGCAGAAACAAAGCTCCACCGTTGTTTGGTGATCAGAAATAATGGCCTCGTTCCCACAGGAAGTTCTCAGCCTCTGCTTTGTTAAGATACCAAGGAGCTCGTTAAAAATACTCATTATGCAACCTGAGACACAACAAGGGCTTCATCTGTGAACTCAAGAAGGTACGTGAACAAACAAACAGAAATATCTGGAGCCTGAGTGGAGAAGGATGTCTGAGCTGCAGGTGCATCTGGACACACAGGGAAGGCTGGGACACATCAGCTCCTCAGTGAGACGGAGGCTCTGCACCCATTCCTCACCAACAGGCTGCGGCACCCGCTGAGACAGTGAGATAGAACCCCCATGCGGGATCCCGGTGACCGTCCAGCCACGGGGACGTTAGGCGTTCTCTCCACGTCCCTCCCAGCTCTGGCATGACTGATGGTGCCCATTCTACCTGGGGTCGGAGGACACCTCCACCTGGTTCTGGTTTGCATTTCTCTGAGGATTAGTGAAGCTGAGCTTTTCCATGCCGGGTGGCCACTCGCATGTCTCCTTCTGAGAAGTGTCTGTTTAGTTCTTCAGCCTGTTTTTGTACTGGGCTTGGACACCTGGAGGTATGGAACCCTTGGGGGATGCTGCCCCGTCCCTTGCCCCAGGAGAGCCTTGCTCTCTCTACCCCCAGGAGCTGCGTCCCCAGCACAGGTTCATTCATTCAGAATCTTGTGCTTGGACTTGATGGTGGGGATCGTGGGTTCAGCATGAGCCAGGATTTGAGGGTGGTCAAGCACCAGAAGGCCTGAAAGAGGAGGACAGGAGTCATGGTCCTTTTTGAGTGGTTAGAGCTGGAGGGGACAAAGGACCAAGTCACCATGGAGATGGAGGAAGGAGGAGGGAGAGAAGGAGCGGGAAAGAGAGAAAGGGGGAGAGAAGGAATTGTAAAGCTGGCAGGAGCGGAATGACCAGCTGAATCATGGGGAACAACATTTATTCATCCATTATATGACGAACAATAATACACACCTTAATAAAGGCATGTGGTTTTAGGTCTTCAATTCCTTCCAAAAGGAGAAGGTAACTGGTTTATAGTCAGTCACAGAATGGATTATGTGCTAAGCTGCAAAATTCCCACAGATCTTTAATGGTGGAAATTTTACCGACATCCTTCTCTGGAAAAGCCCTTCCACCTTGTGAAATGCTCCTAAATACAGCGTTCTTGGATACAGAAGGACACACAAAAAAAATTCCTAACAAGCTGCTAAAAAACACTATAGGTGAGGGCAGTGCGGCCTCAGGAATGTGGCCAGAGGGTGCTCAGGTCATACAGGACAGTGCGGTGGGGTGCACCTGCTGCCCACAGCTTGGGAGGTGGAGTATAGTCCCGTGGCTTGTGGTTCTGGGGAATCTGGACCTTCAGGCCCAGGCAAAGCCCCCTGGGGAGCTGGATGTGGTGGCACACATCTGTCATCCCAGCCACTCAGGAGGCTGAGGCACAAGGAACACAAGTTCAAAGCCAGCCTCAGCAGCCTGACAAGACCCCATGCAACTTAGCAAGACCCTGTCTCAAAAAAACAAAACAAAACAACAACAGCCCTTGACCAGTGGCTGCACAGCCTCTGAGCTTCTGCTCACTCTTAGTCCCGCCCTCGTCCTGGGCTCCAGGTCTCCCACCACGTCCACTCTCTGTCCATGGACCAACCATACGGAGGTCATCATTCAACCCCACGGGGTCTTGCCCCGTCTCCTCTTTCAGAAAGAGATGGAGTCCATTGGCCCGCTCATGAGAAGCCCAGGCTCCTGCCCTGGGTGGGCCCTCAGTGCCCATCGCACAGTGGACCCCATCCAGCTGACATCACCTCTAGGGCCTGCTGGGTGCCAGCTGACCCACTCCAGCCGACCTCTCCTGTTTGGAGTGGTGGTGACATCACCAACAGCCCCTGCTGGCTGGTGTGTTCTCTCCAGTTTATGAGCATCTTCACCGCGTCCAAGTCCTTTTTAGATTTCTGTGCCCCCCTCACCCCCTGGGCCCCAGCACAAGCCCGCAGCATGGAAATGCAAACTAGCTGGTTGCCGAGTAAGGTGGACTCCCCGGGCAGGCGCTCAAGCCCTTGCTCGCTCATTGGCCTAATACATTAAACTCTTGAGGAAAGGGAGAGCCTGGGCATCCCCCGGTGACACCCAAGTGCTGAAGACTTAAATAGAAGCAGGGGCAGATCATGGAGCAGTGATCCAGGACATCCTGAGGCCACTGACTGCAGAATAGAAGTCTCTGGGATAGGAGGGAGCTGGAGGGCTGGACGCTCTGGGTGGAGGAGGCTGGCCCAAAGCAGAGGGAGTGCATGCAGGGGCAGCAGAGAGGTCAATTTGGCTGGATGTCCCCAGTGGGAGGCACAGCAGGTGGGTTTGGGTGGTCGAAGTCTGGGTGCCAGTACTGGCCCTGTCTCTTGGTTGAAGTGGTGGGCACCATTCAGGCCCAGGCAGCCCCTTGCTCCTGGGCACCTCCCTCTGCTTGCCACAGCAGTGCTCCTTGAGTGCATGCCGGCTCCTCTGACCAGGAGCGTCACACGTGGTGGCACCCGTAGGAGCCAAGGAGTCCAGGCCAGACCTTGCCGGGGGGAGCCAGGAAACCACGGACTTGCCCCGAAGGTTGAGGCTTCTCCTCACGTCCAGCTCTGAGGCTAACTCTAGTTCAGCCCATGCCCCACCCAAAATGTGTGCATGTGGGAACAGCCGTTGGGACGCATTGGGTCAGTTGCTTCATACTGTGCTCAGTTATTCCACCCGCATTTCTACATGGACGCCTGGCCTCCAGCTGCTCGCTCTTCCTGTGTCGGTTAAATGAGTTAAACCAGAGCGGTGCAGAGAAGAGACGGGGCAGGCCCTGTGGTGACATTGGACCAAGCCCCGTGGTGATATCCGCCAAGCCTGGGCTCTGAGCACGCGGTGTAGATGACACTCACTGAGGTCTCATAGGCTCAATTCCAAACAACCGCTCGACAGAGAACCCATAGTGGTGGGCTCCTTCCAGAAGGCTGCTTGTCCCCCTCTGTGACAAAAGGCCAGGGGACACCTTTGGAAAGGGCAGGACGGCTGGTCGTGTTGGCGGAAACGCTGCAATTGCCTGGTTGATTCTTCTGCCTCCTTCCATCTGAGCCTCCGGTTCATTCCACACTCGCAGACATGCCCTGGGCAAGGTGGAGAGGACATTCAGCACGAACCACTCAGCAGCCCCCCTGTGTGACTGTCCCCCAAATGACAAGTTTTTGTTTTCTGGAGGCAGAGAATGGAAGTTCTGCTTTCGAGGCCAGTGGCGTCTGCGGGTGCAATCAGAGCTTCCCCTGGGAGCCACAGCTGAGAGGGGTTGACCCAGCCGCCCTCCCCTGCCTCAGGGACACATTCTGGTGCTCGGAACCCAAGCCAACCCTGGTTGTTGGTTCCAATTAAAAAGCAATTGCATTCCCGGCAGTTCTACGCTGTAGCCAAAAATAAGCTTGTTCAGGAAAGCACGCTCATTTCTGAGGGGCAGTTACCCCATGAAGGGCTGCAGGCTGCCGGCAAGAGCCCATCGGGGCACGTGTGTCCGTGATGAAAATCTGAATGTTCAGAGGAGAAACCCAGCGTGGACGAGGGACTTTGGAACCCTCTGCAGCGGCAGGGAGGGTTTTCTGCAGATCACCCGCCGGCACTTCGCAGCCCATTTATTAGGGAACAAAGAGGAGTTGACCTTTTGTCAGGCAGCAAGGGAACAGAGCAGAACCATGTTAAGGACATCAAAGGCCAGGATGCCGGGGGTCTGCACTCACCAGCCTGGCCACCGTCACCGGGCAGCTGCTTCGGCCACATCAGCACCTGTCTTCCCAGAGCCAGCCATCTCTGCTGTCAGGGGAAGCACAGAGCTGGAGGAGTGTCCCAAGCCACTGGGTCCAGGCCTCTCCACGGGGGGAGGGTTGTGCCTGAGTATCTTTAGCCACCTCCCTCTCTGTTGATGGCTCCAGAAAGATATAATTCAGAAAAATCAGGCATCAACACACCCACCCCACGTGATGGAAAATCCTGACTTGTGGCTCACTCACTGAGACTGGAAGAAGTCACAATCTCCCTGGGCACTCACTTCTGTCTTCAGTTCTAATAGTCCAGGACCTAATGACAAAACCATTCAACCTTGTCACCAACAAAGATAGGATTTTAAAAGCAAACACAGTTCCTTAATCGTCAGATCTTTTATAATTGTATTAAGTTGGATTGACCCAAATTTTTCTTTGAGAAAATTACGTGAAGTCAACCTCACACTAAGAGCTTCCCTAGAGTCTGGGCTGGGGCTCAGTGGCAGAGCACCTGCCTAGCCTGTGTGAGGCCCTGGGTTCGATCCTCAGCACCACATATAAAATAAATAAAATAAAGGTCCATCAGCAACCGAAATGTGTATATATAAAGAGCTTTCCTTAAAGCAGTGGGTTGCTGTTTCTCTCAAGATACCTCCTTCAGGAGGAAACTTCTGGCACCACATGGGACTGTTTGGTGGAGACCTGATCCTGACCGGCTTCAGTCTGCTATGCCACACACAGTCCTTGTCCCCAGAGGCTGGGTCTCTTCCTTACTTTCCCAGCCCTCCCCCTGCTGGCCAAAGTCACTTAGATCCTGGGTCATGGGTGTGTCTGTCTGGGGAGGGTGAGAGCCCCTGGCTCCCTCAGCTGTCCACGTTTTAGGAGCCCAGCACTTTCTCACTCCTTACCCCACATTGCTCCATACCTCTCAGAAGGACTCTGAATGGAGGCCAGGAGGAGAGGCTTGGCCTCCACTGGCTTGATGTGAGGAAAGCCAGAGGTTGTCACAGGCTATCTCTCACCTTTATGAAGTAGGAAGAGTTCCAAACCCAGGCTGGACACCCGAAGTCCAGTTCTAAATGTGGTGCTGGGCCGGGCAGGACGTGCCTCTGTAGGTGGGGCGGGTGCCTGTGCCCATGGCCGCGGGCTGGAGGGTGAGAGGATCACATGGTGGTGCTGTGCATCTTGATGAGGTCGAACCATGTTGCCTTCAGCCGCCTCAGGTTCTGCCTCACCCAGGCTGGCCTGGGCTCCCTGGAATGCGGGACTATTCCTGAACCTGAGGGAGAAGCTCATGCAATCCGAAGCTGAAGTCAGCTGGACTCCAGTCCTTCCCTTACGCTCCCCGGGCTGGATGGCCTCCCTGTCCTCCCCTTTCCCTGCCTCCCCCTCCATTTCTCTCCTCTCTTCTTCTCCTGTGGCTCCTGTTATGTGAATGGCCCTCTCTGCTGGCCCTCGTCTCTCTCCCCTCCACCCCTCCTCTGAAACTCCCTTCCCTGTGGTTTGCAGAGGCCGGGGAGCATTTGGGGTTTAGTCTCCTGGTCCACCTGGGCCTTCTCCCTCTTTCCACCCCTCCTGCCAGTCTCCTTTCTCCTGGGGGAATCAGACCTGAGTCCAGGACTAGCCGAGGAGCAGTGCCACTGAGTTCACAGACATGTCCCTTCCTTGACCTTGTGGTCAATGGCTGGGGGTCAGGACATGAGAAGGCCTAGATTCCTACAGAAAGGAGCCAACTGTGCCCTTTAAGAAGCAGAGCTCAGTCCGCATGGTGGTCACTTTTGTCACGCCCGTGGTGTAGTCTCTTGGACACCAGGGCAGGGGCACTTTCTATTCTGTGTAAAGTGTGGGGCACTTGGACTCCAGGAGAGCCCTGCAGATCCTCTTCCCCAAAGTCCAGGAGGCCATCATTTCTCCAAGCTCAGCAGCTGAGGGCCCCGTGGATGGCTGACACCATGCCCCTGGCAGGGCCTGTGCCCGTGGGTGGGGCACTTCAAACACACACTCTGGAAGTACATCCACTAGGGAGTGGACAGGAAGGTGGCCAGTGTCAGCTAAGAGCAAGGCTAGCTCCTGAGCCCCTCGGCCCCAGGACACCCATGTGGGATGTATGCTGGGCCCTGTCACGGGGTTCATTAGTGTGCACCATGAAGGGACCCCAAAGGGGGCGTCTCATCTCTTCTTGCCCCTAGTGAGCTGGACGTGTGACGGGACAAGGCCCCGTCACTTGGTGGCTGGTGGCACGTGGGCACCGTGAGCCTCTCGGCCCTCCTTCCGTCAATACACTGCCCATTTTCTGGTTTCTGAACATTGTCTGAGGCCTTCTTCTTGCCCAGGGAGAAGTTTTACAACCAGGTGGAATTAACAGGAAAGGCATCAAACCTTTGAGGCTGGAAAGCAGTGACTGCCAGCAGCACAAACCCTTGCCCGTGGCGTCTGTGGACCCCTGCGGACCCCTGTGGACCCCTGCGGCTGTGCTGGCTGCCACTGTCTCCTGGCATCAGTGAGCACTTTCCTCCCTTTGGATAAATATCAGCTTTGCTCTGATTCTCAGTTCACATCAGCTTGCAAATTCAGATCACACTGAAACCAAATTACTGCCTTTGGGACAAAAGCCTTTGTCTGGTTGCTAATAGGGGATTTAGGAAATGGCCCTCGAGACAGGATTTGGGTCCAAGATTTCACTGGGTTGCATTTTTTAAAAACTTAGCTAATTATAGGCTTAAGTCATATATTCAGAGGCAGACATGAGACCTACAGCATCCCGTAGTTTAATTGGATGGTTAGTGGAGAGCTTGAGCTGAGCGTGGATCTGGTCTGGACGACTCCCCTCTTCCCTCCTCCTGTTTTCCTCCCTTGACTGGCCCCATGCTCGTGGCGCCCTGACCTCTCCCCTTCTCAGTGTCCTCCAAACACTTGTGATGGCTGCATGGGTGCCCTTCTCTCTCGGGTTGCCCCAGAGGAGGTCGGCGGCTCTTGTATTCATTCCTGTGGCTCCTGGGCAGTCTAGCATGGTGCCTGGCCTGTCACTGGCCTTCAAGAAGAAACTGTAAGGCAGATGGATGGACAGACGGACAATGGAGGAGGATACTTATTTTCTTTTTTTTTTCTATTTTCAAAAACCATGATAAAATCCCAAACTTCTGGGATAGAAATAGAACCTTGATTGTACATTAAATTGTTCCCTGAGCCTCTCTTCCAAATTGGCCTCTTACTGTGTCCCTAGAAAAGGACCCTTGCCCTCTTTTCTGTCCGAAGTTCAGTAAAGAATCTTTCCTTTGATCTTGGTCTTTGAGGCTTAATTTTTTTTCACTCACTAATAAAATTTAAAAATGCCCCTCGTGGATGGATGTCAGAGCCCGTTTACTGTCCACCATGGAAATGAAGAGCCAGTGGACCCCATTGGGCTCCACCCAGCTCCTTTGCCCTGAGGGTTTTCTGACACTTAGTGTTTTGAAGTGATGGCCCCAGAGCATGAGAGCCTGGCGGGCAGGACCAGGAGCTGTGTAGATTTGGAGCACACCATGCAGGGCTGGAGGCCAGCACAGATGCTAAAGCATGGTACCCCAGAATGCCCAACATGGCGGCCCTGCCATGGGCAGGTGGAAGGCGTCCTGTGGGCCAACACCAGGGGTCGCTGCTGAGCTGATGGAGCTGTTCTAGGCACTCTCTTCCTGTGGACCAACACCAGGGGTCGCTACTGAGCTGATGGAGCTGTTCTGGGCACCCTCTTCCTGTGGGCCAACACCAGGGGTCGCTGTTGAGCTGGTGGAGCTGTTCTGGGCACCCTCTTCCTGGGGCCAACACCAGGGGTCGCTGCTGAGCTGATGGAGCTATTCTTGGCACCTCTTCCTGGGGCCAACACCAGGGGTCGCTGCTGAGCTGATGGAGCTGTTCTGGGCACCCTCTTCCTGGGGCTTTACTGGCATACTTTGCCAACTCTTAGTTTGGTCAAAACAACAGAAAATGAGAACATACCTTCCCAGATCACAGAAGCACCAGTTCAAATGCTGTACACAGAGGTCATTGGCTTCCCAAAAGTGGCTGGGACCCTCGGTCTTCAGAAGAAGCTCTGTGGCCCTGGGTATGTGGTCCCACCTGTGAGCCTTGGGGCCTGTCCTCCCTCCTGCCTGGCCTCCCTCAGCTTCCTCTGCCTTCAGTCCCAGTGTTCCTCTCCATGTCACTGCAGCTTCAGATGTGACCCTCCTGCCGTGGCAGCTCCGGGAGGCTGACCTGACTCTGTCTGCCTGGCTGTCCGTCACTCCTGCCTTTCAGAGGACCCTCTGAGGGCTGACTGGAGACGGGATACGCAGGAATTGTGTCCCCCCACAGATGCTGGCCCTTCAGTCGAGCTCTAGACACCAGCGGTGGCTGGTGTTGCGGATGGCACTCTTGGTGACATTGGGAATCCCTTACAAGATCTTGGGCTGGACCCTGAGAGAGTCCCAGGAAGTGAGTCAGGCTCTTCATGCCTGGACTTCCTCACTGGCCCATCTGACCCTGCACCTTACCCGGTCACTGCTGCCACCTCCTCCCGTCTGCCTCTAATTCCTGTCCAAGGCCAAGTTCCTTCGTCAGAATGAGTGTAGCAGGGTCCCCTGATCCTTTCCATCTCCTGGTCTGGATTCATCCTTCCTCGGAGCTCTCCAAGAAAGGGCACTGTCATACTCTCTGAGGCACAGCAGTGACAGGCCCCTGGTGTAGGTGTGCCAACCCCTCCTCAGGTCCCTGGCTGGGTGGCTTTTACTTCATCTCTCTATGCCTCCGTTTCCTCTGGGAATGGGGACGGTGATAGCACCCACTTGCTGTGGGTTTCGTGAGGCTTAAGAAAGTGGAGACAGCTGGTAACTAAAACCCTGTCTGGGACGCTCAGGAAGCGAGAACCTGTGTGTGCCAGGCCACGCACGCAGCCCCTCACCGCCTCCCTCCTCCCTCCTGTCACAGCAGAGGTACACCAAAGCTCAGGCTGCCAAAAGGCCCAACAGATGAGTCTCTGATGGCCCATCTTGTCCCCCAAACCCAATCAGAACCGCAGCACGTCATGTGCACGCACGTCATGAGCCCTGCTGTGACACATAATGATGATTCACCCATAAAGAAGAAAGAAAAAGAGCTCATAACACCCCACCCCCGAGAGGTCGAGAGGCCCGGCAGAAGAGGGCCTGTCACAGACTGAGGGGAGACGTGGCCACTCCGGGTTCCGCTTTATGGCTTTGTGAGGCAACCTCCGTCCCTCTCTCTGTTTAACTGCCTACATCGGGAGCAGGGGTTGATTCCCCCACCCTCCTCACCCCAGGTGGAGTGGGAAGTGGGAACTGTGGCATCCACTCGTCTCCCCGGCAGAGGAGCAAGAGCCGGGCCGTGGGAGCAGCCCTGAGGCCTGTCCTCCTGGCTCTGGTGGTCAGCTGCTGTCCCTCCTTTCTCTTGGGGAAATTACATCAGGTCTTCCCAGAATCTGCTTCGAGGTGGGGGAGGCGTAAAGGAGAGGGGAGGGTGGTTCTGACCCTAGCCTCCCTCGGCTCCGGAGCTCTGGGGACCAGCAGCTTCGGCTTGGGCATCCTGTGCAGGAGGGGACCCCAAAGGTCTGTCGTGAGTGGGCGATGCACCGACCTCCTCTGCATCAGACATCAGGATGCAAAACTGTGCGATCAACCATAAACCTATGAATGATATGTAATAGTAGTGAACCCACTCGATGTTCTTTCATAAACAACACATTTTTGTGAAAAAATAACTATATTTTCCAAAACAGCACAGGCCTGGCAGAAGAGTGAGGCATGAGGCGCTCCATCTTCTCACCAATCTTGGGCTCTCGGGTCACCCTCATCATGATGACAGTGGCACCGTCATGTGACGCGACCCTTGGAAAACCCTTCTGTGAGGCTGGGAGTGGACCTTCAGAGTTGGCAGGGACCCCCCTTAGAACCTGCCTCTGAGCAGCCACCAGGGCGCATCTCCCGGCCCTCAAGGAAGACCAGGCTCCGGGGCCCTGCCCTTGGGCATCACTGGGTCTTCCCTTTGGGGACGCTGTGACTTTCTGGAAGTTGGTATCTGGCCTTTTCACAGCGGGCAGGAGCAGCAGGATGAGGGTGGACAGGTCCCGTGGAGGCCTGGGAGGTTCCTGGATGGACCCCAGGGACCCGAGCGGGGTGGGCCTGAAGCCCAGCCGCTGTGTGACCGAGTCCTCACCGCTGCTTTCTGGGCTCGTCTTTCCAGCTCTGAAGTAAACAAGGCCCTCAGTGTCCAGAGCCCCGATGGTCAGCGTTTCTTGGAGACCTAGACCAGAGAGGCCGGATGCCCTTTCCCTCTGTGTCCTCCAGATCGTCCAGTTCGGAGCCTTCCTCCCCAGTCCCTCAGAACCGACTGGATTTGGAGAAAAGGTCTTTAGGAATTCAGGTACAACGAGGTCACCAGGGTGGCCCTAGGAGTACTGGTGTCCATAGAAGAAGAGAAGCTCCATCCACAGGGGGACGGCCCTGTGACGACACATGGAGGGGACACTCATCTAGGACACATGGACAGAGGCCTCAGAGGACACCAACCTGCCACACCTCCTTCTCAGACATCCAGCCTCTAGAATTGGACGGAGAGCGTAAGCCCCCTTGCTTGAGCCAGCAGCCTGGGCCCTTTGTTGGATCAGCCCCAGGGCTGATCCCCTGCCCACCACTCCCTCCAAGCCCGAGTCCAGGCGCCGTCAGCAGACTCTTGCTCTGGATTCAGTCCTCGGGGGAGAAGGAATGGCCACTATTTAAGGACAGAAACTAAAGATTCTCTTGTAAAAATCCACCACCTGGGCGGCTCAGGACCAGAGCCCTGACTGGGGCTGTGGAGCTCAGAGACAGGAAACTGGGCATCTCGGCACCTGGGATCCAAGGGAAATCAGGAAAGGATGTGGGTTCTCTGGTCTCTACTAAGCTTGCAGAGGGGTGACCCTGGCGCGAGCCTGGACTTCAGGGGGCGTCATGCTCTTCTGCTCTGGAAGCTGCACACACAGGTGGGCGCCTCAGCAGCCAGGGTGTTCCATGAGCACAGCTCTCATGTTTGTTGACTGACTTCCAGTTACCTGTGACCCTGGGGCAAAGGAACATGAATTAATAAAACCTCAGCCTCATTTTTTTTCCCCATAATGTGTTCCTTAGAAAGCTGTTGCCTGCATTGCCAGAGGTCTCCTGCAGAAAGCAGGGGGCTTGTGTGAAAGGACACATTTGGAATCCTGTGACTTGTGCAGGGAATGGGGCTTCTCCACCAGCGGATCCTAGCTCCCAGGGTCTTCCCGGGAGGTGTTGGTGTTAGGTGGTCCGTGGGAGGAGAGTCTCAGATGGCGCCCTCTGTGCTCTGCCCGCTGCACTCTAGGCCCACGCCCTGGAAACAGCTTGTCCACTCGGCCCACAGTGCACACCCTGGCTGCCCTGCCATGCCCCAGGGATGGGCAGTGGGTGGTCACAGGGCAATGGCCGAGGGTCGATGACAGTGGCCACCACCCCTGTGGGCAGGGCTGTGGCTTCCTCCTCCACCTGATCTGTCGGGAATCACAAGACCTGGGGCAGATTCTTGATCTAAAACCTGCACTTGGTTTTTGACCATCATAATCCCTAACTGTGATGGAGGAGGGAAAGAATGATACGGGTATTTTGAGCCCTCAGGCCTCCCACCTGCCGGCCAGCTCCACTGGGAGCACAGAGTTTCTCCAGCCGCCCGAGCCTGCAGCCCTGTCAGCCCAGCCCTCCTAATGGGGTGAAATCAGTTCTTGGAGGGGGTGCAAATCCCTGGTGTACGTGGGCACGGAGCGAGCAGCAGCCTGTCCCTGCTATTAACACTCCCTGGGAGAGCAGGGAGGGGCGTCAGGGAAAAGAGAATCGGAAAATGTCCTTGGGGGGAGGGCAATAGTGGGGAAAAAAGGTTGAGAAACACACACATGTAATGAAAGACCAGATCCTGACTCATTTCCAATCTATCAAAGACTGATACTCATAAAATACAATTAAAGTGAATCACCAGAAAAATAAAATAGGAAAAAAAGAAACAAACATAAGTCCCCAGTTTTCATTATTAGATTCAACGGAAGTAAAATTGTCCTGTCCAAGTGCTATAACGGCTGCAAAAGCTGCACACTCTCAGCTCACTCCCAGCCTCCCTCGGAACCTTGGCAGGTGCTCATGGACGGGGCCAGTCCATGGGCCACGATTGAGTGGCTCCTGTTGGGGGAGCAGGGTCAGGAAGGACGGGGCAGTGGGCTGGGGAGGAGATGAGGAGCCTCTCACACAGAAGAGCTGGCCAAGGTCCAGAGCAGGAAGTGACCAGTGGAAAGAGTGGCCAGCGGGAAGCTGGGACTCTGGCAGAGAGCGAGAGGGCCACAGGGCCAGGGAGGGAGCCAGAGGGGCCCGCACTAGGCAGGGCCCACAGCACTGGCAGTTGGCCTGTTCTGATAAGTGGCTCCTAAAGCTTCGGGGTCAGTGAGCACCTTGAGAACCCAGTGGTACCACCAGCTGTGGGCTCCGTCCCTGAAAACAGCACAATTCGAGATGTCCTGTGAACAGTCCTGGGGACGGTTTCAAGATCCCCGTCAGCTGCCTGAAGTCTCCAGGTTCAGAATCTGGGTAAACAGTGGAGCTAAACTTTCCTCACATACCCTTTTCCTGAGGCTGCTGATGGCCATCACGTCCTGACTATGTGCTGACCCCAGCTCTCTCAGGCCTGCCAGGCAGGCAGGGGACAGTCACCTCCTGGAGGTTTCCAGGACACCCATGGGCAATGCTGAGATGAAAGCCAGACCCTTCCCTGGCAGAGATCCCAGGCTGGAGGAGCAGGTCTACCCCCGAGACTTCCAGGGAGGGCACGGCCTTGTCCTAACCTCTGTGGGACCCCACCCCAGGGTAGGCCCTCATCCCTCCTCCAGCTCGGTATCAGGATGATGTTTCTTTCTTGCTCTTTTAAAAATGTGCATTAATGGCACTCAATGTGCTGTTTCCATGCATGCCAACTACGTGCCAGCCGCGTGCCAGCCACGTGCCAGGATCAGATCAGCCTCCCTTCAACCACCCTCCCTAACGTCCACCCTTCCCAATCTGGACTCTGCATTTAATCCCTTCCAGGGGCTCTTAATAGCTTCACCAGATGAGCTGTGGAGGCCAAGGCCACTTGGGGCTGAATTTCACTGAGATCTGCTGGGCTCGGAGCATATTTAGAGGGTAATTTCATCAGTGTTTGTAGGGAATGTAAAAATGAGTGAGTAAGTGGACCCGTCCCCGCAGAGGCAGCTGCTGTAAGTGGCCCTCACACCCACAAGTGCTCTTCTAAAAACACGGGGGCGAGTCAGATCTGAAAAGTCAGACCAGGAGCCCAACTCAGCAAGAGTCGGACGCAGCAAGGATGAAATATTTGAATCTTTCGATGCAGCCCAGAAATTGTGGAGTTGGGACTGAAACTCCAGGGAGAGGCACCATTTTGTCTGAAGGAAAGAAGTGACCCCAACACAGACCGCGCTGTTGGACTCCTCCCAAGAGTTCAGCGTGGACGCTGAGAATGTGGGCCTGGATGCCCTCTCTTCAATTACATGTTCATTCCCCAGCAATTTGCTGAGCACCTGCTGTCTACCAGCCCCTGTTCTGGCACTGGGAAGATAGGAGTGAGCAAAACAGATGGAGTCCTTGCCTCGTGGAGCAGACAAGCCAATAAAGCTACTCGGTGGAGTAGGGGACGGTATCAGATGCAGGGAGATGGTTCTGAACATGTGGACGGGGAGGGTTTCTGAGATGAGGAAGCATTTAAGCAGAAGACCCAAGTGAGGCAGGAAACGAGGCCTGGTGTCTGAGGGACGAGTGTTCCACCCAGAAGGCACAGCAAGCATAGAGGTCCCTTCTGGACCCATCCAGGTCCAGCACGAGGCCAGTGCAGGGGGAGCAAAGGTGGCAATGAGAGGCTGGAAGGGGGATGGCTGGCCATCTGTGCACTTTGGGTGAGTGGGAGCCCCGGGGGTTTTGAGAGGAGCGACATCGTGGTGGTGAATTTTGTGTGGAACCTTGATGGCCACGGGATGCCCAGGTTACCCACTGTGTCCAGGGGAGATTGGCATTTGAATGGGTGGAGAAGGTAAAGAGATGGCTTCTCCTTGTCCTAAAGCAGATCCTCTGTCATTCATGGGACTGAATGATGCTATTGGATTTAAGGAAAAGAAGTAAAGTGGCAGGGGCGTTGGGCGTCCTGCAGTCCAGGGGGGACCCGTACAGGGCCGATGGTGGGGAAGGAGGACCGCGCCCTGCCTGATTTTGCAGCGGGAATGTACCTCGTCAATGGTCCTTGGCCTGGGATCTGCCACCCAGTCCCTGGTTCCCAGAGCCTCAGACTCACTCTGAGTCACATCCCGGGCTTGTCTGGGCCTCCTGCAGGTGACAGATGGTGGAACTTCTCAGCCTCTATAATTGCATGAGCTGAGTCCCTATGATGAGTATTTATGTATCAGTTCTGTGTATCTGAAGAGCCCTGACTCACCGACAGGATTTGATTTAGACCCCAAGAGGATCTCTCTGTGCTCACTGGGGATTTGGCTGTTCATCAGAAGCTCGGGCCCAGGTAGGCAGGCAGGTGGTCACGAGATGGCTGCTTTGACTCAGACGGGCAAGTGGAGGTGCTGGACTTTGAGGGAGAGGACGATCAACTGCAACCCGCCTAAGACTTTGAGGTCCTGAAGTAACTGACACCCTTAGAGGGGCCCAGATGCCATATAAAAGATCCAGAGGGTTTAATCTAAAAAGAGAAAGAAAAAGGGCTGGGGCCATGGGGACTTTCTCCACACCCCTGAAGAGTGGCCTGCCCAAGGACTGCTCCGGCTGAAGGCACGGAAGGACCTGTGTCCAGCAAGCTCTTTGACGGAGGAACAGGCTGCTTCACCCATGACGAGCCCCATCCCTGCATGGCCAGCTGGCAGTGTCTGGGGGACACTCCCCATTTCCATCATGGGACCTTCACTCACTCAGTGATGTGAACAGGGGTCCTGCTCTGCACCAGGCACTTGCCCACCACTAGGGTTCTAAGATTGGATGGGACTCAGTCCCAGCCCTCACAGAGCAGAGCCTGGGCATTCTGGTAGGCAGTATTCGTGAGGGCCTCCGTCCAGGCCGAGGTAAATGCAATGATACGGTGGTACAAGGATAGATGGGTGGGTTCTTTGTCTTGTAAATTCCAAGAATGAAATTTGTGGACACAAGGGTCAGAGCAAAGTAATCAGATTTATTAGAGTAACAGAGAGGGCAGAGCTTGAGCTGCCCCTGTGGGGACGGTGGGATGTAGGGCTTAGAAAGGGGGCGAGCAACTGTATTTTGCCTTCTTCAACAAATCTGGAGAAAAGCGATTTCTAAGCCTTCGTCAGCACCAGATTGGGTGTGAGGGTTTGTTGGTGCAAGAGGAAACCTGAACTTCCTTTGTTGGGGGTTGGTTGTGTCTAGGGCCTGTGAGGAGAGGGTCCTGTGGCTGGGAACAGCTGGGTCAGAAGCTTGACCCCCACCCCCAGTCCTCTCTTCCTCCTTTTCTTCTCTGAGACCCTTTTCCAGGCTGCCTGTGGGGGGGTCTCTTTGTCTCAGTACCTCCTACCACACTCCAGAGACACAGGCTGTGACCCAGGAA
Organism: Spermophilus citellus; assembly: GCF_964194105.1. Lineage (NCBI taxonomy): Eukaryota > Metazoa > Chordata > Mammalia > Rodentia > Sciuridae > Spermophilus > Spermophilus citellus. The sequence goes on along the minus strand of NC_138187.1, from coordinate 24,085,341 downwards.
ATGCATCTGTGAGTGTGTGTGTTGGGATGAGGGTGACAAGAGGAACCTGAACTTCCCTGGACAGGGAAAAAGTGGCCAGAGTCCAGTAAGCACGAGGGCTAGTGGTGACTCACGCGACCTCCCAGGGCCAGGGCTGGGGAAGCCCAGTGAGGTGGAAGCCCACTTGTTAGAGTGTGTCCCGGAACGCACATTGGAAACTTAATCCCCAAACCACGCGTGGCTGGTGTGTGGAGTTGAGCCCGTGGGAAGTAAATGGGATCAGACGAGGTCTTGAGGATGAGGCCCCCGGTGGCCGTGGTGGCTCTGTAAGAAGAGCTGGGACATCCGAGCTGGTTTTTGTGCTGCCTGGTGCCCTCCGCCATGTTTGAAGCAGCCAGTGGGGCTCCCTCCAGGGGCCTGTGCCCTGCTCCTGGACTCCCAGAGCAGTGAACTAATAAACCTCTTCCTTTTTAAATCCCCAACCCTGTGCTATGCAACTACAACAGAAAATGGGCAGAGCCTGACTTTTTAAAAATCTTACTTATCAGGGATTTTTGCATTATTTATTATTTTTAAAATGTTGATCACAAGACCATTTGTCTTGATTTCTGAGCCTTGGGGGCTTTCCAGGGTTGTTCTTAGAGAACGGCACTAGGAATGTAGCCCTGAACAACACAGACCCTGCTACCCACTCTCCTCCTCCAGGCTCAGCCCAGCTCCGGGGAGGGGGTGCACCCAGTGTGGAGCATTCTGGTACAACGGGTAGGGTCCGTTCCATAAAACTCTAGGAAGTGGTCTTCAAATTGTGGCCTCCCTCCCCTGGTGGCCAGACAAGGCAACACAATTGGTGCTGCAGGCAGGTGCACACGGGAGGCCCCTGCACCCTCAGGACTGGGAGCAAAACTCTCTGACCGGGTGCAGGTGCTGGAGGAGAGAGCAGCTGAGGAGGTGAGGGCGGCGTCTCTGTTCTCCACATCATTATTTATTTATTTAAGAGGATCTGCTGTCCTCTCTGCTAATCTCCCTGTGCCACACCTCATTGCCCCCCAAAAGCCCCCTCGGGTGTCCCTCACTTTTGTTTGGCTGAATTCTTCTTGAAGACCCTTTTCTGGTTCCTCGTTACTCACTGGCCTGGAAACACCAGAAAGACACTGACCCTGCTAGCGCCAAGCCTCCCGCCCATTCTCCAGCTAATGGCCGATCCAGGGTATACCTGGCATTTACAGGTAGAGACCACAGAAAAAGCCCATTTTTAAGGTGCATCTGAAGCCGTGTGCTTGGCTACGTCAGGATCTGTGAGAGTGACCAGTCCCGGACCAGGCAGAGAGCTGAGGCAGAAGCTTGCTAGACTGGGCCACTGCTCTAGGGGGACCTTCAGGCAGCCCAGCCTCCTCTCAGAAGGTTCTTCCCCATCCCTGGGTCTGAGGTTGCCAGGCCAACCCATCCCAGTCTAGTAAGTGCTCCAAGTCTTAGCATCCAGCCTGAGCCAGGGTCCCCTGATCCCCGGGCCCCCAGCCCTGGCCCCCCAGCCCTGGTCCCTAGCCCCAGCTGTGGGATCTGCATCCTCAGGAACAGGTGCCTGACCTCCACACCTGCTCTGAAAGACACAGTGGGGCGGGGACAAGCTCCCTGTGGGCTGTGAGGACCTGGCAGGCACAGGCACTGGTGCTGTCTGAGAGCCCACAGCGTGGCCCCTAACATGCTGCAACACCCCCCACCCTTCCCCTGGGCTGTGGACCCTTGTGGCTTCTCTCCTAGTTTTGGTGCCTCGGTGCACTTTGCAGCCCAGACAGCCAGACTCTGTCCTCCGTGGTGGCCGTCAGCAGGAGGCCAGCTTCATGAAGCTCTACTTCTTCCCTCAAATGCTTTTTGCAGCAGGATCTAGTTTTGCCCCAGGTGGAAGCTGAGTTGCCCTCCCGGCTGCCCTCTGTCCCGAGGCTGCTGCCCTGGGGATCTGAAGTTCTCCAGGTGGCCTCATTAGGGCCACCTGCTGTGAGAAAGGCCCAAGGAAACTGGGGAAGCTGGCAGAGAGCCACCAAATGGACGGCTGATGGAGATGGCCGCTCTCTACTGGAACCCAACTCAGGAGGCCGGCTGGACAGGCAGGCTGGTGAGGACCCAGCACTGTTATGTCCACCGCCCAGAACAAGAGGCCCATCTTGAAGTACAGAGGGTCTTGAAGACAAATCAGAGGAGTTTTCCCTTATCCTGCACCCTATGTATAATGGAATTTAAAGCTGCATAAGCCAGAAATCAAAGGTATTCAGAAGGGATTTGAGAAGTTTAGGAGATTCGAAGATCACAGACGTAATTAGAAAGATCAGGATTATTTTCCCTATGTTTGGGGGACTGATTTATGGGGGATAATGAGGCTGCATGAATTCAAAGTTGCTTTCCACATTCTGCAGCTCATTAGCTATGCACCAAAAGTTAGCTAACTTCTCAGAGCTTCTGATTTTTCATTTACAAATGAAAATTATGAAACTAACCTTATAGAATCTAATTGTGAGAATTAAATGAAATCACATGTAAAGTACCTAGTTCAGGACCTTGCACCTTGCAGATGCTGAAAATAGTAGCTATCAATGTCATTGTAATTATTTTTAAGATGATTGTAATGGCCATGGTAATAGAGAGTGTCCTTAATGTCCCTCATCATCAGGCAAGGCCACAGGGAGTCACTTGATATTCAGAGACCAGACTCCTGTGAGAATCCTGCCTCCGCCTCTTAATGTTTTGGAATTCAGCTAATGCAGGTGGTGTCCAGACACCCTCTGTGCTGGGATTCTGATGAGGAGTAACACAGGTGGCCTGCCAGCTCTCACCCACCTGACAAGATGGGGACAGACGAACATGAACGGGTGGCAGCACAGCGAGGCTGTGGCCAGAGAAGCCAAGGATGTGTCTGTGGGGCTGTGGCAGTGGGGGGCTGTGGCAGTGGAGGGCTGGGGGCTTCTAGAGAAGGCAGCATCGAGATGGGACCTGACAGATGGTGAGAGCCCCACGAGTGGGCAGAGGGGCACTCAGGTGGAATTGCAGGTGACAGGATCCTGGGCCAGAGAGGACTGTTCCTAGGAGACTTTGTGGCTTGAATAAAGGTAGAGGTGGCCAGAGCAGATCAGCAGAGCCTGGTCTTTGGGGTCTTGTGGATAGAAGTTAGGTCCTCTCCTTAGGGCAGGGTGGAGCCACTGATAGGAAGGAGGAGAAGTGCTGCAGGCAGACCTGCCCTGTGGCATTTGATCCCGCTTCCCCTCCATGGATGGCACCCTGAGGAAGTGAAATCAGCATGCCAAGACACCACTCACAAGAGCCATCAACCCAGCATCAGCATCCACTGACGGATGGGTGGATGAAGAAAACATTTTTCCAGCCATGAAAAAGAATGACATCTGTCAGCAGCCTAGATGGAGCTGGAGGACATTGTGTTAAGTGACATAAGCCAGGCACAGAAAGACAAGTACCGCCAACCAGCCTGCCTTCTGCTGGCTAGGGGGAGGCCGCGAGGCTCCCTGCCCGCTGCTGCTTGCCCCAGGTCACCAGCCAGAGGGAAGAGATTTGAGGACTCGACTCGAAGGCAGACTTGTCGCATCCATGAAGACCCAGGGGGGCTTTCCGGGAGCCTGGGGAAGCTCTGGCACTACTCGTCTGCGCATGCGGGGCCGCGGAGGCACGCCCCAGCCTTCCTCCAGGCGCCCAGCGGAAGCCCAAGAGCGACCCACACCGCGTGGTGACCCGCACTTGTGCATCCTGCCTCCAGCCAGGGTCAGTGGTTGGGGTATCCGTGCAGACAGTTGGTTGGTCCCATCCAAGGTCACTGTTGTGTCACGAGGGTGCAAGGGAAGGCCAGTGGTGCAGGCTGAGGTCCCCAGGAGAGAACACTCCAAGTGAGGGACACGGACTAAGCCAGGAGCCAGCGGAGGAGCTTCCCACTGCAGAGGGCGGGGCGGCACAGTCAGTGTTCACACCCACTCAGCGGCTACCTGGCTGGGTTCAGATTCAGTTAATGAATAAGTGTAAAGTGCTTAAAACGCATGTCAGGCCTAGCTCAAGTTACATTGTTACTTTTTTTTTTTTTTTTTTTACTCCTGCAGCCATCCAGTGGCCACAGGGCCTCCCTCTGAGAGGGTTTAGTGTAAGTAAATGAAAGATAGATAGGAAAAGGAGCCTGAGATCATAGTGGTACAGTTCTGAATGGCCGGGGTTACCATGGAAACAGGAACATCCCACCCACAATGAGCAATCTCTTGGCACTGGCTGGATTTCAAGTCCGATGTCCCTGTGCACACAGGCAGCATTTTAGACCAGATCTGGTGAGACAGTGGGACCATACCAAGTGATGTGGGAGTTGAAGAAAGCAGGTGTCCCCTGCCCTTGAGGGCAATAAAGGGCTGGGGGGGGGGGGTCCCTGGCCATGGGAGGCAGGCAGATTGGATGGGAGAGAGGGGTCATGGTGGAGCCCAGGGTGAGCCATCTGGGTAGTCTAAAGGAACAGGGGAGCTGATGGTGCGGGAGGTGAGGGTGAGCGGAGGCTGGGGGGCTGTCACCGGACCTCCCCTCTCAGTCTGGGTTCTGCACAGAGGTCCACACCACTGGAGGGGGAGCAGGGGTGTGTTAAGTGGAGAGAAATGGCTTGGGGAGACTTGAAAAGCTTGGGGCAAGTCACCTGAGACCCTCCCAGGGATGAATTCAGCCCTCCTCTCCTCCGTGCACACAGCCTCAGCTGAGGCTCCACCTCTTCCCCACCTGTGTCCCAGGGGTGACAGAGCTGTCCTTCACCCTCTTAGGCTGCTGTCTGTGTCCTGCCTCCAGAAGCACAGCTGCCAGGCAACTGCCCAAGGAGAGCCATGGGGTGGCCGCCCTCGGCAGGAGAAGCTGGACGTCCCCTTCTCTCTGCCACGGAGGTGAGCCATCGTGTGCAGGCTGGGAAACGTCAACCCACCTCAACCACGGTGCGCTGGGGCAGGCAGCACGCAGGACAGGCGGGAGGCTCATCAGTGCTTCATGGCACCCAGGAAGTCCTGTTCCCCAGGACAGACCGCAGCGCTGGGGCAGCTGCCTGCCTGCTTCTGACACAGAGCTCTCAGCACTGCCTCATCCATCAGAACCCCCCGTCACCTTGTCAGGGCTGGGCTCCCACAGGGCAGGGAGGGTGGCTGATGGCGGGAAGACACAGCCTTCTTTTCCATGAGTCTCTCTGGCACCATTTACTCTGAATAAGGACAATCACTTCTCAAAATCTGAAAACCATGTTATTTAGAAAATTAGGATAAGTGCCAAACAGAGCAAGAGTGGGGGAAATACCTTCCCTCTCAGAATGCCGGGAAGTCAAGGAAGCGGCAGGCCGAGCAGCTGTCCCCATGAGACCTGTACAGTGTGAGTCCTCTGGCTGCTCTGACACTGGTGATCATAGATCTCTAAGTCAATCAATAAACACAGTCCCTCTAAAAGGAAGAAAGAAACCAAAATACCCACGCAGACTTCTCATGGCTGATGAACATCAAGCACCTCTCAGGCCTGATTTTCCTTCTTACAAAACCCTGGTTGTAGAGAGATGGGAAGAAAATCTCTTAAAACCTGCATTTGAGATTTTTGAAGTGATAGCTGGCCACAGCCGAGTCAGGAGTTCTCAGCCTGGGATTCAGCATCTCCAGAGAGTGGATGATGATGCGCCGGGGGTGAGCTTGGCACATAAACACATGTCCCCTTTTCCTACGGTCCTCTTGATATCCGCATTTGCTTCTGTTATGAACACAGGCCGTCCACCTCTGTATTGCTGGCGTACCTGTCTCCAGTAGCAATCAGATGGGTCCACATCACCGTTGAGTCCTGTGGCTATCTGGAAATACCACGTATCTGCTGTGGTTTCAGTCTTGAGTGTCCCCAAGGGTTCAGGTGTTAAAGGTGTGGTCCCCAGCCTGGTGCTACTGGGAGAAGGTGGAAACTGGTAGAGGTGGGGCCAGGTGACAGGTCTTTGGGTTCATCACTGGGGCTGTGCTCTTGAGGGGGATTGTGGGATCCCAGTCTCTTTCATTTCCTGGCCATGGAGTGAAGGTTTTGCTCTGCCAGATCCTCCCGCCATTGTGGCCGCCACAGACCCAGGGCAGCAGGGTCAACCAATCTGGAATAAATCCTCTAAAACTCTGAGCCAAGGGAAGCCTCTCTCTGTGCAAGCTGATTACCCCAGAAAGTTCATAATGCGATCTGCTCCTGACTGCTGTGGCATTTAGGATAGTTAGGAAACCCAAATTAGACCCCGTTGTTCACTGTGTTAAAGAGGCACCTGTGTGTGTTTTAATCTGATCACGGCCTTTCAATGTGATTGGTTTCTTTTGCAGTTCTGCATAGTTTTCTTCAGTGTTTACAAACATATTCTGAGGAGGGGTCCCTGGACTTCACCAGAAAAAGTGCCACGGTAAAAGCGTAAGCGTCTCTGGATTCAGGCAAGGTGATCCCCAGCTCCCAGATTCCCAGTCCCCCTGTCCCCAGGCCCGCTAGCTCAGAACCAGCTACAGCAGATGGGACCTGGACAGGTGTGTCTTCTGAAGCTCCACAGGGGGCTGAGATGCGGCTGCCAGGCCAGAGTCTGTTAATTAGGGACTTCTTGGTTCAGATCATGAGGACCCCAGTGCTTCACATCTCAGAACGTGGGGCTTGGTGGCCCTGCTGACAGTTCAGTGGTGGAGAGAAGGCTCTTCTCCCGCTCTGGGGCAGACGTGCTGGGAGGACCATGCAGGTTGAACAGACCCGGCTCTGAATCAGGGCGCGTTGCTCCGTGAGACAGTGTGCTCGTGAGCCTGCCGGGAACTGCCTTGGCCAAAGTGAACTGGAACCTGAGAAATGAATTGGCACCGAGGAGCCATCAAACCCAGCCCCACACCCCAACACCTTACAAAGGCTCGTTATGGGGAGCCGCTTCAGAAAACACTCAAAGTCCAAATTCAGATCACAGAGAGCTTCATTGACTGGCCAGGGACTGTCACCCACCCATAGAGACCGAAGTCTGTGGGAGAACAGCCACTTCCTGGTCTGTGTCTTGGGAATTTAAGGACGAAAACCAGCTCAGGGACTTTTCTTAGCATCAGGCAAGCAAGCCTATCACAGAAGCTAAGGCAGCAGGTGGCAGAGCAACTCAGACAGCCGCGTCTTGGGTCTGAGCAAGTGCCGTATCCTGGGTTCCAGCAGGTGGTCAGCAGGGGCGAGAACCTACTTCAAAGTCTTGGGTCACCAAGACCACTGTATCCTGGGTCAAGTACATTTTGTGGGGTACAAAGTGCAGAGAACAACATATTATAAGAAAACAGCTTTCATTTCAGCTTCTCAGAAACAGCTCTTGTAGCCATTTTCTGTTTTTTTTTTTTTTTTGGTTTGTTTGTTTGTTGTTTTAATAGAAGGCAGCAAAATGGAGTCTTAGGCCCGTCAGTGGCCGCTCTTGATCCTAATTGTCTTATCTCGCTTATCAAAATCTCATGTCTGTAATCTGTATTTCTTACTATCTGTCCCTCACGCTCTTACTGACTGAACTTACCCAACACACCTCAGGACCACCTCAGTGTCTCCTGGGTGGCCCCGCCCAGCCTTGAGCCCCACCTGGGGAGCCACCTGGGGCAGCTCCAGCTGGTCAGACCAGGCTGGGGGCCAGGGACTCTGGGGGCCGATCCTCGATCCGATCCTCGAGAGAACAAGAGAGCGGAGCGGGTCCCTCCAGGCAGGGCAGGGTGGCCTGGCCCCCAGAGAGCTGCCACCTGCTGTGCAGAGGGACACGGACACGAGGTACACCAGCCTTTAGCCCTGCACCAGCATCAGGATTCTCCCTCCTCGCTTCCTCCCGCTCCATCCCTCCCGAGGGCCCCACATGAGGTCCTGCTGCTCCCACCTCACACCACCGTCCTGATCAGTGGTCACTGCTCATTTTCCTCCAGCACTTCCCCTGAGCTCCCATGGCCGCCTGGGGTTTCCACACATCCCATGTCTCCTCCAGCAGGCCGACAGGCACTGTCAGCTGCATGGCACTGAGGAACCGCATCACGAGCAGTACGGTGCACGTGGGACCAGACAGAGGTCACTCGTGCTGCCGAGCCTTTCTGGCTTCTGGGAGTGGTGACTGGCAGCACCTTTGATCTAGCCTCGACGCAGTCCTAGGATTTGAACTCAGTGCTGAAACCCCACCTCCCGGCCTTTGCAACGCCATCTTAGGAACCTGCCATTAACAGCTCATCTGAAGCCCAGCCCCACCTGGGCCCTGAGTCGGTGCCCACTTCCCGTGATGCCTGTCAGAGCCCATCACATCGCCTCCTGCTGTCCAGGTGGAGCCATGTGCACCTGCCCCACCTGCACAGGTGCTCCTGGCCTCCTTCACCAGCTCACGATGGCGGCTGTCTGATTTCCAGTTCTCCCACTCTCTGTGACTCTGCCTGGCCTTGGACCCTTCTCGGTGCCTGGTGTGGCAGTCTGTTGTGGGGCTTCTCAGGCTCTGTCACGATGGGTAGCTCTCCCCTGGCCCAAGCTTTGGCATTTGCCCATTGGACCTGAGCACTGTGACCTTGAGTGAGGGGCCCTCCCCTCTGCAGCCCCAGTAGGGGGAAGAAGGACATCTCCGGCTTCCCTGGGGCCAGGGGAAGGCTTCAGTGAAGAGCCATCCAAAGTCCTCTCCAAGGACCACATGTGGCAGCTGCGTGAAGAGCCATCCAAAGTCCTCTCCAAGGACCACATGTGGCAGCTGCGTTACGAAGAACACAGGATGTCCTTGTCCAGGGTAGCCAGCTTAGTCTGGGACCACCATGATGGGCTAAGCAGTCCCACCCTCTCCCTAGACCCAGCCCTGAGCTGTAGCAAGCCAGTACTGTCCTTCTTGCCTGTCTCGCAGCAGCAGGTGGCATCAAGCCCAACCATGTTGGGTGAACACGGAGGAGGTGATCGCAACCTCCAAGGGCCTTTTGGATCACACCAGCAGGCAAAGAGGACCTACAGCCCCTGCCCAGCCCTGCGCTATCTCACCACTCTGGCCCTTTGATGCTGGAGACAGAATCAGACGTGATTCACTGTGCTCCCTTGTCAAGCACAGCTTATCCATAACCGAGCCCCGAGCCCCCGCCCCCGGCTGCTCTCTACAAGATGCTCCAAGTAACAGCCCAAGGGGGTTGATGAGCCTCGAGGGAGGCCAGGGTGTTACCACCTTCCCCTCCTGGTGGCCTCCACCCGAGGTCCTGGAGCACTCGCCTGCAGCCTGGCATCCCAGTGCCCAGCTGAGGGATCCTCTCTGAATCGCCTTTGCCTTTCTGGCATTTCTATCTGACTCTAGCCTAGTGGACAGGTGTACGGCATCTTGCCCAGTGACTGTAGGTGAAGTCACAGACAGCTGGGGGAGGAGCACTGGGATGCCCAACACCTGTATGGCTGGAGCTGCCCTGCAGAAGGGAGGGCTGGTGCAGCAGAGGAGTAGTTGGCAAGGCCCACCCAAGTGGAACCCCCTTTGGCATTCCCCTAACACAGAAACCCTTTGTGCCATAACCTGTGGTCCACTGGAGCAAGGCTGCCGGGAGCTTGGACTGGTAAGCCAGCACCAGCATTGTCAGCCCTGCCCAGGGCTCTCCTAGGTGCAGAAGCCATAGAACAGAATCTGAAGAACAGCAAAGTGCCCTCAGACACTTCCCAGGCTCAGTGAGTCAGCCGTGCGTCTCCAACCAGCCTCGTAGTTCCTCATCGTGCACCTGAGAAACGGCTGGTGACTGGCCACAGCACCTGGTGCTGAGGGGCTCTGGCTGCCGTGATGCTTAAATTGAGATAGGTCTTGAGGTCCTTATCTGTAAATCCTATTTCTGAGAAACAGTAATAAATAAAGCAGAAGATTGAAATTGAATTTCTGTAAAAGGATGTTAGGAGGAAAGCTATCATGCATCCGTCCAATTTGGTGGAGAGAACATGCATTTAAAGTGGAGACACACACACACACACACACACACACACACACACACACACACACACTATCTCCACAGCGGCAGAGGGGAGGGTCGAGGGAAATTCCTAGGAGGATGAGCTTGCTCCTTGGGTAAGAGGGTCACCGAGGCCTCCTGGAGCAGATCTACAGGGGGAGGACAAATTAAAATGTTGTCTTAGCCCAAAGTCTGGCTTCTGGAATCAGATTTTACCCAGGACGAAAGCTGAAATGTGCTCACACTTCAGTGACTTGGTGGGGCTGTTTGTGATTTCTGAGTCTCACCAGTGTTGCTCCTAACACTTATGTGGGTGTCAGTGGCTTCCTGGGCCACTTTAATCTGATAGGACGATTCCTGTGAAGAGGGGAGACATCTGGGGACGCCCATGTCCAGATGGAGGTCAGGCTTTTCCCCCAGGGAAGGACCAGAGGGCATCCGGGTCTCACGGGCCTGGCACTCAACACCTGGAGTCCTCTTCCCAGATACAGAATGGGGCACAAAGGCCACCCCCCCCATAAGACTCTCAGGAATGCGGGTGCTGAAGAAGCTGGGGGTCTATGTGCTGTCCTGGGGGATGGCCACAGGGCCTGCAGGAAAGGCCCTTCCCTCTGTACCCTCTGCTCACACTGGAGGACGCCTCCCCCTGGTGCAGGGCGAGCTGGCCAGGTTGGTGGGGACACCAGCACAGTACCAGGGAACAGCACTCAAAGAAGCAGGGTCTGGCCTGGCCTCCTCCTGTGGGAGGAAAAGTAGGAGAGGAACTCGGTCTAGCTGCTGTGGGGCTCAGCTGGGCCGCCCGTCCCTTCTCTGCCTATGAGGTGCACAATCCAGCCCATTCTCCAGGTCCCTCTCCTCTGCCCTGGCTCCTGGGCGCCCTCTCCAGGCTCAGTCCACACTCACACCCTCCAGTCCCTCCACTCATGAGAGCATCCACGGCTCCTTCACTGAGGGGAGAGCACTCATTAGCTGCTCACGTGCCTGGCCCATTCTGGGCAGGGGGACCCTGGACCTGGATGACAGGTGAGGAAGAGGGAGGGTGCACTCCCGCCCACCCTGTGTGCTGAGCTCTGTAAAGGCCACACGGGCATCTAAGGAGACTCTGGCTCTGCCCAGGGCCTCCCCAAGGGAGTAACGGTGGAGCTGTAGGCTCAGGTGTGAGCAGGGCTCAGCTGGCCAGTAGGGGGGAGTGTCCGGGAGGAGTGTAGCATGCAGAAGAGTAGCAAGGACAGAAGGTTGAGGGGGTCGGAGGGCTACAGAGAGGACACTTCAGGGACCGGGGGCCACGCCAGGCCTTGGAGGCCTCACGAGGTCATGGGCTTAATCCTCAGAGCCACTGGAGCCAGTGGGACGTTCGAGGTCAGGGCAAGATCCAACTGCACCACCTGGCTGCAGAGTGAAGGTCGGATTGGATAGGGCTGGGTCGGGAGGTGATGGCTATGGTCCAGGTGAGAGGTGGGGGCAGCGTGGTGCCCGTGGTGGAGGAGGACGGGGCCTGGTGGTCTGGTGGTGATGGAGGGAGGGGGAGGGGCTGAGCCAGGTGGGAAGGTATCAGTGCAGGATGTGGAGGGGGTTGGCCAGTCCTGGGGACCACGTGCCGAGCATGGCGCCAGGACTCTTCCTTGCTCCACCTGAGGGACGGGGCAGGTCCTTCTGTGAGCCTCCCCTGGGGCGCATGCAGGCTGTTTGCACAGAGGGCCTCCCCAGGCAGTGCCTTGGAAACCTCCCGGTGGAAAGCGGCTTTCACATCACGTGGCACGGGCTCTTCTAATGACACGGTAGAAAACTGTCATGGGATTATTGGGGCTCCGAGTCTCCTTATTCCTGAAGGATGCTTTGTGCTGCTCATGAAATACAGCTGGCTTCTGAAAATCGTGAGATAAGCCCAGACCTTGACCATCAGAATCCTGTGAAGTTAGCTGAGGGCCTCGCCGTTGCTCTTAGACAGTGGTGTCCAGAGTGGGCTACGCTCGATAGCCCATTGAGGAAGGAGAGGAGTCTGTGAGCATTGACATTTTATAACCTTTTTGAATTTCTATTAATCTGTCAAATTTTTCAAATGAAGTATCTTAGCATAGTAGTGTGCATGTGATTAAAAATGAATAAAGTAAGTATATTAGACCAAGAGGCCATGCTGTACATTTTTTTAAACATAACAAAACCATTTAGAGGCCAAGGCCTATGGGAATAGCTCACACAGCACAGGAATGTCTGTTGGCTTTGACACCTGGGCCTCTTTCACCTCTCTTCTCATGCCACCGAGGCCACCTTCAGGCTCGCTCACCCATCTCCCTGGCTGCCCTGCTCCTCAGAACTCTATCCAGCAGTTCTGTTGGATGATAGTCTCCGTTCCAGCCCCTGGAGAGAAGGTAGCCTGAGCAGTACCTGGCACGCTCACAGATGCCTGGGCCTTTCCCAAGCCCTTGGACCACCTCCAGTTGTCAGGGGATTGACAGAGCATGTCCCCTGCCCAGCTCCTTCCTGTCCCCGGAACACGAGTGACAACATTACAGCCTCTGAAAAGCTATCCCGTGTCCCCCAGGCTGGGCCCCAGATGTGGCTAACATCACCGTCACCTGGAAGAACTTCTTAGACAACCGCTGGGGCCTCGGTTTTCCCCTGGGAAATGACTGGAGTGGGATCAAGGATTGTATGTTTTAAGGGCTCTCCTGGTGATTTTGGAGGCACCGACAGTTTGGGATGCAATCCAGCGTCTCGTCCCACCCTGCAGGACAGACCATGGGACTCTTGCTGGGAAGAGTATGTTCCCGGAGACCGTCACCAGGCCGTGGTCCAGGGAAGTTCTGGAAATCAACTTCTACTGGGTTGATGGCGTTCTTCCCACAATCTCTAAGTCTCTAATGAACTGGGGAAATATTTATGAAGTGGTAGGAGTCGATTGTGTGGGTGAGATGTCACAAGTTGTAATTGAGCCGAGAGCCCCCTGGAGTGCTGGGCACCCATCCCCCATGGACTCTCACCCCCCAGCACCCTCTTCTCCCAGGCCTGCTGTCAGGAGGCAGAGGGATGCACCCGGCCAAGCTGTACAGCTCCTGGAGTCTCCTGATGTCCCCTTTACCACCTCCTCCTCCTGACCCAGAGGTCTGAGTAGTTAGGACCAGCTGTGTGTCCAGTGAAGGGTGCTTCTGGGTGTTCAGTTAGGCAATAAGAGACTTGGGAGTTACTCCCACCCTTCTCTCCCGAGCCTCACCCAGCCCTTTTCCTGTGATGACAAATCCCTCCCCTTGCCCCACGTCTCCCTCTCTGTTGCCCTGACCCCCTAGCTCTCTGCCTGGCCAAAGCTGCTGGCTTCCTCTCCTGCGTGATGGGAAGCTCTCCTGTTTCTCCAACCCTCCTCTGCTGCTGTCTGTTCCCTCACTTCAGCCAGAGTGACTTTTTCCAAGCCCGTATCCTTCAGCATCATTTAGAAGAAAGATGGATTTCCTAACCTGGCCTGCAGACCCAGGTCTGGCATGGACCATCTTTAGTTTGCGCTCTCCTGTCTCCCATGACTAATCTGAGTCCATCTCTAAGCTCAGCCACGTGGCTTTTCCTGCAGTCGCTGGACTTCCCACTTACAGCACCTGTCTGCTGCTCTGTAAGTCCAGACATGGTGACCTAAGTGACAGATTGGCTCACAATTCTGAAGTCTGGCCGTTGGGGCTGGGGTCAGCTGGATGGCTTGTCTGCTCTTGTCTGAGGGGCATTGACGGGGCCCACTAATCGTCAGAAATGACTAGACATGCCTGGGAGGGAGGAAAATGGGTAAAAATAACTCCTAGGGCTCTCGCTGTGTAGCTGGGTCCACTACCACGGGCAGCCAGTCAGTGGGCCAGCCGGGGTGTCCGATCCCAGGTGGGCTTGCTCATGTGCCCATCCTCAGCCAGGGTGACTGGGGTGGCTGGGCCTTCCTCACTGACCCTCAGTTCCCTCGCAGCAGGGTGGGCTCAGGGTTCCAAGAGGGAGGACATAGAATTGGCCACGCCTCCTAAGCTCAGCCTTGATGGTGTGAGATGTCATTTCTGCTGTATTCTGTGAACACTGCAAGTTGATAACAATGGGGGGATGGACAGATGGGTCCAATGGTTCTGTAAGAGGAGAAGAAGTCCCCTTGCAAAGAAGCCCGGGAACACTTGCTGCCACTATCTTGGATCCCACCTGCTGCCCCTAGCGCCCTCCTCCAGAGTCCTGGCCAGCTCCTCTGTGAGTGGGACGCTGACCCCTTCCCCCACCAGCCCAGCCCTTCAGCCTGCACCTTGGTGTCCCTATGGCAGAGAAGCTTCTCCTGTCCAGCACTCTTTCTCCTCCCAGTGTGCCACATCCTTCCTGGAAGCCAGCTCCATCTCGGGGTGCTGCATCTCTGCTCACGATTATTAGCAAATGCACATCCCCTGCCGTACCGTCAACTCCACAAGAACAGCAGTTCTGTTGGATGACAGTCTCCGTTCCAGCCCCCATGCAGGAGAGTGGAACGGACCCCCGCCTCTACCCGGCCCATGCTGGAGACTACTCCGCCCATGCCGGGACCTTTTGCATGCCAGGCCCACGTTCTGCTGCTCAGCTACACCCCCACCCCCCAAATGGATAATTTTTGATGAACAAACCCATTGATGACACAGTGCTCACTGAGTCCTGAGTCTCTGCACTTCCTGGTGGCTCACTGCCCTCTATGCAGGGCCATCAACCCACCTTCCCAGCAAGGGTGGTCCCAGAGCTTGGGGTGGGCTCTTTCTGGCCTCCTCTAGCCCACCTGGAGGCCATGGTCCTGTTCTGTGCAGGGGGGGGGGGAGCTGGCATGGAGTGGTTTTCCAGTGGGTCAGCTCCTGTGCTCTTTCCTTCCCTCTGTCCAGGAGCTTGCCATTGGGGCTGATAAACTCTAACCTACAGAACAGATCCTCGGGACCCTTCCTTGGGAGCAGCTGCACTGGGAGGCCAGTAGCTGGTTCTTGTCTGCAGGAGACCACCCCCCTTCTGTGGGAGCCCCCCCCATGCTCTCAGAGCACTCAGTGGGTCAGATCCCAGGTGGGACCAGTGCTTTCTCCATCATGGCCCCAGATGACCTGTTGCTCAGGCTGAAAGACTTTTCAGTCCACTTTGAGAACCTCTCCTCTGCTCTTGATGAATGTGTTTCCCTTGATAGATCACCAGCTTCGTGAGAGCAGCAATTTTGGCTGATGACACTCTCCATTCCCATCGCCTGCACTGGAGAGGAGAATGCGTTTGTTTTTCTGGACCTGAGGATCAGACTCAGGGCCTTGTGCATGCCAGGCCCATGCTCTCCCATGGAGCTACACCCCCAAACCAAGAATGGGCAGTTTCTCATGAATACATAAGTTCACGAATAGCTGTTTCTAGAGTTGCATGACTTCCCGATGGCTGGTTGCCACTTAGGCATGGCCGGCCAGTGACCCCTCGGCCAACCCAGAGCAGAGGCCCCAGCACTTGAGAGCCCCTTAGGTCCTGGGCTCCCTCTGTCTCCCCTGCAGTATCTTGCTGCCCCGGGGCTTTCTGCAGCAGGAGGTGTTGGCCTCCCAGTCCGAGGAGTTGTTGGTGCTGCCAAAGGTCCACAGGGTTTCCCTG
Organism: Spermophilus citellus; assembly: GCF_964194105.1. Lineage (NCBI taxonomy): Eukaryota > Metazoa > Chordata > Mammalia > Rodentia > Sciuridae > Spermophilus > Spermophilus citellus. The sequence goes on along the minus strand of NC_138187.1, from coordinate 24,069,853 downwards.
GGGATTGTGCCCACTCAGCCCTACCACCCCAGGCCCTTCATCCGTCCCCTCATCATTCTGCTCACGGTGCAGGAAGGATGCCCCAGCCCACTCTACAGAGAAAGGGACAAGGCGGTGGCAGGGAAAACTAAGGGGTCCAAGGCCCCAGTCTACTCTCCCTGGTTAGGAGGGGTCAGTGTCCTCCATGTCTATCAGGGAATGGTGGCCCCCTGCTGTAGCATGTGGTTGGACTCAGGGTTCTGCCTCCCTCAGGGTTAGTCACATTTTTGCCACTGTAACCCAAAGTCCCAGCACAAACAACTTATAGGAGAAAAAGTTTACTTTGGCTCATGGCTACAGAGGCTCAGTCCAGTCAGTGGGCTCCACAGCTCTGGGCTGGGACGGGAAGGAAACCATGGCAGGAGGTGGTAGAGGGACAAATCATGACAACCAGGACAGAGAGTGAGGTGTCAGGGACACAATGTCACCCCCAAAGGCACACCCCTGGTGACCTACTTCCCCTGCCGCACCTCACTTGCTACAGTTACCACCCAGTTGACCCGTTTATGTGAGTTAATCCAATGACAGGGCTACGGCCTCACACCTCATCATCTCTCCTCCGAGCATTCTGCTGGGTTTAGTGGGTTTCCGAGTCAGTATTGGGAGCTCGCTGTCCTGGGCTGGGGTCTGGAGCAGGTGGGCACATTGGAAGTGGACGATGGGGCAGAAGGGGCAGAGGCTGCCTCTCAGGCCCAAGGCGGGCCTCTCTGCCTCCCACACACACTCCATCTCCACCTGGTTCTTTCTCCTTTTCTTCTTTTACCTTTTCTTTCTAATTTTAGCTCTGGTCTGCCTCTCCCCTGGTCCTCCAGAGGACTGGCAGTGTGAATGCCCATCGGTGCCATTTTCTGTCCCACACAAGGTGCGCTGCTGCCACTTATCACACTCAGGACACCAAATGCTGTTAGAGTCTGTGGAGATGCTGGGCTGGGCCGTGGACCTGGCAGGGCAGGCAGGATGAAGACAGGAATGCCCTGCAGGCGGTAGCAATTCCTAGATGTTCAGGCCAGCTGCACTGACCTGGCCACTCCCTCCAGGATGCTGGCCTCCCAACAGTGGACGTAGCTTCAGAGCACCAAGCATGTAGGGTGACCCTCCCAGGCTCAGCAGGAAAAACAGGGCAGCTCTGAGCTGGTGCCTGTGGGTGTGTTAGGTGTGCCCAGGCCAGGAGGCCGATGTCCCTGCCACCCAGGATGGACTTGCAGAGCTGCCTGCCCCTCGCCTGGCTCATCCCCTCCCTCTTCTTGCTTAAGAGGCTCGGCTGGCATCTGACACTGGCCCCGGCCTCTCACCACTCGGCCCTTCTCAGTAGCCTGGCCACACCCCAGCTTTGGGACAAGCCTGACCCTGGTGCTTGTGGATGACTTGGTGCTGATCACTTGGCTGTGGGCTCTGTCCCCACCTGGTGTCTCCTTTTACAAGGCAGTCTCAGCTTTGATGAGGCCCCTCATGTGCCTGTGTCTGTGGCCCCTTTGCACTAACCTGCCCTCAGAGCTCCACTTCTCCACTGTCTGTCCACTGGAGCCCCAGCCTGAAACTCTCCTTCCTATCCCATTAGTCTGTGGGTCTTTTCTTAGGCCAGTACCATGCCCTCTGGATTGTGGTAGCTTTGTGTTAAGTTTTGAAAGTGGAAAGTGAAGTTTTCTAACTTTGTTCCTTGCGGGATCTTTAAACCTATTTTAGGTCCCTCATATTTACAAATGAATTTTAGGATCAGCTTGTTTGTTTCTGCAAAGAACCAGGCTGATGTATTAGCAGGGATTGTGTTGAATCTTTAGATCAGTTCAGGAGCCGTAACAATATCAAGCCTCTCTGTCTTCCTCCTCTTTTCTCTACTGGTACCCAGAAACTCATTTTCAAAATCTAGCCCTGCTTGAAATGTTCAGAAATGCTCAGGTTTTCCTGCCTGGACCACAAGAGGGCACCGGGGAAAGGCCCTTCCCACAGGGAGCAGGGCCCTTTGAACCAGGATGCCCACTGTATCCGTGCAGAGGATGATAAGTCCCACTTCACTGAGCTTTTGAACCCCTCAAAAGCAGCCATCCTTTCAGCCTTCCGTCTGAACATCCCAGCACAACAGTGGTCTCTGCCTGGGATGGCATTGGGAGATGTTTCCAGAAGGCCTGGCACCTACGCCCTTGGGTCTCCAAAACAGAGCATATTAACAGCACAATGTACACTTCTTGCATTGATATGGATAAAGAGGGTCCTTTTTTTACTTTAAATTTTCCTTTCTGGGTTGGCAGGGCACAGCTGAGCCAGGTGAAGAAAGCCTTCATGGATGCCAGTTGTGCATTAGTGAGAACTTAAAAAAAAAAAAAAAAAAGTCTTGGGCTTATGGTGCTTTCTTATGCAGAGCTGGACTTTATATCCCAAACTATTGTGTCTGTAGGAATTCTCCAAACCTTCTTTTCTGTGTATTTTAGTCAGGTTAGATTAAGCTATGCTGCAATAACAAACCAATCTTGAACTCTCAGGGGTTTTGTATAATAAAATGTACTTCTCACTCACACTAAATTGGTGAACCATTGCTTTGGGGACTGGGGGAAGAGCACAGGCCTAAGAGAATTCCTGTCTCAGCCTAATGAAATGTTTTTATCTCCAGGTGTGGCTCTGTGGGGGCAGCATGGAGGTCCTGCCTTGCTCCCGGGTGGCGCACATTGAGCGGAAGAAGAAGCCGTACAATAGCAACATTGGCTTCTACACCAAGAGGAATGCTCTCCGGGTGGCTGAGGTCTGGATGGACGATTACAAGTCTCACGTGTACATAGCATGGAACCTGCCCCTGGAGGTAGGTCCCTTTTCACCACCCCGGGACAGTGAGCCTTGCTGTTCAGATCACAGATTCCCTTAGTGAGCCAGAAATATGTCACCTGTGGGAAATCATGAATGCATTTTGGAAAGTTCACAGATGTCAGAGGCTTAGATCCCCTGCTTTGCCTGGGGACAGATGCCACAGAAATAAATCCACTTACAGAGATCAGAGGGTCTTATGTGTTAATCCCTGTCTTATTGCATTAATCTAGTGGTCCTGCTCCTGACCACACAAAGGGTCCAGCAGGCTCTTGCCCAAGCCCTTGGCACGGCACCCTCATCTGCCTTCACTGCTCTCCCCCGGAGCGCCAGCTGCTTGGTGCCACACGCCTGGCCAGCCTCTTCCCTCTCTTCCACATTCCGCTAGAATCTGGCCTGGGAAACTCCTGATGCCACAGTCCCGCAGGCTGTGCTCCAGCTTGGTTTAAGTCCCAGGTGTCACTTAAGAGTTACGGGGGGCTGCCCAAGTCCACGCTTCTCCTCTGCACCTTCATTTCCTCCACTGTAAAGGGGGTGATACCAAGGCCCCCCTCCCAGGGTGATCCTGCAACTAGGGGCACTAGTACGGGAATGTGGCAGAGCAGGGCCTGGCACAGGAAGCCCTATCCATCCCTAGAGCAGGCCTGGGAGGAGGGCATGAGGCTGGAGTGGCCCCAGGAAATACCAAGTGCTTGGCCAGCTAGGCTGTCCCGGGCTGTTAGGATGGCCATAATACAGATGAGGAAAGGCGGCTCTGTGAGGCGCATGTGCTGTGTTCAGGTCATGTCGCAACGCACGGGCAGGCTGTGCACCCCCGTCTCCATGGGACCCTCTGCGCAGCCCTGCGGGGTCTGTGGAATGTCAGTCATTGTCCCTCTGTATAGATGGATCTAGATTGGGGATGTGGCCTGGAGTCAGGGGAGCTGATGGTACCTCCAGCCCAGTGCCCCTATCACAGTGCCGTTTCCCATCCCTGGGGGAGGTGTCTGCAGGCACCTGAAACCAGCTGTAGTACTGAACCCACACAGGCCAAGCGTCCGTAGTGATCGAGGACGTGACATTCAAAATGTTTCTTGGTGCATTTTAGGTTTGCAGTTTGCAGAGTAGAGATGGTCAGCCAGGAAAGTTTATGTGAATATTACAAAATCTGAATAAACCCTGAATGCTGGTTGAAAGGAAAGCAAGGACCAGGAGACGGGCCAGTGACAAATGAAAGACGGAGACCAGGCAGAGATAGACACCAGAGTTTATTGCCAGAGCTGCCCAATAGAGGCCCTCTCCCCATAGACGGAGAGGGCAACACAGGCTTGGGGTTTGGGGCTTTTATGGGGGAGGCTCAGGGATTAGAGCCGGGCGGGTCCTAATGCCCGCTGTTAAGGGTGGAGTTGGTATGAGGGGTGGTGAGCCTTTCTCAGAAACGCCCTTGAACTGGAAAGCGAAATTTTTCTTAAAATAGTGGCTGTCACTTAAGATGTCCATCTAGATGCTAAGCAAGGACCTTACACTGGTCCCAAGCATTTAAAATAAAGCACACTCAACCTGTATGTATTATTTTTTATACATACACACCCATGAAAAAGTTTAATTTATAACTTAGGCATAGTAAACAAAAATAACTCATAATGAATTAGGACAATAATAACAACACATTGTAATAAAAGTTACTTGAAATTACATGAATTGCTTATTTCCAGAATTTTCCTTTTAGTCTATGTGGACTGTGGTTGACCACAGTTCAGTGAAATTGCAGAGAGTGAAATCACAGATGGGGGGCTACTGGATTACTGGTCCCCAATGCTGAGGGTCCCTATCATGATTTTTAAATATGACCATCTTCATCAATCATGCTATATTCAAACCAATAGTTAAATGTTACTGCTCCTGTTTGCCTTGGGATTGGATGAGTTGACTTTAAAGAATTTTTTTCTTTAAAATCAATGTCCCACTGCTAAAAAAATGTTAGCGCAATCATCTGAACCCTCTGCTCTGCCCCCAAGTGCCACCTGACCGCCCTCCGTGGAGGGGCAAGCCTCCTGCCACCACTGATCCGCAGCCACCTGGGCAGGACCGTGGGTCCTGTTCCAGATACTTTATTTCCCTGTCAGCACGCAGCAGCCCATTACAGGTTCATTTCTGTAAAAGCAGAGTGAATTATTCATTAGAGCGTCATTACGAGCTTTGCAATGGGAAATTATTTTCCCTTCTGCATATAATGAGCTTCGCCAGGAGCCAACAAAGGAAAACCACACGTGTGAGCAGAAGACAGACAGGAGGAGGTTACAGGCATTTGTTTTCTTGCCTTAATCAAATAATCCCTCCAATAACTGGCTCTGATGATTCCTGAGAAGAGAAGAGGGAAGGTGGGTGCCTGCATCAGTGCCTCTCAGAAGCCTCTCTCCAGGAAGAGCAGGGTGCGGTCTGGGCTTCTTGCTGCAGGATTCTGAGCACCCCTGGGCCGGGACCCTCCCAGCAGGGTGTGTGTGTGAGCGTGTGTGTGGGTGTGTGTGTGGGGGGTGTGGGTGTGTAGGGCCTCAGGCAGGTCCCCTAAGGCCACTGCTGTGCAAGCCCATGGGCTCCCTCCCCTCCCAGAAAGCTCCTCGGAGAGGGGGCCCTGCGCCTGCTCCAGTGGCTGACGCCCCTTCTCTCCTCTGCTTCCAGAACCCGGGGATCGACATTGGCGACGTCTCTGAGAGGAGGGCCCTAAGGAAGAGTCTGAAGTGTAAGAACTTCCAGTGGTACCTGGACCATGTCTACCCGGAAATGAGGAGATACAACAACACTGTGGCCTACGGGGAGGTAACTCAGGCCACGCCCTGGGCTGGGTCCGTGGGGAGGGGGCGGCTCTGCCACGGGAGAGGGACTGGCCTTCAGAGGTGTGGCCCTGGCAGCGAGGTTCTCCCCAGTGGGGAGGGGGCCAATGCCACCTAACCCCTTCCGGGTGTCCTCCCGAGCTCAGCTCGGTTCTCTCTGAACCCCAGCAGGGCTGGGCCTCCTGACTAGGTCACTCACTCCTCCTGTGTGTCTTGCCCTCCACACAAGGACCTCCACAGGATGGGGACTGTGTTGTCTTGTTCATGAAACTCAGCACAGTGCCAGACACAGACCAGGCCCTCCATAAATAAATATTCAATTACTGTGTGATAGATTAATTGCATAAATATTAGAATAAAAGTTAAAAGCTTGGCCATCTGAAATTATTGTGTGGAACAAATATAACACAAAAACATTTATGTCCTTAATATATAAAGACCTGTTACGAATCTATAGTTAAACCATTCAAGATCCCAGTGGAGAAATAGACAATTCTCAAAACATGAGACGTTCCGATGTTAATAGCAAACGTGAAAATAGGATTTGTTTCTTTCCTCTTAAAATACTTTAAACTGGCACATGGATAAGCATCTGCAGGCCTGTGGTTGGGAGGATGAGGGGATGGGAAGCCTCCCCCTGAGCAGCTTATTGGGAACATTGCAGTGTCCGTACCCTCGGCACTGTAATCCAGTCCTATGAACCTACCTCTATCCTTTCAAAATCGGAAATGACTAAAGCTTTGTGTATAGGGTCCCTAATCCTAGCCAGAGCCAAACAAAATGCAGTTGTCCAAAAATGGGAGGGTTGACTGACTGTGTGAAGGACCGTGAAGGACCATGGAAGAACACAGAGGACCTTGAAGGACCTTGAAGGTCTGTAAAGGACTGCGAAGGACCACAAGGGACTGTGAAGGTCCATGAGGGACCATGAGGGTCTGTGAAGGATTGTGAAGGACCATGGGGGACCATGAAGTTCTGTGAGGGACCGTGAAGGTCCGTGAGGGACCGTGAGGGACTGTGAGGGACTTTGAGGGACCATGAGGGACCATGAAGGTCCATGAGGGACCGTGAAGGTCTATGAAGGATTGTGAAGGACCATGTGGGACCATGAAGGTCCATGAGGGACTGTGAAGGACCGTGAAGAACCATGAGGGATGTGAAGGACTTGGAGGACTATGTAGGACCTTGGGGAACCTTGGAGGATTGTGAAGGACTGTGAAGGACTATGGAGGACCGTGGAGGACCATGGAGGATTGTGAAGGATTGTGAAGGACCGTAGTGGATTGTGAAGGTCCGTGGACTATGAAGGATTGCCAACATCATTATTCTTTTCTGTGTCCCCAAAGTGTACCGAGAGGATGGTTTTTAAGCAGTTTTAAGCTCTGCTCACTTGTTGGCCTAGACATGATTTGGGTGCACAGGTAGGGTCCTCCTGCCCTCCATCTTGATTCACATGATTAGGTTGGTCTGTGGAAGATGCACCCAGAGGGCCCTGGAGGTGGCTGCAGCCTGTCCCTTTGCCCTCTTGCCTTGGTCCTTGGGTGGCAGGTGGTGTGATGGGCCTGGAGGTCTGCGCTGGAGAAGGCCTCGCACACCCCAATGAGATGTGCCCAGGAGCAGGGTGTCCTTGGAGACCTCATCTATTTCCTCCACAAGTGAGTTCTAGGCACCAAGGAGGTGTGCCTGGCATGTCACAGGCCATCAGGAAATGGTTCCAGGTATGCAGATACATGTTGCTAGGGCTTCTCGTGGTGGCCAGGTCTCGCTTGTTCTTTAGTTTTCGTTTTTGGCTTTCCTGCCAGTAATGGCCTGAGAAGCCAGCCCTTGCATCCCAGGGCTACAGAGCCAGCGTCAGTGCTGAGGCTCACTTAGGATGTCTGTCCCCATCTGACTCCTCCGTGAGGTGCCTTGAACCTCAGGTGGGTGACCAGAGTTCCTTACAGAAAGTCCCCTCAGCTCCCGTATGCTGTGGACAGAGGAGTTAGGAGCCAGGCTGGCACTTCCTCCTGCTAAGATGGGGCCTTCCCGTCCTGACATCGGAACCACATGCCCCTCGGCGGTGGGGTGCTGGGGACAGAGTGGGGATCAGCCCCACCAGGAGAGCTCTGATGGCCGTGTTTTCTCTGTCCCTGCAGCTTCGCAACAACAAGGCCAAGGACGTCTGCCTGGACCAGGGGCCGCTGGAGAATCACACAGCCATACTGTACCCATGCCATGGCTGGGGACCGCAGGTAGGAGCATGTCTCTGATCAAGAAGGGACTGGAATCTCCAGCCCACGGGGGCTCTGTGGGACTTCTGGGGACTCCTGTTGCCCTGTACTTGGGTGACTGTCTCTATTCTGTGATTCCACAAGGTGGGGGCTTTCTGGTTGTTTCCCACAGGAGGCAGGGAGTGGGTTCACAGGTAGTTATGTCAGCAAATGCTAAGAGGGCAGTGCGCATGTCCTGTGGAAAGGACCCTGTGAATGAACTTCAGAGTCCCTCCTGGTCTGCAGAGGGGTGCCGCAGGTGCACACGCTGCCATGACCCGAAGGCCTGGCTGCAGCTTGGAAGAAATGAGACGCTTCCCTCCTGAGAAGCTGATGGGCGTGTCCATCCTGAGACAGACATTCATTTGGAGATCAGTGTGACCTGGACTGTGGGTGCTGGTGCAGGAGCAGAGAGCTTCCTGGGCAGGAGGACCGTGTTTCAAAAGCATTTCCAGGGAGCACACAGGCGGTCAGAGGGGCCGAGAGACCAACCTCCAGGTTAAACTGGAGCCTGAAGAAGGGGTTTCCTCTGACGGCTCGGCACTCACCAGTGGTGTGTGTGTGTGTGTGTGTGTGTGTGTGTGTGTGGACACAGAGCTCAGCAGAGACTCTCCAAGACAGGGAGAAGACTCGTCCAAACCTGCCATCAGCCTTGACAGTCGTAAATTTTAAACATGATTCCGCCAACTGAGAGCCACAGAAGAGAGGACTGGTGGTGCTGGACCAGGAGGACCCGAGGGGAGGGCACAAGAGGCAGGAGGCAGGGCCCTCCTGCACCATCTTCATGATGCCCACAACTCCAGTCCAGGCAGCAGGCAGCTGGGCCTGCCCTGGGGTAATGCCACCTGGTGATCTCACTAGACTTGACCATATTTGGGGATATGTCAGGATTCATTTTTAGAACACCTAACTCTCAGGCTTTGCATTGGTCAGCTTTTAGTGACTGTGACCCAAACACCTGAGGAAACAGCTTAGAGCAGGAAGGATCTGACTCATGATCTCAGAGGTTCTGTCCACGTTGGCTGAGTCCATTGCAAAGCAACATGGGAGAGGGGCATGGTGGGAAGGTACTCCGCTGACAGCAGCCAGGAAGCAGAGAGAGAGAGGAAAGGACCAGAGACAGAGATGGCCCCCAGGCCACACCTCCTTGACCCGCTTCCTCTACCCCCACTCATTTGCCTACAGTCACCATGCAGGAGTCCATTCCCATTGTCAACCCGTCAGCTGGATTAGTCCCGCCCGTGAGGCTGTGGCCCTGGAGACCAAGCCCTTCCTAGAACCCCCACCCTGAACGGGGCCACACTGGGGTCCATGAGCTCAACACAAGAGTTTTCTGAGCGATATTTCAAATCCCACGGGCTACATGTCCAGGAGGACGCCTGGCATGTCACGGGCCATCAGGAAATAGTTTAGGACGTACAGATACATGTTCTGCTAGATGGCACTTGGACTGAGTCCTAGGAACCGTGGCATAATAGAGACTCTCTCAGGTAGATATTTGCATAATCACAAAGCAGCCTGAAGAAGTCATCTTCTGTGAATGAGGAAGGGGAGAGATGTTCTCCTAAAAACCCCCAGAAATCTGAGCATCTCCTGGCTCTAAGCAATCTCTTATGTTGGGCACTTCAGGGGACGATTCTCTAAGCCACTCAGGAAGCCTGGGCTGACTTGAGGACCAGGACCTGAAGGGGGCCACACCTGTCTCTTGTGGTCCTGTGGCCACCTTCTCCCTGCCCACCGCCCTCCCTGGCTGCCCAGAACACCCTCCAACGGTCTGGGGAGGACCCTTGAGAACCTGGCCACACACACACACATCTTTCTGGGGCCTCTCTTTCTCTTTTGTTCCCTCCTCTGGGTCCTCCCTCTCAGCACCTGCTGAACTCCAGCAAGGATGCCTAGGTAGAGATGGAATGGACCCTTCACCCCAGAGATGGCCACCCCCCTCCCTTGCCCAGTAGGTGGAAGCCAGGTGCCCAGGCTGCCTGTCCTGCTGGTGTTCCATGGTCTTCAGAGCACAGCGCCAGCCTCTGCTGGAAAATCACTAGGACTCATCTTTCACCAATTCCACCTGCATGCAGAGCTTCTCCAAATGCGTGCGCCTACCATTTAGCTGATTATGGAACAACAAGCCAAATTAGGCTGCCCCTTGCCCCCGACCAGAGAGGACTCAGAGAGGAAAGCTCATGAATAGCCCTGGTCGCGTGCCATGAGCTGATTTTTAAAATGGGTCTAATGTGGTTTTCGGTGCCACCACATGTTCTGAATTAAGCACTCACCCTCAGCATGGCACTCCCACTGCCAGGCGGGAGTCCCTCTGCTGGCTCGTCAGGGTGCCCCTTCCCACACACTCCTTCCAAGCCTGGCATGTACCTTGGTGTCTTTCAACTGACCCTTAAGTGCCGTGGACATGCAGGCTGAATCAGAACTCCTGGAACCAGGCATCTCCCCAAAGAAGGAGCTGGTGTTCCATGGACAGTGTTAGCTTAATTAATGGACTCTGCACTGTAATTTATTATCCAGCAGCAATTAAACAGAGATAAAATGGGCACCGAGGAGGGTGATTTCCTGTCTTGTAGCATGTGTTTGTCAACAAGATGGAAATGGCTCCCGGCCATTTAAGGGCCTGCTCCCTCCAAGTGTCTGCAGTGAGCTCCTTATGGCCTCAGCCCCCCCATAGCTGACTGGTCAAGACAAACATGCACCTCTCTCTGGAGCCTACGTTTTATTTTAAGATTGAATGTCAAGAGCGCAGCCACCCTCTGTGTTGGCTGGGACCCATTTAGAGCAGGAAGTCTTGTCCTGCGAGGCCCACAGGCTCCTCCCAGTGCCAGGCTGACTCCCCCCTGGGAATATGGCCAGGTAGGTCCCCAAGCTGCAGCACCCATGGGGAAGCCCAACGGCTTTGGCTGCCACACGTGGGAGTCCCCAGGCCCTGGGTTTGACCTCCTCTGTCAGGCCAGCTGGTCCACCCTCCCCAGCCTCTGCTTCTGAGAGCAAAGCCGCAAAGGTGTGGTCAGAAAGAGATAACCAACCGGTGGGCAGCGCTGCCCCCAGGGGCCCAGGCACTTGCTGAAGCATCCTCCACAGTCCTGACCTTCCCCAGGGCCCTGAAGTGGCCCTGGAATCTCAGCCACTGAGCTGCTGTCCAAGGTCCTGATGGTGCTGCTCCTGGTCAATGCTCTCCCAAAGCTGAGTTCCAACCCCTGTCCAAGTCAGCTCTGAGCACTACAGGCCAGGGCCACACCAAGGCAGGGGACAGAAATGCCCATGAGGCCCATTTCATCGTCCTCCTCATACTCTGCCTGATGGGTAGTCACCTCCCCCCCCCCATTTTTTAATGAGAAAATGGAGAGGCTGAGCCATGCTGGTTTCTGAGTACAAGTCATGTGACTCGTAGCCTTGGAATCTCCTCTGTGCTGTCCGCAGATTCTGGAGAATATCTCATATCCGTGAGCTCCGAACTGTGCTGTAGCCCACGCTGGGCACTACAGGGAGGCTTATACCAGCACAGGGGATGCATTTGCCGCTGGACTGTAAAGAGCAGGGTGCAGAGACAGGGAACCCAGGGCGCGTTCTGGGAACACGGTGGAGGTGGCAGGCAGGGATCCCGGGCAGTCACGGGAACAGGGATGGAGAACACAGTGTCAGGATGAAGGGCCGGGGCTTCCCGTCCAGCACCTCAGATGTGTCCACAGACTCCGAGCCACCTGGGAACTCGTCACACACATGGCTCACGACTGCAGTCCCAGACAGCTGAACACCGGGCCCCAAGGTCCTATCCAGCATCTCCCAGGACTTTGCCTTCACAGCCACCTGCTGCTGGCCACGAGTCTACTGAGGACAGGCTTGGGTTAGACGTCAGAGGGAGCGGCTCTGCCTCTGCTGGTCTGGGGCATGTCTAGTCTATGCCCAGTGTCTCAGCTTAATCTTTAAAAGATTTATAACACTACCTCAGTTTTTATATAACTGGGGTTTTATTTATTTATTTATTTGGTGCCAGGGATCAAACTCAGGTTGCTTAACCACTGAGCCACATCCCCAACCCTTTTAAAAAAATTTTTATTTTAACACGGGGTCTTGCTAAGTTGCTGAGGCTAGCTTTGAACTAGGGATTCTCCTGCCTCAGCCACCAAGATTTTATATATTTTTAAAATAAAATGTACTCTGTATAATGTAAACTTAGGCCATTTTTTTGAGAGGGGGTCTCGCTGTGTTGTCCAGACTGACCTAAAGCTACTGGGCTAAAGTGACCCTCCTGTCTCTGCCACCGGAGTAGGCGCTGCACACACCACCATGCAGCTTTAGTTCTGCAAGAGACCGTGCAGTCAGGTGACTTGCCTCAGACATGGAGCAGTTCCGTCACCCCAGGTCCCCTGAGCCCTGTGCATTACACACAGCCAGCTGAGGACCCACTGAAGGGAGCCGTTCACGGGAGTCACCTCTGCACTCACGCGTGCACACTGAAGACGTCCCAGAAGGTGCCAATACAGCTTCCTCACTGAGCCGGGGATGGCAGCTTCCAAGAGCTGGTGCCATGACAGAGGTGTGACCCAGGAAGGGCCCTGAGTCACGTGCCCTGGGGAGCTCATGAGCAGGCTTTGGACAGCCAGGAGCTACGGCGTGACGTGCCCAGGTGTGCGTGGCCGTGAGGCTCTGAGGGTGGCTGCAGGCTCCGTCCCGGGGGCTTTCGCAGGAGCAGGCTGGGGCAGGTGTGGCGCCCTCTCCTCTGAGGGCCCCATTGGTGCATCTCCCTCTTCCTCTGCCTCCTGTTCCCAGGGCCTGACATCCTTTCCCTCAGTTTATTCATCACCAGGAGGACAGATGTGAATGCTTTGATCCCATAATTAAATTTAATCTGATCTTGGGCTCATTCTCCCATGGCTTCATCTTTTAAGCGATACATCATCCAAACACCTTGTCACTGTGATGCATTGTGCCAATAAGGCACTCGTGCCCTGCTGGGGTGGCAGGGCTTCTCTGAGCCATTAGCATGTGAAAGGCAACACAGGGGAATGACATCTAGCAGCAAAATGCATCCTATAAGTGCGGGGCGTCCAGGGGCAGCGCCCTGAGAGCCTGTTGGAGTCAGCACCCAGGAAAAGGCGGGTTTGCCCCAAAGAGCAGCCTGCATGCGCCTCCCGCTTGACAGGATGCCAACCCACTAGTCCCTTCCCGCCGTGGGACTCGGGATCCTGGGAAACTGTAGTCCTGTGGGAACCGGGGACTGGGGGACCCAGGGTAGGCGCTGTTCCTGCTGAGAAACCTTGCTGCACATGTGAGATTCGAATCTGGAGGCCAAGCGGAGGGGAGAAAAGGCCATGGGCGCTGCACATCTGAAATGCATGCCAGGGAGGCTCCCTTCCTCAACGCCTCCCGCCCTCCGGGACAATACCTGTAAGCTCACTCTGCCTTGCTGCAGATGGTGGGATGTGAGGAGCTTTTTCTGCCTTCGCTGTGACTCATCTTCTCTCAAACGTTCCTGGGGTTCCTGATTTTACCCCCTGGCGTAGTCAACTCCCCCCTGACACCTGACGCTGAGCAGAGACGCAGTGGCACCCCCTTCCCCACCATTTGCTCTTTGCCTTTGGTGTCTCCACCCCTGGTCCCCCTTCTGATCCCCCTGGCGAGTGGCTGTCATGGTCCACACAGGGATGGGAGTGCTGATTCCTAAGTGGCATCCGGAAGTCATGGGGCGGGGTTGGGGGTTTAGACTTCACCCTAGGAGGACTCATGGTCGTAGGGGGACACTGCCGGTTCCTGATTTGTCAGAATGGATTGAGGAGCTCTTTCCAGGAAGGTGACCTGTGGTCATACATGGCTTCCCAGCGAGGATGGCAGCTAGAAGTTTCGTTTCTCCTTAGAAGTTTAGCTGACTGCTCTGCAGACGCAGGTGTTGTGCTGGGGGTGGCTTGGGTAAGGAGCTCGGGACAGTGAAGGGAGGGGGTTCCCACTTGGCCAGCAGAGCCCTCCTGCTTGCCCAGGGACGTCACTTCCACCAGCCCAGTGAGTGAAACCCGCTGCTCATCTTTCTCTCTTCTTTCTGACTCTAAGGCACAGCGGTACACAGAGTTTGGAAAATAAAAATTTAAACCATCTGCAATCCTTCCACCCCAAACAATTCTTTTCATTACTGAGACTTTTGCTTTCAGCTTTCCTTTTTTTTCCCCCCAAAAGAAACATGTTGATTTGTAGGCTGTTTGCATATCACTGAATTAATAAGGAAATCCTGTTGCTGCTTCTGAAGCGTGGGAGGGGGAGAAGCCCCTGCAGGGAGGTGCTCATGCCATAGCAGGGGGGCTACGGGACAGGCCTGAAACCTCACAGGAGCCTCATTCCCAGGACCCCCGTTCACAGAAGCCTGGTTTCTCTTTGGAGAGGTGGTATCTGTTGGGTGATCATCAAGAGGGTTTGCATCGTGGCAAACCAGGATGAAGGGTGAATCCAAGTGGCTCTGGTTGGTGGAGACATCACAGCCCCTCTGCTGCCATCCACCAGGCACGGACAGCCTCCTAGTGGCTTCCTTCCTGTGGTGTGGGGTGGGCATCCAGGGGACAGGCCTGCTCCCAGGGGCTTCTCTCAGCTTGGCTGCTGCCTTCTGCCCCCAGGGGCCAGGTTTGTGTCTGTGAGACTCCTGCAGGGCCTGAGTTTGGGCCTGGCCACAAGCAACAGGAAACGAGGCCCCAACCTGGTGGACCTGGGGCCAGCCAAAGTCATCGGAGCACCGTAGACTCCTTGTCATGTCACACTCCATCAACACACTGCCCAGTGTGGCTCCCAGTGTCCTTGTCATGTCACACTCCATCAACACACTGCCCAGTGTGGTCTTTGGTGGCCCCTGCCTCTGAGTGAGACTGCAGTCAGTGAATAGCACCTCGCATGCATCCTGTCCCTGAGCCAGCTCACCTGTGGGGATGCTGAGACATGCTGGCCTTTGTCTTCTTGTGCCCATGGGGTCCAGATCACACCTGACCTCACCTTACCCCGCACTCCTCACTGAGCATTACACAAATGTAGTTCTTTGTAAGAAAAAAGTCTGAGTTTGGGAGCCCAATGTCACCACCTTTATTGAGCCACTAAATTTCACGAGGCACTTTAAACAGCTTGTTTTACTTACCTGCTGTGATGTGCAGTGAGGCAGGTGTTACGGCTCTGGTTTGCAAATGAAGAAGCTGAGCCCTTGGAGCAAATGACTCATGTCCGGGTTGGTAGAAACAGCTTCAGGTGTTTGAAGCCTGAGTGTCCATGGGCCAGCTCTGAGGTGGGGGGCTAGCTCTGTGTTGGAGCGCTGGTCCAGCACGCGACAGGGCCTGGGGCTAATCCCCAGCGCAGGGGAGGAAAAGAGCCCAAGTGTCAGGTTTGGGGGTCTCAGAGACGCGGTGCACACAGGAGGATGTGAGGAAATGAGAGTCACCAGGGCAGTGAAGTCGCCCAGAGCCACCAATGGGCAATACTGTCAGTGCATGAAAAACAAGGGATTTGCTCAGCTTCAGCGTGTCCCTTGGCAGAGAGGAGGGGTGGCTTGTGGCTGAGAAACACAGACACCAGCTTCCGGAGTGCCCGAGGGCAACATTGCCAGAAGGGAACTTCCTGAACCCCCAGGGTGGCCTGGGACGCAGCCCCCATGCTCGTTGGCTCTTCCTGGAAACACGCCCGGGCCCAGGTCTAGTAGTGAGAGGGCAGCGGATAAACCGTTCAGGAACTTCCTACAGGGCAGCTGCCCACAGCTTCAAAAGAGCCGAGGGAGGGCTGTGGGGCCCGTCAGCAGAAGCAGCCTTGGAGACCCCAACACTGAGCGGGGGTGACCTTGGGTCCTGGGCAGGGATTCCCGGGAAGTCCTGCCTCTGCAGACAGAGCTGCCCTGACACTCATCTCCTGGCTCTGGTGGTCCTGCTATGGTTATGGGAAGCCACCTCAGGACAGGCTGGCAAAGGGCAGCGGGTCCTCTCTGCTGTCGATTTTTTGTAGATCAAGAGCTATTTCAACACAACAGGGTTTCACACCCGTTCAGGAGGTCCTGGTGCTGAGAGTTGGTGGTTGAGAGGTCGGGAAAGCACAAGGGGACACTGGACCCCGGGTTGACAGCTGCACAGGACAGTCATTTACTGAGATGGGGACACAGGTATGGAGGAGTGACGAGTTCTGTTTGGAGCATGTGAGGCTGGGGAGGGAGACGGGGAAGCCCAGCTGTACCCTTTAGGCCACAAGCCCCCAAGGCCGGAACAGAACCGCAGTGGAAGATGGGCTCCTGGAGTGTGCTGAGGACCCACCCAGATGTGGCCGCATACTCAGTAGCCAGCAGAGCCACCTGGAGAAGCAGAGTCCAGTCCTGCTTCAAGGACCTGTGTGCTTTCCACAAGAACAACAAAACCACGGGTGGGGAGGAACTGCCCATGGAGCATGGAGGCGGCCAGACTGGGCTGAGTGCAGGGCAGGGTTCCTGACGGGGGGGGGGGGGGGGGGGGGGGGGGGGGGAGGGGCAGGGAGTGGCTGTCAGGAGTCCGCAGGGCTCTGTGAGCTGAGCACATGGGAAGGTGGTTGAGGGGAGGCAGGATCAGTGGAAAGGAGCCAGGTGCATCCCTAGAACCTTCTGGAGAATTCAGCAAACACTGAGGGTCAACGCTCAGAATGTAAATGCTCTGTCGTCTTAATTTGAACAAAACTGTGCCAAACGCTATATTTCCCTGGAGTCAAATTGTGGGATATTGGAGCAGGAGCATAGGCTATATATTTTTTTCCTAAGAGAAATTTATGTGCTGGCCTCCTGGAACCATGTGGAAATTGACCAGCCTGTCGGTGCAGATTGGCCCTTCTGATAACCAGGCTTCCGGCTGCTGAGAAAAGCTCTCTAGGCCTGTGGCCCCCGTGCAGGGAAGGTGGGTCTCTGGTGGAGAAGGGCGTGGCGCCCACTGGTGACCCTCACACCCTGAACGTCGTGGGGTGTGTTCCAGAAGTGTCAGCCTGTGGGCCCAGCCGCGGGGAGAAGGACTTCAGGTGAGTGGAACTGTCCCCGCTGAAGAGTCCCAAACCACGAGGACAGAGAAACCTCTGCACCAGGGCACTGGGGAAGGAGCAGCCTCTACAGGGCCGTGGTCACTCCTGAGGGCATTGCACAGATGGACAGACCCAACAAGGCCTGGAGTGTCGCACACTCAGACATGAGGGCACCTGGCCACTCTCAGGTGTGATTCTTCAGATCATCTGCACCCGTTGTCTCGCCTGTGAATATGAGCAGGGCCTCCTGGACTCCTGTTCAGTCCAAGGCCGACTTGGAGTGGACGGTCTGCTTGGGCTGGTGGAGAGCAGTCCAGAAGCAGAGAACAGGCAGGGCCCTCCTCCACCCATGGCCACCTTGAGATACACAAGGGGCAGTAAGCCCAGGGTGAGGGTCATGAGAGCCAAAGACCCAAAGCAGGAATGGGGCATGGGAGTGGCTTTGGGGTGGGATCCAGAGACACCAAGAGTCCGATCCAAAGCATAGGAATCCAGGCAAGGACACAGGGTCTGGACCAAACCAGGAAAGCAAAGGGGAAGGGAGGAGCTGGAGCAGGGTCAGGGGCAACTCAAGCAGCTCCCAGATAGCCTGAGAGCCCCTAGGTACCCAGCTGCCCAGGTGGGCTGTTGAGGCACCAGGTGTCAACCCCTGGACAAGGGTCTGTGGGACAGTAGGAAGCCCAGAGGGTCTGAACTGGAGAGGAGCCAGACCAGGATGCAATGGCCACAGGAGGCCAGCTTGGAATCTGACAGAGGGAAGGAAGTTCTGGGGAAGCACGGCGACTCCCGTTGTCCAGGGGTGGGTGACATGCAAAAAAGTGACATCTGACACAGGCATGCTCCTCTTGTGAGGTTGTGAGGCCCCCTAACCGCTCTGCAAGAGGATCCTGTTATCATTCCCACTGTAAAGATGAGGACAGAGTCCCCGCGGCTGGCATAGCCCACCCAGGTCCACACAGCCACCGAGCGGCAGAGTCTTCCTCAACCTCTGCCCTCAGAGCACCCTGCCTCTCGGGCACCTGTGCAGCCAGGGATGTTGCTTGGTTGGCAGATGAAGGCGGCGAGCAGTTGGCCCCTGGTGCAGATGCAGACCATGCTGAGGAAGAGACAGTACTGGCTAGCGCTCCCCTGCGGCCGGGGACTCCGTTCTGCCTTCCAATTCACACAGGGACAAGAAGGAAATGATCAGTCACTGAGAGAGCCTGCTCACCTGCCCTATGCAAGGATGGGGAGCCTCCAGGGAATTGCCTCTGGATCCCTGGAAGGCCGCCTGGGTACCTCTCCCATCTGCCCTTTCCTACCAGCTCTTCCTGCCCTTGTCCGGGGGAGCCTCACCTCAGAGACCCCAGCCTCTCCACAAGGCTCTGTGGACCAGACCCTGTGACCCAGCCACCATGTCACTGCCCTGCCATACCTCCTGGAACTGCTGCTTCAGGAAAACCAATTTTGTTTGATAGACAGGGCACAAGCACATCTCCCTGTTCATTCCAAGGAAGGAGTGCATCTTCTGGAAAGAGTTTGAATCCAGCATTATGTCGGAGGCCAAAAGGAGGTTGAGGGGGAGGTTCTTGGGACCACACCAGCCCCAGGAGCTGGTCTTCTTGCAGAAGACACAGGGTTCTGGAGCATGCCTCCTGAGCTCCCCACTGGGTCTTCGAATCACCTTTATGGAGGTTTAAGGTAAGTACGATACTAACGTGCCTCCGCTGAAAGGCCAGATCTGAGGAGCTCTGACAGGTGTATGTGCAGACGCAAGGGCCTCCCTAATCAAGACAGAACGTCCCACCCCTCACAGGGCTCCTTGTGCCCTCTTTTCTCTGCCCCTCACCCTCAGGCATCCACTGCTTGACCATTTTGAGATAATTTTTGTCTATATTCAGTTTGGGACCTGGCTTTGGGATCTGCCAAAGGCCACGCAGGCAGCAGCTCCCAGGCCTGTTTCCGCCAAGCCTAGATCTCGGCTCTTGGGCCAGCCTGGAGGGCTCTGTCCATGACCCAGCTGCCTCTTCCCCTGCCTGGCCCAGCTTCCTGCATGCACAGGACAGTGAGGGGGAAAATCTTCTGATATGACCAAGTGCACATGTCCGTGCAGTCCCAAGAAGCCATTATTGTGGGCTTCAGCGAAGCAATCAACGAATGAGTGCCCCCCAAGAGGGTTGGAGTCAAGGGCCACGTCTTTGCATCTCACCTTGCATGTGAGTGGTCTTCCATTGTGAAGGTAGATCCTGTGAAGACAGAGGAGACCCTTAACAGTGACTCTGTTGAAGTCTTGTTCCTGTGACAGCCTACTGGATAGCCCTGGGTTCCGGAGTCCTTCACAATTACCCGCCTGGCTTCTGTTTATCTGGCTCTACCTGCGTATTTTAGTTCTCCCTCCAGGCGGTCGAATGTGGGTTAATAGTTGTGCATGTCTTAGATCAGCTCAAAGAGAACTTTCTTTTTTCCCCTAAATGAGAACTAATTGTCTTTGAATGCAGAGGTTTTTTCCCTAGTGCATTAGGGTCGTGGATTGTGACGTTCATCTCTCCTCCTGGGCCCAACAGCCCCACTTAGAATAATCCCATCAATTCAGAAGGGATTTACACAGAATTTGCTTTGCCGGGTCCCCAGGCCTTGTAACAGTGCGTTGGCTACTGCTGTCCTAAGCTGTCCTAAAAACAGCAGCAACAGCCAAAATGACATGAAGTGCAAAATCATGTGAGTTAAGAGATCCCATCAGGGTGTCAGCATTGAGGACCCTGTGACATGGAGTGGTGCAGGACAGGGATCCTCCCCCCAGGGAGGATAGGGTGGCCTGTTTGTGAGAAGCATCGGTCATCTGTTAAGCCTGAGAAGGAGAGCAGGGCCTGTGGTGGCCTCCCTGGCAAAAGCTCACCCTTCCTGCAGTGGGCAGAGCGGGCAGTGAGGCTGGGGCAGGGGAGGCTTTGAGTGGAGCCTGCAGGCTGGTGGTGTGAACAGAGCCGGGAGGTGGGGAGGCAGAGCCCCACCAGTGAGGACGGCTCTGTGGAAGCTCAGGTCAGACCTGTCACACATGGAGGTCACAGAAGAAGCATCTGGGAGGGGCGGGGGGTGAGGGCAGCAGGAGAGGAAGACAGTACCTGGGGATGAGGAGTGGAGCCTGGGCAGAGATGGGGGTGCTGGTGTACACCTGGGTTGGCAAGTCCCAGGCCCTCGTGAGCCTAGAGGAGGGGAACCCTGTGGCTCCCAACAGAGCCCAGTGGGGGAGCCTGTGCCTCCCCTGCCCCCATTACCTAGGGAGGTGGTGACTGTGCAGACAGCCGCTTGGCTATGACTGTGAGGTACAGAGAGAGGGCATTGGGAGCAGGGTTCGTGGGACTCCTGGTAGACCAGTCCACCACCTAACCCTGTGCGCACTGTGCATTCACAACACAGCAAAGAAGGTAAACAGCTTGGGAGGAGTCCACCCAGAGCAGTGCGAGACTTGGGCACCGAAAACCTCAAAGCATCGTGGAAGATACCAGAGACCTAAGGGCAAAGCTCTCTGTGAGCAGCGGCTTGACTCTCTCGATGGCAACGCTGCCACCGACCTACAGATCTTGCACAATCCTGATCAGAACTCCAACTCCCTTTCTTCCATAGACATGGAAAAGCCGATTCTAAGATTTATATGAAAATGGGAGAGATCAAGGGAAGCCAGAACCCTACTGAGAAAGGAATGAGCTGGAGGAAGATTCACACATCCCAGTTTTAAAACTTACTACAAAGCTGTAATAATCAAGCCCGTGTACTACAGGCAAAAAGAGAGACTCGAGATCAATGGGATAGCCCTGAGAGCCCAGGAATAAATCCTCACATTTACAGCCGATTGATTTTTGACAAGGTGGCAAGACACTTCAATAGGGAAAGAATAGTCTTTTCAACAAACGGTGCTGGGATAGCCAGGTAGCCACATGAAAAAGAATGCATGTGGACCCTTCCCTTACACCAGTAGAAAAGGGCCTCTGATGGATCAAAAACCCAAGCTCAAGAGCTAACAGGATAAAAAGTCTCAAAAACATAGAGGGGTAAGTCTTCATGACCTAGATCTGGCAATAGTTTTTTAGATCTGACATCAAAAGTGTAAGCAACCAAAGAAAAAAACAGAGAAATCGGACTTCATCAAAATTAGGAACTTCTGTACCTTAAAGGATGCTATCAAGAAAGTGAAGACAACATTCCACTCAATGGAGGGATATGTTTGTAAATCATAGATGTGAAAAAGGTCTGGCATCTAGATTAGGAAAAGAATTCTCACAGAGCAACAGTAAAAAGAAAAATAAAGAATTTAAAAAAATGGACCAAAGATAGATGGGCACAATAGCAGGAACCCGTGACCCTAGCCACTTGGGAAGTTGAGGAGAATTGTGGGTTCAAGGCCAGGCTGGGCAACTTAGTGAGAACCCATGTCAATAAGATAAAACAAGCAGAAGATCTGAACAGACATTTTTCCCAAAGCAGATACAAAATGGCCAATAGGCACATGGAAAGATGCTCCGCGTCATTTATCGTTAGAGATGCACGTCAAAACCATAACAGCCACTGTAGGAAAGCACTGGGACAGCTGCCATCCCAAACACAGACAGCAGGATTGGCAGGATGTGGAGAAATTGGTACCCTGGTTCATTGTGATGGGAGTCTGCGCCATGCCGCTGCTTTGGAAAAGAGTCTTTGAAACAAAGTTACCATATGACCCAACAGTGAGCAGTTCTATTCCTAGGTAGATAACAAAGAGACCTGAAAAAATATGCTCATAAAACATCAGGTGTGAGTGTCCATAGCAGCAAGATTCACAATAGCCCTACAGTGGAAGGACCCAAGTGTCCGTCACTGGTAGATGGATAAACAAAGTGGACTAAGAGATGAGGCACGACTTGGAAGGGACACTGAAGCTCACGGATCCATGCGGCTCCAGGACTGGAGAGGAGAGGGCCAGGGGCCGCAAAAGGAAGAGAAGAAAGGCATCACCCAAGAGCGCAGTTCTGAGGCCCTGGAGAGGAAGTCCAGTAAGCAGGGTCACCAGGCAAGGGAACAGCAGGGTACAGTCTCAGAGGCAGGAAGGTCTGCTAGGGATGCAGAGGACAGGGCCGACATCCTTCAGAGGAAGCCATAGTCTGCAGATGGCATCTTGAAAGCTCCTGACCCAGCACCGGGGCAGAGTGGGGTCTGGTTGGCAGCGGGTCCCGGCTCGCCACCTCCTGCCTTGTGGAGGAAAAGCAGACCTGAGATCTGTTGGCCTGACTTGGCCTCCGTCGTTCTTCAGAGCATTGTCCTTCTTCCAGCTTCCTCGTGGAAGCAGCCAGGCACTGGCCTGTCAGTGTAGATGGCTCAGGGCTCTGTGTCTTCCCCCAAAAGGAAATGCCACCAGGGCCCCCATGCCTGCCTGTCCACTCTGATGCCCAAATGGGCTTGGGGCGGGTGTGTGGCCTCTGCAGGGCCTAGCAGCTGGTCTCGCTGTTTCATGCCCTAATGGACCTCAGGTAGGAGAACCTCTAGCTCCCTGCGGCATTCAGCTCCGCTCTTTAAACTTCTGGGTCACAGATACACTCGGCTAATAAATGTTCCTGGCTTTGCTCATTTGCTGCTGGATAATAGATTGATTCATAATTTCAATAAGCAGCTGTGTCTATCTTTCCCCTGAACGTAAAGACAGCTTGCTGTCATTCATCACTTTGCATTTGGTGAATTTAGATATATTCAGGGGACGTTGTTTAGGGAGGGGAGGGTGGGCTTGTGATTTTCTCAACATTTTGCCTGGACAATGACTCTGATTTGGAACTAATTTGGGTGTAGAGCACACATTCACCGCTTCTCTCTCAAGGGCACTTAATAGACTCCCTGTCACTTGTTCAAGGGGAGCAGGCAGGCTCCCTTTGGGGATCAGAGCTAAGGGTTTGTAAGTCACTTTCCCCAGGAGATGAGAATCTTCTCCACCAGAGAAGGCTCACTCATGTCCCCAAGCAGAGGTGCCTTCTCAGCCACTCTTGGGCAACAGCACCGAGGCTCTCTGAAGAGGCAAGGGTCCTCCAGCAACCTGGGATGAGGCCTCCCTCTTGCTGTTCAGCTGCTGGACCAGGGGCCACTGGGTTTCTAGGGAGCCACAGGGAGAGACCAGGACTCAGCCAGGTGACCAAATATGTTCTTGCCTCAGTTTCCTTGACTAGAAAGTGGGGACAATAATAACGTTTCTCTCACTGAGTCCTGAGTGTCACATCACCACTCCCTGTGTGGCGCTGGGAATGACTCAGGGTGCACCTTCAACGTCTGCCAGCCACCTGGCACGTGGGGTTAGGAGAGCACAGACGAGAGCTGTGCTGGCCTCCCCCGGGGGTCCTCACTGTCACCAGCCTGCGCTGCATCCTCTCAGTGAGAACACAGCCCCGTCCTTCTGCTCCCAGAAGCTCGTGGCTGAGCTGGGTTTGAGGACTCCTGGAAACATGCCCATAGGGTCCAACTGGGGGGATGTGGCTTCAGGGTTTTTCACTTATTTTTTTATTTGTTCTTTTTAGATATACACAACAGTAGAGTGTATTTTGACATATCATGCATACATGGAGTAGAACTTCCCATGCTGTGGAGTAACACGGGTCGTGTATTCATGCGAGGAAAGGAAAGATGGCTCCAGTCCACTCTTCTGTCCTTCCTATTCCCATCCCCCTCCCTCCCCTGCATTCCCCTTTGTCTAATCGCATGAACTTCTATTCTTCCCTACCTGCTTATTGGTGGGTTAGCATCCGCATATCAGAGAGAACATTCGGCCTTTGGTGTTTGGGGATTGGCTTATTTCACTTAGCATGATAGTCTCCAGTTCCATCAGTTTACCGGCAAATGCCATAGCTTCATTCTTTATGTGCATATACCCCACATTTTCTTATTCATTCATCAGTTGAAGGGCTACCTTGGTTGGCTCCATAGCTTAGCTATTGTGAATTGAGCTGCTGTAAACATGATGTGACTACATCACTCTAGTCTGATAATTTTAAGTCCTTTGGGTATAAACCAAGAAGTGGAATAACTGGGTTAAATGGTGGTTCTATTCCTAGTTTTCGGAGGAATCTCCATACTTCCTCCATAGTGGTTGCACCAATTTGCAGTCCCACCAGCAGTGTATGGGTGAACCTTTCCCCCCACATCCTTGCTAATATTTGTTGTTGCTTGTATTCTTGATGATCACCATTCTGAAGGAGTGAGATGAAATCTCAGTGTTAAGTTGCATTTCTCTAATTGCTAGAGATGATGAACATTTTTTCACATATGTGTTGACAATTCATATTTCTTCTTCTGTGAGGTGTCTATTCAGTTCCTTAGCCCATTTATTGACTGAGTTACTTGGGGTTTTTTTGGCGTTAAGTTTTTGAGTGCTTTATATATCCTGCAGATTAGTGCTCTATCTGAAGTTCAGGTGGCAAAGATTCTCTCCCATTCTGTAGGCTCTCTCTTCACATTCTTGATTGTTTCCTTTGCTTGAAGGAGCTTTTTAGTTTGATACCATTCCATTTATTGATTCTTGATTTTACTTCTTGTGCCTTAGGAGGTTTGTTGAAGAATTCAATTCCTAAGCTGACAGGATGGAGAGTTGGGCCTACTTTTGCTTATGACCAGCCAAAAATACTATAGCCAGCAAAATCAAGCTTCAGAATTGAATATTGAAATAAAAACATCCCATGATAAGCAAAAATTAAAAGAATTCACAACTAGAAAGCCTGCACTACAAAACATACTCAATAAAATATTTCATGAAGAAGAACTGCAAAATAAAAGTGAAAACAGCAAAGGGAAGAACTGCACTAGAAGACTAGTCAATCAAAGGAGAAACTGATTCAAATTAAAAACCAGAAATAAATCAAAATGACAGGGAATAAAAATCATCTCTCAGTAATAACATGGAATGTAAATGGCCTACAGTCATCAATCAAAAGACACAGACTGGCATATTGGATTGAAAAACAAGAGCCAACCATATGCTGTCTCCAGGAGGCTCCAGTTTTTCAATGATGATCCTCACCACACGGACAACCTACTCTTCTGTGAACATGCTTTCAGCACTTGCTCTGTGATTTGCTTCTGGCAAGAAATGAAATTAATTAGAGTTAGTCCCTGCCCCTCAAATGGGTGAATGCATTTTTAAAAAGTTCCATGGACAGGAAAGGCAGGGCAGGGGAAGCCTCAGCCTACGGGCCCTGTCATGGTCAGGGGTGCCAGGCATACTGTCTCTGGGTTGGTCAGCAAGTGCTACGTAACAATAGTGGCCTCTGTGTCCACAGGTCGGCTGATGGTTCTGGGATCTGGACTGGGCTTAGCTTATGTGGGCCTGGTCCAGTCATATACCCCCTCTCCTCAGCTGGCACGCTGACTGAGGGCTGCCTGTCCAGGGGCCTCCTCCACGTTGGCTCTCGGGTGGGCCAGCAGCAAGCCAGCCAGGGCTACACCCAGGGCAGGAGAAGGGCCCTGGAGCAAGCACAGCTAAAGGCCACACCCTTGCTTCTGTTGCACTCCATAGGCCAAGGTGTGTCACGGGAAGAGAGGACCCACTTCCTGATAGAAGGTGCTGTACAGCTGTGTTGGCAAGGGGGACAGAAGAAAGAGGGCCACTTCTGCAACCAACTTGCACAAAGCAACCCCCAGGATCGTGCTGCCGTTTAGCAGGCCCCTGTTTAGTGTCAAACATAAACTTTTGTTCCCAATTCTGATTATTTTCTTGGAATAGATTTCTAAAAGTGGATTTTTTGAATCAAAGGTGGTAAATGTTTTAAAAGCAAAAAGTACATATTTAGAAATCACCCTGTTGAAATGTTGTAGGAATTACCCTCCCTCTAGCCCTACTAAGAGAGGGGACAGTTCCTAAATTAGGCTAACACTTGCCAAAATGTGAATAATCTTTTTTAAAATGTGGTATCTCACTTGTGTTTTCACTTTTTACTTCTTCCAATGCCTGCCTATGGATTCTAATATCCGTGTCTTCTTCACTGAATTGGCTCTCTGGTCCCTTCCCAGCAGGGTAGAATTCATGAATCTCAATTTACAAAGAGGAGGACATGGGGACTCAGAAAGGCTGAATGTCTTGTTCAAGGTGACTCAGCAGCTGGAAGCAGGGCCAAGCTTCAGAAATCACATCCCTGGTTCCTCCTCATATTCCCACTCCCCTGTGGGCTGGACAGAAAGCTGGTCCTGCAACATTGAGGACTTAGAAAGCACATTAGAATGTGACTCTGGGAGAGCTGTCCCCAGGCCCAGCAAGCTGAGGGCTTCCTGGATGGGGCTGTCCTGCAAGTCGGGTGCATAGGGTGCTTGTCACAACTGAGATGGTGGCGAGGACAACAGGGTGGACAGAGGCAGAGGTGGGCTGCACTGCAGAGCCACGGTTGCCCTCTGGCCTCAAGCCACCCTCACCCCTGCTCTCTCTGCAGCTTGCACGCTACACCAAGGAAGGCTTCCTGCACCTGGGGGCCCTGGGGACCACCACGCTGCTCCCTGACACCCGCTGCCTGGTGGACAACTCCAAGAGCCGGCTGCCCCAGCTCCTGGACTGCGACAAGGTCAAGACCAGCCTCTATAAGCGCTGGAACTTCATCCAGGTGAGGGCTCCACCAACAGGACCATGGTCAGGGCAGTGCAGAGGCTGCAGGCCACAGAGAGAAGTCCAGGTCCCCAGGTCCCCAGCAAAGTGCATCCCAGAGCCAGGTTTCCCACCCCTGGCCAGGCTTGTGGACACAGGACATGTCCCAGGAGGAGTCAGGGGGGCTTCTGTGGGCAGCAGCCTGCCTGGTTCCCACGCCATGCGAGGTTGGGGATTCTGATGGACCCAGAGAGGGGAGTGTGGGAAGGACCCCTGGACCTGCCCAGTACGACGGCCAAGTAAGTCTGGGAAGTCAGACCTCAAATACTCCAGGAGGTTCCTCCTCCCAATTCAGCTACCCCGATGCTCATCTCATGTCCAGCCACAGGAGCTTGGGGAGCTCACTTATGTTCTGACCTTAAGGTCTGCGGGGACGTGCCCGTGACCCCTCTGCTGTGTGAGGGATATTGGTGGAATGTTTTCCCCATGGGGTGTGCCTGCCCAGAGCTGTGGAGGTTAAGAGTCCCTCCCTCTCTCCCTCTCCCTCCTTACCCTCCTCTCCCTCTCTCCCTCCTTTGCCCTCCCCCCTCCTTTTTTCTCCCTCTTTCTCTCTCTCCCTCCCTCTTCCTCCCTCTCTTTTCCTCTCACTCTCTCTCCCTCCCTCCCTCCATCCCCTCTCCCTCTCTCCCTCCCCCTCCCTCCCTCCCTCTCCCCCTCCCTCCCTTCCACTTTCCCCCCCTTCCTTCTTACTCCCTCTGCCCCCAGAACGGAGCCATCATGAACAAAGGTACAGGGCGCTGCCTGGAGGTGGAGAACCGGGGCCTGGCCGGCATTGACCTCATCCTCCGCAGCTGCACAGGACAGAGGTGGACGATCAAGAACTCCATCAAGTAGCCAGAGGAGCTGGGCCACCGGGTGCCCAGCCCAGGACAGGGCCAGTCCGTCCTCAGGCCCAGCCCACGTGGTGGAGAGAGACAACAGGAGCCAACAGGTGCTGGGTGGGGCCCAGGCTCCTGCAGGACAGCCGGGGACCCCAGAGGAAAACTCCATGTCCCCTGTGGCGTTCAGCCACCCTAAGGTTCCTACACCCTGGAAAAGCCCCCGATGCTTCTCTGGGAAACCAGGAGCTCTCCTCTGCATCCCCAGAGGTGGCCTGGGACCGAGGGACGAGACTGTCCATACCTCTGCACCATCTCCCACCCCAGGGTCAGCATCTGGGCCTGGCAGGGTCCCCTCCTCTTCTCATCCTTTGCCACCGCAGCAGCTTCTGAATTTCAACCTCACCCTCAGTGAAATGGGGGGGGGGGGGTGGAGCCTCAGCCACATTGGAGACCCGCCCTCAAGGGGGCAGGAGCCTCCGGACCCCATTTCCACTGAGGTTGCTTCTGCTCAGATGCCCCTTCACGCCCCAAGGCAGGTGCTGTCCCCGAAACTTCCCATCAGGGTGGCTTTGGGGCTACAGCTCTGGCGCCAGGTTCCTATGAACGCTCATGGACCAGCTGTCCGGCCTGTGTCCTGCTGGAGGGCCCCACAGGTGGGAGCCAGGCTGGGGCCACAGTCCTGGCCCGTGGAGCAGCCAGGGCCTCCCTGCAGCGGGAGGGCCGCGGAAGCCAGCCTGGAGCCCGCACAGGAAGCCCAGAAGAACTGTTCTGCTCGCTGCACTGCAGGCCGTGCTGGCCCCTGGGCAGGGAACAGCCGTGTCCTCCTGGGAGTGGGGAGTGTTGCTTCTTTCCAATTGCCCTCTGGTTAGGGTGCACTTGTAAATCAGAGTTAATATATGGACGCGTGCGTGCACGGAGCGAGTGGCCAGGTGCGTGTGTCTGAGTGTGAGTGTGTGGCAGAGCAGAGGCAGCGCGGGGCCTTGACTGCTCGACTTCCCCGATGGGACGAGCTGCTGAGGAGCTGGGGGTCGGCCCCACGTTCTGGTGGAGGACGAGACTTAGCCTGGCCTGCTGTGGTGCCCCTCTGCCGCTTACCCTCTGCCATGGCCGTCCTTGGCCAACCCTGCCCAGAACCAAACCCTGTAGCTGCCCCGTTGCCCTGCGTGGGGTTCCCAGCGTCTCCTCTGGTGACATCCCGTTGGCGATCTCCCCGCCCCATCTCCCACCTGTGAAATAAACACAGTCGTGCTTCCCAGTGGCCTCCGGGGCTTCTTCATTGCTGCAGAGCCCAGCTCGGGAGGGCCTCCAAGCAGCAGTGGGTGGCTTCTTGCCAGTTAGGCTAAGACAGAGCCGTCTGCCCCAGGCACTCCCTCCTTTGCCCCAAAGCTGCAGGGGGTGTGACCCTTGACCCCAGCTCACTCACCCTGGTTGAGCCTGGGTTAGGAGATCAGTGTGCAGGGGAGAGTGGAGGCTGCCAGGGGCAGAGCTCCTGCTGCCCCGGCCTGGCCTGCGGACCCACCCTCCTGCTGCTCCCAGCAGTGCCCAGCTCTCCACGGGGCCTGCAGCAGCAGCACCTGCCTGTGGGATGCTTGTGGGAACAGGAGACCCCACAGGACGTCCCCGGGGTGGAAACACATGGGAGTCAGGCGGGGTCTCGCTCTGCCTGCCCCAGCTCCTCTTCTGGGAGGAAGCCAGAAGACCCATCTGGTTCAGTGTCACCCGACACTCTGCACGTGCCGGTTGCCACTCTGCTTTTGGATCATTTGAGAATTGGAGTGCACCATCATATCGATGGAAAACGTCATCGAGCAACGGAGTTTGTGGGCTGAAACATCAGCGTCCAGGGTAACCGTGGCGTGAAGACAGGGCCAATGCTTCAGGCTGATGTGTCGCCCGTGCCCAGGACCAGAAGCCAGCCAAAGGTGGGAGGGCGCACCTGTACCTGGGCTCCCAACTGCTGCCTGGCTGCTCTCTTTTAGTGCCACAGGGGAGCACTGTGTGTTTATGGGGGTGCTGCTTCAGACCCCCAGGGGGGTCTTTCCCTCTGGCACCTAGAGGGCACCAGGTCCCTGAGCTGGTCCTTGATTCCAGGGCCCAATATCATGGAGTGTCCATCCCATCAGCACAAGCTGCTATCTGCTCCTTTCAGGGATGGCAACCCCTCCAGAGACAGGCCAGAGCATGAGGTCAGCATCCAGGTCAGAAGCCTCTTCACCCCACCCCTGGGGTCCTCCCTGGGCCCAATGGCCATGGGAGTGCCAGGGTCAGGCAGAGAGGAGAAGCTGATGCAGCCGGAGAGGGAGGGAGAGAAGAAAGAAGTGGGCCCTGGGGGCCTCTGGTCCCAGGTCCGGGGAGGACTGACCCACTCCATAGTGCCCATGGCTTGCACAGTGAGCTGCAGAGGCAGGGAGCCCCCGGCCTGGAGCCCCCGGGAAGCATACGCACCTTCCCCAAATGCTGGTGGGGGCAGAAGCGGCGGGCCAGTCCCCCTTAGGTGGCATGGCAGAGGGGCTGGCCCAGCTGTGCCCTCCTGCCCCTGCCCACCTACCCTCTGGTTCGCCGGCCTGGGGCTTTTCTTTCTCCTTCCTCCTTGGTTTACACAGCAGAAAACTTCACAGATGGCACGTCTGATAAATGTCCAAGCCACCCAAGCCCGTGTCTCTGAGTCTACACATCATTGCTCACGTGTTTTGTCCTGATTTTACTTATTCTGGTGAGAAGAAGAAACTAGAAAAGCCCCAGACAGTGAAACCAGGCCGGAGCCACCTTCTGAAGCCACTAGGTCACTTGACTCAGGCTTCACTCATTTTTTTTTCCCATCTGATATTTTTTCTACCATTCTTGGAAAATGCCTGGGTTTCACAGGACACCCAGGCAGAGCGGGCCACCCTTCAGGGCTTTGCAGGACATGAGTTGTCCCTGACTCACATGCTATTTGTCTTCCTCCCATTTTGTTTCAAATGCTGCTCTGGGAAGGGCTGAGTGACAGCTGTCTGGGAGGGCCTTGGAGCCTGACTAGGGAGCCAGGTGGCTCAGGAGGCCTGGACAGGCCAGGTGGCTGGACTCAGGTGCCCCACGCCCACTCACGGCCAGTGAGTCAGCCTCCCTTTTGATTGGGGCTCCAGCTGGGCAGTTGGGCGGCAGGTCCTCGGTCCCTTGCCAGCCACTGCCTCCTCTCCTCGAATCCCAAATTCCCAAATGTTTTGGCAATGCTGCTTCTCGTCCATAAGGCACGTATTCTGGACCTGCGTTTGGGGATCTGTGATGGACCCCAAACTCCAGAGGTGTATTTCAGTTCAGTTCTTCAAATACATTTGAACACCTCTCTAGTGGTTTGCTTTTTCACACATTGGAAAAGGGACGGAGGGGTGGCAGGGAGGGAGCAGGCAGCTAGATGCCCCGGCTTCACCCTTCAATGCTCTTATTTGAGAGAAGAAAGCAGATGCCAAACACTGTCACTCCCATGCCTGGAACGCGGCAGCCCTAGAGGGGTTGGCATGGGATCCAGACGCGCAGGCTGCCCATTCCAGGGTCCTCTCCCCCGAGAGCCAGGGGAGAGGTGGATGGATCTCGCCTGCGCGGCTCCTGGCTGCCCTTGATCTGTGGCCTGCTAACAAGGGCTCCCGATGCTAACTGCAAAGCGCAGAGAGATGAAGAGCAAAGAAGGCCAGCAGATGCCCTGGAGGCCACTGGACCCAGCCGGTGACCATCATCATCCGTAACAAACAGTAGCTGACGTTACTCCAGGATCAAAGCCCCATCTAACCCCTCCCCTAACGGATGCCCACCCTCCCAATCGGTTTCTGCTTCATAATTCTACAGACAGACTGATCGAGGGCGGAAAGAGCCCTTCCCGACAGTGAGCCAGGCAAGCCCGAACCTCAGGGGCCTCTTCCCTGCCCGGACCCCTGCAGCCCTGGAAATGATGGCCGCACCTTCTGCTCCCCGCCCAGGGGAACTGCCCGTCAGCCCCCTCTCAATGTCCAGGCTACCATCATGGCCCAGAGAGGCCACTCCAATTCCCCCGCCAGCCAGCAGGAGAAGTGGCTAACCTGGGCTGGAGAAGCCAGACGCCCATTCCCACAAGCCTGGGCTCAAGTGGCTGGAGGTTTCCATCTGGTGTTCCTCAAGGGAGGTCCCAGGTGGGGTCCTAAAGAACAAAACACAGACCCTCAGGCTGACCCGAGTGTGGCTGCTGTGACTCGTCTCCAGGATGTGTGGATGGGAGTAGCTTCTGCTATGGCTGACTCTTAAAATAAATAAAAAACAACTTACAGGTGAACAGGAGCCGTGCAGAGGGGGTAAGGGGATGAGAGTTCACAGCTGGACCCGCGCCCTCCAGGCTTGCTGACGGGCACTGTCATCTGTGGGGTGTGAACGTGGCACTAGCCACACCAGCACTGTCCTTGCCACACCCGCCTTTCTGGAACACCAGCGTTTTGAAGTGTCCACTCACTATTGATTTATTCCTGTGAGCCCAGTGCCCACCTCTGCCGAGAGTGTGGCTAAGGATAAAGCACAGTCCTGTGGGGCCTGGGACGGGGACGCGTTCTGAGATGAGCGTCACGGTGCAGGAGGGACAGAGGGAACCAAGGCAGCGCTGTGCCAACAGGCCACAGAGGCTCACAGCACCGCGGGGCACTTGGCAGTCGTGAGGACAGTGGGCAGGGTCCTGACTCTCCAGTGTCCCTTGAGGGACGAATGTCTGCATGAAGCCTGCACCTGCATCACTTCCCCCATGACAGTTGTCACAGAACCATTTCACACCATGTGACACGATCACAACCACAGGTCCGAAAGGCACAGTCCACACCCACTGGCCATGCAGACAGTGCCGAGGATGCTCACAGTGGTGTCCAGGTAGTTCTCAGGTGGAGGCCTCAGGTGGGAGGACCTGAGAGGCAGGGCAGAGGCCGGCCACGCCCAGCTGGAGGAGCCGGGAGCTTGAGGAGGTGGGACCAGCAGACCCCCAACAACCTCATCTCAGGAGAAACCTGATCCCACTCACAGTGGTGTTTTGAACCCCTGCTTCTCTGCCCCTTGCTCACTAGGTCATTCCCAACTTGATACCTACACGGAGAAAACAAAACCTGAAGGTGACATTGATCACAGGGTCTTTTCACTTAGTTTTCGGTGGGTAGTAAGGTTTCGCTGGTGGGAGGCGGGAGCCTGTGGAGTGCCCTGGGAGTTCCTGAGGAACCTCCTCAACGTCCTGATGCTCAGAGGTTCTCCTGGTGCGCTGCTCGCTGGTGGCTACATACCCCCTCTCCCTGGTCAGGGGGATCTGGCCTCTCTGCCGGCACAGGGAAAGGCAGGCAGGGAATGGAGGATTCTGGGAACCTTGCTATAGACAAAGAGCATCGGCATGAACTTGGGAGATGGAGGTTTCTCCGGGGCCTTCAGCACAGCCAGTGGGTTATGGCTTGGGTAGGAGGTGTCCCTCGAAGCAGTGGGCAGGCAGGGCGGGCTGGGGGAGGCAGGTGTTGTGAGTGTCCCTGTGGAGGCTGTAGTTTGTCCTCATGAGCATGAACAGAGCTCTCTCCCTGCTCCTGGCCGTCATGAGCTGAAAGCATCCCTCCTGTGCCAGCCCTCTGGCCATGATGCTCTGCTCGCCTGGGACCCAGAACTGTGAAGACAGCCATCTATGGACCAAACCTCTGAAACCGCGAGTCAAAATACACTCCTCCTCCTCTAGTTGTCATTGACAGGTCTTTTGGTCACAGCAATGAAAAGCTGACTAAAACACACAGCTTAGTTGTAAGACACTTCTAATCCAGCCATGCAGTAACACCAACAACAAACAGCTTTTAAATTATTCCTTAGAATATTTGCACTTAAAGCCATGCAAAGAGTTGGGTATTGTGGACATGCCTGTCATCCCAGCTACTCGGGAGGCTGAGGCAGGAGGATGGCAAGTTTGAGGCCAGGCTGGGCAACTTGGAGAGACCTGGTCTCATATTTTTTAAAAAAGGGATGGAGATACATATTTTTTAAAAGTAGAGTGCTTGGCTAGCAGGAGGCCCTGGGTTCAACCCCAGCACTGCGCGCGCACATGCACACACAAACACACACACACACACACACACACACACACACACACAGAAGTATAAAACTTCCAGTGCTAGCCGGAGACACCAAACCAAGTTCCCACTACCAAAGTTCAAATCTCTGGGTTTCTCTGTGCCAACATGAGCCACCACCTGTCTAACTCACAATTTGTGATGCTTGAGTTAGTGTGTACATTTGCTCGTATGAACAAATCTATTTCTCTCTCAGAAAATGAAAAGTTGGAACTAAAGGGTTTTTACCTGCATAGCTTCTTGGAGCCTCAGAGGCCTCTCGATGTGGATCCCCTTGCTCTTTCGTGCTCTGAAGAGTGACCCCAGGGGTGTGGAAGCCAGAGGAAAACTCTGGTTCTAGTGCTGAAACCACAAGAACTGACCGCTGGCCCAGCCCAGCTCGCCTCTGCCCCAGAAGCCCAGCTCCCACCTGCGGCAAAATTGCCCCAACTAGTATCTAGAGATGTTGCCCCAATGTCTAGAGATGCTCCCAGAATTCCTCGAAAGGAGGAATGGCATCCCTGGTCGCTGGAGACCTGGGGCCACTCTCTTTGCTGGACAGTGAGGTTCTAATGAGAAGCCACCCAGTCCTGCTGCCTGGTGGGACTTCCTGGAGGGACCAAGCCTGGGGGGCACCAGGAGAGAGCAGCCCCTCTGTTAGCTGACCAGGTGCTCATGGCACCCTCTCTTTCCATCCTCCAGCCACCTTCCAGGCAGAGGCTAACTGTCTTCATTTACAGGATGAGGACAGTGAAACTCAGAGAGATGAAGAACTTGCCCTGACGTTGTGCCATGTGCCGTGGCAGGTGTGGGTTTCAGGACCCAGACTGTCTCATCCAGCGTCCCTCGTCCACAACCACTAGGCTACACCACCCTTTCCTTCCTGAGGCTTGAGGTATGAAGACTTTAGATTGGATAGGAAGAGGGGCCCTGGAAATGTGCCCAGCTCCCTGCACAGGCCCCTGCCTGCCAGAGGAGCAGACGCTCGCTGACTCTTGACTCTTAGCACATCCGCAGGCCTTGGAGAACCTCTTCCCAAAGAAATGACAGTCACGTGAGCACAGCTGTGGCCACCCTGCTGCAGCCTGCTGCCATGACCAGTCCACACCCACGGCTCCAGCCAGCTGTTGAGCCAAAACACATCTTTAAAAACCACATCTGTACCGAACATGCAAAGACGGTTTTCTTGTCATAATTCCCTAAATAACCAGCGTAACTACTGTGTGCACAGCAACCACGTTGTAGGAGGTGTCTGGCCACCTAGGGAGGATGGCAAGTGGGTGGGAAGGTGGGCCTCAGTCACACCCAAGCACCATGCCGTTGTCACATAAAGGACTTCCGCATCCAAAGACTGTCATCTGAGGGGGTCTGAAACCCACCCACCAGGGACACTAAGGGCAGCTCTGCTGGGAGAGCTCACAACAAGCAGCTGTCCTACCTGAAATTGTCCCAAGAGTCCTAAGTGGGCTAGAAAATACCCTGATGCCCACAAGGTGGGAAGAGGAACTTTGGTAAATAACAAAGTAATTAAGAGGTCCATTAGAGAATGTTTTGATGGTAGAGATGAGACACAGAGCAGAAGGAAAAGACTCTCACTGACCCTGCTGTGTGAGGCAGGGCTCTCTGGGAACAGAATCAACAGGAGGTATAACTACAATTAGAGGGATCATCAGGTTGGCCTACACGACCAGAGCTGGACAGTCCACAGTGGCTATCTGCAGGCTGGAGAGCTGGGAGAACCCTTAGCTGCACAGTCCAAGAGGCTGAGGCCCCAGAACAAGAGGGGTCAACAGTGCTGCCCTAGTCCCTGACCAAAGGCTCCTGGAGAATCCACTCTGGAAAATGAAGAAGCGAGAGGCAGATGTCCTCAGAGGCTCGTAGCAGCAATCAAGAAGCCTTCAGGAAGAATGGAGCTGCGCCTGCTGCTGCGTCCTTGTTCTTCCAATTCTCATTCCATCGGAGCCACCATCCTATTGGTTGGTGCTGCCCATGCTTAGGAAGGGCCTCCACTTCAGTTGGCTATCCCACATGCCAATCATTCCTGGACACACCCTCACTGACCCACCCATCTCTCCTTAATCCCCGGCATCTCTTCATCCAACAAGTTGCTGCTCAAGTTACCCATTACACCTGCCTGGCAGAGGGATGCGAACTCAGCCCAGGGTTGCCGTGAGCAACTGCCCTTCTCTCCCTTCGCTTATCAATATGCAGAATTTCACAGACAGAAGGCAGAACTGGGATAAATTTACTTCCTGCATCATGGTCCAAAAAGCGTCCCCAGGAGCTACACCTTAGCAGCCATCAAGAACATGATGAGATGGGCTCTATTTCAGTTACTCTGATCTGGGTCAGCAGCCTGAAACACAGAGAAAAATAAAGCACAGAAGTGTTAAAAAGCATATCTTAATACTTCATCATGGCCAAAGTCACAGCGTGCCTTTGTCAGCACAGGAAGGACAGGATTCTGTGCATCCCGCATTTCTGGAGGCCGTGATGCCAGATGGCAAGTGTGCTCGCCCCAGGAGATGCCACGGCATGCCTTGGGTGAGCAGTTAGCAAGGACGATTCTTGAGGCTGTGGTTAAGGCCTGAACGTCCCCCGGGCCCAGGCATTGAAGGTCTGATCCCAGCACGGCCCCAAGGAGGTGGTGGGGCCTCAGGAGGTAGGCCTGGTGGATGGAAGGCCGTGTGGGGAGCCCCGAGGGGATACTGACCTTCGCGTATTTCCAGCTGCATGACCCCAGGTGACACCTTCCTCCCCATGTGCTCCCTCCAAGGTGTGCTGCTTCCTCAAAGTCCCCAAAGCAACAGGGCCAGCCGGCCATGGACTGGAACCTCTAAGTCACTTGACTCAAATATTTCTTTTTTTTCAGTTGATGACCTAAGGTATCATGTGACAGTAACAGAAGGCTGACTCACACACTCAATAGTTCTAAAATGTCTCCATGAGAAGAAATGAATCTCACCTATGGAAGAATTCCAAATAAACGACATAGACATGTCCCCCAAAGGAAGGCACACAGCTCCCCCTTCTCACATATGAGCTGTGCCTACTGATTTCTTTCCAAAGAATATGGAAAGGTGGGGAGATAATCCTATTGTGGAGAAACATGCAAACCCTATGTTACAGGTGGTCAAGGTCAACCTCGACCATCCTAAGTCAGGTTGACAGTATCTACCTCAAGGTGACATGATGGAAATGGCACTTTGCCTCTGTGATCTTTCTCCAAAGAGACCTCAGTCCTCTCATGATAAAGACATGGGACTGTGTACAGTACAGGAGCATACTGTGCTCCCTGGGAGATTTCAAGGTCATTAGAAATAAGAGCAGTCTGAGACAATGTCACCTCCTAGCCCAGAGGAACCTAAAGTGCCATGCCAAATGGGAGGGTTCCTGGGAAGGGACCCTGGGAGGGGAAAGAGGACATTGGGTAAAGATCAAGGGAACCCTAATGAACTGGGGGCTCCAGGGAACCATGAGGGGTCCACGATGCTCCCTCAACCATAGCAGAGCATCGAGCTGGAGCAGGATCTCAGTGACAGGGGACACTGTGCACAGCGAGGGCACTGTGAGAACCCTACCTGCACTGTCACTCCATCAATCTAAACCTGTCCTGAAGCCAGGTCCTCTACTAATTAAAGGAAAGTGCTCCCCGGGCCTCGTCTCCAGCAATCCATTCAGGCAGCCCTGGCCGACTCTGTGTGCTAGGGCCAGGGGGTGGCCATCCATCAGTCCAGGGGTAGGGCTGCCGCTCTCTTGCTCTCAGCCATTAGTGACTGTAACAAAGGAGCTGGTGGCCTTGGGACATTCTTCTTGGCAGAGCCATAAGAGTGCGCAATCCAGAGAGCTCAGTCAATACCATTAATGGCTATTGTAGAAAAGCCAATGGGGGCTTGGGTCTGCAGGAATCCATCTTCCTGCTCCCTGGGGAAGAAGGGGGTGTGGCAGAGAGTGCTGGATGTCCACCCAAGCTCCTCTTTCCTAGTTAGGGAATCTCTGTATTGCCC
This sequence comes from Spermophilus citellus, assembly GCF_964194105.1. Lineage (NCBI taxonomy): Eukaryota > Metazoa > Chordata > Mammalia > Rodentia > Sciuridae > Spermophilus > Spermophilus citellus. Next base: position 24,032,471 of record NC_138187.1, on the reverse strand, counting down.
TGGTCAACAAAGTGTCCAGCTAGAAAACTACATCTCCCAGCCTCCCTTGCAGATAGGGGTGGCTAATGAGAGGTAAATGGAGGGCATTGCGTGGAGACTTCTGGAATGGTCTTTAAGAAGACTGACTCATGGGGGAATATATGCCCTTTAGTCCTTATCTCCTCCTTTTCCTGCTTCCTGGATCATGGATGTAATCTCTGGAGCTGCAGCAATCATATTGCAATGACAAGGTGATTCTGAGTACAGTGAAGCACAGAGGTACCTTGGGCTCCAGATGAAGCTACCACACCAACTCGAGCGCCTTATTTGGGTTTCTTTGCATGAAAGAAAAAGTGCAAAGCCTATTGTCTATGCCATGGTATTTTTACTAATCCAGAAACAAAGTTTCTGCTAGTTCAGGAAACATGGTGATCTAAACATGCATGGTATAAAGGCTCAGCCTGCAGGTGAAGGGGATAAGGTACAGGAACCCTCTGGGGCCCATAGTGCCACAGGAGAGTTGGGAACAAATTAACCACTGCAGCACACGGGCGGCTCCCCACAGGGGGTAGCTGTTCTGTGCAATGCAAGGACTGGAGAGAAGCAGCCTGTGTGTGTGTGTGTGTGTGTGTGTGTGTGTGTGTGGTCCTGGGGATTGAACCCAGGGCCCTGTGCATGCGAGGCAAGCACTCTACCAACTAAGCTATAGCCCCAGCCCCAAGAGGAGCAGTCTAGAGAGAGGAGACTAAGGCCCTGGACAGGTGTGGGACAGAATAGACAAGGACTCCCAGCAGGAGCCACAGCGTCCCTGTCGGGAGACATGGCATGGACGAGAGAGCCCTGGGCCAGGATACACTTGTGTGCTATGCCAGGCCTGTGCCACCCACCTTGCTCCTCCGAGACCAGCCACAGGCTGCAGCCATCTCCTGGTCTCCCAAGAAGGTGGGTGGGACCCTATGATTCAGCTTTCCCAGGGGATGTGAGGGATGGACAAGGGTTCCCTTGGGGGATTTACGGGATTGGGTTTGGGGCTGTTACTGCCTTTCAGTCTATGCTAGCTAGGCTGCATATCTACCATGTTAGTCATCTATGTCTGCATGACAAACTACCTCCAAATACAGCACTAGGATCCCACAGTCTCTAGGGGTCGGCCCTTATGTGAAGCAGTTGACCTGGGCCCTCTTATGCCAAAATAAAGATGCTGGCTGCAAAGGGTCAGGGCCAGCTGAGGCTGGGGAACGGCTAGGCATGTGGAGTCCACTGGGGGTGACTGAACTATTACCAGATCAGGTTGGAATGACCATCACAGACTCTGTGACGAGAATGGAACACTTCACATGGAGGCTTATGGAGGGAGGTCAGAACCTCATGAAGTGGCCACGTCCAGAGGAAAAGCTAGTTATCGTGAAGCTCCACGGGGAGGACCCCTGGTGTTGGGGCTGCGAGGGGAGTCGGTCCCACTGCCCCACAGTGGACTTCCACCACTTCTGCCACACTATCTGCCAGGAGCAGGTCCCAGGCCACCCCCCAAGGGGAGGACGTGCCACCGGGAATGACATCAAGAGGCAACCTTCACTGTTCCTTCCAGAAGCTTCTCATTCACAAACTGAGTCCTCCCCATGGCCCTAATGGACACAGTGTGATCTACCTCCCTGGGGCCACTGGAACAGACCAGAGAGCTGGCCAGCCAAAGGCCACCGCGGTCAGGTGGGAGCAGATCTCCGTGTGAGATGCCAGTGCCTTGCTCCACCGGGTCCTCCATGTCCAGCTGGGGTCCAGGTAGGAGGAGTCCCTGAGGGCCAGCCTGTGAGCATTGAGGCAGGACTCCACCGCACCCTCTGCTTCTCCTGCAGGGCCGACCCCAGCCCCAGGCCCCCCCCCAGGAGGACTGTGTGTGACAGCGGGAGAGACAGGCATGGAAAGAAACCAGCATAGGACAGGGACACACAGGAAGCTGGACAGACACAGACAGACAAGCGACACTCTGATGGAGGGGCAAAGAAGCAGCTGAGGAGGAGATGGAGCCTGAGGAGCCACTGGCCGCGGGAGCAGGCCTGGCAACTGCTGGGGAGCGGCCCAGGCTCCTCCAGGCCTGACCGGCGCCCCCTGGTGGACGCTTAAGGGTGTCCCTCCGACCTGCTGCCTGCTGATTCAGGCCTGGGCTGCCCAGGACCCTGGAGGCACCTCTTCAGGGGACTGTGGGGCTGAGCAGGACCCGCTGCAGGACCGCAGGACCGGCTGCAGGAGGAGGCAGGAAGAGCGACGCTCCAGCCCCTCTGCGGGCGCCCAGCGTTAGTGCCCACTGCTTCCTTCCCTCTGCACAGAGTTCAAAAGAAACACCCAGGAGGGACACTTGAGTGATCCCTCCAGATGACTGGACTGATGGGTGCCGAGCAGCAGTGGGTCAGAGGAGGCTGGAATCGGCCTGCACCTTCCTCTGGGCCTTGCCCTGGTGGCTGGACCACGCCCATACCAGCTCAGCTCCAGGCTGACCTTCCACCTCCAGGGATTTGGGGACCTGCCAAGGATCTTCAGCCTTGTCCACGCCATGACCCTCTGACAGTCGGTTGAGCCTATAGACCTGGTCTTGGAAAAACATTTTAGAAATGCATACAGCAGGCACACGGAATAGAGAAATAACGGTGATACAAGATCACACAAATATATGATGGAGTCATATGATGGGGGGTTGAACCAGGGCCTCCTGTCTAGACAATGCTTTAACATTGTCCAGTCATGGGTGTAAGTATTTATTTTGGTCAGGGTCTCTAAGTTGCCCAGGCTGGTCTCCAACTTGCCATCCTCCTGCCTAGGCCTCCTGAGCAGCTGGAATCTCAGGCATGGGCCACCACGCCCACCTCTATACATACTTTTAAATGAATGCATTAAGTAAGGTAAGTAATGGGTCTAATCATGATCTGTCAGATACAATAGCAAAGTCACATGGCATAAATGATTTTGCAAGATTTTGGCACCAACTCTGATTAGACACAAAAATTTGTGATTTCTATCAGTGACAAAGGTGCAGGTAATTCTCACCCATGATGTTGCTGTCTATACTCATAATAGAGGGAAATGCTAAATTTCACTTAGAGGTAAAAGAAACAAAGGGAGTAGTCATTTCCCCAGTCTGCAGACTCCCTGGATCCCACCCATGGAGCCGCGAAGAGTCCATGGAAGTGGTAGAGAGCTGCGGAGTGGGGGCTCTCACCCAGGTCCTAACCTGCCAAGGCAGCAGGGTGCCAGATGGGGTTCTCATTACCCCAGAGGGCTAATGGCGTACAGGAATCAGCGCGCAGGTCCCCTGGCCACTACTACCAATGGCAACAGCAAGATCCCAGACAGCTGAAGTGCCAGACACCAAGCAAAGGTCTGATCTCCTTAGGCCTGTCCACCCCACACTCCTGAGTCATCTCAGAAAACCCAGGATGGTGCAGACTTGCTGGATTGTTTCAGCCAGCTCCCACACCGAATCCCTGGGGCAGGGCGGGGGGCAAGCCCAAGCAGGGCCTGGAGCCTGCCTGTCCTCTCGCACATGCCCAAGGTGGTCTAGCCGTGCCTCTCAGCCCAGAGTTTGTCCTGATGACTGACCGTACTCTTGGCTCCCGGCTTTCTGGCTCCAAGCTCCATTTTGCATGCTGAGTCAGAGATGCTCTCCTGAATTATTTGGAGAATCTACTTCCATCAGTTTCTCTGGTTCAGCCTCAGGCTGTGCATCTGTCCCACAGTCTATCTCCATTTCCATCTGTCTGTCCATCTCCCTGGTCCTCCCCTGGGGCCATGGGTCCTGGCATAGGCTCTCCCATCAGGCCTCCCAGCTGGAGGGTCACCATATCCCTCAAGCCTTGCCTGTTCAGGGTGCTTGGTGGACTTCCAAGTGCCAATACCTGCATCTCTTCCCATGTTCCTTTCCAAGGGAGGTCACTCTTAGTAAACACTGTTGTCTGGAAGCACTGTGAAATCAACACCCTGCTCCAACAGCTGGTAACTAAGGCCTGTTCAGTACCCCAGCTTCCTTAGTCCCCGAGGGAGAAAGTTCTACGCCAAACTCTCTGGGCCCTTTCCTGGCATTTCCTCCATGGAGTTAACCAGTCACCTGCAGTGGCCAGTGGCTGGACCCTGTACCCTTCCTTCCATCCGTCACCTCCCTGCTGGTTCTTGCAGGTCCCACCAGATGAACCCCTGGACTTGAATCTGTCTCGGGGTCCATCTCTAAGGGAACCCAGAGCAAGGCAAAGGGCTCCCCTCCTCAGAAAGTCTAGCCTGGGGTCCTGTCCTGTTTGAGGGGACTCCCAGGCAGCTGGCTCCAGCCACAGACCACAGATTCAGCCCCCAAAGACCCTATTTCGACCATCTGGAGATAGAGGAAGAGGGACTGCTGGGGGGGGGGTGTCACTTCCAAGTGTCTGCTCCTGGAGGGGGATGGGGGGGAAGGGTCAGGAAAGAAGCTGGGTGTGTCTCTATCTGTTGGTCAGGGAGCGGGGTCTGGGGAAGAGAATCTGCCCCCTTTCAGTCCCCAAAGACACTTCGCTGTTTAGATTTTCCTGCAGAATCAGCTCCTCCATGAATTGCAGATTTGACAAAAGACAACAGCATCTGTCTTCAAGACTCCAGCTAAATGACCTGCCCCAATGTCCCTCAGAGCAACACGATAGGCTGACCTCCCGAAAATACAGGGCTGGGGCAGATCCGCTGCTGTCCACAGGGCCTTCACACCCTGCTCGCACCGAGGCCAGGTCTTCGGCGCCGAGCAGACCGACCCTGTGGCTAGAGCAAGAGCACCAAGGCCGGGGGAGGCCAGGGGCTGGGTGACTCTGCCCATCTGGCTGCGCTGGCCGGGACCCCTCACATCCACAGCCAGGCATGGCTGGAACACCCAGAGGGGCGCGCATAAGGATAGGGGAGTGTCCTTGAGCAGAGCCCTAAGGTTACGCACGGCACAGGAACCTCCGCAGACCACCGAGAGAACACAGGACGCTGAGCAGGAGGGAACCCTGCGCCCAGGTCCGGCCTGCTGTGGCGGCTCCCCTGGCTCCACGAAGGTATCGGGAGCAAGCGCCACCTCGCGGCCAAGTGGCGAACTGTCACGACTGAGCCAAGGCTCAGCCAACCTTCTTGGGACAGCCCCCTCCTGGTGGGGGCCGCTGACCTCCTCTTCCTGGGAGCACTGAAGTTAGAAAACATGTCACTACAGTAGGTCACAGCCTGGCCTCCAGGCGCAGAGAGCCTGGGGAGCCGCGCTCGCGGTCCCAGGAGGACAAGGACCTGGGCTGTCGGGGAGGCCTCTGCAGGAGAGGTCAGGGCCCGCAGGGCAGGTCCTGGGAGGAGAGAAGCTGCACTGGCCAATAGGCGAAGAAGGATCTCAGGACCTTCTGGCACGCTGTCCTCAACAATTGAAAAGACGACCTTTGCAACAGAAGAGCTCCTTGCTTTATCGGGGACCCAAGAAAGGGACCAGGATGTGGAAGAGCCCAGTGAGCCCCCAGGTGCCACCGCGGGCTTCCCGGGAAGCATCTACAGATGAAATAAGGCACTTTCTAAGGGACAGATCTGGATGGGCTCTAGAATAGACGGGCTTTGAAACAGGAAGCACCTGTGTCCACAAGATGGGGCCAGAGCAGGCAAATTGCTAACTTTGTAAGAAACCTGTTAAATATGGGATTTCTGTTAAATACTGGGTTCTGGACTGGAATAAACTTATATAACTTTTGTATATTTATTATTGATTGCGATTTTACTGAGTCCCAGCCTCAGTGGCAAGACCTTAAGAAATATTTCCTCATTTAATATTTCTTAGAACTCTAAGTGATAGTTATTACTGTGGTTATCGATGACTGACCACTTAGGCTTGGGCCCGGTAGAACTGACCGGGATGCCACTGTAGGCCTCTGACAGAGTCCAGCTCTCTCTGCTCCCACTGCATGCTGCCCCCACCCTGCCTCTGGCTAGCTTGTTACTGGGTAAAAACTGTGACCACCAATGCACAGTAGAAATTTCACTTAATAACAAGGTCTGTTCTGGTGGCATGTTCTGGTGGCATGTTACACCATATCATGCTTTAGACAGTTTGAAGCATGGCTTCTCAGCCTGGCACTGCCCTCTGGGTATGGACAATTCTTGGCTGGGAGAACTTTATGGGCACGTGGTTAGGGTCTTTCCAGCCCCCGGCCCCTTCCCTTCGGGTCACAGCAGTCCACGCAGCCCTGTTCTAACCAACCCAAACGTTCCCAGGTCTGGCATGTCAGGGATCCCCCAGAGGACAAAATCACCTCCAGGTGGCAACCTGAGCTGAACGCATGTCCTGGTACAGATTTTCAAATGTGTGGTTCATATGGAGGATTAAAGTCTTAGTGCTTTCAAAGTAACCTGCGCGTTTTAACTCTGAGGGCTCGTGTCATCTGCTGGTCCAGGCTGTTGCTTGGTCTCTCTGGAAGGTGGTCCAGGTCTCCAGACCACTTCACATGCCATCTTTGTACCCACCATTGGCATTGGAGGAGCTGCCTGGTGAAGTGCATTCTACGCTCATCCGTAAGCTGGTAGTGCTTAATGCTACTGATTCAACCATATGAAGTGACACTTGTTACACGACCCTGGGTTTGTCTTCACGAGTTTCAGAACACAATTTCAATAATAAAAACCATGTGCTTTTTATGGTCGATTAGTGCAGAGTTGGATTCCATCTCAATAGAACTGGTTTTAAAAAAGAAAGCTGCCATTGTGGATTCTCTTTTTGCCCCTTTCGAAGGCATAAACCCTCCTGCTCTCTTGCCAGTTTTACAACACAGCGGTGTCCTTCTCAGGGACCTGGGAGTCGCTGCCTAAGGTAGAGCCATCGAGGAGGATGAACCCCTTGTCCCCAGTTCCCCTGGGAGGACAGGAGTATAATTTAGAAGGACACCATCACAGATGGCCTAATCACAGAAGGAAACGCTCTTGGAAGCCAGGAATAACTCAGTGCGCTCGCTGACCCCACTGACCGGCCTGCCCCTGCTCCCCCAGGGCCTGCCCGTCCTGCTGACCAGCCTACCCTCCAACATCTCCAGGGCCTGCCCCTCGACTCCTCCAGGGCCTGCCAACCCTGCTGACCAGATTGCTCCCCAATGTCTCCAGGGCCTGCCCCCCACATCTGCAGGGCCTGCCAGCCCTGCTGACCGCCCTGGCCCCCGACATCTCCAGGGCCTGTCAGCCATGCTGACCAGCCTGCCCTCCAACATCCCCAGGGCCTGCCCCCTGACATCTCCAAGGCCTGCCAGCCCTGCTGACCAGCCTGGCCCCCAACATCTCCAGGGCTTTCCCACTCGGGTGCCCCAGTGCTGGGAGCCTGGAGTGGAGCTGGGAGTCTCTCCTAGAGGCGAGGGTCTTGAGTGAGGTCTGCTTGCTGGCTCCATTTTGTCTGGGGCAGCTTCTCTTTGACCCAGCTCTTCTGAAGGTGGCCTGCCCAGTGCCTCTAGTCCACCCTGGACACCCCCAGGATGCATCCAGAGCGCCAGAACTCCAGTCACCACCTCTCTGTCCATCAGTGTGGACATTCTGTCTGCCCCTGACCCTCCCAGGCTCCTCATCCATCCCCCACTTGACCCAGGCCTGTGACATGAACGTCAGGAACGCAGCCTCTGGGCCGCTCTGGGGCAGGTTCCACTGGCTGGGTCTTCACAGGTGTTATCCTGGGAGGCTCCAGAACTCGTGCTGACCTGTGAGCACCATCGTGGCACTGCTGGGAGGTAGGGCCTGGTGAGAGGGCTCTGGGTCGTGAGGGCCGAGATGCACAGATTCCTTCTCTGTGAGTGAGTGCCCACTCCTGTGGGCCTGGAGGAGCTATCCCAAGAGCAGGTCATTATAAAGCAAGGTCACCCTTTGTGTTTTGTCTCTTGGCATGTGCCCACTTGCCCTTCCCATCCTGGTCATAAAGAAACACGATGCCCTCATGGATGCAGCTGCCCAATCTTTGACTTTCCAGCCTCCAGAACTGTGAGATCAACAAACTTTTTTCTTTGTACATCATCCAGTCATAGCAAAAGAAAACAGACTGAAAACAGAAGCCATATTAAGAGACCTTTCATTTCTTCAAATATTCCAGAGCATTTCTTTCGCCTCGGTGTTCAATATCTGGTACTGTGAACACCGGGAGGTGAGGAGGAGGTGGCCCATTTCAACCCCCACTCCCACTTCAAAGAACAGACAGAGATGCAGTGTCTGCCTGTGGTTAGAGCCGAGTCGTTGCAGGATGGGCCACGTGTGACTCAGCAGATGAGACATTGGGTCCAGGAGAGAGATCTGGGACTGTGTTTTGGTGTGGGTGATCTTGGCTGGGGGGAGGTTTGACTCAGGAAAACTTGTTCTCACTCTCTCCAAATGTGTTTTAAAATCTGCTCTTTAAGGTGGTGCTGTTGCCCCTAAGGCTTTCCATATAGCGTCAGGTGTCCTTGGGCTCAGTGACTGTGCATGATGTCATAATAACAGGATGGCCTTGAGATGGAGGCTGTCCGAGTACAGAGAGGTGCATCACTTTCTCCATTTGACCTCCTCTTGCTGTGGACCTATGGCCACAGGGGGCTGTGGCTGGCAGGCAACAGGAATCAACAGGACACAATGCCTCTAAATCCAGAGCAAGCATTTGAGTTAGTTAGTCAAGTTCATCCAAAGTTCTGACTCCTTTCTCATCTTCCCAAAGATAGCCCCACACATCCTCCTAATGACTGGGGTATCGCTGTGTCTGTGTGGTCCAGGGGTCACTGCTGACCTCTGGACCTGCCCCCCAATATGTCCAGGGCCTGCCAGCCCTGATGGCCAGCCTGCCCCTGACATCTCCAGGGCTTTCCCACCTGGGCTAGCCACAGGGACAGGCTCCTCTCAGCACAGACGCACAAAGTCCTGTCAACCAAGAGGCTCCCAGGAACCTAGGGGCCCCGAGTCTCAGTCTCCTAGACTAAGCCTGGGACCCTCCGAGGAGAGTCCTAATACCCCATAGGTCAGACCAGAGAGGTGTTGCCGGACGTGGGAACCCAGAGCAGGGGACAACCACAGTCCCTTATACTCCCTGCAGGTCACAAAACATGCAACACAAGACTTCACTGACTCTTCACCTGCCTTTCCAAGGACATGAGCCAGACAAGATCTGCAATCATATGACACCTGAGGAAGAGAGCTGGGAACGGGGCAGGGACAGGCAGAGTCAGTGCCCCCACCCCTCCAGTCACTGAGGTTCACTTGAAGCAGAAGCAGGCAGGGCAGCATTTCTAGGGCACTCACAGCCCCGGTGTTGGATGGCAGAGGGCACTGTCCTGTCCTGGGGACACACAGGTCTGTGGGCTGCAGCACCACTCTGCTGTACCCAAGGTCACTTTCTCAGCTTTGGGCTGCAAAATGGTTCCCTTGGACATTCCTGCTGCTTGGTTGACCTCGCTCCACCTAGAATTACGTCTTCCCCCTCTCCCCAAAAGCGAAGCATTAGGTATTATTTAACAAATGCTGAAGACAAAGTCGCAGCACAGGGCCCTGGAAGTGCGACACAACCGTAGAACGCAATGACAGCAGCATTGACCCGCAGGAACCCGTGCGGGGTGGTGAAGAAGCCCCCAGCTGCAGCCCTAAGTGGGCCGGGTCGCGCTGGCCCTGACCAGCGGTGGGCACCACGTGGGGACCGAGGGCGCGGCGCCACCAGAGGGCGCGCGGCCGCTGCGGGAGGAGACGGGAGGAGCCAGGAGGAGCCAGGAGGAGCGCCGTTCCTGCGGGTCCACTGTGGCCTGCGGGTCAACCCTTCCGTGACCACGCCCGGAGGGCGGTGCCCCCGGTCCCGCCCTGAACTTGGGCGCCGGCTGGCGGAGGCGCACGGGGCCCAGCTGCGCTGCCGGGGGCTTTTGTCCCGGAGGTGCCCGTTGGGCTCCCTAGCCATCTGCAGACACCTCTCCGCCGCCCCAGGCGGCTTCTAACTGGCTCTCTGGTCACTTGCCCGCTTGGCCTTTGGGGAATTGGAAGAAAACCTGGGATAGTGGCTGGCAAGGCGGCTCTTGGAGCGCATTCCCGAGGGTCCGAGGGTCCCGTGTGCCCAGTTCCCTGCACACCCGGGGGGGGGGGGGCGGTGGCTCCATCGGCCTGCAGCACAAGACTTCACTGACTCCTGCTTGACCACCAGTCGGTAGCCAAATGGGAGACCCGGACAGAGAAACCCTCAGGGCCATTTCCGAGGACACCCGCGCGGCCCGGGTGGGCGCCCTGTCTTTGTGCCCCTGGCACCAGTCTAAAAAGACCAAACTTCAGGACCGTGGTTTCTGGGTTGCCGGGAAGACTCTAGGAGGCGGAGCTCTGAATAAGGGCCCTCTAGGAGGAAAGGAAAGGATGGTGGAGGCCCCAGGGAGAAGAGGAAGGCAGGTGGAAGGGGGAGGAAGAGGCCTCCGTCAGGTCCCGCTCTAGCCGAGCCCCTCATACAGGCGGTGTCCCCTCATACAGGCGGTGTCACACCGCACACGCGGGAGGGGATCTGGCAGCTTCTCCTGAGTGCCCGCTGCCCACATTGATGCCCTGGCCTGCCTCAGAGCCCTCCGCCTGACCCTCTCCTCTCCTGATGTCTCTGGACTCCCCTTGCTCAGAGCACCTGTCCTTGTAGACCCTCAGGTGGACCCGGATGGAGGAGGAGTGCCCTCCTACCCTGGTCTCTCCACAAATTCCCCGGCCCACTTCTTGCTAGGCCCCAGTTTCCCCATCTGCCCTGGAGGCTCCCATAATTTCTAAATCCCTTTCCTGCTCTGACTTTTGAGATAGTCAAACTGTCAGGTTTCTCAACCTTCCCTGACTTAGTCACTAAAACCGCCTGGGGACTCTTAAAATATTACAGCCATTCACTGTCCCCGGTAATTGGTCTGTGGCAGGGCAGCCGCAGTAATTTTTAAAAGCTCCCCAGATGGTTCTAATGTGCAGCCAGGGTGAGGAACCTGGGGCATCTGATTCCTGCTAAGAGCTATTTGCATTCTCCCAGGAGACTGGGAAACCGGCAGTCCCAGCTCAGCTTGTCTCTGATGGTGGAGGAAGAATCAGGGCTGCGGGCAAGGGCAGTCCCCCCAGAAGCTCCTGTGCCCACTAAGCCAGCCGCCAGCAGCACTGGGGGATAATGATCAGCCTGGAGCCGTGACAGGGGCTGTTTCCTCTCGCTGCTGCCCCTGAGCCCCTGCCTCTCCCTGCTCCCTGCCTGGCTGTCCCTCCATGCCTTGGCCCCTATCCAGTGCCACCTGTGCTAATGGCTTGGTGGAGGCAGCGGCCACCCGGGATGGCCTTCCAGCTTCGGCCTCTCTCCCAGGCTTCTGTGTTTTCCTAAGATCCCTCCTTCCTCCTCCAAGGCAAGGTCCCTCTCTTCCTCTCTCAGTCCCCAGCCTGAGGTGGCCACCAGAGCTCTCCTCCCTGTGGGCAGGAGGACCGAGTGGCCAAGTCCCAGGAGGGGACATCTCCAACAGTGGCCTTCCATGGGCCACATGCAGAGCATCCTCCTGTTTCCTGGGCCAGAGGCAGGCTCAGACCCTTCCTGGGAACTGTGAGATTCTGCAGCTGTTAGAGGAGACATGGGGAGGTGTGGGGGAAGAGCAGGCCCAAGACAGGGGGACCTGTTTCCTGTTCCAGCTCAGCTATTAACCACCTGGTTGGGGACCTTGAACCCAGCACCTGTCTTTGGGTCTCAGTTTTGCTTTTCCCATAAAATGAGAGGCTCTCGAGTATTATTTTCAATGCTGATTGGCCGACTTCTGTGACTGTCTGAAGTCCATCTGGGGACTTGGATCTGGGGTCCAGAGAGGGCTAACTGACCTTCAGACGAAAGATGGGAGCTGAAATTATTCATTTCCAGATCATCTGAGTACTGCTTACGTCTGAGACTGTGTTGTAGGTGCTGGGCAACCAAGTCCCTCCCTCCACAAACTGACAGGGGGAGATGCTGAGCCCTGGGTTTGGGGGCCTTCAACCATGTCCTCTACGTCCCAGCACAAGGAGGTGTTGGGGGATCTCCAGTCATGGGCTCTGAGGAGACCAGAGAATCGGCAGAGAAGGTGCCCAGTGGCAGGCTGGGTGCAGGGAGGCAGAGGTGCAGGCAGGAGCTCCAAGCTGCCAAGATTCAGAGAGAAGGGACGGCAGGGCCAGAAGCCAGCCCTGAACTGAAGGCTTGAAGGGTTACAACAGGGAAAGGAGAGGAGAGGTCAGGTGAGCTGGGAGGGGTGAGGCGGACAAAGTCATCTGTGGCTCAGCCTGCAGAGTTGGTGGGCAGCATGGCTTCTGTGATTTGTTTCATTAAACGCATGTTTATTTATAAGTGATGATTAGATCTTGCGTAGCTACCCTATTTTTGCAGGCAATTTATTTATACCTTTATTTTATTTATTTATGAGGATCGAACCCAGCACCTCACACATGCTAGGCGAGGGCTTCACCACTGAGCCACAACCCAGCCCTGCAGGCAATTTTAAGCAGCTTTATCAGGTTTTTAGTGGCCATACAATAAGTGCACGTTTCAACTGTACAAAATTGAACGGAATTCTGGTGACATTCTAAGAAACCTTTGCCTGACCTCGGTCACAAACATTTTCTCTTATAGTTCTAGAAATTTTATAGTTTGGGTTTTACATTTAAATCTTGGCACATCTTGAGTTAATGAGTTTTATTTGAGATCCAGGCCTTGGTCCACTTCTCGCACGGGGATATGAGATTGTGCCTTTGTATGTGGTTGAAATTCAGCTGACTACATGTGTGAGGTCTGCTCTGGACTCCCCTGCTCCTCTTGTCCCTGGTCCATCCTTGTCTGAACACTGCTGTCCTGATGACTGACTTCACATTAAGTCCTGATGTCAGATGGTATTAACTTCCTCTCCAACGTTGCTTTGCAAATTCTGGGTCCTTTGTGTTTCTGTGAAGATTTTAGAGTCACTTTGCCAGTTTCTGCAAAGGAGAAAAAACTGGCATTTTCCTTGATGTTGCCCTGAATTCACAGTTAAATTTGGGAATAGCTGACAACATTGTGTCTTCCTGGCTGGGAGGTGTGGCCTCCACTCTGGCCCTTCTCATTTCTCTCCAGAGTCGAATAGTTTCCAGGAGACGGTGAACACACTTTCAGATTTATTCCCATTTCATGATTTTAGATGCTATTATAACACACACACACACACACACACACACACACACACACATATACAGTACTGGGGATTGAACCCAGGGACACTTGACCACTGAGCCACATCCCCAGCCCTTTTTATATATTTTATTTAGAGATAGGGTCTCTCTGAGTTGCTTAGGGCCTTGCTAAGTTGCTGAGGCTGGCTTTGAACTCATTATTCTCCTGCCTCAGCCTCCCAAGCCGCTGGGATTACAGGTGTGCACCTGGTAAATGATATTTTTAATTTCAATCTCCAGTTGTTTGATCTGAATGTACAGAAATGAATTTCTTTTTTGCACATTGATTTTTGAATCCTTCATATCTTGTGCAAGTCTAGCAACGTTTTTGGTGGATTTTAGCAGAATTTCCGCACAGATTGTCAAGTATCTTCATTAAAGACAGCGAGTTAGGTGACGGCCACCACGGATTCACAGACACTAAAATGATGGTCTTTTGTGGGAATATCATTAATGAAAAACTCATTATTTTAGTGTTTATAAAATCTGCAGGCTATTAGCTAACTCATTCCTGGTGCTAGAAATGTGTGTCTTCTATCTTTTTATCCTTTTAAATCTTCTCCAAGAACCAGGTTTTGGTTTCATTAATTTTCTCTATTGCTTTTCTGTTTATTTTTCATTTATTTTTCCTTCTGATTTTATTACTTCCTCCTGCTTTGATGACTACATTAACATGTCTTGTAGTGCAGGTTTGTTGGTGATGAATTATTGCAGCTTTTGTACGTCTAAAACCTCTGTACTTTGCTTTTTTTTTTTTTTTTCAACAAAAAAAGACATTTTCCCTGGGTGAATAATTCTGGGTTGACAGTTCTTTCTTGGCTGTATTTTAATATGAATTCAACATTGATAGTGCTGCGTTGCCTTCTCAACCCCAGCCTGAAGCCTGCAGTGATCATTACACTTGGCTCTTTGTATAGAACGATTTTCCCCTTAGATGTTTTAAAATCTTGCTCCTCATCACTGGATTCAAGCAGCTCAATGTCCTTCCTGCTTCTCTCCGTGTCTGGACTTCGCTAAGCTCGCTGCGTCCAGAATGTACCGTTTTCATCAAATCTGGAAAAGTCTTGCCCATTCCTGTGGACACCCCTCCCTTTGTACAGAGGCTGACAAATGGGAACCGAGAGCACGCGGCTGTGCACAGCGGTCTCCCACACCCCCGCGACAGGGTCGCCGTCCTCCTCTGTATGTGGTGACCGCAGAGACCTGGCTGCCCCAGCGCTGCCCTGCGCCCGGAGACCCCGCCCCTGTCCCACACCTCGCCCTGCCCCGGCCCCGCCCACTGCTGGGGTCCTGGCTGGTCCCACTGGGCGCTGGGCTCCCCGGGTTCATCCTGTCCTTGCAGATGGCCAGGTTTCTTTCTTCTTTAAGGCCAGAAGCCTTTCCGTGACACACCATGCACTGCCCCAGTCACCAGATCCTTAGGGTCGCTACCTGCGGACCACAGTGGGCAATGCTGCAGATCTCTTTATTGGCTCTGCACACGTTCTGGGAAGCTGGGTAGCGGGCTAGCCGTGCCTTTATGTTTGGGGGAACTCCCCTCCGTGTCCCCAGGGGCCTGCTATCTGCATCCCAGCCAGAAGTGAGCAGAGCTCCCCTTTCTTACCACCACCTGGTGTCCCCTCCTCCCTGGGGGGTGACCTTCTTCACAGGTGGCCTTTTTGCTTCTAGTTTGTTGTTCTGGGTTGGGGAGGAAGCCCACAGCCTCACACTTTCTAGAGCGCTGACCTCCGAGCTGCGTCCCCATTCCTCTGGATGTGTCCTCCCATTGGCTTTGACCATCATTGTTCTCATGAGAAATAGGACCTCAGACCCTAGCCCCTGTTTCCCAGATGAGATCAAGGACAGTGCCTGCCTCCCAAGCCCATGGTCACAGAGAGAAGGGGACCTCTTGTGTTAGAGGTAGGCGTGGGCGGTCCCATGTTAAGCTGGCTGCACTCCTTATCCCTTGAGCTGGGCAGGCCTCCTGTGCCTTGGGAGGCTGTGTGTGAGCTGCCATTCCTCCTCATCTCCTTGGTGGCACTGGTTCTATGTATCCCAGAAACATCGGGATTTCCTTTTAAACCCTGATGCTCCACTCCCAGGGTCAGATACCCCACTCTCTGTTCAGCTTCATGTCATGTCAGTGTGTTGAGAGCCA
Source organism: Spermophilus citellus (assembly GCF_964194105.1). Classification (NCBI taxonomy): domain Eukaryota; kingdom Metazoa; phylum Chordata; class Mammalia; order Rodentia; family Sciuridae; genus Spermophilus; species Spermophilus citellus. Next base: position 24,017,212 of record NC_138187.1, on the reverse strand, counting down.
CAGCCAAAGCTCCCTAGCAAACTACCAGTTCATTGGCTCCTCTGCAGGTAAGGCTCATTGGGCTGTTTCCCCCGCCCTTTCAGACCACGGAGCTGCTCATTGGGGGATTCTTTTGGCTCCGCCCACACGACCCAGCCAATGGGCCTCAAGGGCGGGAAGAGTGCGGTTGAGGTGCTCACCTGAAGAGCCGGTGGTGGTAGTTGGGCTCTGAGGGAATTCCTGAAGAGCTCTCCTGGTGCAGTGTGTGTGTGCTCTAAAAATAAAGTTTGTTGCTGCTTAACAAGTGGCTTGTGATTTGTGCCCAGCCAGACTGCAGCATTTGGCGGCCCGCATGGGGAAGACTGAGGGTAAGTGATTAGGTAAACTGCTCACCCCTGAGGGCAGCTCTAGAGGATGGGTAGCCGTTTTAAGATTCTTCTTTCCTTTTGTTTCGCTTTTGTTTTAAGTTGCCTGTCCCTGGAGATGGGTGAGACGGAAGAAAAACCACTCACATCTGAGGAAAAACTATTTGTGTCTGAGGAACAGATAGGGAGAAAGGACGGATGTACATTTCAGGAGGATAGAAAGGCTGTCATAATGAATTTTTGTTCCATTTTTGTTTCATTTTGTCTCGGTTTTGTTTTGCATTATCTTAGTGAGGGGTATCTTTGTCACAGAAATAAGGAATTAAAAATTAGTAAAAAACTGCTGAGGGCCATTACCAAGTAGGAATGACGCATCGAAATTTCCTTGCCAGAGTACCCCATGTTAATTTCGCTGTTGAAAGGTGACCCTACTCAAGGACGAAGGTGGATCCAGGATTAGGGTGTATCCTGCAGTTTGAGGAAGTATAGTATCCCGGTCCTTGGGTTAAGGGCGTTCCCAGTTTAAGACCTTGGGTTTTAGGGAAGTTCGATGTTGAGGATTATTGCTGCTGGAAATAGGGCGTTCCTGCTACCTGAGCTCCCGTTGAGATTCAGAGAGCATTTTGGGAAAAAAGCCTCGTGTAGTAGGTGAATTAGGCGCAGCAGAACTGGGATTGCCCCAGAACGTGTGTAGAGGCCGGTGTGAGTTCGGGAATAAAGATTGCTGTTTGAATCTACAAAGCTGTGTGGTGGCTCGTGATTCTGTGCCCAGCCAAGACTGCGGCATTTGGTGGCCCGTACGGGGAGCGTCTGAAACTTGGAGGTAAGTGTAATTGCTCGCCCCTGAGAATGGGTGACCATTTCAAAAAACAATGTGTTCTTTTTGTGATTTATTTTGTTTTTATTTCAAGTTGCCTGTCCCTAGAAATTTCTCAGGCAAACTGGGAAAAATGGATGGCTCAGGGTTTGAAGTTTGTCAGCCCGGAGAAAGAGAAAATTGATACAGCAAATTTTTATTCAGTTTTTGTTTCATTCAGTTGCGGTTTTGTTCTGTGTTATCTTATTGGGTTGCGTTATCTTTATAGAAGATTAGAAATTAGTAAAAAAAGAAACCGAAAAGGTGTTAAGTAAATTGTTAGAGATTCAGACCATGGAGAAAGACATTTTAGATCAAGCAAAAGAGAAGGTCTCTCGAGCTAGTCAGACAGAGGAAGAAAATTTAAAGGAAAAGGGGTTATTAGGAAAAAGGCCACAACAAGAGGCTGTTACTAACCCCGTTTTATTACCAGAGGGCGTAATTCAACCAACAGCCCCACCGATGGAAACAGCTGAGTGGCCCTCAAACCCCGTAGTTGATAAGTGGGATACTGAGACAGGACCTCAAAGATTAGCATGCCCTGTACTTGAACAGGTAGGAGGGCAGCGAATTCACCATGCTTTAGATTTTAAAACAGTGAAGCAGTTAAAGGAGGCTGTAACAACCTACGGTCCCCAAGCTCCCTTCACGGTAAGCATGGTCGAATCCATTACTAACTTGGACATGACGCCAGCAGATTGGGCTAGCATGTGTAAATCTGTGCTAAATGGAGGACAATATTTGTTATGGAAAGTTGCCAATGAGGAATTTTGCACGGAGACAGCTAGGCAAAATGCAGCAGCCGGTTACCCTCAAAGAAATCTAGATATGCTTTTAGGAAAAGGACCTTATGAGGGTCAACGGCAACAAATTGAATATGATCCTGCTATATATGCACAAATTGCTGCAGATGCAGTTAGGGCATGGAAGACTTTACAAGGACATGGAGATTCACAAGGTCAGCTATCTAAGGTAATACAGAGACCTAATGAACCTTACGCTGACTTTGTAGATAGGCTTATTCAAACAGCCGCCAAAATTTTGGGGGATACAGATCAAGCAATGCCATTAATAAAACAACTTGCTTATGACCAAGCGAATCGTTGCTGCAGAGAGGTTATTAGACCATGGAGACATGAAGGCTTAAATACATATATTAAATTATGTAGAGATATTAATGAACAAGGGCAAGTCTTGGCAGCTGCAGTACAACAGGCTTTAGATGCCAGGCCAGAAACATGCTATAATTGTGAACAAACAGGACATTTTAAAAGGAGTTGCCCTATAAGAGGAGGTTTTAACAAAACTAGAAATCAAAGGAATAGAATACCGGGTATTTGCCCACGATGCCGTAGAGGGAGACATTGGGCTAATGAATGCCGTTCTCAAACCACCATAGAAGGTACTCCGTTATCAAAAAACGGACAAGGATCAGGTATTTACCCACGATATCGTGGAGAAAGGCATCAGGCTTCATTGCCAAAAAACGGACTGAGGGGCCCAATGCTCCGGGGCCCACAACCACAAATATACGGGGCAGTGGAGGAACCCAGCAACACCATCAGGGTGGTGCCCAGGACACATTGTCCATTAAATCCCTCATCAGACAAACCCGAGGGAGCGCAGGGTTGGACATCTGCGCCTCTGCCAGAGCAGTATTAACTCCAGAGATGGGAGTTCAAATCATTCCTACAGGAGTAAAAGGACCTCTTCCCCAAGGAACAGTAGGCTTATTATTGGGACGTAGTTCGTCTACATTAAAAGGACTTATGATAAGTCCTGGGGTAATTGATCCCGATTATGTAGGGGAAATAAAAATTATAGCTAGTTCTCCAGGAGGTATATCAGTAATTTCACCTGGAGATAGAATAGCACAGTTGTTAATAATACCCAGCCTACATAATAAGTTCTCTAGTCATAATGTAGAAAGAGGTTCTAAGGGATTAGGCTCCACAGGTGTAGATTGGGCTATGTTGTCTTTAAATTTAGATTCTCGCCCGATGCTAAAACTAAATATTCAGGGTCATGAATTTAATGGGCTGCTGGACACAGGTGCTGACCTTAGCATCATATCTCGTCGAGAATGGCCAAAACATTGGCCATTACAACAAGCCACTCAAACGCTTCGAGGCCTAGGAGTGGCGACTAATCCCCATAGAAGTTCTATGGTATTAGATTGGAAGGATCCTGAAGGATGTGAAGGAACTATACAGCCATATGTTTTGGATCACCTTCCTATTAATTTATGGGGACGAGATATCCTGGATCAACTAGGTTTGATGTTAACAAATAACATCAATTCTAATGCGCCCACTACTAGGGCTAGACAAGGTGTTAAGAAAGAAAAAAGATTAGGAAAACAAGAACAAGGTTTAGCAGCACCAATTCAATTAGATCAAGGAACAGACAGACATGGGTCAGATTTTCAGAAAGGGCCACTGAGACAATCAAAATTACTTGGAAATCAGAAAGACCAGTGTGGGTTCCTCAGTGGCCCTTGACTAAAGAAAAGATACAAGTAGCCCATGATCTGGTCAAACAACAATTAGCGGAAGGACATTTACAACCTTCCGTATCTCCCCATAATACTCCCATTTTTGTCATCAAAAAGAAATCGGGTAAATGGAGATTATTGCAAGATTTAAGAGCCATTAATAATGAGATGGTTATTATGGGACCTGCTCAATCAGGGATTCCTCAATTGTCTGCTTTACCAAAAACGTGGCATGTTTTAGCCATAGATATTCAAGATTGTTTTTTTTCGATTCCAATTCATCCTGAGGATAGTCCACGTTTTGCATTTACTATCCCTGCATTAAATCATGAAGGTCCTGATGAGAGATATGAGTGGAAAGTACTCCCTCAAGGAATGGCTAACAGTCCAACTATGTGTCAAATCTATGTTAATAAAGCAATCCAGCCACTTAGAAATCAAAATCCTGAACTAAAAATATTTCACTATATGGATGATGTATTATTAGCACATAAAGATAAAAACATATTGCTGGAATGTTATGCCACACTTACGAACTTATTAAAAAATTATAATCTAGAGATAGGAATAGATAAAGTACAATTAAATTTTCCAATTAATTATTTAGGAGTTCTATTATCCTCAACCATGGTCCGTCCACCGAAAATTCAAATACGAGTAGATCAACTCAAATCACTCAACGATTTTCAAAAGTTATTGGGAGACATAAATTGGATAAGGCCTTATCTAGGCATACCAACAGGAGAGTTGGTACCTTTATTTGATATTCTAAAGGGTCCATCAGATCCAAATTCACCCCGAATGTTAACTCCTAAAGCTAGAAAGGCATTAAAAATTATTGAAACATATATGGAAAATATGCATCTAGATAGAATTGATATAAGTTTGCCTTTATTATTTATTGTACTACCAACAAAAAATATTCCTACAGGAGTATTTTGGCAAGAAGGTCCATTATTGTGGATACATTTATCTTATTCTCCTAACACTATTCTTACTAGGTATCCTGAGGCTGTAGGACAATTAATACTCAAAGGAATAAGAGCAGCAAAGGGAGTGTTTGGAATTTCTCCCAATAAAATTATTACTCCATATACTATGGATCAAATTGATGAGTTAGCTAACGAGTTAAATACTTGGGCATTAATCATGTGTAAATCTAATGTTTCATTTGATAATCATTTGCCATCGAATCCTTTGTTGTCTTTTTGGTCTAAGCATCCTGTAGTTTTTCCTAAAATGACAAGGAAAACACCTATCATGAATGCTCCAAATATATTCACTGATGGGTCTAATAATGGTACAGCAGCCGTAGTTACCCCTGATCAAACTTTTACATTTTTAGTACCCAAACAATCAGCTCAAAAGGTAGAGCTTAATGCAGTTTTACAAGCTTTTGTGATGTTCAAAGATTCTGTATTTAATTTATTTTCTGATAGTCAATATATAGTTAATGCTATTAATTCCCTTGAAGATGCTGGTAGGATTTCCCCTTCCTCTACTGCTTTTTCTTTGTTTTCCACTATACAAAGTCTAATATGGGACAGAAAAGATCCATTCTTTATAGGACATATTAGGGCACATACAGGATTGCCTGGAACCCTTAGTTTGGGCAATGATTTAGCAGATAAAACTACACATGACGTACATATTTTCTCTACATTAGAAGAAGCTACAAATTTTCATAAAAGGTTTCATGTTAATGCTAATACTTTACAAAAGCATTTTTAAATAACTAAGGAATAAGCCAGGCATATAATAAAACAATGTCAAAATTGTGTGACCTTTTTACCACAAGTTAATCTTGGAGTCAATCCTAGAGGACTGATACCTAACCATATTTGGCAGATGGACGTCACACACTTGCCAGAATTTGGAAAATTAAAATATTTACATGTTACAGTTGATACTTCTTCTGGATTTTTGATGGGTTCCCTTCATGCCGGAGAAAAAACCAAAGATGTTATAGCTCATTGCTTACAAAATTTTGCCACTGTGGGTGTTCCTAAACAGTTAAAAACTGATAACGGTCCTGGTTATACTTCTGCCTCTTTTAAACAATTTTGCTCATCATTTGGTATTACTCATATAACAGGAATCCCATACAATCCACAGGGACAAGGCATAGTTGAAAGAGCTCATCAAACTATTAAAATGTACTTATTAAAGCAAAAAGAGGGAATTGGGAAGGGGTATATATCCCCCAAAGATAAACTTAAAATAACCCTTTTTACTCTAAATTTTTAAAATTTGGATTCATCAGGGCTTAGTGCTGCGGAAAGGCATATGTGTCCAAAAAATGTACATAAGCCCAAGGTACTTTGGAAGGATATTCTAACAGGACAATGGAAAGTTCCTGACCCAGTGATTGTCTGGAGTCGGAGGTCCGTTGGTGTGTTTCCACAGGGAGAACAGCAGCCGATTTGGATTCCAGAGAGATTAACTAAAGCAATTTCTACAGACCAAAAAGAAGATGATTTGGCTCAAATCCATAACAGCTGATATCCAGAACTCCAGTTTGGCTATCCTTACATCTGCGACAGTGGTCTCCCACACCTGGAGGCTAATGAAACCAGGATGCTTTTTTCAATATCTATTTTATTATTGCCCTTTCCCACATCATGAAGTTCTATTTTGTTTTTTGAGCTCATTCAGACCTAGGTTAATGTTTTGCTGATCAGTTCTATTTTTTGACTATGGAGTTTTTAAACATTGTAATGGAGATTTCACGTGTAAAAAGTTACAAGGCCTTTACTATTATGTTATGTGTTGTATGTATTATGTGTGCACACTTGTGTTTTGTGTTGTATGTTTGTATGTGCGTATGTCCGTATATCATATATGATGAGTGCTCATGAAAAAATGGATCCAAATATTTTTTTTCTTATTCACGTGACTTAAATGGTTTAATTTAAATTGGGTAAACAGCTGTTGAGGATTGTTTTAATATGTGAACAAAAAAGGAGGATAACAGATCTGTTTGTTTACTTTCACCTTTCCTTTTCATTATATTTAATAATTCTGTTCAGGATAATGTAAATTGTTTAGAAAATTGTTTTCTTTTAGTGCCTGCTGGAATGTTACATAATTTTTTCTTTAGCCATTATTGCCAGAATTCCTATCTTCTTCCCAGTGCCAGTGAAGACAAAGATAAAACCAAACTACAGCTTCTGCAATAGCTATCACTGAACTGCTTGCAGAACTTGCCTGGACTATCTATCACTTGTTTGCATTGTGAACCATCTGTTGGTGGTAGTGCTAATGGTGTAATCGGTGGTACAATTTTTCCAGGGAGCCGTCAATTGGCTTGGTGTATCCTCCTCCCTTCTGCTTGTGATGGTCATTCAGCTAAAATTTGGGGGCCAACAGAGGTGAGGCAAAGAACCTCACCCCCACACTGGTACAAAGGCCTACCCACAGGTGAGGCTGTATGCTGGACTGGTAGTCAATGACGGGTAAGATCCAATTGCAATAGTACCAACCTAAGACAGGAGGCTGACGCCTTGAGGTCAGCTCATCCGATGATGGGTAAGGACCATATGTAGTATTGGACAACCTAAGCCACATGCTTGTTGTTTAATTAAACAGAGAGGGGGAGATGTTGAGAGCCACAGCTGAAGCGGCCCCAGCAAACTTCCAGCTTATTGGCTTACAGCGGCCCCAGCAAACTTCCAGCGATTGGCTCCTTTGCGGTGACGCTCATTGGGCTATTTCCCCACCCTTTCAGACCACGGAGCTGCTCATTGGGGGATTCTTTTGGCTCCGCCCACACGACCCAGCCAATCGGCCTCAAGGGCGGGAAGAGTGCCGGTTGAGGTGCTCACCTGAAGAGCCGGTGGTGGTAGTTGGGCTCTGAGGGAATTGCTGAAGAGCTCGTGTGGTGCCCAGCCAGACCGCGGCATCAGTGGACATGGGAGAGGACATGAGGCCTTCTTTTCACATTGCTTTGTCTTTTCCAGTAGCCTTTACATCACCGACAGGGAGAAAGTGACCCCTGGTAGGGAACAGATGGTTCCCTGGGGTAGCTGTCCCTCCATGCTTCATGGAGGGAAGGGCCAGGTACTGACCCCAGGGGTACGGGGATCTCTTGTAGCTCAGCTAGAATCCTGGGAAACCAAAGCCAGCGTGAGCCCGATGCCCGCTGTGGCGGGAGGGCCTCTGATCTCGAATCGCGTTGCCCTGAGGGCTTCCGTATGGACAAGTGGAGCGGCTGACCCTCGGGTCTGTTAGTGTGGCCTCCTGCAGTTGTGTTTGAGCATGGCGAGGACACTGGCAGCACGGCTGGGCGCTCAGACCATCTCAGGCCTCGAGCTCACCACAGCCACTCACTGACGAGATTCTGCTTTTTTTCATCTCTGGAAGGAAGCTGAAAGCATATTTTATTCTGAAGCCACAAAGAACGTTCCCTGGATGATGTGGGTCTTGGCTTGGTCCTTCTCAGGCTCTCCCCTTGTGGGCGTCCACCTGGGACTGATTAATTACCCTGCCACTGTCCCCCATCCAAACCAGCAGTGGGCAGAGGTTGCTGCAGGGAGCAGCGAGGTTTTCTAGAAATCACAGGGACAGTCAAGTGACAGAAGAGAACCCGAGGGTCCACCTGGACTCCAGCCCTCAGGTTTCCAGGAAGTCACTTAGAAAACCCGTGTTTGGCAATGAACCTGCTAAGCCACCCAGCTGAGGCCAGAACTGAGGTCAGAGTCCACACTGTGTGTGTGGTCAGTGGAAGGCTGTGGCCGAGTTACTGGCCACCCTGTGCAGAGGTGCCCCCGATGAAAGGGACACAGTGAGTCTGCACCAGGCAGCCACACGGAGCCCAGGTGCGCAGCTCCCAGGGCTATTGTGGCCACAGCACAGACTTCCCACAACAGGCTGCAGCTCTCCCTTGTGCCACAAGGGGGAGGAGGAGGAAGAAGTGGAGGGACAGGGCTGGCCATTCCTTTGCGGCCCTTTCCCCCAGCGTCCAGAGGGCAGGCGGAGCATCTGGCCAGTTGCTTTTCTGCACCAAAGCCACTTGGTCAGCCCAGCCAGCTCTCTCTAGCTGCGTACCTGAGGCACCCGCAGGCCCCAAAGTCAGGAGCTAACCTACACTCAAAGTCCCCATCTGTTCAAACCAGAAGCCTAGATATGTGCTGGACCTCTCCTCCCACCAAGCCACAGCCCCAGCCAGTCGCCAGGTCCCCTGACCCTCCGACTCTCCTGGGTCTGTCCTCTTCCCTTGGCTCCACTCTCAGGTTTTGAGTTCCAACCCGAATCGTTTCTCCCTGGATTAATGTGAAGTCGTTAGCCACGTGTGCCATGCCCCTGGGCCTCAGCTGGGAGTACACTTCCTGTCCCCAGGAGCTGTCTGTGTCTGGCTGTCTGTCCTGCTGAATTCTATGCATAATCCGACTAGGCCAGGGGGTGTCCGGATCAAGCATGATTTGGGGGTCTGTCTGGAGGTTGTTTTGGAATTAGCATTTGGATTGGTGGATTCAGGGGAGCCAACTGCTCTCTCCACTGTGGGTGAGCACCGTGCAGTCCACTGAGGTCAACAGCAGCAGCACGTGGCCCCTGTCCCTTAGCTCCCGCCCAGGCCGAGCTCACGCCCCTCACCTTAGCCTCTCTGGTCCTCATGGGGAGACTTGAGCCATCAACTCCCCTGTCTTCGGGTCTTTGAAAGCAGACTGGAATTGTGCCACTGGCCTCCAGGTGGCGGGCAGCAGATCTTGGACTCTCTGGCCTCCATGTTGGTGTGGCCAATTCTCAAGGTGAATCTCCTTTCTGTGGATATTTACGTGTGAGGAGGGAGCTGTGTGGGACCTTGGCAGGGCTCACCCAGCCCAGCCTGGGAGGGACGCGCTGAGGCCAGGAAGACCTCAGGCCCAGCAGGGGACGGGCACCGGGCTTACAGGGAGGGTGGGGACTGTCTCAGCCAGAGGACCCAGCCCTGACCCGGCCGGTGGACCCCTCTAGGAGCACCTGAGAGACCACCTCTCAGCCTGGCTCATCACAGGGGCTGGGGCGAGCCTCACCTGCCAGAGGAGCCAAAATACAGACACTCAAGCACAGTGCTCCTGCATAACCTGGTGACTCAGGGTGGAGATGGGAGAGGAAGTGTGTGGCGGTGAGAGGGAGAGCCCAGGACCCTGGGCCAGTGGGGGATTCTGTACTTGGGCATTGCGAGGCTTCTGGGTTTATTTATTTATTTAGCAAACATTTATCAAGTGCCCACCTGTGCCCAGCAGGGCCCCGTGCTGGGAGCACCCTCCTGACCCACAGGGCTCCATGTGGGAGCACCCTCCTGTGCCCAGCAGGGCCCAGAGCTAGGAACACTAATGGGCAGGGTGAGCTACTGAATGCTGGGGAAGCCCAGATCGGCCACTGGTCCAGGCTGTCTGTCCATCGACGTCCCAGATGGAGGCTGTGCTGGGCCCACCTCAGCAGCACGGTGCTGTATCTTCCCTTACACCATGGCACCATGGACACTCCCAGTGCCCACACCGCCTCACTAGACGGACACTCCGTCCTTGACAGCTGGTGGAGGGTAGCAGGTAGACTAGAAGCACCCACCCATGAAGACCCTGGACCATGGAGGCCAGACAGAAGGCCAGCAGGATCCTCCTCTGAGAGGCCTGGAGAGCCGGGCTGCAGGAAGCTCCCGCAAGGTCCTTGTCAGGAGGGTGGCCGTGCCTGGTGTGCCCGGCCAGTGGCGAGGACACTGGCAGCAGGGCCCCAGCAAACTTCCAGCTGATTGGCTCCTCTATGGTGACGCTCATTGGGCTGTTTCCTCGCCCTTTCAGACCACTGAGCTGCTCATTGGGGGATTCTTTTGGCTCCGCCCACATGACCCAGCCAATCGGCCTTAAGGGCAGGTTCAACTGCAGGTGCCTGGTGCTGCAAGGTGATGGGGACTGAGGAGGGGCTAGGCCAATGGGGATTCTGCTTCACGAGGGCTGGCGCAGCTCCGGGAGAGCAGGATTATCACCGCAGAGCAGGGCTGTCACCAGAGAGCAGAATTGTCACAAATTGGATCAGCTTCTCTTCTTCCTCTCTCGTTCCTCCCACAACATGGGTCTCTTCCACATAGACTGCCTCCCACCTTTCCTCCATGCCTGGGGCAGCACAAGGCCAGTGGCTGAGTAGATGCTAGCCCTAGTCTCCTGGGCTCCAGAACTGTGAGCTAAATAAACCTCTTTTCTTAATAATTTACACAGCCTCAGCTTTTCTGTTACAGCAACAGAAAATGGACTAAAGCCAGGGCGTTCTCTCTGAGGCCCCTGGGGAGAAACGGGGAGCCTGCAGCTGCCCTGCCCCACACTCAGGAGGCCCAGGCATCTGGCGTCTCATGGGAATTCTTGCTGTTTTTCCTATTTTGAGGCTACATTTGGACACTTGACCACTGAGCCACATCCCCAGCCCTTTATATTTATTCTGAGACAGGGTCTTGCTATGTTTCTTAGGGGCTCACTAAATGGCTGAGACTGGCCTCCAACTTGCAATTCTTCTGCCTCAGCCTCCCCAGTCGCTGGGATTCCAAGCCTGTGTGTGCTCACTTTCAATGAAAGCTTTGTTGACATAAACTCCATGCCTTACAGCACACACCTTCTCTGTGCCTGTGTCTAGGTTGACCTTGGGGAAGAAGAGGAGAGTCATCTCCCTCCCTTTGCTCCCCAGGGAAGCCAGGCTTTGACCCTGGAGGGGCAGAAGGGAAGGTGGTTTGGGAGCTTCCCATCGTGAGCCAGCAGCCGCCCCTGGAAGGGAAGGCCAGGGCCCCCGAAGCCCCTCCTGGGACTCTGCTGCTGTGTGTCAGGAAGGTGGGCTACAGCTGCAGGTGATGGTGGCCTGCACAGGCTGGCAGGTGATACTTGCTGAGGTGGAGGAGCTGGGAGGTTTGCGAGCGTCCACCCAGGGAATGGCGAGGTTCTGATCCCAGCCCTCCTACCTCAGGCGGGTGCTGAGTTCATATTCCTCCTCCCTGATCCCCAGGGGACGTCCTCAAGTGACTCCCAGCTCTCCCGTCCTCTGAGGTCCTAGTGCAGTAGGTCTGGGGGGAGCCCCCGGCTTCTCCATGTTTACCAAGCAGCCCGTGATTCCAATAGTGGCCGTATCGTGTGTGAACTCTGAAGTCATCACTTGGAGAAAACTGCTCCGGCCTTTGGTTCTCAAACTGGAGGTGCACCAGGACCAACCGGGGGGCGGGGGTATCACTGTACCCACCCCAGATTTCTGATTGATGGCTTAGACTGTGCACTAGCCAGTCCAGGAAACAGTGCAGGGATCACTCCTGGAGTCTGTTTGCTCAGAGGACAGGTCTGTCTCCCCAGAAACCATCCCAGCTGGGAAGAGGAGGTGCTCACTGCCTGTTCTTAGCCCCATCGGCCTTGAGAATCACTGCTGGGCTCTGAGCACCCCTCGCGCCTGCGTCCCAGGCTGAGGGAATCATCCCAGAAGAAGGAGATATTTGGGGAAGGGACTGAAGTGGGCTTTTTTAAAAGGCAGCTCCCATGGGCTGGGAACCCCCACCCGGGAGAGGTCTTGGGGGCTCAGCCAACTCCCAACTCCCTTGAAAGTAGAGAAGAAAGACGGGCAGGGGAGGAGGAGAAAGGTACAAGAGCCAAGGTGGCTCTGTGCCACCCGGCCCTGGGGCACAGCCCTGGAACTTCCTATAATTAGCACCCACAACTTTCTCCCTGGCCCTAGGAGACTCAGAAATGAGAGCAGGATCCTGTCCAGGAGTGGACAGAGCTCTATGACTGATGGCAGAAGACCACCCAGGCCAGGAGAGGCTTTGGGTCACAGGGTGCCACATAGCCCCCAGTTCCGGATGCCAGGACCTGGGGGGTGAAAGCCAGGGACACTGGAGCTGAGCTGTCTCCTCTGCTCAGAGCATTGCCCAGTGAGGGAAGCCCAGGTGTGTTGGCCAGTAAGACCAGGGTACACGAGACAGGCCTGGAACGTGGCCTCAGGACCTGTGGCAGCCCAGGTACCGATCCTTGGGTCCTCTAGCCACGCTCTTTGCTTCAAGTGGACCCTGCAGATGAGGCGGAAGATGTCACTGGTATGGCCATCTAACCGTGCACATGGCTAGCCACGGACAAATATTTGTCTGAAAGAGAAGCTTTGAAATACATCCCCTTCCAGTACTGAAAACCCCACCGGGACTCCAGGGTGTATTTCCACCCGGGGGCTCTTTCTTTCTCCATGGATATTAATTCCAGTTTGAGTCTTCAGGCTACATTGTCACTGGCTCTGTGTGGGGGTCAGGGACCCTGAGCTTTGTTATCTGTCCCCAGTGAGCTGTTTGTTATGCAGGAAACTCCTGGGATAAGTATCCCAGGACAATGAATATTCATGGCCAAGTAAGTATTCAGTTATAATAAAAAGTCTTAAAATGTAGATCAGAGAGGATAAAATCTAAGTCATTATCTCACCGGGATTCACCAGACGCCCCTGTTAACAGAGAGAAAAACATAAAGAAAAATGCGCTTTAAGCCTAGAACACTCTAATTTTAGAACTTTTAAACAATAACAAATGCTGAGTGATTCCACCTCCGAAGCTGCCCCCGAGGAGATGTGTTCATCTTCATCACTGGGACAAGATACCTGGGAAAATCAACTCAGAGGGAGCGAGACTGGTTCTGGCTCACGGTTTCAGAGCTTGCAGTAGGTGGCCGGCTGGCTCAGCTGCTCCTGGGCCTGAAGTGAGGAGAGCATCCTGGCCGAAGGGTGTGACCAAGGGAAACGCCTCCAATCACTCACTCCCACGGAGCCACCCTCTTCAACTAGATCCCGCCACCCACAGGGTCCACCACCTTCCAACAACACCATCCCACATTACCCCCTGAGGAGCTCAGAGCCAGTCACCTCCCAAAAGCTCCTGAACACTGCTGCCCGGGAACCGAGCCTTCAGTGTGCCAGCCTTGAGGGATGCCCCAGATCCTGACCGCAGCAGGAGGTATATATAAAGCAACCTTGAAAGCAGGGGACCATAGTGGACCCGGGAGATCTCAGAGTGTGAACTAAGGATAAGACCTGTTGAAAACCTGGTTAAGGCCACTTCTTCACTTGTAGGTGCCCTTGGTTTCCTTATCTATACAAGGGAGCAGTGTCCCTTTCTGTCTTCAAGAAGCTCAAATAGCATTAAAAATTCCAAAGGCTTAAGTGGAAGCCCTGCAGAGCCCGAATGCTAATGTCGGGAGGAATTTGGCAAATGAATCCCAAGAGGAAGATGCCATTTGCTCCAGTGTCTGCAAAGTCTTCTTGATGCTGGCCTCTGTTCCCAGCCCGGAGACCGTGCCCAGTCTCACCATATGCTCCGGGGCAGCTGATTTCCCCCTTGTCAATCATTCCTCTTCAAAGCTCCTCCACAAAAGGGGCCCCTCCCCAGTTGCTGCTTACCTGCTGCTTCTTGGTGGCACTGAACCCTCATCCGAACAGATCTGGCGGCCCTTCAGGGCCACAGGAACAACTCTCATGACCCATTTGCAAATCCAAGCACAGATAAAGAACTGAATCGCTCATCAAAAGAAAAAAAAACTTTTATTTGTTTTTTTTTTCTATTGCATAAATAATGGTAAATTAGACTCTTTTTATACAGATTATATATTTACAGACAAGTTTCGTTAGAGAAAACATCTGGTAAATATGGCAGTCAGTTTTCCTTTATACACTAATTAGATAACATATTAATAATATATACTTCATTTGATCCATAAGTTGCATGCCAAGTTAATTTATATTAATATTTACATTTTATATAAAGATCTTCTTTTGACTAATCTGCTGACTAATCACTCGATAGCAGAAACCATCGACTAACACTGAATAAAAAAAGAAACAAAGGACTGTGGTGAGGTAATGGGGAGGCTGCGATCCGGGCGTCGGTCTCAGAGGCCCTCTGGACACAGAGCTCCGGGCTCCCGCACCTGGTCCTTCTGTGCTCCTCTTGTGCCCAGCGTGCTGGTGGCCAGGGCGCCAGCCATCTCTACTGTGCTTTGATAAACGACTAGTGTCTCAAGTCTAATGACCTTGGGATCCTGTGGCCCCACCCCCACCCACAGAGGAGCATTTGCCTGCTCCCTGCCCCACCAGACCCTCTGGGTGGGGTCCCCCTCCCAGGGCACTGTCTGTGAGTCCTTGGAGAAAGCATTTCTGCACTCAGAATCTGGGAAGGAATCAAACCCCGCCAAGAAGCCACTGCAGAACCCATAAATCCTTATCTTCATACAAAAAAAAGAGACCATTTCTGGGTTCTCCATGGAGAGCTGAGACTCTGCTCTGCACATTTCTGCCTGGAGCTAGGAGGATCCCTCCTGGGCCAGTCTGGGCTCTCAGGGGAAGGACAGCAGGGCTTGGCATGAGGACAATGCTGGGACCTCCTCCTGCTTCAGGAAGTGGGATGTGGGACAGGATCTTGGGAGGAGACCTTGGCACAGGGCAGAAGGGCCAGAGACCCTCAGGGTCCTGCTGCTGCTGCTCCTGGGGCCTGCCACGCGTCCCCGTGATGGTCACAGCCACAGCAGGCTCCCAGCTCAGTGCACAGCTACCGCCACAGGACCACTGCAGGCATGGACCCCAGGACTGTTGATCTGATCTACTTCCTGACAATCCCCAGGGCTTGCGACACTGCCTTCTGCAGTACTACAGGTAACTACAAACCACCATCACGTGCTCCAGTGGCCTGAAGGACAGGAAAGGACAATGGCTGGAGATCATGCCCCATGTCCACAGCCTCAGTGAGGCAGCCTCTGATGCAGAGCTGAGCGACCTTTCTTGGAATCTGGTTTTGTTCGCCCCCCCCCCCCCACTGCTCACGAGTCACCAGGCTCACCTAGCTGGGGTGGGGAGACGGAACCATGGCTCTCACCCTGCTAAGGGCAGGACTAGAGCCCGTCCTTAGGGGACACGCAGCACCTCTCGCCTGTGTGGCACCCACCAGGGGTGCTGCTTCCTTTACAGACAGTAGACACCGCACGGGAGGCTCTGTCACAGCGGCCTCATGGACTTGGGAAGACCCTCACAGCAGCAGCCACTCACCTGCCTTTCACATCAAGTAGAATGTCCCCAGGGGAGGACTTTTCAGGGTGGCCTGTCTTCTGGCTTCAGAGATGAGGAACCTGAGGCCAAGGACAGCAGCCACTCAAATCACTTGGCTACTGGGGGAGGGGCGGTCTCCTTGGTCTCCCACCTGCCAGTACTGGCTCCTCTCCAGGGCTTCTGCCTTCCTGGCCACCATCCAGTGGGTCCAGGAAGACATGTTCTGAGCTTGGCAGGTGCCTGCGACCTCCCCGGCAAGGTGAACCACCAGCCTCCTCTTGAATGCACAGGGCATGTCATTTGGATCAGGCTGATGGGCAGCCACACGGCACTCTATCCCCCATATGTTCTCAAAGTAGGCCAGGAACTCAGGGACAATGCTCAGAGCATCTGAGCCTTCAAAACCCTTCTCTCAGGCCCGGGGAGAGGGCGGCACCGCAACTGAATTTCACATTCCCAGAATGTTCCTTCCTCAGCCTGCTTTTCCCACCCTGGACAATCCCAGTCTCAACCCCCTTTGCACCTGAACAACTGTGGAGAGTGTGAGAAGCCTGGTTTGAAAGCCAGCCTGTCACCCAGCATAGGGGCAGGTGCAGGGGACCACACAGGTGTCCAGGAACAGAGGATGGTCTTCCTGAGACTGTATACACCTGATTATTGGTGGCATAATGAACCAAGACAATTTTGCCTCAAAGACTTTTTTTCCCACGTCCCTTGAGACCATGTAAAGAGGAACCTAAACCAATATCGAGGAGAAACCATCCCTGTTAAAATGACTATGTGCATCAGCAAAGAGCACAGGACATTAGGGAAAGTGCTTAGCTGGCTGGTACACTGCCCTTGCTCCTCCAAACCAACTGTCGTGCCAAGGCCACGTGGCCGAGGACAGTCCCCTGAGTGACTTGGTCAAAGTAAATATGGAGTGATGCTGAGCAGTTCTGACACCTAAATTATCCTGGGGACAGGCTTTGAAGGGCACCAGGTCCACCGCTCTTTTGCCATCACTATAAATAATTGAAATTGAAACCCCGGCTGCGGGATCATGATTCTCCTCTATTTCTGATGGACTCTTCCCTGGCGGGGAGCTGAGCCCTCGGTGGAGAGGGAGATGGCTATGGCAAGGCTCAGCCCTGTGGGCATCGCCGAAGAGGCCCATGAAACCTTCTGATCTGGGGTCATTTCAGAAGATGTTCTCCAGGGAAGGCGGATCACGCAGCCCGAGTCTAGAAGCATAATCTCAGTTCGTCCGCCACACCATGGCCTTGTACTAAAAGGACCCCCCTGGAAGGAGGGTCCAGACCCTCTCTGCATCTCAGGGGAGCAGGGCAACAGCAATATGAGTGCCAGGGCCTGCACAGCAACCCTGCGGTAGGGGGACCCAGTGTGGTTGGAGGGCTCTGGTCGGGAGGAGCGGTGCTCAGCAGCCTCTGAGGTTGGTGAGCCAGACATCAGCCCAAGAGGAGCTCCCCCAGGCAAGCAGCGGCATAGTGCCAGGCCAGCCCAGCCCAGGGAGTGCCCTCGAGGGCCTCATGGCCACCCTCTGGCTGTGTCCTCATATGACCCCAGGGAGGCCTCTAGCTCAGGTTAAGAACAATGTGCAAAATTCTCCTTGACTTATGACCTGAGTCTGCCTTGTGCCCAGCAGGAGGCATTTGGAATAAGATGACCTTCTCCTCTCCCAGCTCTCAGGGGAAGCATACCACACTGTGATCCAGGGGAGGGGTGCTGGGAGGAGCGCGCCTATCAAAATGAGCTGCCCATCTTCCACGAGGTGCTTTGGACAAGGAGATAGCATTCACCATGGGACACTGGAGACAGGAGCAGGTAAAGAGGAAGACAACCCCTCAGGCACCACTTGGTCTCTGCCATGCAATACCCAGGAACCTCTGTGGCCCCTGGGCATGCCTGAGACCACATCTCCACCTCAGCTCACTCCAGTTCACATGTTCTGCCAGGAGAACTTCTCACCAGGCAAACAGATGCTTTTCAAGATTGGAGGCTTAAAATATATATTTTTTTCCTTCCAGATGATATTTTTGCCTGGATTTAGGGATTCTTGCTCTGGGAGGCAGGGTGGAGGGGAGAGGTGGGGGAGGGGATGCTGCCACCAGCTTCTGGGTGGCTCCTTTTCTCCTGAGTAAATGGAAGAACAAGTCCAAACACAAGAGGAAAAGGCAGAGGAACCACCCAGATTCTTGGAGGGCAGTGTTCCCTCCTGGCAGGATAGGGGACACAAGCAGCCAGGCTGCCATCAGGTGGAACACGAGTTCTTTAAGAAAACAGTCCCTATTTTTGTGTGCCATGGCAAACTCTGGGCTGAATGCAAGGGTTGCCATGGCGACACCCCTTTCCTTCTCCTTACGGATAGTCACGTGGGACCCACACACATTCTGGAAGCCACTGCTAGCAGCTCCAATGCTGAATCCTGTTGGGGGCTCTGTCTGCACCTGGAATGGTGAGAGACAGTTTCTTTGGGGGCTAGGGGACCAGGTCCACTTCTCTCTCTCTCATAGGTAAAAAGCCTTCCTGATGGTCATCTGCATGGTGAGGGTGGGGGAGGATGGTCACCCGTTCTTGTAGCCAGCATGAGTCAAGCTGGGTTTGCCGAGCGTTCAGCCACCCATGGCTACCAGCCCTGGTCCCTGAGTCCTACATCTCGTCTCCTACAGGATAGTGGCTCTTTCCTCTAGAGGAAGTTCCTGTAGAGGTCACCTCCAGTGGAGGCCCACAGGGCCCTCCTGGGGCATAGGGGACAGCACCTTCTGGAACCTTCAGCTGTGAACCCCATGGCTGCTGTGATGAGGAGGCTGACTAGCAGAGCCCTGGCACAGCTACTGTGTGAGCAGGGCTGGGAATGGGGCTGCCTGCTAGTCCAGGTCTACTAAGACAGACCGTCCAGGCAAAGCAGCGAGGGCTCAAGTCCTGGTGACAAACTTAGAGCCCCCAGAGTCTAAGGAATGCCTACTAGCTCAGGAGGCTTCCACACACAACAGCCCTCAGCCCCGGTGCCGCGTGCTAGGGTG
Organism: Spermophilus citellus; assembly: GCF_964194105.1. Taxonomy (NCBI): domain Eukaryota; kingdom Metazoa; phylum Chordata; class Mammalia; order Rodentia; family Sciuridae; genus Spermophilus; species Spermophilus citellus. The sequence continues at coordinate 23,998,480 of NC_138187.1, read as the reverse complement.
ACCTCCAGGCAGTCAGGAGAACGCTGGCTTCCCTCCCTCCCCTCCCCATAGCAACACCCAGCAGGACACATGCTCCTGGATTCTCTCTGGCTGGATTCCAGACCCCTGAGAGTGAGCAAGGGGTCCTTTAAGGGAAAGGTTGCTCGGGCTCTGCAGGGAACAGGCGCTGGTGCCCCCCAGAGCAGCTCTAGATGCTTGTCTTGTACTGCATCTCACCTCCTGCCAAAAAATCAAACCCGGCCTCCCTTGAGGTCGACACTCTCCAGGGGAGGCAGGAAAGGACCTGCTGCGTGCCACCTAGCCACCCAGCCTCGGAGGCCACCATGCAACCCCTTCTCATGGGGTAGGGTCCTCAGAGGACCATCCCTAGGTTCCTACCTAGTCCAGCCTCTGTTCCCAGAAGGGTGTGTTTTAGGGCTTCAAGATCAGCAAAAGATAGGGAAAGGTGTCCCTACCAGACCTGCAGTGCCCTCCTGCCCATGCCCAGCTGGGGAGGGGAGTGCCCTGGGAAGGAGCTATGGAGGAAGTTGGATCAGCTTCAGCATTTGGACCTGTGGTATCCTAAGGGGACTGCAGTCCTCAGCCAAGGGGAGGGACAGAAAGGCAGGGGTGCTGTGGGCATGGGGCGGGGCTTGGCAGGGCAGTGGCAAGCAGGCTGCTGCCCTTAGCCCGGCCTGGATGTGCCAGATGCCAAGGAGTTTGACGAGGACGTCACCCCCTGGGCTCCTGGGAGCTTAGATCTGCTCCCTCTTTCTATGGCTCAAACCCTAGTGTGACTTGTGCTCATTGTGAATGTGCAGCTCTCCGCGGTGCGAGGGTTTCTACAGCCGCCCCACGGTGCAGAGCTGAGTCGGACAAAGACCCTAGTGGAGACCTTGGGTGCTCCACATCTAAGAAGGCAGCAGGGAGAAAGCAGAGGGAAGGCCCGGGGGACACGGGCGGCACCACAGCACCCACCCCTGCCTTGGGAGAGGGGACACCCTGCCCCAGTCCTGGAGGGAAGGGGACCGGAGCTGGTGCCCTGGAGCCAGACAATTGCATTACAGAAATACAGACCTGAGCCGGAAACATACACAGGGACAGCACGTCCAGGGCCACTGGCCACTCTGACCACAAGCTGGAGCTGACAGAGGTGGCTGGGAGGGTGCCCACCTGACCATTGGGGTCAGGTCCCTTCCCAGCAGAAGTGCTCTGCAGGCAGGAGTGAATGCCTGCTGCAGTGGCCAAGCGCACCAACGTGTTCGTGTGAATTAGTTGCGAGTCTGAAAGCCAGGATGTCCGTGGCTCCCTCTGCCCATCATCCTGCTTAGGATCAGATTTCTCTTCTTTAGCTGGGGAAGACTTAATGAAGCAAGTTGAAGATGAGGACAGGAAAGATGCAGGTGACCTGAACCTACAGAGGGGTCTAGCCTGGGAACCTGGAGGGGCTGCTACGCCAGACACCGAGGGTGGGGGCTGCGAGGCCTCTGCACCAGTCTCCTCTCTTCCCTCCCGGTGTTGGCCTTGCCCCTGCCAAGAAGCAGGGGTGAGTGTGGGGGGGAGGACGAGATTACGTGGACAAGGGGCCAGGAGAGCCTTGCACGGGAAGCAGCCGTCCCTGTCCGAACGTCCAGGTGTTGAGATGCCCGTAATTCGTGGTTCTTTTTCTCAGCTCAGGCGTCAAAGCTGGGATCAGGGCTCTCTGCAGATTCCAAAATGCTGGTGCGGGGTGGGCTCTAGGAACAGAAGGCCAAGTGCCACGGAAACCGATGAGAGCGCCCAGCTCTCCCCACGTCCTGTAGGAAAGGCAGTAGGAACGGAAGCAGGGGGGTGCAGCGGCGGCCGCTAGGGCTGCACCCTGTCAATGGCTTTCCCCTCACGCCTTGGGGGGGTCTCCACGGGTGGAGAGAGGAACCAGGGCAAGGTGGAAAGTCCCCTCTTCTGTAGCAACTCAAAAGGCAGCCTCCTGGGGCTGAGGGTCCACCTCAGCCCGAGGCTCTGGGCCCTGGGTTGGAAGAAGGGGGTGTGGATGGAGGTGACCACGGCTCGCGCCTCTCTCCTCTAGCTCTCGCCGCCACCGTTACACCTGGATGGCCACTGGAATTCCGAGACAGGAATGAAGTTTATCTCCAGAGTCACTACTGGCGGTTGAAGCAATAACTCGGAACTCCTGGCTATTTATTGCATTAGGAAACAAAACCATTAAAGCATTGAAGACAGCCCTTGTGTGTCCCTGCCAAGGAGATGGAGTGGGTTTGCAATCCCGGTTGCCCTGCAACCTGGGGCTCTTTCCTGAAGGGTACCATCAATGCATCAGCCACAGGTCCAGATCTGCGGAGCGCAGGAAGAGTCCGCCCGCGGGCATGCACATGCGCGGTGAGCTGGCGGCAGGAAGGCTGGCGGGAGGCTACTCCATGCCGCTCCGGAGGATCTGATTGGCTGCGATCAGCATGACGCTGATGATGAAGGCCATGGCGAAGGCGCAGATGAGGCTCTTCCGGACGCAGGTCTGCCGGTTCTGTTTCTGGGAGTGCACTGTTTGGGGTGGGGGTAGGGGTGAAAGTAGGGGTGGGGGTGGAGGTAAAGGACGTGGAAGGAGGGGTCGGGAGGAGAGAGAAGAGAGAGGGACACAGTGAGACCACAGCCCAGCCTGCTGCAGGGTGAGGCTGCTCAGGCCGAGTGGGCACTGCTCATGGCCCCTGTCGGGACTGAACACCTGGCAAAGGGTGGAGAAAGATGAACCTCTCCAACAGGAGCCCTGACTGACGTTTTCAGAGGAAGGGACAAGCACAGATAAATGCAGCTGGAGTGACTTTGTAAGTGGCACCACCAGCCACTTGCATTTCTGTGGCTAACAGGAGGGGTGAGGTGGCAATGCCTCACTGTACCTGTGTTCTGGCTGGGAGCAACTCACCTTCCTGGAATTGCCCCAGGGTGGTCCCTGGTCAAAATGACGCCCAGCCATTCTGACATTACTTTAGATGTCTCTCGAGCCAGGCTCCTGGGCCAGCAGCAGCCCGCCCCAGCAGAAGCTTATTTAAAAAGCAGATCCCTGGCCAGGCCCACTCCAGATCTGCTGACCTACGCTCCGGGGGTGGATCCCAATGATCTGTTTGACAAGCCTGGGTCCTGCCCAGGCCTGAGCAGTGGTGACAACACTCTCTTCTCCAGCGTGAAGACAGGGAGGCACAAGCCCTCTCAATTTTTGGAAGCAAGGGGTCCACCATAGCCTGTGGCCCCAGGTCTAATCAGGCCTGAGCTTGGCCTGAGCTTGGCCTGACCTTGATTTGCTCTCTTCTGCTTCATCTTTCTGACAGGCTGGGCCTTGTACCACCATTTATTTTTACAAGGATCATGTGAAATCATTTGTAGGTCTCATCAAAGCAATCATTACAGTGGGTGACTAATGTGGCCCAGAAACAGGGCTATGGAAATAACCAGAAGGCACAGTGGCCGTGGGAGGAGGAGGGCTCTGCCAGGTGCCATGCTACCCCAGAAGGGCTTCTGATCCCTCCACATCCCCCACTCCTGGCCTTAGCTCTGCTCTCCAGTGGTGACCTACGTGATTGACACCCCACGCCCCGGGGCAGGCAGGAAGCCCTCTCCACCAAGCTGCCCCTGGCCCAGCGAACAGCACCACTGGACCCCACATCAGTGGGATTCTCAGTCGGTAGCAGAATGGCCTCCCCAGGTCTCAGGGATGGAGGCGGGGAGTAGGTGTTTTAAAGAGCTCTCTGGGTGATCAGGCAACTTCTTCAGTCTCGCTTCAGTGGGCCTGGGTGGACCTTGAGCTGCTGGGGAAAAGAGTGTGTATGGGTGGGTGTCGGTGCACCCACGTGTGTGGTTCTTAGGGAGGACGGGTCTCCCATCCAGCTGTTGAAGACTGGCAAAGAAACGCCAAGCGGCTCCATATGCCTTTCAAGAGCACACAGAGCCTTCCATCCCAGGTCCCTCTTCTCCCTGCCCGCAAGTGGCCCCTCCAAATGCTGGAAATAACAGACAGGAGGGAGGAAGATGGCCAGGCTTCTAAGGGCAGGCAGAGATTTCCCTGGGAGAAGAGGTCAGGGCTGTCAAGGGGTCTCCAAACACCACCTCAGTGGAGAAGGCTCCTCCTGGCCTCATGGAGAGCCAGGCCCAGCTGCGCTCTGGCACCCCCGCCACGTCGGCTAGGTCCCTGCTGGTGTCTCTAGCCCTCCTGGACCCTCTGATCCATTGCACTGTGCTTCCCTTGAGTGATTTCAAGTATTTTGAGGCTCAGTGCTCGACTCGCTAATGGATCCTGGATCTTACATTCTTAGCTGAAGGAAGAACATTTCCTTGGCTCGGAGATGGCCTCTCCCCAGATCAGGAAAGTACAAAAGACACCAGCTCTTAGGAGGCAGAGGGGAGATGGTGTTTCAGAAGGAAAGGATGAAGCGGAAAGCGAGATGAGGGTGTGGAGGTGGCGCATCTCAACGCGTTCCAGGATACTGGCTGAGTATCCTGGGCACTGGCCTGCACGGAAACGCTTCTGTGCTACCGGGTCCGTCCCCAGGGCTGGCAGAAAGCTCTCAGAAGAGAGGACCATGTGCTGGGCCGAGGGAGAAAGTCTTTGCTGAAGGCCTTCTTTGTGAAGGACACTCAGGAAACAAGGTCACAGGCAACAGGATTAGACCCAGGAGAGTGGCTCCAACTTTGATCTGAAAATCCTTCAAAGCAGCCGGAGAGCCCAGATAAAGGAGGGAGGAGGAGCTGGAGAGTCTGCAGCAGTCCAGCAGGCAGAGGGGGCTCTGGCTCATCCCTGGCCACGGGGGCTCTGAGGCAGACCCTAGCGTGAGCCTGTAGTTCAGACGCCGCCTCAAGGAGAATCCTTTTATGCTGAATTCTGGCATCTCCCAAAAGGACCTCAGAGCTGGGAGGAAACCTCATTCATGCTGCCTGCCCCAGCATGGTGCTCCCCCATGATGATGCTCCCCTTTGATGGTGCTCCCCTCATCATGATGCTCCCCCGTGATGATGTTCCCCCTGTCATGGTGCTCTCACCCCCTGTATGACCTCGAGCCACTCCTCTCCCTAGGCCTCGGTTTCCTCCTCCATGACACGGGGTTCAAAAACCCACCCTGCTGTGAAGGACCCAAGGTGGCTCTGAGGCACACCAGGCCGGATGCAGGCTCACTCCCTCCTGCAAATCCGTGAGCCTCCTGTTTCCTACAGAACGCCCACCTCTGTGGGCTGGGTGCTATGTTCTCTGCTTTTTGTTTGTTTTATATGCAGTCGTGCTCAGAGGCAGAGGTCACATACACTGGGCGTGTTGTCCCCAGCTGACAGATGAGGAGCCTGGAGCTCCCAGAAGTGGCGGCCAAGGTCGCTCAGCAAATGATGAGGTGGTGAGAGCCCAGGTCTGCTCCTATTATTCCAGTACCCTGATGTCTTGATATGCTGCTTAGTTACAGAAAGTTCCAAGGAAGACACACTCCAGTCCCCAGTGTGGTTGGCAGCAATAAGACCGTGGTGTCCGTGTTCCTTGGTGATAACAAAGGCCCACTGCCTGCCATCCGGTACGTGCATTGCACTGTATTGTGGTTTATTTATTTACTTTTAGTGTCTGTTCTTTATTTCCCCAAGAAAGCCACAAGTCAGCCCGGGATGAGCTGTGAGTCTGAGACCTGGCCTCTTTGACAAGGGCCACTTGGGAGCCCTGAGCAAGAGCCCGAGCTTCTCTGAGCCTCAGTCTCTCTCTCTCTCTCTCTCTGTAAAAGGAGCTAATGATAACTGTTCTGGACATCAAAAGATTTATTTCAAATATTTAATCCACACAAAAGCTGTGTGTTACCTTGGATTGCTGGAGAAACGCTGGGATTGGTCTTGCACCCGCGGGCTCGTGTTCTTCTACTTAATCCATCCTGAGCTGCAGCTGGATGCAGCTTTTCAGAGCCCTGATCTGCCCCATCCTGTGCTCCACATGGAGGGACACAGCTCCCTCCTGCCAGGGTCTCTGCTCTGCTCCAAGCCCATCCAGTGCCCTCCCTGGCCATCCCTGTGCCAGAGGAGCAGGTCTCCTCCCTGTCCCCCACAGGGGAGCCGGACACTGTTCCCAAGCTCTGTCCCCTTCCTCTCTGCTAGAGGCGCCCTCTGACCCCTTCTCTCATCAAGGTGCCACTTGGCCCTCACAGGGCCTTCTCCTCTCACTTTGTTTTACTGGGTGCTGGAGAGGGAAGCCAGGGCTTCGCGCATGCTGGGCACTCACTCACCACTGACCTACACTGCCGGCTGCTCCGTTTACTATCTGAATGGTGTAGCTCTGATTTATCCCTTAAGCTGAGACACAGCTCACATACCCTGAGTTCGCCCTTCAGGTAGACATGACCCAGGGCTGCTTCACACTCTGCCAAGTCTGTATGCCCACAGCAGTGCCCAACCAAGGACATCTGGTCACCCTCAAGAGAAAACCCTCTACACCAGCATCCATTCCCCTCTCCCTGCCCTGCCCCAGCAACAGGTAACCCTGGCTCTGCCTCTGTGTCTCCACTGTCCCCCTGAGCCAGGTGACATGGGAGACTGGCCTCTGTCCCTCAGCTGAGGCTGCAGATCCTCTCATGTTGCTCCTCCCCTCCTCCTTTCCTGTTTGCAGGGCTGGACCTCAACCCAGGCCTGGCGCAGGCTGGGCAGCGCTCCGCCCTGGCCCACGGTCCGCCCTGGCGTTTCTGATTGCTGACAGATAATGCCCCACAGTGCCACAGACCACGTCCCATCCACTCCTCAGCTCACTGGCATTTGGGCGTCTCCATTTGGTCTGTCATGAGTGGGGTTGAGGCTGCTGTGAACGTCCATGTTTTCACGTGGGTACGGGCTTTGGATTCTCAGGGGGACAAGCCTGGGTCACTTGGTAACTTGAGGCCTAGGCTTTGGAGGGTGTCTCCTTTCCAGAGCTGCAGCTTCCCACTGCTGGAGACCCGCTCTACACCTCTCCTCCCAGGAAGTACTGAGCGCTCCTTCCAGCACAGAATCGACACTGTGGAGCCTGGGAGGTATCTGGGAGGAAATGGGAATGGGGAGGCTGAGGCAGGAGGACAGAGAGGTGGGTGTCCTGTTTTTCACCGACTCCTGGGAACTTGCTAACGAGCTCCGTGCACCCACAGACATGGGCTGCGTTGGCAAGACCAGGGTTGCAAGCTCACAACAGACTGTCTTTCCCCTACCTGTTGTAACAGCAATTCACACTGTTCCATTCGGCAAATGATAGGCAGAGGCTCTGGCTCTTCTCCTAGAGACTGTGGTCTGAACACCCTGCCCCTGACCCACCAAGCCATCCCAGGTGCAATGGGGCTGTGATCCCTCCCACCTCAGTCTCTGTGTTTGGAAACAGGGCTGCGTGTCTTCAGAGGTGCTGGCTCCCAAGTGAGGCAGATTCGAACGACAGCAGCTGGTTCTAAGTCCTGCTGCAGATCCGCTGAAGGCTTGGGAATTAAAGAACCAAACAGCAGCAGCTCGGGGGATTCTTACAGTGAGCCAGAGCCACCAGGCTGGGGACTGGGCTGCTGTCATCCCTCCAGGGCTAGCATTGGATGAGTCCGGGCAGCCGGCCGTCTCCATGGACTGAAGCGGAACTAACAAAGAAATAAGGTGGAAAAGGAATTGTTTGTATCCTGAGGACATCAGAAGTGTTCAGATGCCAGTGTCCAGCAAAGGCCTGAGGGTGGCCATGGAGGGTGTGGCCCGGGAGGGAGCAGGCGAAGGTGGCCATGGAGGGTGTGGCCTGGGAGAGAGCAGTGAGAGTGGCCATGGAGGGTGTGGCCCGTGAGGGAGGCCACAGGTGAGGTCGTGCACTGTGCTGCCTCACTAAGAGGAAAGGGTCCTCTGTCTGCAGGCAGGAGCAGCTCCTGCCTCCTTCCCTTTTCTCCGGCTGCGCATCCACAGCTCCGAGGAGGCTGCGTCCCCACACTCCTGACCTCAGGGCAGCATTACCTGGCCTAGCTGGGGCCCTTCCCCAGCCGTATTTTCATTCCACCAGTGACGAGAGCGAGGCTGTCAGCACTTATTCCGGTGCCTGACTCCGGGAAGGGAGGGTGCGGGGATCCTCCAGGCCAGTCCTCCGTGCAGGGCCGGAGTCGGGCCAGCTCTGCTTTTGCACCTTTATTAAACACACACCCAGCCTCTCCCCAGGGTCTTGGAATTGCTTTATTCCTCAGAAAATGCCTGCAAGGTGCTGGTCAGTGTCCCCCAGGGAGGAAAGTTCCCCTTTGTCTGAAGTCCCAGACCCTTCGGAAACTGTCCCCTATCTCTGTGGCCCCTGGCCTCAGCTGGGCATCAACCTCCTCTGTCCCCCAGGAAGACGGGCCTGGTTTCAGGAAAATCACAGCCTGGCACGCTGAGGGCATACGATGAGGGTGACACATGGTGCCCTTTTCCTCTGGCTGGAGATGAGATCCCTGCCATGCCTGGCCAGGTGACAGGAGGTCTTGCCACCCAGAAGTGTGACTGAGCTGAAGACCTTGATCCGGGAGCCCCATTCTTTCTGACCTTCCATGGAGCCTGGATGCTTTGGTGTTTGGATCGTCACTGCTGTCCAGGCTTTGCATGAGAGGTGAAGTGACATTCCAGGGCCCCAGGGCGGTGGCGCTGAGTGGGAAGGGCCCACGGCTGGAGCTCTCCTGGGCCAGTCTTCTCATGCATCGTGGGGGTGCTGGGTGGTGCGGGCAGCTCGGCCTGTCTCCCTCTCACAGAAACTATTTATTCCTGGTTGATGGCTTTGTTTTCAGAATGTCTAGAAGAATCTGACAGCTGGTATTCCATTTAGGGACGGCACCGAGAGGGCTCACATGCACACGCACGGGTGGCACTTCAGCCCAACTGCCAGACGTAACCCCATTCACTGGCTGTGAAACCCAAACTGAACGGCATGAGGATCTGCCACCTCGTGGGGACGCTGAGGGACTTGAGCCCCAGCAAATGACCTATGACAATGATTGAGCCAGGGGGCTGTGCTGGGGGACCTGCTTCACATCCCGCACCTGTCTGACTCTGAGGAGAGGCTCCACCCTCCGCCACCTGCTCCCCATCTGTAGCCCTGGGGGCGGAGCCCACACCACAGCAGCTGAGGGTCTCAGTGAGGTTGCGGCTGAGGTGGTGGCACAAGACTCCCAGCTGGGCAGGGGCAAGAGAGGGCAGGATGATTGACAGCCTGGGAGGCCCCAGGGGACAAGGGCAGCGCAGATCAGGCCTGGATAGGAGCGTGGGAGGGTGCACATCCCCAGGGGCCTGCTGTGGACACAGGCATGGAAGCAGGACGGAGGCAGGGAGGCCCAGGCTAGCCACGAGGTCCCCCACCACCTCCTCTGTCCTAAGGTACGAGGGGCCACAGGACTGGGCTCATCCCTTGTAGACACCTCTGCCTAAAGGACAGATGTCAGGGCCTTGCGTGTGGAGAGGCCCTTGGGCACTCACTGGGCACCCGTAATTCCAGCCACGCCTGTGACTGGGAAATTCTGTTGTACTTGGTGGGGGGTGGGCTCTGGGCAGGGACCCCAGGCCTCACATGCACTAGGCAAGCTCACCACTTAGCCATACCCACTCCAGAAGGTTCCTACTCCTAAACACAAACCAGGAGGCAGTGCTGACATCATATTTTTAAAACATTTCTTGAATGTGAAGACACGTAACAGTGGCCCTGGAGGTCAGGTGGGAAGCTACTAGCAAAATGGGGTCTTTCACTGAATGAGACGAAGGCGTTCAAACCAGCCAGCGCATGCCTGGCGCTGCATATGCCCCTCCAAGGGCAGCTCTGGCCAGTGCCGTGTATGCTAGACACTGCCCCGACCACAGGACTGCCTTAGGAAGCCCCCTCTGCTGGGCACTTAGTCCACATGCGTGGTAAGAAGGCACTGCTTGGAGTGGGGGTGGCTCTCCTGTGTGGTCTGGCCTTCCCCAGGTCACCACGGCTGCAGCATCTCCCAGAGCCAAACACTGACCCACAAACAAAGGTTCTGTGGAAAAGGAGATGCCCAGAAATGCCCCCTTCTGCCCACCTGGAGAGTGTCCCTCACAGTGGGGGCTGGAGCCCCAGATGCTCCCATCCTGGGAACCCAGAGTCCCTTGGGAGCCAGGTGGACGGGGGGGCCACAGTGTAACCCTATGCTCCCCATCAACCCTCCCTCCATCCTCCCTGAAGGTCTGCCCGGGTGGTGTTGGCAGTGGTAGCCCCGTGACCTTCATGGCGGTGCCCCGTAGGATGTGTGTGGCCCCAACCCCAAACATCATGTCTGCTACAGCTCAGCTGTCACAGAAGGGAAACCGAGGCAGCTGCTGGGCCTCAGCTGGACTTAGATCATAGATCTGAACGCCTAAGGAGAGGTGTTGCTCCCCGCTGGGCCAGCCCAGCCTGAACTGCCGGCCACAGTGCTTGGCCGTCTCTGTGGCAGCATCAAGACCAGATGGCCAATCTCACTCTGGTGTCCACGGGACAGCTGACCAGCTGTGGACACTGACGTGTTTAAGGGTTCGGTCGTCTGTTAAGGTGTTTGAATCCAATTAATTTTTCTCCCTGTCCCTTGAGACTGCTGCACAGGTGGGATTGTCAGACGTGGGGAGAGAGGAAGTGCTCAGCTGATTAGGAGATAAGGGAGGCTTTTTCTTTTTCCTTAAGTTTTCTTTCATGAGCCCAAGAAAAACAGCCCATGGGAGCTTGGGCCTCTTTTTGGACTTCCACAGAGGCCCATTTCTCCCATGGCCCCTTGCCTCAGCTCATGAAACACTATCCTTGGGCTCTTGTTTGGTCCGTGCTCTGGGGAAGCAGGTTTCCATCCCCAGAGATCCCATGAAGTAGGTGTCACTATCCTGAGTCACAGACTAGGACACAGAGGGGGCACGCCTCTCGCCAAGGTCACATCATTAGCCAACGCCTTGGTCCTTGGTTGCCGACCTCCTTAGCGAGCTCTTGTCACAGAGCCATGGGGCCTCGCTGACCAAGGGGACTTCTGCAAAAGTGCAGAGTTTGGGGAAAACGAAGAGAATGACCTAAGGCCCCTGAATCTTTGCAAAGACCTTTAGCGCAGTCCCGGGCCTCCGGCTGTAGTGCCCGCCGGCCTCGGCCCCGGAGGCTGCGGCGCCGAGGAGCACCTGCGGGCACTGGCCCACCCAGGGGGACGGGGCAGGGGCAGGCGCCTACCTCCCTCGAACTCCGTCTGGCAGTTCCCCGAGGTCTCATTGAGGCTCTCCTCCTCGTTGATGATGATGCTCTCGATGTCCTTCATGGTCAGGTGGTCCCGGAAGGCGTGGTAGAGAATGTGCTTCAGCTCCTCCAGCGTGACCCTCTGCATGTCGAACTGTGGGGAGAGAGAGCATGAGGTCCGGGCGGGAGGGACAGGCTGGGCACGGCGGGCGAGCCCTGGGCTCCCTGGGGAAGACCCGGCTGGCTCCTCAGGACATCAGCTGGGCAGCGTCCCATCCTGCTCAGCTCCAAGCATAAGTGACCTTACAGGGCCTTGCTGAGCTGCAGGGAGTGGACAGTCCGTCCTCTCAAGCTAGACTCCTGGAGTGAAGCGCCCCCTGCAGCTGGCTCCCTGCCCGCCAGCCACCTGCTGCCAACCCCGCGTCTCTGTGCTTTAGAACTGTCACACCCCAGACAAGGTGTGTGCCTCCCAAACCTACTGTCTTCCAAGAAAGCAGCACGTCCCGCCTTGCTTGACATATGATCTGCCGGGTCTGGTGTGGACTGTCCCCCAGGGTCACGTGTGGCAGGGTAGAGGTGGGGGAGCCTGAGCAGAGGGTCTAGCGGGAGGTCCTTAGGTCACTGCGGTGCTGCCTTGGGAAGGGCCGGTGGTGTGTGGGACCAGCCAATTCTTACAGGGCCATGGCATGGACACGAGGTGCCCCCCCAGAGCCCCTGTGTTCAGTAAGAAGACTCCAGAGGTGAAATGACTGGTTAGGGAGAGCGTGACCTCAGCAGTCCGTCCCAGGGTGGACTGACCGCTGGTAACTGTGGGCAGGGCATGGCTGGAGAGGGGGGTCCCTGGGGGTGTGCTCTGCAAGGGTGCATTTCCCTGTGGTCCCTGCCTGCTTCCTGGCCGCCGCGGGCTGAGCTGCTTCCCTCCACCGCGCCCTTCTGCCATGACGAGCTGCCTCCCCTGGGCCCAGAGCAGCAGAGTCGCCCACCAAGGTCTAGATCTCTGGAACTGTGGCCCAAAATAGCCATTTCCCCCTCTTGCCAGGAATTTTGGTTGCAGTGATGAAAACCTGATGGATGCAATAAGATGTCAAAGAAGAGCAGAACTGACCCCTGTCACCCCAACTTCCTGTCTCTCCATGTGATCTCTCTGCGCACCCCGGCCATCGTGATGACATCTGCCAGGAGGCGTTTGCCATAGTGGAGTAGACACTGGCACCATGCATTCCCAGCCCCAGAACCATAAGCCAAATAAATCTATTTTCTTTACAAATTACCCAGCCTCGGGTATTTTGTTATAGCAATGGAAAAGGGACTATTATAGTACCTAAGTATGGATCTTGTTGCAACATCCTTATCAGATAAAACGCAAGTTCACAGCCGTGTTCATGAGGAAGGACCTCCCCAAAAAGGGGAGGTGCAGAATTTCCTGTCAGGGCCTGTGCCTCTCAATGAGAGAATCATGCTTTCCTTCCCCATTTATATCAAGTTTGTTATGTCACTTTATCAGCCAACGAAATGTGAGTAGAAGTCCCATAAGTCACATGTAATTAAAAAGTTTAAGGCCATTGTGTGGTTCTATTATTTGTTCTCTCTGATATGAGAACAACAGGCCCAGACAAGGCTATTCCTTCTTTTGGGGTCTCAGAATGGGGCTAAAGACCTGCAGCTGTCCCATAAAGAAGTCCCAACATGCAGAAGAAGTGCCCTTGGGGGCTGTTTTCTAGTTCAGCACCCCTTGGCCCTTCGTTGATCTAGGTCAACCATCCAGAACCCGGTGTCCAGAAGGGACAGGTGTCCATCAAAAACACTAAAGATAAAGCACTGGTCCTGGCCAGGCAACTGGAAGGGTGGGGACTTGCTGTCCCGGCCACCCACAGCCGTAGCCACTCAACACGCATGCAGGTGTGCCTGGATGACTTCAAGGGTGAAGACGTGAAATGAGCTGTGCTCCAGGTGAGCAGTTTGGGGGAACAGCACGCTCTACACGCAGTTAGACTAGCTGCAACCTGGGCTTCTGACTGCATGCACTATGAGAAAGAGCGGCTGGTGTGTGAACCAGGAGTCAGAGCCCCAGGCGTCCTGGTCTTGCAGGGTTGGAAGAAGCTAGTGCTTTTCATCTTTAGCTAGTAAGAGAGAGAAGTGAGAGATTCTTTAATAACAAAACAGGCTGATTTAACAAATCAAAGTGTTTTCTGTCCACGCCTCGGAATGTGTGAAATGGCTCCTGAGTTTGGAGAGAGGCCTTCAGATAATCGAGGGTGCGGCTCTCAGCCTCAGCTGATGGGAGCTGACAGCAACCCGGCTCGGACCTCGGGACAGCTGTGGGTGGGGCACCCGCGTGATCTTCGCCTTCCAAACCTGCAGCACAGGCCGCGTCATGAGGAGCGCTCCACAGGCCCCAGGAGGGCACCTTCAGATGAGCACAAGGAGGTGGACGGAGAGTTTGGCCTCACAGAGGACGAGGTGGGGACCCTGGGGCAGGACAAGGGCATCCCAGACCTCAGGGAGGCAGGGGTGGGATCCACGGGGGAAGCTCCTCCCCCAGGTGCTCGGCTGCCAGTGCCCCCCACTCTGTGCTTGCTGGAGGGGAAAGGGCTTGTGGTCACCTGGGCCCTGTCCCCAGCCACATGTGGACAGGGTGAGGCCACCTGTCCTTCCAGTGCACCTGACTCTAGGTGGGGAGGAGCCATGGCTGCTCGGGTGTCCACCATGACCCTCTGGGACCTGGTCCTGAGATCTGGGCTTGGACGGGGCTCGGGGTCACCTCCTGAGAGAGGACTGTGTGTCTGTGCCTGCAGGGGACTGCGGGAACATGCTACGGTTTGACCTGCTCTGTCCCCTGGAGGTTCCTGTGCTGGAAGCTTGGTCCCCAGTGTGGTGACGTGGAGAGGTGGGGCCTCGTGCAGGTACCCAGGACAGGTGAGCAGAGCAGGTGGGTCTGAAGCAAGGTTCCCAGTGCCCACCCTCTACTGTGTCAGCCAGGTCCCCTTCCATCTCTCCGCCATGTGGTGACCCAGCCAAGGGAGCCCTCACCAGAGGCTGAGCAGACAAGGCGTCCTGGTGTTGGACTTCCAGCCTACAAAACCGTGAGGTGAATAGGCCTCTTTTTCTTATAAGAAGCCAGACTCAGGTATTTTGTTATAGCAATAGAAAATGGAGTAACAGAGGGAACAGACAGGAGCAGGAGTGTGGACTGCAGCAGGCTGCATCTCTTCAATGGCCACCTCCTGCCCTGTGACAGGACTCGCTCTCCCTGCCCACTGACATGGGGCTTCAGCCATGAGGTGTGACTGCAAGAGATCTGTGGATGAGGTAAGTCCCCGGAGCACCTCCAGGCTAGTGTACATCCTGCCATTTCCTTTTCTTCTGCCGCAAAATAGTTAAATCAAAAACAGAATTTCCCTTCCTCCTAGTGCACAGGACAGGAGAGGACTGCAGCCACTCCACAGGGCATTGATCTGAGTGAAAACAAGCTCTGGATCTCAGCTGCTAAGATGGGGGTGACTGAAGGGAGACGTGGCCAAGGGTGAATGCAGACTCAATGTTCCAAGTCAGTCTGGACCATGGCGATGGAAGGTTCTAGACATTTTTGTTCCTCTCTTTAAGCAATGCCTGCCTTGCTTTTCTTTTTTGTACCTGGGATTGAACTCAGGGGCACTCAACCACTGAGCCCCATCCCCAGCCCCGTTTTGTATATAACTTAGAGACAGAGTCTCACCGAGCTGCTCAGTGCCTCGCTTTTGCAAAGGCTGGCTTGCCGCAGTCCGGCTGCAGCAAAATAACTGGGGGGTGACGAGGAACTTGTGTACATTGATACAGCAGGAGTGGGAGCCGTTTATTGTAGGACAGGAGGGGTATATATACATTCCACACAGCTTATCTTAATTAACATAAACTGGATACAACAGTCAACCAATAAGGAATCTCCACACTTAATGGCTCGCTGGCGTTACTTCACAAACCACTCCCTCTGGCAAAATGCCAGGCGCCATCCAGACTTGTTTACAGACTCTAACACTGGCTTTGAACTCTATCCTCCTGCCTCAGTCTCCCCAGCTGCTGGGATCACAGGTGTGCACCACCGCACCCGGCTGGTAATGCTGTTTTAATTTGGGGGCATGAAGCTTGTTTTGTCTTTTGGGTGAAAGAGGGACCCCCACAGGATCTTCAGCAGAGAACTCACTTGGTTCAGTCTGGGAAAACTTGCCCTTGGCTGACAGAAAGATAAAGATGTCCAGAGAGGAGCGACTGAAGGGACTGGGTACAGCCCACGGGGGGCTCTGGGCCTCGAGAGCCCTGGGGAGAGGTGGCTCGCTCAGAGTGGAGAGGGAGGAGCGGGCGTCCTGCAAGGCCCCTGGGCTTTGGGAACAGGATTGGAAGGAAGGAGGCAGCTTGGTCTCACGGTGCTCATGGCAGACTGCCCAGGACACAGAAGAAGGCTCTGAGTGGGCTGGTGACTCGGGCCTTCAAGCTCTCTGCATACAGATGACCATAAAGGTCACCAGGAAGGACGATGGCCCTGGATTGTGGAGCGTAAAAACCCCAAGGGAAGCTTCAGAGGACATCAAGACGAGCGGGCAGCACGGACGGCGGGCAGGACTCCACCTGGGCGCGGCCAGCCACTGAGGACCTGTGAGTGCTTCCTTAAGGCCCGTCTTTGCACCGCGTGGCTCGTCTTTTTCTGTGTGACTCTTCTGCTAACGCCCGTCTCTGTGTGCGTCAGAGCTTGTCTCTTACTGAGGAAGAGCGGGGTGTCTGAAGACCCGATTTTTCATGTACCATCAGACACATGCTGGCTGGGTTCTTGCTTTTTGTTGGGTCCGTGACGCCATCGACGTCAGGTTCCTGGGATTCTCTGGCGCGGTGTCCGCCTCCCCGTCCACCTTCGAGGCTCTCAGGCCCCGTCCTCCCCGTCCTCCTTTGTTCTGGACTTTCCAGGGTCCCCTCGTGGAAGAAAACACATGACTCTGGCCCTCGTTGGCTGATTTTGCTTCACGAGACGCCTCCTTCCCCCGTGTTCCTGTGGTTGCCATGACCCATTCTTGCTGGTGTCCGCTTGTTCCTGCTGTCCGCTCAGCGAGTTTCCTTGGCCTCTGGTGTGAAACATTCATGGATGTCCTCATTCCGACTAAGCTGCAGGATCTCTTTCCATTCGTCAGATGCTTTTCCAAGCCACCATTTCTTAAACGACTGAATTAGGGAAAACCCAATTGGCCCCCATCTCCCCGTGTGTGATGGGAAGTTCCGCACCGTGTCCCCTCACCTCTCACCCCACGCTCTTCCCTTTGCAAGTTTAGGTTGAGACTTTTCACGACACCTTTTCTGCTCCCTGTACCTCTTTCTAGAACAGCACTTGGCTGCTGCATTCCGTTTGTTTCGCCCCCACTTTGCCACCGCGGCGGCTGCCTCGTTAGATTTCATTGATTTCTGTGCTCACTTCCATTCCCCGTGATGTCCCCGCGCTGTGTGCCTACCTGTCATCGGCTTCTCTGCTGGGAATCTTTAGACAGAGGTGATCGTGACGCACTCGTGAACGTGACACCTTGAGAGTTCTTGTGACCTTAATGACGCCTCTTCTGCCTTCTCCCACGGTCGACAACTCGGCTTGACACAGAATTCTAGAAATCACCCCTGGAACCTGCAGAGGGTTTCTCTGGCCCCTTCTGGGCTGGTCAGTCCCTTCTTCGGCACTCGCAGGGTGATTTCCCTACTCCTGGGGTCTTAAAGAAGCCCCCTGTGCCACGTCCCGGCTGGGGTGTAAGGTAGGCCTTCGGTTCTATGCCATGTCCCTCTCTGCCACTGAGGCCTCCTGGAGATGGCCGTGTCTAGCTCCTTCTCTCCCCTGGGACATTTCCGTGTCACCGTCACAGACTGAAACACGAAGGGTGCCTGCAGCGCCATCCCCAGCGGTCACTCTCTGGACCCCCGCAGCCTGTCCCCTGCACCTGTCCCTCAGGCTGTGCCAGCTTCTGATGAGCCCAGTGCCATCGGTGTTTCTGCTTCCTCAGACATGGAGGGGGGCAGCGAATGGAAGGGGACCAAGGAAGGGTGGTGGCCAGCGTGGGCTCCTGGCTGTTGGCTGCTGAGGGTCACCGGCCTGTTCCTCTTCTGAGCGGCTGTGTCTGGAGAGCAGGTGGAGCTGTGGAGGGGAGCAGGAGGACTCCCTGCGGCCCGGGCCCCTCTGTCCCAGTCTGACCCCAGAGGGGGAGAGCCTGTGTCGACTGCAGGCTGGTCCCTCCCGGCTCATCTCCCTCCACCAGGTCAGGGGACTTTCTGGGGACAGCATTGGTGCCCTGGTCTCCTGGTGTCTGCTGCTAGGACCCTCAGCTGCTCCTCCTGTTGTGAGTGTCCCCTGCCCGCCATGTGGGTTAACCCTGCTCACAGGGGAGCAGCCCCCAGCAGGGCAGCTCTCATCTTACCCAGGCCCAGTCCCGGGGACACGGACAGTGTCTGCTGAGTAAGGGAACAGGCCCCTCTGTCCTGGCCCAGTGTCCCCACCTTCCCTGCCCCTGCCCCAGCCCCTCAGGAAGCCAGGAAGGGCACTCTGCCATCAGGCTTCCCAGCGGCTTCTCCAACTTGGAAGGGGGGTAACTGACCTTGTTTCCCACTTTGGCAGGAACCTCGGGGACAGAGTCCCCAGGGAAGTCCTGATAGGACTGAATGCCAGCCACTGAAGCAGAACTCTCCGCTGGCTTCTGGTGGCCCTGCGAGGCCACGGTCCCTCCCCTGACTCACAGGGAGACCTGCATGGCGGTGGGGCAGCAGCTCCCCTGACCAGGTTCTAGGTGGACCCAAACTCATGCCAGCCGTCCCAGAAGGTGTGCACTTAACAGCTGTCCCCTGGGGAAAAGGGGGCCCAGCAGCGCTGGAACCTCACAGCCCTGTTCTTTCTCTGCCCGTCTACAGAAGGCACCATCCACGAGAGTGGGTACTGTCAGGGAGATCATCAGGCCAGAACCTCTCACCTGGGAGCAGAAGTGGGCACAGCTCACCCCACAGCAAGCCCTGCATGGGGCGGCCAGACAGGGTCCCCTACACGGTCGAGTGACCCTCTGCAGGTCTTTGTAGCCTAGAGACAGACTCTAAGTGTGTCCTCAAGGGCTGAGCCAGGTCACAGGGTCTCCTTCCAGAGCCTTCCCTCCATCCTTGGCCCCCCTCACACAGCCTCTTCCATGTAATAAGAAGCCCCCTCCCCAAATGGCGTGTCCAGCGTCAGCCTGCCAGGGGGTGAAGAGCAGGAAGCCCCAGTGTACCCAGAGGGACAGGGGAGGAAACGTGAGGTTGAAATGCAAGGTATTGGGAGACCCCTCCCCGCTCGGAACAGAGACAGAGGCCCCTGAGCCCATGGACACTGCTGGCCAGGTGAGTGGGACAAAGGAGTGGGAGGCTGGGGCAGAGCAGGAACAGCGGGCCAGGAGGTGGAGGGTCCACCTGGACCCACGCGTCCCTCCCCATAGGCGTGGGGTCCTGGGGACAGGCAGAGAAGGGGCGTGCACCCATTTACCCCTGTGAGGGAGGCTCCTCGCCCCAGCCCTGGGCTGCAGCCACTGGAGTGCAGCAGCCGAGGCCGAGAGGGAGACCTGCCATCACTCCCAGACCAAGATTGAGCACCTGTTTACTGCCACCGTCTGGGAGAAATTTTCCACTAGCTGCAAGACCCGTGGAGCACACGCGTGACTCCAGATCTGCAGCTGATGGGGAGGTCTCCTCCGGAGGGGACACGCCATCCGAGGGGAGGCACCTACCCACCAAGGCCCCAGCAGGGAGCCCCCAGGGTCTGCTTTGGGACCTGAGAAGGCGCGGGTGCCTCTTCCACCTCTGCTCTCATTCTCTGAAGGCCTGGCTGGGCACGAGGTCACTGGGCTGGGGGTCACTGTGGTGCCTGGGGACTCGGAGCTCTCGCAAGGCACAGCCCTGACACAAGCCTGCCTCGTAGAGATGCTCAGGAGGAGATGCTGGCCTCCTGCAGCCCAGGGGAGGCAGCCAGGGTGCTTGTTCCCCCGGGTGCAGCCAGAGTCCAAGACAGCTTGACCACAGTCCCCGTGGGCCACAACACCAGGCCACTTCACGTAGCGTTCACATTCGGGCAGTGGAAGTAGCCTAGAGGTGACTTAAAGCACAAGGGGGACGGGCTTACACACCATTTTGTATGAGGGACTTGAACAGCGAAGATTTGGGTGTCCATGAGGGATCCTGGGACCAAACCCGAGGACCCTAGGGGAGAGCCATGTGTACTGAGTGCCAGGCTCTGTTCTAGGCACTAAGGGTCCATGAGGGAATGAAATTGAAAAATCCTGTCCTTGTGAGGGCCACCGTGTGGCTGGAGCAGTCAGAAGGCGCGGAGGGAGCGTCAGGCGGTGAGACATGGGGGTCAGGAAGCAGGAAGCGGGGTGGGTGGGGGTTGTAAATGAGGATGTGGGGGTGTCTCAGGGAGGTGGTAAGGAGGCACATCAGGGAGGTGGACCCGTGCGGACCCCCAGGGACAGATTCCAGGTACAGGGACAATCAAGGCCAAGGCCACGAGGCGGAGTTGGCTTGGTGCCCTGACTGGAGGGGCCGGGGAGCCAAGTGCAGAAGGGCACAGTGGACCCGCAGCCCAGCAGGTCAGAGAGGCCTCTCCTTACAGACCAGCTGGTGGCCATGCCGACATGCAGGCCGCAGTGAGATCCCAGGTGTGGTTTGGAGTGAGGTCAAAGGAGGCACGGTTAGTGGCCTTCAGCCACGAAGGGAGGCATCGGCCACAAGAACCCTTCCTCCTGTCTCGGCCTCCACTCCAGCCGAGGCTCCCAGGGCCGGGTCGGCAGGGTCACTTGAGTGCTCCTGAGAGCAATTTCCACCCCCCTAGAGGTGGGTTTTGTGGTAGGCGGAGTTTTGGCCCCAAAGACATCTGCATCCTGATCCCGGGAGCCTGCAAACAGACCTGGCCTGGTCGGAGGGAAGCGAGCCCTGAGCCCTGGTGGGCTCAGAGGGTGGGCTCACAGGGTCCTCCCCCCATGGACATGAGGGAGATGAGATTAAAGAGGAGCAGCAGAGCCTGCAGGGACAGGGAGGGGCATGGCCAGGGACCTGGGCAGCCGGCAGAAGCTGTCCAAGGTCTGGGGGAGGCTTGGAGCCTCCAGGAAGGACACCCAACAACCAGCACCTACAGTGGCTTATGGGCTCTGACCTCCAGAAATCAGGAGGCCAGATTCAGGCTGCCTGGTGGCAGGCAGTGACGGCGGGTGGTGGGGCGGGCAGCAGCCGGAGCCGCGGGAGGCCGCCTGTCTGTTTATCTAATAAGCACAGGTGCTGCCATGCTGGCCACCTGGGAAGAGCCCAGCTCCTCCTCAGGAGTCTGGACACGGGGACTCCTGGCTTTGGGGTGTGTGGCACGGTCACTGGAGGCCCACTGGGAGCCTGAGTGTGGGCTGTGAACGCCTGAGGAGGAACAGGCCGTGGGCACAGGCAGAGGGTCCCACAGGAAGGCCCCCCACTCCCCGGAGTGCCTGGGAAGATGGCCTGGGGACCGGGAAGCTCCGCCCACCCAGCAACCCGCAGCCCTGAGCAGCACCAGCATGAGGTCCCTCCCCATGTCTAGAAGGACCACAGGGGCCTCGAGTGGCCGCGTGGGGTGAAAGGGTTAAGACAAGTGGCGCAATGGAACCTAAGGAAGGTGGGGGTTAAATGGAGACTCAGGGTCCCTCTCCCTCCTTCCCCCACCCTCTGAATAAACTCTTAGGCACAATTAGAGAAAAAGTGCATGACTTTAGTTCCTGTTCAGAACTATCACACGGTGGCTGTGTGACCGACTGAAAGCCATTAAACCTCTCTGTTCCTGGGTTTTCTCCTGAGAAGTTACACCTGTATATATATCTCAAGGGGTGGCTCTACAGCAGAACCTTTTTACTCTGAAATGCAGTTTCTGGGACTCCACATGCTTTGGTCCCTGCCCGTCATTGTGTGTGGCCCACACAGAGAAGTCAAGGGCACAGAACCACTCGGTTACCACAGAGGCCAGAACCGACTGCGGTCCCCGTCTGGAGGTCCTTCACGACACCTCGTGGGCAACTGTGATGCTTCCGGAAGTGACAAGGACCTGCAGAGAGCTGTGCAGAAGCCCCATGAGCATGGGGGCAGTGGGTGGTGGGAGTTTCCAGGCTCAGGGCTGATGGACTGGTCATCCAGGACCAGCTGCCCCTGACTGGCTGGGTGTCCTGGGGCAGGTCACTGACTTGCCTCACCCCCTACACAGCCACCTAATGAAAGGACAGCAGGAACTGGGAGTCAGACAGAGCAGCAACCACAACAAGAGGACTGTCTGCCCTGTCCACCCCACGGCCACTCTATGGGGGCGAATGGAACGGGCATGTGGGGTTCCCTCAATAAACATTCAAGCACTGCAGCCGCAAGGCGCCGTGGGGCTCCTTAGTGCTCGGCCAGTTTTACCTGCCTCAGGCTCGGGGGGCCCTTGGCAGCTCCCAGCTGGAGGCCGAAGGCACCCAACGCGTCATTCTGTCAGACAGCAGTGACTTCAGCTCCTCTTCTCATTTAGGGCCTGTCACTCAGGCTTTCCTGCTGCCCTTGACGGCCTCCAGCTGGCCTTGACGAGCCGCAGGACTCCTGTCCCTGTGCTGCCTGCTCATTCTGGAGAGTCCCTTTCCCACCCCCTTGACCTTGGAAAGGCGAATCCTGCCAGTACCCTCAGGTACGGAGGAAGGTTTCCATGGGGTTGGAGGGGAGGAGGCGGCCTCAGGCAGAACCCACCGCACGGTTCCCCCGAGCGAGCCCGTGGGCCTGTCGTGTCCTGGTTCTGTCTAGAGGACCATGCACTTCCTGAGGTGAGGTCTCCAGAGCTAAGGTGACCTGCCGACTTCCCGTCCTCCCCCAGGGAGCGAGGAACCCCAGACACAGCCTCTGTGTACTTCTGTCATCCCGAGTGGCCACTTCCCGAGTGGCCACTTTGTCCTGAGCCCACCGCCCACATCTGGGTCCTCCGTGAGCCATCCACACAGGGGCTCCCAACACCAGGCTCTGGCCTGCATCCTCCTCGCCCTTTCCTAGGGCCTCCACTTCCCTGACCGCCCTGTGGCCAGCCCCCTGGAGTTCCCAAGGGTGGCTACGTGTCCCTGCACCTGGGTCACCCGTGACTCCTCGCCTGACCCTCTCACAGACCCAGCAAGTGTGCAGAAGGAGCCTGGTGATCGTCCTGCCTGCCCGGTAGACTGCAGGGGCCTTAGAACAGTGACCACGTGACAGTTCTGTCTCCACGGTGCCCGGCCAAAGTCAGCCCTCCGTCCATGGTTGTTGGCACAGAGAAGAAACGCACATTGTTTTTTCTTTTAGAAATGAGTGAAGACCCAGGGCGCTGAGGAAGACCCCACTTAGTCCAAGAAACGAGCATCTAGTTCTGATCGTGTGGGAAGGTGGGAGCCGGAGAGCCACTGAACACAGCTAGGAATGATCAGGAAAATGTGGTCAGCACAACACTAACCAAAGGAAGAGGTGACCAAGGACAGGACGGAGAATCGGAAGGCCAGCATCACGGGGTCTGAGCTGAATGGAGGGAGGAAGAGGGGTCGGCACCCAGCGGATCAGGGGGCAGGTTGCCGTCCTGCTGCGGTACTGCTCAGTATTTAGCCCACTGTTCAAACTGGAAATGAGGAACGTGGCCGGGCGAATCGAACAGTGAGACCGAGTTGGCCCTTTCTACCCTAGAACCCCAAATTAGAAGCCCTCCCCCCAGTTGTGGCTCCCAGGGAACCCCCACAGCTCAGCGCCCTCCTCCATCTCCCAGGACACAAGCAGGCCGGGGTCCTCCATGGCCTGCTGTTTATGAACCTGTCACGCACAGACGGGTGAAGCCCTGGCCCCTCAGTGCAGTAACCGGGCGGGTGGCACAGCTCTGTTCTAGGAGCCAGACCGCAGGCTTGGCATGTGGGCCAGCCCCGCTTTCTGCCTCAGGATGGTCAGAGATGCAGGGTGCCTCCGGATGGGTTATGGGTGCAGTCTGGGCGTGTCCTACCTCCTTGTTTTCCTTCCCAGATCAACAAGACGCGGGGCTGGAATCAAGACCCCACTTTAGGAACCAGCTCACAAGGCCTAGGGTACATGACAGAACTTCCCACCTCTGGCTCAGGCTGGGGCAGGCCAGAGACTCTTCTTTTAATAAAGGATCATAAGCACTGCAGGGGCCGCGGCCCCCCAGAGCTCAGCCTGGGGCACAGCTACACCCTGAGGGCTGGGGTTGTTGATTCAATCATCCTTTCTGGCCTCATCTTTATGAATCTTATTTGTTGCCCATGAAATTTTAATTAGCTAAAGAAAACAAACACATTATCAAGGCAAAGCCAGCAGAGGCGTGAAGTCACCAGCCCTGTAAGCATTGGAAGAAGACACGGAGAGCGTCCAGGGGTAGGGAGGCAGGATGAGGGGCTCTGGGGAAGCACATCGCCTCCACCCCGTGTGCCACCCAGTGGGCATCAGGGCAGCCTCTGGGCAGCCTCAGGGCAGTGGAGGACGGACTGAGGCCTTTCATCCAAAGTTCCTCTGCCACCTGCACCATCAGACTTGAGAACCGCGAGTGCTGATTTGGGGTCCTGTCCCCTGTGTTGAGTGTGGCCGGTGACTTGCCTGGGCAGTGCTGGTACAGAGGCAGCGGCCATGCCCTCCTGCACCCAGGACATCTCCTAAGAAGCCTTTCCCAGGGTTTGTGCTGCTTGTACCCAGAATGTAGGAGCTGGCCTGACCCTGACCTGACCCTGACCTGACCCTGTGGACAGAGCCCCTGGTGGAGCTCAGTCTCCTCTGACTTGCAGATCCAGGAACCTCAGCGAGATGCCTCTAGGGATGCGTCCCTGGCTTGGGGTGAGACGCTGACTGACACCCCTGGAACTTCAGGGATGAGAGCAAGGGCACTGCGGCACCAGAAGCAGCTCAGGGAGGTGGCCATGTGGCTGGAGTGGGTCTGGAGTCCAGGTGACATCCAGCACAGAGCCAAGGAGGGACAGCAGCCCAGGCCACCAACTCTACCTGAGAAGCAGCCGCAGACACAGCGGCCGTATTCCTGGCCCTCCCCACACTTGGGAAGCACTGGCTCCGAGATTCGTCCTATTTCATGGGAAATGCTGGTCTGTTGGTTATTTATCCCCCTTTATGCAGAGCACGGGAAGAAAGGGACGCCCAGTTTGGAATCTGTGAAAGGGATTTGAGGCAAAAAATGGCGGGAGGCCAAGCACATGGGAGATGGAAAAAAACCTGCTGTGGAAAGAGGATTCTAGGGAGTCAAGTTGGCCTAGCTGTTGCCTATGCTCCCCTGGGTTCACATCTGCACCCGCTGTCCATCCACAGAACGCTCGTCAACAGGGAACAATGGTCCCAAAGTCCAACAATGACGTCCCAGACCAAGAGGAGCAGTAAGGAACCGTGTTTACAGTTGGAAAATGTACTCGGTGACACAGATGACAAAATATACATCAGTTCTGCCACACAGAGAAAAGGTTTAGGAGTAAAAGACATGAGAAGATAAATCCGAAGGACACAGGGCAGAGACGCACGGAGAACTGTCATTTCTAAGGAAGAGCCACAACAGGTGGGCCAGAGGCAGGGATCAAACGCAACAGAGGAAAGGAAAAGAGTCACTGAGGATGTGACCTCAGATCTTTGAGGCCACTGTGAGGCGGGCAGCGTGAGCTAGGAGATGTCCACTTGGGACCCATCCTGATGACTGCTGCATCTGCAAGGCCAGGAGAGGAAGGGCCTGGGCAGGCAGTGAGGCCGGATACCTGAGCTGACTGCAGGGCGAGGAATCCCTCCTGGACCTGCTCCTGGCACTGCATTCCAGGGTCACCATGGGGCCGACACAGGGCCTCGGGGAGGGCTTTCCCCGGGAGTGGACTCCTGGTGGCGGTGGGGCAGAGTCCAGAGGGCATAAAGCCCACCCCGCTTCCAGAATGAATCACTTGATGTGAATGAGACTCCCGGGAGAGGGACCCCATCGGCAGCTCAAGGACGGGCCCGGGGAGGCAGGGCCAGCAGGTCGTCTCTGAGAACTGAAGCACCCACACCTAGAATCTGATTTGAAGGTGACGCGTCAGCACAACCAAGGCACAACCTGCAAACAGGAGGCCCCTCCCTGCTGCCTCGCTGGGGCCACCTAGGTGCTGTGCAGGAGGGTGTCAGTGGGACCCCACACAGACACCAGCTGACTGAAATCCACGGGGTTCCCTCTGGAGTCCTGACACGGTTGCTGCCATTTTGGTGGGTTCCCAGACACCCAGAATTCATCCTCAAGGTGGGAGAGGGCCAACAGCACATCTCACAAAATCAGGGGTGAGTCAGAGCTGCCAGGAGTGGGCCCCCCAGCTCAGCTGGTCAGGGCGCGAGCAGCAGGGTCAGCAGCACAAGGCAAGACATCCAGCTTTACCCCGATTCTGAATTAAGAGACCCTCTGCGCAGCCTGGAGCCCAGCCAGAGAAAGGCACAGCCCATTAGCTTCTGGGCTTGGGCTGGCAGGGTTGCGGGTCTGCAGGCTGCGCTCCTCGGAGAACTTGGCAGCACACCCATGCACTTAGAGAGGAAGATAAATAATAGAGCCCTTGGAGCTCCTGGCTTTGAACCTGTAGCATTCTGCGAGTACTTCTGTAAGTAATTATCCCAGAGCCTGCGGATCCCTCCCTGCACCCAACCCTGGGACCTCGTAGTTCCACCTCCGTCCTCTAATTACACTTAGATGGCAACGTAATTACACGAGGTGGCAACATTGTGTTTTATCCTATGTTCTGAATGTTTCTTGGAAAATCCAGCAGGGGAGAATCCTAGACACCCAGGATTCTAGGGGTGGGAGGCTACTGTTTATTTCTTTCTCTCTGTTTTGCATTAACTAATGAGGGGAGAGATGTGAGGCTGGGGTTTGGACGCCCCCAATGTAAGGAATGTGGGTAAAAACACGGCTGATTGATCCACGACGATTTCCCAGTCTTCTCCTGGTGAATGAGAGACAGTTCACCTTCCCCACGTGAAGAACTTCTTTTTCTGTGGTCCCCGAAGTCCTCCTAGAACTTGGGCAAGCTCACAGAGGGACTGGACCACCATCCTGACTCAGATATACAGAAGGTGGTGGCACCAACACCAGGGATGCATCACAAGAAAGAGGAATTTTTTAAATTAGTACTTGATTCACTTGAAAACGTGTGTTGTGGCCATGTGGGTCTTCACCACGTTGGTCTGCCGTGGTTGAAGCAGTATGAGCTCTCCCAGTCCTAGAACGTTGGTCTCCCGCAGGGAGGAGGCAGAAGCAGCCCAGTGGATATTCTAGGGTGGAAACAGACCTGGCAGCCCTGAGATGTTGGAGTCGATCCCCATCCTTGAGGCACCCGAGACACGTTACAGAAGCTGCTTGTTACCCACTTCCCCTCCCACCTGTACTCTTGAGGATGGCTGTGTGCCCAGACGCTTTCCAAATGTATGCAAAAGTAGTGTGTAGGGTTTCAGGGGAAGCTCTTGAACAGGAGGAGTTTGTTTATGCAGCGGGTACCATTTTTCTTCCGTCTTTTTATTTTCTTGCTGCCAACTCTTGATGGTCGGAGCTGCAGGAGCCATCTTGAGACAGTGAAGGAAAGACCAAGAGAACCAGAGACCTCTGCCCTGACAATCTCAAACCTCCCCACCCACAGCAGAACTGGCGCCTCTGTCGCGTTGTTAGGTGGGAAAAAGGAACCGTGTGTGTTTAGGTCATAATTAGTCCTCGTTATAGGCGGCTGAATGCCGTTTCTCTTATCTACCATCTGCCTTCTTCTCGCGGGGCACACAGTGGGCAAAAGGAGTGCAGCCCCTTCTCTGGTACCAGAGTCACGATCTGGCCATGACCCTCTCGATCCTTA
Source organism: Spermophilus citellus (assembly GCF_964194105.1). NCBI lineage: Eukaryota > Metazoa > Chordata > Mammalia > Rodentia > Sciuridae > Spermophilus > Spermophilus citellus. The sequence continues at coordinate 23,971,501 of NC_138187.1, read as the reverse complement.
GCGCTGTTTCTCAGGTGACAGTCGTGATCAGTGATCAGTCCTGGAAAATCTGGAGTGGACAGGGGAGAGATGTGACCATGACTCTCAATCTCGGAACCACAGGGGGTCTGGCATCTCCACATCCAAAGACGGAGTCCTCGTTAACCAGTCCTGTCAATCACCACTAGCTAAACCCAATGGCAGGTCTGGGAGCCGGGAGCCCTCGGCCCTGGGGCCACCCATGGGCAGCCCCTGTGGAAGAGGCCAGGGCTTGCTGGACACCTGCTTTGCCAACTCTTGATTATTCCACCTGGTAGGAAGCCCCCGCTGAGATGAGTCTGGCTCTGGTGCTCACCTTTTCTGAGAGTTATTTAACCACACTTGTAACTCAGTGTGGTGTGAGAGGTAAGAGCGTAGGTCCTTCAGCCAGATTCCTGGGCTCCGCTCTTCATCTGGGGTGGGTTCCTTGGTTTCCCTTCCTTAGCAGCCCAGTGTGGACATCACGGTAAGGGAGTGAGATCCCCGGAGGACCGCGGGAACAGTGCCTGAGGCTCACAGACCCTAGGCACCTGTGGGGCTTGGTTCCTGGCCCCCTGAGCACATGGGAGCTGCCTGTATAAAAGGCCCAGTCCTTGCACACAGCCTCCTCCCGGCCCTAGGTGACCTCTCTACCTAGGATACCAACGCGAGGTCAATGCCAGGCACGTGGCTGTACTGTGGGGAGTCACGGCAAGGAGAGAAGAAAGCCCGCACGTGTTCAGCAAGGAAAAAAACCACAGTTCCGAACGTGTCCCATGCATCTTGGGGGAGTCCTCAGTGGACGGCACAATACGATCTGTACCTTCAGTGGGGGCTGGGCTAAGTTCCTGGTGGTGAGGCTGAGCCTCCGTGTCCTCATGGGTACAATGGGGCTCATGTGGCGCTAATGCCCTGAGCCTGTGGGTCACAGCTGTGGCCTGCTGGGACATGCCACATGTTAAACCAGCCCAGGGCCTTGCCCGGCAGGCCCCCAAGTCCTTCATGTCCTCCCCACCGTCCCCTGCCCTCTCACACAGGGACTGAGACCAGATACAGGTGGCTCCCGTGACCATGTGGTGTTTCAAGGGTGAGGAGCGGGCATCTGGAAGGCGTGCTGCCCAGGGCCTGGCCACTGACAGCAGGGCCCGCAGGGGACACGGGGCCTCTCCGTCCTCCCTGCCCTTCTCCCTTCTCCCTTTGCAGCAGGAGGACTGTGGGGTCATCGGCTGTGTGTTCCCAAGCCTCGCTCCTGGGGATCCCGGCATGACAGACCCCTCCCGGGTCACGTCACCACCCAGCCACGCCACCGCCCTCCCCACAGCTGGCCCTTGGTCCTCCCAGGGAAGGGTTTCCAGCCAGGCCTCGTCTCCAGCTGTCACCTGTCCTGCCTTCCTTGAGACGACTCAGACACGTGCTGCCCACAGGGTTCACCAGGCCGGAGCCCCTGCTCCACCCCCAGGGGGAAGCCGGCCCGGGACGCACACCCCGCACTGGGACCCATAAACAGGGGGAAAACAAAGGGGGGACAGTTCAGTCATTTAAATTGGAATAAACTCCTCAAATATATCTCACTTGCAGTTTGATGAACCAGACTCCAGAGTTGTTGGGAATTCAGCAAAATGGCTCCTATCAAGGCCTTTAGGACACTGGAGGGAATCATGGTTAAATGAGCTGGAGTGACAGGGGCCCTCGTCGGAAGGGCAGAGAGAGGAAAGGACGCTGGCGGAGCGAAGGAAGCGCTGCGAGGGGGGTAGCGGGAAGAGAGCCTTGAATGCCGCAGCCGACTGCAGCCTGAGGGTCCATCCTTCCCTGGACACAGCACGTGCTGAGACCTTTACAAGATGGGGGTAAAACTCATAAGAAACCATAAAACACTCTGGAAATCATAGTCTACAGCAAAGGCAGAGAGCAGACAGACTTGATGCTCAGTCATCCCTGAGTGTCTGCAGGGGCCTGCCTCCAGCGCCCTCTGTGGACACCAAGATCCAGGGGTGCTGAGGTCACTTGCGTAAAAGGGCGGGGTGTTCGCCTAGAGCCACGCACACCCTCCTTTAGCTCAAGTCAGCCCTAGGTCACTCTACCTGATGCATCATCTAGACAGTCACGTTGGTCTAGACCACACCTGTCCCTGTTCCCTGCAGATGCACCTTCAGGGCTGAGTGCCCGGCACAAGACACAACGTGAACGGGACACTCCCTGCACCCAGAGCAGCCGAACACCCTGGAGCCCTGGAGACAGCTGCTCAGCTCTAGTGCACTGGGGTGGGGGTGGGGGGTTAGTGCTCAGCAGCTCACAAACTCAAGTCCTGCCTTTTGGAACTTTCTAGAATTTTTTTCCCCAAACATTTTTTGTTTCAAACTTGGGAATTCAGCAAAATGGCTCCTATCAAGGCCTTTAGGACACTGGAGGGATGTGGAACCCTAGGATAAGGAAGGCTAATTGTAAATGCATTAAAAACCAAACGAGTAATTCAATTTGAGCCTGCACAGAATCTAACATGAATTTTATGGAATCGCTAAATTGGTCCTAAAATTCACATTGCAAAAACTAAAATAATAAAGGGCAGGAAATCCAAGATTTAAAAAAAAAAAAAGAACAAGGAGCAGAGACTTGTGCTACCAGATATGGAGGCCCATGTACACCAGTGTGTCATTGTCCACAAGTAGAATAACAGAGTCTGGATCAATGCAACAGCCTGCTCCCTCCGTACACCCACGGGTCCCTCCAATTCAGCACGCATCTCCCACCGCTGGGGCTGAGAGCGGAGTGTTCAGTGGAGTTGGGCAACTGCCTGTTTATGGGGACTGTAAAACGTTATGTGCTTACCTGACAATTCTGACAGAAATGAGTTACAGATAATTAAACACACATTAAAAACTACAAAACAGCCAGATGCAAATGGAGTAGGATCTGTGTGTATACTGTTGGGTTTAAATACCCAAATGCAAAACAATAGAGGGGAAAAAGAAATCGCTTTGACTAAAGGAAAAAACTTCAGTGTGGTGAAAACCACCATAAAAATTTAAAGCCAAGCTACAGACCAGGAGGAATGGCCACGGCATTTATGATGGAGCCAAGAGCAACACCGGAACATGAAAGAGGAGTGGACACTTAAAAAGAGTGGCCAACAAAGACAGGAAAGCATCAGGCATACAAGACCATTATCCTAATGCAGCAGGAAGTGCAAGTTAAATCTTGAAGACGTTATTTTTAATCTCTCACGTTGGAAAAAAAAAATCAAGCACTTGGCAGTGGCAGAACTTGGAGAGAATGTGGTAAAAAGGCCTCAGGATGCCGTGGCTTAAGATACACGTGCAAAGCACACAGGCATGTCATCGAGCAGTGTGCCAGGTGCAGATGGCGTTATTATGGCAAAGGGAAAAAACACTCAACAGAACAGTATTTTTCTCTGAGATTATGCACAGAAGAGATTCTGGAAGGTTCCACAGTAATATAACGACGTGGTTAGTGATCTCGGAGAGTCCCAGGGTGGCAGGCAGGTGGCAGCCATGAGGCGGATACATGGGTAGCTCTGCTCATTGCTGAGACCGTAGGTCAGTAAATAAAGCAGACAGAATGAAATGTATTTTGTCGATTTTGTTCCCCGCTGGATTCCTGCATCTTGGAACTATGCTGGGCACAGGTGGGCTCTTGGCACGTTTGATAAATGAATTAAATAACGTAAGACCATGTATGTATGTTAAAAGCACATTCACTCAAAACACAAATACAACCTCCCTACAAACAGACGCACATTCGAGTAGTCCTCAGGGATGGAGGCGGAACGGAGTGGGGAAGGAGGAGGGATAAGGAACAGGTTCCTAAAGGGCTTTCAACACGGGGAGCGAAGATGGCACCATGACAGAGGAATGGGAGTGATTCCACCTCCTGCAGCTGACGCAGGGAGCAATCCAGCCAGGGAAGTGAGTGCTCCACGGTGGGCAAAGGGCAGGAGAAGCCAGAGGACCATGGGCACTCTGAGTCCTCACTCCTGGGGCATCTGCTCCAGCCCGACACCAGAAGCTGTGATTCTGGGGACCCTGCAGAGCACCAGCACCTGGAGGCAAAGCTGGGGACCAAGCAAGAGGGGCGGCTCGAGGTCTGCGTGGAAGTGGACCCCCGAGGGCAGGCGGAAGGGCTCTGGGACCGTCCAAGCTGAGGGCAGGTGGTGAGAGCCTCCTGCTCCATCCTCTAGGCACACTGTGCATACACACTGACCATCACCATCCTTCCCATCTCGTGAGGATGGACCCCGGGCTGTCTCCAGTTGATGCCATCATGATCACGACTCGCCTGGAGCACATCCTGTTTAGGATGTTTTTTATGTTCTCATTTGTGCATCACAGTGACAGACATGCAGTTTTATTTCTCCTGGTAAAATACCAGGAGGGAAATGCCTGGGTGGCCAGCCAGGGCGTCCTTAGCACTAGACGCTGCTGCCAGTTTTCCAAAGTGATCCTGGGTTTTCCACTTCTACCAGCATGCGTGAGAATCCCGTCACCCCTCATCCTTTGGGGGTCAATCTTGAACTCAGGGAGTGGGTGACTCCTGCGTGGCTCTTTTGGTCTGTGATTTCTCCGAGACACGTGATGTTGGACGTCTTTTATTCACTGTGTTTATGAGTCATTCGATATTTTGTGAAACACACAAACGCTGTGCACGGTCTTTATTGATTCTAATATTGAGTTGCAGGATTTTTTAAAACAGACATTTCTATACACGCGTCTTTCCTGGAGAGATGAACTGAAAACAGTTTTCTGTGGCTTGCTTTTTTGTATCTTTCAGACTTCCTGTTAAAGAGCTGAAGGCTTAAATTTTTTTCTTAAGTCAAATCCCTTCTTAATCCAGTTTAATCTTATGCTTCTTAGTTTTTAAATTTATACATTCATTCGACAAGCAAAAATTACACGTTTGCGGTGTCCAACGTGTTTTGATACAGGTGAGCACTGTCTGATGACTAAATTGAGCTTTTTAATGTGTTCTTTGCCTCACATACTTTAACCACTTTTTTGTGACAAGAATACTCAAAATCCGATGGTGAAATGAGATGGACATCGTCTAGGTACATGTGTGAAGACAGAATGGTGTCACTCTACTTTACATACAACCGGAGAAATGAAAAAATTGTTGCCTGTATTCTTGGAAGATTCCTCAGGAAATTGGGAATGCAACCATCATTTGACCCAGCTGTCCTACTCCTTGGTCTATACCCGAAGGACTTAAAATCAGTATACTACAGTGACACAGCCACATCAATGTTTATAGCAGCTCAATTTACAATAGCTAAACTATGGAACCAGCCTAGGTGTCCCTCAATAGATGAATGGATAAAGAAAATGTGTGTATATATATATATATATTTTTTTTTTTTCCCAATGGAATATTACTCAGCTTTAAAGAAAAATGAAATTATGGCATTTTCCAGTATATGGTTGGAGCTGGAGAATACCATGCTAAGCCAAATAAGCCCCCATGGTCAGGGGCAGGAGCCCAAGTGTCAGGGTGTGAGTGTGGGATCTGAGTTGCTCCAGTGTTCAGTGGCCTTGTCTTCAAAAAAAGCCATGAATTTGTGTGTCATCCTTGTAAAAAGCCATGAATTTGTGTGTCATCCTTGTACAAGGGCCATGCTAATTTTCTTTGTATCATTCCGATTTTAGTATGAGAAGAAGATGTACAATCAATCAACAAATATAAGGAAAAATGCTCATCATCTGTAGAAATCAGAGAAATGCAAATTAAAACCACTCTAAGATTTCATCTTACTCCAGTCAGAATGGCAGCTATCATGAAGACAAACAACAACAAGTGTTGGCGAGGATGTGGGGAAAAGGGTACACCATACACTGCTGGTGGGACTGCAAAGTGGTGCAGGCAATATGGAAAGCAGTATGGAGATTCCTTGGAAATACCAGAATGGAACCACCATTTGACCCAGCTGTCCCTCTCCTGGGTCTATACCCAAAGGACTTAAAAACAGCACACTACAGGGACACAGCCACATCAATGTTTATAGCAGCACAATTCACAATAGCTAAACTGTGGAGCCAACCTAGATGCCCTTCAGTGAATGAATGGATAAAAAAAATGTGGCATTTATACACAATGGAATATTACTCAGCAATAAAAGAGAATAAAATCATGGCATTTGCAGGTAAATGGATGGAGTTGGAGAAGACAATGCTAGCTGAAGTCAGCCAATCCCAAATAAACAAATGCCAAATGTATTCTCTGATATGAGGACGCCGATCCATAATGGGGGGGGGACATGGGAGGAATGGAGGGACTTTAGAGAGGGCAGAGGGGTGGGAGGGGAAGGAGGGAGAAGGGGGTATGAAAGATGGTGGAATGAGATGGACATCCCTACCCTAAGTACATTTACGAAGACATGAACGGTGTGACTCTATTCTGGGTACAACCAAAGACATAACAAATTGTGCTCTATACGTGTATTATGAATCAAAATGCATCCTGCTGTCATGTACAACAAATTAGAATAAATAAATAAATTTTTAAAAAACATGAATTCAAGAGAGATTCAGGTCACAACTGTGTGTAGTTATTTGTAATTTGTACAAAGCAGGCTCATGAAGTAATCTCAGGCACAGGAACAACTAGGTGGAGGGGAGCGGCTCTGTGCCCTGGACTCTCCCACAGCTACGCGGCATGAGATTCCTGAGAACAGGAGCCTCGTGCTCTCCTGTCTCTGGCAACCATCAAAGCAGATGCCATGTGCTCAGAGCTTAAGAACCTACACAGAGAACAGGGAAAATGCTTGTGAAAGGGGGGAGTTCAGCTCGGGAGGGGCCAGAAGTGCTGCTGGGGGTGTGGTCACCCTTGCTGGTGCACAGCTGCTGCCCAGGGTATTTCAAAGCAGCGGTCTTCCTGCCAGCCATCAGGGAGGTCTGCTCGTCTGCTCCTTCCCCTCCAGCCCGCTGGTACCTCTCCAGCTCCTTTCCCCTCCCTGGCCCACTCTCTTACCCAGGCCAGAGGCTGAGGAAGCCACGGCTGGTGGCCCAAGGGGAGCACTGTGCTAACCTTCCTTAATGTTGCACAGTGCATTCCCCGGGAACATGTGCATTCTGTGTTCCTGTCAGGGAGGGAGCAGGCACGAGTCGCAGGATCCTGGCACATGGAGAACAGGCGTGATGAAAAGACAGAAAGACTTCAGACCCACGGTGAGCAAGGTGCCTGAGTTTCAAGCTGTGCTCCCTCTGCCCCAGTGCCCATCTCACCCTCTGTGGACACCCTGACACCTCCCGGGGAGGGGCCCCCAGCCCTGCTGCTGTCCTTGAAAGGAGGGTGGGTGAGCTGTCCCTGGCAGGGGCTGCGAGGAACTCAGATCCCTCCTCCAACCTGGGGCTCCCGCTCCCTCCCTCCTGCGGCCATCTTAATTGGAGACTCTGAGCCTGACTCCTGTTTCCAGGCCTGTGCCAAATTCATCCCACCTCCCGGCTCCACTCATTCCAAGCCTGACAGCGCCTGCGTCTGTGAAGGTCACCCACCAGGGAGCCCAGCAAAGTCCTCGCCTTTCCTGTGGCAGCCCCTGCCCACAGCACCTGTGGGTGAGCAAGCCCGGGAGGAACAGCCATCGCTGACAGTTTGTCATAACGGGGCCCATGGTGACATGGCACTGATGGTTGTGACACAGCCCACGAAAAACGGCACCACCCTGGTAAACAGCAGTGCACGGAGGCCAACCTCACGCTGGCCTCTCCCCCTGCAGGGGAGGCAGCCTAGGGGAGGCTAGGAAACAGGAGTGTGGCAGAGGCTGCAGAGCAGTTCCCGGGGGGGACCCTGGGGGTGACGCTGGAGCCCTCCACAGCAGGGAAGATTCCCCAGGGACCCTGCCCAGCAGTGACAAAGGAAACCTCTAGCCCAAGCAACCCCCTTGTCAGACGAACACGTGGCCCCGTGTGGATCTCCAGAGAGGAACACTGGGGTCAGCCAGAGAATAGGGAAGGACAAGCAGTCAGCCCCAGCAGACGCCCCTGCCCAGTCCTCCAGAAGGCCTCTCTAGTGCCTGACCTGTAGGTGTGCGCTTCACGCTGACCCAGAGTGCCATTGGACGTGTGTCTGTACCATGTCACGCTTACATCACCACTGGACGTCCACTTGTGGGGGGTACTGATGAGAATGCAGAGGAGGAACCCCTCTCTGCCCCCAGAAGTCCATTCCTCTGCCCATGACGGGCAGTTAGAGCCCACTGTCCAATCTCCTCGTCTTCCCAACACCTCTGTTGAACCCCTTTGGTATGGTCTACTCTCTCAGAGGACAGTCAAATGTGGGTCCTCTCAGAAAAACAACGTGGTTATCAAATCTGTGCTCAAGAATAACGTCCAATCAGGTTGAGTGGGCTCCCTGCCTCCTGAACTTTGACCTGGCATGTGGGGTCCCTACTGGCACCAACGGAAGTGTCCTTAGAGGCTTCTGGAGCTGCTGGTTGCCCTGCTAAACACCCTGACCATCCAAGACGGGCTGAATCAGGCCACGGGCAGCCTCACCCTGGGCTGTGGTGAGATAGGTGTGGCTTCTCAAGAGCCAGTACCCTGTGGCCACCTGATGTTTCCTGGCCCTTGTGCGCTGGACAGGGATCCTGAGCCTGATCTCAGAAGCAGCAAATCTACCTGGCACCCGTGGTTTGCTCCTCTCTGGAGCAGTCTAGCTGGAGGCTCTCATGCTGGACACCCTGTTCTACCCTGTTAAGGCCCGAGCATCTGGAGCCGAAATAGACAAGTCTCCCTGGATTCTACATCTGAAATTGCTAGAAAGATTCCACAATCTTGACACACCAACCTCTTTAGATACACTTTCTTGACTGAGTTACCAGATTTTGCTCAGTGTTTCTTCTAAGTGAGGCCCTGTGGGGACTCACGATCCCACTGGTTTAGCACCAAGGTGAGATCTATGGGGTGGAAAGTCCAGGGGGGAGCTGAGTGGCCTCCGGTTCAATCAAATGGACAGAGAAGAGAAAACCCTCTCTCATAACAAGAACTCAGAAGGTAGAATGTATTTAAAAGCAAACCAACAGCTCAAGGCTCTTCAAGGCACATTTGCAACCACGTAGTCACTTCTGGCAAAATCCTGGCAGGAGTCTGCCCACGCGACTTGCTGTAAGCCTGAGGAAGGCCAGGCAAGCCTCGGGGCGTCTGCAGGGCCCAGCACCCTGCCCGATCTGCCCAGGGGCCTCTTGCGGCCGAGGAGCCCACGCTCAGGTCTGCATGCCCTGCTCTTCTAGCCTCCTGGCCCCAGGGCGGCCACCTCGCTCTGACTCTCCCTGATGCCTGACCAGATCAGGAGTCCAAACCTGAGCCTGTCTCACGTGCTCTTCTCTGATCACAGGAAATGGTCCATCCTCCTCCTCCTTACTGAAGCCTGTCCTTCTCCGATTTCCACAGGACACCCAGCCTGTCTTCTTCTCCACACATCCCCCCGATGTTAGTTTTATTTAATGTTTACATCAGATCCTCCCTTGGTGATTATGATCCTTCAAAGAGTTTCTTGCAAACACGAAAAAAAAGTAAACATTTTCCCTATGAAATAGGTGGAAATCTAAGTTCTAAGAAGACCCCCAAGGCCCATACCCTCTTACAGTGCCCTCCCCTTGAGTGTGGGGTGTCACCCCACGATCAGGTTATGAATCCAGTGACTCTGGGCTAACCAAAATGGGGGGTACCATCACCCCTTCATCTTCGGGAGGCACATTCCAAGACCTCCCGTGGATGCCTGAGGTTGTGCACAGTACTGGGCCACGTACAGACTGGGTTTCCCTGTACACCCAGACCCGAGATCTTGTAAACTAGGAACAGTGAGATTAACCACGGCAACCAGTGATAAAATAGGACCATGGCAATGATCTGCTGTACTAAAAACCATGTGAAAACGGTCTCTTCCCTCAAAACACCTCACTGTATCCGAGATCTTAGCAAACACAGCCTACGATTCTTTCCTTCCCTACTAAGTTGAGAACATTCATCTCGGTGTGTGAAGGGAACTCTTTCCAGCTCCTCTCCAGTCCAAGTGGCCAGCGTGGCTACCCCTGTGCTTTGGGGCTGCCGCTGAGCAGCATGGGGGTGAGTTGAACCCGCACTGTAACACTGTGACAGTTGATTCGATAATGCAGAACGGGCACCAAGGGACTAATGGGCAGGTGCTGCATACGGCGTGGAAACACTGGACAAAGGAATGATTTGTGCCCAGATGGACAGTTTGAGGATACACCATACCACTCAGAACGCCACTTAAAACTTGTGAATCATTTATTTCTGGGATTTTCCAAAATATTGGATATCTTCATTGAAACATGGCATGGTCACAGTGACTGACCTTGGAGGGAGTCACGGGACAGGCACGGAGTGTTACGAGTACTGGCATTCCTGATCTGAGTACTACTTCAGTCAGGCGCACTGAGTTGGTGAACACTCACTGGGCTATCCCTTAGGACTCAGGCACATTTTCGAACACAGTTTTGCATTCAAAATCTTTTGGGCAAGCGAATAATGAAATGATTAGAATCCTTCACATGATCAAGAACGTCTTATCTGAAGCCACAGGCAGCAGCTCCCGGAGTGCTCAAGCCTAGAAATGGTCCAGTTAAAAAAAAAAAGGGTGGGGGTGGGGAATGCAGGGTGTTTTTCAACTTTGAAGCATTGACTATTAATTCCTCTGGGATCTCAAACTAATACAATATAGACCTAAAGTAGGAGGAGGCTTGTTATCTGAACAAATGAGAAAGAACTATGTTATCTGCAAATAATTTGTCAGCTAGAAAATTTAAGGGCACTTGCTACTTGAACTAATAGAGTAAGATCTGAAATGAAAATAAACATGCGAAATCAATAGCTGTCTTGCATGTCAGAAAGAGAATGTTAGAAAACATGGTGGGGAAGAGCTCGAGTACAACAGCAGAAAACTACAAAACACATTAAAGTATCCTTAGGAGCCCAAAGCACCTGAGCCCACTAGAACTGGACCACGCATGGACTTGGTCTGTTTGGTGGATTGTGGGAAGGCAGGGGTCCCTGTCCAGGGCTCCTATTCTTCGTTGGTGGAGAGCTGGTTTCATTTGTGGAGAGCCATGCCAGGGCTCTGAGAGCACACGGTCACGTCAACAGAAGGCCCACAGGTTTATGGTAGGGGACCTCCTCCATGAGCCAGCTCTTATTGATTCACGAGAACCGTTTACATATGAAAACCAGCATACTTCTGTTTCATACATATATTATAGACATTCTTCTTCATCATTAATTTATGGTCTTTTATGGTTAATTGTTTTATTCTTTATTTTCAAATCGAGCACTATTCATGCTTTCCAAGTATTTCTGCTGAGATCCTCATCCCAGAATCAGAATAAGTGGGAAGTTGGGGGCTGGTCGGCCCCATCAATATACAAGAGGATGGGAGTGACGACATGTCACAGCCGAGGAACAGAGGTCCCCCGAAAGGCCCATCCCGACTCCAGTGGCTGACACCTGGAAGACAAGCCGGAAACAGGAGCTACCTTCACTCCAGCAACCTCAGGGCGGGTCACTCCACAACAGGGCGAGGGTGAGGGCATCCTCCTGTCTCCTGTAGTGGGGGGGACAGGTCTCCCCAGGGGCCTCCAATGAATCAGAGCTGACAGACTGTGCAGCAGGAGTTGATCACAACACGTGAGGACCTGGGGAAAAGGCTCTCTGACATACTGCTCATGCTCACCTTCTGGCCTTGGCTACTCTAATATTGGTGTGTTTTTCCCTTGGGTATTTCTTCAAAATATTGTACTCCATGTTATTTTAATATAAATTAGCCAAGAGAGAGAGAGCGAATCGAATTACTCTGCCACCTTCTTAACCAGGGAGTGATTTCATTCTTGTGACCTACTACATATATTTGAATATTTGTAAGGAGTACTTAGTTGTGAATCCCACCCTTTGGATTATCATAAGTTAATTGAAGGAGAAAGTGGAATCAGACTACACAACCAGAAGCAGCCCTGGAGAGGCCTGTGAGGCCGTGGCTGTGCCGACGTGGGCTTGGGGCAGGGAGGTGGGGGCTTCATCTCCACGCTGGGCCTTGTTTGCAAACCAACTCCTGAGGCTCTTCACGTTGCCACAGGCGGGTCCCCAAACCAGAGGGAAGTGTACCATAGGACATGTCCAATGGCAAGAGTCACCTCTGGGGAGAAGAGGAAGAATGAGGAGTGGGCATGAGCCTCACCTGGATCTATAATAGTCTATTTCTTTAAAAACAGGTGCCAATATCTATACACAATGGAATATTACTCAGCCTTAAAGAAGAATGAAGTTATGGCATTTGCCTGTAAATGGATGATGGAGCTAGAGGATATCATGCTAAGTGAAATAAGCCAATCCCAAAAAAAACCAAAGGCTGAATGTTTTCTCTGATATACAGATGCTAATTTACGATAAGGGGGTGGGGAGGCTAGGGGACAATAGAGGTACTTTGGATTAGACAGAGTGGAGTGAAGGGAGGGAAGGAGGTATGAGGGTAGGAAAGATAGTAGAATGAATCTGCATTATTGAATCTGCACCCGTGTGATTCTACATCATGTGCAACAAGAAAGAGAACTTATACTCCATGTATGTATGATGTGTCAAAATGCATTCTACTGTCATGTATAACTAATTAGAACAAATAAATAAATCTTAAAACAAAAACAGGTGCCAAAGTGCAGTTAGAGAGGAGGAATAGGTCCTAAGGGGTCTATGGCACGGCAGGGTGACAGAGTGCACAAGAATTCGTGAGATATTTTGTAAAGAAATAGCAGAGACTTCAAAGTTGCCCCATACAAAGACAGGATAAATGTTTAAGAAATGACAATTAGCCTGGTATTTTCATTAGATGCATATATATGTATGCTCACACTGTACCTTGTAAATACCTACAGCTGCATGGACCACAGTGAAAATTAAGGAAAATAAAGAGAACTCTAAAGGAAATATAGCAAAATGTTAACATCTATTAATCTGAGTCTTTGTTAATTTTTTAATATTTGTATGTTTGAAATGATTCATAAAGATTAATTTTTTAGAAAAAGGCCAAACAGAAAAAAATCAATAGTGGCTGTCTTTGGATAGTAGGATTTTTTTCCCTTCCTTCCTAATTTTTTATATTTTCCAAAATTGTTATATCTAGTCTTTGTTACTCTTGTGATTAGGGAAAAAAAAAAAAAACAACTATGTTTCAAAGTCACAGCACGCACCTCCCGAGAGGTACAGGATGTGCTGAGGAGGACCGGGATCAGGAGGTCAGGAAACGGTGAGGCCTCCTTGGTCTGCAGTGGACTCCTCCTGGTCTGCACTGGACTCCTCCGAGTTAGTGAGGAGCCGCGGCCCTGTGTGGCGCTGCCCTGGGTCCAGCCCCTCCTCCCGGGGGGCAGGCTGTCCCACACCTGCCATGCCCTGGCCTCCCACCTGGCCCGCTGACCGCACCTGCGAGGGAAGCGCATGCGTAGGAAGGTTTCCAGCCCCTTGCGGACACCCCCGGTGGCTGCCAGCTCATTACGCGCGAGGTGAACACAGGAGCTAATTAAATACGGCTTTATTTATTCACTTAGCAAAACCCAGCAGAACATCAATTACGGAATAAATTGTTAATGAATAAAAGAGCTTAAACCCTCTGCGCAGCGCGCACAGACGCACGGCTCTTTCCTGCGCGCGGGAATCGCGGGGAGGCCTCGAGTCCCCGGGCACGTCCAGCTGCCGCCTGCCCTGGCCCACTCCATATGGCTGGACGTGACCAGAAAGAACCCCCAGCAGCTGGAGTGGGTCACTGCAAAGTTCCCGCTAGCCCCTTCCTGGGTCTCCAGCTGCCCTGAAAGATGCCTGCTCGCGGGCCCTCTGCCCAGCTGCCCTCGCAGCCCCTCTCTTGCTCTGCGCACCGGTTTCCTGCTCTACTGGGAAGCACCAGCACAGGTGGAAGAGGACCGTGCGCCCCGGCTTGGAGGTGGCTTGACCCAGGTGCTCACGAGGGTGGCCTGCTGGGAGGTGTTGGGGCTACTGCACCACTCTCAGCAGGGCCAAACACTGGTCTGGAGGCATGGGTGTTCATGAGGTGAGTGGACAGCAACAGCAAGACTGGCCCCTCTCCCGGCTGAGGCTCCTGTCCCCCGTGTGACCTCTCCCCTTCACACATTCCTGCCCCCAGGCCACCTGCCATATTGCAGTCAGCAAGGCTGGCTTCACCAGGGCCATCTTGGACTTGCAGCCTCCAACAACAGACCAAGCGACCCTCTTCTTTGCGGACAGCCCTTGTCCTTCCTTCCCAGCCCGCAGCCCCCTTCTTCCTCCCGCAGTCCCCCTTCGCACTCCATCAATTTTCCTCTCTGCTGGATCCTCCCCATCAGCCTGCAGATGAGCCGTCATTTTTCTTCCATTACAAGAACAAAAACGGAATGAGACCGAGGGACACTAGAAGTAGTCACCCCATTTGTCTTCCAGCTGCCACCTCCTTCTGTCTCCCCTTCCCAGGGAGGTTGTCGCAGACGCTCCTTGTGCTCATTGTCCTTGAGGTCTCCCCACCCCCACACCCATCCCACCGGACACCCAGCGCTCTCACTGGTCACCATGGCCTCCCCTGCCAGGCACTGCTGGATCCCTCCCTGGTCCTGTCAGCAGGTGACCCGTGGGTGGGGGAATGAAAGCGCAGTGCTGGTAACTGTGCCGGGATAACACCGCATGGGAGCTGTCCTTTCCGCAGACCAGGGGTTGGCTGAGAGAACCCTCAGGAGCTCCGCACCCCAAGTCCTTTCTTGTCCACTCTCAGGACACGGCCTCCTGGGCCTCCTCCTCTGCCGCCTCCTTTGGTGGTAACTTCCGACTGTTCAGATTTCTTGATGTTCGGGTGCCCAGGTGGGTGCTTGGAAAGCTTCTGTCCTCAACCCACCCCTACTTGCCAAGCCCCCCACCCAGCCTCAGGGCTGCAGTTGAGGTGATGGTCTCCCTGCATCTCCAGGATGCACATTTCCCCTCAACTCCAGACTCTGTACCTCTGGGTGTCCTGGACTTGTCCACTCTCATGTCTCGCACACCCTACACTGCACTTCTGACTTTTCTCACCCTATCTTGTTTGAGTCGTGTCCGTCCCAGTGCAAGGCGAGTCCATCCGTCCAGGTGCTCAGTCCCAAGTCCTTACTGAACTTGGCTCAGCCTGGTCTTCTCTCTTACACCTGGGGTCCAGTGACTCCTCCTGTCTTTGAAACATCCCCAAGACCTGACCTGACCCCAAGACATCTCCCACATCCTACTGCCAGGACCAGTCAGACACCCTCACCGCCTACGTAGACTGTCCTAAAGGTCTTCTAACTGACGCCTGCTGCAGCCCTGATACCACCCAACAGCTAGAAATCCTATCAAGGTAAGTGCCAATCACATCACTGAGACTCCCCCCAGAGGCTTTCTGCCATCTCTGAGCCGGAGTAGAAGTCCTTCCCACGGCAAGCAGGTCCTCACTGTGTACTCCCTTCCTCAGGTCTTGCTACGGTGTGGATATGAGGTGTCCCCAGTGCTCCCGTGTGAGACAACGCAGGAAGGCTCAGAGGAGAAATGACTGGGTTGTGAGCGTCTTAGCCCAGTCAGTGATTTAATCCCTGATGGGATCATCTGAGTGGCAACTGCAGGCCGCTGGGGGTGGGGGGGCATAGCTGTCGGGTAGATATTTTGTACCTGGACCTGGAGTTTTCTCTGTGCTCCATGACATGAGCTGCTTCCCTCCGCCATGATGTCCTGCCTCCCTTTGAGCCCTCAGGAATGGAGCTGGCCTTCTGTGGACCAAGACCTCTGACGCCTTGAGCCCTCAAACAAACTCTTCCTCCTCCATAGCTGCTCTGGTCAGGTCCTTTAGTCCCAGCATCGAAATAGCTGATTAAAACGGGTCTCCTGGGACGTCCTGCTGCGACTGGACCACTCCTGTCCCTGCTTCTCAAAGCACTTGCTCTCTGTCCCCTCTCCTGGAGAGTGCCTCCTTCTGATTGCCCGTGGGCCCTCCTCTTGTTGATGTCTGCTCAGACGTTACCTGCTCAGGCAGCTCTTGGAGGTGTCTGAGTGACAGCTCTCTAGTTGGCCACACACCCTGGTGCATCCCATCTCCTTCCACCGTCCAGATGAGCTCTGCCCAATGCAGCTTCCTGTGACGAGCTGTGAGCTCCGTGCTGCCCAGCATGGCGGCCCAGCTACATGCGCTAACCAGCAGGCAAACATGGCTGGTCCAGAGGAAGAACTGACTTCTAGTGTCCCTCGGTCTCATTCATCTAAGTCCAGCTTAGCCACGTGGCTTGTGTTGTGGAATGCACAAGTCTGTGGCTTATTGACCCTCTACAGGTTTGCTCAGAGGTTGGCTTCCTGTGAGTCAGTATCCATGACTGACTGGTCCCCTTCACCAGAATGGAAAGTCCAGGGCACCTGTGTCTGGCACTGAGGGAAGGAGGCACCACACTTCTCTTCACAAAGGGAACTTAGTACAATGGGTCACCAATTCTCCTGCACGTTAAAACTAAGGATTTGTGGACCCCGACCTTTAAAATTCTGACCTTGGAGGCCTGATGGGGAACCCAGGGATACTCATTTTAAACATATACTATGCAATTTTTAGGATATATTTTTTCCAGAGGAAAGATTTTTTTCTGTGCCAGACACATAATAGGTGCTCAACAAACATTGTAAAAGCCACAGTTTGTTTTCAGTTTAAACATTTCCAGATCTTGTTCTAAGTTCCAAGTAACACACCCTTATCTTACTTTAGTCCCAGAATGCACTGTTTTCTTGGAACTTCAACATCACTGTTCTGTGCACAAACTGTCTTGTAGCTATAAATTGTGTCCTCAGAGACTGTGATGTCATCGCTTCATTAACTGTACAGGCTGCTGGGGTTCTGCAAGCCATGTACTAACTGGTTGTCATTAACTTATTTTCTTCCACATCTGTGTGCCTTGATTAGTCTTCAACAGAAATGACTAATGAGACAGGAGGATACTTCTGTTCCCCCAAAGAGTTAAGCAAATGAGGTCGAGACACTCATTGACAGTGCATTCAGAGGTTGGCTGCCCATACACACAACTGTCACAAAAAGAATATCTGCAGTCGCAAAGAGGGCGGTGTTATTCCTTTATACATCAGCACGCGAAAAATCAAGTTTCAACCCTATGCCACGGCGCTGGGATGAAAAACCAAGTGTTTCCCTCTGAACCCAGTGTTCCCACATCTAAACCGTGCTCAAAACTGTGGTTGGGAAACCATCTACTAAAAATTACGTTCAGTTCTTGTCTAACGTGAGTGTCCCTGGGCCCCACTAGAACTCCTGGGTGAGAATGTGAAGTGCAGGGCCCAGGAGTCCTGAGCAGGAGATCCCCATCCTGAGATGGCTCCATGGCGGCAAGCATGGTGCCCTCCTCCCTGTGAGCCAGGAGCCCCTGCTGACACCAGAGCTGCAGATGCTTAATCAGTGCCTCATGTGAGACCATGCGGTGTCCACGAACACCCATGCAGAGGCTGCCCACGCTTTAAATCCCCCTAGATGACTCACTGCGCCCAACACAAGGTAAGCTAAGCAAATAATTGTCATGCTGTGTTCTCTAGGGAAGAGTGGCAGGGAAAGGCCCGTCTGCGCTCTTACAGGCACGATCTTCTCTTCTGAGCACGTCGTCTGCGGGTGTTGGATCCGTGAGTACAGAACCCACAATATCAAGGGCAACTGTACCCCGAGCTCTTACTCTCTGGGGGAAGGTGATTCTTTCTTCATGAGCTCCCACCTCATGAGCTTGTGACTGTGCAAACCAAGGAGAACGGGGAACATGATGTGGACACTCATCTGAGCTACGCTGTACGCAGAGAGGTGATGGATGGCGCAGGTTCCAGCGGCAGATTAGAGCTCAAGAAATATCCCTAGGTTCTTCCACTGCCTCCTGGGAGTGGAGAGATTCATCCATCAAGTTGTGAGACCTGAGAGGTCCCACTGCCATCAGGACTAACAAGAGTGAACCTGAAAGGGGATTATTCTGAGATGAACGAGGCCACCTGCTGCAGGAGCAGAGCACATCCGCACGGCCTCAGTCAGCCTCCAGCGTGGGCTCTGGAGGATGGGAAGCTGTGGTTCCAGCCCCAGCTGATGGCAGGCTGGGTCGCTGTGAGGGCCAGTGCTGGGTTAGCATCGCCGTGTCATCAGCTCCAGAGCACAAGAGAACAGCGGCCTGTTCTCTGCAGCTCCCCAGGGCCAATTCTGGCAAGAGCAGGTCTTGGCAGGGCTTTTTGCTTCTGCTGTGATTTCTGTGACTTTCGGTGCCAACAGGCAGGTGGAGGGAAATAAGGGCACCGTGAAAAGTCCAAGGACAGAGAGGTTCAGAGTAGGGGCGCCATCAGAGCCCCACCGAGCAAGCCTCGCGTGTGGTCAGGAGACCTGTGTGCATTGGGGGAGGGTGGGAGCTGGAAATATGAGCTGCCTGAGGACCTGCAGCACCCACTGTGTCAGCAGATGGGCACATGTGGGGAACAGTGTGGGAGTCTGGACTCTAGCCCAGGCTGGGACAAACCACTCCCATGTGGGCCACCTCACCATCTGCCCCAGGGCCCCAGGGATCGCTTTTCCTGGAGACTTGGATTCCAGGCAGGAGGTGCCACCAAGCAAGGGCCTGGGGTGCAGAACAGGCAGTCGTTTTGTGGCCAGGGGCATGGGGTAGAAAGCCAGCGGAAGGCGGGCTGATCTGTGGTATGCGGAGCCAGTAACTGAAGGCCTGGGTCACAAGTCACGGACTCAGACACAAGTCTGCAGTGGGAGCCCATGGAAGAGGCCAAACCCCAGGCCCTGATGCCAGAAGGAGAGCCTTGCACGCCTCAACCCCCTGCTCAGCCCCCAGGGAGCTACCACCATCAGTATGGTCCTATGGAGAGCAGGTCAGCAAGGAGCCAGCACCCACCCTCTAAGCTGAGAAAGACAGGGACTAAGGGACCCCAGTAGGTCCTAATGCCACACACTCCAGCAACTCCCTGTGTCTGTCCCTGGGAGACTCCCTGGGGACAATGGGGTCTCCTGGCACTTCTGCTATTTCCTGCTCAGGCCACCCTCTCAGGGCCAAGACAGTGTCCAGGACAATGATCAGCTGCAAAGGTGTGCCTGACCATAAGCACAGACTCATGCTCAGAAGTCCCAGGAATGTCCTCCCCTGCCTACATGGGAACCTACTCAGGAGATGGGGTTTAAGGCTCTTGGCTGAGAAATCACTTCTACTTCATGGTAGGTTATGTTTTGACAGTTGAGAAAAGAAGAGTCTTTTTATGAAAAAAAAAAAAATTCACACGTAAGATCAGAGGGCTATTTGTGTTTTAAACCCCTCCCCAGACCTATTTCAGCAGGTGAAGTGGATGCAGTTTAGTAAGGGGAGAGCGCGCGTGGTTCAGAGGGGCAGTCAGTGGCCGGAGTGAAGCCACACAGACTGCGCAGAGAAACCCAGCAGTCCAGCCAGGTCAGCCAGGTTTATTTCCCAAAGTCTTCCCATTTGCAAGTGGCAGAACCGTCCCCTAGACCCAGAGGGCCCTTACATGGAAACCGAGGCTGGCCTCCCACCATCGAGGTCCACATTCCCTCTCATTTGTCCTTTTGCTGGTCAAACATGAAACAGCTCAGGGATCACCTGTGTGTGCATTTGTGTGTTAGCCTTTCAGACATATCCTCCCCTAGCTTCAGTTAAGTCACCCAAGCAAACAGAATCCTTGTTTTTTTTTTTTTTTTTTTTTTTAAGTAAGACTGATGAGATGGGAAAATCGATTTGTTTCATTCTTGCTCTGGAATGAGAACCACACAGTACAGGGAAAAAAAATATATGAACATATCAACACATGCTCAAAAGGCATCTGATAAAAACCAACATGTCATTTGTTATGGTTTACATGTGAGGCAGCCCCCAAAAGCCATGTGTGAGACAATGCAAGAATGTCAGAGGTAAATGATTAGACACTAAGAACTATGACCTAATCAATGGATTAATCCACTTGAAGGGGTTTACTGGGCAATAACTGTGGGCAGGAAGGATGTGGCTGGAGGAAATAGGTACTGGGGTGTACCTTTGGGGTTCACATTCTGTCTCTGGTGAGCGGAGCTTGCTCTCTGCTTCCTGGTACCAAGAGCTGAAGCCTCCCTCCAGCACACCCTTCCGCCGTGATGGCCGGTCTCACCTTGAGCCCAGAGCAATGGAGTCAGTAGACCTTGGACTGAACCTCTGACACCATGAGCCAAATGAACTTCTCCTCTGAGTTGTTCTCATCAGGTCTTTTGGTCACAGTGATAAAGAGCCAACTGAGACACCATTCTCAATATGAAGTCTTAGTTAAAAGTACTGGAAGAAAACCAGTTGGGTGTGAAGATCATCAAAGCTCAGGAGGAAATTATGCTCTAAATGTTACAACTGTAAAGTCATCTCACACTGAATCAGAAGCCCGACAGGTGAATTTGCTTTTGCTATTATTTTTTTAGCATTATCTGCAGATTCTGATAAATGCAGCAAAACAGAAGACTAGGAACACACACACAAATTGCATTTTCATTTAAACTATAAGATAAACTAAGAATTTGTTTTATTCTTTGCCACTTTATTTATTTTACTCAAGTGCTTTATAATTTTTAGATCAAACCAATTGAATAAAAAAAGAAAATTTAATAAAGTAGCAGTTGATTTTAATGTTTTCTCTCTACTGTAGAAATGAAAAACTAGAAACAGAATGGGAAAAGTACTTACTATAATGATCTCAAATTATAAATCATGAATAAATCTGACAAGAAAGCCAGAGGACCCTTATGAAAAAACAACAATAATAAAAATATAATTAGTGGTGAGATGAAAAGACAGTTCATCGTCTCAGAAAGAAACCCTTCATGTCGGAAGGCTGCCAATTATCCCAGTGTTAGTTCGCAATCCCTCGCCACTTCCCCACAGAAACATAGATTTGCTTCTTAATTGGATGAAATTTCCTTAATGTTCATTTGAAAGCATAGATGCCCGAGAGTGGACGAGACATCATGAAACAAAGTGGTAATTAAGGCGTGGTTGTTTATGAGACGCATCCAGCACAGCAGGCTCAAGGCGGTTCTGCAGTGGACCCATGTCACGACTGGTGCAGGGCCACTGAGTTCCCACGGCGTGGCCCGGGTGGGGCCTGAGTTGGCTTTTCTGACAAGTTCCCCTGGGGGCTGCTGGGCGGGGAAATTCCCAAGAAACACCAGGACCACAAATCAACAGAATGTGGGCAAATTAATAAATAGATATCTGACGAGGGTACCTACGAGGGGTGACTGAGTAAGCAGGAGGGAGACCAATGGCAGAGGAAGAGGAGAGAGAGGAGCAAGGCAGGGGGCATGGGAAGTTCTGAGGGACACAGGGGACCAAACAGTGCTATGTCCATGTATGAGTGTACCACAGTGGCTCCCACCTTTACATGTCATTATAACAGAAGGGAGACCAGGGGAGGAGAGGAAGGGACCAGGGAGCAGAGAAGGGGACCAGGGGAGCAGAGGAGGGACCAGGGGAGGGACCAGGGGAGGGACCAGGGGAGCAGAGAAGGGGACCAGGGGAGGGAGGAGGGGACCAGGGGAGGGACCAGGGGACCAGGGGAGCAGAGGAGGGGACCAGGGGAGGGAGGAGGGGACCAGGGGAACAGAGGAGGGGAGCAGGGGAGCAGAGGAGGGGACCAGGGGAGGGAGGAGGGGACCAGGGGAGGGAGGAAGGGATGGGGGAGGGAGGAGGGAAGAGAGGTGCTGGGAATGAAAGTGACCCAACTATGCTGTGTGCATGTGTAAATATGTCACGATGACTCCAACCACCCACCAAAACCACGAGAAAAGAAAAGAGGAAAAAGTTTGTATAACGTGGTCTCCAGGAAAATGCAGTGCTCTCTGTGCATGAGCACCTGTGGGCGTACACACATTTCGTGTGGATTCAGGGAGAGGAAGATGGGACAGAAGCAGGAGAGCCAGAAGCTTAGCCAGAGGAAAAAGGAGGAAAATAACACTGGAAAGTCCTCAGTATGAATAATGTGACCACATCTATGCTGTCACACAGAATTCCATGTGGTCGTGATTCATGGTACATGGAAACAGAGTTTGCACTGGGGCCCAAAGACAAGAGAAACTACACTCCAAAGTGAGATGCCGGGCACTTCCTTCTATCCCTCATTCCACAAATAAATACAGTGGCTTCCCCTCATCCTTGGTTTTGACTTCCATGGTTTTGTTTACCTGAGGTCTCAATCATGGCCCAAAAATACCAAAAGAAAAATTTCAGAAACAATTCAAAAGTTTTAAAATATGTGCCCTTCTGAGTGGTGTGATGAAATCTCACTCTCTTCTGCTCTGTCCTGCCTGGGATGCGACTCATCCCTTTGTCCAGTGTATCCAGGCTGTATATGCTACCCACCTGTTAGTTACTTAGTATCCCTCTTGGTTATCTGAACAGCCGTGGCAGTGCCACAGTGCTTGTGTTCAAGGAACCCTAATTTCACTTAAGAATGGCCCCTAACCACAAGGTTAGTAATGCGGACAATTTGGATATGACAAAGAGCAGCTGTAAGTGCTTTCTTCACGTGAAAAGACGGGAGTTCTTGACTTAACTAGGAAGAAACATAGTACATCCATAGGGTTCTGAACTAACACTGGTCCAGGCATCCCTGAGGTGTCCTCGACAGCATCCCTGGCAGGTAAGAGGGCAGTCCTGTTTCCAATGAGGTGCTGATCTAGGCAATAAATAAAATTAAGCACCACCA
Organism: Spermophilus citellus; assembly: GCF_964194105.1. Lineage (NCBI taxonomy): Eukaryota > Metazoa > Chordata > Mammalia > Rodentia > Sciuridae > Spermophilus > Spermophilus citellus. Next base: position 23,948,765 of record NC_138187.1, on the reverse strand, counting down.
CCTCCAATTTTGGCTCCCATTCTAGTGTCTGTGCACTAGGAAGTATTTACAGAGAAGAACATGGTCGGGGGAGGGGGCGCTAAAAGACCCACTGCTAAGTATTCACGAGAGAAGAAAAGAGAGGTGGTCACATAGGTTACTCTTCACTCCCCAAAACCGTGGAAAAGAGGTAGAGTGACCTCATGGTTTTCCACCCCAAATAGGATGCTTTGGAGCATGAGGAGTTCTGCTAGAATAGAGACCCACACAGGCTGGTTCTGGGGAAACTAGACACAGGGTCCTCACAGGGACGAGAGGAGCTTCCCATGATCAACGGGCCTGACGGGGTGGCTGGGATGGGGGATCACTGAGAGGGGACAGCAGCCTCCAGTGCTGAGTTCAGGTGCCACCAAATCCCTGGAGGCAAAGAAGAGGGACATAATTGGAATGGAGGTAGATTTGACCTGACATGGGAGCAGCAGAGGTCCTGAGGGATGGGAAGTGGCGGGAAGTGGAGGGCATCCTGTCCCCAGTGGTGGGAAGTGGGGAGTGTTCTGTCCCCAGTGGTGGGAAGTGGGGGCGACCTTGGAAACGTGAAACACCCTTGCAAGAAGGGAGGCTTTAACCACCTCCCAAGACCAGAGACCTGAGGCGCCAGATCAGCATTGATTATCAGGGGGAGTGACCCCATTCTTCCTGCAGCCCAGCCCCAATCCCTGAGGGTGTGGGGACCACTGGTGTGGGGCCGCAGAACCAGGAGGCGAAGAGGCCCCTCCGCACACTCGGGGAAACAGCCATTTCCCATCAAATTTGCAATTTTAGTCCTAACACATTTTAGGTGGCCACAGCCAAGAACATCCCTATCTAGGGTGACCTGGAGAATCTGCCCAGGTTCTCATCTGACGGGAGGGAAGAACAAAATTAGGGTTCTTTGGGGAGACAAAAGCAGAGTTGTTTTATTTCAAGAATATACTTGTTCGATTTAAGAATTAATCATAGAATAAATGGATTGCGAACATGATGGCTTTCCTCCTCGTTAGACGAAAGCTCTCTGTGCTCACAAGAGTGGACCCCACATTCTGCCACTGCCCTTGGAGAGCTTCAGCATCCTGACAAGATTATCCCAGGGATGACCCGAGGCAGTGCGAATTCCGCATTTGAGAGCCTTCTCCCGGGGCCTATCCTGGGAGCTTGTACTCCCAGCCTGGAGGGATGTAATTACCCTCCCTTGTTCCCCTCTGAAGACAGGTGTGAAGGCCAAGGCTCGGTTCAGGAGGAGACAGACTTGTGAGAAGCCGAGGGCAGAAATGCCGGCTGGGTGGGTTCTCTCGCTTGCAGGGGCTGAGAAGGGCAGGGCTCCTGGGTTTTCTCAGTCATTTGCTCCCTCCATAGCTACCTCCCCAGGAAGGCTGAGGGCAGGATAGCTTCTGGGTGGGCCAGTCTTCCCCATGGGCAGAGACCGGATGGAAAGGGGACTCTCTGGGGCAGCAGGGTCCTCACCCAGCAGCTTCCTGTAACAGAGGGCAAGAGGGTGACCATGGTGACCTCCGTAGAACAGTCAGGGGGCCGTCCTGGTTCTGGGTACCACTCTGAGGCTCACCTTCCTCCAGGGCACAGAGGAGGTCCTCCCACACCACCGAGATGGGACTTCCTGCCGCTGTGGAGAGGGAGCAACCGCTAGGTTGAATCTGAGTGAATTAAGAGCTACCCTGGAACACACGGGTTTTCTTCTGTGCTCTGGGCACAAACTGTGACTCAGACCATGAGAAGCAGAGGTTAGAGATGTTCATTTTCCAACAATGGCTCGAGGTCGATTAGTCTGATCCTTAAATTGAGCTCATCAGCCCACGGTGAGGCTGGGAAAGAAATTAACCTGATGTGGTCAAATTCCGCATCTGACAGCCTTCTCCAGGGACGACGGACGCTGCTTCCCCTACCAGCCTGTATTCTGGCTCCGGAGGAATGTGATTACTTCCCGCTACCCTGGGGTGCGCAGAGCTCTGCTGGCCATGACGCGGTCTCTGGCTGTCCTCCCAGTGCAGGATGGGCTCAGGCTGCTCTGCTAGACCCTGCCGTGCCCTGCCCCCTCTTTTGCTCTATGCTGAGGGCCTCCTACCTGGTTCTCTGCTTATCTCTCCAGGCCAATCTCTTCCCCGAATTCTACGCTTGAACGTAAACCTGGTGACACTTCTCCATTTGGGAACTGGATGACCACCTCAAACTCAGGTCTCCCTGATTCTTAAACCACCCCCCCGCCTAAAACTAGAAACAAAGTTAGGCTACAGGAAGGACAACCCACCCCCTCCTACCCGCCCAGTGGCCCTCCAGGTTTCGGTCACCCCACAGGTTGCTCCAGTGGCCGCTCCAGGAGCTGGCCACCCTGACACCCTGCCACACTATCCTTCTGATCACGCCAGTTGCCCCTGGAGAACCGGGCCACTCCGTCTCCAGTCCTGAACACGATCCCCTTTCACCCTGGAGAGCAACGCAGTCCCGGTTCCCGGGTTGGGATGGGAACATCTTTAGGGCCATTATTCTGCCCACCCCACCTGGCCGACTCTAGCTTCACCTCCGAATTCCCACCTCTGCCTGCCTATAACCGCACTGGCCGTCTGGCCCACCCTGGACACCGTAAGCTTGTTCCAGGTGAGGTCTTCCAGAGGGGCCTTCTGCTTCCCACCGGATTCCGAACTCTGTCCCTCCGTCCTGCTTTGTCCCTTCAGCCTCAGTCCTGGCCTCTCTGTGTGTTCATTGGTTGTTTTCTTTCTCTGTGACTCACTAATACCCACGACCAGGGGAAGATCTGTCCTTCCATCCACACCTATTTGAGTGCTCACTGTTGAACCTTCAATGTCTCAAGTAGGAAACTGTGTGACATAAAATGGGTATTCAAGAGGACCTGACGCAGCTGGGCCACTGAACACAGCTCCTGAGCCGGGGAGGGGACAATGGGAATGAGAAGCTGTATGAGGGACTCAGAACAGGCGTATTAAGTGACCATGTTGTAAAGAGCGCTCTCCTCTTCCTCCTGCTCCTGTGGGGATACAGAGAGAAGAGGAGACACCGAGTCCCTTCCCATGCAGCTGGGCCCTGGACCCTGGGCGGGGTGGGCCCCCGTTTCCTTCCCCTCACAGGCTCTGGGACATTGCACAGGGCTGAAGCATCCCCTGGCCACACCCCTGAAGGCCCTGAAAATTCAAGGTGTGCAGAACTGGACCAAGGCCACAGGCCCTGGACGGGGGACAGTGATCCTGGGGCCTGAGGTCGCCACACTCCCAGCGGGTGCCAGATGGGTCTCCTTCTGGTGGTGGTCATTTGCACGAGGCAAAGTCACTTTCTGAAAAGAATGTTGTCCTTCCCTTAGGAAGTGAGTTCTGTTGAGATGATATGAGCGGGCCCAGGGAGGTGCTGAGCCTCGCCCAGGAACCGCCAACAGGCGAGAGTGAGGAGCGCTGGCCTGGAGGGGGAGGTGGCCAAATGCCTCCAGGGTCGCACTTTCCTGGCTCTCTGTCCCTGCGATCTGTTTTCGTCCTCTCCTCTCTGGGGGGAGAAAGTCACAGGAGTCTTATAAATGCTGCCTACAGCCTGGGAATCAGGAGCCACCGTAACACGCTTGCACTGTGACCGGCCCAGGCCCCTTCCTGGCCAGTAGCGTGAGTCAATTTGATTCATTCCCAGCAAATACGCCCACGACTTTCAAAAGTGAATAACCCAAAGGACTCAAACCGAGGGTCCAGAGAAATGGCCAGCTCTGAAAAGATCCAGGTGGGTCCCCCGCTGTCACCAGCAGCCCCACACAATTTTGCTGTCTGAAGGAAACCAGTGGCTCTCTGCTTTGAAGGGAGTGATCCATCATCTCACAGAGGCCTACAAAGCCCTGGCCCCTGGAGCACTGTCCCCTTTGAAAGCTTCATTACTAAACCCAGCTGAGTCCACATGACAACTGAAAGTCACAGTGGCCCACGGGAAGCGTGGCCCGAAGGGATGCTGGTGGGTTTCCTCTCCAGGGCCCGAGGTTTCGGCCTCTCCTGCTCCACCCAGCATGCCCTGTGCCCAGGTGGCAGGGGTCGGGGACCTGTGCCGAGGGGTCGCTGGTTGGGCAGGAGGTTGCAAACAGCCTCGGAGGGCTTCAGAGGGCTTCAGATTGTAGACACAGCGTTTGGCATGAGGACCCCAGGGCACTGAGAGAGGGCGTTTTCCCTCCAGGAAACCATGTTCTACTGGGGCACAGAGACAGTAACAGGATCACAGACCAAGGACAGCACAGCACAGGATGGGGCACAAAGCTCTGGGGGAATTTAGCGGGCAGCAGCCATCTCCGTGAAGTGGCTCTGAGCCACCAGTTGGAGGATGAGAGGCTTTGCCAAGGACAAGTCTTAACTGGGGATCCCTAAACAGTGTGTCTGGGTGTGAGGTGTGGAAAGGACCACGTGTTGGGGGCATCCAGGGATTTGTGGAGGTGCAGGAGGGGAACAGGAGGCCGCAAGATGGCATGGCTCTGCAGGACTTCGAACTTCCACCAGGTGGCGGGACCTTAAGGGCAGGTTCCACCACCCAGGACCAGGCCTGAAGCACAGGAAGAGCGACCTTTAGTGCATCTGGAGGAGGAGGCCAGAGCAGGGTGCAGAACCAAGGCAGCCCTGGGCGGTGAGGAGGGGAGGGAGCAGGGGAGGTGAGGAGGAGGGGAGGGGAGGGGAGGAGGAGGAGAGGGAAGGGGAGGAGGAGGAGAGGGAAGGGGAGGAGGAGGAGAGGGAAGGGGAGGAGGAGGAGAGGGAAGGGGAGGAGGAGGAGAGGGAAGGGGAGGGGAGAAGGCAGGGGAGGAGGAGGGGAGGGAGCAAGGGAGAGGAGGTGGAGGAGAGTGAAGGGGAGGGGAGCAGTCAGGGCAGGGGAGGAGAGGAATAGGGGAGGGGAGCAGGAGGGGAGGAAGAGGAGGGGAGGGAGCAGGGGAGAGGAGGGGAAGGGAGGAGGAGGGGGAGGAGGGAAGGGGAGGAAGCAGGGAAGGGAGGTGGAGGGGAAGGGAGGGGAGTAGGCAGGGCAAGGGAGGAGGCAGGGGAGGAGCCTTGCCTCAGCTGGTGAGGACCCGGGTGCAGGGCCATGGCAGGGAGCAGCAAGATGTCCCCTGCGTGAGACCCACATTGGGATGTGGTGTGTTGCCTGAGAGACAGGTGAGTGGCAGGCAGGAGGGTGGGTGGCCCCAGGGCGAGCTCAGCTTAGGACTCAGGAGTCTGAGGAGGCCTGAGGACAACCGCATGGGGGGTGTGCTTTAGGGAGGTGCAACCAGAGGGCAGCTAGGGCCGAGGTCTGGGCCTCCGAGGTCACAGGAGACCAGGTGGAAGCCACAGCCCGAGCGACATCTCCCTGAGACAGGGATGTGAGGCGAGGCCTTGGTAGGGTCTAGGGACAGAGATGGTCTAGGGACCGAGATGGTCAAGGGAACAGAGGTGGTCAAGGGCTGGGAGAAGAAAAGAAGACCGAGACTGAGAGTTCATCTTAGGATGACCAGGAGTAAAGGGCATGTAGAACCCAAACCTGCCAATGAATGGGAGGTTTTATTTGCGGGGGAGAGCTGGTGAAAATATTCTAGAATCAGCTGTGGCGATGGTGGCACAGCTCTGTGAACACACTAGAAGCCACGGAGTTGTGCTCCTTAAATGGGCATCTGTATGGTCCACCTATTGCACCTCAATAAAACTGGTTTTTAATTATTAGTTTTTAGGTAGCATGGACTGCACCACGGGCACTGACCACTGAGTCACATCCCTAGTCCTATTTATATTTTTGAGACAGGGCCTTGCTAAGCTACTTAGGGTTTGGCTAAGGTGCTGAGGCTGGCCTTGGGATCCTTCCGCCTCAGCCTCTGGAGTCACTGGGATTACTGGTGTGTGCCACCACATCAGCTAAAACTGTTATTTTTTTAAAGTAGGCAAGAAATTCAAAAACACAGTGGCCACCTGTGTCTGATACAGTCAAAGGCGAAGGAAGGAGCTGGCTGCTGATGAGGAGGGTGGCGCTGGTTCCCAGCAGAGGAGGTGCCAGGAAGAGCCACGTGGCACTGGCTTGGAGGAGCGGAGTTAACAGGATGTGACAGCCTCAGCAGGTTGACAGACAGAGCCAGGATCCTGGCAGTTCAGGGGTTGGCAGGGGGTGGAAGGAGGGGCCAGAGCATCAGCATCCTGAGAGGCCTGCCCTACGTGTCTCAGGGGCTGCCCAGGCATTTGCTAAACTAGACCAACTGGGTGGATGGGCATCCTGAGGACGGGCATCCTGAGGGCCTGGTGTCCAGAGCCCCTGCTTGGTGACTGGCAAGGCTCGGTCTGTATAGGACTGCCTCCTGAGGGCACTGGGCCGTGGCCACATGGGCGCTTTCACTTTGCTATGTGGCACTTGCTGATGTGACGATGTGACATTGCATCCTGGATTAACTTACGTTTCTTCTATTTTTTTTTAATATTTATTTTTTAGTTCTTGGCGGACACAGCATCTTTGTTTGTATGTGGTGCTGAGGATTGAACCCAGGCCGCACACATGCCAGGCGAGCACGCTACCGCTTGAGCCACATCCCCAGCCCACGTTTCTTATATTATCAGTGAGGTTTGGCGGGGTTTTCTCAGGTGCTGACAAAACTGCTATTTTCTTGCTTTCATTCACCTTCTGTCACTGCTCTTTGCTTTGTTCTCACTGAAGTATGGAGGTCCCAACACTGTCCTTGTGGTGACCATGCAGATGTTTCCCCAGCTGTGTCTGACCCCGGTTCCACTGTGTGGCTGCCGCAGGCCTGGGGGCCTCCCGGTGCAGAGCTGGGGAATACTCGGCCCTGTTCTCCTCACTTGGTTTCAGAGGCATAATAATGAATTCTCTGATCCACCTGGAATCTCTTCTTCTGTGTGGAAATTAGGTCAGGACCACAATTATTTCCTGTCCCCACATTCCCAGGTCTTAGGAGGCTTAAAATGGTAATTGGGGTGTGTGGGGAGCTGGATCCCATGCATCTCAGCTTGAAGGACTGCGACACTGTCTCCTAAACCCGGGGAGCTCTGTTCAGTTTCTTCTTTCTCTTCCTCGTTCATCACTTTAGAATACCATGGTTGGGGTCCACATTTTCTCCAGCAATGATTTTAACCCTGGGGTCCTCAATTTGGGGGATCTTACATCCTCCGGGGACTTAACAATGTTCAGAGACACTATGGCATCGAGTGGGAGAGCCCAGGGTGCTGGTGAATACCCGACCATGGGCAGACACGCTGCACTGCCCAAGATGGCGCAGAGGCTCACCTGAGGAGCTGTGCAGCCTGGAGGTGCGGTCAGTGGGAAGCAGTGGTTTCTAGAAGTCTGGGGCTTTCAGATGCCAAAATAAAACACTGTGAGGTGAACCCTTAGGGCTCCCTCTGAGCCTCTTTTGAGGATTTGGGTCTTTGTGGGAACAGAAGGGCAGGAAAAGCTGAGGAAATATTTAATTGGCCCGTGCAGTGTTTTTCTGGTGAATCGGGCATGGCCAGCTTCCCTGGAGGACCCCCAGCAAGACATCCGGAAGTAGATAAAACCTCTACAGTTTATCAAGCTTGCAAAATTACTCTCCTGCATTCGTCAAGATGCAAATTTCCATAGCTCCTGAGACAGGGTTCTGGACAGCACTGGTCCCTGACTTCCTAACTGCCACCAAGGCCTGCTGGTAGAGTCCCTGCAGACATGGGCGGCCCTCCTGGTGCACCTGCTGGGCTCATTAAGATGGGGCTAATTCCTGACTGCTCTGCTCTGCTGTTTTAAGTATTAGAGCTTCATGGCATGTTTCAATATCCCCTTGGCCAAGTCTTAGTTATTCTTTCCCCATAATTCTTCTCCCACCCCACCAACATTTCTCCTCTTCTTATGCTCAATTTTCATTCTTTATTCCAGAGGAATCGGAATACACCTGTCATTCCAATAAGTATTCCACTGGAATTTGGATTCACAACACATTGACCTATGCGTTAATTTGAAGAAAAGAGAAAAACACTGTGTCTAGATCTATCCTGCTTTCTGAGAGCATAATAGGCTTCTTCATTAACTTGGCTTTTATTTCAGTTTTCTATAGTTTAATCTGTATCAGTCTTGTGTGTGCCTATGTTTTTGTTGTTGTTGTTGTTGTTTGTGGTGCTGGGAGTCAACTCCTGGCCTTGTGCATGCCAGGCACGTGCTCTACCACTGAGCTGCACCCCTAGTCTTGTATATTTTCATTAAGGAGATCCTGTGTGCTTTAAATGTCTTGCTGTTATTTCTGCCTGATGTCTGCAATATAATAAAAACTGACTGTACCATTGCATTGTGTTTGGCTACCCTGACTTCTGTTTTCCTCCCCGTGCTGAGTGGTTCTCTTTTGACGATCTCATCTCACTCTAGTTGTTCCTCTTGTCTGGATCCCATTGAATCGCCTACAACTTTTAGGAAATGTTAACAAGCAGTATGTGATTTTTCCATCCATTTAACGAACGACTTGTTCTGCCTCGAGTTGGGGTTGGAACGCTTCCCGTGTTATCGGTTTGGACTTGGCTGCTTTCCCCACTTCCTGGTGAAGTTTCTAATCCTCGGTGATGGAGTCTAAGTTTTGTACTCGTGCCAGGTGGCCAACAAAATTCCAAGAGTCATGGGGTAATGGCAAAATAACCCGAAGGAGAACCAGATGCCCTCGAAAGAAAGAGACCAGGGGAGAAGAACTGGACCTTGCCCAGGTCACCGATGGCAGCCCAGTTTCCATCCAGCCGAGCAACTGCCAGAGCTCGTGCTGGACTCCAGGCGAGAAGGCAGAGTATGTACGGGCTCCCTGCACCCTCATCTCAGGGTCTAATAGCTGGGGAGATGCTACAAATTTCAGCTATTAATAAACCTGGCCCCTCGCTGACCGTAAAATACCCGAAAGTGCTTGTTTCCTGAAAATAATGACCTCGGTAAGCTGTCTAAAATAGGAACGGGCTGCCCTACATAGGCCTGCGGTGCCTCGGAGGCCAGCTGAGCTCTACAAAGGGCCCCAATTATTCTGAAAGTGAAGCACAATTATCTCTCAATTTCAGTCATACATACTTTAATTTCTTAGCAGTCCCTCCATCTGGACTCACTGCCCAGATGTGAGCCCAGATGTGACCTGACTGATAATGTCACTTTCCTCTGCAGGAAACCAAGCCTCGCTTACAACATGGCTCTCTGAGAATCTGACTCCAGGAGTTCAACAACCGAGGACTGATCTGTCACAGAAACGTCACCTTGCTTTATTAATTCAGCGTGTGCCTAGAGAACTTCTTCCTCTCTTGCAAGTTCAGCACATCCTGATGTTTAATAAAAGATTCGATTTAAAAAAAATAAATAAAAATAGCTGAGCAGGTTAAAACGGAAGCACGCTTCCAAGCCCCGATGCAACAGTTCCAGAATTCTCACTAAAATACTTGGGAAAGAAGAGAAAACAAGAAACGCTGAAATCAGACTGCAACTTAAAGGAATTTCCAACCAAAGGCTGAAGAGCTGTGTGAGTGAGCACCATGCATCGGCTTCCTCCTCTAGAACACACAAGGAAGGAAGAAGAAGAGGGCTTTGGGAGACTTGGCACCTCCCGCAGGCCCCGGAGCCACAGAGGGAAGCTACCCCACAGCTGGGCACTCACCTCTGGAGGCAGTGGCAGCTGTGAGCACCTCCCCAGCTCCAGGCAACCCAGCCCCTCTCTCCATCCCAGGAGGCTGCCACTCCCAGGTGGGTTCTGCTCCCAGGTAGAGGACTGTGGGGCCCGCTCTGTCCCCCTGCAGGCACCGCATCCCTTGTCCTATCTGGTACAACACCAGCACTACGGACGCCCACCCTCCAGGCTGCTTCTCTGACCCAGGCAACGGGAACAGGACCAGGAACACTCTCAGGGAATGTCTCTGAAGTCTGTTTATTAACAGGGAAGTTGAGTGTAGGCTTCTCATCATCAGTAGGATGCACGAAGACCCTGATCCAGGAGCCGAGGAGGGGAGCTCCAGGAGGAAGCCATCACCCAGGCCCCAAACCGCTCCTGTGAGTGGCTGCTGTGATGTGGACACAGCTGGACCCGCAGAGGTTCTGCTGGGAGCTTGGTCCACAACACAGTGTGTGTGTCAGGTGACGGCCCTTGGAGAGGCGGGGTCTAGTGGGAGGTGATTCCACCAGGGGTCACTGTCCTTAGGAGTGGATTAGAACTGAGTTAGTTCTCAGGTCATGCAGGAGTGAGGTCAGTCTGGAGCCACCAGATCACACTCCCAGAGTGGGGTGTTCCAGTGGCCCAACCCCGCCCTGCCTCTCTCTTGCACACATCCCTCTCTCCACATACACCTCTCCCCTGTTTTTCTACTACTGGAGGAACAACGGGAAGCCCTCACCAGAAGCCGAGCAAACACCAGCACCATGCTTTTGGCCTTTCAGAACCATAAGTTAAATAAGGTTTTCTCCTTTACAAATTCCCAGCCTCTGGAATTCTGTTATAGCAACAGCAAATGAACTAAGGTAGTAGTGTTCCATCAAAAATTAGTGTGGAAGATGAAGAGACAACACACTATTAGGCAGAACCACAGGATCCAACAAAAAACCCAAACAGACCTGGAAGGACTTCTGACATCGAGGCTACCACAGACTGTCAGACAAAGCAGCTAAATAGTGTTCGAGGAGTAAAAAACCAAGCTTGAAAATTTTTACAACTGGAAATTATTTAAAAAAAAACAACATTGACATTGCAAATTAAACAAAAAAGTGATAGAACTGAAAAATAAATAACTAAAGCTAAAAAATACAGTGGGTGGATTTAACAGAAGATTAGATACAGCTAAAGGAAGGACAGAGGAACTGAAAGGCAGGTCAGGAGGAATGTTCTTGAATAAACAGATAGAAGTGAGGGTTTAAGAGATGTCAAATGAGAAGACCTGGCATAGATTAATCCTGGAATCCCAGGAGGAGAGGAGGGAGAGAAAGGGGCAGAGGCCAACAGCTAAGGTGCAAAGCCCACTGTAGGAAGAAGCCCAGCGAAGCCCCAGGAAGATATGTGACAACAAACCCACAACTAGATGTAGCACAGGGAAACAGAAATGTGGACAAAGCAAAAACCCCGGAAAACCGAGAGGCCATCCCCAAGGAGGCAGCGGACGGACAGCTGACTTGGGAGGACTGACGCTCGGCCAGTAGTAATCTTAGAGCAGCTAGGGGAGAGGACAAGGAGCCCGTGGCCTCGCCGTGACTGGGGAAGGGTTTGCTGGGCAAGGCATCCCAGGCACACGGCACAACTCCCAGAAACCAGAAGGCCAAACGTCATCATCAAGCTCTGCAGAGTCACAGGCCTAGGACACCCATGTAACTAGGTGCAGCAGGGCTGGAGACACTAAGCCAAGCGCAGTGGCTTCTAACATGTCGAGAGAAGCTCCGCTCCACAGACGGCTCCTCCCAGCCTCCCCCAGCCTCCCCTACCTCTAGCAGAAGGTCAAGGAATGAGGCCAACAGGAATCGCAGGCCACTACGGGAAACAGTGAAAGGAGCTACTGAAATTTATCAAGAGGAAAATCAATATTTAGACAGCCGCCATTCCGTGTTCCTGAGTCGCAGGAGCCTATATCTTAAAGGTCCTCAAGGCAATTTAATAAACACCTCAATGATATTTATTTGGGAATTAGATAGAAATTCTGAAGGTCATATGAATAAATAAATGGGGGAGGATAAGGTGAGGGTCTGGATCTCCAGATGGTGCGGCGTTTGATGGACAGGTGCCCACTCTGGGCAGGGATTCACTGCCTCCCCACCCCCGTGGGCATCTGAAGCCACAAGGGGCACTGACCAGCACACACTATGCTTTTCCTCACACGCATGCCCCTGGCAAAATTTAATATGTAAATGAGGCAGCAAGAGTCTAACCACTGTAGCCAAAGGTAAAAGGGACAATTACCAACTTCACCGCAAAGAAAGCAAGGTGAGCCGGTCTCCCTCCCTCTTCAAAGACTCAAGGCAAGTAGCGTTTTCAGACCCCGGTTGGCCACAGTGTGACCCTGTGGAGGGGAATCTGCGTGTGGACTCTCAGCCTCGGGCATGTCGCGGAGACACGCTTCTCTGGGGGAAAAACCAAGTGAAATTCTCATCCCAAAGATAACGATAAGTTCCGGAAGGACTGAAGAACTCAGTGTTCCTTAATCAGCTCTGAACCATACAAATCAGAAGGACAAGTAACCAATCACTAGATGGGGACACACTTTATAATCATAAAAGGAATTAAGCAAATACAATTAAAAATGCTAGGCTTGTCTACGTAGTTTTTTTTTAAAGCGACCATGTCAAAAGCATGAGGAATAAAGCAAAAAGATAAGGAAAACTTGCCGAATGTTTTCCACAACTGTGACAGGCCAGAGTTTAACATCCTGAGTGTCACAGCTCAGCAAGGACGCCAGAGAAGGTCACGGAAGAGGAAAATGCAAATGTCCATGGTTATTTTTTTAAATGATGATTTTAAATGAGAAAGTCTTTTAGAAAAATCAACTTGGCAAAACTTGCTCGATGCTATGAAATGGCCACTTCAACCCTGCAGGGCGGCAGAGTAAGTGGGCAGCTTCTCCCATGGGGTCCAGCCGCCCTTCAAGTCCACACTTCATACTGTGGAATGTGGAAGCCGCTGAGCATGACTTTACATTTTAGGGCAAAGTTCAGACGTGGATCAGGTTTGGGGGCCATGAGCCAGCACGTGGTGAGCAGGAGCTCAGACTGACCCAGGGACTCGGAGTGACACTTATGGGATTCAGAATGCAGGCAGGGGTGGAGGGCTCTCCAGACAGGAGCGCAGGGCAAGGTTAAGCCAGCCGGGCGCATCCACCAGGAGCCAACAGACTGTGCCTGATGTAGTGGGAAGGCCAGAAGGACATGCTCTGTCACTAACAGGAGCAGGAGGGACAGCCAGACCCACGGTACAGGGAACTGAAAAACCAGAAACCCAGGCACAGGAGCTGAGATTGGGGGACCCACCCACAGAGCAAGACCCCAAACAAAGGGGTCTTTGGCAGCCCAGGCCAAGGTGGGCAGGGGGTCAGCTGGCCTAAAGGTTTCCATGTTTCTTCCTGCAGGGGCAGGGCAGGGCTGGTGCAGCCTGGCCTCTGCCTCGCACCCTGGGCTGGCATTGGGGGCGCCCTGCACTGGCCGTGGCTTGTGCGTAACTATAATCTCCACGCATAACCTAGGAGTGCGCCCCGCAGGGCTTGGAAAATGCGGTGGGAAGAACCTGGTCTAGCGACGACCTAGACTCCAGCTTGGCCTTCCACCATGTGATTTGGGGGCAGTTACATAACTTCTGGGCCTCTGTCTTCTCATGCGTCAGCGCCCCGACATGGACCCTTCAGGCTTTGCTGAGAGCCAAACAGCCTGGTAAGACAGCAGTGGCCACCGTGCGGAACGGGGAGGGCCAGTGCTCGGCCTGTACCTCAGGTGTCAAGCATCCCTGGGTGAGGCCGTGGCTCCCACTGGAGAGCTGGCGTGTGCAGGGGCAGAGGACACACAGCTGCCCCCTCCCAGCTCATCAGACAACCCGCGGGCTCTCGTGGTGCCCGCAGTAGAGCTGGATTTGATGGGACTCTGACTCCGGAGACAAAGGATGAACAAAGCATGTGTGTGTGTGTGAGGAGGCTGCCTGCCTGCCACAGGGCCACCAGACACTCTGCTCTCTTGACCAGGTCACTGTGGGCTTTAGCTCTTGGCCCCAGATGTTGCCCTGGTCATGTGGACTTGGTTCTGCTGCCCTTCAGATAGTCGCCTGGCTGTTTTCTGGCTGCTCACCTGGTATTTGCAGTCCCCCTGGGTCACACCCTGCTGTCTCCGACTCACGGACCCCCTCCCCGGTGCCTCCCTGGGCCCAGCCTCCACCCAAAGCTGTCCAAGTTCTGACCTCGCCTCCCACACACTGAGCTTCAGGTGTTGGTGTTGCAAAACGTGACTTTTCTCCTATGCTTACATAATTAAAGAAGAAAAACAATCATGTTTTATTTGGGAATTATCTTTCTTCCCATTTAGACCCAATCACGGAGCCGAGAGTTTGGTCAAGGGTAGCTGCTTTCAATGCCAAGTGGAGACAGAACATAAATCAAAAAGTTAACATCGGAAGGCTTCTGTGGATCCTGGAGAAAGACCAAACCTAAAGGTGACCCCGCAATTTGGGCTAGAAGAGGAAGATAAAGATTGCTCTGCTTAATTTTCAAAGTTCACTGATTCAGGAGAAAAGCAGACATGTTGAAAGGACAGCGTGAGACGCAGGGAAACATCAGCAGCAGTGCAGGACGAGGCTGCCCAGAACCTCTCCTGCTGCTGGGGCAGGAAGGCAGCACAGTCATGCCCTCCTCACTGTGAAGGACGCGGAGCAGAGGCTCTTACAGGGCCCACCGACCCCGAGCTGGATAAGGGCGGGTGCATCCCCCCAGTGTGCAGAGGCATTGATTGCATGGGTTTTTTGATTTGGGCCAATCAGGGGGCTTGACCTTATGTCCAGGCACGTCTTTGAGGGGCCTGCTGGACCCTCTCTCCAGGGCATCCGGCTCCCCTCGGTGCCTGACTAGACAATCCCCAACAGCGTTTACTTGGCCTGTGATACAGGGATCCAGGTTGCTATGGAGACCGCTGCCCTTGGGTGGAGTAGGGAAGAGCAGAAAGGGGCTCACTTGTCCCACAGCCTCACCCTGGGAGGCTCGGCTATTCCTGCTGCCCCCTGACCCCAAACTACCCTTCTCTTGTGCCTTTTTTTCTGGGCCTATTTCTTTAGCTTTTCATGAACCATGAGGGCTGCGCACATCCTCCTGATAGAGCCATTTACGGCCTGGCAAGAGGTGGCTTCTGATACCAGAAATTTCCCTAAACAGAAAAGAAAGTGCATAAGCAGCAGGCGCAGCTGATAGGACCTCCTGGGGCCACGAGACAGGCACAGGTGGACACCGACAGGAGGACGGCCAGGAGACACCAAGTCCGAAGCCAGGGGCCAGGTTCCAGGCTGGCTCCACCATCTGTCTGGGGGCATGAACTTGAACAAGCCCCAAAGCTCATCTGTAAAATGAGGGTCTGGGGTGACTTGACCGTTGAAGTCCTTGCTGGGTCAGGGGACCATGACCGGGCCTTTTGGGGTTGCTGTATTTGGACCTCATTGAAACCAATACCAGGCCCAGACTTTGATGAAGAACCTGCCAACTGGACCTGGTAACTGGGGGTCACAAGAGCCCAGGACATCCTGATCCCTGGCAATTTATATTCCAAATGCTCTGAGATCCCCGTGTCTGCCTGAGGACCTGCCATCGCCCAGGAACTCGTCTCAGTGGCAGGAGGGCCGTTCCATTCAAGTGGCCGTGCTGGCTGCTCACGTGGTCCCCATTTTTTGTGCAGTATGTCCGTCAGTTTTGGGGGACTAGATGGGGTCCTCTACTTCTAGGGCAGCTTCACACCCAGGAGGCAGAAGGACCCAACGGTCCCAGAACATTGCGGTCCACTGACACAGATGATGAAGCTTGGCCGTCCGTTGCTGGTGGGGACGGCTGCAGGAGCTGTCCAGAGAGAGTCCTAGGTGTTTCCAGCAGGCAGGCGTAGGGATGAAAAATGAGATGACTTTCCCTGTGAGTAAGTCTCACCGCTGATTAAAATTCTGCCTCGGTCGGAAGAATGATCTACCGCAATGGGAATGACTCACTAAATCAGGGGGCCTTCTCCACACACGATGTCTTCCTGCCTTCAGACGCGACAGACTTGCTCTTGAATTTATGAGAACGGAATTTGTAAAGGAATTTCACCTCCTGCCCTGGTGAAGGGTGGGTAAGGTCTGGGCTCTCTGTGTGTCTTGGGCACACATGAAGGGCCTTACCCAACCCCGGAGCATCAGGTCAGCGGAGCCTCAGGGGCCTGGGTTCCAGGCTGCGGTCAGAGGGCAGCCTCTGGCTGTGATCCCTCTCCCATCTGCTAACTGGGTGGAAAGACTCCATCCTCAGACTGGGGCTCCTTCATCCAGTAATGGGCAAAAGAGGCCCATGTTTTAACCTGAGTCCTGGCACATGCCAGTCCTCCAGCTGAGCTGGGAAAGAAAGGCTCCTGTGGCCCACAAAGAGGAAAGAGGTCCGGTTTCCCAGGGGTCCCAGAGGATCTGACTCATTGAGGCCCCTTGAGGGGAATCAGGCTGTGCTGGGAAGAAGTCCTGTGCCAAAGCCTCAGCTGAAGCTCTCACCAACAGGTCCCAGCTGAGACGATGGACAGCAGGCCCCGTGAAGGAACCGAGTGCCCTGCCATCAGAGGGTGCAGCTCCGCCCTGGCCTCGTAGGTGTTTGCAGTGCGGTTTTTCTGGTTAGCACAGTTGTGACTCTTCCCTGGCAATAACTTAAAAAGAGGGCCAGCCCACACAGAATTGATGCGGGCTGCCTCTAGTATCAGAAACGCGGCAAGGGAGGGAACTGCTGAAACGGTCCACGTCCCCGGTCCTCGGGGAGGACCCACCCAGCGGGTTGACCCTTCTCCTGCTGACCTTGGTGTAGAGTGAAAACCTAGCAATTTGGCAAAAATGTAAAAAAATAAAATAAAATAACGTGTCTGCTCAGCGTAAGAAGCCGATGGGGTTGAGATTGTCCTCTGGACCCCGGGATTGGTGCCCTGTGATCCTCTTATGGCCTTGACTGTGGACCTGGCCCCTCTGAGTCTGATTTTGGTGATCAGTTCCAGGACATCAGCTGTGAAGACCGTCTTAGGTCCACAGGCTCAGCCCGACTGAGTGGGCGAGCTAGGCCGAGGCTGCGGTGCGGCCAGAGACCCTCGGAGCGACGGCTGGGTGCTGAGCTGGTGGCGAGCCAGCACCCACATGGCAGGGGCCTGAGGGAGCGTCCAGCACAGACACTCGCAGTGATTCCTGCTTACTGACTACCCAAACCTCCGCACAGAGGAGTCCATGAAATGTTGCAATGATAGAAATGAGAGCAGATAAGGAAGAAAACTATCCTTAATTGGGGGAGGGTTTCGAGTTCTCCCTGTGTTAGAGAGTGCAAATATGTAAATATGAGATTACGTGTGCACACACCTAATGAGTGTGTCTACCTAGTTACAGGGGTGAGCATCCGGGCATTTGTGTAGATATGCATGTATACCTACATGTACAGGGAAAGATGATCACACTCGTCATACAACAGCACCCCCAAAACACTTTGACCACTTAATTTCCAGCCCCATGAAATGGGGGACTATTGGTAGTCTTCCCCTTGGCCACTCCTGCCTGCTGTTTCCCAAGGGAGACAGTGAGTGGCTCTGTGGCAGCAGAAGCAGGAGATCAGAGCAGGGACAGAACAGGACCCTCTAGGCCCAGTGCAGCAGGAGTCCCTAGGCTGTGTGAGCTCCGTCCCCAGGCTGTTGACAAGCTCATACCCATGTAAGGATGTGGAATGCACCTACCATAGAGTCCCACCAACCCCCTGGCCTCGATGTGCCCAAAACTTGCTTGTGTTTAACAGTAAAAGCCCTGCAGCACTCGGGGCTCCGACTTTGGGGATTATCCCTCTGGGCCATGGCACCATTAATACAGTGTCACTCTCAGATCTCTGGGTCCTGACCCTCATTTCCTGCTACATTTCCCTAGTGGACGTCCCACCTCGCCATGTAGATACGACCCCATCTACACTTGCCAGCTCTCCCTGCCGTCCACGTCTGCACCCAAGCTCAGACGGCCACTGTGATCTTTCACAGAGGCTTGGCTTCGTCTTGCTGCTGGGCCCCTCGGGCCCCTGAGCACACATGCTCAGAGGAAGGAGGCATGAAGGGGAAACAGAGGCTCCCCCATGCGGTGGTGATTAGAGGAGGAAGAAAACGTTTGCGTCTCAGCCAGGTGATCTCAAAGGTCTGTCACCCAGGCAGGGCAGGACAGAAGCGCCACTGCATGGCTCCGCTCCCACACCCTGCCAGGTCCACCTGCGGCCATGTGGCGCTGCTCTCCCCAGCTGCCCATCCAAACCTGGGTGGAGTCAGGAGCTCACTCAGTGTTTCCCCAGGGCCAAGCAGCCCTTTGGATGCTCCGCCCCTGGGAGCACACAGCCTGGGAAGCCTGGTCTTTTTGCAGCAGCTTGACAAATCCTCCCAACACCTGCTGTTACAGATGTGACTTGTATTTCCTTGGCAGAGGCATGCAATCAAATCATCTCAAAACTTTAATATTTAATTTCAATCTTAAAATTTAACAGATGCAAAGGCATTTTATGTATCATCTGCAAACTATGAGGCATAATTAAGGAAGGGCCAAGCAGCAGGGCTTCCAGGAGGCTCTGCTAGGAGGACCAGCCACGCCATGTGCCCCTGGGAGAAGGGGACACAGAGGCCTGAGGGGAGCACCCTGGGGAGGAGCTCTCTGAAGACAGAGGGGCAGGGGCCTGCAGAAGGTGGCAGGCTGCAGAAGCAAGACGCAGCCCACATCGGCATGCAGCCATGCTTTCAGGATAAGGGGAGCCAGGATGGACACATCTCACGTGGGAGGAAACAAAGGAGTATGGCAGGCCACCTAGACCTCCCACAGAGTCCTAGTAAAAGATACAAGGACAGAGTGAAGGCCGGGGTGAGAGGGTAGGGTGAAGGATGGGTGTTACCCTTCTTGCTACACAATGACAGATGTTGCAAATCAGTCAGGAGTTAATGACGCTGGTGATCTCCTGTGGATACCAGATACCAGGTACTCCTGGCTCCATGCATGCCAGGCGTGATCTGGATGCCCAGGATAGGTGACGTCAAGAATTAGTGGATGCTCATAGATGATCGCCACCACATCTCCTTACAGATTGGAGAAGCAGCCCAGGGGAGGATGTGGCTTGCCTGAGCCTCGTGGTGCAGAGTGGGGGCTTGGACGGGGCCCATGTCCAGGCGTCTGGCTCCCCTCCCGCCACCTCGCCCACTAGCTACCTGCTCCAGGCCGGGTCTGGCTGCAGGAAGGCGGCCACCAGCCTGGGCTGCTGGCTCCGTGCCTCCCCTGGAGCTCATCAGCCACAAGATGCACCGGCGTCCTAGGAGCAGGACTGGATTCCCAGCTACGAAGGTTCACATCCTGGGACCCAGAAATGCCCCCTAAGGGAAGCCCTCTGTCCACCAGGTGAGTGGCGACAAAGTGCAAGGCCGACTATTTCAAAGGGCTTGTGACAGAGGAAGCCCGGAAACCTCTTTAATGTCCATCAATGGAGGAAGGGCATCGAGAGAAGAGAGAGCCCTCAGGAGAAGAGAAGCGTAGAACATGGAGCCACACCTCACCCCACCGCCCAGCGTCCATCCTCAGGGGAAGCTCATTCAAATGTCCAAAGAAGAGCAGGAAAAGGCCCCAGGAGACCGTGGTGTGGGCGGCGTCCTAAACAGGCACGGAACTCCCAACCTACGAAGGCCCACCTACAAACTTGATGATGAGATAATTTTTAATAAAAACTTTTGGCATGATTTAAAAAGTCCTAAACCAACTGATAATAACAGAAAAAAAAATGCAACATAAATTACACCAAAAGAGCTGATTTACTTGATATTTTAAAAGCTCCTACCAATTCATGAGAGCAACAGCCAATGGAAAGATATATGCTCTCCACAGTTTACAGGGGAAGACATGCACTTGGCTTCTAAGCACACACATTCATGGGCTTTGATGCTCTAATTTTATTTTCCTTCAGCTCCAGATATTTTTAATGCTATCATAGCTTCTTTTTGATCCTTGGCTTATTGGGGCCTGTTGAGGGTTCATAAACTCATTCTTTGTTTTTGTCTTTTTTTCCTAGCTTGATCCCATTGTGACCAGAGCACAGACTTCATCCCCTCACTTCTGAGGTCTGAAGAGCCTGGCTGTGGCATCCTGCGCGAGCTCTGTGCTGGGGAACCCTGCGTGGCCTCCGGGGCTCAGGTGCAGTGGCCTCTGTGTCAATTATGTCGGACTTGTGTTTCAGGATGCTCATGTTCTCATTTGCCTGCTTATTCTACTTGTTGCTGAAAATGAGCTAATGTTTAGAAATGTGACTGTGGATTGGCACATTTCTCCTTTAGACTGAATCCCGTTTTTATCTTATGCATTTTGAAACCCTGCTATTCGGTGCACGTGGGCTCGAGATTGCAACCCTTCTCCTCAGTTACCCTTCTCATCTCTAGCAATGCCACCTGCCTTAAACGCCACTTTGATACGGATGTATTTACATCAATTTTCTTTTAGTCCATGTTTCTGCTGGATATCTAAATGTGCATTTTACAATGTTTCTGCATCTTTACATTTAACTCGTATCTTTTGTAAGCAACATATTATTTTATTTTAAATTTTTTACTTGGGAAATCTATATACTAGAACAAAATACTTAGTCCATTTAAGTATTCTGATATATCTGGGCTTAAACATGTGTCATCAATTACATCCTGAACAAGGCACCCTGTTCTCCTGGGGGACGATGGGCCTTCACAACAAACACTCTCCCAACCGAGGGCCTTCCTTCCCTCTTCCTGTCCAGTGTTGGCACACTCAGGTTAAGCCCCGCATTAGGCCATCAGATGCTTCCGCCATTCACTCTCCAGGGTGCCTGGCCACTGGCCCACCCCATCCGACTCTTCCTAGGTCTCTGAATGACATTTGCATCTGGGGGCATTTTTCATCTGCCCCAAAATCTCTCTCCAGTGTTTCTTTTAATTCAGGTCTGCTAGCAACCAACTCTGCTGTTGTTTGGCTGAAAATGTCTTTATTTTACCTTCATTTCTGAAGAATATTTTTTATGGGTATTGATTTTTATAATGGCACCGTTTTCCCTTGAGTGCTTTAAATAGTCCACGAAAAAGTGATGTCTACCACTCTCCACGGCAAAGCCAGCTGCTGGTCACTGTGAGTTAGCCACATAGAATGTGTCTCCTTGTCTCTGGTTTTGTCTTAAAACAATACATACATGTATATATGTATGTATGTATGTATATGTGTGTATATATGTAGTTACGTATTATCATACATATTCATACACTGCCTGTACATACATATTCTGGGTCTTTGGTTTTCATCCGTCTTACATGATGGACTTGGTGTGATTTTCTTGCAGGTGCTGAAATTAAGTTTCACAGAGTTTTCAGTCAATACTTCTTCAGATCCTGCTCTGCTCACTCTCGCCAACTCTTGGTTCTCCAAGTTACAGGTCATAGACTTTTTTCCTAACTAGGTCCTTCTGTGTTTCCCATCATTTTTCTCTTGTTTTAATCTATTTGCTGGGTTTTCTTCCGATCCATTTATCCTGTCCTCTGCGGCGTCTGACTCACTGTTAAACCTTCTGCATTATTTATTTCAGTGATCCTATTTTTCATTTCCAGGACGTCAACTGGAATCTGTCTTTTAAAGGAAGATCTCAGGCCTGGAGTACATTTTTCTATTTTTTTTTTTTCATTGATTTTCCTGGACATACTGATCGTTGTTACTTTGAAGCCCGCATCTGATAACTCGGTCCTCGTCCACTGTGGGGTCTGCTTCCTGCTCCATCCTTGTTATTTGTTTTGGTCTCTCGACCCGGCTTTCGGCTCGGGGAGTGGGTTCCGCTTCACAGAGCTTGTCTTCTGTGGGGCCGACGGAGCGGGGCTGATGTCTTAGTCCCACCAAACGCTCATTTCATGCTTATCTGCAGCCTTTCTTTCCTTCAAATGCCCACCCCTCCTAGGGCCTCCACATTCAGGTCTGCTAGCAACAAACATTCACCAGGACCCACCTCTGCGCTTGTCCCCAGCTCCACTTCTGTCTCCCCAGAGCTGTGAGACTAACCAAAATGTCTTCTTGCTTCTTTAAATTCCCTTAGCACCTAGAAACACGGGGCCCTAAGCAGGCGTCCTGACTTAAAGGTGTGGCTGATGGACATCTGGGGTGGACGTCGAGTGCTCTCTTCCAGGAGAAAGGCCTGCAAGTGTGCACTGCCCTCCTGACCAGTGTTATAATCTCACAGCAGTGAACGCCACAGTCTCGGTGGCTCTGCTCCCTCCTCCGCCTCTGTGCACAGACTCCCTGGAGTGGAATGTTCTGGAAGTTCCGAGGCCTCCTTCAATGCACCACTGGCCTCTCAGTGTCTGGAGCATGGCTCTGGGGTTTTTCTTGGTCACTCTCTGACACCTTCAGGCTGCTGTTCTGTTGCTGTCACTCAGCGTCACAGGGTCAGTCGCACACAAGTCACACTGCATCCTACATCCAACGACGCTGCTTCTCACACCTCCAGAGGGCAAATGTCAAGAGCAAACCAACCTCAGTGGATTTAATTATCACATGGATGTTGTGAGTTTCCATTCACGGAGGATGCCACAGGTGAAGTCACCGAGCTGCGGAAAGTGGGAGGCAGAGCTGGACTCTCCACGATGGCACGTGATGGGTGATGTCCAGACGGTGCTGGGTTAGATGTGGTGTGTCTCACACCCGAGGTTTGTGGGCGAGAAGTGTGCTCCCCAGTGTGAGGTGCTGAGGGGGGGCCGTGGAGGTGACCAGGTCACCTTCTCTCAGAGGTGGATCAGGTCCTCTGGCTCGAGGCCATTTCCCATGGAGAATGAGCCTGGCCTCCCATCGTGGGCCTCCCGCCCTCCTGCCCTGTCCTTGTGGCCATTCCCTTTCTCTTCTCCGCTGTGTTGTGAAACAGCCCCACGGTGACACCAGGTGATGGACTTCCCAGCCACTAGAGTCATGAACCCAACTGAGCTCTTCTCTTTATAGGTCACCCACACCAGGCCTGGCTGCAGTGTCACAGAAGGGACCAAGCCAGCAGCAGCCTCGGGAGTCGAGAAGTGGGCAAGTGTCAGGGACAGACAGCAGGAGGGCAGGCCCACAGCTGCCCAAGAGGGCGGGTTTCACAAGTGAATAAAAAAATGCAGCCGAGGACAGCACTGGACACTGCAGGTGGGCGGGATCGGAACGCCAGGTGAATGCAGATTGAGTGCAGGGGAAGGACTGCCACGCCGGTGCTGGAGGCTGGCCTGGCCACTGCAGAAATCCACGATGGGTCATCTGTGCTCTACAGCCAGCAGTCGGGCCCCCTCCCGCCAACGGCCCCAGAGAGAGTGATGGGACCGAAAGGGCCGCGAGTGAGCGTGTCCACGGGGCAAACCAAGTGGGTGTCTCGGGGAAAGAAGACCTGGCCACGGTGACTAGAGACGCCCTTAGCCAACGGGTAGATCTCAAGACCACAATTCAGAATGAAAAATGAAAAAGTCAAGGCACACCAGGAGAGCCAGCTGCACGATGACCTTCAAACACGTCAGCGTCCCCCACACAACACACAGTCTTAGGAGATAAAGGAGGCACAGGCCCTCCTGGCGCAAAATGCCTGGAATCAGAGGTTGGTTCTGGATTCCAGATTCTGGAATATTTGCGTATTCCTAATGTGGTATCTCGGGAATGGCCCTGGGTCTGAACATGGAGTCTGTTTATGTTTCAGGGAGACTCCAGACACACACCCTGCAGGGAAGCTGGCACCATATTGTCAGTGCACCTGTGTTTTGACGGACATGAGGTCTGGTGTGGGTCTCTGGATGTGGGAGTGCCTCTGACTGCAGAGTTCCCGAAGATCGACGCCCAACCCATACAGTGCTGTGGAGTGGTTCAGGTCCTCTGCAGAGGGTGCCTGGGCCCAGGTCCTCACTCTCAGGTACCAAATGGACATTCGTGGGAAAGCTGATCTACCACGCCTCAGTCTCCTCATCTGTTAAATGGGAGTGACCGAAGAAGGTCACCATAGAGCTACTGGGAGGATGAAAGGAGACACCTATGCAGGACGGCTTGGAAGGGGCCCTGGAACCCTGGATCAGCGTCAGCCATAGGAGCTCTGCTCAAGGACGCGCACTGAACCTCGCTGAGTGGGCACGGGAGGATGGAAATGACAGCGAGGATCCAGGGAAGGACAGTGCAGTCCATCGACAGGGTTCCGCGTGGCTGGCAGCCAGGGGGGGAGCTGCACAGCCAGGGAGGATCTCCTCCACGTTCTGAACCCCAGATGCCCCGGGTCAAAGCTGAAGACCAAAGCCATCACAGCAAAGTGGGGACAGGTCAGAGGGTGGACCTCTGCCATCTCCCAGCAGGCGCTCGGTGCTCCAGGGCACAGAGTGCCTTAGACGGTCCCGCTGAGTAAATTCACGCCATCATCTGCCCATTGTGTCTGATTAGGTTCTTCTAAAAACTCACTTCTGTTCAGTTAGTGAATTACTAATTATGAATTAATTACTGGTCAGCCCCAAGTGGAGGATCTGCCGTATCCACAGACGACTGCTCCTCTCGCTGGTCTCTGAACAGTGCTCATGCAGAAGCCATGTGGTACCTGCCTCCCAGCATCTGTGGAAGAGGTGGAGACAGGGGACCACAGGACATCCTTCTGGAGGTGACCGCCCTGAAACCCAGCTGAGTCAACGCAGAGGACAAGAGGCAGGGGACGGTGGTGTGGAAACCAGCAGCTCAGACCCAGAGTTCAGAGCGGAGGCAGGGAGCCGGGCAGCCTCCTGGGACGGTCAGGGTGGAGGCTGCCCTGGGGCCACCCCTGGCAGAAGCCTCCTGCCAGCCCTGGAGGTGAGTTAGCAGCTCCAGGGCATCTTCAGAGCTAGCAGACTCCAGGGAAATGGCTCGTTGCCTTTTAATTAGCTGAGCAACCTCACAAGAAAAATCTCCTCCAAAGGCGGGAGTCGGGGTCCCTTCACATTTCTATTTCTGTTTCCAAAGACCTTGAACAATAAAATCCAACTCAAATGAAAACAGCCGTGATGGTGGAGGGAGCCTGAACCGGGGGCTCCAGCCACCTTTGACACCAACACCTCTGCGCACACCTGTCTTGAGCACGCGCATGCAGTCCAGGCTGCACTGCCAGGGGGGATCCTTCCCCACACTAAACCCAGCTCACCTGAGGGCCAGGGCAGGTTGGCCTTCCCAGCTTCAGCAGGAGCGGCCCCTGCCCGGCGTCCTGGGCATCAGTTCTCTGCCGGTGGCTTTATGTACATTACCTCTGCCAACGTGACCATATCATGACTGAAAGCAAGTTTATCAGAAAGCCACCGTTAAGCCACAGGAGGAGGTTTAGTCCTGACGCTGACCTAAGAATCACATAAGGAATTTACCCCAAGACCCTCAACACACTCTGCCTGCTGAGGTTGCCTGTGGGATTTCTGAAAATGTATTTGGACTTCGAAATGAAGAAACTTGGACCAGAGATGTTTTTTTTTTCTTCTAAAAATCCCCATACAGAGAGAAAAAGGGTGGGGAAAGGTGAGGAACCCCATGAACATGGAAGGGAAAGTAAAAGAGTAGAGAAAGGGGAAGGGGAGAGAAGTGGGGTTCTAAAATAGAAACCTCCACGTGAACTGGGGTGCCTGGTCCCTCGGTCCTCACACTGTGGTCAGATCAGGAACACGGCCAGGTGTGAACCGCCTGCCCATCGCGGTTCGCTCTGCTGCAGCTCTTGGTGCCCATGACCAGTCCTGTGGAAACGTCGCTTGTTCAAGACCAGATGCAGACAGACCCAGCGGGCCTTCTCCAGGGACAGGGGCAGCCTCTAGAACCCACCTGAGCACCCCTGAGCCCACCATCCCTGGGTCTGGGGTGGGCAGCCCCCTGCCAGGGAAACACGCTGGGCGCCCACAGAATTCTGCCCTCCTCCGTGGGCCAGTGTGCCAGGAGGAGGAGGGGCAGGGGGCTCCTCATCAAAGCTGAGCAGAGCTGAGGGGGCTGTGTACTGATAGCTTGGCCCCTCATGGTGGAGCGGGAGCCCTGGGACCTCCAGAGCCAGCCCCTGGTGCCCCTGGTGCCAGGTGAGGAGGTCGTGGGCACTGCCCTTGGGCAGGGTCAGTGCTGGTCTCGTGGACTGAGTGATTCCTCAAGAGGGCAGGTTGTCACAGAGGGAGGCCACCCACACGCTTGGCCCTTCTGCACGAGGCCAGTTCCCTGGATGCTTCCCCGCCAGGCTGTCCGCTGTCCCCACCTGTGGCCCCGCTAACCCCACGGTGGCAGTGCTAAGCCACGGCATGTGTCCCCTCTCCGTCCTCACGGCCTGTGCCTGGAATCCGCCTGGTGCGCAGGAGCTCTCAGCAGACACCAGTTCGGTCACCTGGGGAGGACGGTGAGAGCGCTGCTCTCTGTCCCCATACACGTTCTTTTTAATTCACGTGGAATGTGACAGAGAGCCCTGCTCCATGCTCGGGAGAAGAGTTCACTTCTGATAACGAGAGAGAAGCGGGAACAAGGCTCTCAGCTCCTGCAGGATCTCGGTGAGGACTCTGATGCGGCCTCTCCAGTGTCACGGCCACACTAACACCCAACAGATGACAACCAGGAGAGCCAGCAGCCTCCTGCTCTGTGCTCGCCCTGAGTCCACCTGGAAACCAAAGCTCTGGGCGCAGGTGCTGAGGAGTCCTAGTCCTCTGCGGGGGGTCTCCCCTGCTGGGAGCCAAGACTCTCACATCCACAGGGAAACGAGGTGGAAGAGGACAGGAGCCTGTGGCTCTGCACCCTGGACGCACCCCCCGTCCCTCTGGGGAGACCCCATGGGACCCGCAGGTCCAGTCCCAGCTCACCAGGGTGACCTGAGCAGCCTCCATCCTCTCTCACCTGACACTCCTGGAGCCTTCTGACTTCTGTCAGATTGTCCGGAGACAGTTGTCAAAGGACCAAAGTATTCTGACAGACGGGGGGAAGTCCTTGTGTGAGTCAGGCTTTGATCACTAGTTAAATCCTGTTGGAATGCTCTCAGCGGGCAGCAGGGTCAGCCCCCCATCTTCTCCCTGCTCTGCAAGGCTCGGGTTGAACAGGGCACATGACAATGTGACAACAATGGCCGGGTGTGCAGGGGCGGGGCTCTTGTGGGTACCAGGAGCAACTTGATGGCAGCAAAGATGAGCCATATCTACTGGGACGGCCAGACGCGGCTCGGGGCTCTCTGCAGTTAATCTGCGCTGCACCCCAAGAGAGGACCGTCACCCTGTGTGGTACCAGAGGAAGTGGCACAGAGCAGGAGGGCCACTCGCCTCTGTCCTGCTGCTGGATCTCGCGTGGGCCCAGCCCTGGCTAGTCTGCTGCTCCCATGGTGTTGCCACCTGCCCGGGCCGAGGGATGGTGTCACTACCATGGTGTCTGCGTGTTCTGGGAATCAAGGCTCTGAAAGCCTGTCCACGGCCCCTCCCCGGTCCTCTGTCTGCACGGCCCTCGGCAAGGCCCTCTGTTGGCTGCAAGAAGAGGTTTGGGCGTCCTCCCTGAGCAGAAGGAGTTAGGGCCTGGGACACCTGGGACCTTCCTCATTAAGATGACAAGGACAGAAATGGTGCTGGCATCTGGGGGCACTTCTCACTGGTCTGTGAGGGGTGGTTGGAAGACGGGCTGTGACTCCTTCCATTGGCTTAGGGGACCGCAATGCAGGTGTCCTGACCCGCTGATGGGCTCCCCTTTCAGTGAGGGGACACGGCCACCTACTAATGAAAGCCACGGAAGGTGCCTGGGAGGAGAGGAGCCCGGGCTCTCGGGGTGTCGGGTCCTCAGCAGCGGAGGCAGGAGGAGCTGGCGGAGCACATGTGGCCCAGGGTAGAAAGGAGAACGTGAGGGACCCCGAGGGCCACCGAGATCTTAGGAAGACAGGCGCCTTAGTCCACGATCCTCACTGTGGCCAAAAGACCTGAGAGGACAACTCAGAGGAGGCAGGACAGAATGCCTTTGGCGATGGGCGGGGTGGTGGGCCCTGCATGCCTGGGCAGGGCCTGGAGCGAGGGAGAGATGGCAGGCAGTGTGGGCAGAGCCGCAGTCTCTGAGCCTGAAACGCTACCCCGGTGACACTGGGTGAGGGACACACAGCCAGCCAGGGGCGTTTCTGCTTTGACAGTCGGGCCCTTCATCACCCTTCACGGAGCTTTCTGAATTGGTGGGGAACAGCAGAAGCGAAAGGAGACACCGAGAGAGACTCTGAAATTAATCATCTTGTTTTCATCCGGCGAAGGCCGTGGTCTGGAAACGGGGCCTGGCAGCCGCTCCCGGCTCTGACGGACGATTCTCTTTCATTTTCTGAGAAAAAAATTTTGATTTACTTCTCTCTGTAAGGTTGAGAGGAGGTGGGAGGGACCGTGCCTCTTGGACTCGTGGTTAGACCTGACATTTTTCTTGACTGTAAGAATCAATCATTATTGGCTCTGGAAAGGTGAAAACACGAAGAAATATGGCACAGGAGCATCCAGAGGGAAGCGAGAAGGTTTACAAAACAAAGCAAGGACATCCTTTTTGTACTCGGAAACTTAATGCTGAAATATTTCACACTCCAAAAATTCAAACCCCAGAAAGATGGCTCCGACCTTCACGTTCCCCCTCCACGGTCCATCCCTGGGCTGACCCCCGTACCCAGGAGGCCTTTCTCAGCTTCCAAGCCACAAGTAACTTCATCTCTCAGATATATGTGTACAATTTTCAGGGTTAGAAATGAAGCTATTTGATACTCTGCATTTTTGGCTGGTGGTGAGTTTTCAAACGAGGAGAAAAAATACAGACGCATTCTCATTTTCAGAGCAGGAATTTTCTCCAATGGGCTACTCTGGAGTTTGCTAAGGTTACATCAACTTCTGTTTGCGCCACTGTACATGGGTCCCTGATGTAGCATGCTCCTTTTCATTGCTATATAATATTTCAGAGCATGAATGCACCAGGATTTATCTCTTCATTCTGTTTCTGATGGCTCTCTGGGTTGTTTCCAGTTTAGGCCTCCTACCCAGCTCTCCTACCTGGCTCTAGGCCAGTCTCCTCCCTTCCCACACTCCGCTATCTCTTTCCTAAAAACTCGGTTAAGAATTCACAGTCCCTGTGACCTGGAAGGGGGGTTGGCTTCCTGCAGGCCACCGATGGCTTCTCCTGGAGGTGACACATCTCCCCTGACGTGCAGGGCCCCTCCAGTCCCTCCCCTCGCTCCAGAGCTGCTGTTTTAGAGTCTGTGGCTTCTGAGGCCGGGATCCTGGGACTCAGGCAGACTCTTCTCTGGCCATTGGCTGGATGCAGGGTGAGACCACACCCAGACGGGCCCCACACCTCGGTGGGCGCCAGTCCAGCCCCACCACCTGTTCCGCAGTGAAGGGGGCTCGCTGTCAGTGTGGCCCACACCCCACCTCGAGGGGCTCCGGTGCCCTTTCCATGCCACAGAGACTCGGCAAGCAGCTCAGCGGCCCTTCGGGCAGGTGCCCTGCCTACATGTTGGTACCGGGGACACATGGGCTCTGGAGGGGGGGGCCGGACTGCCCCTCTCCCACCCTCCTGGGAAAGTCCTAACCTATGCAGACGTTCTGAGCTTCCCAAGAGTGGATGAGACACACAGCCCCCTCAACCTTGGGAGGTGACCACAGTGCAAGGCCCACCCTGGGTACAGCCTCCCCTCGGCCTCCCGTTGCCTACCCTCCAAGCCCCGCACAGAGCCCCTCCTTCCCCACCAGAAGGCCAGACCCCAGCTGATGCCAGGACCTTACCATGGACACTGCCCTGGTGCCTTCTGGTCAGGTGTACTGCAGCCTCTAATGTTCATCCATCCCCGGGCGACTCCCCAGTTGGCTCCTGGTGACGGGTGTCATGCCGTATCAAGCCCTTGGGGGACGGTAGTTGTGGGGCCAAGCCCCGACTGCTCCATGGGAAGCAAGTGCACACGGAGGCTGCGGCCTCATCGGTC
The DNA here is from genome assembly GCF_964194105.1 of Spermophilus citellus. Taxonomy (NCBI): domain Eukaryota; kingdom Metazoa; phylum Chordata; class Mammalia; order Rodentia; family Sciuridae; genus Spermophilus; species Spermophilus citellus. The sequence goes on along the minus strand of NC_138187.1, from coordinate 23,919,177 downwards.
AGGAGAGAGTAGGCGGGGCCTTGTCCCTCCTGTCTGTGAGGTCTATCCACAGCTTCAGAGTGTCCCCCTGACTGCCCAGGAGTCCCCAGAGCACACAGAACAGGAGTAGGGCTTTTTCTGGTGGGTTCCGTATCACGGATGGGCAGAGGCTTGGCACCGAGGACTCTCTGCACAACCCAGGGTGTGGCTTTTCACCTGCCCAGGCCTTTCAGAGAGCACGGGTCTGGCGGAGACCTTGGACAAAGGAAGCAGGACTGCGTCCCCCGCCATCAGCACAAGTGTGCCAGCCAGGCCCAGGGCTCGGGGACAGCACCCATCCTGGTCCTGGTTTCTTTCCACTCCTTGGCGAGCCGAAAGCTCAGCCTCCGAGTTACATTCCTCCACTGTCCCTCCTTCCAGGTGCTCATCCCCACACCTCGCCGTGTCTGTTTTAAATGAATGTCACATTGTCATCAAGGTCACTGTCATCATCCCAGGACTGGATGTCGGCCCCGTGTGTCTGTGGCTGGGCTTCTGAAGGCACCTCAACGACAGCATCTGTCCATTCCTCCCCAGGGCCAGGGACGGGCCAGAAGCTGGGTCTAGAGTGGTGAGCGGGACACCCGGCATTCGGAAACGGAGCTTGTGTTCCCTCTTGAAAGGACAGATACGCCTGCACTCCCGGGCCTGGGGAGGCTGAAGCAGGAGGACCGCGAGTTCAAAGCCAGCCTCAGCAAGACCCTAAGCAACTCAGTGAGACGCTGTCTCTAAATAAAATACAGGGCTGGGGATGTGGCTCAGTAATCGAGTGCTCACGAGTTCAGTCCCCAGTACCAGAAAGAAAAAAAAAAAAAAGAAAAAAAAAAGGACGGTCGGATATTTAGATCTTAGTAGAAATCTGCTTCCCGAAAGCGTCTTAGATAGGACCCAGGTGTGCTCAGTGTTCGCACCTGAGGAAACGCTGCAGGAACAGTCCGGAAGTCTTGTCTGCGCTCAAACGCTAACGTCAGAGAAGCAGGTGGCCCGAGGCACAGCTCAGGAGCAACACCGACTCCCCGCTGGGAACCGCAAGCAAAACCTGGGTCCTCTTGGGCCCTCTGTGCTTGCCACCAGCATCTGGAAGGGCACTCTGGGCATGCACAGAAACGATGCCCCTTTACTTCAACCCGCTGCACTGGTGAGTGAGGTCAGGGGCTTGGAGACTGAGGCTGGCGGGGAGATTTCAGATTCCACCAGAAACGGGTCATTACCCGATGACCTTTAAAATTCTATTTTGGGTGTCCTGGGGAAAAGGTTTCCTTTCCACATGTTATTTAAGATTAAAAAAAAATAATAAAACAAACAACAAAAGACCCAAACTCCGATGAGGCCAGCTAAGTGGGAAGAGTGAGCCACAAGAAGCTGTGGGCAGCTCACCTGTTGGACGCCGACTCAACCTTGGGGACAAAGTATTCTCCCGTGAGGTCCAGGTTTGGCTCTCCTCAGCTCTCACAGGACAGATCTAAGCACAGGCATCCAGGGTTCAAAACTGGAGGGCGTGGGGGGGTGTCTCCCAGACTCCAGGTGTGCTGGAGGTATGGGGTATCCCCAGGCACTCCCTGGGAGGTGTGCAGGAGGGTTCAGAGGGCAGGTGATTGGGTTAGGAGAGCTTTGAGGTTACTCCCTGGCAGGGACCAGTTGGGTGTGGCTGCAGGTGGATGACTGACTGTGGCTGGAGAAGGCAGGTCCCTGGGGTGTGGCTGGAGGAGGTGGTCCCTGGGGCCTGCCTGCAGGGTGACATTTTGTCCCTGCTGAGCAGAAGCCCCTCTGCTTCCTGTGGCCCTGAGCTGAGCTGCCTTCCTCCTCCACTCCCGTCTGCCATGATGCTCTGCCCCACTCGCGCCAGAGCTGTGGAGTCGCCATCCATAGACTGAGACCTTGGAAGCTGCGAGCCCCAAACAAACTCTCCCTCCTCTGCGCTGTCCTCGAGGGGTCTTTTGGTCACAGTGGTGAAGAACTGTCTAAACCCCAGGTAAACCTGGAGAGATCCTTGTTCCAGGGTCACAGATCAGGTCTCCTGAGCCATCTCCCTCTGTCCTGTCCTCCCAACAGTCCCCCCCCCCCCCGCCGCACCCTTGCCCCCTAGGCTCACTGCCACTTGAAGGAGCTTGTGGTGTCTTTCAATGTGCACTTTGTAGGAATGACACAAGATGATCGACGGAGGACGTCTGTGTCCAACGCTTCACACGTGTCCACCCAAGAGAAAGAGATGGTGTCATGCTAGGCCAGGGAGGGGGCTGAGCTGCAGGGAAATTAGGAGACTCGCCTGAAACACGAGGTCAGCACTGGAACCGGGGCTGGATCCAAAAGGCGGGTTCCGATCCCCACTTGTGTGTTGTCTGGAAGTGCCTGGACCTTGCAGGGATGTGCCAGGTGGTCCAGCTCATCATTCTTCTTCTTCTTCTTCTTTTTTAAACTAAACCCTGTATTTTAAAGACTTCTCTGTGTTGCCACCTATGTACATATGGACTGCTGGGAAGTAGTCCACAGATTGCCTCCAACACACAGGGACACAGGGGACGAATCAGCATCTCCCTGCATGCCCTTGTTCAGTTCTGTGCAGGAAAGTCTCCAAGAATACCCACTGGCACGTGGGCTAATGCCAACCAGGGCACCATTCAGCACCCACAGACGCCTAGGCAACTTCGTAATGCTGTCTGGGAAACACACACTCATTCACTCACTCACTCATGCACTCACTCACTCACTCATGCACTCACTCACTCATGCACTCACTCACTCACTCATGCACTCATTCATACACTCACGCACTCACGTACTCACGCACACACTCATGCACTCACACACGCACTCACGCACTCACACACACACTCACTCACTCTTGCACTCACTCGCACGCACTCATTGCCCACATGTGACAGGCTCGGTGTTAGGACCTGGGATGTGGATAAGAATCATGGAGATTCGAAGCCTCATCACTCACTGCTCAGCCCCTGCCGGCTTGGAAGTGCCCCATCAGCTCCATGGGGAAGGAAGGTCCCATCTCATTTTATTTCCCCTGTGATTGTTCACCTCATTTTAAAAATCACAACCCTTTATTCCATTCTGAAATATAAACACATTTAACTGAATGAAAACATCACTAAAATCCTGTTTTCCTCTATATAACTGTGAGCTGGGGCTTCTCGGGCAGTATTCTCAGTGAGGTGGACCACGTGCGTCTTTCCAACAGTGGCCGATGAGTGTTCCATGCCCTGCAGAGGAGTCTGCAGAGACTGGTTTTGTTGAGTTGGGCTCAAAGGCAGAAGCACTGGCCTGAGGGGAAACCGCGTTTGAGGATTCAGGGGAAACGGAGTGCTTTCTGACTTGCAGTTTCCAAAGAGCATGCTTTTAATTGCTTGAATGCTATTTTTGAAAAAGCTCAGTCCTTTGTGTTCTTTGGGCCAGCGTTCTGTAACAAAACTTCAGACTTCCTCTGGTTTGCAGATGAAAGGATTTTGCCATCAGAGGTCAGGAGTAGCTTTAAGAGACATCTAATTCATTCTAGAAAGAAGGGCTTCAGAATGCCACTATTAAAAACCAATAACCACAAACAAACATCAATGGCTTATAGTTAACTTTCTACGTAGAGGGTCCCCTCATTTACTCCCCAGAGACTCACTTTTCAACAATATCTACAACCTGAACACACTGTTCAACCCTAGGTAGAGTAATGTCCACTTAAAATACTTCCTGATTGAAAATGAATGCAAGGGTGTTCTGGGACATGAAGGGGCATGTCAGGATGATGGAGTGACCACTAATTTGTGAAGATACTTTAGTATTTACAAGGCTAGAGGATCTTTATTCCATAATGTACTGAGCCAACAGCTCAAAACGGACACAACTCAAACTTAACCCTACAACTACACCAGGTGTAGAAGGAAACCTAGGAGGCCTGGTGTTAGACAAAGATTTCTTAGGACCCAAAGTGTGAATTGCAAAGGAAAAAAAAAACTGGACTGCATAAAAATGGAAAACATTTGCAAAAGACAATTAAAACACAAGACAGACACTAGCCCAAAACACTTGCAAATCATTATTAAAGAGTTTTCTCCCAGGCCATACAAAGAAATCTCAAACTCAATCAGAAAGCAATCAGTACAATAAAACACGAACACGCCTATCGCTATAGAATACTAAGCAAATTCCAAAAACAGCAACTTCAATAGGATGCCACTGCATACCTATTAGAGTAGAAAATTTTTAAAAGAAAATGAAAAGTTGAGGATAACAAGTGCTGGTGAGGACACAGCACCTGGATGGCTCACGTGGCGTGCGTGGGAGTTGAGAAGGGCACAGCCCCTTTGGAAAACGTCTTTGCAATTTTTTTTTTTAAATAAAGTGAAACATATGGACCAGCAATCCCGCACACCCAGGTGTTTGCTCAAGAGAAATGGAGTTTAGTAACCACACATACACCTGAACTGTCCACAGTGGCTTTATGCATCACCAGTCCAACCTGGGAGTAATTGAAACACCTTCACTAGAGAGAAGCTGGGTGCAGGCTCAAGAGGCCCTGGGGAGCCCCGAGGAGGAGCAGTGCACCAGCCACCCACCGCAGGGAGGAACCCACACATGGCGCTGCGGGAAGCAGCCAGACCAGGGGCGCCAAACACCTGCTTCTCCTCACAGGACACCATGGAGAAGGCAGAGGACAGGAAGGGACCAGCCCCGCGGTGGCTGGGGCTGGGGCTGGGGGTACCAGTTCCCGAGGGGCACGGGGAACTCGAGGGATGATGCAGGTATTTGTCTTTGTCACAGTGGAGGTTTCATGAGCAGATAAGTTATCAAAACTCACAGAACGCACGAGTACAAAGGGCACGTTGGAAAAGCTCTAATTAACATGGCAATTGTACATTATTTATGAGAAACAGTGAATCTCAATATAGGCTCACAATGTGTGCGGATCAGATCGGGGGATTAGCATCTCCGTCTCTTATCTTTCCATTACGTTCAAAGCCCTGGAGTGCCTCTTCTTCCTCCTAGAATGTGACAGTCACAGTGAGCAACTGTCACCTGCCGTGCCATACAACACTGGGACTTGTTCCTCTTCTCTGGCCATGTTTGGTGCCTGGTACCCACCTTCTGTCTCCCCTTCCCACCGGCCTGCCTTCCAGCAGGGACAATCCTACTCTCTTGCACTTTGAGATGGACCTTCTTTAGCCTCCACAGAAGAGAGAGGACCGTGTGCTGTTCTGCGACTGGCTCATTTCACATCACACAATGTCCTCCAGCTCCACTGATGTTGCTGCAAACCACAGAATTTCATTCTTCGTAATGGCCGAAGAGCATTCGTTGTGCACACACACGTCCCATTCATCCGTCCATCTGTGATGGGCCCTGAGGTTGAGCCCGCGTCTTAGCTGCTGTGAGTGCCATGGCGATGAACTTGGTGGGAGGGATCTGAGGTGCCCATTCCACCTTCTCTGGCTGTGCAGCCACTGGTGGGATCATGGGGTCATGGGTGGATCTAATCTCAGTTTTCTGGGAGACTGCACAGTGTTCCCTGTGAGGGCTGCACTGTGGCATACGCTCCCACTCGCAGCGTGCAAGAGTCCCCTTTGCTCCCCGTCCACCGGCACTTGCTATGGACTTACTCATTATTTTTCACAGCCATCTGGCTGGGCTGAGATGGTACCTCATTGTGGCTTAGATTGCCATTTTTCTGATGCCCCAGATTTCTTCTTCTTCTTTTAAGATGTGTCTATTCAGATCATTTGCTCATCCCAAAACTGATTTTTCCATTGCAGTTGAGCTTTCTGAGTTCCTACCAGTGGATACACAGCCAGAGAAAATCAGGGATCCTAGCCCTGGTCAGACAGTTTGCAGACACTTTCTCCTGTTCAGAAGGAGTCTTGCCTCTCCACTGTGCTGACGGTTCCCTTCTCTGTCTAGAAGCGTACTAGTTTATTATGATCCTTTTATTTATTTGTGCTTCTGTTTCTTGTTTCCAAAACTCCATGGCCTCTGCCGGGTCCTGAAGCATTTCCCGGGATTTTCTTGCCATGGTTCTTTGGCTTCAGGGTTTGCATTTGTCAGTGACCCATTTGGGGCTGATTCTTGTGTGTGGAGAGGGGGCCAAACCTCATCCTCCTGCACACTGGCCCCGGCCCCCCAGCACCTCTCCTGGGGAGCCGTCCTTCTGGTGCCCCTGGCAACGTCGAGTGGCTGCAGGGGCATGGTTTGTCCCGGGTTTCTGTCCTGCTTTTGGTCTCCCTGGTCTCCAGGTCTCTACCAGGCTGTCTGGGTCACTGCCCCTGCCCTCGTAATTGCTCTAGAAGGGACAGCTTTCGCAACCTCTGTTTTAGCAAATCTGTTCTTGGCATATGAAGGTGCTGCTCTGTTTGCATGTGGACTCTGCACCCATGACTTTCCTGAGGTTATTGGTCAGCTCTTAACCTCCTGGTGGGGTCGGGTAGATGGGAAGTACGCTAATCCCGCCTTCTCCCTGGGTCAGGGTGGGCAGCAGGTGCAGCTGCTGTGGAATTCCTGTGTGCAAGGAGCGTGTCCACACAGCACGGCCCGGACACACAGCGCCACTGCAGCCAGACGGGGCTGGGGCAGTGGAGGTGATGATCAAGCGCGTGGTGCGTAGGTCTTTGATAAGGGCCTCACATACAGATTCATTCAGACACGCGGTTGCTTTCTCCTCATCCCAAGATTCAAGGGTGCTTTACTTCTAGGAGGAGGCAGTAGGTGCCCTCCCAACAGGAGCTGGTTCACTGAGCCCCGCCACCATCTTCCTCTGTACCCACGGGTTTGTCCCAATCTCAGCATGTTAGGGGCAGAGGCCAGAGCTGGGAGACACTCTGACACCTACCTTAGAACCAGGCCCTTAAGAAATGAAATGTAAAACTGCAACTAGAGATTTAAGGCCTCGTGTTTGCAAAACGCACACTGCTCTCGTGCAGCAAATGCCTTTGGGTGCCCTCCAGGAGTGGGCAGGCAGCAGACGCTCTGAGTGGAAGGTGCAGTGATCGCCCACCTTGCCCCTGAGCCTGAACACCTGGGCAGTCAGCCCGTGGCCTTCTCAACAGCCAGAGAGAAAGGGAGTGCTCCTATCTGTGAAGGGCTCCAGCCAGCACCACCTGGGCACCCTCCTGTGTGACAAAGCCCAGTTACTACCCAGCAGCAAGACCCACAATCGGAAAACCACTTCCATCAGTGCCAGGGGCCTGCGGTTGGCTGGTCCTGCAAAACCGAAAGCCCACTTCAGGCTGCACGGAGGCCCAGGTGCCCGGGCTGAGTGGCTTGGCTCAGCGCTCCCAGCAGACGCAAGGGAGACCCTGATGACAGCGTCTCAGGCAGGATGGTCAAACTAGGAGCTGAGCAGAGGAAGGGATAAAGCAACACTGACGGACGGCGGAGCACTGCCTCAGGGCACTGCCCAACAGGAAAAGACCAGCAAGCAGGATGGCACCGAACAAACAGGCCGGGAAGAGGGAACAACTGAGACCCACTGACTGCTGGCACCCTCCCTGACCCCGAGGACCACCTTCTGTAGCAAAACTATTGTTTGCCTCCGTCTGAGGGACCCCCAGGGCTCCTGGGGGAGACAGGCAGGAGGGATGGGGTGAATGACTGGTGAGGAGTGTGCGGATCCCTGGGTAGGGAGTCCCCAGGTGGTGACCGTGGGCAGGTGGCTCCCTGGGAGAGTGCCCTGTGATTCACTTTGTCCCTGTGGAGCTCGCTGTCTGCTTCCTGGTGCCAGGTCCCCAGCTGCTCTCCTCCTTCACGCCCTTCGGCCATGAAGTTCTGCCTCCACTTCAGCCCAGAGCTACGGAGTCGGCCGTCTGTGGACTGAGACCTCTGAAACTGTGAGCCCCCAAATGAAGTTTTCCTCCTTAAAACTGTTCTTGTCAGGCCTTTTAGTCATAGCAGCAAAAAAAAAAAAAAAAAAAATCTGACTGAAACACATATTTACATCCGTAATTTCTAAACATTAAGTCAGGCCTAGGAATTTAGAGTGGAAATGAGGACTACTCAAAACCAATGAAATGTTTCCTGGGCACCTACTATGTGCTAAGTACCAAACCAGAGAGTTCACACACATTATCTCCCTGGACCCTCTTGGCAAACCCAAGGAGCAGGGTGGTATCGTCATCTCCACGTACAGCACAGGATGGTGGTCCTGAGAATTCAGTCAGTCCACCTTCAACCCAAGTGAAAAGCAGGGAAAACGGCTCAACATCACAAATGGACCCAACGAAGGACACCCAAGGCCTCCAGACATCTGGACCTGGGTGTGCTTGGATTTTCATATCCTTCAAAATCCGCAGCCCAGGGGTCCTCAGGCCCAGAGCTTAAAGCTGACGTTCACCGGCTCTGGACGCCCACAGGTGTTGAGTTGCTCGTTTTGATGCTTAGAGAAGAGACCGCACAGCTGACTGGAAGGTTGTTCTGCCACAAAGACGTCAAGTTATCACGGGTCTGATTTATCTTTTAAGAGAATAATTTTACGTTCTCTTCTGTTTTCATCTGTGAGGAGAGAGTCCAGCTCTTGCACACACACAGAAGAGGAGCCGTAAAGCGTGATGATTTGGCCAAAGGTGCAGCCACTTCTCCAAGAGTATTCTGTCATGAGTACCATGTCGGGCAAAGCTGAGGGACCTCACCAAGAGGGTTTGCGGGACAAGAGCAGTGATTCCCACTTAGGGAGCCAATGGGTCTGAATGCTCCTCTCTGTGGATGACCATGCGGCTCTGACCTGGTGCCTCACCTGCATGGGTGCCTGGCAGTGATCGATGGGTGTTTAGCTTCCCCGATTTGATCCCTGTCCAGCAGCCAAGCACCGGCAGGCTCAGCTGCAACCAGGAGCAGCTGATGGGCAGACCTGTGTGCACAGAGCCGTCTCTTCGGACCTTCTGTTTGTTCCCCAGATTCTGCAGCTCATAGCAGTCATATGGTAGCAAGGGGACAGAGGGTCAGGACCACCGCACTGAGCCCCAGGGGTTGTCCAGCAAGTCAGGAGAGGCTTCTGCAAAACCCCAACCCCACCCCTAGCCGGTGAGCAGAGGCTGACGTATTCTCTGAGCACCCAGCACAAGAAGGTGCTCGGTATACTTCACAAAAACCACCCGTCCCGCTTGGCCGGTGCATCTCCTGAAAACAGAGCCCTGCTTCCAGTGTTCCTGGCTTTCGTTGCTGACGGCATAGAAACAACAGATAAGGCAGCAGCAGACCCAGGGCCATGAGCCAATGTCCACGGCACCCACTGCACAGTTACAACAGGAATAGTGTGTCCCCTGCTTGCTGGAGACGTGGGCTTTTGAAACCAGAGCTGCATTTACAAACTACACATTCTCATTAAGAATTTTGGCAAAGTTAAAATTTATGATAATTTCATGCGACGAGGGCCCAAGACTTCATCTTCATTATCACTGGGGGGAAAAAAAAAAGAGCTGGCTGGGCAAACAAATAGGGTAAACAGAATTACACAGCTATGTTTAAGTAACTCCAGGAAAAAGAAAACTGCAAGGGACTTTGGCAGCTTAATTGAGGGTATAAAAGGATGCTAATTACCCATGTGTCTCAGAGCTTCCATTTAAAAACACTTTGCAAAAGTAGCAGTTAGTTCCAATTACCTTAGACACTCAAGAACGGGGGGACCGTGTGCTCAGACCCCACTTCTTGAAAATGCCTGAATCATGCCACGTTCCTAACCAGCCCAGGCTGGCCTGGCTTACGGGGTCTGAATCGATGTGGTTCTGTGAAAGACGCAGAGAACAGGAAGCTGATCCTGGTCAACATCGCTCAGGCTGGGGTGAGCCTTGTGGAACAGACAGAGCCACCCTGGGTCTCACTCCCTGGGGGACAGAGCACGCAGCCAGGTCTCCCTGGTTCCCACAGCCCTGGGAGCTTGTTCTGCTATGGTGCTAAGGACCCTCTGTCCCAAGCGGCTCTAGGTGGAACGGTAGATGGGACTGGTCTTTTTGGTTCTCTGTGACCTGGGGGGCTGAGGAGAACAGAGGGGCACGTGCGGAGGAGGTCTTGGGGCCACAAGGTCAGCGGGGACAGCTGTGAGCTGTGGACAGAGCAGATGGTCCTCCTCCCCAGCCTGCTCTCAGCTGAAAGGAGTGTCCTGGTGCTGTGGGAGAAGGGACGGTAACAACCTGGTCCAAAGCTCTGCTCCAGCTGGGCACCCGCCCCCCCTGGACGGCAGCATCGATTGCTCAGGCCAGCACTGGGCTGGAAGCCCACAGGGCTGCACTGGGCAGCGGCTCAGCAGGTGGGATGGAAGCTCCTGTGCAGCCTGCTCGCTGCTCATTAACCTTCCTATCTGGGAGGAGGGCCCTGTCCTGGAGCTGGAGCCACAGTGGGCCTCCCCTGGCTGCCAAAGCCATCCCTCCAGCTGTGGCTTCCACCAGATCGAGTCCCCAGGCTCGAGTCCCCAGCAGAAAGGAAGGTGCCTGGGCACACAGGTGCCAGCCTCCAAGCAAACCCACCCCAGCACGCTGCCTAGAGGGAGGCTGAAGACAAGGAAGTTGAGGAAGGATGCAGACGGCTTCCTGCCTCGGCCTCCTGTGCGTCAATGGGACACTGGCTGTTCTGGTTGGTGGCATCTCTGCTCTCAGAGTTGAAAAGAATGAAGTTTAAATCCAACGCCAGCTTCGACCAGAATGTCCCTGCTCCCATCCACCACCCTCACCAGTTCTCCTGTCAGGATCCACAGCCAACGTGTCCCCTGGGCCTGAGGCACCCGTGTATTCCGAAAGGTTCTGGGCCTGGCCCTCTGCCAGGCTGACTCTTACCCTCTTGCTCCGTTGCCCTCTCTGTGGCACCCACTGCAGACATAGGAAGGGTCCCCTACGAGCTCTGGAGTGCAGCCTAATTGCCCTGGACCCCAGGCTCATGGAGATCATTCCCAACTGCACCACGGAGTCAGAGCGTCCTCAGGACAAACTCCTGCTTTTTCCTGGTAACTGGGCCTGGGTCAGCCTCTGACTTTGGTTGATGTTTTCAGTTAACAACAAAACTGCTTTGTAGGGTAAACCACTAAGGAATGTGAGGACAGGGTCATGGACACCACAAAGTCCCTGAGCAGGGTAGACTGAGGACTAGAGGGAAGGCCACTTTTCCAGGTCAGGTAAGTCATGAGGGTGGTTTGGGCCACGCTGTTCAGGGCTGGGCTCTACAGTTCTCCCAGAGGCAGCAGAGGCCTCTGTCCCTGGGCGAGGGCTGCCTCCACAGCCTCCTGCAGGAGGTTCTGTGCAGAGGAGGGAGGGCTGTGGGAAGGGCCGAGTCACTCCCGAGAGGGCAGGAGAACCGGGACTGGACGGGCACTTGACCCATCTGAACGCTCTTGAGCTTGATAAGGACAACCCCCAGGGGTGGGACCCCTGCTTCCTCCCCAGACTCGACAGTCAGACGGCTGGCATGTGGCATTCAGCCTGACCTGTCCGCCCCACAGGTGGTGAGACACACGTTGCCACAGTGCTGCCAAAGCAAAGCAAAGAAAAGCCACACCACCGTCCTCATGTCCTCATGCCACCAGCTCCTGAGCCGGAGCCAGCAAACACCTGCGTGAGCTGCTGCCAAAGGAGCGCCCAGCGATCAGCGTTCCCTCTGCACAGCTGAGACTGGCCTGAGTCTCGGGAACCTGAGCCACTAACACACCCTCACACGGCAGTGCCTCAGCGGGGGTCACCCTTCACGGGCATCCCTGGTGCTGAGGTCACCCTCCACTACCATCCCCCGGTTCTGAGATAACCATCCACAGGCATCCCTGGTGCTGAGATCACCCTCCATGGATACTCCAGGTGCTGAGGTCACCCTCCACGGGCATCCCCAGGTGCTGAGGTAACCCTCCATGGGCATCCCTGGTGCTGCGGTCACCCTCTATGGACATCCCAGGTGCTGAGGTCACCCTCCACACGGGCATCCCTGTGGAGCTGCCCTGGGGGAGGGCCAGCCGAGCGGGCTCAGGGTCCCCACACACAGAGAAGGCCACACAGTTCTCTCCACCCCTTCCGGGGACACAGAGCCGGCCACAGAGGTGGCCGGAGGGAGGCCAAAGGAAGCAGGCGAAGCTCCAGCAGGCCCTGGCCCAGCCGCCCGGCCATCTCACTGCACCCCTGGTCCTGTCAGGGTCACCAAGACTCTGGACACCAGTACCCAAGAACACAAGGGTGGCTACTGGTGGTCACAGACACGCTGAAGGATTCTGAACTGCTCAGAAGAGTTAAAACAAGTGTATTCAACAGAAATGTGATTTATAGCTTGCAACCCCAGAAAGAGAAAGGGTCTGGGGACAGCTCATGTGTTCAGTGGATAAGAGCATCCACCCAGTGGAAACCGGACACACAATATGAGGAGAGTACAGGCGCGTCCCCAGTGTCTGCAGCCCCCACACAGAGGGGGGACGCGGGTTAAACTTCACCTCATCTATTCTAAGACAAAGCCTGTTGGGTTGGATGTCTTAAAATCCAGCTGTAGGCTGCTTATCAAGAAAATCCAGGTGAAAATACACAGAAAGGTAGAAAACAGAATAGAACTGTGAAAGAGAAAGCATTAATAACATGGTCTAAAAATAGTGGGATGATAACCAAACCAGAAGATTTAAAAAGCAGATTAATTTCTAGCTAACCTAAGAAAAGCCTATAAGTTATTAAGTATAAAAAATCACTCAAAGGAACCGTTTCTTGCAAAGAATTTAAAAAGCACCATGGCTGCCTCACTAGAGAAGGGAATTCAGCCAAAACGCCCCGGGAGGGCGCGGGGCTCAGCCTGGGCCGCAGGAGAGCAGAGAGCCTGCAGAGTGTAACCCCAGGGGCATTTCTGGACCCTGTGAAGGAGAAGGCTGAGGAAATCCTGGGAATGCAGCCCAGAAGAGTTAAAGGCTTGGTCAGGGTCCAAGGGTGCTGTGGCTTAGGACCCACTCACCCAGAAAATAAACGGTAATCCAAAGGGAGATTCAGTGAGAACTCTGTAGGGTCCCAGTGCAAAAGAGCAGAAATCAAGTGTGATGGTGTGTTCCTCTGCCTCTCCCCACAGAGTGCCTGAGGCAGGCCCCCCAGGAAGAAAGAAAAGGGAGTTGTTAGCTTACAGTTTGGGGGAGCCCAAGAATGGGTGGCCCAATGGTTTGGCCCCTGTGAGGGCCACAGCAGGTGGCATAGGTGGGGAGCACCGGGAGAGGTGGGAGAGGGAGCCAGAGAGGGACCCACCCAGAGAGGAAGCCAGAGAGAGGGAGGGACCCATCCCCAGGGAGGGAGCTGGGGTGGGAGGTCATTCCTTTAGGACACTGTCTGGAGAGAACTAACCCTGGAGTCCCAGGGAAATCACCTTAACTCTACCCAAGGACAGGGCCTCAGGAGCTAAGGACACCCCCCCCCCGGGGCCCACTCATTAAGGGTCCACCACCTCCCTGCACTGCCAAGGGATGGACTTCCTGATACTTGAGCCCTTAGGGACACACTCAACCCACATCTGACCACCAGCACTGGGGGAGTATCTGAGATCTGTGTAGAGGGTTAATTTGACTCTCATATTAGGGACATCATCAGGATGGTGCTGACCAACCCCAGGGACGCCGGCTAAGCCAGTGCTGGGTATCGGCCACAGGTTTGCGTGGCCACGCGGCTGCACTCCTTGCTCTCTGGGCTTCTCTGCCCCTTCCCTCACTGCTGGGTCTTCCACTGGGGATGTGCAGGAGGCCTCTCTCTCCTGGGGATGCCATGATTGGCTGTGTCTCCGGCCATCCAGGCCGACTTCGGCTGGAACCTTCTCCCTACCTTTGCTGCTGCCCAGGACACCGAGTCACCAGAGGTAGGACACTAAGTCAGAACAGATCAACAAGAGGCAAGCGCAGCACCAAGCCGCAAATTGACAAAGGCCCCGGAAGGGGTCAGGAGCGAGAAAGCCCTGCAGGACAGGCAGGGCAGGCAGAGTGCCCTGAGATCAGCCTCCGGGCAGAGGTGAGGCCACCACAGAGGTGGGCAAACGGGAGCTCTTGGAAGGCACAGGGGAGACTGTGGTGGAAGCAAAGCTCTGGGAAACAAGTCGGCTGTCCTTCCTGGAGCTGGAGCTGGGCGGGGCCTACAGGGGCTGCCCCACCTGCCGCAGGGCCTGGGAGTCATAGGGCAGCAAAAAGGCGGTCAGACCAGAGCCTGGAAACAGAACCAGGTGGAGGATATGAAAACGCAACCCTGACACAGGGTGGCCTGGGAGGAGGAGGAGGGAGAGAGGGAGGGAGGAGGAGGGCAGGAGAGAGGGGGCAACACACTGGTAACACCCGTCCTTTCCCAGCACGTCCCTCCCCAGGGCAGGACAGTCCCTGGGAAGGAGATATCCATCCAATCTACAATGGCAGTCTCTGGGAAGGACCCGAAACATCGATGCCCAAAATAAATCCTTTCCCAGGGACAGTGCAGCCGGCCCTGGAGGGAAAGAGATAAGCACTGAATGCTGAGCGCTGGACCTGCCATCCTCGCAGATGTGTTGTGTCCAGTTCTTGCATGGTCCAGTGGTCCCCCTGTGTGACCTACATAAGCACAGATTCCTCCTGCAATCGGGCCATTTTCTACCCAGAAAGTGACCCTCTGACTGACTGTGCTGCTGCATAAAAGGCAGAGCTGGTCTGCGGAGGCTGCCTCCGTCCGGGTTGCTTGTCCTCCACGATGGTGCTGAGAGGCTTTGGTTCTTTTTGCTTACACAAGTGACTGGTGATGCAAGACTGGACACATCAATGAAGGTGCACTGGAGCACTGCTGGCCCTGTGGGTCTGTGGGGTCTGGCGTGAGGCCGGAGGTAAACTGCCTCTAGGCTGATGGAGACAGGACCTTGCAGAGTGGACACCACCTCCCCAGGTCAAGAGCCTGGGCTAGAGCCTGTTTTCTGTGTCTGACCGTCTGACCGGAGGCCCACACATTCTGTGCCACCCCAGGCGTCATCAACTACCCTGACATCAGTCACCCACAGAGCTGTTCTGACCCAAGCAGTTCTTTTGTTTTAAGGACAAGTACAGGACAGACATGGACAGTACACTAAGTCATCCCCGCATAGGAAGAAGAAATTAAAATACCCTTCCAGCGGAGTCAGAGTCAGGGCACCGTTGGGGGCGCTCCAGGGAAAGGTGGCTCTTCCCTGGAGCAGCACGGTTCCCTGGACAGAGACCCCCAGAGCTGCCCTCCTGGGGCCACACCCTGCTGGGAATCTGGCCTCACTGTTTGGACAATCTGCTGCTGAGCTCTCACCCTTTGCACTCATTCTTGGGGTGCGTGAGACCAGAACCCTCAGTATTCACACAGTCCTGGGCCATAGTTATGGAATCAACCAACTTTCATTTTATGCAGAGAAATGTATTTATAGAAATAAATACTAATAAATGGAAATTCGTATTTCATAAACAAATATAAAGATGATATTTTTTAATTGTGCCAATTCTCAACTCATAGATTCTCCGGCTGACAACTCCCTCTACAGAGCAGCAGAGCACGCTGACTCGGCACTCGTGGTGCTCCGGCCTCTGGAGGTGACTCAGAAGACACAGAAGATGGGGCAGGGTGCACGCAGCACCATGCCACCCGAGGTGAGCCACCGTATGTCCATGGATTGGCGTCCTTGTGGGGTCCTGGAGCTGTGCTCTGTGGAGACCAAGTCATCAGACGTACGCATGGCCGCAAGGACGGGTCTTACCCATGTCTTTGGGGAAACCAAAGCAGCTAGCTGCAGTCTGGTGCCACCTGAGTGGGTTTTGGTGTCAGACCCACACAGCGTGGGGATCCCCTGCGGGGAGGGAGGGCTCTCACGGGGCTGCCGGCCACCTCTGGCCGCTGCCCGCTGCCCGCTGTGCACAGTTGTGAGCCCACTATTGTCTGCCGTGCACACACCTGCAGCAGAAGCACAACCAGCGAACAGCAGTCAGAGTGCCCAAGGCTGGCCCCCACAACGGGGCGGGAAACCTGGGCCACTGGCCTAGAAAGGCAAAGGCCGAGGCCAAGGCCGCAGCTCCAGGCCCTTGCTGCACACGGATGTGACGTCAAGCACAGCTCCTCCGGTTTGCTCAGGACTCCTCTGTGATGAGTAAAATAGTTAATTTGTAAAATTCTTTTGGACCAAAAGTCATAGGCCTGCCAGCTCTGCCATACAGGGGCAGAGTGACGTCATTTGGCTGGACACACTTCAGAGGGGCGGCCGAGGACAGAGGGGAAGTGGTGCGACGATGACCTCGTCAGCTGCGCCTACACAGCATCCTGGGAGACCACGAGGCTGCTGGCTTCAGGATGTGGCCCAGTGCTGTTATGCAGGCCTGCACGGGACCCTGGGGTCAGGAGTAGCCCAGGGGTGGCCGGGCACCTGATTCCCTGAGCAGCCCAGGAGCAGGGGTGGGTGCTTGCCCTGAGGGGAGGCCCTGGGAGTACAGGTGCAGGCCTGGGCAAGGCCGGGACCACGGGCACCCTGGAGATTAGTGGGGTGCCTATGAGGTGCTGCTGGGGGCAGGACAAAGCGGCAGATCATAAGGGTCTGGATCTGGACTCAGTCCTGCAGGAGTGAGGAGCCCTGAAGGATCGCCAGCAGAGGCTGGAGCTGGAGGACACAGCCGCTCCTTGCCTGTGGGCAGATGACGCCTGCTCTTCCCAGATGGCAGCTTGTCTTTCCCTCCCCTCCAAGGACACCGTGTCTGTCCTCTACCTCTTCAGTGCTGGGCGTCTGCAGTGCAGAGTGCAGAAGGTGACTCCTCAGGGCAAGATGAAGGGAGACGAATGGGGCCTCGCCCTGGGGCCGGGCACAGGCTGCAGGCTCAGGGAGGCTGGCGGGCAGACGGGGCCACAGGGAGGGCAGCCCTGACAGGCAGGCAGAACTCAGTGTCCTGCTGGGGCAGCAGATGACCACCACGGTCTGCAGCAGGAGGGCTGGCGATGGTGACGGTGACGGCTGCCGTTCTCGTCACCAGGTCCTCATCTTGCAGCAGACACCAGCAGTGCTCACCATGGGTCAGGAAGTAGTCCAAGGCCTCCTGTAGGCCCCCGACCCCTGGGGCAGGTGGATCACAGTCCCCATCTCAGAAATGGTGGCAGAGGGCAGGAGGAGTCTGAAGGCGCCCGGGAGGCAGACCTGGAGCTAGAGGCCCGGAGCCTGTGACCCCAGCCTTGGCCCCACCTCTCAGAGAGGAATGGGTCTGTCCTGCTTCAGGGGACATGCGGAGGGGCTCCTGGCCTCCCTGGCTCTCCACCCTTTGTCCACGGTCCCAGGGTGAGGCCCCACCCTTTCCCCTTTTGCCTTCCCCAGGGAGTCCCCTGCACTCTGAGCTACAGGTGCCCAGCACTGAAGAAGTGGAGGATGGACACTGTAGCGCCTCTGCCTTTGGGGGCCCTGGAAACAAGACAAGCCGCCATCAGGGAAGAGTGGACCTCTATCTGCCCACAGGCCAGGAACTGCCCATGTGATTCCTCCGGCCCTGCCTCTGCTGGAACTCGGGACTCGGAGTCCATGGCTGTGAGGAGGGGCTCAGACGCGGCCCTGGTCTGGGCCAGGACATCAGCTCTGGTTGAGAAGTTCAAGGTCCTCTGCTTCTGTGCAGCACATTGGGTACAGGAGGGGGAGAAATGGGCACAGCGTGACAGTGTGCCAAGCCCCTCTCCTGGGACACCCTGTCCCTGCCCACAAGGACCCCATCATGTGGACTTCCCTATCAGACCAGGAGAATCCGAGGCTCAGAGGGGCCCCGCAGGGCTCACGGTCACACAGCCCAAAGGAGGCAGCACTGGGGGGGGTGAGGCCATCTCCCCTGAAAGCCCTGCTCTTCTCTGGCGCCCCACGCAGCCTCCCCTGGGATGGTTGCTGGCCACCGTCAGAGGAGGGTCCCTGGTTATTTCCCAGAATGCACACAGAAACAGTCTTAAGCACAGCACCATCTGTGAGCAGAAGATAAGAGGGAACCACAGGCCAAACTCTGGGCAAAGAGTTTCCACTGAGGGCCATGTTCCTGGGGATGGAGATAGTCGCAGCCACCAAGTGGGACCTCTAAACCACAGGAAGGAAACACAGCCCCCGAGAAGCAGGCCCAACAGCAGCCTCTGTGCCTTGTCCAGTCCCAGGCTGCTGGGAGGAGGGATGCGTCAGCCCGGCCCTTGGACGTGACAGGGAAGAGGGTGGAGAATCTACCTCTCCCTGATGGAGGAGGAAGGGCTCTGATAAGCCCCAGCCCAGCTGCCTGCAGTCACCACGCAGCACCAGGGGACAGTGCTCTTATTAGGTCAGGGATCTCCCAACCCCCCAGGTCACCCCAGGACGTTCTCGCACTGTCGCACACACCAGCTTCTGGGGACACTGTACACGTAAACCACAACTCGCACTGAAGGCCAGGTGAGTGCTCGGAGCGCACGACCCGCGAGCCAACCATGATGTGGAGGAGGGTTGAAAGGAGGGAGAAAACGGGACAAGACCTGAAAGAAAAGAAAGAAGCGCAGCCTGGAAGTCCTCCCTGTCACATGGGAGGCGAACCGAGCGAAATAAGAGAAGACTGAAGCAGCAGGAAGACACCTGCAAAGGAAAATGACAGACAATTCCCGAGGGTGGTGGGGACTGCAGCTGAGCAGTGAAGGGCTGCTCCAGGCAGGGCAATGGGGCTGGGTGGTGGGGGGGGGCCCTGTGCGCCCTGCGTCTGACCTAAGTGCACAGGAAGCCCCAGTGCCAGGCTCGGGGCAGGAAATGAGTGCTCCACGTGGCAGGAGGTGAGTGCTCCATGCGGCAGGAAGTGAGTGCTCCACGGGAAACAGAGCAGAGCTGCCCTCCAACCTGTTCCTAGGGAGGAGGACAGGATGCCGTAGCTCACCCGAAAGCCTTCCCAGGAGCATCTCTGCTCCCTCCTTCGCAGGGAGGAAGGCGTGGCTGGGGCCATCAGCCCTGTCCGTTTAAAGAACTGGTGTGGCGGCTCCACAGAGGACCCACAGACCTGGGCCCAGCGAGCTGCGGGTTCCACTCATCCCCTCTCCCAGCCTCCCTTGCAGCGAGGGGCAGGCGCGTGGCTCTGCCCTGGCCAGTGAGAGGCTGCGGAGGCCTCTCCTGTGGTGTGAGAAGAGGATCACCCACCATATGAACCCCATCCCTGGGTACCCACAGAGAAGGGTTCCATGCTGCTGCGCCCGCCCCCCTGCTCTGGTGTCTACCCTGCAGCAGCCTTGGTGTGGCCGGCAGGTAACGGAGATGCGGAGAGCTAACCACAGACTAAGGACGGCGAGATGGGAGGTGACCGGAGGGGCCTGGGAAGATGTCTCCAAGCCTTTGTCTCTGCCCTGAGCACCTGCTCGTGAAGTCAGATCTACAGCTTTATTACTGAAGCCACCGTTAGGTTGTCCTTTATGCGTAACTGGAAGCAGAAGGGACACAGTCACCAGCAGTCTCCCCGGGGTTGGCTCCAAGAGGCCCTGGATGCCCAGCCACAATGCTCAGGCCCTGCACATGCAGAGGAAGTGGTCCCTGCATATGATGGACACAAACGCTCCTGTTCTCTGAACCTTCTCTAGATGAGGTACATGCGGTACAGTGTCACCGTAGGCAGGGAGCTGCTGTGGTGTGTCGTTAGGGGGTAAGGAGAAGACAATCTGCACGTCTGGTTTGCTGTTGGCTGACTCCACGGATCCGAGGCTGTGGCCTCAGAGGGCCAACTGCAGTAATGGGAAAAGCACAGCGAAGATGCACGTCATCATCCCATCATCACGGGGAGAAATGGCATTCTAAACAGAACAAAGCAAGTTTTAAAGTGAAGGCTTTCACTAAAGTGCACTGTGAACATCTAGAAGATGAATTAAGATGAAGCATTTCTACCGTGGAGAACGTGGGATCCAACATGTGAATCGGCTACCCCATTCCTGGGTACCCTTCCCAAGGAAATGAAGTGGGTGTGCGAGAAGCACACACGGGCCTGGTGTGCAACACTCACAAGAGCTGGGATGAAGAAGGTGGCCAACGCACAGGGAGCAGGACTCAGCCAGGAAGAAAGCATGCAATCCTGCCCTGGCAGCCCGGTGACGGAACTGGACATCAGAGTAAGTGGCCCAAGCGACACCAAAGGAAAAGTCCATGCTCTTTTCACATGTGGAAGCTAAAAACGTTCTCCTGAAAGCAGGATAGTACTTACTAAGTAATGGGAAGGGGCTGGGGAGGGAGAGTGGAAAGAGAGGCTGGGTTTGATCAGTGCACGCTGACATGTGTATGCAAACACCACACGGAGCCCCAGTAATATGCACAATTACTGTGTGTTAATAAAAATGAAAAAAGAACATTGGATCGTAAGGTACTGAAGTTAAAATTCTCTGACCCAAGAACTCTGTATTCAACCACACTTGTGAGGGACATGCCCTTGGTGACATCATCACCTCCTGCTCTGTTCTGAAAGGCCCCGCCCTCTCGCAGCGTCACCACACTGGGTGGAGCTTCCAGCAGGTGGTGCTTTGAGGGACAGATGTGCCCAGGCCAGCTCCAGACCCAGGTGGCGTGTAAAAAGAAACCCCAATCCACCACGGAAAAAGTAAAAAGCTCTGCCGCTCCCTGGGGGATGGACAGAGTTCCAATATAAGAGTGTGCAGAAACAACGACATGGACAAACATAGGCTGGGGACAAGCACGTGGAACTGGCTTGAGTGTGAACCCAAAACTAAACACAAAGACCAAACTGTCCTGGAAACCGTGCGGTCAGCTTCGGCCCCAGGACAAGGCAGCGAGATCAACCTCCTCCGCCTGCTCCCCCTCCATCCTGAGAGCTGGAAATGACGAAGCAACGCTGGAGGATCTCAAGGGGAGCGGGGAGCAGGCTTGGGACCCAGCCCTGGGGGACACAGGGGCAGGCTGTCTTCCGCCTACCACCCAGCAAAAGAGGACAGGCACCATCTAGCATCCCCTGTCCTCCAAAACCCTGCAATAGGAGGCTCATCTTCCCCCAGATGGGATGGGGAGCCCTCAGGAAACACCAGGCGTGCCCGCCAATGGGCCAGGGCTCCAGTGCACCCCACTCTCCCTCCCTGGCAGGCCAGGAAAGCTGACCCCTCAGGTGAAACACCAGGACCCAGCAGGATGGACCCCCTCTGGGCACACAGCCTGGCTGGAAGCCTCCGTCCCCACTGGTGGAAGGTGCTCCACCCAGAGACCACTCAGTGGTCCTCACAATGTCTGGCCAGGAAGCTCGCTCTGGACCTGCGAGCAGAAGAGCCCTGAGCCGGAAGCCTCTTCATTTCTGCCAAGAGTCCCCTCTCAAGGGACATGCCTGGCACCTTGACCTAAGGAAAACCTTTCTGCCCCTTGAGGCAGCATCAGGAGGACCAGCAGGGCCCCAGAGGCACCAGGTAAACCAAGCTTACTCCAGTGTCACCACAGAGGCTCTGTGATGACACTGTCATTGAAACCAGGATGCCCAAGCCCCAGCCCAGGACCAGCACTCTGAGCCTGAACAGGGCAGCTGTCTACCAGGGGAAGCACTGATGCAGAGACTCCCAGCCAGCACCACCATGGGGGGTTCACCATCAGGGGTCACCATGGAGGGATTGGGCTGCAGTCACCCAACGGGACTTGAAAGAAGCCATTGTAAAAGTGCTTCCACAGTCACCAATTCTTCTGAACCAAATGAAAGATAAGGGACATCTCAACAAATAACATAAGCCATGAAAAAGAATGAGACGGAAGTTAGGGAGCTGAAGAATGCAACAGCAGAAATCAGAAACTTGCCAGATAGGACAGCAGAGATGACAGAGGTTGGACTCGATCACTGTGGTGACAGATCAGTTTCAACAGAATTCACTCCATACGAGTGATGAAGGAAAACAGAGAACGAGAAAATGGCACTTCAGGGGCCTGTGACACACACACACACACACACACACACACACACACACACACACACACACTGCAATCCCAGAAGGACAGGCAGCACAAGGCTGAGGCAGGAGGATCTCGACTTCAAGGCCAGCCTCAGCAACTTAGTGAAGCCCTAGGTAATTTAGTAAGACCCAGTCTCAAAATAAAACCAAGAGGGCTGGGGATGTGGCTCGGTGGTTAAGCGCCCCTGGGTTCAATCCCCAGTACAGAATACACAATAAGTAAAGTATATTAAAGGAGCACTCAAAGACGTAATGGCTGAAAATTTCCAAATTTGTTGAAAAGCACAAACCTGTAGATTCAAGAAGCTGTTCCAACGCTCAAACAGGAAAAATTCAAATGAACCCATCCTAAGACACAGCATAATTAAACTTCTGAAGACTAAAAACTCAGAGAAACTCTGGAAAGCAGCCAGAGTGAAGTGATGCGTCCCTCAGAGTGGAAAGGAATTCAAATGACAGCCGAGTCCTCATTTAGAAATCACAGAGGCCAGAAGTAGTACAAAAGTTCTCAAGTTCTGGAGGATAAAAGAACTGTCAACTGTGGGTTTATATCTGGCAAAATTATCCTCTAGGAATGAGGGGAAATCAAAACGTCCTCGGAGGAGAAAAGCAAAAGGCATTTGTCACCCTCAGATTCCCCACTAAGGGCTACCTGAAGGACGCGCTTCCAACAGAAAGCAAGGCCCCAGCTCAGTGGAAATGCAGGTGCGGGCGCCAACTAGCCCTTTCCTGGGCTTCATGAGTCACGGAAAGCCATTGAGGCAGAAGTCACAGCCCTGCCTGAGGCTCAAGACGGTGCTGCTGAGGAGGAGGCCTCTGGGTCCGTTTCCTGCTGCCATCACTGGATGCCTGAGATGATAATTTATAAAGAATGAAGGATTATTTCTTACAGTTCTGAGGCTACAAGTCCAAGAGCACGGCTGGAATGTGGCCAAGACCTCTTGCTGCGCCGCAAGGGCAGCCACATGGCGGGGAGCGCAGGGAGTGGTGAGAAGAAGCTGGCCAACCTCGCCCTTTCACCATTAGCCCACTCCTGCCATCGACAGCCCACTCAAGATGGTGGCCTGTGTCTACCCATGACCTTGGTCTCCTAGAGGCCACCTCTAGCCCTGCTGCAATGGCAACTGAACGTCACATGGGCCTGGGAGGGGAGGTCCAGACCACAGAGGGACGGCAAATCGACCAGGAGGATGTGTCCTGAGGTCAAGAGCTGCTGTCACAGAGCAGCCACTCCATAAACTGCCTACAGACAGATCTGTGCACCCCCGATCCTGACACCCACTCAGGTTACAAGGAAATGAGAACAGGACCCAGAGGGACCAAGCTGAAAGCCAGCAGGAAAACTGCCCCAAAGAATTAGCGTAAACACAAATGAACTAAGTAGGCAGGTATCGGCAGAAAGCAGCAAGTACACGCTGTTGAGAGGAAACTCACGTCAAATTCCACAGCACAGGTAGGATAGGGGACGACATGCCCTCCAGGTAGCATTTTGGTTTGGGGGCAGGGGTGCTTGGGAGGGCAGGGAGGTACCAGGGATTGAACCCAGGGACTCTTAGCCACTGAGCCACATCCCCAGCCCTTTGGGTATATGTTTTATTTTGAGACAGGGCCTCTTTCAGTTGCTGAGACTGGTGTTGAACTCATGATCCTCCTGCCTCAGCCTCCTGAGCTGCTGGGATTACAGGTGTGGCCACCACACCCAGCACAGATATCAACTTTAAAAAGCGGCAGTGGCCATATTAATAACCAATAAAGTAGACTTTGGAACAAAGAAAATTATTAGACGTGAAGAGAGAGATTATGCAATGGTAAAAAGGATCCATCCACCAGAAAGACCACCGGTGACCTTAAGTGTGGACTGGCAAAAAAAATATGTGAAACCACAGAGGATAGAGTTAGCGGGATAACAGAGGAACTTTCAGTTATGGTTGAGAACTTTAACCCCCTCTGTCCAGCAAAGGACAGGACTAGCAGAGATTCAGCGAGGCCAAGGACCCCAAAGCCCAGCCCACAGGCTCCTGACACACGCACCCCCTCCCAGCAGCCATGGAATGTGCGTGATTTAGACGCCTGTGGGAAACTCACCAAGACAGGCCACCCTGGAAAACCAGCTGCAGATGTCCTTTGAAATGGCAGGGTGTGTCCTCTGATCACAGTGGAGTCCCCTGAGAAGCCACAGCAGGAGACACCCGGGAGGTGGCTGGGTACAGGGAGACAACCTGCCCTTTGAACCCACGGTTCACAGGAAAAACCTCAGTCCACAGAGAATAGAACCAACGTGGAAATACAGCACCAACTGATATCCAAGTCTCCACAGTGAGAACCAGGAACCAGAGGAGGGCGGGAAATGAGAAGCCCTAAGCCGGTAGAGGGAGGAACCAACAGAGAGCAGGAAACAAGGAGACGGGAGGTAGGAGATGGCAGGGAAAGGCAATGAGAGAAAACCAGCTCCTATGGAAAAAGGAAACCAACAGACATCTAATAAGAGCATCAGCAGTCAGGAGAGGACAGATCTCCAAGGCCAGTAGGGGAACAGGGAGGTCCCCATGGACCTCAACCACCAGGAAGGTAATAAGGGGAGCGCTGCGGACGATCCCACACTCAGAAATCCAGCGACTCAGCAGAACTGGCTCCTGGGCCATCAAGGCTAGTTCCTGGGAGGGGCTGCAGATGCCCAAACAGACAAAAGGCACAATCGGAATACTCCCATAATCACTAAAGAATTAAATTAATCATTTAAAAGCTCCTAAAACCCAAAGGAAATCTCCAGGCCCAGATAGTTCAGAGGGGAATTCTACCACTTAAATATGAATTAACACCAACTTGGTATAATTTCTCTGATGCACAATTTTAGACAATCTTTCTCATAAAATAGGAGAAATAGGAATCCCTCCTAATTTATTTTGTGAGACCCGATAACAAAAACAGACAGATAATGCAAAAAAGAAAAGAAAAAGAAATTAGAGACCACATCTCTTATGAATTTGGATGTAAGAATCCTGACAAAATACTCACAGAATGAATTCATCAATAAACAAAAAGAATCAGACACCATGACCAAGCCATGCTTGATTCAGTAAGCAGGGCTGGTTAAGCCCCAGGCAGTGAGGGGCTGGGGGCAATGAGGGGGGATGCTCATCACACAGCAAGACCCAGGTCTGGGTTCCACCCCCAGCACTGCACAAAAGAAACACAGGAAAGTCCAAAACAATCAATCAACAGATGCAATCCACCATATCCACAAATCAAAGACGAAAAATCATATGATCCTATCAACTGGCTCAGAAAAAAGCATTTGACAAGATCTAACACCCATTAGCAATTAAAAAAAAAAAAGAACTCAGAAAAGTAAGAAGAGGGGGAGTGGGCTGGACGTGGTGAAGAGCAACTCACATTGGCTGAGAAGAGATCCCAGAGGTGGACCCATGTAATCACAGGGGGAAACAAGAGCCCAGACCCGAAGCTCAGCGAACAGGTTAACTCCATGCCGATCATGGATTTTAATGTCAAGTGTAAAACTATGCAATCTTTAGAAATGAAAAAAAGGAGAAAACCTTTGGGATCTAGGGCTTCAGACTTGACACCAAAACTACAATCCATAGTAGGAAAATTTAATAAATTGAACCCAATCAAAATGAAAAACTTTCTCTGCCAAAACCCACGGGAAGAGGATGGAAAGGGAAGCCACCCTGAAGGTGGGCACGGGCACCTTCCAAGCAGGAGGCGGAAGCCAGAGCAGGCAGGAGGCCTCCCACATCAACAGCACTCAAACACATCTCCAGCGCATTGTGATGTGGTGACCCCTGTGTGAATTCATTTATGTGAAATGTTGGAAATGGCCAAGTTTGAGAAATGGAAGACAGACCAGTGGTTAGCAGAAGTGGGGCTGCGGTGGGAGGGAGGGGGTCCGTAAAGGGTGACCGGCAGAACGTGGGGTGATGGTGACAGAGGCCCACACATGGGACAGAACGTGCAGAGGAAACACACAGGTGTGTACACACAGGTCAGGGGACATCAGGAGAGGACTGGTGGCGTGCGTCAGCCAGGCTCAGTGGCACACACCGTGATCTCAGCGGTTTAGAGGCTGAGGCAGGAGGCTGAGGCAGGAGGCTCGCAAGCTCCAGGGCAGCCTGGGCAACTTGACCCCATCTCAAGATAAAATAGAAGGTGGGGCTGGGGGTGCAGATCAGTGGGACAGCCTCACACCTGTGAGGCCTGGGGTTGACACCCAGCACCCCAAACAAAACAAAATAATCCCTGTTAAGGTTTTATACAAATCAAGTATGCTAATCTCAAGACCCAAAACCCAAAAGCCCCAACATCTGAAATTCTCAAGCTCCCTCAGGATGCCACAAGCAGGAAAGTGAACGAGGCAGGCGGTAAACGGCAGGTGGAAGGGGAATACTGCAGGAGCTCACCTTCGGCCTGACGGGGAAGGTGTGCACTCAGTGCAGGTGAGCTTGGTGTGCAGAGCTGGTCTGTCCCCAGGGTATCAGAGCTGGTCTGTCCCCAGGGTATCGAGTATGTATTTGTAAATATTCTAAAATCTGAAAAAAAAAACTATGAAATCCAACACATGTCTGGTCCCAAGCATTTCAGAGACAGGATACCTGATCTAAACTGGGGGTTTGCAAAAGGCAAAGGGAGGAACGTGGGTGATGGGTATGTGGGGTCTCCCCAGATGGTTGCTTATGGCTGCAGGTGAATCTGCAGCCATTCCAATACATTCATAAAAACAAACAGAACACATGCCGGACACTGGGAAATGAACAGAGACGGTCCGGAAAAGCTAAAATTTCTTTTAGGAAGTCGGAAGATATTGATTCCTTGGATTTGCTATTTAGACAAACATAATTTTAAATACATATTTCATAAAGGTGAAGGCAATCAGTAGCAAAATGGTTTAGAATAAGAAAGGCTATTTTTCTAATAAATTTAAAGGATAAATATATGAAACAATCAATATAGCAAAAGACAGAAAACAAAAAAAAAATGGCTTTAAACCAGAAATACTAATGTAGGACCAATGGAGTGTGGATAAGCAGATATAAAATGATTAGCAACAGATTAAACTACTCTATTAAAGGGCAGATTCTCTCAGAGTGGCTTATAAGATAAATCTGACGCTATGATTCTTAGAGAGAGAGAGAGAGAGAGAGAGAGAGAGAGACCTAAAAAAAGCAGGCTATTATAAAGGAAAAGGATGGATAAGAACCCACTAGTAGAAACAAATGCCTTGCACAACTAGAACATTCTCATGATTTAGGGGTGTCCTGGTCTCTTTGTGATGCTATAACAAAATACTGCAGGCTGGGTAGCTTTAAACAACAGAAACTTATTCTTACAGTCTGGGGCTGTGAATCCATGATTAAGGTGCCAGCACAAGCTGTGGCCAGGAAGGTCTGCTTCCTCGAGGATAGTCCTTCTCGCTGTATTGTCACATGGTAGAAGGGCACTCGGTACCTCACTCTTCCACAAGAGCCCTGAGTCCCCTCAGGAGGGTCCACTCCAGGACCTAACCACCTCCTTCCATTTCTGAACTGCATGTAGCATTCAGACCACAGCCAGGGGTGGTGCCGCGTCACCTCCTCAGAGAGCCCTGCTTGTCACAACTGTTCCAAGCTGTGTGGTTCCCATGGGGACTGCCCTCTATTGATTATCCTGCTGGATGAACTCATGGAATTCACATGATCTGAAGTTATTTATTATCTGTTAGTTTAAGGCCTCCCTCTCTCTCCCACCCCTCACACCAGAATACAAATCCCCAAGAGCAAGGTCCCTGTCACCTGGCCACCATGATACCACACTCCATCCAACCCAGAGACCTGAGTAGGCTTCCGTCGAAGGGGTTGGTCATTCCACCAAAGGCACGGAGTGACAGTGTCGCATACACACAGACACACAAAGAGGAAGGAGGAGCAACTGAGGCCGGTTTCACACCACCTGTCTCAGAGAGTGTGAGCAGACGCAGAATAAAGAGGGACACACAGGGTTCCCACAGCATCATTCCTGAAGAGGGCTCGTCACTCATTCTGCTTCCTGAACTGGGAGGCCAGTCGTCCAACCCCGGCATCATTCTGCTGCAGCTGAACACGAATGGACACAATCGGCACAAAGACATCACCCGCCAGCATCCTCGGATCACAACGCAAAGGCGAGAAATTAACAGCACGTTGAACCAAAATGTTCAGTGATGTTCTCCCGAGTAGCTACGAAAAAGAAAGAGACTAAGCACAATCATAGGCCATGTGACAAGTGACAACAGCAGTCACCAAGACCTCAGGACAGGGAAAGGCTGCACTGAGAAGAGGGTTCACATCCGAATCTCTTAGCTAATAAAGACCAAAGAGCCAGTGTCACAAAACTGTCCCTCATCACAAGAGGAGGGGAAGTATAGCGCAGACCAAGGGAAAATACTAGAGCAGAGAACAGGAAATAAGAAGAGCTTTTCATTCAATAGAAGAGTATATTTTCTCCAAAATGTTACTAAAATAGAGCACCATCTGGCCCGTCAGATTAATAGAAATGAGAAAAACAACAGTTACAATGGGAGACGCTATAATGGAAAGAGAACGCTTGCCAACTAGTTTCCAAGCCACATATTTGCAAGTAACTGCTAATAAAGAGGTGATTTTGAGGACCCGGGAACTTCCTGAGGGTAAGGTAAATTTTCAAAATAGACTGAAGCACAATTAACTTTTCATGTTTATCAAACAATTACCCCAAAAAACAAGAACCGCTCAACCACTGGACTGACAGGTTATGAACTGGCTCACTCAAATTCAAAGTCTCGAGTACATTCTATACTAAATAGAGATTACTGCAGGTCACAAAAGATGACAGTTAGTAAATTAATTTTCTCACACTGGTATAGTGATGTTTCCAGACCTAGCAATGACACTCACAGAATTTCTATAAACTATAGTCTCCTTTTATTTATAAATATGGGTCAAAAAATCAAAATTAATCATAAATCAAATTTTAAAATTGCATTATAAATTCAAATTACATTAAGAAAATGACCTTCCACAACAACAAATATTAGTCTTAGGAACAGAAGTTATTTAATATTAGGAAATTCATTAACTACCACGTCGTATCTGTAATTCAAAGCAGGAACCACCCATAATCCTAGTATTACAGTCAAAAGACACTTGACAGACATTCATGACGTTAAAAATCTTTGGGTTAGAGGTTAATGTCCTGAAACACCATCACCTCTAGAGGTTTTAGGATGACTCTGTCCCCAGTGAGTACAAATGGACCTAAGAGATACATTGCCACAAAGTCGCTACTATTTGTAGACAAAGTCTTGCAGACAAGATAAGGTAAGAAAATTAATGGAAAAATCTAGCACTGCTGTTCTGTTCCCCGAAATTCACGTACTGAAGGGTTCAAGCACCAACGTGATCGTGCCTGGAGCAGGGAGTCTTTCAGAGGCAAAGAGGTCATAGGCTGGACCCACAGGAATGACATTAGTGGCCCACGAGGGACCCCAGACTTCCCTCTGCCCTTCCGACCACGCAAGGTTACACGGGGAAGCTGGTTGCCTACCACCCAGGAGGCCCTCGCCAGAACCCGGTCATGCATCCAGCTTCCGGAACCTTGAAGAAAAAAAATGCTTTTTGTTTCCATGCCGCCCAGTCCTGGGGTTATTATAGCAGCTGAACAGACAAGACGCTGCTAATGAGAGAATTCAGTAACCGCCAGACCTGCCTTCAGCTGGACGGGCAGGAGGAGACGGAAATACACCTGGAAAAATCAGATCCTATTCACCACAGCAAAAGTAGGAAAAGTAGACCCACATGGCCCCTAAGGACAGTGTGGGCCGCAGCCTGGCACCTGGCTGAGACAGGGCAGGGACATGAATGTGGCATCTCCCTGTGTCTCCCTGGCTGAGCCTGGGAACCTCAGAACTGTCTTGGGGCATCAAGATCCCCAGAGCCATCCATGGTCAAGGGTGCACCAGAAGCACCACCCTGAAGCACAGCAGGCCCCGTTTACCTGAGCCAGTCAGCCTGCCCAGAGGTCCCCACCAGCGCCATGCCAGCCTCCTGCTCCTGCTGGTACCTTTAGACCCCCTCCCCCCCTTCAGGGCCAAGACGCAGGCCCTGAGGGAAGGGTTCCTTTCCCTCTCTCCTCTCCACGAGACCTCCCGAGTGTGTGCAGTGTCCTCGTTACCCCTACACACTGGACGCCCGAGGACAAGTAGACTGAGTAAAAGAAAATAGCTTTAAATAACCCCCAGGAGGCTCCTGTTGGCCGTGAGAATTCATCTCCGCTGAGGCTGCAGGGCCACGGGAGAACCTTGGGCATCACAGGCAGGGCCCTGGGTCCACGCCCCAGCACCACAAAAATAAGTAATCAAATAAATTTAATAAGAAGGGTTGAGCCCCTTGTGCCGGACCCTCCTGCCAGCCCCGTGGGGATTCTTTTTGTCTCTCTGCCTGAGGCTGCTGGTCGGCTCTGCCTAGCTGTGGGTTTTGAATTTACTTCAGAGAGATTTTCAACATTACCTTTGCCTTAGTTTCTACTGTAACGTGGGTTACCTGGACGTGGGGAGGAGCACGGAGCCCTGCAGCCAGGCCTCTGACGGCTGGTCTCCCCAGGAGAAGGTGACAGGAAGCCCCAGGTGCCAGCTTCCTCCTGGCTGCTGCTGGCTGCACTTGACCTTGACACCCTGCTTTCACACCCTCACATGGACTTTGTGCCTGTTTGTGTAGCAGTGGGTACCGGTTTTAGAGACCCTTTGGCTCCAATCACTCTTTCATTCCGCTCTTGAAAACAGACGTATTTTAATGAGATTTGTTAACTTGAGATTTTGTTGACTTTATTGAATGATAACAGGACCCACCCTACAGCCTATGTGGAGAACTTTCAGAAAGTCCCAAGTCTGGAAAGAAACAAGGACAGTGACCTTGATTCCAGTCAATAACAGTTGTTGTCTACTCCATCCAGTTTTCCTCTCGGTGAACATAACAGGTACAGGATAGGTGAAGACAAGTGAATGTAAAGTGAAGTACAACAGATGGACACCCAGGAACAGTGACAGACACGGAGCCGCAGGCCCAGAACGCCACAGCCAGGCCCCTGGCCCAGGCTTCCCGTGGGCTACGTTGTGTGTTTTAGGGTTTGTTTTTAGGGTGTTGCCAGGGCTGTGAGTCCTAGGTAGTGTGTAACCAAGGTCACACACACTGGGATTCTGGGTAGGAACCTGAGGTCCTGAATGGTGCCTGTAAACAAGCGTCAAACTGATGACCCTGGGGGTAGGGTGCCTTCTGGTTCAGACTGTATATAAAAAGAGGCTAAATGAACTGTGGAGGCTGGAGCTGAGGCTTGAGCCTCCTCAGCTTCTCTGCTACCCTAACTGCATCTTCATCTTTCTCTACCTGTGGGGACCTGAGTCTGCTTCCTGGTCCAAGTCCCCCCACCACAAACGGCCAGGCAATTACACTACAAATCCAACCTCTATTTTGGCCTCTTCCACCGACTATAACATGAGAATGTTATTTCAAATAATCATACAGTATCCCGCCTTTAGAGCTGTGTTTTTCTGGATCTCTCAGATTCCTGGACACGGCATTGATTTTAACTGTAGGATTTAAACAGGCAACAGGTGTGGCTAAGTATCACCAAGTAGCTTTCGGAACATTGTATAATTTTCAGTGAAGAGTTTTATTTATGATCCTCTCTCGGCTTTCATGCTCAGGAAGTCATCTCTGATAGTTAATTCCTTGGATCAATCAAACGTAGCAGAGTTTATTGGAGCAAAGATTTATGAACTCATGAATCAGGATCTGAAGCCTCCAGCCAATGGAGGCAGCTGCTGATCCGACGGTGCTGACAGAGGTGACCCGCAGACGGCGACACCGTTGGTGGTAGCCTGGTCGCCCAGCCGGCCGCAGCTGTCTGGGTTAATTGGCCGCAGGGCCTCCTGCAACCACCAAAGTTTGGCTGCCATGCGTGGCCTGGAGGGCAGGGCCCAGTGAAGGGGCCAGTTCTCATCCCCATCCTAGCCCTTCCTGCTTAGAAATTAACCACCTGCTGACACAAAACCTCTTTACCTTAAAAAAAATCGTTTGAAACTGCAGTGTCACATGGAGTAAAACCAGTTATACTCATGGCTGTGGACAACAGAAAACCTCAAATACCAAACCCAGAGGGGAACCGAGGTCTGCATCACAGAGGGCAACTGAGGGCCCCCTCACCTCCCCACACCTCAGGCTCCTTCAAGTCTGGTATCTCAGTGGTTCTCACCCAGGTGTGAGCGGCAGTCACCTGGGGGCCATGGAAACCAGCTGGCAGGGCGCCTGGTGCAGTGGGTCTGAGGACAGTCCAGGAACGCACTGGGGAGCTGCTCCTGACCGGACGCCTCCCCTTCTCCATCGCACACTCAGCACAATCACTCAGGGATTCGGAGCGTGGTCCGCCCTGCAGACCCGTGATAGGCATCACCGCTGAACACTGTTTAGGTCCCCCCAGGATGGCGCCAGGGAGAGTAGCAGCTGGGACCCACTACTCCAGAGAGTGGCACACTGACAATACTGGGGGAGCCACCCTGCGGGTGCCAGGGGAGACGTGTGCAGAGACCTGCCACCAGCCTGCCAGCTGTCCTGACACTGACAAAGGTATTTCCTAGGTCTGGGCCCTGGCTCCAGGGTGTCACATGAGCAAGTGATCAAACACTTCCGTTGGCTTTTCCCTGCGAGGTTTGCCAGCGTGGGCCGCGGGGCCAGGTGGTCCACCTCACAGGTGAAGGGATTCTCAGACACCTGGCTCACCATCGACTCCCTTCTCTTCCTAATGAAGGAGGGACATATGCCCACTGTTGGTATTTAGAAAATACGGGGATCCGCTGCCCGTCTTCCCACCACAGAGTTGCCCCGCATCTTGCTGTCTTTCTTCCCAGTCTTTAAAGGCACCACGGATCTGGGATCCCCTGAGCCTGCCGCGATATGGGTGCCCTCTCCCATATCACGACCATGGGGCACAAAGCACCGTGAGCTGCCGAGTCACAAGGCCACGATGCTCTCTGCCTGCCTCAGCACGACAGCAGAGCCAGCTTGCCAGCGCCCCAGGTGGACGATGGCCTTGGGCTGGGGAGGACTCAGTCAGGACCAAACCAGAGGAAGATGACCAGGGAGGCGGGAGGCAGGCAAGGGCCAGACTTGGGTGGGAAGGAGGCCAAGTGGGGGGAGCACTGGCAGGTGTTTGCCTCACCTGTGCATCTCCCACAGAGGAGGTTGCGGAGCCTGAGGGAGGATCACCAGAGCCATAGCAAGGTGGTGGGCAAACGGCCTAGACCTGGACCAAGGCTGGGTGGTGACCGCGCACATCCCTCTGTGGCAATGACCAGCTTGCATTCCGCTCCCTGGCCCCAGGAGCTCTGCAGAGCATCGCCTAAGCACACCAGGCACCCTGGACGTCCTGTCCCCCTACAGCTGACCAGCAGGCACCCTGGATGTCCTGTCTCCCTCACGCATTCCCACCCCCTGGGCAGTCCAGAGGCAGCTCTGTCTGCTGACACTGCATGTGTTTCATTTCTCAAAACAGAAACCCGACACCAGCAAACGCTGGTGAGGTGGCTGACTGGGGCCATGAGAGCAGGAACCTGGCCCACCCTCCCACAGAGGCTCCCCTGCCTGGGCCCCAGAGGTTCCCTTGCCTGGGCCTCAGGGAACCCCAGGCCTGGGCCTCAGGGAACCCCCTGCCTGGGCCTCAGGGTACCCCCTGCCTGGGCCCCAGGGCAGCCCCAGCCAGGGCACACACACAGGCCGGCCCAGGCCCACTCCCCTGCCCTGGGAGGGAGAGGAGTTTACCAGGAGTACCAGGCCCTGTGGCCAGCACTGCTTCACCTCCCAGGCTGCTCAGCTTGTCCTGGCCCCGGCCGCGCAGATGTCCTGGCCAAGGGAGAAGGAAGGCTCCTCGCAGGCTGTGTGTGACACGGTGGGGCCTCACTCCTGGGCCTCTCGGGCCTCCACCATCCACTCAGACTCATTCTGGGACCTAACTGGGCTCTGGTGTGTGGCTCAGAGGGATGGCAGAGCAGCAATGCCCCGAGGACCGCACTTAGCCACCACCTTGGACCTGCAGCACCAAGCCGAAGGCCAGACCCACCCGAGTGGGCCCCCAGCTCTTCCTTCCCTCCTCTCTGTCATTGCCACACACCAGGACCCAGCCAACTTCAAACAGTTCACACCCCGCTTCCAAGAGGACCGCTGGCAGAACCAGCAGATACGGAGACCCAACGAGAGGCTAGTGCAAACACGGTAAAGTCACAGAGGCTCTCGAGCTGGGTGTGGGAACTCGGTGAGCCTCCCCGAGGGGGCTGCATGCTGGGTGCTCAGTGCCACATCACGGGGGCCTCTTCCTTAGGAAGCAGCTGTATTTGTAGCCAGTTAAATTCCACCTTCACAGACACCAATTTCCTGCAGAGAGCCGGGAGCTCATAATTTCGGGACTAGCGCTAAGCGATAAATAGTTGTTTTTGCAGATTCCATTTGATTTTATTTTACCCCTGACAGTGAAAGCTAGAATGCTGGTAAGGAAAGAGCACAGAACAGATTTGATTAGGAAGATGAGCCTCTGCCTAGGAGAGCCACTCCACAGTGACCCAGAGAGCAGCCCTGACCTCAGGCTTCCTCAAAGCCTGGGGCAAACCAAGGCTCGAGGCAGCAACACTGGGTTGAAGAAGCCCAGTTACGGGAGCTGAGCCCTCTCTGGTAGAGTCTCCATAAGGCCCCAATGTTCCTGCCTCCAGGCCCTTCACCCTGGACGGGCAGGGCCTGTGTACCAAAGGACACTGCAGAAATGACGGAGTTAACTTCCAAAGTCAGGTTATAAAAGTTGCTGCAGCTTCTGCTTCGGGGGAAGCTGCCAGGTCAGGGGGATGGGCAGGCAGCACTGTGGAGGGGCCCCTGCGGGTACCGGAAGCCTCTGTCAAGAGCTGGCACCCCTTTGCCAGCCATGCCAGCAAGCCAGCTCCAAGTGCATCCTCCAGGAGCAGCCAAACCTTCCAATGGCTGCAGCACCAGCCCATACCTGGACAGCACCCTCCGAGGAGCCCCTGAGCCAGAGCCAACCAGCAACGGCGCCTTCCAGTTCCCGGCCCACAGACTCCACGTGGCACAGTATGTCTTTACAGTTGTCTCTGTCTCTAGACTTTGGTGTGATGCATTATTAACGCACCCATAAACCACAGATATTCCCTTCCAGGTAAGCAACGTGTATCTGTTTCCATGGCAACCTGTCTCTGGCGGGAAGCCTGGTGGAGCCTCCTACGCAGGATGGACCTTTTAGAGCACCAGCTCCTCCTGATCAGCATCCCTGCCTGGGCACCATGGGCACAAAGCTGACCATCTGCTCCTCTCCCTGCTCCCCTTACCTGCAGCCACTGTGGCAAAGCAGGAGCACACGTGTAGGCGCACACACATGTGCAGACGCACACCCATGCAGGTGCACACACGTGCAGACATGCACACACACACCCACAGCTTTGGTTTAAACCAGGAAACCCCCCAAGCCCCAGGGGCGTGAGCCTCTCCCAGGAAGACTGGGGGCTCAGGATGTTCTGCAAACTGCTTCCTGCCTCTGCGTGGGCATGCAGCAGGGGAGGCAGGGGAGGCTGAGCACTGAGGACTGCTTGCTGAGCCATAAGCTCTGAGCCTGTGAGCACAGCGGGAGAGAGCAGCTCTGTGCAGCCTCTCTGGCCTCACTGCCGTGTTCAGAGTGGAATGTCTTCCTCTGCTCTTTCCCACGCCCCATCTTGCCACCCTGGGCCAGGACAAGGGTCTTTGGTAAAATGGATACACGGAGTGTCTGTGAGCACGTTAACCTGTCCCAGTCATGCCAGAGGCCATCAGCACAGTGTGAGAGGGACGCTTGCCCTGGGGGCACTCCGTGGAGACCCTGGAAGAAGTGAGCAAGAAGTGAGCCGTGTGAGGGGGAAGGTTAGGGCTCCTTCCTCTCAGTGTGCAGCCAGGACGAGCACTCAGGGCCTTGGAGCATTCTTGTAGATCAGAGTGGCCCTGGGGGTGGCCACGGTAGGAAGCACTGGGGGCGAACAGAGAGGGACATCAGGAAGGGAAGGTGCCCTTGAGGAGTGGACCCGCCTGGGCTGGGAGACGGCCAGGGGAGCGAGGTCTCCATCATCTCTCTGTGCTCCCTTCCAGTTCTGTCTGTCTTTCCAACTGTCACGGCATAACTGGAGGGCTATGGGAGCAGAGGAATACTCTTGTCACATGGAGTGGGGTCCCAGGGAGATTCCTGACCCCAGTGAGAACCCAAAATCAGTGTGCACCAGCACTGTGCCCCTGCTGCCGCAGGACCTCCTCCGGGACCTGGCCTTGTCTCTGCTTGTCCCCTGCCACATGGCTTCCCTTGGAGAGCTCACCCAGCGGCTCTTAGGAATCCCACCTCTGGGTCTCCAACGCAACCTCCTGATGCTCCAGACCCTAAGGACTGTCCACCCCTCCCACTTTGCATGTCCAATCTAAAATCCTCCTCTGCGAAGGCGTGTCTGTGGCCCTGTTTGTAAGAGTGAGTTGGGAGATTTGTGGCAGCGTCCCCCCTTGGCTCCCCTCAGGCCCCTGTCCATTCTGCCCACAGGGCCTAAATCACCCCATCCTCACTGCACCCCCCTTCTGACACTCAGGGAGCAGGCCTGCAACCGTACCTGCCGTCACCCATGCTTCTCTCCATCTGGCAAGTGGGGTTCCCGAGAGCTTCCTGGTACTTCAAGGAACAAAGCAAGTGCCGCCATTTTGCAAAGCCTCCTCTGTGCCCCCAAGACCATGCCTCTCTGCCTTTGGGAACCTCTGTTCACTCCACCACTGAGGGCCCCTGTGGGCCATGGGCCAGGCCAAGGGGCTCTGACGTGAAGTCCTGGCTTCAAGGACAGTACAGTCTGGTGACCACCATACCCATTCACCACTCCCTTGTTTTCTCTCTGAATTGCATTCCTTCCGCCAAACTCTTAAATGGCCAGGACTTGGTCTTGAATGCTTTTTGTAAAACTCACAATGACCGATGAGCCTTCAGGGTTTACAACAAGCTCTTAGTCAATACTTGTTGGTTAAATGCAAGTTGAGTGACAGAATAAGACAAGAGAGACTTGTCACCTGGAACCCTTACTAGGTCACAGAAATAGCCCTGGTGCAGAGGAAAAGTCATATCAAGAAATTAAAGAAACCGTACTGTGTTTGCACAGTGTTTTACGTGCCTAACCAGTAATTCAATTTAACTTGACAATTTATTTGACTCAAATTATTAAAATAATGATTACAAACCATTTCCCAAATTTCACAAAATAATATTTACATTTCAAAATTAGAGAACTAATGTGAAAATCAT
This sequence comes from Spermophilus citellus, assembly GCF_964194105.1. Taxonomy (NCBI): domain Eukaryota; kingdom Metazoa; phylum Chordata; class Mammalia; order Rodentia; family Sciuridae; genus Spermophilus; species Spermophilus citellus. The sequence continues at coordinate 23,881,996 of NC_138187.1, read as the reverse complement.
TTCGTAGAACTCTAATTAGAATGTAGATATGAGGAGTCTCCTAAGCGATTTTACAAGATAGAAATAAACAAATTGAGAAGCATCATCGACAAAATTGTCAATGAAACTGTTCTGTCATATTAAGAGTGAGAGTGTGATAGGGTCCAGATGCATGAGGCCACCATGCCAGGCTCTCAGCAAGGACCTCCTGGAACCAGGGTCAAGGACAGAACTGGGTCAGAGATCAAGGTATCTTTTTAAATGTCTCCAGGAAAAAGAATCTGAAGTGGAGGAATCTCCTTTCTCCCCAAGGCAAAAGTCTTGCTATAAAGAGGGGAGATGTCCTACCCCTCTGAACCTCAAATGAGTGGAGTTCCCATTCCTCGATCAGAGGACACAGCATGGACCTTAACTGAGGCACGTCGCCCCCTTCTCAGAAGAGAGCTCGTGTGCTACACAGAAGCTCAAGAACTCAGACAAAGTCAGTTCCAGACACACATTTCTGTCAAATTTAACCTTTAAAAAAATGTTCTTACCTGCCAGAATATGCTGTCTATTGTGTTTCCAAGAAAACCATCACGACCTTCTGAAGACACCAGTTTGGGCCCAAGAATTGTCATGAATTCATCAAAATCCACCTGGCCATCTCCTGAAAGAAAGAGACATGGCTGTAAGTGGAAAAGTGGCTGAACTTGACCTCCTGCACCCAGCAGTAAACACCTCCACCCTCTTCGCCTTGGCCTGACCTCAGGAAGTGAACAAGAGCTGGAGGCACTGCTGGAAATTGTCCAACGTCCTTACAACACCCCAGTACCAGGAGAAACCAGCATTACTGGCATATCTACTACTCACGTTCCTAACCCTAGTGCAGTCATGTGCCCCCGAACATTGCGTTGGTAAGCGAGGCACACACAAGGGATTATCAAGGAAGTGAAAAGTTCTTATCGCCTGGTGACACAGCCATCCTTGCAGTGTCCCAGCCCAATGCACCATCAGCACATCTGTGCAGATGCTGATGCAGTCACACGGTGCACTGCACTGCCGGTCATGCCCACGTCCAGCACAGACTGCTTGACAGCGGTAACAGGTGAGTGCTCTGGTGCGTGTGGACTGTCCACCCCTTTCCTTTACTTGAGAGTGAAGAGCAGGGGGCCGCTTGTGCAGAAGCAGCCTCACACCTCCTGCTCACATCGTTTTTTCTCTCGTGATTGGATTAATTTCACGTTGCTTTTTGGGTCATGGCCTTAGAAGCAGCAGGCTGTAATTCACACGTGCCCATGCATACACACACACACACACACACACACACACACACACACCCTATAGCCGATAGTTGTTGTTTGGCTCTTGCCAAACGTGTCCTGCCAAAGCACCTGCGTTAGGCAATGCAGGAATGTTCCAAGGTGAGAGGATGGGATTATGAGAGCTGTAGCCTCGCTGGTGGATAGACTGACACTTGATGGATTAACAACTGGTGCAGACAACCAGGTGGTACCTGTAGGTGGGTGGGGCGTGGCTGGAGCAGGTGAGTCTCTGGGGCAGTGTCCTCAGAGACAGCATCTCATCCCTGGCTCCTCTCACTCTGCTTCCCAGCTGCCATGAGCTGAGCTGCTTTCCACCATGACATTCTGCCCACCTAAGGCCCACCTCACCCCTCCCCCATGATGTTCTGCCCACCTAAGGCCCAGAGCAATGGAGTTGGAGGACCATGGACCAAACCTTTGAAACTGTGAGCCCAAAAGAAATGTTTCCTCCTCTGAGTTGGTCTTGTCAAGTCTTTTGATCATGGCAATGCGAAGCTGACTAACAAGATAGAAATAAGCAAATTGAGAAGCATTAGTGACAAATTTGTCAATGAAACTGTTCTGTCGTATTAAGAGTGAGAGTTTAATCGGGTCCAGATGCACAAGGCCACCATGTCAGGCTCTCAGCTATCGGTTTGCGTAAGTACACTCTACAGGGTACTGATATATATCTCAGAGTGTATCCCTGCCATTAACCAATGCACAACTGTATTTCCACCAAAAAGCCCACCCAGAACCAGTACCTCCCAGTTAACATGGCCACACCTCACACATGCTCTTCCCTGGACCTCAAGTTCCACAGCTGTACCTGATAGAAGTGTCATCTTCACCTTGCCACCCAACATAAGTTTAACAACCAAGTCTCACCTCTTGTCTACCTGTGGCTGTCCCATCTGCCTCATATTCCAATAGATGGTTCCCTTTCTGACAACCATGGAGGGACAATAAGTCTAAGGGTCAATACCCCGAGTTATGAATGTCATATGACCAGTGGAATGGCCTTCTCCGCACACTCTCACCTCAAGCTCTCTTCCATAGTGCTGAGATCACCTCCCCCAAAGCAAATCCGATCATGCTCTATAAACTTCAGTGGCATCTGTTTTACTTAGTTTTTGTGTCACTGTGACTAAAATTCCTAACAAGAACAACTTAGAGGAGAGAAAGTGTATTTGGGACTCCACAGTTTCAGAGGTCTCAGGCGGACTCCATTGCCCGAGGTAAGGTAGAACATCATGGCAGAAGGGCCCAGCAGAGGACAGCTGCTCAGTTCATGGTGGGATCAGAAAGCGGGGGGGGGGGGGGGGCAGAGAAAGGGACGCTGGGAAGACACACCTTCCAGGACCCACCCAGTGACCCTCTCCTCTGGCCTCACCCCACCTGCCTACAGTTACCACACTGTAAGTCCATTCAAACTAGGTCGATCCACACAGCCCTCATAATCCAGTCATTTCCAAGTCCTGAATTAATACAGGAGCTCCTGGGTACACCTCACATCCAAGCCATAAGAGCATGTTTGCCAACACCCGGAAGGCCCCACCATGCTCCCACCTCCCTCCCTCTTCTGCACCCTTTCTTTTCCCCTGGGTGCCCTCCCCCGTCTGTCCACCTGGGGAGCACCATCTGTGCTAGAGGACAAAGATGACACATTGTGTTCTCCTTTTTTTTTTTTTTTATTTCTGACCTTTCCTGCTCTTTAGGCAGAGTTGGTCAAACATTCTTCTGCACCTCCTATTAACTACATGCACCTTACATCCCATCCCCTGACCTGCACATCTGTCTCCCACCTGGACTGGGAGTTCTGCAAGGTCAGGGATCGGGTCTGCAGCGTCTCTGTATAGTCCACACTGTACCCAGCACTCGGGATGTACTTGTGCAGTGCGGAGAAGATGTGCTGTCTCTTGCTGGGTTTCCCTTTGCAATTCAGCATTTCTTGGATCCTTCGTGATATGCCTGGTACTACCCAAAAGGTGGAATTAGTTAACTTCACAGACAAAACTGAGCCTTCAGGGCACTGTTGGTGCCTTGGTAAATCGTCAGGGTGGCATTCTGCACCCTTGGAACTGCTAGAGAGGGCACCTCCTCCAGGAGCCCATCACAACCTTTTCTTGGCCAGCAGAGACAGCCCGGGCATCTGCACACAGGAGTCTGCCACAATGCAGGCCCATCAGTCAATCCGCTCTCAGAGTGTGCCTGCCTCCGAGGACAGTCATTCAAACCCTATCTCCAAAATCCAGGCAGACGTCATCACCGAGATGTCAATAATTCAGAACAAATGGTCCAGAAACAGATCCCAGTGCGGATACAACTTTGGAATGAATCAGGGAGGCGTGGCAAGTGAGTGGGAAAGGAAAGATTAAGCCACCAAATGGGGCGGGACAGTCGATGAACTACTGCGAGGAAATCAATTTCTCCCTCACACTCAGCAGGAGGCAGGGATCCAGAATTTCACCCTCCCTGGTAAGCATCAGAGCGAAGTCAAGCAGCCAAGAGCAGCCGTCGTGCCATTCAGATGAGCAAATCCTCACTAAACAGAGCCCCACTGGCCGCCTGCAGAGGCAGAGAGGGCACCATGTGTCCTGGCTGCCTGTTCTGGTTAGCAACAGGCCGTCCCACCCAGGGCTGTAAATCGCTGTGCCTCTGAATCTAACAACCGCCCTCGTTAAGAGGAAGTGAAGATTACCTTGAATACAGAACAGGATGTTTGTCCACAGAGTCATCCGTACTTTAAAAAGGGGAAGACAGGGAAGGATTGGGCCACTTTCTCGGCATTCGACATCTTCCAGGTGATCCAGGTGACTCCAAGCCTCAGACAGGCACAGTCACATATGGACACCAGACCTCTGCTCACCCCAAGTCACCTCCACTAGGCACAGCTGGGGTTGGATGGCCAAAGGTCTCCGACCAGAGTGTGCACACTCAACAGAGAACCTAGCAGCCCCGATGTGGGGCAAAGTGGATTCTTACGGGGCAAATATTCTTGTATTGCAATGGCCTATGGCTCTTCTGGGGCCACAGTACACAAGCAGAAATAGTGTCTCTGTGCTATTACCATTCCCTGTGAGTAGGGCACCCGGGGAGACACGAGATCTAAAAGCTCTTGTGGGTTGGCTCCTAGGAGGAGGAGCAGGAGGAGAAGGGACTGAGAAGCTCTGGATTGGAAGCTGCCTCAGGCACATGCCGTGGGTCTTCTCTGGATGGCACGTTGGTCTGGGAAATTAGGGGAAAAGGCCTTCAGGAATTTTAATGCGAATGACGACTGCTAAAAGCCATACCCTGCCCCAACTGCCACTTGCCTAGAGTCAGGGTCTCAGCATTCTCCACAGACGGCCCATTCCCACGGGGCCCAGTCCCCACAGAAGACCTGTCTGATAAGGGAGGCCTGCGCAAGCCCAGCGGGTCAGAGGACACCACCCTCACCAAATCCTGTGCTCCCCAAGACAACCTGAGCCTCTCCCAGACCCGCTACCTTCCATAGAAGGCAGAGGAGTCCCAATTGCAAAACATATATATATATATATGGTTAAATTGTTTTATGCACCTGAACAAGAAGGTCACTGCAGAAAACAGGGAACTCACTCCTACCCAGCCTCCTTCTCCCTCCCCAGCTTGCAAATGTCATGATCCACTTAGCAAGAAGTGCAGGGAGCTGCTGCTGAGGACTGCGTCTCCTGCTTTCCACTGCTCCCCGAGTCACAGGGACGAACTTGAACTAGGGCAGGAAGCCGCAGGAGGGCCGGGACTGCACAGCGCTCATTAAGACCAGCCAGCTGCAACGTCTTACCAGGAGGTAGAACCATCATAAAACCACTGCAAAATACAAGGAAGGAAAGAATACATGGAAAAGGGGGGACAGTGAGGGGCAGCGAGGGTGTGTGCGGTGAAGAAAATGCATGTGAGCCTCCGTTCCAATCACCAAGCTCCAGCCACACCTGCAAAGAGCCAGTGAGCGGGTGACTTCCTGGGGCAACAGAGGGGCAGAAGGCACAGCTCGGCCGGCCTTTACCAGGACAGAACCAGGCCGTGGCTTGATGACCTAGAGGCTCTGAGCTCAGGCAGGACGAGGCAGAGGGACGGGCTTCCAAAGTCATTCTCACAGCTCTGCAGTGAGTCTTCAAAGGAAGGAAAGACACTACCAAGCCATAAAGGGACAAGGAGAGCGGCCTGAGCAAGGACAGGACACCAGGAGGGACAGAGAGGGCCTGGGAGCAGGACCAGAAGTCCCGTGAAGAGGGGAGGAGGAGACAGGCCCAGAGTCAGGGCAGGCTGAGGGCTTGGCCTTCCACAGACAGTGCAAGCGCCCAGGCTCAGTGCCCTGTGTGCCCAAGACCTGATGACCTCGCACGGGCTGGACTTGGAGGACGGAGCTGCCCTAGGAAGGGCAGAGATAAGACAGTAGGAAAGGAAGGACAGGGCAGAGGAGGGGAGGCAGAGTGCTACACGGACAGGCCAGACGCGGGGACCAAGAGGGCCAGAAGGAAGGCACCGGGTGACTGCTATGTTGAGTCTGGGATCTTGCAAGACCGTGGGGCTGGCTGGGAACCCTGGAGAGGACAGAGGAAGACGCATTCAGGAAGGCTGGTGGTGAGCTGCTGGCAGAATGGGGGGCACCTGGAGTACCCAACAGCTAACGCCAGGTAAGAGGTCTTGTGATCTACGGGAAGGTGTGGAAGGTCTTCAAGACCGACTCTCACGGTATGCAAAAGCAAGGTTCAGAGGTACGTTACAGTGTGCCACAATCTGGCCAGAAAACAATCAAGGAGAATATCCATATCATTTCTCAGATAAATATTTTAATCAAAATATCTGGAAGCGTGTCCTCCCCCAAACAACTAATAACAGGGATTTATTCATGGCACAGTCTGGGCAGGAGGGCGAAGGACTAGGGTGCAGAGATTCTCACAGAATTCTTTTGTTTTTTTAAAATTGTGGTAAGATCTGTATGACGTGAAATTGACCATCTGGGCCATTTCAACGTGCAACTCAACAGGGTCAGAGATACCCATAAAGCTGTGCTGCACAACGGTGGCCACCGGAGATCTTCAGGACTCTCTCTTGCTGCAAAATATCCACAGTGATGGCAGAGCTCCTCCCCTCCTCCCAGCCCCAGCCACCACCTCCCCATCGAATCCGATGCTCTCAGTGCCTCCCGGGTGGAATCTGCAACCACTGTCCTTGTGACTGGCTTGTTCACTTAGCATCACACCCACTCTCCATCCTGTTGTAGCCCACGACAGGAAGAGCCTAGAGATCTGGAGTATCACCCGGAGCTATCAATAATACAGCTGTGCCATATGTGGGACCCTCGCCACACGGGGACATTTCAGCTGCTCTACAACAAAGGGTAACTGAGATGATGGGTCTGTCAATTTCCTTTCCTTATAGTAACCTTTCTCCTATCTGTCTGCGTCCCATGATGTCATGTTGTAAGCTTAAGTATACAAAAAATAATTATTCTACAAATAAAATAAATACAACGTGAATCAGATACTTAAGGAATGTCCTTCCTGCTGGGTGAGGTGGTGAAGCCTGTCATCCCAGCGGCTCTGGAGGCGGAGGCAGGAGGATGGCAAGTTCACAGCCAGCTTCAAAAAGTGAAGCCCTAAGCAGCCCAGTGAGACCCTGTCTCTAAATAAAGTACAAAACAGGGCTGGGATGTGGCTCAGTGGTCAAGTGTCCCTGAGTTCAATCCCCGGTACCCCTCCCCGCAAAAAAGAATGCCCTTCCTTTCTAGGGTGAATGACAGTCCGTGGTATGTGCAGACTACAGTGGATCACCCACGGGCACAATCGACCATCGGATCCTACCCCAGGAAGTTGCAAGCCCCTAGCAGCCTGGATCTCTGAGGTCTGATCAGACAGATTCTGCCAGGGTAATTGCTGTCCTGCGGAGAGACAGCCTGCTGGCACTTCCCCCTCTGCCTTATTCACAGAATCCCCCCTAAATATATTTATATATGTGTGTATCTATGTATATACATATTTTTTTGGAAGCACATCATATCACCTGTTTAAATACATTTAAAATGTGAAACAAAGAATGTGGTTGTCTGTGACCCTCTTGGTGATTCCTAGAAGGCAGAGGACAGGGGAGGGAGGGCAGAACTGGGCACAGGCTGCCGGGACACCTAGGCAGCTGGCGTCCCAGGCAAGCAGGGCTCTGTGGGGCACAGCAGCTTTCTCTTACAGATCCCTGTTCAAGGTGCCCCATCCTTGGTCTTCCCTGGGGTGGAGCAGGGTGTGGCTCAGGAGCTGGACCTCCCATCCTCCCTCCACAGGCACAACATCACCCCTCTCAGCGATCCTCGAGACCGTCCAGAAAAGGCTCCTGCCTTGTCCCACATGTCCCTGAGAAGGCGGCTCTCCCGGGCAGCCCTGCCCATCTGCCTGGCTGCAGGCCCCAGCCCACACCGCAGTCACCAGCCAGACCCTGCTCACAGCTCTTGAGAAACTCTGTTAGTACAGCCTGAGTGCCCTCCCCCACTCCCCACCTCAGAAGGTGCAGGAAGATCCAAGCCCACCCGCAGCTATCCACCTAATGTTTCAACTCCACCCAGGGCGGGGACAGACGCACAGCTTCCTATGGCTCAGAGTCCTCGACAAGGATCCTGCATCTGCTGGTGGCACAGGTGGAGTCCTCCTGAGCCTGAGGAGCTCACCTCGGCACCAGGCTCTGCTGCTTCCTGGAAGAACTAGCAGCCTCGGGGACCCTGCTCCTGCCTGCAGTGTCCCACCTCCTGGTTCCTGGGCTGGCCTGTCCCACCTGGCCGGTAAGAGCAAATAGAGGCCCAGGCAGCCCACAGCAGCCTGCTTCCGCCAGCAGCCAGCACCCACGAAACCACCTCCCGGGAGCTGACAGGAACACAGGGGTTTTACGTGTATTATAAATAAAGAACAATGAGCTTGGGAAGTGCTTGACTCCTACTCCACGTCGGAGTGGGAAACATCAGTGGCCAAAGCAGAGCAAGGAAATCAACGGGTAGTGACAGCACCTCCCTGACTCATGACTGCCCTCTGTCCCCGCCCACCCCAAAGAGGAGCAGGAGCTCATCACCAGAGTTGGCTCCCAGGAAATGTGACAAGTTCACACTCACGGGCGAAACCATTCCAGACTGTGCTGCTCACCCCTGCAACAGGAGCATCCAGGGCCGATGTCCTCAGAGGAAGCCTGGCCACCTAGCTCTGCGCCCAAGGCAGAAAGAGCCCCGTGTTTCTCTCAAGCCTCCACGTGGAGGAGGGCTGTCGGGGAACGCCACAACCAGGCCTCAAACCCAGCTCCTCCAACAAGGGCAAGGCACTTTCCAGCCTTCAACGAGTAGCTTTGGTTTAAGAGTCGGATCTGGAAGACATCAGGGAGCGAGCACCCTGAGGGCTCCAGTGCCATGGGCCTGGAATAATCCTGACTTCAAGGTGAAGAAGGACGAAGATCATCTCCTTTTGTTCAATTTCCCATTGAAGTATCATGAACCTAGAGACAGACCAAAGTCCACAGTCTTCTAAAGGACAAGGATGGCCGTGATCCACCAGGACATACCTGGACAGCAGTGTGGTGACCAGAGCCCCAGGAAGGGGGATGAAGAAATAGAGCTGTGGCCACGCAGGCAGCACTCCTGGGGAGCTCCTGCCAGGGAAGGCAGAAGAGCTGTAGCTGCATACAGCACTGCACACCATCCACCCCAAGCCAGAGACCAGGGTATGCACATAGCACTGCACACCATCCACCCCGAGCGAGAGGCTGCACACTGGAAACCCTTCTCATCAGATCGAGAGCTTTGGCAAAAGGAAGGAGGGGAGAAAAGCTTCGTCCTGCACCCTTCTCTGACCACTTCCTAGAAACCAGACGTGGCTGCCCCACACTTCACCAGACAACTGACCATCCTGAGACCCAGGTGGGAAAAGAAGGCCCCAAGGACACTGCACCTGCTGGTGCCTGGCCAGCGCTGGGACCCGCAGTCTCTATGATAAGAATGAAAACCAGGGAAAGACAGGGTTTAGTACAACAGAGGACGCACCTGAACACCTGGAGGAAAACCAGCCCCAGAACAGGACTGACCACCAGAGAGAAGAGCCCTGGGCACCCGTTGGGGCACGGTGTGGATGAACACTGCCCTCGGGGAGCTTCCATGTGCTGTGGCAAAACAGCCACCTATTCCGATTTGTCCTTTTAATTCATATTTTGGGGGTGGGTGCTGGGAAGGCCAAACCTACCAGCAGCATTTATAGGCTAAATAAATAGCTCAAAGGAGGGAGGGTTGTGTGGGACGGCAGAGCGGCATTGCTGTGTGTCGGGGAAGCTGAAATCTGCACACGGGACCTGTCACATTGTCACGTGTACACCTCTGCTCAGCACGGCTCTCAACTCTGCTGCTCAGAATGGGGTGGTGGTAAGTGACGCTGTGTGGTGAGCACAGTGACCCTGGGAACACGGGCTGCCTCAGGGAGCAGGCACTGAGGCACTGACAAGTAGCAGCACATGAATGATCTGGAGCCCCAACAAGCCCCAACTGCAGAGGAAAGGAAATTAGGGACAAGGACGATGGTGACCTTGGTGACCTTCCAAACTGGAAGCCTGGATTCCATAAGGAAGGAAAACACAAGCACCTGAGGACACCCACGTACAGTCACAGACACTCAGAGCCAAGAGGAACAGGGTGACGAGTGAAGCCACCACTCACTGTGACGTGCTGCAGGCCAGGCAGGGGCACCACAGCTGATCTGGACTCCGAGCCTTTGCTTTTTCCATTAGGCTGGACTGTGTTCTAAGATGAAAATTTAAACAACACAACTGCAATTACTAGATTATCAGCCCTACGCTGGGTGCTGTCTCAGACCCATGTACAGCCTCAAGTTATTCACGAAGCAGGCGTAAATATAAACCACGCTAGATCACACACACACACACACACACATGCACACACCCATTAACTGATTCACCAAAGCTGAAATTGGTAGGTCCCATGTTCCCATGCAAACTCCAAGAAAACAGTATCACTCCTGAGCCAAAGCCACTCTCCTGGAGAATGCAAGAGTGAAATAATAAATTTAAAGAAATTGACGGTGAGAACATTATATATCTCAATGACGTAGGAATTAATTAATCAAAGTTGTCCTCGGGGATAAATTCCAAAGCACTATAAATAATTTCATTACTTCAACAGACTGGGGGAAAAGGGAAAGGAAAAAAACTGAAAAACTTAGAAAAGTTAGGCATTAAAGAAAGAGAGACAATGGGTCAGGGTGAGGCAGGGGAAATGCACGCAGGCCTGGTGACCCCCATCACAGAGGGGGGCACTCTGCAAACCATGAAATCCATGAGCGACCGGCAACTCTAGTCCAGAAAGATCCAAGTAAAATCACAGCATGAAAAGTTACACAGCAACAAATACGAGAGAGGAAAAATCACGAAATACGTGGTAAAGCCAAAAGCTAATGCAGTTTTGACACTTTTGTGAAACTAGGGGCTTTCTGGGCTCATCAGTATTGATTCAAGAAAAGGTAGAAAGTGGTAGAATTACATTTGAAAACTGGAAAATTTTTTAAATATTCGAAGAGCTTCTTAAACCAGGAAAAACTGCACAAGCTCTTTCATTGAGAAATAGACGCCCCATGTTAAATCAACTGTTCCAGGAGTAAGAAGAACAGGAAAATCAATATAATTCTGATACCAAAATACATAAAAAGAAAACAGCTGACACATCTCACATGCTAAAGCTGTAGCTGGAAAATCTAATTTAAAATACACTAAAAGCAAGACCTACCCGGGCCCAGGGCAGATCAGTGTGGGGCCTGAGTCCAATTTAATATTAAAGAAATTAAGATAACAGTTATCAAATCAATAGACACAATAAAAATGCAGTGATCTCTCTCTCCCCCGCCCCCTCTCTCTTTCTCAATGTTGCAAAGGATCTGGGGAAAGTACACGATTCCTAAAGGACGCTCTTTACATTAGGAATAGTATGATCCTTCCCTGGCAGGCAAAGAGTCCCCACACGGGGAGAGTGCCCATTAACATGTGCACTTTATTCAACGTTATGACTTGGAATACACGTGAAAATGAAGACAGGGTGGAGAAAAGAAGGAAACCGCCACCCGAGGACCCGTGATGGACCATATAGAGGACAGGAAGCCCCATTCGCAAGTCCAAGGAATCTGGTGGGCACTGGGCACTTGGCTGACGTCTCATGTGGCCACAGGACCATTTAGAAAACCCGACAGATGAGAGTAAGGGACAGTGAGCAACAGCAGGGGCTCCAACTGCTATCCCTGGCAGCCCAGGAAGTTCCCCTCCAGGGAGCACAGGACTCTGGCAGCCTGGAGACCTTTGCTCTGTGGCTGGTGACTTCCTGCTCCTTGGTGGGGAGCCCAGGATGAGAGAGGGGCTGCTTCGCCTCCGCAGGGAACGCACACTTACTCCAGGTCCCCCCCCCCCGGGGGACCCCAGCTGCTCTCTCCTGCTCCCCCCTGCTCCCCTGCCTTTGCCCTGAGGCCCTCTGACCTGGCAGAGGAGGAGAGAGCCCTGGGAAGGCAAGGAAAGGACAGCTCCCTAGGATGGAGACACAAGAGGGGACGACCAAACAGCCTCGGGAGCGCTTGACTCCACGGCCTGCAGCAGGAGAGGACCCAGCCAGGAACAGGGCGGGAGCAAAAGGAAAAGGGAAAAAATTGTGCTCCGTCCCTAGCACTGTCATCAGAGTGCTCCCAAGATCTGACCAGTGCAAGGTTTTCAGACCTGCAGGAGTGGGGTCAAAGAGCTGGGGACACAGCCAGCGCAGGAGCCACCACCCAGAACAAACCAGCAGAGATGGGGGGGTTACGTGGAGCAAGCAGAAGGCCTGGCATCTAGAGCCCCCAGATCCAGCCTGCAAGGGACAGGGGTTCTAAAGGAAGAACCAAAGAGCAGATTTATCCTGGCAGCTTATGTTTCTCCAGCACTCTCTGCCTGCAGGCGCCACACCCAAAGTTACGCCCTGGTGAGGGAAGCCGCTGGGGACCAGGAGAGACTTGGTTTCTTTGCTCTGGCCAATGTCAGAGATCTGACTCCAGTATCCTGATTTCAGCCACGAAGAAGCCAGTAATCATCAACTGTGGTGACTAAACAAATAGTAGGAAAAGTTTCTCAAGTAAAGGAAAAAATTCTGGGGCTGGGATTGTGGCTCAGCGGTAGAGCACTTACCTAGCACAGGCGGGACCCGGGTTCAATCCTCAGCACCACATAAAAAAAATAAAAGGCATTGTGTTGTGTCCATCTACACCTAAAAAATAAGTATTAAAAAATTCTGATTTATAATCGCAAAGAAGCAACAAAATAAACAAGAATAAGCTAAAATTTGGTCTTTAGAACCCATATGAATAAACCTACACAACTTTAGTGAGATATAAAGAGGACTCTAAAGAAAACAACCCTTCTGTTGTAAAGATGTAGATTCTTTCCCAATTAACTGCTATGTCTAACGCAATTCCAACAAAAACCATCATGGAATTTCTGTTTTGAAGATTTTTCCATAATTTTTAAGGTCATTTGGAAGACCAAAGAGGCAAGAAACCTTTAAAAAGTATCAAGAAGAGTGATGCTGTTTTGTAATACAATAAAATGTATCACAAAATCACCATAATGAAAGACATAAGGATGTGGGAATGGATAGGAGCTGGCACAGACTAGAAAATAAGACCTTAGAAAATAAGGCCCAGTAGATATCGATGATAAACAGGGATCCCTGAGTAGAAGAAAAAGAAGCTCCCTTGGCAAACAATGCTAGAAAGATAGGTTAAGAATTCAGGAATAAAAAAATCCATTTCACTCCTCATTCTGTATTTGACTCTAAAATATTAAAGACATAAAGTAGAGGAATATGTAGGTAGAAAAGAGGAATATTTTTTTCTGAGCTAAAGATCAATTTAAACATGCAGAAGAGTTAAACTTCCTAGACTTTCGAACACGTTCTTCATGTTAAAAATGCTGGAGACGGCATTAGATAGATATTCAGCCATAAACTAGGAAAACTACACAATGAACACGGCAGTGGAATAACGTTCTTTAACTACAAAGAACTTCATTAAAAGATAAACACGAGAGGATATGGGCAGATAATTCACAAAGGGAAAGTATAAATGTGATCCATGCGGGAAATGTTCAACTAACTTCAATAAAATGAAAATAAATGCAAATCAAGGCAATAATGAGATAGCGTTTTCCACGTCCCCGGTCTGCAAAGATTTTATTTTTATGTGAAAAGACTGGATGTGCAGTTAGCTAAGCCTCCTCCCTGGGAGTGACAGGAGCAGACCCGGCCCGGCCTTTCTGGATGTTAATTTGGCAAAGCTGCAGAGATCAAAAGTTCTCCTTTAATGTTCATTTCCTTTGATTCAGTAATTCCTTCGCTGGCGTCTGTCCCAAGGAAGTGATCAGAAATGTGGACCAAGATTCGTGCACTGTGTTGTTTACTGTTGAATTATGTAGAATAGCGAAGGATGGAAAAGCACAGAAATATTTTAAAAGAAATTAAAAATCAACCCACCACCCAGAGATGATGTTTTCCTATTTTCTTTCCACCTTCTTCTAAGCCAATAAGTTAAAAAAATCAAAATCATACTTCCCAGCCCGTTTTTCCTGACACTCTATTAAAACCCTTCACAGCAACACGGGTCACCTAGCTGAGCCTGACAGAGAGGCGATTCTCATCAGTGGCCCTCTGGTTTTGGATATCCTGGGTGTTTCTGTGAAGGCAAGCGATGTGTGTGATAAACAGCGAGCTATTTCTCTTTAATGCTGTCAGTGTCACATGAAGCAACTCACAACGGGTAATGGTTCTCCTGAGGCGGGAAGGCAGCTGAATCCTGATGGCTTCTTGTCTGGGCCACGGACCACGATGTCCCAAGTAGTCCAGAAGGAAGATGTCTCTTGGCACCAGTCCACACTGCATAGAAGGTTATGCAACCGCCAGCCAGATCATCTCATGCAAAATTAGAACTGGGTGGAAAAATGCTCTTCGGGGCTCTACCATTACTTTTTTAAAAAGTATATATATATATTAAAGAAAAAATCACAGCCCATTAATCTATATGCCTCACAAACCCCATCCAGCTGAGACCTGGATGATAACAGGTGCATCTGTGCTATCCATGATCAGCTTGTGGGGCTGCTGGGGCTGGAACCGCCTGGACACGTTAGAGGACACCCCTGGCCCCTCCCTAACTCTGTGTCCACACACTGGACAGACGGCCAAGGATGCAGGACTTTGGGAAATGGTCATTCTGAACTGAAATGGTGGGGGATGAGGAAGTGAGGATACTCCCCAGGACAAGGGTGCTTGGCTCCGCACAGGTCCTGGGCACGGGGCACACGGAGGCGCAGCCAGCAGAATGGCGTGGTGTGTGCCCAGGAAGCCACGGCTTCCGCATCCGAGACCCAGAGCTGAAAATCAGCAACTCCTGGAACTGTCAGCTTTGAGACCCTGCTGTCAAGAGGGGAAGGGTAATCATTTTGACATGTTTCCATTTCACTGAAGACACAACGTTTTAAATTTGGACTTAAATCTAAATGTTATGCTTCCCGGATTGCGAATATCCAATTTCACTTATATTTTTAAACTAAAACTTCAGAATTGGATTAAACAGTTCAAAAAGTTTAGGACACATAAGAGATATGCAGAATGCATTACTTTTAAATGGTCTCTTTAAAGAATCTTTGTCGAGAGAAATAAAAAAAAAACACCCTCTGGGAGCACCACCCAGCCTGGAGTGCCCGTCTTTGTTCATCTCTGTCCAGATCTGGACCTCCTGACCTCAGAGGTCAGAGGTCAGAGGGCAGGGGAATGCTTCCTTTTGACGCGGGCCTGCTTCTCCTCCAGCAGTGCCATTGTGAGGATGGTGTGTAAATGCCATGCTCAAGTGACAACGTTGGGGACAAAGACTTCAATAACAAGTGCCACAGAAACATGGATGACTGAACACTCCCGGCCGCCCCCAGTCCTTAGGGAGCCCCACCTTGATTCCTGTCTCGGCAAAAGCTTCCTGAAAGGAGAAGTCTGTGCACAGGTTCCTCAAACTAAACTTAACGGAAACTACTGGGGAATTAATTTGCTTTGAAATCTTACTGCAGACACAGAGTTCCCCAAAGAAACAGAACCACAATAGATGTCAGAGCTTAGCCATCGAGGTTGAGAATGATTGTCAGCTATGGGCCCAGATGTTCACAGTGTACCAACCAGTGACAGCTGATGTCCCTGTCACTGGTGAGTCCTTGTGGCACTCACTCAGTGTGTCAGTGACTCCCCTGCAGCCCTCCGCAGCCCAGATACAGCGACCTCACTGGTGATATAATGGCTAATTAACCACTTAGGCTGAAGAAAACTGCTGCGAATGTTTCCAAACACTCTGGAATTGGGTAGCTGGAGGGACGGTCCACCCTGGGTCCTCCGCTGGACGCCACTGTGAAGGTTGCCGAGTGCAGGGCAGCTCTCAAACGCACGCAGGTAGCTGGTGGCTTGGGGGGAAAGGATCTATCAGAAGTTGAAGACACCAGACCAGCAATGAGCTGTGAGTGCCCCCGGCTGGAGGCAAGGCGCTGACGCCTGGCGGTGGGCATGTGTGGGTGGGATCTCCAGGAGGGCCTGGGGCTCAGCTGGGGAGGAGGGAGGAGGATGCTTTCCACACCTCCACCGCTCACCCCTAGCCCACAGTCACCTATGGCGCCAAAGCCCTGAGGGAGAAGGACCGCTCCATCACAGAAGCCCTGTCTTCAGTGGGCACAGCACTTGGATGCCTTCTCTCGGCACGGCAGAGAGGATCTGAACACACTGCAAGGTCTTTGAAAGCTAAGAGGACATTGGAATCACAACCTACAGAAAGCTGGTCAGGACTTGCAGACTAAACCAAACCCAGCCAATGACCTGCTTAAGCAAAAATATCAGCATTGACCACGGCATGCACAGAAGGCCCAGAGTCCCACAACACAATATTCCAAGGGTCTAGATTATACTAAAAAGCATGCAGTATATGAAGAACCAGGGAAATTTCAACCTGCATAGGAAAATACAATGACAGATGCCAATCACACATGTTAGGATTAACTTTCAGCAATACCATGAGAGCAATAAGGCAGTAAATGTGGGCAAATGGTCTTGAGAGGAATGGAAAGGCAGAATGTCTCAATGAAGAAATAAATGGCATCGATATAAAGCAATGTAAATTCAGAACTGGAAAAGAAAAATAACAAACAACGATAAAAATTCTATAAATTGATTCAATTACAAAATAGTGATTTTTTTTAGACGAGTCAGTGACCTTGAAGATAAATTGATGGGATCATTTAGTCTTTCTCCTCTCTTTCTGTGATTCATAAACTCTAATGTTCATATTGGTAGAGTTATAAAAGGAGATAAGAAAAGAGAAGAAATTCTTTAAAGAAATAATGACCAAAAAATCTCCAATGTGCTAATAGTGAGCCCCCAACAGGATAAACTTTAAGAAAGACTTGCTCAGACAAAACATGATCAGGTTGCTGAAAGGCAAAGACAAAGGAAAAATTCAAACAGCAGACAGAAAATGATGTATTACCAACAGGGACACAAAGATTCAAATGATTACAGATTTTTCATCATAAAATATAAAGGACAGAAGGAAGTGGAACCACATTTTTTAAATGCCAAGAGAAAAGAACTGTCAACCCAGAATTCTATCTCCAGTGAAAATGACCTTCCAAGATAGAGACATTCTCAGACGAAGAAAAGCACAGAAAATCATCGTGAACAGACTCACTCCAAAAGAATTTTTAAAGGATGTTTTTCAGAGAGAAAGACAATGACATCAGAAAGGAACTTAGAACATCAGGACTGGACAAGATCCAGATAAATAAATAGATGAGTCTTATCTCATTCTGTTCTTTAAAAAATAATTGATGGGTGAAAACAAAAATCGTAACATTGTCTGGTGGGGTTTTTAGTGTAGACGGATAGAACGTCTACACCCCTAGCAGGAATGACGAAGCAAGTGGATTATTGACTCCTAAGGCAACAGAGACTCACCAAGATGAAAGAACCCAGACAGCACTCCTGGAGAAATGCAGACGAGCTTAAAATGTCCCAGAGATAAATCTTGAGCCCCAGATGGCTTCACTGGCGAATTCTACCAACCATTTCAAACAATCTTTCTGTCTTTGTTGGTAAATAACGCTAATTCTACACAATTTCATGCAGAAAACAGAAGCAGAATACCCACTTCTACTCATAGCTGATAAGGCTAATATCATCCTGATACCCAAACCAAGGACATTACGAGAAAAGAAATGTAGCTCAATATCTCTCATCAACTTAGAAACCATGGCAAAAGGAGACGCTTTGGGGGTTTTGCTGTTTGCATGGCCAAAGTGCTCTGTGTGCTGAACGTGTTGCCGTTCATTGAACCATATGTTATCTTTTAAATCAAAATTTAAAGAAATCAAATCTTCTAGGTCCGTACCTTTCATACTCTCAGATGGCATGGAAGGGGCCAGGTTCGACTTTGCAAAACCACAGAAGAGCCTTTCAAAATGCCCGGGCACACCAGGCAATGCAGGAGCACGGCCTAGGGGTCCTGTAAGAGGGACACATTTGGCTTTGAACACATCCTGTGAGGACACCGTATCTGACCTCTTGACCCACGGGGCCGCCCAGGGAGCGAGGAGCTGTTGACTCAGAGTCCTGATGTCTCTGAGTGGCCACAGTCTTCAGCCGGGAGCTGGCCCTCCTTCCAGACTCATTGTGAGAGTTCACGAAGCCAGGTCACTTCCCAGACTGGCAGTCGAAAGTCTTACTGGCACAGTCACCTGAATGGGCCGTCCAGCTGCTTTGTAAAGCTTTTATGGTGATTGGATATTTGTGGTCTTGTAATGGCAAAGAAGAAAAAAATGCTTTGCTCTGAGGAGTCTATGGCCCCTCCAGGTACAGCTGACCCTTTAGAGAAAATTACCCCAAATCCATTAAAGGCAACACAGAACTGATGGTGCTGGCAGGCCCTCTTTGGTGGCCAGATGGACAACTCTAAACAACTCAACTGGACACTGGCAATGGGTTGGCTGGGCAGCCAGTTAATTCTGGCAAGCTATGGTTATACAATCCCACTGAAAACCGTGTCTTTGTCAATACTGTTTTGAACAGTCAGGGGAGCTCGCTAAGTCTCAGTCACCTTCCAGCTCAGGGCCGTCTGTGGTGCTCCTCGGTGCCTGACTTCCAGCTTCCAGAGAGACTTGCTCAGGCGTTAAGTGGATTTCAAATTCTTCCTTGAAAAGTTAAAAATCAGGGCCCTGTTTCTTTGTGGTTCTGGGACCACCTCTGGGCAGAAGGACGGAAGTTTCTGATCTGGGCCCAGGTGCCAGGAGGGGAGCTGCGGTCGTCTTCCTCACGGGGCCTCTGGAGTCTGACAGAACGCCGGCCACCTTTCGCTCAGCATCCTTCCTGCGGATCACAGCCACTGGTTCTGCTGCCAGTCCCCACTGCAGTCCAGCCGGGTGCTGATGGCTAGAAGCAGAACTCCTTCCTTCCTGTCAAACTCTGCCTTCGCAGCAGGGCGGCCACCCATGGACCTTGAGGGCCACCCCAGAAACAATGCAACTCTTCCTCGGTGCAACAACCCTTCAAACATCAAGAGGCCACCTGAAGTCCTTGAGGACGGTTGACAGGCCTCCATGGACTCTCTCTAAAGCAAGGCTTCGTGCCCTGTGATTCATTAGAGTCTAGGACCTGCCGTCCTGTTGGAATCCTGATCTCTCCTCCGTGTGGATGCCAAGGTCAAGGTCAGGAGACCAGAACTGAACCCACACTTGAACCGCGGTCTACACAGCAAGGACGGAGCAGATGGTGGCTTCTCTTGTGGTGCACCTCTCGCTGTTGGCCTGGAAGCCCTCTGGCTGTGGCGGGTGCCCTGGCACTTGGGCTGCATGTCGCCCGATGCCAGGCACCTGCACCCGGGCTGCGGAGCCAGCTCCTGGTCAGGCCTTTCTCCTCCCATCCCCACCTCCCTGTCCTGCTGCTCTGCTAATGTCACCTCTAGCCCAATCACTCCAGCCCTCAGGACCTTGCTGGATCCTAACTTCATCGTGCCCTGGCTTTAGCCAGTCACTGCCAAAATCTTTGAGGAATATAAACTTGGGGAAAAGCCGGGTGGCATGTGAGTGGGAGCCTCCCTTGGGCAAAGCCAGCTACAGCCAAGCATGACGAGGTGGCCCTTGTAAGCAGGCCCTGCAGTGTGATGGTTAACGAGGACCCGAGTCTCTGATAGGAACCACACTGACGAGATGTGGGCGTCTGGGAGATTTCACTGCTGCCAAGTCCAGCCACGGCGACAGAGCATCCATGGTCAGCCAATCTCTGGGAACCCACTGCTCTGGGACCCTGGGATTTCCCGGGAGCCCGATGACTCCTAAAAGCTTCCTAAGGACCCTTGGGGTCATGAGGGACAGCAGGAATGGAGAGGAGCCAGAGATCTCAGGTTCTGAGGAGCTCAGGGTCAGGGTGGCCCCAGTGTGAACTTGGAACCTTGTCAACGGTAGCCCTTCATCAAGCACACTGACAGCAGTAATGACAACAGTTTACACCTGGGGACCACTGGTTATGTGGCAGGCAGTTCCAGGAAACCTGAACACCTAATCCCATGGCACCTCTATAAGGGACATGCTGTTTCCATCCCCTGCTTCTTGGATAAGTGCACGGGGCACAAAACAGTTAGGAGCCCCTGGAGAGGGACCTGCGGCTGTGCTGGCCCTCCAGGGCCAGGAGTGAAGGCAGGTGGGGTGACAGACACACAGCCAACACGGGTGCCACAGCTTTCTGTGGTGTCCCAGCCGCCTTGGGACTCCGGAGAGCAACATCATGCAGAGAAATTAAAAACCATAGCAAGTGCCTCTCCCAAAATATTAATCTCAGGGAACAAGGATCCATGACACAGGGTCACCTGTGCTGGGCGCTCCTCAGCAGGGTCTGACCTCGGGCCACCACCAGCTGCACCTCCACCTACATGAGGAGTCAGGGACAAGGAGAGCCGCTGACTTCATCCCGGTCACAGGTAAACGTCTGGGGCACGTTTTACTTTTTCAAAAGTTGATCCTCTACCCACCCCTGCTCCCCACGCTTTGGACAAGGGTCCCTGTTCACCTGTCTGGCTTCTCCCCTGGACAGGGAGCTGACCAGACCGATACAGCCGTCTCCTCACCACCAGCCAACTGTGTCCACATGTTCCTAGATAAACGTCCTCCTGAACAGGACTCAGTCCTGGAGCTCTGCTAAGAAGGGAGGGTGGAGAGAGCGGCCATCGCCCTGCGGATCCCAAAGCACAGCCCCACCAGCCAGCGAAGAGACACATGCGACCTCGTGTACCCACCACAGACATGCACTTAGGGAAAAAAAAGTCATCATATTTTTTGTACCTTTATTTTTTTATTTTTATGAGGTGCTGAGGATGGAACCCAGTGCCTCCCACGTGCCAGGCAAGTGCTCTGCCCCTGAGCCCCAGCCCCAACCCCCGGACATTCACTCTTAACTAGTCAAATGTTAGGAAGCTCAACTGTTGGCTAAGAGTAGATTCCAGAAGCTCTAGCACCTTCTCCCCACCCCTCAGTGGGTTCGTCCTGCACACAGCTCTGTGGATCCCAGAGGCACAGACCATGAGGAAGCTGAAGACACCCTGGAGGGTGACATGGCTCAATGATCTGGCTGACCTGGCCTCCTTCTTGGTCCTTTCTTTACATATCTGTGTGTGAAATAATGACACTCTCCTGGCCACATCACACAAGATAGAGGGGAAGGAGGAGGAAGAGGAGGAGGAGGAGGAGGAGGAGGAGGAGGAGGAGAAGAAGAAGGAGGAGGAGGAACATCTCCAAAAAGGCTGACCCATAATGTAGATGCAAAATATTTATTTTGCAGCCCTGGGATTGAACCCAGGAATGCTTTACTATTGAGCCACATCCCCATACTTCTTTAATTTTTATTTTGAGACAGAATCTTACTCAGTTGTCCAGGCTGACCTTGAACTTGCAATCCTCCTGCCTCAGCCTCCCAAGTTGCTGGGATTAGTGCTATTCTCATTCATTAAAATAATATAATTAGTGATTATTGGATTGATCTATAGCTATGGAAAAGCTAGAGGAAACAGCACACGGAGATTCTCACAGGTGAAGTGGCCAACTCTAAGTCGCAGTGAAGCTCAGAATCATTCTGAGCAGCATAGAAACCACTCGCCCCTCCAGGAGAGTCTGGGGAGCCGTGGGAGCAGGGGGATGGGATGTGCAGGGAGGCAGGAGCCGAGCAGGGGCTGAGCCCGTGGGAATCACAGACCCCAGAGAGCTGCTCCAGCCCCGGGAGGGGCTGCCACGGGAAGCAGCAGGTTCAAGCTCAGCTCATCTGTGGCGTGGGCAGCTGTGTGACTGAGACCCCTGTGGCCTTCTGGGGCAGGTGCAAAAGGTACCGAACTGCATGATTCGAAAGAGCAGCACTGACTGTCTCACTGCAGACCAAACATGAGAAATGGGGTCGAGAGCACTGCCCCGCGGGCTCTGGGGGAGCGGTCCTGGCCTTCCTCCTCTGGAGCTGCCATGTTCCTGGTTGGAGCATTCCCACCTCTGCCTCCAACTCCTGTGGCTTCTCTTCTGTCCAATCATCCTCTGCCTCCTTCTCATGAGCACAGAGCCATCGAATTCGGGGGCCACCCTGATTCCCAGGATAATCTCCCGACTCAGATCCTTTTGTCTCATCTGCAAAGACTTTTTTTCCAAACAAGGCCACGTGCACAAGATGAGGTGGAACCCCAGGCCTCTAGGAGGCCACTGCTGAGCCCTCTGTACCCTCCCCAGTTCTCTGACCCCAAGGGCCTCTGACCTGTGGCTTATGGATGAGTGACAGCCACAGTAACAGGAATGAGAGCCCAGCCAGGACTGCTGGAGGACACCCCTGCGGGAGTCCCCGGGAGTGCTGGCACCAGAGCTAAATACACCCCCTGCTCCTCACATTCTCGTGAGCAGACCCCTGGGAATCTCTTCTTCTCTTCCACTTCTGCCCTCTTGGAACGGTGAAGGTCCCTGGAGTCCTTTGGACCCAAGAGCAAAGCCCCGACTCCCACTACGGCTCCATTTTTTTTTTTATGCAAAACCTCTCAGTCGAGACCCGAGGGACCATGACATATCAACGTCCAGGGCTGACATATGTCATAGGTCCTCCTCTGGTCCCAGCACCCTTGCAACTCCTGTCGAGGGAACCAAGCTCTGTTGCATGGCCCAGTGAGCCTTCTCCCCTTGTGCACGACTATGGTATCAAAGGTTTGGCTCAGGAAACCGGTCGTGAAATCAAACAGGAGCTGCCAAGGCCCAGGCTGCTCAGGCCCACCCAGAAGGTCAGAATAGAACTAGTGAGAAATCGCGGCAGAGCAGGGCACTCAGAGTCCAGCTCCCACCTGGATAGTAAGGACACCGCAGAAGCCAGCCATCTGCAACTTGTAACTCAGGCTATTGGACAGGGGAAGGACCGGGTGGTCAATTGTGGTCAATTTTATCTTAGCACAGTATCAGCTCCCAACTCCCAACCCCATGGCAGACCCTGGCCTCACATCCTGGAGCAGCATGTGGCCTGCAGGAACCAGGGTGCCTCCCGACTGTTGCCAGTTCTCTTCCTTCAGCTGAGGGGCCTTCCCAGGGACTTAGAGGGCCAGCACCTTTTCACCCACCCCTTCCATTTTTCTCTTTTACCATTTTGGAAGCCAATCATTAAGGACCAGGACATTCAAAAGCAACCACACATACAGGAGAAATTAGGAAGTGATCACATATATAAGAAAAAGAAAAAAGGTGCCCTCGGAAAGATCGTTGGCCCAGACAACCTTCCTATGACAATATAAAGAAAACAGACAATAGCAGCAAACCCCGGGGAAGGGAGAGATCACAACTTCCACAGAGACCACATTTTTTTTAATTGTACAAAAAAATTTTTTAAGAGAGAGAGAGAGAATTTTTAATATTTATTTTTCAGTTTTCGGTGGACACAACATCTTTATTTTATTTTTATGTAGTGCTGAGGATCAAACCCAGCGCCCCGTGCATGCCAGGCGAGCATGTTACTGCTTGAGCCATATCCTCAGCCCCAGGGACCATATTATTAAAATCAGATTTCCAACAACAACAACAAAAAATTGCTGAGAGCCACAGCTGAGTCGGAATGGCCCCTGGCATTTTGCCAATAGTATTGATTGACAGGCGAGGCATTACTATCCGCCTCGGCCGCTAATTTACAGTTCTCACGCTACTTTGGAGTTCTTGTGGGGATTCCCGGGGGGATTCCTGGAGAGTTCCCATTGGTTGGGGAAGTGCAGGAGGAGGGATTTCCAGAGGATATTTTTTGGCTGCTGGTTCCTGGACGAGCCGCGTGGCGTTCGGGAGGAGTTCCCAGGAGCGTGTGTGGAGCGTGCTGGTGGAGTTCAGAAATAAAGTTTGTTCCTGCTTCAGTGGCTCGTGATTTGTGCCCAGCCAGACTGGGGCAAAAAATCACAAAGCATATGAAGAAACAGGAAAGTCTGACCCATAAAGGGTCAGACACTCCTTCTAAAAGACCTGACGGCGGCTCTAAGGACAAACATTTTAAAACCACTGTCTTCCACAGGCCCAGAGAACTATGAGAAGATGGGGAGACAGTCAGGAAAACAGATCTGTGAAGAGATGGGGCAGCAGCTCACTAGAGGCGTCCAGAGTCAGAGGTGGGCAGGCAGAAGACTTGGAAGAGGACAAGGAAAATCATTAGGTCTCCCTAACAGAAAGAAGAAGAGACTGAAGAGCACCTCGGAGGGACACCACATCGTAGGTACCCTGGAGGAGAGAGACAGTGGGGGAGCTCACACCAAGTCACATGTCAACGCCACAGATAGGAAGAGGGTCTTCAGAACATCCAGAAAAAAGGGACTGTCACATACACGGGATCCTGAGTGAGAGAATCAGCAGATTTCTCATAAGAAACTTCCCAGGCCGGAAGGCAGTGGGCCCACACGATCAAAGAAGCACAAGAAACCCCCATCCACTGAGAACCCAATACTCACAAACGTGTCCTCCAAGGCAGGGGAGAAACGAAACACTTCTCCCCGAAGCCTCATCACCACTCTCCCCGCCCTGCAAGAAATGCCACAGGAAATCCTTCAGGTTCGAGAGAAAGCAGTGTGACAGCATTTGGAAGTCACAAAAAGAAACCTTTCAGGTAAATAAATACATGGGCAATTGTGAAACCAGAATTATTGTAATGTTGGCTTGCAACTCTGCATTTTTGTCTTCTCTGTGATCTGAGAGTCTGGTCATGGCTTGGGTATGAGGTGGCCCCGGAAAGACCACTAAGCAATGCAGGAATATTCAGAGGTGAAATGACTGGGTCGTGACAGGTGGGACCAAATCTGTGGGTTAATCCATTGATGAATTAATAATATGAATGGAGGGCTGGGTGGTGACTGACGGTGGGGGTGTGGCTGAAGTAGTCACTGTGGGAGGGTCACTGATCCTTGGGGACTATATCTTGTCCCTGGCTCCTCGATCTCTGCTTCCTGGTTGCCGAGAGCTGAGCAGCTGTCCTCCTCCAAGCTCTTCCACCATGATGTTCTTCCTGACCTCGGGCCCAGAGCTACAGGGTCAGCTGACCGTGGACTCAGACCTCCGAAACCATGAGCCAAAGTAAACTTCCCCCTGAGTTGTTCTTGCAGGTATTTTGGTCACGGGGAGGAAAAGCTGACTGACATAAGACAAAGAGCTTTTTAAAAATGCATGAGACTGGCCATTCCTCCTGGGCATGAAACAGAAAGCATCCACCACACCGTCTTCCGGATGGGACCCTCAGGACCAGGCTCCGGTTGCCTAATTGAAAAGGAAAACCAGGGAGGGAGTGGAAAAGATCAATGCTACCGGTTCAGAGAAAGAAATTAACATTTGGACTCAGGAGCAAAATGTTTTCAGAGAGAAGATGCAGTGCAAGCTAGGTCCCAGGGAGGCAGGCCCCCGTCATGGGGCCAGAACCCTGTAGGGCCACCTCAACCACCTTCCGAGGCCCACTCACCCCTGCCCAAATGGACCCGCAAAGCCACTCACTTTATAGGAATTCTGGCATCAGATCTGGTGCCAGGAAACTTACTAACCAAGTTCAGAGACACTGGTTTATTCCATCAATCAACCAACATTTACAGGACCTCCACCATGTGTGGACACTGTCCTTGGAGCTGAGGAAGCCAAGGGCAGGTGGGAGGAGCTCGTCCCTGGAAGGAGGTTCAGAGTCCCGTGAGACAAGCCCTATGAATAAACAGATGCACAACAGCTGTCCATTAAATGCCACGGACATGGAGAAGGAGGCAAGTCTTCCAGCCGCGTGAGAAAGGAGGAGGTGCCTCTGAGAGCCGGGAGAGGGTGGCACCGTAGGTCGATGTGACAGTGTACTGTTAGAGGGACTTCCTGAGGAACAGAACAGAGCCAAATGAGATAGACGGCGGACAGATGATAGAGATACGATAGAGTCACCCCATTGTGTCCACGAGACGGTGGACAGATGATAGAAGAGGGAGTCGCCCCTTGGTGACCATGAGACAGTGGACAGATGATAGATGACAGAGTCACCCCTTGGTGTCCGTGAGACAGTGGACAGATGATAGAGAGAGGACAGAGTTGCCCCTTGGTGTCGGTGAGACGGTGGACAGATGACAGAAAACAGAGCTGTCCCTTGGTGTCCGTGAGGGGTTGGTTGCAGAACCCCCCACCAACAAATGTCACATCCTTACACAGACGGCATGACATCTCAGGTAACCTACACACACCCTCCCTACACTGTGCGCCGCCTCTCGGTGACTTACAGTACCAACAGGACGTCACTGCTGTGGAAGGAGTGGCCTTAACACGTGGCTTAGGAAATCGTTAAAGAAAAATGTCTGCACGTGTTCAGCTCAGATGCAATTTTTCCTGAATATTTCGATGCACAGCTGATTGAATCTTTAGATGTGCAGCTCACAGACAGGAAGGGCTGCCTGTGTCTATAGTCTGACACAGTGAAACACATCACAGATACGTGTTATCTACAAATCATCAGGTAATATGTATGATCTCCTGTATTTCTTTCCACTGTCATCTTTCTTTTCTATAATATACAATAATAACATGTAGATAACATATGCTTAATCCATTTATGTACGTAGGAAACCGCCGTCCCACGCTACACGACCACTTCAGAGGAAGCAGCTTATGGCGCTCACTGTCACATCCAAACTCAGCCTGGGCTCCCGTGTCCTGCCGCAGGCCCCAACTGTGGGAGAGGAGGCTTCAGCCGTAGGGACGCGCCTCTGTGGAGGGAGCCAAGCCCAGCAGGGGGAATGAACCCGAGGGTGCGGAAGCTGCCGGCTCGAGGACCAGTGTCCACACGTCCCTCGGAGCCCACAAAGAGAGGCCTGATGGCCAAGAGAGGTCCCCTGGGGTGGGGCGTCTGAAGAGAGAAGCAAAGGCCAGTGTGGGAAGGCCACACGTCCTCCCATAAACCCTGGCAGCCATCGGCTGCCCGTAAGTGAGCTGGTGAAAGCCCTCAGGAGTGAATGGTGCAGGGTGGCTGGTGGCCTCTCCAGGAGCCAAAGCCACGGGGCACTGGTGCTGAGCCAAGCCGCGTCTGTTCTGAGCTGCCTCCGTCCAGCTGTCCAGGAGGGCCAGGAGCACAGCCTCAGACAGCTGCTCCCCAGAGGCTGCTTGCAATCCTGGGAAGCCGTCATCTCAGAGCTGGGGTCACTGCCACGTAGGTGAGAGACTTGGAGGAGATCACTGGACTGGGCTGGGCAAGTTCAGGACCTACCCCAAGTTCGCCTGTCCTCTGTCTCTCTCACCTTCTGCCTGTGCCCAACTCCATCCTTCCCCCAGAGGAGTCTTATCTTCCCTGGACAAACCTGTAGGGGTGTGTGTGTGTGTGTGTGTGTGTGTGTGTATGTGTGTGTTTGCACACCAGGATCTACACAGACAGCCATGTGTCCATGGGACGTGACACTGGAGGAACACGCCCACCACCCTCTGCACTTGACTCCCTAGCTCCAGGGACAGGCCACAGTCCTGCAGACTCTTCCTGTAAAGTGCTTCCCCGGGCCTGGCCTGGGCCTGGTAGATGTCACTCACAGGCTACGGAGGGAGAACCCTAGGGCTCCTGCCCCCTGAAACACACCTCACCTGTCAAGCCCTGGTGGAGCAGCACGAGGCACCTAGACAGTTTCCCCTGTGAAGATGCTCGGGCCCCCAGGTCTCTGTCTGGAAGGTGCAGTCGCCATGGCAACCCAGCTAATGAATAAGTATGTAAATGAGGAAAGGAGGGATTCATCCTGTGCCCGTTGTTCTAAGTTCCCTGCCCTTTCTGAGGCTTGAACAAACGAGGGGCAGGGGACTAGGAAAGCATGCATTTGGTAAAATTTTGGTTCAATGTTTGTTTTCAGAGCTCACCATGAAAAACTGATTATTTTCACAGCATCTGCATAAAGTGATTTCTCTGCAGTTACCCCTAGAACTGGAATTAGACAAACACACAAGGAACAGGCCTGCACTCGAGGTCCCTCAGGGAAGATTGCAGCCAGCGCTCATTTTGCAAGCAATGAGCCCAAATGCTGGCTCATTGGGTAGTTAGAGCCTTAAGTGAGGCCTGAGAGACTCCCCAGCTGTTCCAGCTGAGGCCTCGAATACGGGATCGCTCTTCCCCTGATTCCTAATTAAAATGCCATGAAAATCCAGGACCAGGAAGGAAACTAGCAGCAAATGGTAGCGAGGATGACAGAGAGCCTGAGCCCAGGTTCACAAGCAGCGACAGCGCCCTGGAGACGGACTGGGAGGGGTCCACCCAATGTGCTGCGGAGCGCTCCGTCCCTGCCCAGGCTGGACACACCGTGACCAGGATTGAGGAAGGCCCCCTGATCCTCCAGGGCTGAGGTTTCACAGAGCACCTCACCTGTGCTCCCAGGACTAGAAAGAGGTGGCAGAAGGGACAGAGGGCTCCTGAAGGCCCGGAGGCCACCGTGGGCCCAGGGAGCAGACATCCCGCCAGGGCTGCCGTCACAGGCCCCAGGGAGCACAGTGTCCTGAAAGTACCTCGACATCTTTCTCATGATCACTTCAGTTTTCCACACGTCTAGGGCACGGTGTGATCGTCCACCACAGGCACAGAGTATATAACCATCCAGTCAATGTTCATCTTCCCACCTCCTGAACGGCTCTTGGAATCTTGCATGTGGCAATCATATAATCTATGAGAGACAACAGGCTACTTCAATACATAATGTGCAATGACCAAAGACGGGTAACCTCCGTTTCCGTGTCCACATGGCTACTCTGTGTTGAATACATGATGCAATACTACTCTGCCAAAAAAAGAATGGTTTCCCACCATTTCCACCCAGATGGATGGAGCCGGAGGCTCTCAGGTTCAGGGAAACAGGCCAGACCCAAAAGACAAGTACGGCATGTTCTCTCTGACACGGGGGTGCTCCGTGGTCACTCTGCATGTGGGACGATGACTGCTGGAGCCTGGGAAGGGGAGTGGGGAGAAGGAGGATAGAAGGCAGGTACCAAAGCACAATAGAGAAGCCCATGTCCCTGTTCGACAGCACGGTGAGGTGACTGCGAGTCCCCATGACCTACCACACTTTAGGAGTAAGAGGAACCTCAAGGTGAGTTCACTTCGTGGAGCCAAAGCCAACTGAAGAGTAAGAGCGGCAGCCCAGCGGCTATAACCTGCACACGGTGGTCTCCTCAACATTCACACTGAATTCAATCCCC
Organism: Spermophilus citellus; assembly: GCF_964194105.1. Lineage (NCBI taxonomy): Eukaryota > Metazoa > Chordata > Mammalia > Rodentia > Sciuridae > Spermophilus > Spermophilus citellus. The sequence goes on along the minus strand of NC_138187.1, from coordinate 23,852,954 downwards.
ATCATGAGCCATTAGGCTGTGGGACTGCTAGGACATGATAGAGCCCCTGTCCTCACATGGGCTAATTCACTCCCACGATCGGTGGCTGAATGGCCGGTTACAAGAGGGCCTGCCATCCGGCTGGCTGGCCATGTGCCCCTCCCTCCACCTGAGGCCCTGAGGCCCCTCAGGCCTCCCACAGCAGGAAGGCCTGTCCACGTGTGGTCCCTGGACCTTGGACTGGAAGGGAAAGTCCAAATGGACCTCCTGGGCCTGTGGCATCGTGTTATTAGCAACAGGAGGTGCATTAAGACTCCAGAGCCCCAGCTGGTCAGCCTGCTCTGGCCCTGGAGAGGGCTGCCTCTGCCCCGGGACACTCTGTGATTTCAGCAGCTTGGACTTTTATTTACATCCACGACATCTAGCGTTTGATCAGAAATTGCAAGAGGCAGAAACAGAGTGTGGTCAAAACTTTCCAGAAGCAGACTTAAGAAATGTCCCGTGTGATGTGATCGTCAGACCTTAAGATGACCATAGTCAATATGCTACAGGTCACGATGACAGGAAACGGGAAGAGATGCGGAAATTACAAAGAAGGAATTAATGAAAGGCTAGGAACGAAAATACAGCATAGAGCTGAAGAATCACTAGATGAACTAAAAACCAGAACGGGTGCAGAAAATAGACAACCAGCCCAATAAACCCACCCACGGACCCGGTGAGCAGGAGCCGGTGAGCAGAGGCCAGAGGAAAGGAGCTTTTAAGACGTGGGCGGGGCGACATCAAATCACGTCCAAGTCCGTCTTCACAGGGCGGAAGGAGCAGAGGGGGACAGAAGGAGAAGCACGGAGGGGGACGGCCCAGGACTAGCCACCATCTCAGGGGGCTGACCGCACAGCCACAGGCAAGCGGAACTGCAGCAAGCCCCTAAGAGCCATCAGAAAGCAAAAGGGGCACCATCAGAAAGCAGCCCTCAGTACACCTGCGTTGGCCTCGAAGGGACAACGGAAACCAGAGGACAAAATCACACCTCTCAGTCCCCGGGGGAAAGGCTGTGAACCCAGAACCTTCCCTCCTCACACAGCTTCCAACACGAAGGCAAAATAGAGACATTTCTCCAACAAGGTCACCGTCCTCCCTGCAGCCACTCAGGACAGGCAAGAGGGGGAAACAGCCCAAGGTCCTCAAGGGACGAACGGCAGACAGAGTGTGGTGGGTCCTACCACAGAGAGACCCAGGGCAGCCTCGAGAACACAGGCGGGGGAATAAGCCGCTCACCAAGGGCAGACGCTGTGACTGCACCTCTGTTACGTGTCAGGCATGGGGGTTGGTGGGAGGGACAGGGAGTGGCACTGCTGCTCCACTGTTCTTGAGAACCGCTCAGGATGGGAAGCTACAGAAACAGGGGCGATATCCACCCAGTGCTGAGTGCAAGTCATTCTGCTGAACTAGGAGTAATATCCAGTGACGTGTGCTCAACCACAATTAAAAAGTGAAAAGGAAAAAAGGATACCTCCTGTAAAGGCAAGCTCTCAGCAGCCCAGCCCTCCCCAGCAGCAGTGGGATGAAAGCAAAGCCGTAAGACCTCAAGGGTGAAGGGGATAAAACCAGATGCAAGAGCCCAGTCATGCAAAAAAGGAAGAAGAAAGGCTGCAAAAAGGGCAAAATGGACAGAAATGCAAAATCCCACTCTTCTTATCATCTAATAAATGATAACAAATATGTGCGTGCTTCTGAACTGTTTTAAAGGACTATCAACTGTTCAAAGCAGAAATAATCACTAAATCGCGAGGTTTATAGTACAACAAGGAGGTTTAGTACAGGGCAATAGATGTTTATCTAAAATTATTTTCATTATCATTTTTCTGGTACTGGGAATTGAGCCCAGGGTTCTTCACCACTGGGTCACATCTGCAGCCATTTTCTAATATTTTTATCTTGAGACAGGGCCTCCTTAAGTGGCTGAGGCTGGCTTTGAACTTGCACTCCTCCTGCCTCAGCCTCCCGAGCCACTGGGACTACAGAGGTGAGCCACCATGTTCAGCTCAGCATTACAAAATCAATAATCCAGTCAACATTTCTCGCATGATTCAAAAATTTTATGATATAATCCTACAGAAAAAGAATCCTTCTAACAAAGACAATTCCAGTCTGGATGGCTTGAAGTAAACATAGGAACAAAGAATGAAACACACTGCGGTGAGGGAAAGTGCAGCCCTGAGCTCTCCAGACCTACAGGAGAAGCAGTACCTCTCAGTTCACTGGGTGGGGCCACCTTAAACTGGAAAGGGCACCAGGAGAAAAATTATAGACCAGCTTGCCTCTTGAACACCAGTGCCAAGTCCTTGTCAAAATATTAGCAGATCAAACCCAGCCATATCTGAAAAGGAAGCCCACCCTGACTGGGCACAGGGTGGTGGGGAGCGAAGGGCCGGCCTAACACTGAGCATCCATCAACATAAGTCACCATTTAACAGAAAATATGGGAAAAACGTGATCGCTGCAGGAAATGCAAAGCACCCGACAAATCTCAGCACCTGCTCAAGACAGAAACCCTCAGGACCAGGGAGAGCGGGGACGTCCTCTGAGAGAGAGAGAAGCAGAATGTGACAGCTTCATACCAAATGGTAGTTTCCCTCAACACAGAAATGAAACTGTGTCCTCTCATCAATCCAACCAACCCCGGCTGGTGTGATAATAAAACACCAAAAGATAAAAAAAAAAAAAAAAAAAGTAGGGAGAATGTTGAATCTTATTTACAGACATCGTTGAGTGCATGGAGCGCCCAGGGGAGGCTGTTAGACACTGCTGAACAGCGAGGCCAGAAACACAGAAGCAATTTAAAAGGCAGCTGTGTGTCTACATAGCAATACAAAGAACCTGAAGGGGAAGTCTTAAAACAAACAAAACAAAAAAAAATTAGGATGTCACAAAAGCCATCAAGTTCCTAAGAAGTCTAGATATGCAGAGCAGCAGTGACTGAAAATCCAAGACGTGGCGGAGAGAAGATGGCTGAGAAAAGAGGAGGCCGTGCCTTTAACAGACTGGAAGGTTTTCTACTGGACACGCCCATTCTGTAAAATCCACACAGAGACTGAATGAACCTCCAGAGGGTTTCACTGATGAGATTCCCAGGCTGACTTTGAATCTCCGTGGAAACACAAAGGATCCAGAGCAACTGCAAGGATTGTTAAAAAGACACCCGGTGCTGCCTGATCTCAGGCCTTAGCCTAGAAAGCAGGTTCCCATCAGGAGACGATGGTGCTGCCGTGCAAAACAGACCGTCCCCCACAGGAAAAGAGACTCGAACGGGGATCCAGAAACTCCTGCGTCCCATCCAAGGTTCTGAGTCAATTCGACGAGGGAAAAAGTCTTCCATCAGACTGTGTTCAGAGTAGCTGAAGATGTGTGGGGGCCAACCTGCCCCCCAGGGTCACAAGAACACACGAAAGTCGGCTGCAAACGGTCACTGACTACGTCAAAAGCGAGAGCCGCCTATCTCCTAGAAGAGCACCTGGCAAAAATATTCCACAGAATAGATGGGAATCCAAAAGCTCTGGATGCAGAAGGAGAAAAGCCACAGAGTGATTCCATCAAAGCTCCAATGCCTGCTGATCAGAAGATGCCCTCAAGAATCGTGCATGTGAACCTTGGCGTGGGGAGAATCCCTGTCGGGGAGCAGTTTCCTTGACATAAACGCTGTATGTTTTATTTTGAGGTGTGAGTTACGTTGCTGTATTTAATTGTCAAACTCATCAACCAGAACATGGGAGAATTGTACATTTTAATAGTACATTTTAGCATTCTATCGCAATTTAAAAATTAAAAACCAGGGATAAACAGCTGAGACAAAAAAGAATCTAGAAAGAATATTGGAAATACACGACTCATCTAAAAAAAACTAAAAGCAGAAACACATCCACAAGGCAAATCTTTCCCTCCAAAACCTGAACTGATACTACTGAAAATCAAGATAGTTGACATAATTCTCTTAGTAAAAATATCTTTAATAAGGAAAATCAGCTGGAAATCAAATTAAGAAGAAACAAAAATATACAAAATAGGAATCCTGGAGATGACAGGTGACAGCATTAAAGAACATTAAAGTATGAAAATCAAAAGTCGGCACCTATGTGAGGACATTGGACACCTTAGGAGCAGCGCGTGGTTCCCGGGACAGAGCGCCCACTAGCCTCGCGCACAGATGGCATGAACAAGTGTGCCCAAGTCCACCCAAGGGCCCCTTAGGTGTGCATGATTTCACAGGCATATGTGTTCAAATGTTTTTAAATGATGATTACATAACCTCTCCCAGCATGCAAAAAGGTGGAAAAGTCCAAGTGCCCCATAAACCTAGCGCACTCTGGGTAGGAGAAACCTTCAAATGGAAAGAAAAAGCCATGGATCAATTGTTTCCATGGAAATTTTTGCAAACCCCCACCTACCACAATAGCCACTCAAACACAATGGCACTTCAGGGAGGCTCATCTTGACCATAGAGCAAGCATCCCTGCCAGAGAGAGGTATTTTCCTCTTTTTTTTTTTAATTTGAATAAATCCAATGAAATGATACATACCATCAAGGGGCAAAATAATAAAAAACTACATGACTATCTTAGGAGGTGCTGAAAAATTACTCAATAGTCTCAACTGATTTAGAAGTAAAAAAGGTAAACCAAGAATAGAATACGACTTCACCATAATACACAATAACCTACTCAAATAACAATCGATGCTATTTGCAAGTTTAAATGCAAACTCTGGGGCCGTTTCTATTAAACTCAGAAACAAAAAGAAATGTCTGAAATGATCCTTATCATAGAATTCTTATCTAAAAGCTCTGCTCAGTAAATTAGAATAGAAATTTTAAAAAAGAGCACAGGCCCAGAGACTTCAGGGAGCACTTTGCGTGTGGCCCAGGCACACAGGGTGACAGCAGACCCCTCCCCTCCCACCTCATGTCCTCCAGGTTGCTGAACTGACCTGCTGACCTCACCCACCCACTGGCTTCTGGATGGGAGGGGGCTCTGAGGAGTCCTGCCTCCCTCTCTGCTGGAACCTGGTCTCACCTGACCTCAAGCCAGCACCAGACACCTGGATCTGCCTCCAGGAGGAAATTCCCTGTGAGAAGAACTTCCATTGAAAGCCACCACCTGCTGTCTGAGGACACGGGAACTGCCCATCTCTGCACCAAACTACCAAAGGAGTCTGCGAAGCTCCCAGTCTGTGTCCAGAGCTCAGAGACCATGTCACATCAACCATGAGCACAGCGCCAGGGTCCAGAGACACTGCCACAGAAAGAAAACAGCGACTGCAGCCTGCTCCCTAGGAAGCCTCAAAGTGGGGAGAGAAAATACAAGTGGAGGTGGAGAAGGACGATGGAAAGAGGGAAAAGGGCACCAGGGGGGAAAGGCAGGGCCTGGGCGCAGGATCCCGCGGGTAAGAAGGAAGAGTCGTCCCCCAGGAGGCCAGCCCTGCAGAGCTGGGGAGACGGCATCCCAGTCCAATGAGCCAGCCCCAGCCACTGAACCAGCTCCAGCAACCCACAGAACAGACCAGGGACCTCAGACCCCCTGGTGGCCATCACGCCCCCGAAGGGTCACATCATTCACAGGAATAAAAATCACACTGTAGTGAGCTCCCCTGCTTGTTGACAACCAGAACAATGGGCCACCTTCAGGGACACGGGGAAGGGGAAGAGCACAGCCTGCCTGGCATCGAGTCGTCCATGTGGAGTGTTGAGAAGGACCTTCTCAGAGTGGCCACTGAGAAGACTAAGGCACCGTCCCGAATTTGGAAAAGTAACAATGAAAGTTTAGAAAATATAAGTCAGAAACATGTATACTGACTAAAAATTACAGAAAATGAGTTACGTAGGGCTGGGGGTGAGCACTGAAAACCCTTAAATGTACAGGCAAAATAAGTATTTTAAACATGATCACAATATCCTTAAAATTGAAAATAATACAAGTTGTTAGAGAGAGAGAGAGAGAGAGAGAGAGAGAGAGAGAGAGAGAGAGAAGGGAGCATATTTAGAGCAACCACATATTAAAATCAGCAAGGAACACTGAAGCCCCTCTCTTGCGTGAAGGTCGGTATTAATTTGAAACTGAGGTTGGCTGTCAGAGAACAGTTCACAGAAACTCCACAGGCGTCACTTTAGAAAGTGGAAGTGAGACATTCAACTTGTGCACAACTGGGAGAGTCATAGGGGAGAACAAAGCAGCTCCACCGTCCAAGGAGGAGGACAATCTGAGAGCAACGGGAACCATGGCCGTGGTGGGATCTGGAAGGTCCCCAAAGGGCCACGTGTTCAAGGCTGGGTCCCCAGTGTGGCACAATTGGGAAGGAGGGACCTAGCGAGAGGCCGTCAGGCTGCAGGGGCCCTGGAAGGGACTCGGGTCCTATCTACCTCCCTCCCTCACGCTCTGGCCACAGGGTGCGGGGCCCTGTCCTCCACGAACTTCCATGCCAAGGGGCCTAAGAAAGGAGGCTGACCACTCACCACAGAAACCTCAGCTCTGAGCCAAAATGACCCTTCCCTTCAGAACATGGTTATCTCAAGTGCCTGGAATAGGGCAGAAAACCCATGGATACAAGCACCCCAAAACAAAAGGGCAGCATGAAGGCGGCATGACCTGGAGTCTACACCCACCCAGGGGCCAGTGAGCTTCCCTGTGAAGAGGCTCTGAACTGCTGGCCCCACCTGAAGCCCAGTGGGCTCAGGCACAAGATTGAAAGTCACAGGCCAGGGCAGGTGCAGTGGGCTGTGCTCCGGGGAGGGGGAGCCCCAGAGTAGCTGCAGAGGCCCCAGGGACCACAAACATCACGCCAACGGCACCAGGGTCAGCCTCCCAACACAGGGCGCCAGAGCACCGCTGTCAGGGGGCCAGGGCTCTGGAGGCTAAAACACTGAGGAAGAGCCTGCAGCCCTGGGAGAGGCCAGCACAGCCTGCACCTCACCTCAGTCAACTGGGCTCACCCAGGGCCACAGGGACAAGGGACTCGTCCCTAGGACGCAGAGCCCAGAATCAATACCTCCACAGAAATGCACCTCCCTCTCGGTTGCAAAGAAAAATCTCAGCAGGTAGCATGTCGTGTTTGTTTTGAACAATGCAATGAAGACAGAAAACTGAAAGGCATAATAGGAATTGAAAAAACCTGGTATCTCAGAAATCATGCTCTCCTAAGCGGCTGGTGAAGGAGCAGAGGGCCCAACAGGACACTCAAAAGAGGACATGCAGACAATCAGGACCATCAGAATCTGGGGATAATCCTGAAGGTCTGCTCAGTGGCAAAGTCCAGATCTAGTTGCCTTAATTATTAGATAAGGGAGAATTAAAATTAAACAAAATAGTCTGTTGAAGTGGCTGGAGATGGCACCATGTCCACAAGACACTCAGGAAAAAAAAAATGAAGCAAACACGAAAACATCAATTCCCTACGATGGAAGGAAATGAAGGAAGCAAACACACACAGTAAACGATGTCCTCATCGCTGTCCGCCTGAGCCGGGGCTCAGCTCCTAAGCCCCTGGAGGACGGGCAGGACCAGCGCAGGAATCCGGCAGGTGAAGTGACAGAGAGCAGAGAAGACTGTGGCGCGTCCGCCCTGCCACCAAGTCACCACTCGAGGAAGCTGCTCTCGTCTCGCCCAGCCTTCCAGGACTTGAGGAGGAGAGAGAAACAGATCTCAATGTGCGCTGTCTCTGCGTTATGGAGCGGCCTGCAGGCCAAGTAAAGAGCCCCTCAGCTGTCTTTGGCCAGCAGCTGCAAGCACGTGACTTCTGATCTTGACGACTTGCTGCAGCTTGAACCAATTTGAAATTTTACATTTTTTTCTAGAAAAATCCCCATTTTGTGTAGAAACTCAAAGGCATTGACATGAAACTGTGTGAACTACTCTGTTTAAAAGGCTCCCACGCCCACCTTTCCTACCTAGTTCATGTGCTGCGGACGTCCATGTTTTGCTTCTTTTGCAAAGACGTAGCATGTGGACTGTGCTGGACGCTGAAAGGCTTTAGTGTGTGTGACTTTGGAAGTTTCCGGTGGGTGAGGTTCTGGATCCGACCCTGGTTGTCAGCGTCTGGTTACTGCACTTACTGCACTGGAGTTAAACAAGGCACCCAGATGCTTTGTCCTTTGGCATGTAATTAGGTCCTCGTCCTTGCTGCCTAGTGTGCAGGCATGTTTATGTGCACATCCCGGAACTGCTGAAAAAGGAGGCTGTTCTCTTTTAAGGGTTCAAAATCCACATGGCACTCACACGCTCTCACGCACACGTGACCAGTACCACTCAGGCCCTTTCCCTTGGCTTTGTCTGAAAGGAGGTCATAAAATCCCCCATGATCATTGTGGTCTTAGTCCTCTTCATGAACTTTCTAAGAAGGTTTTGTGAGACAGAAATTTTGCAATGAGTGTGACGCTCTAATTTTTTTTTTAAAGTCTAAGATCCTTAAGTCTTCCTTGACAGTGTCATATCTGTTACCATAGGACCCTAGTTCATTCCCTTCTGGGCACGTGGTCAGATTGCACTTCCCCTCACCCTCCAGCAGCAGACACAGCCACAGAACTTGCTTTGGCTGATGAAATGGGAGTAGCAGTGACAGACCCCTCCAGGCTCACCATGTGGCTCTCCTAATCTCTCTCCCTTGCTATAGCTATCATGGAAGCACAAACAGGCAGAGACGCTTGCCCCAGGACCCCTGAGTGAGGACGAGATGGGAAAGATCCAGCCACCCACAAAGGACATAGAGAAAGTCTTGCTCATGTGAACTACTCTGTTTAAGAGGCTCTTAAACAAGACTCTGAGTTTGTGGTTCGAAGCCAATGATGTTTGAGGATGCTATTTATTACTGCAGCATGACTTAGCCTCTCCTCACTGAAACAGATCTGGGAAGAAAGCAGGCAATATGCAAGGGGAAGAGAAGACAGAATTACTGACTGGTACATGAAATCTACTTCATTTCTCTCCAAAGTTAACACAAAGTGAGCCCCACTTTTTACCAATCATCTCAGTGATGATCTTTTCAATGGTGACACTCAGTAGTGGGCAGGCTATGCAAAGACAGGTATTCCCATGCATTATTTTGTTAAACTTTTCCAGAGTGAAATGTTATGATTTTTAAGAAGTGCATCAAAACCTCACCCCCAGGTGAATCCAATGTGCACTCAGAGCTGGGGCCTCTCTTCAGACCAAGGGCCACAGCCTCACCTCGGTGGCCCTACCTGGAGCCACCGTGGGCAGGAAGAGCACATCCCATCTTACAACCAGACCGTCACCGTCTGCTCTCAATCTGAACAGCATGGACTGGGTAATTGAGGAAGAAGAGGGTTTATGTGGCTCAGGGTCCAGAGGCTGGGAGCCCAGCGGCAGGTGCAGGATCTGCTCAGCATCTGGTCAGGTCTTGGTGCATTAAGCATGGAGGAGGGCGTCTTACGTGGAGGCAGGGGAAGCGCCCCCTCCCCCAAGAGGTCCCTGCTCCAACAGAAGTGCTGCCAACTGCCCATCAACCTGCTGCATCCCCCAGGAGGGCAGTGCTCTGGTGACCCAGTCATCCCAAGGGTCCCGCCTGTACAGACCATCCACACCTGGATTTTCAGATGAAGCTTCAACACATGACCTTGGGACATGCTTGAGCCACACCACGCAGCTCCAGTCTGGCCCCGGAACACCCTCCTCGACACGCTGCGACCAGGACTGGGCGTCAGCACCTACCGCCGTCTTCCAGGAGGTCACACAGGAAGACAGAGGTTATGTGGACACTCATCAGTAAAGGTGAGCGGGTCACTGAAGGGCGACCGTGGGCTCCATCCATCATTCCCTCTGCCCAGCCCTGACTCTCACCCAACACAGCTCCGTGGTTTGTCTCAAAATGAACCCAAACTGAACCTGGCAACCACAGGCAGGTTCACAGAGGGTGGACCCCGGGAAAATCCGACTCGCCTGAACAGAACTGAGTCAGATTCACCACGAGGTGGTGGAGAGCCTAAAAAAAAAAAAAAAAAAAAAACCTTCAAATGTGTTGAGAGATGAGAACAAATTTCAAAATGCCACCATCGAGGGCTGAATGACATGCGGCTCCTCTGAGGAGCGGGAGGCAAGTCCGGGAGGAGTAGGGCCAGGCCTACACCTGTTCCAAGAGGCACCTGGGTCACTGGGTGCAGGAGAGAGAGAGCTGCTCGCAAGGAGAGGACTGCACCAGGGAATGCGAGGGTGATGGGTGCAAAGGCCCCGGGGGTGGGGGGAGAGGTCTCCTGGGTCACAGGCTAGCTGGACTCGTCCCAGGTGACCAAGGTGGTGCTGTCATCAAAATCCCTGAGCATGCAGCAAGCTCCACTCCCCAGAGAACGACGCAGGAGGCTGGGGCCCAGCAGCAGCTTGGGGACATGGAGCTGAGGGGAGAGGAGGGGCAGGTGCGATGCCCACAGCGCCCCCAGGCTCAATGCTCAACCCGCTTCTACCAAAGAATTCAGAGATAATGTTCTGAGCAACCGTTTTCCAGTTCTGCCAAGGATGGCACTGGATGACTATCAGGGTTCGAGGGTGAGACGCCCAGTCCTGACACGCAGAGGAAGCCCCGGTGCTTCACCATCTCCTGCCTAGAGAAGAGCTGGGGCTTCCAGAATCGGGGCTATTGGGAGACCCTGGGAAAAACCTTCGGGAAAGGCGACTCCTGATCCTGATGGAAGATGACCAGAGCAGGCAGCACCAGGAAGCACAGAATCCCAAGTCCCAAGAAAGAACTTCTGCAGCACTGGACCAAGGGATGCCTGGGCGCCAGGCAGGTCCAGCCATCTTTCGGGTTTGGGGTTTCTGCATATTTGACCCCTAGTGGCTCTGCCCATAACACCCACGTCATTCACGTGAGTGTGCACACACACACACACACACACACACACACACATACACACATACACTCAGGCCCACCGTTGAGGACAACCTGGCTGCAGGCCAGGAGGAGGCAATCCCAGACCCCGGCCTCCTTCCACAGCACCCTCGGGAACCGTCTGGCCCAGCCTGTCTGGGAGACCCAGGCGAGCTCCTCGTCCAAGGAGCGACCGTTCCGTGTGCAGCCAGAAAGGCACCCGCTCCCCAGGAGCCACCTAATGAAAACCTCCTGTGTAGACCTGGTGGGCGCATGCAGACTCGGGCTGATTTCAGCTGGGCCTCGAGCCCAAGGTATGACCTCACCATCCGCCAAGCCGTATGGACGCCAGAAAGAGAAGGCTGGTGTGTGGGCCAGACCTGCCCTAATCAGGGCCAGCTGGGATGGAGGGAGGCACGGGGCCACCTCCCCTGCCGTCCTGGATGGCGGGGTCTGTGGTTGGGGGCGAGGTCATCTCACACTAAGAATCCTGAGTCCTGCCCCCCAAACATGCCTTTCCTTCTTCTTCCTCTCACCCTTTCTTTTCTTCTCTTTCTTTTTTTGGCATTATTCCCATAAAAATATCTGCCATTCCATATGTTCCATCCCTGAAAGAAACTTGATAGGCAGGACCGAGGCTCTGCACAGGACCCCAGTTACAGGAGGGAGAGGGAGGATATAATTAGATTCTAATATATATATTTTTTAAACAGAACAGCTCAAAAGGACCCATTAAGAGAAGGACACTGTGAAACAGTCAGTCCCTTCACGCCAGTGCCAGGCTCCCAGAAGTGCCCCTTGCAGGCATTGCTCACAGAACACTCAAGCGTCATGCAGCAGCACGATGTCTCAGCCGCCTCGTTCAGCGAACTCTGCTTCCACATGCACCAATCAGCCGCCAGCAGTTCCTGCTTCCTAATCCTGCATGATTTTCATAATCTGGTACTAAGTCTCTTGTAGGCACCAAAACAAAATGTGGAGGAAGCTGTGCTTTAAAAATAAATAAATGAGCTTTGGGTCACCGTGAAACAGCGGAAGACTTGGGATTTTAACAGAAATTCTCTACAAGGCTTGCAAGTTCTGCCTTCAGTATTATCGATTAATTGGTGAAACTTGGAATCTCTCAGATGGCATCCCAGACAGAGCCTGAGCCTGTGACCTGAGGAGCTCCTAAGATAGGCATCACAGGAGGTCCCATGGGACTGTAGAGGATTTGCAATGATGAAGAGATTCCGGTGAGCTGGATCTCATCTCACAGGGAATCTCTGCATCATTGCAAATCCTATAAAAAATTATACATTCTGTATTTTCAGGTACCCAAGTACAACCAGGGTCAAATAATATAAATGGAAAATTAAAGAAATAAAAAAATGCATAAGTTTTAAACTGTACTATTCTGAGTAGTAAGATAACACCTCACACTATCCCAACTGCCTTGCCCAGGACATGAATTGCCCTTTGGTCCAAGGTATCCACAGTGTATATGCTACCCTCCCATCACTTGGGGGACATCTTAGTTATCAGATGGACTTTCATGGCACTGCAGGGCATTAATCTCTCACTGTACCTAGTTTATGAACTAAACTTTATTGTGGGTATGCATGTAGAGGGAAACTCACGGCATTCATAGGGTTGGTGTCATGCACAGTCCCAGGCATCCCATATGGGTCTTGGGACATATCCCCAGAGGATGAGGGGGGACAAGTGCTGCATACAGCACAAAGAACAAGAGGGACTTGGCTGGAGACCCTTAAATCTCAGAGAACTGATTCCCCCACAATAGCCCCGCTCATTGTTACGGAAGTTGCTTATCAATTCCATTTGCATGTAGCCCATTGGGTGAGGAAAATGAAAAGCACCCAATCTTCTTAGCTCCATAAACAGAGGCACAAGTTAAGATCTCTACTGTTTTAAGGAGGAAAGTTTTTCTGCAGACGTATCCCTGAAATGATGATGGAAGTCAGTGAGACATTTCACTATAAAATATGGGCTTTTTTCCAGCCCTTCAGAGCCATCTCTAAAGCACAAAGAAAGGCCACTTCAGGCCTGCAAAGAGAGAGAGTCACAATCGCTCAGAGCCGGGAGGGCCAGCTGGGAGGGCCAGCTGGGAGGACAAGCTGGGAGGGCCAGCCGGGCCTCCGTATTGACGGACACCCTGACACAGCATCTCCATGGCTTTGTCAGAGGAGGAATGGCCACAGGGCACCTGCAGGTTGGCCCTGGGCTGCACTCAGTCACCGTCCAGTAGGCCTCGTTGTCTCTTCCCCACAAGTCCAGCAAGAAACCAGGAGGAAGCCACGCTCTTCGGCTAGTCTGCAGGCCAACCTGACGTCTCTACCTTGGCCCCAATCTGGTCCCCCAAGAGACACGCTGGCCCTCTCCTTGGGTCCCCGACATCTGGCTCACAAGTCACACTCTGCCCCAGGGCGCAGAAGGGCCACTGCTCTGGACCCTCTGTGTGAATCCAGGCTGGTCTTTGGAAGAGGAGGTTATGTCAGGCTGACTCAACAGAGGGCCCCATCCTGGACCTTCTGCAGAGGCCGGGGTACCCGCCAGGAGGTTGGTTCAGGACCAGTCCCACAACTTCAGGGCAAGAAAGAATCTTTTTTTTTTCCCCTGGTGGCTTTTATTTCAATAACTTTTTCTATCATAAAATCAATAAATGTTTGTTATTAAGAAATAGGAACAGAGAAAAACAAAAACATAAGTAGGTCCACAATTTTATATGGAGACATAACTGGATACATCCAAATCATTTTTCTTGTGGATATAGTTATTTTTAAACACAGGGTATGAGCCCTGGCACACCCATATCTAACAACTTACTAATGATAAGTTTCAGTAGCATTAAATATTATAAAATAACTATAGAGAGATGTACATAAGCAACTTAATTACCAATTGTTTTCATTACCTTAAATGTAACTCATCCATCACTATGAGGAACAAAGTTGCTATAAACACACACATAATCTTGATCCACATTTCTGACTATTTCTTTGATATAAATTCTCAAAATAGAAATGTTGAGAGCCACAGCCAAAGGGGCCCCAGCAAACTTCCAGCTGCCAGCAAACTTCCAGCTGCTGGCTGATGATTGGCTCACAGCAGCCCCAGCAACATCTAGCTGATTGGCTCCTCTGCGGTGATGTTCATTGGGCTGTTTCCCTGCCCTTCAGACTGCCAGCTGATGATTGGCTCACAGCGGCCCCAGCAACATCTAGCTGATTGGCTCCTCCACGGAGCTGCTCATTGGGGGACTTCTTTGGCTCCGCCCACGCGACCCAGCCAATCGGCCTCAAGAACAGGAGGATTGTGGGAGGTGGTGAGGGTTGTGTGGGGGTGAGAGGCTTGTGGGAAGCCGGTGGTGGCAGTTGGGCTCTGAGGGTTTTTTCCTGAGGAGCTGTTTTGTTTGGCGTTTGTAGTTCTAAAAATAAAGTTAGTTTCTTTTGACAAGTGGCTCCTGAATTGTGCCCAGCCAGACTGCGGCATAGAAAGGCTGAGGCACAGTTTTTATATCTACATGTCTATTTTTTTTCTCCTTTTTGCTTGTTCTTTTAGTTAGCATGACGGTGGAGTGTATCTTGCACCCTGTACACACGTGGAGCAGAACGTCCCCTTTCTGTGGTCTTCCGTGATAGGCAGCTACAATGGTCGTGAATGCAAGATGGATGATGCAGTCACCTCTTGGGCATTTTATTCCATCACTTCATTGTTTAAATTTGTGTTGATTCTTTGATAGGGACTTTGACACACCGGCCCCAGAATGTGGATGGCCAGTGGGGCTGGTTCACAAGGACACTGCCCAAGGAACCAGACTGGGCGCTCCCTGAGGAAGCTGGTGCCTGACCAACGACGGACTGCACAAGTCTTAGGGCCATGTTGCCTGCCACACAGCCACACACGCTCCAACCCACAGCCCTGTGAGGTGTTGAGAGGGACGGGACTCTCCCCGTTCAGCAGAAGGGAAACTGAGTCAGAGCTAGAACCCCCACGGCCTCTGTTTCAGAGGCCTCCTGCCGATTCCCCTTCCTCCAGGAAGCCTCCCTGACTCTCCCCAGACGACCACAGCATTCTGCAGCAAGACCCTTCCCCAGTGATGTCCTAAGTAGAGACCCCACACGTCAGATGGACATAAAAGAGGTTTCCATTGCTGTACGATGGACCGTGCTTTGGCCACAAAAGGAAGCGCAGCGTCTGTGCCTGGCCACGGATGAGTCAGGAAGCCCCGGGCCAGGGGAAAGGAGCCGGGCTCAGCGGCCACGGCCGTGTTTCCCGCTCAAACAGAAGGTCTGGCCCCGGCAGACCCAGAGGCAGGACAGAGACTCAGGGCACTGGGCTTGTGGGTGGAGGGCTTGGGAGGTCTGGCTAGGGGGTGTAGGGTTTCTCTTAAGGGTGACTGCAAGGTCCTGAACTTGACCGAGCACCAGCTGCACAAATCCCTGAGTTGACTAAGAGCCACAGGGTCCTGTGCTTTACACAGGAGAATTTCATGGGATGCAAATTCTCTTTCCATAGAGCTGTTTATGCAAAGAGAGGGAAAGGAAAGGGGGTGGGAAGGCCACGTCCAGGCTCCCTCCTCCCGCCTCCTGCAGCAGCCAGAACCACCTCTGCAGGCCCCGGGCCGGCCCCTAGGGTTGATGGAAGCTGTGACCTCGTCCGAGCCCCCACTCCTTGGCTAGGAGCCCAGACGGGACCCTGAGTCCCTGGCTGCAAGCTGCAAGCCCCGCGGGAGCCTTGGCCAGCTGAGGAGCGGGAGCTGTCCGCAATCTTACCGTCCATGTCCAGGCGCTGCATGATGATGGCCAGCTCCACCTCGCTCGGCATGTACCCCAGGGAGCGCATGGCCATGCCCAGCTCCTGCTTGGAGATGAAGCCGTTGCCATCTCGGTCCAGCACTCGGAAGGCCTCTCGGATTTCTGAAAGGAAAAGCAAGAGTCCTGTGGTCACACGGCGGGGTTCATGGCAGGGGGACCAGAAATGGCTGTCCCTGGGGGTGATCCATAGACACCCCTCAACAGATAGAGAGCACCAAGAAGAAAAGGAAACGAGGAGAAGGAGGGAGAAAGAAAGGGAAGGAAAGAGAATGGAGGGAAAAGAAGAAAGAAAGAGGGAGGCCCTGCATTTCCTAAAACCCTGGGTGGCACAACCAGGCTGCGGTTGGCAATCAGGCTACCCGGGGTGCTTCTGAGCATGCAGAGGGTCACGTTCCAGCAGCCCGAGAAGACTTAGTCCTCAGCCCCAGGAGGAAGGAGATTGAGTTTCCCTCTGCAGACATATTTCAGGTCCCTGCTGCTTCAGGAGCCATGCAGAAGCTTTCCAACCTCTGAGGAGGGCCGGAGTTAAGAACCCTGCTGCTTTTATTTCACTCGCTAATTTACAGTTGTTTTATGGCTATAAACAACCTCAGATCAATAAGAGGAAAGCTCAGAAAGCATCTTTAATCACTTTCCCCTGGGGCTGGCAGAGAACTTGACTCTGCTATCAGCAAGGCCCCTGCACTCAGCTGGCGATCCCCCCCCCCCGACCCTTTAACCCCAACCAGAGCTGCTCTGAGTCCTCCAGCATCCACAGCGGCAGATTCAGGGTTGGCCGAGCATTTCCAGCATAGAGCAGCCCTGCAAGGCCAGCCTGGGGAATCTGAGATCTCAGAAGACAAGAGCATTTTCCATCGCTGGTGGGTCCACCAGACCTAGCACAGGCTGGATGTGAACCCCCTGCCAGACCAGGAGTGGCAGCTGCCCACATCAGCTGGGCCATGTCAAGCTGTCACATGAGGAGCATGATCCTAAGTGCCACAGAGAAATAAAAACAATCCACAGGTTATCACGGCTCTCCCGCTCGGCCCAGCCAGGGTGGCAAGAGGCACAGGGAACTCACTGTCACGCTTGAGGTCACACAGACACTCAGCCCTAACCCGCTGGCTGACTGTCCAGCAGATACCCTCCCTCTGGACAGCCTTCCCCAGGCAGGCTCAGGCTTGTCTTTGTGACTACTACCCCGTGGCTTCAGTGACAAATTAAAACCACAGAAGTCTGTTCCCTAGCAGTCACACTAGACCACAATCGAGGTGTCGGCTGAGGCGGGCTCTGCGGGGGCTCTGGGGAGATCACTCTCCGCTCTACAGCTCCAGCGACCACCAGTGGTCCTTGGCTTGTGGTCACTGCACTGTCACCTTCATCTTCCTTTGCCTCCCTCTTATAGGAACGTGCGCACCTAGGGACTGTAATGGCTTGGATCTGAGGTGTCTCCAAAAGCTCGCGTGAGACAATGCAGGAGTGTTCAGAGGTGAAATGTTTCCATCGTGAGACCTATGACCTGGTCAGGGCATTAATCCACCTGAATGGTGGGTGTGGCTGGGGGAAGCAGGTCTGGGGGCCACCCTGGGTTTGTGGCTTGTCCCTGGCACCTTGCTCTCTCTCCCCCTCTCTTCTTCCCTCCACCACACGCTCCCTCCAGGCAGTTCTGCCTCACCTCGGGCCAAGAGCACTGGAGTCAGCCGACCACAGACTGAACCTCTGAAACCGTGAACCCAAACTAACTTCCTTCTGCCAGTCGTTCTGTCAGGTACTGTGGTCACAGCAATGCACATCGGACATGGGTACCACCGGATACCCCAGGCTACTCTCCCCATCCCAGATCCTTAACTTAACCACGTCTTGAGAGACCTCTCTCCAAGAGACCATTTACAGATTCCAGGGACAAGACCTGCTGCCCTTGAGACTGCTGTGCGATCCCTCCCCGCTCTCCCACGGGATACAACTGCCCTCCCTCTTTCTTTGCCAAAATCATATCCACTCTTCAAGGCCAAGAGAAGGGCCAGGTCTCCATAGAATACCTTTGCTCAGGACATCCCCCCTCTCTCCGGCTCACTCCGTCCCCATGGCCCTTCTGAAGACACGGTGACTGCGCGATGTGTTATCAACACCAATACTAATTCAGCTCGCTGAATGCTTTCTGTGAAGACCTGGGCTCCAGGGGAGAGACCAGCCTGGAGCCAGGACCCTCGGCTTCTGGCCAGGCCCAGTGGCTAATTAAGTCTGCAGCCAAACCCGGAGGCCCCGGCTGCTCCTGTGTAAAGTGAGCCGGGCTGGCTGCAAGGATCCTTTAAGTCCTACCAGCCCTCCCTGCTGTGGATCTGTGGACACTGTTACAGTGTTCAAAAGAAGAACAGGAAACTGTTCTCCAACATATGCTGTTAATCTGCTTGTCAAAACATCACCCCTTCCCTTCATTGACAGAATAAAATTATTTCCTGCAGCCCAAAGTCTGAAGGGAGAAGTCTGTCTGCACCTGTCAGCTTCCTCCATCAACGGTCCTGCCCAAGAGGACCTAGGGCAGCCTGTCTTCTCCACGCAGTCCCGGGAGTCCTCAGGAAAGCAGGCACACGCACTCAAGGACACATGACCCCACAGTCTCATGCAGCCCGAGGCCAGAGCCAGACACCCAGGATGGCGGTGTGCAGAGGAGAGTCTCCCAAAGGGCCACAAGAATGCTGGTCCCTGCTCTGCCCAGCAACTGGGGCAGCTTCCCTCAACCTCAATCTCCCCATCTGAAGAATGGGTGAGGGTTGAGCTCCTTCCAGCCTCGATGGTAAGGCTTTACCTTGGGGCCAGGATGGGCCAAGCCACAGGAGAAAACGACAGTTATGACCCACAGTGAGGGTCATGGGTGGCCAGAGGCAGGCTGTGCCCTTCCTTCTCTGGACAGCTCCTCCCGGGACATCATCTCCACATCCCTCTTACACTCTCTGGGCTGCTGATGTCACCATGCAGGATGGTTCCCTGCTGTTGACACAGCCCCGACTTGTTCCCAAGGTCTCCCTGCACATCCCAGACCTTCCCATGAACTTACACTGGTGACCCCAGAGGGCATGGGGGTGGGGTGAAAGCATGAATGGAAATGAGGATGCCAGCAGCTGTGCCTCCTGTCCCCCACTGAGCTGTCCTGGCTGCCACCAGACCTTCCCTTGGGCTACAGGATTGGGCCATCAAGCAAGGATGGGGTATGGGTGGGGGTCACTCGGGGACTGCCCACTGGGAAGGGCCTGTTCCCTCAGGGCCTTGAATTCCCAGTTGGCTCAGTCTGCAGGAAGTGTGCAGCCAGCCCTGCAGCCCAGCATGGCCAGAGCAGCCAGCTATCAGCCCAGGTGCTCTCCCCCGTGGTCTGCAGGTAAGTAGGTCACAGCTGTCCTCCGTGTTCATAGAATATCTACTTCTGGCCCCCAGGTAGAGAGGGAGCAGGCAGAGAAGGGGGAAACAGGGTAAGAAACTGGAAATCCAGAGTGGATGCCCTGGAGATTCCATCTTTCTGGGTAAGGGAAACCCAGATCGACCAGGGGCTTTATTGGAAGGAAATGAGTCTCGCAGTCTGGGAGAGGCGTAGGATTCGTGCCTCGTTTTATTTTTAATAGCAGAACAGGGTGTGAGAACGACGCCATAAAACCAGCGGAGATGGTGGGGCAGGCGGGATGTCTGCTGGGCAGCAGGCGGGATGTCTGCTGGGCTGCAGGCGCGGCTGGCAGCACCGGCAGGCCCTGGCCACCTTCCATCCTTGGAAAGAGGGGCCCACAGATCCTGCGAGCAGAAATGGGTTGGCCATGCTGTGAGGTGTTCACAGGATTCGTCTCCTGGGGGCTGAGGACCCTGGGGGGCAAGCCGTGCTCTGGGTTTTCTGTTCCACTTCGCTTCTCGACCTCACACAACACAAGGGGCACCAGGAGCACACTCTTGCCACCACCCCCAAGACACCCGTGAATCAGAGGAAGCCTGTCTTGGTAACAGCAGCTGTCCCGACTGTCCCTGTACAGAGTGCGGGAGACACATGGGAAGATGCATCTCCAGAAGGAAGAATCCATTCTCTGCTTATGGAACCTTCCAGAATCAAAGTCTGCTTTCCCACGGGGACCTGGGCCTCTCCTCCTGGAGCCATGTGCACGGCCCTGAGGCCAGCAAGGCCGCAGAGAGCAAAGGTCCTGTTCCAGAGCCCAGGGGGTTTACTTCTCATTTTGCTGGTTACCCCTTTTCTCTCAAATAGTCTGCCACGCATACTATTTGCCTTCTGAGACTCCAGCCTCGGCCACACGAGCTTTCCTAAGGCCACAGCTGATTCAGGCAGGGACAATGACAAGAACACCTGCCTTGGAGAGCAAGACCCATTTTTCAGACATCAGAGGAGGTCCAGACGCCAGCCAGTCACTGTTAGTCGACCAACATTTTGGCTTTGAAGAACCAGCCGACATTTACAGCACTAATTCCCAGCCTCAACTCAGTAACAGCAGTTTTTCTGAGCTCCACCCCATAGATGCAAAACCCATTATTCTCCACGGTAGTGTGTCTGCAGGAAGAAGGGGGGCTCCAAGCACGTTAACTAATAGCTCTATTAACAGACGCCTGGCTCTGTGGACACACATCACAGAGGACTTGTGGACGTGGACACGGCTGCAGCTCGGCGAGGCTGGGAGGGTAATTACTAAACCACAGAGTGCGGGACACCAACCCCAAGGCCTGCACTCAGGAGACAGTGCATTAGGTGGGACTGAGTCAACAACAAGAGAAACGGGGAAGGTTTCCACCTCCTTTAAGAAAGGCAAAGAAAGAAGAATATTTGAAAATGATTAATACAACCGCTCATCCAGCCGACATTTACAGCACTAATTCGCAGCCTCAACTCAGTAACGAAGAACAGCAGTTTTTCTGAGCTCCACCCCGTAGATGCAAAACCCATCTAATAAGCTGCTGTTTGCTTATTATCATAGGCCAGATGCTACGCTAGAAAGCTCACAGAAGCACTTCCCAGGCTGCGAGAACCCAGTATCCTGGTTGGAGAGACGGAGAGGTGACCAGATGTTCATGAGTGAAGATGAGAGGTGCAATGATACACGTCTGTGCAAAGTGGAAGAGAGACACTGGGCACAAACAAGGCTGCTGGAGATCACCCTTGGACCTTCTGAATCTTAAGACCAAGGGGCGGAGTGAGCAGAGAGGGCCCAGACAAGGGCGTGGCCACGAAGCTGTCCAAGGTGGGCGCAGAAACAAGAAGGCTGACCTGGGCTGGAAACGTGGGCTGCAGACATGGGCTGGAGACGTGGGTGAGGACAGGACTGCAGGGGGCCTCTGGGCTCCCCCCTGCCTGCCCAGTGCCCCAGGTGCGTCTGTGCCCAGGTCCACCCACCACCTTCCTTTCTGAATACAACGTCACTGGAACTCGGACCCGCTCACTCACCTGCACCCCATTCTCCAAGGCTTTGTGTCACACATAGGTAGACAGGAACACAGGTGGCACGCGCTCTGACCCATAGAGACTGAAATATTTGCACTGTGGCCTTTCATGGTTGAGGTTCGTGACCCTTGATATAGGCCACAGGGATTCCTCAGTGATCTTAATAATAATAGGGAGAAGAAAAAGAGGAGGATGAGGAGGGGAAGGGGCAAAGCAGAGGAGGGGGAGGGGAGAGAGAAGGAGGGGGAGGGGGAGGGACAGAGGGAGGGGGATGAGATTTTTAAACCAAGAGCTCTACATCAGGGTGGTGCAGACTTGGGTGACAGGAGTCCCAGGGGAGGAGGCTGAGCTTGGAGCTAAGTCCTCACCCTAGCAGAGTACCCTGCAGGAAGAAAGGTCTTCAGAGACGTGGTGGCTGGGGCTCAGGGCAGGTTTGGGTGTCCAGGTTTGGGAGGGAGGGGATCTGAAGAAGACCCTGGAGTCTCTGGCTCGTGAGGTGGGTAAGGAGTGGTGACATGAACTTCAGAAAGAAGTGCAGGCTTTGGGGAGGAAAGGGAAAGGGGTTAGGGCCACGCTGAAGACAGGGGCCTGCGGACACCCAGGTGCTCACTCCCCGCAAGCAGCTGGTTGGTAACACTTGGCTAGAGTCCAGAGGCAGGTGATGCTAAGATGCCATGTGAGGGTTATCCAGAATGTGATGGTGCAGGACACCCAGAGAGCAGACGGCTCAGTGTGACTGCCTTGCTTCAGCTGGGAAATGCAGCCAAGGGTGTCGTCACCAGGCAACAGGGAGAGCTCAGGGCAGGGCCAGGTAGGGAAGAGTTCTAGGAAGGGGGCAGAGCTCCCTCCTGGTCCACAGGCCCAGCAGCCAGGGTGGCTTTGCACACCCTTCTTTGACCTTGCTCTGTTTTCCTGGGGACACTAACTCCTGGGCTCCTATCCCCTGGGGTTGGAGGCCCCCTGTGCTGGTGCCTCTGCCGCAGGCTGCCCCCAGGCAGGAGGAACCTGTCCCCAGGCACTTCCTGCATCTGTGCTGTTTGTTTAAGAGGAATCTTGTTCCACAAAGGATCTTAGGAGGCTTAAAGAACTTAGTGTCCCCCGAGGGGACAAGATACACTGGAGTTGAGGGAGAGGAAAATGAGGCAGAGGGAGGAGCCTCCAGAGCCTGGAGAGGACAGCGATAAAGAGTAGGAGGGGACTGGGGGCCGCTCTGGGGCCTTGCCGGAGGACCCTGCAGGAGACAGGCTGGTCACAGTGCTGTCCCTCCCTGGGATCCCTACGGCAGTATTAACCTGTGACCAGTCGCCATGCTTACGCTAAGGTTAAAACCAAGATGGGGCAGGGTACATCCCCCAAATCCTGTACCCAAGGCTCACCTTGGCCAACCACCCTCTTGCCAAAGGGCAAGTCAAGCTGACCTTGGGAGCAGCCAAGAGGCAGAGGCGCTGGAAAGAGGCTTCCAGGCTGGGGACTTGAGGAGGGTGGGCAGCAACAGGAGGCCCCTATTGTGTATGCCAGGGGTGCCCAGGCTCCCGGCCTGACCCATGATCTCATGGCCCAGATCACACCTCTATGTCTGAAAAACCAGGTCCCTCCCTACGAACATTCTGAAAGATGAGCACTTCCAGTAACTTATTAGGTGGTAAAACTACACCAGCAAAGAAAAATAAGCATTTCTAAAAGCTGGAGCAGCCTAGACATCGGGGGAGCTACTGGCACTTCCAAGGGTTTAGAGGTGGAGCGTCCATCTGTCCCCAGGTTCTACGCCTGACAGATAAAGCTGGATTGATTTTTGCACGCTGGGTAGGTTGAAGCTATTGGAAAATTCCCCAGCAGTAAAAGAACAAGGCAAATTAGAACAGAAACAGACAATGGCCGCCCACCCTGCCCAGAGACAGGCTGAAGGTCCCTGCAGGCTGACAGGAGGTGTTAGGGTGGACCTGAATATGAGAGTGAGGACTGGGGAGACACACCCTCAGGGCCACCCTCTAGGCGATGCTGGAGCAGACAGAGGAGGCCTCCAGGGACATCAGGGGGCTCTAACAGGGCGGCTCTGGACCCCTCTGCCAGGACAGAGACATCTGCACCCTGCAAGGCAAGCCAGGTGTCTGCCTCCCAGACAATCTGCCCAGGGCTTCTTGGTTTTCCAAGTTTTGCTTTATCTGATGCTTCTTTATATATATATATGTGTGTGTGTATATATATATATATATATATATATATATATATGCATATGGCTGGGGATGAGGCTCTATATATGGCTGGGGGTGTGGCTCCGGGAGCGGCTCTTGTCCAGCAAGCACGAGGCCCTGGGTTCAACCCCAGCACCACACACCAAAAACAAAGCCCCCCAAACATACAAAGAAAATAATCACCTACAAATCACCAGTCAGCCATAACCATCGTTAACATATCAGGGCACTGATTCTGAAGTTATTGATCTACATCTTAATTAAATTAGGATTCCCGCTGTTGATATCACTTTATATTGTTTTCCACTTTCGTTTCAATCTTCCATACAATTGATATTCCACAGTTCCAACTGACTATAGCGAAATCTATTTCTCTAAACTCCTAGTGGGGGGGCATTGGAATCGCTTCCAGTTTTCGATAATGCTGCAGTGGAATCACTCACTGTCTGTGTACTGCCCCGTGGGCTGGGGAGGGCCCGTGGAAGAGTGCCTGCTCAGCATGTGTGAGGACTGGTTCCACCAGCACCACACTAAACACAAAGCTCAATAGCTACACGACTATTTCGATATCCATTTCCCTGGGATGATTCCCTGATAATGGGTCACTGCATCAGGCATGTGACACACGGCGCCTCTCAAAGGCAGCATCCTTCACGCTCTCCTCCAGGTCCCATCTCTTCTCAGCATGAAGGCCCTCACACAGGAGACACACCAGTCACCCAGCTACCCCTCTGGCTTTAGTGGCTGAAGTTCAAGGTCTAGAAACTACGAAAGCAGCTTCAAGGAAAGATGGACAGTTCAGACTACAGCAGTGCCCCTTATCCACAGGCTCAGTTACCCGTGGTCAACCAGGGTCCGAAGCATCACCGGGAAAATTCCAGAAATGAACAATTCACAAGTTTTAAATGACTTTGACCCTGGAACCCTGTTGTTACTGCTCTGCTCTGTGACAGTTGTGGATCTCCTACCTGTGTGTGCATCTCCTGCCTGTGTGTGGATCCCCTGCCTGTGTGTGGATCCCCTGCTGTGCCTGTATGTGGATCTCCTGCCTGTGTGTGGATCCCCTGCCTGTGTGTGGATCCCCTGCTGTGCCTGTATGTGGATCTCCTGCCTGTGTGTGCATCTCCTGCCTGTGTGTGGATCTCCTGCCTGTCTGTGGATCCCCTGTGTGTGGATCCCCTGCCTGTGTGTGGATCCCCTGCCTGTATGTGGACCTCCTGCTGTGCCTCGTGTGTGGATCTCCTGCTGTGCCTGTGTGTGGATCTCCTGCCTGTGTGTGGATCCCCTGCCTGTGTGTGGATCTCCTGCCTGTCTGTGGATCTCCTGCCTGTCTGTGGATCCCCTGCCTGTGTGTGGATCCCCTGCCTATATGTGGATCTCCTGCTGTGCCTGTGTGTGGATCTCCTGCCTGTGTGTGGATCCCCTGCCTGTGTGTGGATCTCCTGCCTGTCTGTGGATCTCCTGCCTGTCTGTGGATCCCCTGCCTGTGTGTGGATCCCCTGCCTATATGTGGATCTCCTGCTGTGCCTGTGTGTGGACCTCCTGCCTGTGCGTGGACCTCCTGCCTGTGCGTGGACCTCCTGCCTGTGTGTGGATCCCCTGCCTGTGTGTGGATCTCCTGCGGTGCCTGTGTGTGGATTCAACTGTATCATGTGGGTGGGAAGAAACACTGTGCACAGGGCTTGGTACTATCCATGCTTGCAGGCGTCTGTTGGAGGTCTTGGGACATGTCCCCTGAGGGTAGGGGCACTGCCCTACACCTGGGAAAGATCTGCAGAGTGGTCAAGATCTGCAGGGTGGCCCTGAGGAAGACCCAAGCCCATGGCCGCTGCTGCAAGCTGGGAACCTAGGTAGTTGTGTGGGGACACCCGCCCTCCAGGCAGGACCTGTGAGCACACTACGTGGTTGGCCCTCAGAGGGGAGAGTCCAGAGTCCAGCAAGCTCCCCTGCAGCCCAGGGAAGCCTGGGCTCCTCACCAGAGTAGCCACTTCCCAAGCAGCTACAAGCACCTTCTGGGGGACACTGAGGCCAGCATCCAGACAGGAAGTGAGGCCCCGAGGACTAGAATGCTTGCAAGCGGCAGGAGAGGGAGCTTCTGTGAACACCGTGGTCACAATCAATACAGCTAATTGTTCATTAAACCGCTTTGCTTCTACACCGTGGAAGTTAACATCCAGAGATCAGAGAAAACAAAACCGCTCTGGATCTGCACCCACACTGAGCGGAAACAGCCCAGAGACAAAGGGACCAGAGGGGAGAGGGTGCTCGGCCCAGCCAGCTGCCGTGGGCTCCAGCCCACCCTGGGTCTCGTGGTCACACAAAGGCCAGCATCTAGTCCCTGAACCTCAGCTGGCTGACTCTCTCCCTGACTGGACCTGGGTCCTCTGTCCTCTCCTCCACGGCCACTCCCAGACCAGCAACCTCTGAGCAAGCAGGAGGGTGCAGAGCCGGTCTCAGAAGTGCAGGGGCTCCTGCTCTCTGTCCCCCAGAGGACACTGGTCAGTTAGCAGGAACCCCGCGAGCCTGGACAGCCCAGTCTTTCCTCACCTGCGGCCCCCTTAGGGTTGCCACCTGCCCTTGGCTACAGCTCCCCCTGTCCACATTGGCACCGAGCCCCTCCCCCACCACAGAACTGCAGTGTGGATGTGATGTGAGGGGGGGACAAACACTCCTGAAACAGCAGGCGTCCTCGTGGACAGGACACCGTGGTGTCTTCTTTCTTCTATTAATTAAGGTACAGCCCAGTTCCTAAACCAATGTCCCCACCCAGGACAAGTCAGGGCCCAACACTCTGGGGAGCCTGGCTTCCGCCATGTCCTGACACCACTGGGGACACAGCTGGGTCTCATGGGGACATGTGCTGGGGCACACATCCTGTCCTGGCCACCTGGCCTCTCCCAGCCCGCCCCCCCCCCCACACCCAGGGCTCCTCTGAAGCAGTGTGCTCCTACGTGGCTGCTCCCAGGGGCCGTCCTCTGCCTCCACGCACTGCCGTCAGAATGGCACATGCCACCCACCTCTGCAGGATGGTCTCCTGAATGGCCAGCTTGCGTCCCAGGAGGACGTCACATCCTCGAGGACAGAGAGAGTCTGCTGATTCTGCAGCCCCAGGCCTGTCCCTTTGACTGCTGGTCCCTGCAGGTCTCTGCCCTCCAGCCCACAGCTTCTGCCCACTGCCCTCTGTCTGTGTCAACCTCAGCCACGGAGGAGCAAGGGGACAGGGTGGGTGTCTTTCCACCACAGTGGCTGCTGGTGTTCCATAGTGACCTCCACAGGGTATGGGGACAGTGACGGTCACACACGTCGAGGAGTCTTTCATTCATCCACTTGGTAGCATTTGAGATGGAAGCAACTCAAGTGCCCACTACTGGCCCAGAGGACCCCTGGCTGTCCATGGAGGGCAAAGGACTGCCCTGAAGGAGCCCAGCACTCGCCCAGTCACCTGTCACTTCCTCCGGCACAGGCGGGAGGGGATGGCCAGCGTGAGGTCAGAGGAGGTGCGTTCTGATCCAGAGAAGGATCCACACCCCACCTGGGCACCCTTCACCTTAAACACACCCAGCCTGCCCTCCTCCTCTCACATCAATGACACGTCAACTCGGCCCATTTCTAGTGCTGTCAAGCAGATGGGCGCGCAGGGTGCTGCCCATAAGGGGCGGCCACTGAAGC
The DNA here is from genome assembly GCF_964194105.1 of Spermophilus citellus. Classification (NCBI taxonomy): domain Eukaryota; kingdom Metazoa; phylum Chordata; class Mammalia; order Rodentia; family Sciuridae; genus Spermophilus; species Spermophilus citellus. The sequence goes on along the minus strand of NC_138187.1, from coordinate 23,826,027 downwards.
TTAGTGATGTGGGGGTGGGGCCTGAGAAGGAGGAGGCACAGAGGGGACCCAGGATAGCCCTGGGCAGCCGCAGCCGCTCCCTCTGCCAGCTCACACACATGGCCTCCCTCTGCTCCCCGCCTTGTAATTTCCGGTCCATTTTGCCTCCCTGATAATTGATAAAGGGCTGCAGATGAAGAGACATTATCCACGGGAAGCAATTTATTGGCTTCAAATTGCCAGCTCCCTCATTTTGTTTTAAAGTGCTGGTTCTCTATCGAAAATAAGTCTGCACCTTTGAAACGAGCATTCAAAGCCTCATACTGGCTCCAGCTTGGGAAGGGAGTCTGAAATCAGCCCACGTGGGCCGACCTCAGCCCAGCCCTCCGTATCCCGGGGCAGCTCAGAGGAGGGAGATCCTGCCCAGAAACCTGACCCTAAGCAAGTCCCAGGAGCGTGAGCGAGGGTTCCCACACACACGCACACGCACACACATACGCAAGCACATACACATGCACGCACACACACATGCACTCACACATGCATGCACGCGCACACATGTGCACACACACTCGCACGCACAGACACGCACACACACACAAGCATGCACACACATGCACACACACACACACACACATCATATCCGACCTCTCGGGCAGAGAGGCGACAGACGGGCAGGCAGAGAGCAATCCGAGGCACCCGGTCCCTGTGGACCTGGGGTCAGAGACCAGCCATGTGAGGAAGGCCACATTGCAACCCAGTGAGTCAAAACCCCTCAGTAATCGGCTACACAGTCAATTAGGAACTGGGAAATATGAGGTCACAACTACACTCTGGAAAATTCAAAGGTAGATGGAATTCAAACATAATAGACAATAAAAGATCTTTCTAAACAAGCATTCAAGGCAGGTGGATATCTCTAAAGTTTAAGAAAATCACTAAGATACAGACACAAGTTGGAAAAGCAGACGAGCCCACAGGACAGGAATGTGGCTTGACCTATGGAACTGGTGTGCAATGTCCCAGCAGAGGGGCCCAAAGACAGGCGGACCTTCCCACAGGGAAGAGAGGGTTGGCCAGAAGGGAGATGCCAAGACCCCTCCCTCTTGCTTCTTCTCACTCCTGGTGTTTTCTGTCAATTTCTGGTGCAAACGCAGACAGTTAGGCACTACCGTATGCTTCGAGGCCTGTGTAGCCATAGTCCTGCTCCTTCCCGGGCCCTGCCTTCACCCCAGGAAAATGTCCAGGGCCCTTAGCTAACGGCTCCTCTCCAGGGACCCCACACGTGGCCCCTGGTTCTTGGCCCACCGCGCAGGTCCCCCTCTGAAATCAGAAAGTTGCACCTCAGCCTCGCACTTCTCCAGCCAGCTCATGTGCTCACTGTCCTCGTCACCCCCAAGACCTGGGCTCCTCAGCGCTGATCCAGTCCATCGGCCCCCGTGACTACCCTTCTGACCCAGCTCACCGGGAGCCACCCACCCTTGCTCCGTCCCTGCTCTCTGCCTGTGCACCGTGGGCACCCTGTGGCCAGACAGCCTGGACACGCTCAGTCCACACTGGACACAAGCACTGGGCATACGTGGCACTCCACAAACACACACTACGTGTCCATCAAAAAAAAAATGAAATGATGGGCTGGGGATGTGGCTCAAGTGGTAGCACGCTCGTCTGGCATGCGTGCGGCCCGGGTTCGATCCTCAGCACCACATACAAACAAAGATGTTGTGTCCGCCGAGAATAAAAAAAACAATAAGTAAATATTAAAATTTTTTAAAAAATGAAATGCGTGTTTTGGGAAAGGGAAGGACAGGCCTCCACTGCCCTGCAGGAAAGAAAGAGGCCACTGTCCAGGGGTCCATGTCCCACCCTCTTCTCTGCTCACTTACCCACGACAGAAGTCCTCTCCTCCCCCAGTTTCCACACAGAAGAGAGGACCCCCTGTTTGGGTCAGGCTCCCAGCCCACGGCCATCGGCTTTGCCATAGCCATTGTCACCGCAAGGACTCGGATGAGACTCCTTCAGGGCCCTGGAGCTCAGGGCTTGTGGCCAATACAGGGGCCTTGCTCCTGCATGGCTCCTGAGCTGAGTGGGCCGGCTGTCCTCCCCTGCGGTGGCCACGTGGGCAACATGGCACACCCCAGAAGCACAGGGCACCGAGTCCTCGAGAACGAATTCTGACCAATCGGAAAGAGAAAAAGAGAGAGCCAGGAAACAAGTCCCCTCCCCATTCCTCTCCCCGGGAATGACTACATCTGGGGACATCCTGCCTAGGGGACATTCGGCACCTGCCCTCCACCCTTCCCTATCGCTTCCCTTGCCCCTCCTTCTTGCCACCCTGGGTCTGTGTCTCCTCCGAGGTGGCCCTCGGTGTGACTCAGTCCGTGCCTCCCGAGTGACAAGCTGTGGGTGCATGACTCACGACTGTCCGGAGGCGTGGGTTTGCTCCTGTGCCTTTGGTAAACACAGAAGAAGCTGGATTTGTCATAAGGACACAGTGAGCCCCGTGAGCCTTCAGTCAACCATGTCAAATCTGATATTTTGTCATTTTGCTTCAATTAAAAGATGGACAGAAGTGGACATCAGAACACAGGGAAGCCCTGCGCCCTGCTCCACAGCTCCGCTCTCCTCAATGCCCAGGCATAACCACCACCCTGAATTGGGATCTAGCATCCTGTCCATGCTTCTAGAAGTCTCTATTTCTGCTGGGGTCGGTGGCATGTGCCTGTAACCCCAAAAGGTGGCGAGGCTGGGGCAGGGCCTCCAAGTTCAAGGCCAGCCTCAGCAGCTCAGAAAGACCCCAAGTTGCAAGGCCCCATCTCTCAATAAGATACTAAGAAGAGCTGGGGATGTGGCTCAGTGGCTGAGCACCCCTGGGTTCAGTCCCCAGCGTGCACACAAACACACACACAGAACGTGGTTTCTGGGCTGGAGACACACCTCAGTGGTATATTTTGCCTGACACGCTCAACACCCTGCTTCTTATCATAAACTACCATATTCCTTCAGGTCTCTTGCAATGACGTTAGGGAGGGACAATCCCAGGGTGACGCCCTGTGGGTGCTGTCATGACTACTCCTCTCCTTCCCACCTGAGTGATGACCACTACTACCATGGCTGCAGGACTTGCTGCCGCCTGGGACCGCTACACCTTCACTCTGAATGCGGACGTGCTCACCCCTGTGTGCCTCGCACGTGGCTCACGTGTACCTGCACAAATGCACAGATCCGCCGCACATACAGAGAGAGCGAGCGGCAGACTCCAGCCAACTACTGTAGATCAATGTCCATCTCCCGCCAATGGACAGAGGTTGCCGTCAATGAAGATTACCCCCCACCCCGTGAACGTCCTGGCAACCAGTGCAGGCAACGTCTCTCCAGCAGCTGCACAGCAGTTACCAGACGGGGCCAGGCATCACCCTGGTTGTGGAGTCGAAAAACCACACCCAAGTAAGCCCCCGGGATTGTTCCCGCTTTGTGGGTTGATTCTGTTCCCAGGAGCTCGCTGTGTCCCTGCCATGGACCTTGCAAGGCCTCTCCGGGCAGCCCTGCCCACCAGCAAACCCAAAGCACTAAGCCACACAGAGAAGGCCGAGCTGCTAAAATCACCAAGGCAGCTGAGTGGTGTGGATGTCGTCCCTGGCGCACTGTAAGCCAAGAAACGAGCCCCACCGTTGTCATCCTGAGTGACGGGCCACCAAGAGGACCCAGGAACTATGGAGGAGCTGCAGAGTGGACCCTGAGACAAGGAGATTACAGTGTATCCCAACCCCGCAACAGAGGGTCCCCACAGACGCTGAGGACCAGAAGAGGGGGTCAGAAAGGGCTCTGGCTGAGGGACCAACGCGCAGGCCAGCAGGGAAAGCTGAACTTGGAAACTGCCCCCAGGCTGTGAAGCTGTCACAGACGGCGACCGAGAGTCAGGCAGGAATCCCGGGCACTGCAGGCCGACGGGCCAGGGCGCCATGGCGGCCAGATATTCAATGGTTCACGTACTGCAGAGCAGAGGCCAGCGCCAGGAGGAAAGGCCTCGCACAGTGCGGAGGCTGACAGCCTCCACCTGACTCAGTGACAGCAGCGAACAGGACCAGCAAGGGGTCAAAGCACCTGATGTGTCTCTGGTCCGAGGCCACAGGACAGCTTGCCGTCACGGCTATGACGCTCCTCCAAAGCTGCATGTTTTCTCTTACCATGAGGACACAGCAGACAAACAGACGGAGAGACATGCTACAAAATAATGGCCCTGGCTCCAGGGGCTGGGTGCTCCACACAAAGCCCAAGGAACCTCAGATCCAGGGGAGGCTAAGAGCACCACGGGTGAAGCCACAGTGACACCGCAGTGGCTGAGCCGACCAGAGGGCACATCACTGTGCAGCAGGTAAAACCTGACGCAGCCTGTGAGAAGACGGTGGTGACGCAGTGCCCGACCCTGGGGACTGTACTGTGGCTGTACGGCAGAGCGTCCTGTGGAAAAGACGCTCTAGAGGGGACGCCATGCCTGCTGCTTACACTAAAAGGGGTTGGGAAAAAAATCCTCTCCCAATGTAGGAGGGAGAGAGAAAGAAAGAAAAAAAGAGTCATGAAACAAAGGTGGGCAAATGTCAACTAACAGGAAATCTGGACGTTTAAAATAATTTAAAATAAAGTAGTAAAAACACAACAGAAAAGACTCTGACAGCAACTTCACTACCCTGTATGGTGGAGTATTAGGCACAATCAAAAACTGTACTTGATAAGTGACATGAGAAATCTATTTTCTTAAGAAATCAGGACATGAAGTTTCCTATACAGTATGATTTTAACCAGGACAATACGTGCTGTGGCCTCGGAACAGAGACAGGTCAGGTGCTTTGTCCCCTTGCTGGTCCTGTTCACTGCTGTCACTCAGTCTGCTCCTGTGACTATGACAGAATACCTGAGGCTGGGAACTTAATGGAGAAAAGAGCTCAGTTTAGTTGATAGTTCTGGGGGCTCAAGAGCATCTGGTCAGCTCTGCTGGGGGCCTCGTGTTGGACAGCATACCACGGCTTGTAGCTCATGCACATCAGGGAGCAGTGAGCGGAAGGGTCAGGGGACAAGCCAGGCCCTGCAACAACCCATTCTCATGGAACAAATCCAGTCTCAAGCAACCCACATCCACCTCTTTGAGGATGACACCTCCAGGACCTGATACCTCCAAGGCCACCCCTCAACACTGTCACTCACGGACCCTGGGAGGACAGACCACCTTGAACCTCCAGGAGACAAACAGAGATGGCTCTCAGAGTGTGGGCACCTGGACTGCCGGGCAGGGAGCTGGGGATGTCTCTGGGCTGGGGACGTCGCCACGCATCTGACACTCCTAAGGAGACAAGGCCACGTGCCACAGGCCTGCCCCCTGCGGCCCCTCCACCACGGGCTCCTCCTCCTGCAACCTGGGACCTCAGAGGGAAGGCCTCCTGTCTGCACCATGAGGCTTCTGTGCCCGGTGTATCCCTCCAGAAACTCTTCCCCGGGTGGGCACCGGTCAGTTCCACTGGAGAAGACCCTCGCAGACCGTGCCCTGCGGGGTCGTCGGCGTGCGCTTCAGCACTGGCTGGGAAGTGAGGTGGCTCACCTCCACCGCGGGCGCTGCCCTCCCATTCAGAGACGTGAAAAGACATTTGCTTAGGGGAGAAAAGCCATCTCACCATGGAAATTGGTTTTGTGACAATATGCTGATAAAAAGCCACAAAAGGAACCGTTGGCAGGCCTGCCCCCCCCCCCCGGCCTCCCTCATTACCAGCTCTCAGGCGTGGCCCCTGTGGGAGATGAGGTCCTCCAGTGGACTCACCTTTCAAGACTAGACTGTGTCGCTGCTTGGATATGCGCCCTACCCCCCTCCCCCACCCCCGTCCCTCTTCTGCAAGGACCAACATGGATCCGTTCCTTAAGAGGGGCGCGAAGCCAGGTCCCACCCCCAGCCCCCACCCCCGTGGCCCTCGGGAAGAGACAAGAGCCCTCCCCTACTCCTGTCATACTCCTCCAGAATGGGGGAGAAGTCAGGGAGGCGTGACCAGCACAGGCCCCTCCCGGCCTCTCCTGCCCACGGAACTGCCCAGGCAGTTCTGGCACCTGCGGTCCTACCAAGAGGACATCTGGGTGAGAGTGTGCCCCTCCCGTGTGGAAGGACATTGAAAAGGGAAGGACCCCTCAGGGACTGCAGTCATCCCGAGGGTGGGCCGCTCTGGTAGAGGGTCAGAGCTGAGGGTTCTGAAGCCAACACCCCCTGCTGGGCAGCATGTGTCCCAGTGACTCACGCCCAGCCACTCACACAGCTGTCAGCCCCCTGCCCCCGTCCCCCACACGGTGGCACTCGAGGGATAGCTACGGAGAGGAGGGGCAGCGCAGGAGGCCCCTGAGTGGCCGAGCCGGGCCCTGCAGTGCTGCTGGGGAGGCCGCAGGGTGGCAGGATCGCGAGGCAGGTCTGAAGCAGCATGCCCTTAGAGCTCAAAGTCACAGGTCCATGCAGAATGTGACTCTGCCTCTCTCCATGCATGGTTCTGGGGACAAGAGGAGGGTACCAGGACCCTGCATGATCACCCGTCCAGGGCCTTGATGAAGGCTGTGGCCTCTAGTCCTCAGCTGGGGGAAGGCAGCCTCTTTCTGAGTCTCCCCAGAAGGAAGGTCGAGAACAGGGGCTTCCCCGCATGGACCACGGCAGACACAGGCCACAGCAGCCCAAGGCCAGGCATGACCCACAGCCACGGCACAGTCCTGGCCCTGGCCCTGCCTCCTGGGAAGAGTGTCAGCAGTCACACATCTGAAACTCAACCTTCCTGGGGGGACCCCATAAAGCCTCTTCTGCATCAGAAACAGCCTGGAGGTGGACAGACAGACAGACGGAGGCTCCGTCTGCTCGGCAAGGCCTGAGCGACTCTCCTCCTGGGCAAGACGTGGCCCAAGCTCCAGTTAGGACCCAAAGGCCCGAGTTGGCTAGACAGGACCCTGGGGACACCGCCTGCACTCCAGGGACCCACCCCGTGGCTGGACCAGAGGGCTAAAGGAGCCACAGGGGCCCCAAGTGGGCAAGAAGAGCACCCCATGGTGACAGGCACTGCAGACATGACAGAAAACACCGCAGACAGCCTGACAGTGACTGGGCACCTGCCCGGAACCTCAGGAGCCAGGGTCTCAGCCGTCCAGCAGCCCAGTCACTGGACAACACTGCAGAATCCATACGTGCCACCCTAGAACAGAAACCCACGGTGCTGCCCAGCTAAGGCGAGCACGAGTCACCCTCCAACAAGCAGAGACCCCGGAAAATCCCTCCAGCCTCAGCCCCCCACAACCAGCCAAGGGCCAGGGAGGAACCCCGACAGCATAGGAGCCTTCGCTAGTTCTTCTTAAGGTACTAGATTGATAGGAAGCGTCCCCCGGCTACAGACAGTGTCCCCAAGGCTGGATCCAGGCTGATTCAGGTCTTCCTCGCCGGGGAAGGTTATATGAGGTCACCCCATGGAGGAGAGGCACAGAAAGAATAAACAACTCCAAATAAAGCACTGTTTGTCCCCAAACTGTCCCTGGGCACTTGGACAAATAAACCCCCAAACAGCTGTTTTCTCAGTATCTGGAGCTACGTCCCTGCGTATGGAGTACAAATCAGGACGCCCTCCGGAGCCGGAGCCCCAGCGCTCACACAGGACTCAGGTCAGTGGGATCCAGTCACTGACCCCTGGACATCAGCCTCCACCGTGAACGTGAAGACCGACCCTTCTCCTTACCGAGCTGAAGGGTACATTTAAGGGTCTCTCTCTAACACCCCTGGGCTGCAGTGGGCAGCATTGCAGGGACACCACACCTGGCGGGGGCTCCCCCACCTAGAAATACGCCCCCTGATCCCAAAGGAGCGTCCTGTCTCACTGTGCCTCAGGCATTTCTGGGGCGGTCGGGAGTGGTCTGCCGGCTGCCCGGCCTGGACTTCTAAAAGGCTGTCAGACAGAGACTCTCGGGTGCTGAGGTCTCTGCAGTGTCCTCGGGCGGGATCTGGACGCGGTCAGGAGTGGTCTGCTGGCTGCGCGGCCTGGACTTCTAAAAGTCAGACAGAGACTCTCTCGGGTGCCGAGGTCTCTGCAGTGTCCTGGCTCTGTGCCCACCATCTCAGGACAGCACTTGGCAGCCAGCACGGGAAGGAAGCCTCCCAGTGCTCTGCCCAGTGGCGGCCTGGGAGCTGGTCCTGGCTGACCCAGGCTTTGGGGTCCAGAACGCCCTTTCACAGGGTGCTCGGCTCCCTTGAGACGTGCTTTCATGTTCCCAAGGCAACATGAGCCATCAGCAGCCCACGTTCTTGGGCTGTGGAGTGGATGGACACTAGGATGGAGGTTGCTGGGCCCATGAGGGGCTGCTCCTGATCAGGCAGGAGTGTCCTCTGCCCAGTAAACTACACGCTGCACCCCAGGACACTGGGCTCGGGCAATATATGGCCGGCTTTAGCCCCTAGGACGGAAAGCCTGTCTGGGTGCTGGACAGACTGCCTCCTAGGAAGGGGGGCATCAGGGAACGGGAGAGCCACACCACAGAGGGCGCTGTGTGAAAGGCTTGGCCAGCACAGCTTCGCCCATGAACTTGTGTCTCAACCCCAGGGTCCTCACTGCACACATGTGACAACAGGCCCAGAGGACACACTCTCCACACAGCATCGTCCAGGCGAGCTCCTGAGAAGTCCTCGAATGCGCCAAAGCAGCCTGGGTCACAGAGCAGGTCAAGGACACCAGGTCTCCATCGCGGAGGCCACACGCTGCTCTCATTTGCAGGGCATTGAGCATCTGGGACACACAGCACTGAGGTGACCACCGAGGGCCTCTGTCACAGACGGAAGTGGACCCTCCAACTTATGTGTGGAGCCCCAATCCCCCAAGTGGCTGTGTCTGGAGATGAGGCCACAGGAAATCACCAGGTTTAAATGAGGTCACAGAATGAGGGTCTGATACAACAGCTGGTGTCCTTGTAAGAGGAGCAGGAGACACCGGAGCACCCAGGTGCAGAGGAAAAGCCGTGTGGGGGGACAGTCTGATGCTGGCATCTTGAGGAGCAGCAGAGCATCAGTCTTAAGAGATGCTGTCTACGTAATTACCAAATTGTGCCTTTTACTCCAAACACGGTATCCAAACGCTAAATGAACTGCTCAGGAAATCACACTGCTCAGCTCAGAAAATAGGTGGGAATCCAGCTCGAAACCTTTCAATTTCATTTTGAAGATGGTGCATGACCCCTAAAAGGGTATTTGTTATGACAACAAGTAACAGAAAATTATAATGAGCTCTTTAAAATTAAAAACAGCGGCAGCAAAAGTAGAGACGGAAGGGACCCGAGAGCCTCTCCCACTCCCCCGCACACTCAGAGGCGGGACCTCTGCAGGCAGGGACGTCACCACAAGACAGAGAGATGCTGACCCAAGACCAGGCTCCGGGATGAACCTGGACTTCAGCCTCCCCACAGTGGAGAAATAGGTGGCCACTCATCAGGCCCCGGCGTGAGCTCTGTGTCACACAACCTGAGCCTACTAGGATAGTTTCACCGTAGGTCCAGCCAATCTCTCAAAGTTCAGAGGCCCTAATGAGTCTCGTGGGACACACACAGGTGCTGGCAGGGATGGTGTCTTCTGGGGGTCCCCGGAGTCACCCCGAGGCTCTCCCAGCCCTGGAGGCTGCCCGCGGCCCCTTCCTGGACCTTCAGAGGCAGCCGCACGGCTTCTCTCTGACTTCTTGGCTCCCTCGTGAGGGCTCCTCTGATTCCACGGGGGCCACCCAGACAGTCCCCGAGAATCTCAAAACCACACAGGCAAAATCCCTTTTGCCATGGAAGGTGACATATTCATGGTTTCAGGGTTAGGTCCTGTATGGAGTGAATAGTAGTTAAATAAGTATTAGGTATTGTATGGAGTGAATATTAACTTTAGGTAAACATGTTTTGATGTTGTGCTACAAGTTCGCAGTGTGTTAGGTATAGATAAGATAGTGATGAGTGCGAAGTGTGTTAGGTATGGATAAGGTAGTGAAAAACAAATGATGTAAGGGAAAAACCCCAATAAGATGTAAACAAATTAGGCTTAGTATAAATATAAGGCACGGAGGACAGGCAGCACCTCTCAGGTCAGGCACTGACACCAGCCGCCTGATTGGTCCGTCCGGTCTCTGCTCCGCTGCTGCTGTGTGAGGACTGCTGTGAGAATAAACGAAGCATTGGAAAGACATCTCCGTGAGTCGGTGTGGTGTGTTCGTGTCGCCGGGGATTCTGGTCCGGGTAGGACACGGCCGGGGACCCGCCTGCGGTTGACCTCCGAGACCAAGGCCCGCTCCAGCTTCGGGAGCTGCTCGCGACAGGTCCCAATCCCACCACAGGCCTGAGGTCAGGAACCCACCCCATCCCAGAGCCAGAAGACAGAGGAGAGCCAGGAGCACAGGGATCCTGCCCTGGGGACCTACAAGGAGAGTCTAGCGCCACTCGAGGCACGAGTCTCAACACATTAAGACATGCCCACCACCATCTGGACACGGGTGCCCCACCCAGAGCAAAGCCTTCCCTTGTGTCATGATCTGGTCACTTGAGGGAAGGACTCCCATGGTGGGAACCCTCTGGGCGGTGGAGGCTCAGAAGCCACCACTAGTTCTGATGTCACTTCAAGATAATCCTCTTAGGCCATTTTCTGATGCTATAGTAGAATTCCTGGTGCTAGGTAATGTATAAAGAAAAGTGGTTTATTTGGCTCATGATTCAAGTGGTTAGAATGGCCAAAGAGCAAGGCACCAGCACCGGGCAAAAGTCACCACCTGGCAGACAGGTGGGAAGGGCCACAGCCACGTGCAGAAAGGCCCAGGCACAGGACGACCCTGCTTTACAGTAACCCATTCTCAGAAGAACACCCCAGTCCTGTAAGCAGCACGAAGCCCCTCGGAGGGCGACGCCCTGAGGACCCAGTGGCCTTGCACTAGGCCCCGCCTCTCAGACCTGCCACCTCAGCACAGCCTCCTGGGGACCGCGGCACACAATTTGCAAGGATACACGTGAACCCGAGCCTCGGGGGGCTTGAGGTCACGGCTCCCTGCCCCCCGCCCTGCCCCGACCTGGGGGCCTGGAGCTCCGAGGCTCACACTCCAATCACAGGGCATGTAACGAGCCCCAGGTCCACGTGGAGGCTGTGCTGGGCACAGAGGGGAGACCAGGGTCACCGCAACACAGACGGGGAGGAGGGTGGAGGAGGGTGGGTGGGGAGGAGGGTAGAGAGGCACAAAGAGGCGTGAGTGGACCAGCGAGCCACGTCGGGCCTTGTGCCCCAGGTTCCCACACAGACAGAAGCGTCCTACTTCAGGGTCTGGTCTGTGCTTACCTCCTGCTGGCTACACGTATCACAAACTACCCAGAATTCCGCACTTGAAACAGTGGCTGGAGGTGACAGATCAAAATCATGGAGCCAGGTGGACAAAGAACTCCTGGACATGAGGATCCAACTAGGCTGAACTCTGGGCTGGTGATGTGAAGCCACAGGCCACCACGGGCCACAAACTCACACTCTGGCCAGCAATGGACCACACTGCGGTGGTCCCATAGGGAAGACAACAACGGGCTGGAAGTCTCCCGTCACCTGGTGACACCTGGGCTGGGCCACTCCCGTGCTGACACGCACAATTAGGTAATGCTTGGTTTAGGCAGCCACGCTCTCGACCTGCCCCGTCCACTGCTCGGGCACACCCCACCTGAAAACCTCGTGCAGTGAAACCTGCAAGACATGGGGAGAAGACAGGTCAGTGGGCACTGAGCTGGACAGACAGGAGGGACGGCTACAGTGAGACTGTCCACACTACACGACTTGACCCGGGACTCAACACAATCCCAACCAAACCTCAACAGAATGTGTACAGAAAAACAAAACCCAAAGTTCATACAGAAGCACAAAATGGCCGAGCAGCCTGGAGCGAGAAGAACAGCGCAGAAAGGATCTAGAGTGTCCTGCAGTCACAGCCCTCCACGTGACACTGCAGAACAAAACCAGACCTGCACACCAACGGCACTGACCAGAGCCAGGAACACCCAGCACACACACTGATCAGGGCGTCGGGAACAGGCAGCGGGCAGAGGCCAGTTCTTCAGTAGATGGTGGAGAGCCCCGGATGAGGCCCCTGTCCCTCACCAGGCACAAAACCAACCCCGACCACAGGGACTAGGAAACGTCTCCACAGGAGACAACCAAGAAGGTGAGGAGACAGCCTGCGGACGGGGTACTCGTACACCAGGCGTCCAGCAGAGGGTGATGGTCAGAGCACAGGAGGACACCTGCAGCATGACGCTGTCAAGAAGCAACACCAGTCGGCACGTTCGGTCCACCAAGTAGCCGGGGCTACCGCCCTAACCTTGCAACAGAGAAGAGACTGAGGGTCTCTGCTGGACTGAGGGTCCACAGACGGGCCTTCCCGTTCCGACACCCGTGGCCGTGGGCAGTGAATCTGGAGGATTGCTGCGCACTTCTGGGTGGTCTTTCCCTCCCTTAGAGGCAGATGTTGGAAAACCACCCACGGGGTCCACTCCATGGCCCACCTGCACAGCCTGGGTCAGGACTTCTGGCTCAGGTTGGCTGGCTTTGTGGGAATTCATGGAATATTCGTGAAACATCACGGTCAGATCAGGGAGCAGTTGGCATCGACCATCCCAGGCTCCTAGACCAGGGCAGGGTCTAGGAGACGGGACTCTGCCAGCGCAGAGAGGAACCGCTCAATGTTCTGCACACGCCAGCACAGAGGTCAGGACCCTGAGGCAGACATTGCCCGCCAGGGAGATGCAGGCTTGCTCTCCCGTCCACAGGACCTGCACTAGCGGCCAGGCACCATGTCTACTTGATTTTAGAATGCAGGGGGCGGGGGGTCTCTGTAACAGCCACATTTTCCTTCAAACTTATTTCTCTCCTGAAGTTAGCATTAAATTTAATTCGTGTTTTCTCCAAACAGACTTTTTTTTTTTTTTTTTTTTGCAAACAAACAGTAACTTGGATCACGAATTGAAAGGAGGGACTCGGATGAAATATTCACAAAAGAAAATCTGAAATCCACAAAGTCGATAATCTTCAGGGCAAAGAAGCAAAAGTTGATTATTTGTGAAGCCGACAGTGAATAATTTTTTAAAAAGTTATTCAAGCTGCAGAAAATTACATGGATTCATATTTATGTTTAGCACCAGTAGTAAAATTACTTTTTCTTGTGAATCCACAGCTCAGGGTTTTAAAATATAGATCTCTTAAAATGCACCAACCAACATTCCAAGGATTACAAGAAATGTTTTATTTATAATGTTTGCATGAAGCTAGACGTGGGCCCATCTGTCTTGTCCAATACGGTTTCAGAACCAAATGTGCAGATATTACTAGGAGACCCAGAGATGGCGCTCACTCTCCCCTGCCTGGTTCCGGCGGTCACCATGAGTTTGCTTGCTGGGCACCATTCCACGCTCCGCCACACTGCCCTTCACTTGACGTCCCCACTGCTAGGTCTTCTGTCCCTTTTCTGGTAAATTCCTGCAGGGTGCACACAGCAGTGACTACTTATTCTACCGCCCTCTGCTTTACACTGGAACATGTCCCATGGGCAGGGGATGCGGAAGCCATCAAGGACAAGAAGGCGATCACCGTCATTCCCGTCATTCTGCATCTCTCCCTTAGGGAAAGGGCTCGGGGACAGGAGTGGTCCCCCAAAGCAGGCTTTCTCTGCACTGTGCGGCCTCTCTCGTGCCCCCGTTCACCCCTGACCTCCCCTTTCTCCTGCGGCCACTCATCTGCTCTCCGGTCCACTCAAGCTAGTTGGGAAAGTGCCTCACATTCTTTCCTCCATCATGAAGAGCCCCACCAGAGCCGGGGAGCAGCTCCTGCAGCCATGACCCACCTGCCCAAGGACTCCAGGTCTTAGGAGCACAGGGCTGAACTCTGAGCCAGGGGCACCGTCCTGCCGTCTCCCCAGGAACTGGAAACAGCAGGCTGAGGAAGAGCCCGCGATCCTCCAAGCGGGGCCTGGGATGATCCCCAGTTGGCGGCAGGTCACCTGTCCATGCTATGCCCCCATCAAGGACTGAAGAAGAGAGGACGCCAGGTTCCCTGAGGGAGATCTTTCGGGGTGATGGAGACTATTGGCTGGATTTTACCACAGATGGCGATGGCTGAGTAAGTGACCCAAGGAGAACAAATGCCAGACACTCCTGCCTCTTGGGACTTTCAGATAAACCGTGAGCAATGGGGACAGGACTTCGGAGTCGAGGTGCAGTGCTGGCTGTTTAAACTTGGCGCCCCAGCCCCCGAACACGAGCCCGCCTCCAGTCAAATCCAAATGGAGAGGCGAGCCCCAGGCTCCAGCCCCCACTGGCCAGAGACCTCCAAACAGGTCAGAGTCTCCTGACGTACATTCCCAAAGTCCACAGTGATGGACATCATGTTTAGTAAGTGGCCAATAAGTGAACGAATAAATCAATGAATGAAAACCCACAGGTTCCCAGGACTGATCACCACCCTGGAGAAGGAGGCCCGCGGCCAGGCCAAGAGGTCAAGGAGGCAGCAAGGAGGAGCCTCTGCAGCTCCACTGTCACTCCTGCTACTGTCACCTTAGGCTCTGAATCCCACTGTGCGGTCACCTCATTGGACACATTCTGCTTCAGGAACCCGCTAAGGGTCCGAGGGTGCAGAGGGGACATACAGGTTGTACCTTCCTGCCCGAATGCTTGGGGCAAGAAGTGCTTCAGGTTTTGAATGTTTTCGGATTTTGGAAAATCTGCAGACTCTTAATGAGATGCCCTGGGGAAGGGTCCCACTTCCAGAGACGACACTCACAGATGTCTCACCTGCTCACAGAAGTCTCACCTGCACTTGTGATTCACAGCCTAAAGGCCATTTTATACAAAAGTTTTAATCATGTGCAGGAAACAGCATCACAGTGTGGAACCTCACCCCAGTGACACTATGTTGTCCCTTAAGAAGATTTGGATTGTGGATCCTTTCAGATTTTGTACTTTTGGGTTACCAATGCTCAGCCCGTGGTCATGATGCTCACTATTTGCACACCAGGCGTGCACACACACACACACACACACACACACACACGCACATATACACATTACCTTCAATTCTTACAACCTTCCAAGGAACATGTCCTATTTTAAATGTAAAGAAACTGAGACCTGGAGGATCAAAAAATCCACGCAGATGAAGCAGCCCTGCCAACACCCAGGAGGCCCTGCTCCTGGGCCGCCTTCTGCTACTGCCCACGGCCACTGTGCCGTCACCAGCAGGGCACAACACTCTGGCAGACCCAGAGTTCAGCCAAACTGTGACCAGCAAGAGGTAAAGGACCTGGGGAAATTCCACACTATTCTTATCAACAGTCCATCCGGCCTTCACACCGACATTAACAAGATGGAATCTAAGTTTATGTGGAAACTCAAAATAAATAGGAAAAGCCAAGGTGGTTTCTTAAAAAGAACAAATTAGAGAACTCACTTTAGCTGATTTCAAGACTTATCTCAAAGACAGGGTAATCAAAAAGGAAAGACTTACCAATGAACTTATTTCTCTCCTGAAGTTAGCATTAAATTTAATTCATGTTTTCTCCAAACAGACTTTTTTTTTTTTTTTAACGGAACAGAATAGAGTCAAAGACGACCCACGCGTACGTGGTGCACTGATACCGTACAGAGGTGCCAAGTGATCAGTAGAACAAGTCAAGTCTGTGTGTCTGTCCATCTGTAACAAACTGTGCCAAGACTGCTGAACATTGACCCGGGAAAGGAAGGAACATTCTACCCTCAGCTCATCCCATACATAAGAGTAGACTCCAAATCAATCACAGAACTAAATATAAAAGCTAAAAACTATGAAACGTTAGAAAAATAGAAGAAATCCTTGTGACTCTGGAACACTTCCTACTTAGACTGGACACCAATAAGCATGAATCACACAGAAAATAATGAGACATTTCTTCAAAAAATAAAGTCATTTGCTCTTTTGAGGGCCACGGTTAAAAAGAAAATGAAAAGAGAAGCCACAGACTCAGAAGAAATCCTTGGGATATGTTTCCCAACAGAGAACTTACATCTTGAAGGTATTTTAAAAACTCACACAGTTAAGTAGGAAATCAAGCATGAAATATCTGAACAGGGCACTTCACAAGTGAAGAAATACAATGTTAATAAACATACGAAGGCAGGCACATCGCTGGCCATCAGGAAATGGGAATAAATTGACAGTTATGTGCCCGCACACGCCAGGAGCATGGCTAAAATCCAAGGCTGGTGACAGCAGGGTTGGCAGGGACGTGAAGCAACTGGAACACTCGCACGCTGGTGGTGAGAACGGAAAATGAGACCCCACCTGGGAACACTGTTGGGCAATTTCTTTAAAAAGTTAAATACACCTCCACCCAACCATGCAACCCATCCATGCCATTTTTACGTGTCTACAGAAGGTGTGTTCAAGGATGTTCACAGGAATTTTATTTATAATTCGTCAAAATCTTGCCCCAAAACTCACAAATGTCCATTGACAGGTGAATGAATAAGCTGTGGTATATCCATAAAGTGGAACACTACCCAGCAATGAAAAGGAATGGACTTCGGATCATGACCACACGATGAATCTTGCAATAGGCTGAGGAAGGAACCAGACACGCAAGTATGTGCTGCATCATTCCACAGTGTGCACGGCTGAAGGAGAACCCCACCCTGTAGCTCCAGGTGCAGATGGGCTGGAGTGGGGCAGGGCTGGGAGGAAGAGGCATGTGCAGAAGGGAAAGGACGTTTGGGGCGTGAGGCGTGGTACCACAGCAGGGAACTCTGCCTGCGTTGGATCCGTGGACGTGGAACCCAGACACGGAGGACCAGCTGTATGTTCCTAACAGAAATAAGGTAGAGCACATTCAGAACAGGGGAGGGGAGAGACAGCACAGCTGTCCGCGCCGCTGCGGAGACTCAGGGACTGCAGTCACTGCCCTCCGGCGTCTGGAGGGCCGACAGATGCAAGAGAAGCTTCTGGGCAGTCTCACTGCCCACACCAGGATGAGCTGGTGGAATCCAAAGATGGCCAATTTCATCTGAGAACAGAAAAGATAATTCCCTAACCCAGAAAAGAGCCAAAGACAAACCCAGCTGTTCTGCAGAGGGGCCCCCTGGTGCCGGAGGTGGTGCTGGGGGGGGGCGGCCCCCAAGAAAGCGTGGCAGAGGGACAGAGACCAAGACCTGATGACACCTCTTCAAACTGAAGAGTCCAGGATTCTTCAGGGACGGAGCCTCTGTCATCCGTTGTTGGCCCAGGAAAGCCCAGAGCCAGGATCTTCTTTCCCAGACCTCGATCCCTACCAAAGCCAAGGTCGCTCCCTACCAAAGCCAAGGTCGTGGGCACTGAGGAGCCGTGCTGCCTCTGCCTGGAGCCCGTCCTCCAGGGTCTGGCCCAGGAGCACTTGCGCTGAAGCTGGGGGCCCTGGGGTTCTGCCCCTGTGCAAGGCACAGGCTGCTGCAAGAGGCTGGTCTGCAGTCGGCAGGGACAAGAGTGGCTGGGTGGAGACACCAGTTGTGACCTGTGGGACGCTGTCCCACAGCCTCGGATGGCATCGACCCACGTCCTCACCTCCTGTGGGAATGCTGAGGGGGGCACAGTGACCAGCACAGGGGCTCATGCCCTCATCCCTGCATCCACTCGTTCAGCAACGGGAGCCACTGGGGCACCAGTAACGCTCGTCCTGCATTGACCCTGCTGCCCGGTGCTAGTTCACGTGCTTTCCCTGACTTGGGGAGCAGGACGCTCAGAGGTGGGGACGCATTTGATGAAGGAAAGCAGAAGCAAGGCCCCCAGGCTCCTGGGATTCTCACACTGGGTCAAGGTTGGACTGACAACCAGTTGCGTCTTCAATTACTAACTTCTGACTGCTCGGAGGGCTCGGGCGTCAGACTTCCTGCTAAAACGAGACGCCAGCTGGAGACGGGCCCTGAACAGGAAGGAGCGTCCCCTCAGGACTCCAGCAACCCTGGCGGCCAAGCAATTTGCTGCGTCCTCTCTCCATCCGAGCTCTCCTCTGTGGACAGCTCAGGGGTCCTTGGCACCTCCACCCCGTGCCCAGCTGAGCCAGCTGTGGCCCCACGCCCTTCTCTCCAAGCGCGCTGGCTCAGGGGGCAGAGATGCAGCGCATCTCCCAGTCACCAAGTCGAGGGCTCCCGCCAGCTCTGACCTCACCGGGCCTCGGTGTGAGGGGACAACAGGAGGCCATGCTGCCCTCGCTCCAGCCACAGTGTGCAGTCGAGAGACCAAGAAGCCACCCATGCGGGCAGGCCCCAGGCGTCCTGGATGGCAGAATGGTCCCCTTGACAAGTGACATCATCAGAAACAAAGGGTCGAGCCCCTGCCCAACAAGCCACATCAGACCCCGTGCAGCACCAAGAACGACTTAGCCCCACGTCCAGGGGCGCTATGCTCAGGGGCAGCACTGAGGCCCCCGAGGTGTGACTGGAGGAGTCCAGGTCACTGCCCCCAGTGTCCTCCTCGGGTCCTCACGCGGTTGGTCTCTGTACACATATTACAGGTGCCTGTTTCAACTAGGAAATGCAGAACTAGTCTTGCCCGACTTAGAGCCCATTGCAAAATAAACCATAAACTGTGAAGTATTTTCTTGTTATATTTTATATCAAATTCATTTAATAAAACCTCAAGTCCAGGGTTTTCTATTTTAAATGTTTTTGGTCTTTAGCTATTGTGTCTAACTTTAAAATATGGACCCCAAAATAATATGACTTCCTTTGCAACAAGCCAGATATTAAGAGAAAACCAATTTTTTTTAGATTAAGATTAACAAAAGGTAAAGTTTAGGTATTTTCTCAAATGCAAGTAATTTCATAGTTGAACTCATATCTCAGTTGGACCATCTGAATTAGAGTTGATCTGAATTAGATAGAGTTCCTTTTAAAATAAATTCAGTATCATGACTTTCAAGGGCATTCAATAACAAAAGGAAGTAGATAAGAAAAATTCCCTATCTGTATTTCTAACCAAGACGGCTCTGAAGACTAAATAAGTTTCACGGATAATTAATATCTACATTAATGTGCCTGAGAGTAAAAACTCTGTTTAAAGTGGCACACAGTCTTCCTGAACATCCCTACTTGAGCCCAGAGTAGTGGCTGGCCCAGCCAACACACCTGTCCCAGAAAACCACACAGGTGAGGGTGGCTGTTATCAGACACTCTGGTGTCTGCCCCGAGTTTCCTTCAACAAAAACCTGCCCGTTGGGCTGGGGATGTAGCTCAAGTGGTAGCGCGCTCGTCTGGCATGCGTGCGGCCCGGGTTCGATCCTCAGCACCACATACCAACAAAGATGTTGTGTCCGCCGAGAACTAAAAAATAAATATTAAAAAAATTCTCTCTCTCTCTCTCCCCTCTCTCACTCTCTCTTTAAAAAAAAAAAAAAAAAAAAAAAAAAAAAAAAACCTGCCCGTTTTCTCTCATGGAGAGTCGTGTCTTTTATATGATTATTATTTACTGTATCATGATGAAAATGAAAAATAAAGTAGAAAACAAACATCATATAAATGTACGAACAACGATTCTCAAGATGAGAAATTCTCAACTGAGAGTGGCCGTGATCCCATCTGCCTGGCTGTCCCCAAGGGTCCTTTTACATGCCGTGTTCACATTGGGACACAAGCAACATGGGTGCTCGTCTTAACCCAGACTGGGCCGCTCTCCCCCTGGCTCGTGGCAATTAGGCCGGGGGCCTGGGTCCTGAAGGCTGCCTGGGGTCCCAGGAGCCCTGGGAGGTGGCTCGGCTGGGCTCCACGCTCACGCAGGCTGTCTCCAGAGGCTCAAGGATCACCTGCCTTTGGATGGAGAGCTCTTGCCTCGTGCAGTGAGCTTCCGGTTGCTTCCCGTCAGGACCCCACGACGCCTGGACGTCCCAGTCCTGGTGAGGACCAGCAGGCTCAGTAGATGGACTGCATTTCCACTCACAGTTTCCCATCAACATCTCATCAGTACTTTCTTCCACGGGGAGCCCTGCTCCACATAAAACTCGCCTCTTGGTGGCAAAGTAGCAATTTCTCAAATTCAACGATTGCTTCTGAAGGGTACCACCTGCATCTTCATGAAGACGTCTTCCTTATCAACTTGGCCCACTTGGCTGGCATTTACATGGTTGTAGGTGGACACAATACCTTTATTTTTTATCTTTATGGGGTGCTGAGGATCTAACTCAGTGCCTCGCGTGTGCTAGGTGAGTGCTCTGCCCCTGCACCACCGCTCTGCCGGAGCCACCGCCCAGCCTGGCTCTGTTCCATCTGTGCCAACCTGCAGAGTCAGGACTGGGGCCCTAGGAGCTCTGCCCCACCGTGTTGGAGACTGGGAAATAAGTACACCCGTGTGTATGTTGGCAGAAACGCCCTGCAAATACATATGTAAACAATCGCATGTTTGCGTCTAGGTGCTCCACACCCCTTTCCGGCTGTTTTCAGCGTCCACATCCATGCACTCTGCCCACTGCAGACCAAAAACACTCAGAGAAAACCTTGCGTCTGTTCTGAGCATGAGGACTTCTCCTCCTGTCACCTTTCCTAAATGACACAGCATAACAACCATTTACACAGCGTGCTCATTGCCTTAGACTCAAGTTGACCAAGAGATGACCAAGCATGGGGTGGGTGTGCCTAGGCTACCTACAAACAGCTCGCCTCTCACCTAAGGAACTGAGCGTGTGCAGGTCTGGCCTGGTGGGGGGGCTGCAGCCAGTCCCTCATGGACACCAAGGGAGGATGCCTATTTTCTGATATGTTTCTACCAACTGTATGTATTGGTCCTTTTGATGCTCACATTGCCCAGATTCAGGTGGCAGAGCTCCTCGTCACAGCCCCTAGTCCTTCGACTGCCCATTCGTGTCTGCAGTCAGCAAACCACCCAGCAGTCCCGTGACTGTTGTCTGTGGCTGCACGAGAGCTCGGCTTATTCCCTCATGAAGATGATCGATCATACACAGGCATTCCAGCTTTTAAACATTTTTTTTAATTATTTTTCACAAAAATCGGTGGGCTCCATGCTGTATCAGGTAGCTGGACTGCAAAGACGGTTACGGCACATCGCCTGTCCTCACAGAGCTGTGGATTAGAGCAGCCGTTTGTCAACACGGCATCAGGAGCCACCTATCACCTGCCTAGAGAAGGGAAGCTTGCAGAACACCAGGATTTTTCAAGAAGCCAATGAGAATGAGTTCAAGGTGAGCCCCACCATGCCGCCAGCATCACTGTACCCTGCGGTCAGCAGGCCCAGAGCAGCTGGAGCGCTCAGCACCGCACGGGGAGGTGTGCACCATATGTATGCATCACGGTCCAAAAGCATGCTGTCCAGAAGGGAAATGCGTCGCCAGAGAGCTGTGAGGAGATGCGTTCTCACAGCACGTCAGGACCGGAGATGAGAGTGTGGCCAAGAAGTTCTCAGCGAGGAGGGAAATGTCAGCTGGCTCCAAACGACAACGGAAATTCACCAGTGTCGCGAAGAAGGAACGAGAGAGGAGAGAGAAGGAGGGAGGGAGGGAGGCTGGCTGGACAGGCATCCTAGACAGGGAGACCATCTTCAGCCAAAGCCTGGAGAGGGGACCATTTCCTGAGCACAGTGACAGGTTGTGTGGTGTGCTTGGAAGTAGCCGGGAAAGCTGGATGGGGCCAGGTGCTGATGCCAGGACAAGAAGTCCAAGTCACTCGTCACTGGGCTCCAGGGAACCCCCAGGTGCCCAAGCATAGTGACATGGTCAGATCCAGAGGAGATGGGAAGACGGCCAAAGGGGAGAGGAAGTCAAGAGGGAAAGATGGTCAACGTCTACCAGGTCCAGACGAAAATCACACCCCCAGGGCGTCCCCTGAGCCTGCCAGGGAGAGGAGGCAAGCAGAAGGTGCTTCCAGAAGCTCTCCAGGTGACACTGGGGTGACTTAGTGAGTGACAAACCGTGAGAGACAGAGAGGAGGAGGTGTCAGTCATAAACAGGAAGTGGTTGAGACGCCGTCCCATTTGCCTACCAGCCGGGTCAGGGTGCAAGCTGATCAAGAATTAATACTGAGCGTATTTGCAAACAGGCCTGTTGCAAAAAACCATCTCGGTGAAGTGAACTCCTCAGGATTCCATATTAGAAATACGCTCAGGACAGCCGACATGTGCAGCCTCCGCATTTTAGATTTTTAATGTCCCATTGATAATAAATTATGGATGTCCAGGACGCCTGCAGGCCGTCCCTAAAGACGACTCCCACGCCCTATGCACATACTGAAACCTCACCCGAACCCCGCCATCATGTATAATTAATACGTGCTAATCAAAAAAAAATTAAAGTTAAAAAAAATAAGAGTCTCAAATCTGAGGTCTAGGTTTCCTAGCAACCAGAGTTCCCTTGAGCAGAGAAAAACTGACATTTTTTTTTCCTTCAGTAAACACTATGGATGGCTCTGCCGCAGGGGAAATGGCCACTACAGGCTGTGACTCAAAGACAATGAGGAGGTCCCGCCAGCAGGGGGCGTCCCACCCTCCTCCTCCCACAGCCATCTCTGGGAACCTGGGTCTCATTCCCAGCCCTGACCGTTCATTCCTCCTTCCTCCCTCTCAAGGCACTGGGGAAACTCCAGCAGCTCCTGCAGGTGGCTTCCCAGAGGGCCCGGGAGGAGGGCGGAGCGCTGCCGGCCAGAAGGGTCAGTGGGAAGGCGGAAGCGGGACCCCCAGGGCGGCTGAGCCTGATGAGGTGGGGTGAAAGCCTGTGGTTGCTTTGGACAGCTGGGACCTGCAGGAAGGGGATCGTCACCCCTGTCAGGACTGCCCTGCGTTTGTGGGAAACAGGGAGATTCTGGAGGATGAGGAGCACTCTGGGGGGTCTCAGCCGGCATGACATCCGGTCACCTCGGCCTTTCACGCCACTCTCCAGCCTGTACGTCAAAGAACAGGGACAGCAAGGGATCCTGCTCACAGAGACGCAGGGATGGCACCCAGGACGAGACCTTGGCCTGAGGCCTCCATCTGCAGGTCCAGCCTGCTTCCTTGCTGACACGGTGCTTGTTGGACTTGTCCTTGGAACAAGGCGCTGGCTGGCTCGGTGGCTGGCTGGCATCAAACCTCTGACGGCGCTCACTCTGCCTCTCTGTGAGAGTCCCGATGGCACATTTTATAAGTTCACCCTGTAATATTTTATTAGGATCGAGCTACAGCAGAACTAATAAACCCAGGGCCGACTCCCACCGCAGGGCCAGATGCCACCAGTATCAAGGGCACTTGCAAAGCCAGGGGCCTGGGATCCCCTCTGCTTCCCAGAGGACAGACCACCAAGGGGGCCACACAGGAGAGCAGGGAGGGCACTCGGCAGGAAGCTCGTAAAAGCTCCTCCTCCAGCCCACCTGAGCTGACCCCACACAGGCAGGTCCTGCCCTCGTACTCTAAGAGGGGACCAGTCGCTCTTCCTGCTGTCCGGACTGTGGAGCGTGGCCCTCGGATGCTGCCCTATATGATGAGCACTGAGATAAGAAAGATTTGACCACCCAGGGTTCAAGTGCAGTATTACCCTAGCCTCCAAAGTGCATGTGTATCACCCAACACCGTGGACAAGAGCCTGCAGGCATCATCATGAAGACATCAGCGAGGAACCAGCATTCCATCCACAGAGACAATGCTGGGGGCCAAGTGGCTGCACCATTTCTGCTGGGTTCCAGAATTTCCAAAATTATATTCATAATATTGGACGGTTTTGCTTCACTCTCAGTTTTATCAGAAAATGGTTTTGTTTCTCTGGGAGCTAAACATGTGGTCTCTGGTTTCCAAGAGGATTTGTATATTAGGTTTATAAAGCTTTATTTAAGAATGAGGGCTGAACTTTACCAACCCATCACTAGGTACTGAGATTGTTCTCATTCTTCGTCTTGTTCTTACACTAATGAGACGAGCTATATTAATGAGTCACCGCGCCCACCTCCTGCCAGGGCATGGGATGCGGGACTCTGAACACACAGAGCAAATACGTCCACGAGCAAATTCTTTTGGACTTTTGTGCCTATGTCAGCATGTTTTAAACTGCTCAGAGAGATGTTATTAAATGTGCAATGATTTTTAAAAAGGGCTTATTCTCCACTTTGAGGAATAAATGGTGGGTTAAGGAAACCTCAGCAGGTCTCTGCTGCATGCACCCCCAGACGCTGCCTGTGTGTGCGCAGGGAATCTTAAGAAGCTGGAGAGCGCTGCAGTGCCCAACCTAGGCGACTGTGGAATTTTCCCCACAGCACTGCTCTGCAGAATGCCAGTCTCCAAAATGCTGCTTGGTTAAAAAGGGAGACTTGTTTATTTGTAATATACATTCATTAATATTTGGATGGAAAAATCATGTTTGCCTAATAGCGTAAATTTAACACACTAATTTGCCCGTGTTTCAGAAGGTTTTTTTAAATACAGGATTCCTCTAGACCTTAAACATCTGGAGGCTTCCTGCCACTCTGCCGGCTGTCTCGTGGGAGAAAGC
This sequence comes from Spermophilus citellus, assembly GCF_964194105.1. Classification (NCBI taxonomy): domain Eukaryota; kingdom Metazoa; phylum Chordata; class Mammalia; order Rodentia; family Sciuridae; genus Spermophilus; species Spermophilus citellus. The sequence goes on along the minus strand of NC_138187.1, from coordinate 23,801,554 downwards.
TCCACTTGAGGTATAGGATAAATTCGTCCTCGGTCCTTACCTGTCCTGCCCTGTCAAGAACCTACTTCTGTAAACTCCAAGTGTGTTTAGTTAAAAAATATATTTTTTTTTCTTAATTTAAAGATTCAAGCTTGACCAGCACCCACTGCATGTTCCCTGTCTGCATCCTTTACGGTGACCGCCATGTGCGCGTCCTCACTCCCACCGTTTTGCTTCATTCACTGAACAAAGAACTCAGTGGCTCTCACCCAACAGAAACCAGGCCCAAGAAATGGCCAAGAAACAGCCACTGCTTTGGCCAAGGTCATGGTCCAGTGTGAGAGAAGACACGTAAACAGATAATCAGGCCCCAGTTAAGTCCTGAGAACAGGCTGCGTAGGTTAATGGCCCAGAGGACTTGGTGTCTCCACCAAAGCTCAAGGAGTGAGAGGTGAACAGAGTCACACAGACTGTGCAAGAGAAGAGGAAGAGTGGGGCACAGAGGACATGGGGCAGAGGAAGGCCGGGCATGAGCTTTGTTGAGTGTGAGCCACAAACTTCAGTCTGTATGAGTTTCTTGTTGCTGCTAAAAAAAAAATCATAAACTCAGTGGCTTACAATGAGCCAGAATAATTTCTGCATGGAGTTTGGACATGCGTCACGTGAACTGACCTAGCTTTGTTTCATGTACCTAATTTGTTTTCGTGTATTTGTTCCTTTCTGCTTGTTTCTTTAGACTTGTGTTACATTAGATCACGGCCGGCACTGTTTCTGAGTTAAGAGGTTGGTGTCTTTTGCTTTGTGGTCTCGTGTAGAATCAAGTTTTGTGAGTGCTAAATGAACTCCTAACCCTCTTTCCAGAGGAGGGGCCTAGTCCTCCCCCTGATAAAGTGAATACATTGTGTTGTTTACAGCCTTCCAAAGAGGGAAATTCCAATTTCTTCTTAAGTTATTTTTCAATAGCAGTGTCCTTCTCAGTAATGCCTTCCTAATGCCCGCAGCCCCACTCGGAGGCTAACGGAGGGAGAGGGAGCCTAGTGATCTGAAGGCCAGGGGAGCGTGGCCTCCGTAATCAGATCTTCCAGTGCGGCCAGCCTTTTCCTCAGGGTGATGAATGGCCGTGAAAAGATACAGACCTTCATGTAAAAGGCTTGGCTTCCTCTGCTTTTTACATAATCAATTTGACATTTGAATTTTGGCAAAGGATCGCAGGTAGCTTGCTTTATTTATTACCTGAGATTAGATAAAAACATCGCTGTTATCAAACCGTACCAGGCTTTTTCCTAAAATAACATGCGATTTCTAAAGCAAGGATCACTTCATCCTGACATCAAAGTCTCCTGAACAGGATTTCAAGTGCACTAAACTCACAAGTCAGCTCCTCCCACCCCCGTCGTCCCCTGCCTGCCACCAACCCTGAAAGGAACCCACGGGCCACGCTTCCGGCTCGCAGCCCACCGGAAAATAGATAGGATCACAGAGGAAATCATCATCGGAACCCGGCCAGAGAGAGAAGGGCTCTCAGGCACCAAGTGCCACTTCGGCCTCCACAGGGACAACACCAGCAGGCAGAAGTGCCCTGTGGCCTCTGGCCTGCTGTGTCCAGCAGGCAGAGGGGTGTCCTGGGACTGTGTAAGAGGGCTGGAGAAGGACATCAGGGCCTCCAGCCTCCCTCAGGCCCTCGGTGACCTATGTGCCCTCCAAGGCGTCCCACAGAGGGATCTGTCCAGAGCCATCTGAAGGACAACCAGCAGAGGCTTCAAAGGGCAGGTCCTAGCCACTGTCCATCACCCCATAAAGGGTCAAGTTCAAGGAGGGGACTTGGAAACTAAGCCAACAGTCAAAACACGCCCCAGCTAGCTAGAGCCCCGCACCCTCCAACTAGAAGGCACACACCCTGCACCCTGGCTCTGGCCAGTGGAGCTACGCCGGCCAGCCAGGAAGGCCGTAGAGGCCCCTGCTGGCCTCTGCTGGCCTCTGCCGTCTCCACCACCGCGGGCTCCCTCCCCCAGCGCCCTCCCTGCCCGCTCCTTGTCTTTCTGATGATTGTGAAGGAGCGGCAGTGACTCCTGTTGGAGTGGAATGCTTGGTGACATGGTGATTAGGAGTCCGGCCCTGAGACAGAACAGCCCCGGGTGAGCTCTGGGGTTGCCACCTTGCCCTCTGGTGCAGCCTGGGCACCACCTTGCCCTCTCAGAGCCTCGTTCCTCTCCGAGAACGTTCCCCCCTCATCTTCTAAAACATGAGAATCCCCTGGGGGGAGCGCTTGGCCACGGGGGCTCTTGGGAGACGTGCTTTCTAAGTCCCCAACGTGTCCAGGAGCAGCCCACACCATCCCTTTAATCCTTACGAAAATGCTTTGTTCTGTGTGGACAACTGAACCCAGGCTCAGAGAAATGAGCCTCTGCCACATACTTCGCCCAAGGTCAGGGGGCCAGCGGGGCAGAGCCCGGCCTGAGCGAGGTCCGACCTCCACACTGAGCAGGGTTCTGCCCACTCACCTCACTGAGGCCGGGTCTCCAAGCAAAGGAGTGCAGCTGGGGCCAGGGAACCCGCCCAGCAGCTGGGCACAGTGCCCACGGCTGTCTGTGAGGTGCTGCTCTGGCCTGAGACAGGAGAGGGGCAGGCCGCAGGCCAGGACGATCTCCCAGGGAGGCAGCAGAGGCAGGAGTGGGAGCCAGTGCCACCCTGCAGACGCTGAATCTCCCTGCAGCCCAGGGAACAGCTGCCCACAGGTCGCTGAGCACACAGAAGGCACAGCCTAGAGCACACTGGGTGCGCTGGCCGCTGGACAGGCCTGGCTGAAAAATGAGCAAACTGGCTTTGAGATGTACACACGACCCACGTCAGAACCAGTCCCAAAGTCCAGGGGGAGACCTGCTCCCAGACACCCAAGGACACATGGGGGGAAAGGGAGAGTCTATGGCAAGAGAACAGAGGTGACCTGAGAGGCCAGAAGGGTTTGAGCGGAGGGGAGGGAAGACAGCCGGAGAGACACGGTCAGTGCTGCTGCCGACACACGGAGCCGCTCCCGGGCAGCGGAGGGGACAGCAGAGAGGCCAGGAGCGGGGGGGGGGGGGGGGGGGGGTGGGGGGGGGGGTGGAAAACCAAGATTTCAACATAAAGATCATCAATTTTTCAGAAGAATTGAGCCAAACAAAAACGACAAACTAATGAAAAAAAAAGGAAGAGATCTTCAGAAAAGTCATGGTCAACAAAAAGACATCCTCGAGGAAAAAGTCCCAGCAAAATGTCTATGGAGATGTTGGACCCTTCAAAGAGAACACAAAGACCTATGTGCCGAGGGTAAAAAATCAGACTGACCCCGACCTGTCCTCTACCATAGAAAGTTCCAGAACACACGGAAGGCCATCCACCCAGGTGAGGGAGTTTAGGAGTCCCAAGGAGGCCCCCCGAGTTTGCCTGCGTTTGGATGTGCAGTCCGACAGCATCTCGGCTGTCCCCACCTCTAGACACACACTCCACAAAGAACTTGAGGAAGAGTCACCTCCCGTCCATGCCAAATGAGGAGTCGTGTTACACGTGAGCTTGTGGACTTTCCTGATGACCTGGTCCCTGCATGCCAGCACCCAGGGGGCAAGGGTCGCTGTGGATCTGAGGACCCAAGCAACCTTGCCCAGGCCCCCACTTCCGCCCACTCCCAGGTCCAGGAGCTGGGCTCCTCAGACGATGCATCCCGCGCCCTGCAGGCCACACCCAGGTTTCCCACCACCGCCAAGGATCCCAGGTGTCTCTGTTCCACGCCAATTGCAAGAGCCAAGTCTTCACGCTGCTGGGTGAGAATTAATACAAAGAGCTTCACTTTCCCTTCCTCAGCAGCACAAGCTGAAGGGCTCTTTAAAAGCTGCCAAGCAACCTGAAGTCTGATTTTGTTTCTTTGTTTCTTAATGACTTTTTTCTATAAAGCAGAATTCATGCATAGCACAATCCAGAAAATCCAGAAGCCAGCCCAGGGAGAAAGCCCTTGCAATCACAGAGCGGCAAGAACAGGGAGCTCCTCGTGGCTCCTGCAAGGCTCCCACCCTCGACCCGACCCCCAACCCCCGACCCCCAACCCCCAGGTGGGCTGTCTTCCTGCTGCTGGTGTTGTGCAAGCTTGGCTCCCAGGGTCCCCATAGCAGAACTCCTTCAGCATGGTGATTCTGAATGCATTCCACCCATGAACAACTGGCTGGTGATCAGCTCAATAATCCTTAATCAGGGACAGTCATTTGGGGCACTATGGGAATCATGCATTAAACACTAACACTACGAGATGTTGTGATTGAAAAGGTAGCTCGGGAAGGGAAATTTCCCAAGATCAACTCCCCGAACCACCATGAATTTAGCCACACAGTGTTGGGCAAACTAATCACACAATCTGTGCCCATTTCTTCAAACGCAGTGAGGGATTAAATGACCAAGTGTGTGGAATTGCTGACATGTGCAGGCACTGGAGAACGTCCCCCCAACGTGGTGGACGGCATGTCCTTAGTCTGCTTCTGCATTTACCCCAGCGTAGAGTGAGCATCCTTCTACACGCATCATTTTAACTAGTATAATTCATCTTAAGATAAAATTCTTAGAAACGGGGCTGAGATTGTGGCTCAGTGGTAGAGCGCTTGCCCCACACATATGAGGCTCTGGATTCGATCCTCAGCACCACATAAAAATAACTAAATAAAATAAAGGTATTGTGTCCATCTACAACTAAAAAAAAAATCTTAGAAATGAAATTGCTGTGTGCGGTGGTAATTCACCGTTTTAAACTGCTACATGTACCACCTAAGTTCACGACAAGTTCTACCATTTCATAATCTCACCAATTAAAACCGACCACGTCTATTTGCACACACCCCGCCAACACTGGATTATCCAACTCTGCCAAGGTGGTGGATGAAAACTGGCATTCTGTTGCTTTATTTTGAATTCTACTACTAACAAAGCTGGTCATTCTTTTCTGAAGCTTATTGATCACTTTGATTTTTTTCTCCGTTTGTACAAAACCTGTTCAGCATTCATTGTCCACTTTATGTTTGGAGTATTTTTTTCACCAACTGTCAAAAAACATTATTGATTAGGAGGAGTAAACATGTATAATTATACATTGAAAATACTTTTATTTCAGTTTGTCATTAAGCTTTTGGGTTCATTGACAATGTTTTGATTTTTAGTGCTTTAAATATTATGACATCAAAACTACCAAAATTTTCCTTTTGTTAAAGAATCCAAGTCTTTTTTTTTTAATGTATTTCAACTACATTTCAATATCTCATAGTTCTTGGTGATTTTACATCTCATTTTCAACTTTTTAATTTAAATCCAATCTATTTTTTCTACATGAGTAAAGAAACTGAGAATGTTCTTCCTGAACATGAATGAGCAAGTCTTCTCGGTCATAGGTACCAACACCCTCTGACTTGAGCACCTCACTGCTGGCCCACGTCCACTCCTGTGTTCCACTGCTTTCCCAGTGGCAGGAGCCCTGGCCTCCCCTGCCAAGGTCCTGCAGGGACTTCACATCTGAGACACAGACGGTCACTCGCCATCCTGTTCTTGCGGTAATGACTTAATTGGCTCTTCTTGGCCATTGATTCTCCAAATGAACTTCAGAACAATTTTGTCACATTCCCAGAAATACGCAGTGGGAATCCTGCTGTCATGGTGGGGTGTGAGCAGCAGCCGTCTGCTCTGCTCCAGACTCTTCTTCAAAAGCGAAATTGCACGTGTGTTGGACCTTTGCTGCTGCCCTCCACGCTAACCACCTTTTGAGCACCTGTCCTCTGTGGTCCGGGTTCCTCTCACACGGTCCCCCCAGCCATGGGAGAGACTCTCTATGGCACTGATTCTGTCCCTGGCTGTTTCTAACCCACACGTCTTCGCCTCGCGGTTTGCTTCCCGTCCAGTCCCTGTCTTCCTGGCGCACTGCCTCTGCAGAGAAGCTCCCCTCGCCCGTATTCTGCTCTCTTCTCTTGGAAGCCCCAGGTTCCATAGGTTTCCTTATGACCACAGCAGATACCGACAACAACTTGTTTTTGAAGAAGAATCTTTTTTTAAACATGCCCTTTCTTTACTTCTTGTGGAGTGTGTCTGTCTCCCTTCCTGCTGCAGATTTGTCTTGTGTTCCAAATGGAGGGTCTGGCTCTCCCTGGAGGAATCACCTCCAACAAGAACCGACTTATCCCTGGGTGAGCCCTGGGCCACCTGGGCACAGGGAGGCTGGAGTCGGCATCCCTGGAACCACGTCAAGGGAACTCAGGCCCCACATTCCTGGAAGAAATGAAGACCAGCCCCCGACCCAAGGCACAACACTCTGGCCTTAGTTCCCGCTTTGTGTCACCAGTGAAAAGCTCTTGGACAGCCTTTTCAATAAGTGGTGCTGCGAAAACTCGTTACAAAACCAGATCCCCATCTCTCCCCCTGCACAAAACCCAAACTGACGTGGACTGGAGATTTAGAAATTAGACCAGAAAGCCCGAAACCGCCCGGAGAAAAGCCAGGGTCACCTAGGGTCATCTAGGGACTGGGGCCGACTTCCTCAACCAGACACCAAAAGCTGGAGAAATAAAACTAAGACTCAGTAAGTGGGAGGGCATCACACCAAAGAGCTTCTGCATGGCAAAAGGAAGTGCTTAAGAGTGTGACAAGAGAGACTACGTACAGGATGGGAGAAAATGGCCAGCCACAGGGGTTAATACCCAGAATATACAAAGAACTCAAAAAACTCAACACCAAAAACCCCCCCAAATAACCCAGTCAATAAATAGGCAAAAGAACTAATCAGAAACTTCTCAAAAGAAGAAACACAAATCGCCACAAATATGTGAAAGATTGTTCAACACCTCTAGCCATCAGCGAAACGCAAATCAAAGACACACTAAGATTTCATCTCACTCCAGTCAGAATGACAATGATCACAATAGTCAACACAGGTCAGGTGGTGGGGAAAGGCACACTCGTCCCCGGGTGGTGGACAGCACGTTAGCACAACCACACTGGAAAGCAGGATGGAGGTGCCTCGACAACAGGGACAGAACCACCATCTGACCCAGCTGCCCCACTCCTGGGTATCGTCCCAAGAGATCTAGAATTGGCACCTCCGGGGACCCAGCACATCCATGTTTACAGCAGCACAATTCACAATAGCTGAATTAGGAAACCAACCCAGGTGCCCCTCAATAAATAACAGATGAGTGGATTGAGAAATTGTGGTATGTATGTATATACACACGCAACGGAGTTCCACTCAGCCACAGAAAAAGAATGAAATCATGGCGTTTGCCAGTAAATGGGTGGAAATGCAGAATATCCTGCTCAGTGAAATCAGCCAAACTCAGAAACTCCCAAGATTGAGTGTTTTCTCTCATCTACAGAAACTAGAGTAAAATACAGGAAAGGGGGAGGAAAGGATAAGATTAATAAAGAACCAATCAATAGGAAAGCAAAGGGAGATCTAACAGAGTAGAGGAGGGAGAGGGAGGATGGAGAAAGGGGGTATCATCCACAGAAACCGATTTCCATGAGCATACGATTGTCTAGGATGAACCCAACGACTGTGTGTAACTATAAAGCTCTAGTAAAAATCATAATGACCAGAACAGCTCTTGAGACGGTTCCTGCATCATCTGCATCTAACACCAACATACAGGATAAAACATCAAAATACACAGGACACACTCTAAGGAACCACCCAACTCAAACTCGAGCCTGAACATGGTGTCATGGCCAGCTGGCCCCTCTCCAGCTCCCTCCCCACTGCTTGGCCACGCTGGCCTCAGCCTCTCCAGTCTGGGGTTGGGGCTGCTCCCCTGACCCCTGGATGTGCCGGCAGCAGGCGACTCCTGTCCAGCCTCCCTCGCCTGTCCCCTCTGCACCCTGAGGTCCAACTCCTGTCCCCCTCCTGCCTCACCAGGCTCTGGGTTTTTAAAGCATTTGCAGGTAGCTCAAACAATCCAGTTTGTTTTCTCATCTTCAAGTCTCCCCCTGTCAAAAACAGAGACCTGGCCAGAGGCCCCTCCGCACTTCCAAAACCTCGAAATCCAGCATCTGCTGGGGGAAGCTCAAGGACGACAGGTGGGACACCGGGCAATTGTCCCACGACAGGTGGGACACTGGGCGATTTTCATCTCTGTCTTCTTTTCCTTCATTTTTTCTTATTTTATAACAAACACACATATACATATTACCTTTATGGTAAAAAAAGTCGTTTTTCTTAAGTCCATGTGATTGTAGATAGACTATCGGTTTCAAAGATTTTAGACACAAATCTTTCTTATAAAATCTTTGTGCATCTCCAGTATTTCATTATTATCCACTTGTTTTTAAGTTCTGTTTATAAAACTTGCTTCTTGCAAAATCAATCAATAAAACAATGAGGGTTTTTAAACAGAAATTTCAATCTTAAATGGAGAAGTATAGATAAAATTTCCCATTTAATAAAAATCTCAGATGACATTCTTTTATTTCAGTTTGGTGGGGGGGTACTGGGGGCTGAAACCTAGAGCTCATTACCAATGTGCTATATCCCCATCCCCTTTTCTTTTCTTTTCTTTTTTTCTTTTCTTTGAGACAAGGTCTCATTATATTGCTGAGGCTGGCCTTGAATTTGTGATCCTCCTGCCCCAGCCTCCCAAGTCAGTAGGATTACAGGTGTGGGACACTGGACCTAGCCTCATTTTAATTTTTATTGAAAAAAAAATCGTGATTCACCTTGGTAGTTAAAAATGGTAACCGAATTTAAAAGTCACATATTCTTATAACATTTTTAAATTAATCAGAGATTATAGGAGGAAAGTTACCTTTAAGCTTACATAATTACAAATTAACCGAGCTATGTGAATTTTTACACTGGTGGTTTCTAATAAATGTGGTTCATAATCCATTTTGTGTTTTTTTTAACCATAATTCTAAATAGATCAGAATATATTTTTAAAACTAAATATGAATAAAATAGCGCTGAAGCCCGCCTGAGAGGGGACCACAGTGCCACAGGAGCACAGCGCCATGGGAGCGCAGCGCCATGGGACCGCCACACCATGGGACCACCATACCATGGAGACTGTGAAAACCAGAGACCCGTCTTCTACCAGCAACTGGGCACAAGTTCACACACGGAGTAAAAAGAGTGTTAAAACCACACCTGTGTTAACGGGGGCTCCACCTGGGTGGCGGAACGCTGGGTGACCTTTCTTCCTTCTTTTTACTTATCTGAACTTTATGGGTGCGAATTGATTTGAAATGGGAAAAAAAAAACCAATTCTTAAAAAAGCCAAATGAGGTGTATAATACGGATGAAAATCGCAATTATAACTCTGAGCTAAATAAGCCAGACACAATAGGCCATTGGACTCCTTTTACACAAAATGCAAAACCAGAAGGAAGGCAAAGCACACAGTGGGAGGGATGGGAAGGTGTCTTGTCCAGGCTCTGGCCCTGTTCTCCCTTCCCTCCTTCCCTCCCTCCCTCTGGGGCTTCACGACCTTGGTCAATGTTAGAACATTCCCACCACCTTAAAAACAACAGGTAACCATCGGTCATCCGCAGCAGAAATGGGCCGAAAGGGAAATTCTGAAGCCCAAGCCCCCCCATGCTGACCCCAGAACCCTCTTCTGAAGGGCGATTTGCTGCATTCTTCAGCAAACCTGCTACCTGCAGGAGAAATGAAGACCCAAAGGCTCTTCCAGGCCAATAAGACAGTACAAATTACCCCAAAAGGGGCTTTTGTGACCTTTACAGAGAGCAGACTGCAGGGCTGGGGAGACAGGATGATCAGAAGCAAAGCCCCACCCCGACCCTACAGTCTGTACTGATGAGTCTCAATTGAGAGCAGTCAGCCCCGCGCTGCCTGGATCCTGCTCTTCCTAAAAGTGAAATCTCCCCTCCAGGTGTGAGACCAGGCCCGGGGGGACTTGAACTCTGATGCAACCCTGCTGTTCATCCAAAGTCACGAGGGGGACCTGGGTGGGGCTCTCTGGGACCTTTCCCAGGATCCCATTAAGATGGGGGGGGGGACACGCTCTCCCCTGCTCTCCGAGAGGACCCACTGGCCCTCTCCCCCAGAGCGTCCTCTCTACCCTTTCCCTAACTCTTCTAACAAACCCGTGCCTGCTGCTCAGTGAGACTGAAATCCTTCTGTGAGGTTCCAAGAATATCCACGCTGCTTCGCTGCAGGAACAGCCTGGCTCTACAACAGGAAAGGCCCTACCCTGGCAATTACTCCCCCGCCCTAAGAACTTGACCTCTGCGGGTTTGTCCATCTTGCCCCTGTAGCTTTTCGAAGCCTGGGTTCTCTGCTCCAGCAGTGTCTCAAGGCCCACCCAGGTTCTGATCCTCAGTCAGCTGCTGGTCCCCCACTTTGTGAAAACTCTCTCTGTGCATTAATTATGCTTCAGGTACATTTCTTCAGTAAGACATTCTAAACAAGAAAATTAAAACCAAAGTCAAAGGAGGGTGTCCTTGTAGAGCCCCCCTGAGCCCCTCACCTCCGAGGACACCTGCCTTCCCCGGCCACCTTTCTGGTTCCTTCCAGCCCAGCACCAGCTCCCCTTTGGCCCACTGAGAACACCGCAGGCACTCGAGGTTCCCAGCACCTGCCCTCTCCCCACGCCCGGCAGCCAGCCCTCCCTCACCCTGAGTGCTGGGTGCACCCGCACTGCTCCTGCCACTGTCCCCACGACAGCGAGATTCCCCTCTGTGCACCCTGTCCCCGGGGAGTCCTGCCGAATGTGAGGAATAAATCACCGTGTTAAGAGGTTTCAGCTGTCCGAGTAACCTTTCCAAAATGAAAATTTAATCATGATATCTCCGATGAGATTTTCCCAAAGGCTCCTGGCCCCGGCTCCAGCCGTCCCTGGCCCCCTCGCCCCTCCAGACCTTGGTCCTTGCACCTGTGCTCGCTGCGGGTGCCCACTCCCGACATGCCTGGCCCAGGACGCTCCCCAGATCCACACGCTGACCGCACACCCCTGCCTTGCTGTAAGCACCTCCTACTGCCTGAGGCACCCCTCCAGTGGCCCTGCCAATCACAACTGCACCCAACTCCACATCACCCGCACCCTGCAGAGCACCACGTCCCCTACCACCTCAGCACCCAGGAGGGACTGCGCAAGAGCCTCTCCTGTGTGTCCTGACCCGAGCAAGCTGACTGACCCCTGCACCTCAGGGCGCCCCAGGGTAGCACACAGACAGCGAAGGTGAGCCCGGGAGTCCACGGCAGGGCTGGACTGGGCAGCAGAAGAAGCGACACTCTGACGTTAGCGCCTGTCCAAAAGCTCTGCAGAGGGAGGCCCTCTGTGCCTTCCGTGGCCTACACTGCCAGGCACCCAGGGTCAGGCCTGGGCTTGAAGTGACCTTCTGCCACCCAGTAGCTGAGCCACTTTCTACATCTCAAAAATAAAGACACGATGGTGTGGTTGAGGGGAGGCCAGGAGGGGACGATGGAAAGCACCCCGGTCGTTTTCTGGCCCCGGTCAAAGGCTCATGGGCTGCTCTATCTGTGATCTCACACCTGACCCAACAGACGCCTGGACCAACAGCTCTCTGTAATGGCTCCCAGGCGTCTGGCTGTGGACACTGTAGATGCCCTTTTCTCCTTAAAGACCACAGAGGGGCGGAGCTGCCCGACAGAAAAGGCCCAGGAGGGTGCCCACGGACCACTCCAGGATCCCTCATCTCTCCAGTCCCACGCAGGGGTCAGCACACTGAGCACACGGCTATGAAGACCCTTCCAGAGAGGGTGGCCTGGAGCCAGCCTGATGCAGAACCTTCAGCCCAACTGCCCATGGGTGGCCCTGAGCGTGGACAGCATCCGCAGGGGACCTTCCAACTGGGAAGCCAGGAAAATAAAACATCATGACAGGACCCCGAGAAAGCCTTGCCCTGGGGACCGCCTTGCTGCCAGCCCTGCCTCCCGTCACCAGGCCTGTGATCAAGCGTTAACAGATTTCTGCCCGGAGTGAAAACCGCTCACAGGAAGTGGGGGGTCCTTCCAGAAGAAGTCGCTCAGCCACGAGGACAGGTTCCATCCCGCCTGGTTATCACAACTGTTAATTCATGTCACATCCTGATTAAAAATAGCCAGAAGCTGCGAACACGCTGTCCTTGACCTCTGTGCCCAGCCAGCTCCTGGGACGGTGGATCTTGCCTCACAGAGAGGCCCTGTGGCAGCCCTTGGAGATCAAGGAATTTTCCAGATCATTTGCTGGGTATCTCAGCCTCCTTCCCTAAACGGCAAAGCCTGCGGCAAAAGCTTATGGGCCAGAAGAGGCAAATTCATAGAGGCAGAAAGATTAGCGCTTGCCTGGGGCTGGGAGGATGCGGGAAGGGCTGCAGATGGGCCCAAGGGGTGTTTTGGGGGTGATGGAAATGTTCTAAACTTGGGTTTGGGTGATGGTGGCACAAATGCTGTGAATTTTATGACATGAAATTACTTTAATAGGTTGCACTACAATAAGACATTTGGGGAACAGAATCCTAGGGAAAGGGGAGGTGGGGGACAGGGACAGCCACTCAGAGAGGACGCACTGCCATGCTAGCCACAGCTCCATAGCCACTGAGCCTGCCTGCTCATCTGCCTCCTGCCTGGGCTTGGTCCTTCCAGACAGGGTGGCAGGACAGGAGGAGAAGAGCTAGCATACCCCAGCTCTTCCTGCACTGCTGGGTCACAGGGAAGCCAGCCTTCCTGCACCTGAGGGTCCAGTGAGGTCAGAGGCCAGGGCACACCTGATCTCAAATCTGCCTCCAGGAAGGCCCAGCTGACAAACTCGGTGACCCCAATAGTCACTGGGGCACCCACTTCCTATGCACCTCCCAAATCGGAACTAGCCGTGGGTCACTCCCCAGCCTCTGAGGCTCTCCTGTGTCCATGATCCCCAAGGAGACAGTCCCCCAGGTACGCAGCGTGAGGGTTCAGGGCCTCTGAGGGGAAGGCCAAATCTTTCAGAGGGGCTCCAGGGGCAGATATTGATTTGCTTCAGCTGCTGCTACTGCTGCTGCGAAATCCATGACAAACTGGTTCACTGAACGCTAGAAAATCACTCGTAGGTTCTGGAACTCAGGTGATGAAATGGGCCTCGCTGAGCTACAGCCAAGGTACTGACCAGGCCGAGTCCCCTGGGTCCTGGTTCTCCCCACCCTCCCTGTCTTGCTTCTGAGGATGCCTGTGATTGTACTGAGCCCACTGGACAGTCCAGGATAACCTCCTCGTTCTGAGGCCAATGACTTCGGCCTCAATTACACCTGCAACCTGATGGCCCCTTGCCACATAACGTAACGTGCGCACAGTGCCCAGGGACTGGGACGTGGGCATCTTCAGGGTGGCTGCCATCTTGCCCATCCCAACCCAGCACAAGTCCCAAGTGGGCAGGACCCTGGCTTGGGAGGTGGAAAGAGTCAGTGAGCAGGGTGGCAGGAGTCACGGGCGGTACTCTGCACCCAGCCCGGGTCTGCCCACTCTGGGCTCGGAGGGAATGTGCCTCTGCTCAGTAAGAATTCACCCAGTGAGCTCCGGACCTTCCGTCTCTTGATCAACTTCAGACACTCTACCATCTGACTGCGAGCACAACATGACAAATCCCTCCCAGGTGACAGCCAGTGGCTACGACAGTTAAACCTAAGGCCTTTCATTTAAGATCCCCTGAACGTCTGAGTCCAGTGGAATTCAGAGGGGCAATGTGTGGTACACCCTGGCCCAACTCTCCCGTAAAAGGAGACTACACGTAAGAGAGGATCCTGTGTGGGGCGGAGAAATCTCCATGGGGAACTGTCCATCAAAATCCTGGCCCCGGTGAGCCACCTTCTAAACCAGACCACACAGATGACATCCAAGAACGCAGGGAGACACTGGACCAACCCCATAAAGAAAGAACTCATTCAGCCTCACTAGTGATCACGGTAAAGCAAAAACCCAGCGCTTTTTCCAACTAGCAGTTGGCCACCATTCCTGACACTGTCCACCAGCACTGGTGAGAGAGCGTGAAACGGGGATTTTCACACGCGTTTCATTCCGTGGGTTGGTGGAGGGGAAATGGAGATGACCCCTCAGGGATGCGGGCTGGCAATCTGTGATGAGAGCCCTAAAAGATGCTTTCACTTGTACAAGTTCTAGGTTTTAAAAAATAACCACAGACACAGGCAGAATGTCCTCCTTGGGCAGCTCACCGCAGCATTGCTTACAATCAGGGACACTGAGAAGGAAATGGGACAGCCGGGACATAAATGAAACCCGACGGACGGCGGGTGCTTTCTGCTGAGCTCTGATCCCTCAGACCCCCCATTAACCTGTGGGTGCAGAATGGGACCCGAATCAGCTCCCTGCCCCCCGCTCAGCACTGAAGTGAGTCCAACCAAGACAAGGAGTTCATTTTCTGAATGTAAAATGAATTCTGTAACCTGGAGCAGGACATCCAAGGGGAAGTGAGTGCAGGAAGGAGCAGGAGCATGTCGGAGGCGGAATGGACCAGAAAATTTCATAAGGCTTCTACCCTCCGGCTCCTCCCAAAGGCTTCAAAGACTTGCCTCCCCTTCAAACTAAACCCACCCAAAGGAGAATAATTAGAAATGAGAGGGGAGCAAGGGAACAGGGGGCCGAAAAGCAGCTGCTGCCAGACTCCGGGAAGTGGTTTAATTGTGACAACTGGAACTGGATTTCACACTGGGACTCCTGACAGCTCTGGCAGGACGGGGACACTCGGGCAGCTGAGTTCTTACCATCTGCCTCACAGTGAAAAGCAGCCGCAGTTCCACTGAAGAGACCAACTTCCACTAGGTATGGGAAGAGGATGGGGATTTCATGCTTCCTTGGTTGTGGGTATTTTTTGGTGCGTGTGTGTGTGCACGCCTGCTGGGAAGGAACCCAGGCTCTCACGGAGTGGCGAGTTCTCCAGCCCCAATCCATCTTTTTCTCTCCTATTGGTCTTCCTCCTACTCACAGATGCTCCTAAGGTGAAATTCCCTAGGGCATGTTAGTTTGTGCCCAGCGTGAATTCTGCCACTTCCACCCTGTGCTTCCTCCCTCCTCCTGTCCCTCCCCCCAGCCTCCTTCACCCACCCCACTGACCTCCCTCTGTCCTGTGAGACCTGACCCCACCCCTTCTCCTCTCCCTGCTCTGGCTTCCAGCTGTGAGGGGAAACCTTTGGCCTTGACCTTCTAGGACTGGTCATCTCCCTTAGCACGACGTCCCTGGTTCCATCCATTCACCAGCATATGCCACGGCCTCATTCCTCTTCACGGCTGAGCAGAAGGCCCGTGCGTATGCACCAGGTTTTCCTGATCCATTTGTCTGTCCCCAGGACACACGGGCGAATGGGGATGTCGCTCAGTGGATGAGCACTCGCCTAGCACACAAGAGGCCTTGGGTTCCAGCCCCAGGACCACAAAACAATAAAAAATTTTAAAAAAGAAAGACCCAGTCCTTTGTATTTTTTATCCTGAGACAAGGTCTCACTAAGTGGCTGCAAGTCTCACTAAGTTCCCAGACTGGCTTCGAGCTTGCGATCCCCTGCCTCAGCCTCCCCAGCAGCTGGGATTGCAGCTGTGGCCACGGCTGGCACCCAGCTCACTCAGGGCTCGTGAGTGAGCCTGAGCAGGGCGATGGGCCACGCTGCCCGCTGCCCCCGTGGACGTGGGGATTCACGCCTTCCCAGTCTTCCCATCCTTCCCTGGACAGCAGGTCCTCAGAGGCAGCGGCTGAGGGCTCACTTCCCATTCCTGTGCCTTCTCTTTCGTACCCTCACCCCTTCCTGCAGCAGAGTTGAGGGGAGCCGGGCACACGGTGGACACCCCATCAGAGCTGGTTCCAGGGGGACTCTACTTCCCACCAGATGCCAGCAGAAAAATCAAGACCACGGCTCCCAACACACAGGAATGCCTCCTCCCTGCAAGTCAGGGGCACACGGACTGGAAAGCCCAGCTGGTGGCACATCCGTGCCGGCCCTGACAAAGGAAGCCCCAGCTAGGGCCACCCCTCCACTCTCCCCCAGTGTCCCACCCACCCCGCCCTGCCACAGAACAAAGCACTAGCACTGTGGCCACCGAATGCTAAGCATGTCTTTCTGACGACTCTGCCAATGGCAAGATGCACCCACCAGGCTGCAGTTCACCCGGGCGGCAGGTCGGCCAAGGGGGGGGGGGGCATCACACCCACTGCTAGGTCAGGCTCCATTGAGCCCTCTGAACAGGAAAGCCCAGCACGCAGCCAGCCCAGGAAGGAGATGCCCCCGTGGGTCTGGGTGCCCTTCCCCGAACAGCCTCTGCTCCCCCATGTGGAGGCCCAGTCTGGAGGAGCCAGTGCTGACCTCCCACGCTCCCTCGGGACCTGGCTTGGCATGGCCACTCGCAGGCCGCAAGGCCGGGAAGCACAGGGGGGAACCCGGGAGGCTCCGCTGGGGTGAGCCCCAGCTCCCAGCAGAGAGTCAGCAGTGGACATGGGCAGGGAGGACGGGGACAGCAAGGCACAAGGAGATGGGTGGCTTTCCAGGAAGGAGGAACCAGGCACATGGTGGACACCATGTGGTGGGCTGCGGTCAGGCTGAGGGGAGGGAGAAGGCCACCCCAGGCAGCAGAGCTGAGCTGGATCAGAAACTGGCAGAGATGTGCACGCTGACCCCAGACGAGAGCCTGGGGGACGGCCTTGCGCGTCCCCAGAGGAGGCAAAAAGAGAAAGGGACCTCAGCTGTGTCCAGAACCAGGGGCCCAGCCAGAGGAGCAGAGCTGCTGGCTCTGAGTGGTCCCGAGGGACAGTTCTCTGATGGACATGACTGCGTGCAAGGAACCAGCTGGCTCTGCCCACAGCCGCTGCTCGTGCTTAGGGTGGACCCAGAGAGCAGGAGGAGGACCTGGTTCTGCTGCTCAACGACAGGAGGACATCCCCAGCCTCATCTGAACTCGGCCTCTCCCAGGCCCCACATGGTGCCTCATGGGAAGGGAATAAAGTTGTGACCAGAAGCAGCCGTTCACTCTGATGAGCCTGTCCTACCAGGGGACGCCTCTGTCACTTGGCCCTGGGCTCTTAGCTGAGCCAGCAGGACACACCCGAGGTCCAGGGGATGTCCAGTGGGCCCATGTCCACCCACCTGCTGCCTGGGCTGTTCCTCCAACTGACATGACCCTCAAGTGGCACTTACTAGGCCCTGGGATGGGGGGAAAGGGCACCCCAAAAAGGGCCACTTCCAAAGAAGCCCGTGGACCATGATCCCTCTGCAAAAGTAGCAGCCAGTTGGTGAAACAGGCCACTTTCCATTTTCTGTGCCAAAGACAAGCGGCTGGACAAGAAGATCACTCAGAGCTCCGTCTGGACCTCACCCGGCGTGCGTTCTATTTTAGAGCGAGGCCCTCGGGGCTGCCCTGGTGGTTTGCAGATCTACTCTGAAAGGGCGTAGAATGTCACCCACCCTGGTGCTCCCCACTTCCACGCGTCCTTTGAAGAAAACCAAGCTCAGCTGCTGTCCTCGGCAAGCACCCACGGCGTCACGGGCACACTTGACATTGTGGCCAGGGCTGTGCGGGAAGAGCGAGCCGCGGGGACCGTCCACGCAGCCGAGAGTCTTCGCAGAGCCACAGTGTCCTCTCTGCAAAAAGAGGGCACCGCCGGCCTCCACACGGACACAGAGCCCTGGGGCAGCCCCTAACACAGGCCGGGGCCCCTCCTCTTCCCTCCTCTGGCCTCAGTGTCCTCCCCTCTGAAGTGCAGAAGGGGGCAGGAGGGAGATAGCCACATGAGGTGGCCCTGCTCAGTAGTCACCTCGCAGCGTAGGTCACCTCAACAGCCAAGTGCTTTCCAGGCTTGCGTGGCCGGGACAGAGGTCACAACGTCACCCACGTTTTCCTACCACGTAGAGAAAAGGAAGAGGTCAACGTTCTGCACCACTAGGAAGACGTGTCAGTGGGTTTTCTGTCACTGTGACAAATGCTTGAGAAAGTCATCTGTGAGGAGGAGGCCTCGCTGTGGTCACAGCTTCAGAGGCCCATGATCAGCTGGCCCAAAGTGAGCAGAGCTTCCTGGTAGAAGGGTGTGGAGGAGGACACTGTTGACCTCATGGCAGCCAGGAAGCAGAGGAGGTGGAGGGGACAAGACTGAGTCCCCAGGGCCACACGCCCAAGGACCCACTCTCTTTAACTAGGCCCCACGTGCCAGCGACCACCACTCCCACTAGTCCTTGCAGCTGCAAACCCATCATGGATTGATCCACTGAGGGGGTCAAGGCCTCATGTGCCCCTCACCTCCCCAAAGCCCCTCCTCTGGGCACTGCTGCCCTGGAGCCTGACCCTCAGACCAGGAGCCTTTGGAAGGTTCTAGATCAAAACCGTAAGAACAGTGGCAGCATGACCACTCCCTTTGGCCAGGCCCCTGGCTTTTCCCAGGTGCCATGTCGATGGTTTTGCTCAGCCTGGCAAATGCTCTGTGCAGGGCCCGGGTCCTCTCCTGAGTGACTTCACCCTCACAGTCCCTGCTGTCATTTCCACTACGGTCCTCCCAGGACCAGTTTCAGCTCACATAAGCTGGAACAGTTCCAAACAGGTTCTGGAACACTGGACAGAGCCCACAGCCAGCGTCCTCAATGCTGTGTTGTAGCCCCTCCCATGGGAAGGTCCAGCACTGTGGTGACTGGTGCAGGGTGGTCCTGCCAACGAGCTGACCAGGATCTCTGGGTCTGTTTTCTGCATCTAATTAGACTGGCCAAAGAGGCAAAGTGGGGCTCCCAGGGGCCAGAAGACCTCCTGAGTCTTTCCTTCCCTGACATTCCTGCCCTCCTCTAATGGACATTAGTCACCACCCGGAGCTTCGCACATTGTATCATGGTTTCTTTAAGGGCCTGTTTCCCACTGGGCTGGAATTCCTTCTAGGGACCTTTTTGGGGTCACAGATAACTTCTAAAACTGAACTGTGGTGATGAGCACGCAACTCAACACTTTCAAAAAACTCCCTGAGCTGGGCCCTCGACAGGTGGACTTCATGGCGTACACATTATGCCTCAATAAAACTACTTCTTAAAAACTCGAGTCTCCATGAACTCGTGGCCTTAGGGAGCACCTCCCAGAACCCGCTTCCTCATCTGTGACCTGGGACTGTGATAACTGATGCCAACCGCATGAGTGTACCGAGGTCACGCGCGGCGGCCAGCAGTCCCTCATGAACGCTGGCTGCCACTCCCACTGCCCGATGTTGTTATTTGTCCAGTACAAAAGATATTATTGAGAGAAAGGGAAAAGGACCCTGGGGAGGCTGCGTGCTGTGTCCACAGAAACAGCTCCTCCAGGGTGTCTGTGTCCTGTCCCCAGACCTCAAATATGTCACCTCATGTGACCAAGGAACTCTGCAGAGGCTCTCACAGGTGACAATGCTCTGCCTGCATTATCCAGGCGACCAGTGCAATCCCCCGGGCTCTTAGAAGATGGAAGAGGAAGAGGCGGGTCAGAGGGTAAGTTGGAGGTGCCCGAGCTGGAGGAAGGGGGCAGCCCCTGCAGGAGGTGAGGGACAGGTCCCCCCAGCACCTGCCCCTGCAGGAGGCGGCGCCCGCCCATCTGGATTCACCCAGGCAGACCCTCCTCCCGCCGTACCTCAGAACGTGGGCACTGCGCCTGCACCGTCTGTGTCCACTCAGTGTGCAGCGTCTGGCCCAGACAGCAACAGGGGACCAACACGGTGCCACACTGTGGGTGGCCTGGACAGGGGACCAACACTGTGGGCAGCCTGGACAGGGGACCAACACAGTGCCATTCTATGGGTGGCCTGGATAGGGGATCAACATGGTGACACGCTATGGGTGGCCTGGTTAGGGGACCGACACTGTGGGTGGCCTGGAGAGGAGACCAACACTGTGGGAAGCCTGGAGAGGGGACCAATGGGGTGCCATGCTGTGGGCAGCCTGGAGAGGGGACCTACACAGTGCCACGCTGTGGGTGGCCTGGATTGTGGGCTGAAGAGGTTAAGGGGAAGAGGGACAAACCAGAGTGACACTTGTGTAAACCCACGTTTTCACACCTGTGAGATGCGCTGGGGAGGCAGGAGGGAGGAGGCGGGACAATAGCGGATTGGTGAGGGCCAGGCGGTGAAGGGTGTGAAAGGGGACATCTGTGAGGGACCCTGAGAAGACACCACATGGGGGCTTGGTGACCAGCTGCATGGCAGGTTCAGGAAGAACAGTCAAGGGGGACACAGAGGCCACCTTGGGTTACAGGGAGATCACTGATGGGGTTAGGAGATGCTGGCCACTGCAGGAGAGCAGGTGCCCAGAAGCAGCAGGAACACCGAGGCTCAAGCGAAGGGCTTGGTTTTGGTATGGGGGGGTGCAGCCATCACTGGCTACACCCCAGCCCTTTTTTATGTTGAGACAGGGTCTCACAAGTTGCTGAGGCTGGCCTCCAGCTAGAGATCCTCCTGCCCCAGCCTCCCGAGTGGCTAGGATCACAGGCATGAACATCCAACCCAGCCACTAGCAAGGGGTTCCAACTTGGGGCCAAAATCTTAGGATTGAGGTCAGAGCTAAGACACCATTCGGGTACACCAGGAATGCACAGTCAATGCCACAGGTGATGGAGGTCTGGAAAGTGCTAGCACATGGAGAAAAGCAGAGAGGACAGAACTTGAGCAGCAAACTCAGGGGTCAGAAGAGGGGAGGAAACAACCCTGGACGGAGCAAGGACCAGAGAAGGGAGCTCCGAGGAGACCCGTGACCCCGAGGGCTGGTTCAACACTGTGTGGCAGCAACGAGGGACGGAGCAGAGGGAGATGCGGACGGATTCTCAGAAGCACCAAGTGGGGAAGGGCCCTCGGGGGAGCGCCAGACAGCGGGGTGGGGAGACACCTCGTGAGTCAGGAGACCCCGGGCACCATCCCAGGCATGAGGGGATCCCGTGACAGCACAGGGGACAGGGAGAGGAATGGACCTCTGGGGCTGGCTGGGGCACAGAGGGAAGGTTCTGGTGGGGTGGGGGTGGGGACCTGTTCCCAGGGGAAGAGGCCCTCCCTGTCTTGACACCGAAGTGAAGAGCAGGAGTGTGACAATGACAGGGACCAGAGAGGTTCACGGGGAAGCTGGGATCAGGGACCTCACCTTGGCCAGCCTCCATCCTTAATGGAGGGGAGGTCACTTAATGACAGAAACGCAGCCGAGCCAGGGTCTTGGTGCTGCCTGTCCTGTGAGCTTCCTCATCGCTGTGACCCAAACACCCAAGAAGGACGTGGGGAAGGGAAAGTGTAGATGGTGCCCACGGCCTCAGAGGTCTCCTGCACAGACGGCCAGCTCCATGCTCAGCCCAGGGTGAGGCTGCTGGTCCTGGGGGACGGTGTGGAGGAGGAAAGCAGCTCAGGACAAGGCCACCGGGGAGCGGGTGGGGCGGGAGGGGCAACAGGGGCGATGTCCCCCTCCAAGAAGCCCTCGGGACCATCCCTCCAGCCAGTCCCCTCCTGCCCGCAGTGACCACCAGTGTGTTCACACCAAGATGGATGACAGGTCATGGCTGCCACATCCCTTCTTTCACCTCTGAGTACTGCTGCACTGACAAGCTTGGGGACACCTCACATCCACACTGTAACAGACGCCAACAGAAGCAGACAGCAAACTTCCCTGAAAACCCTACTGAGATCAGCTCAGCCCGGAGGCCTCCAGCAGCCACGGAGCTGCCTCCTGTGGCCAGCACCCAGGAAGCCAGGGGTCGGGTGGCTGTGACACCAGAGTGTGGCTCCTTTGTTGTAAAAAGTCCACTCGTCTTGTCTGCCCACTTCTTGAGGACAGAGACCAGCCCTGACTTCATGTTCACGTACCCCAAGTCCTGGACCTCACAGCTGCCCAGCGAGTGCCCCAGGGAGGAGAAGTGACAGCCCCGGCTGCTACGGCTCATTCCCGATACCAGGAAAGGCCAGCTCCACGGAGCACTGTGGATAAGAGCTTAAAAGACAGGAAAAGCCATGTGTGCCCACACCCTGCAGAATTTCTTTAAATACCCAGCTCTCCAAGTGCATTTTTAAAAGAATCTGCAATAAAGAAATGGCTCCGCGGCGCTGATTCAGCACCAGCACCAACGGGCTGTGGAGGGAACTCTTCAGGTGCCGCAGGACAAGCCCCACATGTGCCGTGAACTGGGAAGGACTACAGAGGCTCTCATCCACATGGACCTATACAGAGGCCCTCATCCACATGGACCTACAGAGGCTCTCATCCACATGGACCTACAGAGGCCCACACACCCTCACTTGCCCCACCTGGAAGGTGGATGACAAGCCTACTGGTGTCCTCATGAAGGCCAAGCCCCAGACCCACAGGACCTACCTTCGCCTGTGGTCACCCCCACACTTCCACAGCATCAGAAAAACCAGCTGATGTTCACAAGGGGAAAGGGTCATCCCAACCCGAACGGTGGCCAGGCCCATAGCTTCTGCCACGTACGTAAGGCCTCAGTGCTCTCCGCATGTTCTCATCACTAACGTGACCACGTGCGTGTAATTAACACAGCCACATATTTCTGTTAGCAAGGGCGTGGCCCCATCCCTTGGACAAAGGCCATGAGCACTGCTTACAAAGACCATGAGGCGGATAACGTCTAATGGCCTTTCCCAGAGTAGCAGTCACAGTAGCCACCTGTGTAACACTCGAGGTGACAACCAGCGGCACCCCCACTCCCTCCTCCCCACAGCGGGTGTGTGTTTTCTCCAAACTGCAGAGGCTATGACCCAGCCAGGCTGGTGGAAAAGAGGAAGCACATGGCCCTGAACGTCCAGGCCACGGTGATCAGGTCCGCACGGTCGGGGCGTACGCCATCCTGACCAGACTTAAGCGTGCAGCTCCAGGCATCACTCTGGGCCACAAGGCCTCTCCGCTATCTCAAACTGACGTCCAACCCATCACAGTGGCCAGGTCTCTTTCCCTTACAACCCCATTCCCACTCCCTGCACCTCCCGTGGCTGTGTTGAGTGACCCTCTGAGCCTATAGCCCTCGGGATCCCGAGTTTGGGCGGCACACTGGACCATGGGAAAGACCTCATCCTGTCTGCGTCGGTCAGTGTTTCACTTCTGTGACAAGAACAACCTAGAAAAGGACAGGTTTACTGGACTCTCCATTTGAGTCCACGACCAGCCAATGGCCTTGTGCAGACCATGGTGGAAGGGTGTGGCGGGGAAAGATGCCCAGCTGGGAAGCAGAGGAGAGAGGAAAGGGGCCAGGGATGGCCACATCCCTAGGGACTGACTTCCTCCAGCCACACCCACAGCTCCCTGCAGCTGCCGGCAGTGACCCATCATCAATCCATCATGTGGATTAATCCACTGACAAGGTCACCCCTGGGGACTCCATTGACTCACCTCTGGACACTCCCAAAGTGACTAACAGGAGCTTTGGGGCAGACACGCCAGAGAGAGCCAGGACACCAGCTAAGTGGGTCTTCACCTACCTAAGGACCAGACGCCATTGCTGTCCAGTATGTTTGAATGGAAATATTTCCAGATGTGTTACACACCTCCCTTCCTCCTCTTCAACCTTCATTTGCTGGCCCAAGGTCACCGTGAGTGTCTGCTGCTGTCCGGGTACCACGTTCTTGTCCGGAGCCACTCAAGAGCATATCCTGAACCCCTACCTAGGTGGATTAAGAAGGCCATTCTGAGGGTTAAACCTCCTCGCTGAAGACCACAGACAGAGAGGGCGGGAGAGACAGGCCACCCTGTACGCCAGCTCAGAAAGGAAGCCGCTACCATGACGAAACCTCTGATTCTAGTGACAGGGACCTTAACGTTTCATGGTTGCCTTCTCAGGTCCCAACACAGAGCAGGACTTCATAAATCTTTGCTGGGTTCTAACCAGTGATAGAGTCAGGAGCTTCCAAATTCTAAGTATCGCAGAATTCTAAGAATTTAGTCTCAATTCTTTCAAATCAAAGCTCGTCAACTCCACGAATATTCACTCAGCCCCTACAGTGAAGGTTCTGTTGCAAACACTACAAAGGATTCAGAAGGAAGTGGGTTTTGCCCTCCAGGACGGGACCATGTGGGAGAATCAAGATACGCAGGAGGGAGAATGACCCAACACACGAGAAATGTGACCGAGTCAGAGGACACAGTGAGGCTTCCCTACCTGGGGGGTTGCAGAAGCTTCCACAGAAGTAAAAGAGGCAGCACAGGATCTCAACAGATGGACACTGGGCGGAAAGGGCTGAGAGATAAAACATGGGGTTTCACCCTGTTATCAGTTAGTAAAGTGACCGTCCCTTCTCACCTCCAGATCTCACTACGACATATGACCCAGCACTCGGCTTTGCAGAAAGGAACTCAAACCCCAGCCCACTGAAGCCATCTGAAGTGCAGGGGGCACAGACTCTCTCCCATTCTGTAGGCTCTTTCGCGGTCTGGATCGCTTCCTGTGCTGTGAAGAAGCTTGTTAGTTTGATCCCATCCACTACTGATTCTTGATTTTACTTCATGTGCTTTAGGCATCTTGTTGAGGAAGTTGGTTCCTTAGCCAACAGGGTGGACAACTGGGCCTACTTTTTCTTCTAGCAGGTGCAGCATCTCTGGTCTAAGGTGTGGGTCCTTGATCCACCTTGAGTGGACTTTTGTGCAGGGTGAGAGACTTGGGTCTAATTCATGGGTTTCCAGTTTTCCAGCAGCGTTTGTTGAAGAGGCCACCTTTTCTCCACTGTACCTTGATGGCACCTGTGTCTGGTATGAGATGACTGAATTCATGTGGGTCTGTCTCCGGCTTTTGTTCTGTTCCGATGGGCTCGGGTCTCTCTGGTGCCAACGCCATGCTGTTTGTCACTACAGCTCTATGGTGTGGTTCAGGGCCTGGTGCTTCGAGGCCTCCTGCTTCACTCTTCTGGCTAAGGGTCACTCTGGCTATTCTTGGCCTCTTGTTTTTTCACCCCCAAAGGCATTGCTAAGAGATCACACGCGCCCATCTAAGGGGTACCATAGAAGTGAGGCATTACGGAATTCCCAGGCTGGGTTCCAGGATCCCTCCCCTGCCTCCCTGACCCGAGCACCAGAGGGCAGAGAGGCTGAGCTCTTATGGTCTACAAAAGGCACAGAGCACAGAGCCATCAGACCAAGAATCCTACCCTGGACCCTCCCTGTGGTGCTCCTAAGTTCAGAAAAGTTGAACTGTCATCGCATGGTTGAGCAGAGTGACAGCAGCAAGCGCACAGCCTGGTGCCCACCCAAGAGCCTCCTTCAAACCTGAGCAGGCAAATGGCAGCACTGCCCAGGAGAGTGCTGCCCTGGGTCCTGGGCAGTTCATGGTCACTCTTCTGTCACCACAAAGCTTAGCAGTGATGAACAAGCCTTCGATCTGGCCGCTGACGTGCAGAGTTTGGGGGAACCGCTAAGAGAACGTGGTCTGGGTTCTACCCAGGAGAGGGAAGGGGAAGCGCGAGGGGAGGAGCAGGAGCTGGGAGGAGCACCACGGAGCAGGGAGCAGCGTGCTCCGCATGGGACAGGGCTTCTCCGTCACCGGACACCTGCCCTGAGCGGGGATGGAAGTGCCCGTCCTGGTGTTGAATCTGGACACCGTCCCTCACAAGGGAGGCCAGCTCTGCTCAGCTCGATGGCCTCAGCCGTCCCATCCACCTGCCCTCCACCTCGGGGAGCCAGGATAGGAGGAGGTTTGAGGACACATTGGTGGCACCTGTTCCCTGGCGAGGGCTGGGAAGACCCCATGTCCAGGCATCCAGAGAAGCTTCCACACGGGGGCAGGTCCCGGGATCCTGGCTGTCACTCTCAGGACACCCAGGTTGGGGGCCAGAGGCACTGGTCTCTTTCCCTCTGCTTTCCTTGGCGATTTAACACTCTTACCTCCCAAGCCATGCAGGAGAGGGGCAGGGAGATGATCGAGCAGGGCCAGGCTGGAGGTGTCCGCGCAGGGGCGGGGCCAGGAGATGTCCGCGCAGGGGCGGGGCCGGGAGATGTCCGCGCAGGGGCGGGGCAGAGGTGAGGAAGCCAACACTCCGGAGCCCTGAAGGAGGTCTCCTGGCGCTGGGTGCCACGCACGTCATCGGCTCTGCTGCCCACGCCCTTCCCAGCCGCATCGTTAGGGGTGACTCACCAGGAGCAGACAGCCTCACATCAGAGGGCCTGGTATTCACCTCTCAACTGCCCTGAGCCTGGGGACAAGAAGGACCATGCCCCGAGCCATGTCCTCTGGACTCCTCTGGGGACCACGCTGCCTGGCCTTCCCTGCCGCTCTGCTCCTCGGCCGTGCCAGGCTGTTTCCTCTCATAGTCAGTGGTCGAGTTCAAAACTGTGCATGCACGTGTGTGCATGTGCATGTGTATGCGTGTGTGCGTGTGTGTACATGTGTGTGTGCGTGTATGTGAGTGTGTGTAAAGGCAATTGGTGAAGCTTCAAAATCCTAGACCCTAAGCTCCCTCCTAGACCCTAAGCCACACTCCCTCCCCTCCAGTGCACACGCAGGATGTCCCTGAAGGAAGCGTGACCTGTGAGCCACTGGAAACCAGGCTCAGAGGTGGGGAGTCACAGCTGCTGTGCCGTGGCCTCTGGTCAGCTCGAGTGACAGGGAGGCAAGCAGAGGGTGTAGGGGTTCTGTGGTTGGGACTGGGGTCTCTGATAAACTTCGTAACTGTGGCATGCGTGGTGTGGGATGTTTCTGTGCAGACACAGGACGCCTGGCCACTGTGCAGTGGTCCTCTCGAGGCAGCTCTGTGTTCGCATCATGTCAGCTTCGACTTTGACCTGAGGCACATCACTCCTGGGAACAGAGGGACTTGCTTACTAGATGACTACAGCGTCTCACCAGCCCCTGGGGCTGCCCACCTGACAGTGACTTCGGACAGTGGGCCCTCTTGCGAGCTGCACCAAGCTCCTGACGTTGCACACTGTGACGGTGGAATGTGACTGCAGAACAAGCCACTGACTGACACTCCGAGCGATAATGTGATTATGGTACTAACGCTGGGATGGGACCTGCTGGTATAAATAAAGGTGGCCGCTGGGACAAGGAGCCACTTTCCCGCCTCTGCACCTCCTCTCTGTGTCTCCTTTATGATTTCCTTACAGAGGGAATCTGGCTTCTCTCTGTTCCAAGCTCCACGGGTCCCCGCCATCGCCTGAGCATGGCCGTCTTCCCCAAGCTCAGGGGAGGACGGGGAGGAAGCGGTGATCAAGCGGTGATCAGCAGGGTTGTCCTCGGCCCCGACTGACAGGAGCACCATGCTCTCCAGGAAACCGGAAGCAGCCACCACGCTAGACACCAATTTGCCAAGGAGGAGAGGTTACCGGAGGAAGCGCCAGCCACCTGCAGCTGCCAAGAACCCAGGTGAGGGATCCAGGGTCCCTCAGTCCTTGAGATCACACAGGCTTTGACTTCAGGCTTGGCAACTGGTCTTCACTGAATAAAGGAAGGCCACGTACAATTTTAGGGTTTTCTATGCCATCAGCCTTAACTCGAGGGCTTGAAGGTATCTCAAAGCTGGTTTGCACAGTCTCTGGTGGCTTTAACACAGGCCCACTGATTCTTTGACGCTTCTGTCTTTCAAAGACACTCATTCCAAGTGTGGGCTGTGCTCAGTGACTCACTTCTAATGAAGAGACATGCAGAGGTGACAATGCGTGACATCTGAGACATGGTACTCAAGCACCATCTTTCCTAAGGGTAAGTCAAGTCCCACGCCAGGAAGCCACCCAAGCAGCCTGTGGAGAGGCCCTGGTGAGAGGACTGAGGGCTCAGGCCTACAGCACGGCCTGGCGGAGACCTCTGAGCGCCTGCTCCACAGAACCTTCCGGGAGGGGGGGGGGGGATGTCAGCTGCTGCCAATCAGCAAGCTTTAGAGTGATTGCTTCAGCAGCCACAGCGTCCGGCAGGTCCCGGTGCAAACCCGGGACTCTTCCTGCTTGGGAAGGACAGAAGCAGACGTGGTATCCTGACAGAGAAGGGCTGTCCTCTAGTAGTGTCCTTTAGGGTCCTAATCTCTGCCTTGCTTTCAAATGAGCTGCAGCAGCAGTGTCCAGGGGCCCTGGACAGCAGCGTGACAGGGCAGGGCCAGTGGCCAGACTGCAAGAACACTTTGCTGATATTGCACCCTTGAGTCATCCCAGGAACTCGCTGGGCCAGCTGCTGCCCATCACCTGCAGGAGCATCAGCTCGGTACCAGCAGAGCCAACACTGCGATGATGGGTTCTGGCAAAGCCTCCACAGCATCCAGATGGCTAATGCCCACTGGCCACTCCAGGTGGACCCGTTCAGTCCACTGGAGAGGCACCAGGGCCTCATCACCTGCAGCCCGGGCAGGAAGCACTTTGTTCCCCAGGAACAATGTCAAGGACATTCTGTGACAACAGCGGGTAATCTCCTGCTCTCTGATGCCTCATGTCCAGGCCAAGCCTCATCGCAGGTGCCTGAGTGCTCGTACCAAATGCTGCCGTTGGACCTGGGGTGCTCATACCAAGTGCTGCAGTTGGACCTAAATGCTCATACCAAGTGCTTCGATTGGACTTGGGATGCTCGTACCAAGTGCTGCAGTTGGAGTGCTCGCACAGTCCAGGTGGAGAAGCCTGGGTTCTCAGCTTGGTGCTATGGGAAGGCAGCCAAGAGAGGAAAGAGGTGGGCCAGCAGAAGGCTGCAGGTCCTGCGGACAGCACTCAGAGGGGCTTGTGGGATGTCAGCCTCTTCCCCTCTCCCTGGAGCTTCTCAGGCACCAGGAGGTGAGCTGCTCACTGCACTACACAGTCCCGCCATGATGTGCTGTCTCACTGCAAGCCCAAAGCCAGAGGTAGACCTCTGCAACCATGAGCCAAAACAGACCTTTTTACTTTTAAAGTTGATTATCTCGGCTATTTCATTGCAGTAACAGAAAACTGACTAACACACCAAGATATCATCTCTGCCTGCTATCTGATGCAGGTTCTTGGAAATAAGAACCAAAAAAAAAAAAAAAAAAACAGAAGATACTTAGAATCATGTGACAACAAGGATCTCTACAAACTACTCTCATCTGTCTGCATCCAGATGTTCTGATATGAACATTTTTTCTCTCATTGAGATTCACCTCTATCAAGCCACTTTTAGGAAGAAATATCTTTTTTAAAAGTCCTCAGAAATTTGAGAGTAAGATAGGGTGAATGCTAATGGTATATTTCAAGTAACAATATAAAATACTTACATAGGTGGTATTTTGATTATGGGTCAAAGGGTAAACACCTCTGAGAAAATCATTCTTCCTAGGACCCTTTAAGGCTATCTTTAGAATCAGGTAATCCCTATTTACCTTTTCGCCTCAACCAAGGGGAAGCTCAGAGCTCAATTCACTGCTCATTCAGTGGCCGTATCAGTGTAGGAGAGTCACCCCCGTCTTCCTGGTGAGAGGATTTCTGTTTCCACCCTGACAGCTCTGTTCTTTTCCTTGATCACAGGTGTCTCCGCCACTTTGGATGCAGGCAGAATATCAATCACAAAAGAACAAAGTGGGCTGGGAGGGACGACACGCAGGTTCCCTTCCTGGACACAGCTCCCAAAACACGTGCTCAGAACCGGACGTAGGGAAGCCCCAGAGTCTCGGCAGTGGCCCTGGGAGCAGCGGCCCTGGGAGGCAGACACCACAGGGAGATCCCTCCCATGCCTCTCCAAGGCCGGAGGGCAGGCCACGGCAGGAGGACTCCCAGACAGAGAGGCCGATGCCCAGCTTGGGGCTCTGTGGCAATGCAGAGGCTCCCGGGGGAGGTCACTGCCTCCTCTGAAAGCGAGAACTGGAGCATCGCCCTCCTCCAGAGCTGTGAGCTTTTCTCCTAGTGAAAAACGTTCTGCCTCCCTGAAACCCTCTGTTGAGGAACCACCAGAGGATGTGTCCCCAGAGGGGCAAGTGGGCTAGCCTCTGGGGTCCCTCTCCAACCTGCAAAGGTGGAGAGAAACAGAAAACGCTGGAGGCCCAGAGGGACAGGGCAGGTAGGAGGACCCCTGGCACTGGCCAGCAGGAGCAGCCCCTCAGGCTGGCCCCTCAGACTGCCCCTCCAGGTTGGCCCCCCAGGCTGACCCCCAGCTGGCCCCCAGGCTCACCCCCAGGCTGGCCCCCCCAGGATGGCCCCTTAGTCTGGCTCCCAGACTAACCCCCAGCTGGCACCCAGGCTAGCCCCCCAGGCTGGCCCTTCCTCCCCTTCAGGCACCTGGGCTCCAGGAGGAACAGGTCGGGTCAGCGGAGCTTTGAGAATATCTGCCCACCCCTGAGAGCTGGCTCCCTCGGCGGTTCTCATCCATGTGTCACAGTGGCATCATGACAGGGACGGGACAGGAGCAAGGGAGGCACAGAGGCCTGTCCAGCGCAAGGAGGAGCCAGATCACCAGAGCAGAAAGCCCTGGGCTCAGAAACCAGGGCAAATGTCGAGTCCCAGATCCAGAAGCTGCTGGTGACCTTGGCCAAGGTCGCTGGGCCTCTCCAGGTCCCACCTTGGTGGACAAGGGCTAATAACAGTAGTACCTTCGACGGGGCTGCCAGCTCCGGGAGGCACTGTGCAGAGCACCCAGCGCAGAGCCAGTGCTCCAGGGACTTCCGCTGGAATGGTGGCCATGACAGTACTGAGACTCCAAGAGTGAGGACGACCCAGGACACAGATCTCCACAGCAGCACTGGGGACACTTGTGCAAAGAACAAGCCCAAGGTGGCCATGGCCTCCACGTTGGATTAAAATAGACTATAAACTATAAAGAGAGCCAAACAAACATTCTAGAACTGGGAAAATATGCGTATGCGTGTATGTATGTGCGTGCATGTGCACATGCATGTGTGTGCGTGTGTGTGCACATGTGTGTGTGCTTGTGTGTGCGTGTGTGCGCACGCATATGTGTGCATGTTTGTGCACACATGTGTGAACGTGTGTGTGCATATGTGTGTGCATGTGTATGTGTGTGTGCACGTGTGTGCATGTTCTGAGAGAATGGGAGAAGGAGAAGGCAAGGGCTGAAAAATCTAGATGAGGAACAGGTGGTCACAGGTACGAACAAACGCCACACGCTGTCCCACTCTGGCCGGGAGATACGAGAACCAGACCGCTTCAAGGTGATGGACAGTGGATTTGGGCCTGGGAACAGGGGAGAAGGACAGTGGGAGAACACGTATAATGTCCACATAGGATCTGTAACAGACCTTGCAGGCCCACAACTGTGGAGTGAGGGGCGGAGTGAGGGCACTCAGGTACGGATAGAGAGAGGAGGGTCCTAGGCACCAGCCCTCGAGTGACGTGGGCCTCGCTGACCCAGGACCAGCTCCAAGGGACACGCGTCGGAGGAGAGGAGAGGTGGGGTGGGCAGGCACCTTCAAGGTCGCACAGGTGGTCACACGGGAGATGGGGAGAGGAAGGGCCAGTCAGGGAACTTCCCTGAGTGGCTGCAGAGGAGAGGCCACTGCAGACAGCCAGGAAAGCCCGTCCACTGCAGCCCCTGGCTTCCCCGGGCCTGCAGTACAGCACACAGGGATGCACACCAGCCCCGACCCAGGAGGGAGGACGAGAGGCCATCCGCACGTGATGCCCCTGGGGACGACGGCGATAGCAGGCAGGAGCAGGCAGAGGAAGAGGGTCCACAGCAAACATGGACGACAGGGTGGGGCCTGAGGGGCCAGTGGCTGGCACGGACGCCAGGGGGGCTGACGGCGCCAGGGCTCTGGAAGACGGGGGTTGATTCTGAGCAGAGCCCAGGGACAGGCACAGGGAGGACCACGGAGGGACGGGGCCCCAGGCTGGAAAGGCCACTCCCAACTCAAGCTAAAGTTCCCCACCCTGTGGGCAGGAGCCGCTTGGAAAACGCTGGCCTGAGACAGGCACCACGTCGGAGGCGAGGGCGCGTTCTACGGGCCACTCCAGAGAAACCAGAGAAGACACCATGTCCACCCCCCGGGAACCACAGAACCCAGACGGGGGACCATGACTCCGCCACTGTTTGCCCACCAGGAACTGCCAGCCACCTCATCACAGCGACTGTCCCCAGGGCGACCCACTGCCCAACTCAAGCCATCTGAGCAGCACACGGGGAAAAAGGCCGAGGCCAGTGGCACCACAGTGGGCTGTCCCACCCTGGCCGGCCCACCCTGGCTGTCCCGGGAGGAGACGAAGACCAGATTCTGGCCTGGGAACAGGAGAGAAGGGCACTGGGAGAACAAAGGAGCCGAGGATCCCTGGAACAGGAGCCCAGGGCCCTCGAGACCCACCTCTGCCCAGCAGCCAGGCATGAGGTGGACATCTCCAGACGGTGAGATGCCTCTGCACGCCAACCCCCCCCCCCCCGCCCAGGGCCCAAAGGAGAGCTTCTCCCCAGGTCCGGGAGGACGCAAGGGGTAAAGGCCACCCTGTGGGGCCCGCACCTGTGGGGCACCTGAGGAAGGGCACTCAGCTGGCCAACAGCCCAGGGGCCTCTTCTCACGCAGGGTGAAGGTGCCAACCTGGGCGGCTTGAGGGCTGAGCCACTTGTCACGTACAACACATACACTTGTGATCTGTGACGAGGGGAGGTTTTCACAGGCCCAGGTTGTCCTCAGTGTAGCAAAGGGATCAGAGACTGTCACACAGGGCCTTGGCGAAGCAGCAGGAAGGGGCCAAGGGGGCTGCCGGAGACCCACGTCACACTGGGGCCCGCCCAGGTGTCCACCAGAGCAGAGCAGGCACGTGGCACACAAGGGTCACCACCCAAGGGTCACCGCCCCAGAGAGACGGACTCCAGACAGGCGTGTTCACAACGCCAGTCAGTCTTTAAATCACCACAACCCACACATCACACAGAATCCCACACACTGCACTTCCAGATGCACAGAAGCCACTGTGGCCTCACACCATGCAGACTCCCGGGATGGACGGTGGGCCCCCGGGCACAGGCATGAGGAGTCCACCTCCTTGATGTCCCCATAATGACTGAGTGTGATCCACCTTGTGGTTCTCCCAGCCGTCCTGCGAGGGAGGCTGGGGTCCGGCAAGGGACCTGTAGGAGGCAGAGCCTAGTGATTAGGTCACTGAGGCCACCGCCCTTGGAAGGCACGGACGTCCCTCTCCAGGGACCATGGTTAGTCCTTAAAAGCAGACTTACAAAACAGCAGGCACGGTGCCCTTCCCACCTGATCCCATTCTGTCTCATCATGATCTCTCCTCCCACGCTCTGCCTCTGTGACACCACTCTCCATGTGACACCACTCTCCACAAAGGCCTCCCTGGTAATGAACTGTGCCCAGCACTACGTTCTGGGAACCCCCAGGACCAACAGCTAAATAAACCTCTTTTCTTTATAAAGTCCTCAGCTCGAGTATTTCATCATAGTTACAGAAAATGGACTGATAAATAGGAGTGAACGAAGGAATGTCTCCATCCGTCCGTCATTGGGGGGTTTGTTTGGATGGATGATTTCCAACTCTACTCTGACCAGTTTTGCTTAGCTTTGCATGATTCTCCCCTGAGCTTTGTCTAAAGAGAAGAAACAGAAATTGGCAGGAGTGAATTGCAACAAGAGATGGCCTATGTGATGGTGCTGTTTCCACGTCTGTATCTAGGGTCAGCGCTCATCCACGGGACCTCTGTCCCTGCACCCATTCCTGACGAGGAACCAGGTGGGAAGCCGACCCTGGGCCATCTGCAAGCAGGAGGCTGCAGCAGCCGCAGCGTGGGAGGTGGCTGGTGTATGAGCACGGTGTCAATGACATCAGTGCCCGGGGAGCAGGCCAGAAGACCACTGCCAGGTCCATCGGCGTCCAGCTCCTCAGCTCTGAGCCACACCACCTGTCCTCTGAGGATGCATGGGTGGCCGGAATGCAGGAGACCTTGAGGCAGCTGGACTGTAACCTTGGAAACCGGCTTCCCCAGTTCCCATCACAGATGGCCGTCTGACCGCCTGGGCCAGCCGGAGTAGGACCCTGCCTGCTCTGAACTCAGAACAGATCTCACTGTCCCGCCCAGAGCCCAAGACGCTTGTAAAAAAGGCAGGAGGAGCCGTGACTCAGTGTCCACCTTGCAACATGATAAACAGTGAGGGGACAGTCTCCCACAGAAAACAGACGCCCTGCTCCAGGCTTCCAGCTGGGCCGCCCTCCGGAAGGACAAGTACAGCCTCTTCACCGCTGGCCTCAAGCCACAGAGCACAGGCCTCCTTCGATCAGGGACCCCGGCCGAACCTGCAGGGCTGTTAGACCCCCAGACCCCACTGTGCACCTGATGAAAAGGTGCCACCAACTGTCCCTGCCCCGTGGAAAAGGCAAACCTGCATGCTCTGCCCACCCCAGGACCTGGGGGCACTCTGCCGGGAGTCCACATCTGTGGAGAAGGCCAAAGTCCAGCCCCAGTGTGGCCTGTCACCCCAGCAGAGCCTGGCTTTACGCTGAGGAAGTTCTGCTCCGAGAAGTCTGAGAAATCAGCTCTGAGCACTCAGAGCAGAGTTGGGAGGGGGAGGCCACACGTGGACAGATGTGGGCCATCACCAAACGCAATCATCTCGACCTCTTCAAGAGTCACCCAGGGTACAGGTGGCTCTGCCTGGTTCTCACGGCCAGGGCTGCTCAGCAGATCCTGCAGGGAAGGGTCAGATCCTCCTGCTAGCAAGTGACCAGCAGGATCTACTCGAATCAAAACACATAAAAATCCCCCAGAGCCACACGCCCCTGATGTCCATTCTCAGCACTGACTCCCAAGGGTGGGGAGGCCTCTCACCTCCCACCTGCCAACACTGCGAGGGTCTGAGGGTCCACATGGGAACCCCAGTCACTGGTGTGATGACACTAGGGGCTTCCAGAGGTTGATCAGGAAGGTGGAGACCTGAGGGCAGAGTCCCCGTGGCAGAGGGTGGAGCCCCCATAGAGAGGGCGGAGCCTCCGCGGAAGAGGGCGGAGCCCTTACAGACAAGGCCCAAGAGCTCCCTGTCCTTCCACCAATCAGAACACAGTCCCCCTGTGGACCAGGAAGAGCCCTTGTCAGACATCAGATCTCTTGATCTTGGGCGTCCAGCACCCAGAACCGTGGACAATGACTCCTGCTGTTTACAAGCCACCAGCCTCTGGCGTTTTGCCATAACTGCCCAGAGGGAGTCCGATGCCATCCAAGCACCACTCCAGCCGGCTCTGGGGTCACCAGGAGGACCCACTCGGGAGGAGGGCAGGGCCCTGCTCTCTGCTTCTGTCCTGGGTCTGCACATCCTTGGGCCAACCAAGGCCAGGCAGCCCGAGGGCCCCACTCTGCTCTCAGGCCCGCAGCCTCTGTCCAGCCTGTGGGGAGCAGCTGCTGTCCCTAAGGAGCCCAACCCATTGACACCACTCCTGCTTCTGCCATTGTCCCCAACCTCCCCTCAGACCCTGCCCACGAGGCTGCAGCTTCTGCAGATGGCTGCTCACCTGTGTGAACTGAGATGCAAAAGTGCCCACAGCCTGCCCTAGCCAGATCCTCACCTCCTGCCCAGTGCGCAAGCCCGGCTTTGCTGGCCAGAGAAGTCCTCCTGAGAATCTTGCTCACCAGCGTGCCCACACGAGGCACAAGATCTGGACCCTGAGCTTCAAAGCACACCTGCGGCCACCCAGGTCATTCCGACTCTCTGCACGAGCAGCAGGTGAAGCTCGGCCTCCTGGGACAGCGGGAAAAGCACCCAGAGCCAACTGGTTGGCCCCGGCAGATGCTTCTGCCCTGTTCACTAATTCTCTATGTGGGGCTCCTGCCCCTCTTTTTAATTCTGTGTTTTAATGAGGGGGTTGGTTTACCCAGGATGCAATGGGAAGCCGTCCCAGGATGAGCTTGGTGACCATGTCCCCAGGTTTGCCCCCACCCCTAGCCCACTTCCTGGACACAGTTAAGATGACCGCTCTGCAGTCCTGTCCTGGACGGGGCTTCTGGGTGATCCCATCTGACAGAGTCCCAGGAACGGTGACCCCACATCAACAGATGGCCATGGATGGGGCTCAGCCTCCCCTGTGGCTGGAGTCCACAGTGATGATGACCGTGTGAGGTGATTCCGCAGTGATGAAGAAGCAGGCTGGACGGCACCCCTCCCCAGCAGGAGCAGGGAGACCAGAGCCTTCCCCACAGGTGTCCAGGCTCCAACGTTCCCCACACAGGGGTCATTCAGGCAAAAGCTGGCCTGAGCTCCTCCACTGCACCATGGCCGGCCTTGGCCACTATGGCCAGGGCCCAAACAAAGCCCCCCCACCGTGGCCTCCAGGTGGCTGTGGGCCTCTCTGGGCTGCCCAAGCACCCAGCAGGGCTGGCTCTTACCGTCAAGCTCCTCCACAGAGATGTTGGCCAGCTGCTCGCTGTCGCTGCCCGCTGAGAGGGACCGGTTGAGGTAATTGCCCTTGTACAGCAGGCCGGCCGTCACGTGGTGGAACGGCATCTTCTCCCTGCTCACCAGAGACGGGGAGAAGAAAGGCACAGGGTCACTCACTCGGTCCTCCGGTCCTTCCCTGGAGAACCCCCCAATCCCTAGATGTCCAGCGTTGTCACTAAAATAACAACAACACCCTTAGAGGGACAGCCAGAGTGTCACAGGGTCCCCAGGCCTGAGCACCCCAGGGAGCCTGGGTTCTCTGGTTCCCTCCTCTGAGGTCTTCCCTCACCTTCCCCAGGGCTTACAAAGGTGGACCGCAGGGTCTTTCCAAACCCACCCCATCGTCCACCTGCCGTCCCCCCACAGGCGCCCAAGACAGTAAGGAAGCTCCTGCCCTTGCCTCAGAGGCCGTGTCCACTGCTCCTGAGGAAGCACCACTGAACCCCAGGCTGTGGTCCTGTGGGGGTCCAGGAGCCAGTTTCCCCGGGAAGACAGCTGTCCATCACACCACACTCCCCACAGGGAGGAAACAGGGGCCACAGTCTGCACCTCTGATGCTGCCCGCAGCCTGGCCGAGAGGCCCCTGGGCAGCTCCTGCGCACACACTGAAGGGCCAATCACCCCTGCCGCTGTGGGGGGAAGTGGGGCCACACCCCGTGAGCTTGCTACACCCACAGGAGGCCAGGCAACCTCGGGCCACTCTCAGGCCTTCCAGACACAGCTCCTGTGCTCAAGGCCACAACTGGGACCTGAAAGCTCCGGAGGGCCAGGCAGGCCTGAGGCCTCCCGCCCAGAAGAGGCCCCAGAGGAGCGTGAGACCCCTGAGCAGGACCTGCAGGGAAGGTCCGGGAACAGCTCTGCAGCAGAGCTCGAGGCCAGCTGGGGCACCCGAGCTGGGGCACCCAGGGCTGAGCTCCCCTTGCCACACCCTGGCTCAAGCAGAGGTTCAGTTCCCTGCTGGCTCCTGAGGTGGCCCCACTGAGGTGGTCACCTGCACTGGCCCTTCTGGCACTGAAGCTTGCTCTGCAAGGAGCCACAAGCCTCTGGACCCTCCCAAGTGACTAGGTATAAACATGACTAGGTGTAATCGCACAAGGAAAGAGAGACAAAATGCCCATCTCTGAAGGTAACCTCCAGGGTACACAGACCTTGCTGCCCCTCAACCCACACTCCTTAGAAAAATCCAGATGAGAGCCACCTTCCTCCTCAGGACGTGTGCTGCGGGCTGGTGGAAGACCGGGCTCCCGTCACCTCCTCCCTGTGCCCAGGACCCCACTTCTCCCCACTCCCTCCAGCCCTGCTAGGGCTCAGAGCTGGTCCCTGAAGGATCCCCCGTGAGAGCCCTAAACAGAAGGGCTGGACCAAGAGCACAGAGCCAGCTCCCAGGAGGACGAGTTCCAGAACCAGTGTCCCGACTATCACTGCAACCCACGGCCTCAGCTGAGCACCCCAAGCCACCCAGGTGTCGAGCCCTCGCACCAAACTCAAGGTGTCTAAAGACGAATTCAGCTTCTTCCTACAA
The DNA here is from genome assembly GCF_964194105.1 of Spermophilus citellus. Classification (NCBI taxonomy): domain Eukaryota; kingdom Metazoa; phylum Chordata; class Mammalia; order Rodentia; family Sciuridae; genus Spermophilus; species Spermophilus citellus. Next base: position 23,763,845 of record NC_138187.1, on the reverse strand, counting down.
AACAGGCTGCACTTCCTGATGTCTCCATTTCTATCAAAGACACTGTTCGCTCACAATGACAACTGGGACAACTGTCACACGGGCGCCAGGTCCCCTAAAGTAAAAGAGGCCCAGGGCTGAGGCAGGAGCCACCTGTCAGTCTCTGGGCCTCCCCTGGCTGACCACAGGCCAGCCATGATGCACGATGCTGGTCACAAAGGATGAATGGCTTTGCAATGGTGTTGGGCAGCTCTGTAGCCCCAAACCTGTCCTTGCCCGTGCACCAAGGCGAGAATCTCTTCACTGGAAGATGCTTCACCTGCAGCTCTTCTCTCCAAGCTGACTCTCAGGCCAAACAGGACTGAAGGGAGACCTGGGTGTGTGAACTAGGGCTGTGCAGCAAGGAGGCCAATCCCCATTTCCTGGGGATGTGGGCAAGGTCGCTTGAGCAGGGGTTGATGTCCATAGCCAGGGGTGAAGGTTACTTGGCTAATGCCTCCCCAGTGGCTTTAGCTCTACTCTCATCCCTGACCCTCACCAGTTACCTGCCGGCTGTTATCCTGACCACTGTCCATCTCTTCCTGACCCCGGGCAGATGCCTGCTCTGATCTCCCATTCTACTTCTAGGCTGAGACCCTCGGGTCTGTGCGGGAGCCCACAGTGTCCCTCCATCCCGCATGGATCACAGTGTCCCTCTATCCCGCACGGATCACGGTGTCCCTCTATCCCTCACGGATCACAGTGTCCCTCCACCCCTCACGGATCACTATGTCCCTCCATCCCACACAGATCACAGTGTCCCTCTATCCCTCACGGATCACAGTGTCCCTCCATCCTGCATGGATCACAGTGTCCCTCCATCCCTCATGGATCACAGTGTCCCTCCATCCTGCATGGATCACAGTGTCCCTCCACCCCTCACGGATCACTATGTCCCTCCATCCCACACAGATCACAGTGTCCCTCTATCCCTCACGGATCATGGTTTCCCTCTATCCCTCATGGATCACAGTGTCCCTCCATCCCTCACGGATCACAGTGTCCCTCCATCCCTCATGGATCACAGTGTCCCTCCATCCCTCATGGATCACAGTGTCCCTCCATCCCTCACGGATCACAGTGTCCCTCCATCCTGCATGGATCACAGTGTCCCTCCATCCTGCGCGGATCACCCCTTCCTCCGCATGGTGACCTCCTGGAAACACCTGTCACCCACACATCTAAAGCCCCAAATCCACCAGACCCATCTTCACAGCCAAAGTCATCAAGTATTTCTCAAGAGCACGCACCCTACCCACCATCAGCCCTCAGAAGAAAGGTCCAGCGCTTTGCTGAGGAAACTGGTCACAACTGGATCCCCACAACCGACGCCCCACCTGCTCCTGAATCAGGTACACACTCAGCGCAAGCAGTCTCTGCACCCCAAGTGCACGGGCCAGTGGGCAGCGCGACCAAACCACCCGTGTAGATAAAGTCCTTCCCGAGAAAAGGAAGAACGTCCCCACTCCAGCCACAGACCGCGGCCACAGTCAAGGACGCACCTCACCCCAAGAGCCTGGGGAAACCCAAGCTGGAAGACTCCTCCTCAGCTAAGAAAGAAAACCACAAGCCCTTGAAAAAGAACCAACCAAGTCCTGAACCAAACTCTTAAAGATGGATCCTTACGTTGAGGGCCATGAATAAAAATAACAATATTCCCAGAGCCACTGTGCTCCTTGGGAAATACTGTTAGGTGCCCATCGGCCACATGCGGGATCCTCCTGAATGTCATGGTGGGCAGCGCCGAGGTTTGCCTGTAACGTGCCTCCAGCCAGTTCACCTGCCGGAACCTAAGGCCAGTGTGACAGTGTTAACAGGAAGTGCATCACAGGGACAGAGCCGTCAGGAATGGGAACAGAACCCCTGTAAGAGGGTCAAGGGCACCAGCTGTGCCCTCCAGCCCTTCCCCTTCTGCCATTCGAGGTCGCAGCAGTGAGCCACCATCCTGGAATCAGCCAACAGCCCTCACCAGACACGGACACGACGGGCACCTTGCCTGCTGGTCAACACAGTGCCCGGTCTGAGTCCTAGCTCCACCCTGTTAGCATGAGCCTCCGTCTCTTCCTCTGTGAGACTGAGGTTCGATACATGCTGAATAGCAACGGAAAATACAGATAAGATAGAGCGTGGAATGCTCCCGAGGGCACCAGGCGCAGCCTCTTCAAGTAAGTGACTGCTGAGGGTCAGACAGAGCAGGACGCAGGGCAGAAGGAAGCCGCGGATGTTTTAGGTTGCAAACAAAGACACTAAGTCCTGGCGATGGAGGGTCCACTGGGCCCAGCAGAGGGTGAGCCGCAGGGAGACCCGCTGGGCGCAGCCGGCTCAGGGACCAGGCCTGAGCATGGGTTCCAGGGCTGAGTGGTGTCACCCAGCACGGGCCATATGATTGGGAGGCAGCTCTGGGAATGGACAGCACCAGTCCAAGAGGAGGCCGACTCCCCGGGCATGTCCAGGAAAGGGGTTGAGAGGGTCAACCAAGAGGCAGTCCCACCGTAGACGGGGACGGGCACCTGCCTTAGGAGGGCACTCACACCGACTCCCAACGGCACCCTCTTGGGTGGTGTGTTCTGGCAATTCGATCGGGGGCCCACGGGGCGCCCAGGTGCTGGAAGAGTATCACCCTGGGTGTGTCCGAGTGGGTGCTTCTGGGTAGCACTGATGTCTGAATTGGCAGTCAGAGGTCCCCAGTGGGGTGGATCCTTCCAGGCCGTGGGGGCCTGAATAGGGTGGACATGCTGAGCAAAGGAACCCGTCAGTGCCCTGCCGTTGGGCGTGGACTTGGGCTAGACCCTACTGTCCTGAGTCTAGGGCCTTCGGACCCAGAAGGGAACTAGCCATCGGCCGTCCTGTGTCTTCAGCCCACTGAGGCAGACAGCAGACAGCACTGGCTCCGTCACCACCCGCCAGCCCCTTGCAGCACACCCCCCGCACACTGAGAGGCCAGCATGCTGCTCCTCAGGAGGACCACACCAGCAGCCGCCTGCACACTGCCCCATGGGGCCCGCGCCACGTGGCTGAAGGGACACTGTCATTCTGTTATGGACAGTCTGCTCTGCAAGGCCCCTAGAGCAGTGCTACTCCAAGTGTGGTCCAGGTAGCACTGATGTCGAATTGGCAGTCAGAGGTCCCCAGTGTGTCCTTCCAGGCTGCAGGGGCCTGAATAGGGTGGACATGCTGAGCAAAGGAGCCGTGCCCCTTGCTGAGATGAGTGAAGGAGACGTGGGGAGCCCTGGGTGCCCTGCAGCTGCCCAAAGCACCACCCAGCTTCTCACTTGTCGTTGGTGGACCTGATTTTGACATATTTCTGTTTTTAATTTTATCTTTCCCAGTGACTCTTTCTCACTGCGTTTTGCCAACATATTGGTCTGCAGAGGACTGAGAGCTCAAAAAAAAAAAAAAAAAAAAACCTGGCCCAGCAAGGAAAGAAGACACCAAGAAGTGCATTCGCACTTCCTCTGAGGCGTCTTCAAAGTCCGTGGAGCTTTCACATGTGTTAGGTGGACTTTTCAAAGGAGCATAAAGCGCTCGGGTGCCTCTTGAGCCCAGTGCAGCGCCTGGAGGCTGCGGGCATCCGGCAGACACACAGCGACCCCTGCCCCCAATTACCAGGCGCACAGGGGCAACATCAATCTCCTACTCCAAAAGCCAAAAACCCAGCGAACTATGGCAGGGCTCTCGCCAAAACCCCGTGAGGTCCCCAGGAACTCCGTCTCAGTCAACCTGTTGGCTGCTGGGACTCCAGGACCCGACCAGCACAACTGTGTGGGGAGGAGAAGTTTATCTGGGCGCTCGTGGTTTCAGAGGTCTCAGTCCACAGGGGGCCGGCTGGAGGCGAGGCTGGACATCATGGCGGGAGAGGGTGGCAGGACTCACATGGTGATCAGGAAGCAGAGAGAGACTTGGCCCTCCAGATACAATACCTACCCCCAGGCTCGCCCCCGTTCCCACCTCCCCCAGCCACACCCCACTGCCCCCAGGTACCCCTCAGATGACCCCGGCAGGGGTGAACTCACTGGCCAGGTCAAGCCTGAGACCAGTCATTTCTCCCCTGGACCTCCTTGCACTGCTCGCACGTGAGCTCTGGGGACCCTCAGCTAAACCACGGCGCCAGCGTCTGGGAGGAGCCTCCATTCCGCCAGGACCGTCACCGCTAAGTCACCAACCACAGTGCTCAGCCCTGAGGTCAGACACAAGTGGCAGCCAGAGGAAAAGACCCAATTCTCCTCCGCTCAGGGACTCGGGGACCACAGCCAGGACACCAGCCAGTGGTCCTCCCAGCTCTGCCGGAGGGCCGAGGTCGCACCCCACCATCCCTCCCACCTCTGGGAAGCAGACTTCCCTCCTGGGCTGCTGGAGGGACCAGCACACAGGTGGACGGGAACAAAAGTGGGAGACGAGGCCCCTGAGGCCCGCAAGCGGCAGGCACAGGTGTCCAGGGGACGGGCCGAGGAGGGATGGCCTTGGGGACCACTGGTGCACAGACCTGGCTTCTAATTCAGGGAGAGCTGAGCAGTCCTCAGATAACCCAGAGTCTATGTCTTCCCCTCGGAGTCCAAGAGCCAAGTTATGGGACAAGAAGATCCCTCGTCCTCTGGCCAAGAGGCCCTCAGTGGAAGCCAGCTAGACGCTGGGCACTTGGCTCAGCACTTATAAAACAGCTTCGTCCCTTGTTAAACCCTGCAGGGGCCTGCCAACTGGCAAGCACCAGGCTGGACAGGCCTCAAGTCAGACAAGAGGGACTGAGCAGAAACCATGACCTGGGTCTGTGAGAAGCTCCGCGTCAATCAGGACTCGGTTTCAAAACCCAGAGCCACAGCACACTGCCAACAGAAGCACCGTGAGAGAGAGGTCACATCTACAAAGGTTCTGTTTCATACCCTGAAAAATAAGTGCAGAAACAGGGTGTCTGTGGGAGCAGAATGCACATGCTTAGATGAACATCACAGCTGATCAGTGCTTCAGACACAGGCTCGGCCCCGTCGCATTCCCAAGAATGGCAATCGTCAAGAATACGAGCCACAATAAGTGTTGGCGAGGATGTGGGAAAAAAGCTCACTCCTACACTGCTGGTGGGACTGCAAATTGGTGCAGCCACTCTGGAAAGCAGTATGGAGATTCCTCAGAAAACTTGGAATGGAACCCATTTGACCCAGCTATCCCACTCCTCAGTTTACACCCAAGGACTTAAAATCAACACACTACAGTGATGCACCCACATCAATGTTTATAGCAGTTCAATTCACAACAGATGAATGGATAAAGATAATGTAGTATATATTCACAGCAGAATACTACCCAGCCTTAAAGAAGAATGAAATGATGGCATTTGCCAGTAAATAGAATATCGTGCTAAGTGAAATAAGCCAATCCCGAAAAACCAAAGGCTGAATGTTTTACCTGATGTGTGGGTACTAATTCACAATGGGCAGGTGGCACGGGGGAGTGCTGGGGAAGAACAGAGTTACTTTAGATTATGTAGAGGGAAGGGAAGGGAGGAGAGGAAGGACAGCAGAGTGAACCAGACATCATTATACCAGGTACGTGTGCGTCTACGGGACCCGTGGGATTCCACGTCATGTACAGCAGAAGAAAGAGAAGTTAAACTCCATCTATGCATGATGTGTCACAATTCACTCAGTGTCACATATAACTCATCAGAACAAATGAAACAACATCGGTGTGCACAGAGGAGACTTCAAGACAGAGACAGGAAGGCCTGGGGTGCAGCTCCGTGGCACACCACCTGCTCAGTGGGACACCACCTGCCTGGCACACGGACCTAGGCACGCGGACCTGGGCACATGGACCCAGGCTCGGTCCCCAGCACCACAGAATAAAGAAGGAAAGAAGGGAAGGAGAGTGGGATGGAGAGAGAACAGAGGCAGAGAAGACGGACAGACAACAGACGGACAGGCAAGCCCGCCTGGGAAAGGCGGGGCCTGGGAGACCGGAGTCCAGAAGCAGCGGCAGGACGAAGCTGGCCTGAGGGAGAGAAAGGCTTCAGAACTAAAGTTCCAGCAGCGACCACCCACTCCTGCCCCCACAGCCTCCGCCTGCGCCTGACCGGCTTCACTGCTGATGCGAGGGAATCCCAGGTGACACTGGAGCTCTGCGCCCTCCCCGCCACGCCCTCCCAGCTCTCCACCCTTGGACGTGGCCCTGCAGGACCGCTCGGCCCTGTGGGTCTGTCTGTGACCCCAGGAGAGGACGCCACCCCTAGCTGCTCCTGCAGCCCGCACGCCTGGCTCTGTACTGCTGGGGACCCACCCAGATCCACACAAGCACACCTAAGTGACATGCGCTCAGCGGCTCAGGTCTCCCCGGGGATAAAGAGCTACCACCTGCTCATCATGCTTCCGGGGCCAGGGTGGAGCTTGTGCCCCAGAGGCTCACGAGCCAGAGCTTGGTCTCCAGTGTATAGGGGCAGTTGGGCCTCAGCAGGTGCGGTCACCTGCCCTCCTCAAGGGGCTAATGCTGGCCTCTGCGTGGGTTAGTTCTTCCAGGGAACTAGTTCCTGAGATGAGCTGTTATACGTGAGCCTGGCCCTTCTACTCACCAGGGACCAGTCTTGGATGTGTCCCTACCATATGACATCATCCACTGTGTCGTGACACCACCCAGGCCAACCAGATGGGGCCCTCTGATCTTGGTCCTCCAGCCTCCAAAATGACAGGCTAACTAAACTTCTTTTCTTTATGAAGTACCCAGCCTTGGGTATTTTGTTGTAGCAAAAAGTATGGACAAAGACAATCACTCAACTGACACAAAGCCACGCTGCAATGAGTCACCAGATGGGCCTCCTTGTCTGCTGACAGGACCCTCTGGATGAGAACCCACATGAAACGCCCCGTGGGCTGTCAAATGCAGGGACTTCCACCTTTCCTGGATTTTACCAAGTCACTCTTGCAAGTGACTGGGTGAGCCACCTCTTGCTGTGGGATGACCATCCCTGAACTTACTGGCTTAAAACATCAGATAGCGTCTCACAGGTTTGAGGGGGAGTCAGGAGCTTCCTTGCAGGTGATTCTGGCTGAGGGAGTCTGGGACATGGCCACCGTCAAGACGGGACTATGGCCAACAGACTGTGTGACCATGGCTACCGCCATCAGACCACTTGAGCAGGGCTACGGCCATCAGTCAGCGTCACTCCAGGGCAGCTTCCGTGGCGGTGACATTCCCTGGGAGTCAACTCCAGGACGTGATCATTCGACTCACTCTGAGACCCCCTAAAATCCCCTCCGTCAGCCCTTCAACAACTCTGCTCTTCAGTGGAGATCTGGGGTCTCGATCTCGTCCTGGTCTTACTATGCACCATTGTCACATGGACCTGGGCTCAACTTGACATTCTCATGGGCACAGTGAGGAGCCAGCTCTGCATTTCCACCCTCCCCCCCCCCACACCTGTTCTGCTGCTCATCGGCAATTCTGCACCTGGTGCACGATGATCCACGGAGAGGTGGGTCACTCGGGGGGAAAACTGCGCAGGTGCCGCAGTTCTTGAGGGTCAGGGGTATGGCAACCGCATCTCCCAGCTCTGTGGGGTCTCCTGGCTATCACCACATGGCAGGGGGCATGTCAGTGGAGGATGTGAGGGGGAAGACCGGTCACGCGGCAAGATAGGATCAACCAATTCTCCCGAGTTCTGCAGGGATCCTGCTGATGGCTACGCCCACCATCCTGGCACCTCCACGGGGCCCAGCTCTTGAGCTCCAGGGCCCCCCACTCACCCACTGAGGACCCAGCACACAACAACCGGAGACACCCGCAAACCCGCCCACGCCTCAGCTCCCCAGTACCCAACTCCCCAGTGCCAGGGCGGGAACTCAACCTGGATCCCGGGACACACACACTCCGGCCTCCACGGGGGCATCGAGGCCCCAGCCTCCGCCCCTCCCTGCTGCCTGTGAGCTCAAGACCTCACTCCTCACCCCAGGGCACCATGTCCAGGGCTCCAGCTGCAGAGCACCCTCCCCCACACACCTCCCTGGGCCCAGCTCCCCTTCTCCATTTTCCAAACCATGTTTCGTTCTCAGAGTCCAGTCAGGAAACAGGGCCCACGTCGGGTGGTTTCATGGAAGGTTTAAACACTGAGCCACCTGCCAAGTCACTGCAGGGCTAGAGCCAAATGCAGAACAGGGACAGAGGTCAGCAAGGACTGGACCCTCCTGCTGGAGGTCTGAGAGCCCAGGAAGACAGTGGTCCTCAAAGGCGGCTGCTCAGGGTGAGCTTGAGCATGGCGAGCGCGCGGGGGGGGGGGGGGGGGGGGGGGGGGCTGGAGGCAGGCAGAAGGGCCATGCTGCAGAGGGGCTGCCCACCTTCCCCTCCTGGCTGCCGCCTCCTTTCAGCCATCAGCCAGAGGTGACGGCCACGGAACCTGGACGTGCAATTAGCGGGGTCCCTCCCTGGGGTGCCAGCAAGCAGAGGGCGCCTGCCGAGTGTAGGGACGAGTGGCAGATGACTGCAGAGGCACACCATGTGGCCTTACTCCACCCAGAGTCTACACACAGCAGGAGGAGCCTCCACGTGAGCGTGGTGAGCACACAGACAGAACAGGCAGACGGGGGACGCTTCTGAGGTTCAAAGATAAGGAAAGCTTCTCTGAGCATCCAGGTAGAAAACACGGGTTACCCCAAAACAAGATGAGACAGACGGCCTCCTTCAGATCACACGGCAGCCCGCCCCCCGTGCTGTCCTCCAGGGCCACCGGAACCAAAACCAGCAGAGAAGTTTACAAATAAAACAAGAGATGTAAGGCGAACACAGAAAGAGAAAGTTAGAACTTCAAACAACTAAAAAGCTGTAAAAGTACCGCCAAGTCCACTTTATATTTGAGAAGTGTAAAATTCAAAATAATAGCATAGAAGCCACAAATGTTTATGCATCCCATCTCATAGCATTATAGGATAAAAGTACTCTAAATACAAAGAGAAAGTGATTTTTTAAATTGCTGAAGAACTGACACAGACAATGTGCTACACACCTACTCACCATGGAATACTATTCAGCCATAAAAATGACGAAACCCTGTCATTTGCTATAAAGTGAAGGGAACGGAAAGGTATTATGTTTAGCAATGCCAACACAAAAGACAAATTCTACCTGTTCTCACACACGTGCAGAATCTAAAAATGTTCACCTCACTGGAGAGTGGTATGGGGGTCACCAGAGGCTAGAGAAGAGAAGGGGGTCTCGGGCAGGTGGGACAGATCAACAGGTACAGAGCTAGGAGCACACAGGAAGGAGGCTGTTTTCTGCCAGATGGGGTGGAATTGCTACATTACAGCTACTATTTATTACTGTAGCAATGTGCGTTCCAAGCAGCCAGAAGAGCAGCTTCTGAACACAGTGTGTGCTGGAGAAGCCCACCACCCCGGCCTGTCATGACACAGCACCCACCTGTACCCAGACACCACCCAGGCCCACAGGCCTGGCGACTGCTGACTACCTTAAAGAAATGTTTAAAATGTTTCCAAAAGTTAAAACATATATATAAGAGAAAAATTGTTAAAGACTTTAAAGATACTCTCTAAGCCTCTGGCGAAACACCTTGACAAAGGGTAAAACCCAGAGCGTATTAAAAATCAGATCTTATTCTACAGAGGCTAACTGTGTACGTGTGTATTCTCACAGGCTATGCATCTGTCTGTCTGTCTGTCTGTACAACCCCCACCCAGAAATCAGGGTCCAGGTATCTACTAAACTTTTATAAAAGTTTCTCAAAGGAAAGCCACAGAACAAACATCCAAACAGGTATCTTAAAAACAGGTTTTACCAGAGCTGAATATAAGTAGGATCGATGATAAAAGTCAATATTGTAAAACTGAAATTTTAATTTGCTGTTAAAGTCTTCTTCAAAGCCCAAATTAAAATTATAATCACAAGCTGTGTTTAAAGCGACAAAAAATAAAAGCAATGTTTATTTCAAAAACAGTGCAGCAAAACGGTGCTCACATAGAGCCCTCGATCACGAGGACACTGTCCCGTCCTATAGGGGAACGAGAAAAGCAGGACAGCGCAGTTCTGCAGCTGCACCTCTCAGCGAGAGAAGGACCACAAAACACCCCAGGAACAGAGGACAAAGGGTGGAGGAGTGAGCAGAGGGCCTAGGGGGCTGGGTCCTAGATAGGGCTGGCCTATCTCCGCCCGAGCAGTGGCATCAGAACACGGAGCTCCACCTGCGGCTCCGCGGGCTGTTCTGGACACTGGAGCAATTAATTATTTTTCTCTCAAAATATAGAGATTGGACTTTCTATTGAGCAACGTGGGCTAATACCGCTCGCACCTTCTGAGTGTCTCAACATTACCCTGTGCAGTGACGTGGAACCGGCTGGGGTTGTCTTACCATCTGTGACAACTGAAAAGTCACCTTAGAGACAGGCCCCACCAAGGAAAGGGAGAGTGTCACAGTGGAGGCCCTGCAGACCTCGGCCACCTGCCTGAGCCCCAGCTGACCAGGGACGGAACACGTGAGGACTTTTTCCTGTCATATATCCCTAAATGATACAGTGTGACAACTGTTTACCTGGCATTTGCATTGAGTGGGGTTTATGAAAACCTAGAGGTAATTGAAAGTCAATGGGAAGAGGTGCTTAGGTCATACGCAGCTTCTCCTCCATTTCACATAAGGATTTGAGCCCCTGCAGAACTCGGTATCCCCAGAGGTCCTGGAACCCACCCCTGAAATCCCGGGACAACTGTCCCATTAGAATCGGCTCCACCCAACCTCTCTCTCCTGGGCAGTTTATTACTGTCTAGCCTCTCCAACCAATTTCCCAGGCTTGGTGACATATTTGTTTCCGCAGTGAACGACATTTACATAATCACAGTATTATAAACACAAATTCTTCAGTTTTACATTTGAAATCAATAGACAAATCGCAAAAACTTCTCTACAGAGAGAAAAGGCTCTAAGGGTCACCCTGGGAGATGAAACTAAGGAGAAAGAAACGCAGGGCGCAGAGCCTGTCCTCTGGGGCAGAGGTCAAGGTGGGGTCACAGGAGCAGAGCAGCCAGGCCGTGAGGTGAGGGATTCGAACACACCACGGACTGGCGGAGACCGGGAGGCAGGGTCGGCTGCAGCTACAGGCCTGGGATTGACTTCCCCACCACGGAGGCTCCAGGTCCCCTTTAACAGGAGGGTCAAAGCCGTCCACAGCCTGCAGGTCAGCCTATCACCAGGGCTCCGAGTCCGAGCGCTGAGCTGGGCGCTGGGCTGGGCTTTGTACCTGTCTCCACTGTGCAGCCTGTGCCTTCCCTCTCCCTGTGTCATTTGTACAGAGTCAGCCACAAAACTGCACGGAGCATGATCACGACAATCAACCTAATCACCTGGCTATGCTGCAGACACTCACAGGTGTGTACACGCGCGCACACACACACACACACACACACACACACAGAGTTCCTGGAAGAAAATAAACATGCAACCCTGGCGATTGCTGGGGGCGGGGGTTACTGTCATCATTCACCTCCTTGCTCACCTCCCTGCACTTGGAGCCATGGATCTACTTCATCTTTGCAGCTGCAGAGACATTAACATGAACTTAACAACTACAGAGCCGATGGACCTCCCTGGGCCCAGGGAGTTGCCACTAGGCCCGGGTGGCATGTGCCAGGGGCTCAGTGTGACCAGGATCAACAGCACTGGCCTGGGGACAGTGCTCCTCAAGTCACAGGTCTTTAGGGTCACACTCGGCTGTGTCTCCTAGGCCACTTTTAAACTGTATTTTTGCTTACTTTCCTTTTTGCCGAGCTGTGCCTCGGCATGCTCGGCACGCTGGGCTGGGTACTTGCCCACCACCAGGTCATGCCTTTAGCCTCCCCTACCCTGATTTTGATTTTAAGAGTGACCATCTCCCGGGGAACTGCCAAGGATCGTGGGCCCACAGGTATTCAGTGAACCACCTGCTGGAAGGAACTTGGGCCCAAGGTCTCGTGTGTGGGACATCCCGCCGCAGGGACGCTTTGGACAGATGATTTGAGTTGCTCTCCCTAAAAATAATTAGACACAATGTCCGGCTGCTTTGGAAGGCGCCTCCTTAAGGCTATTTTATTTTTTTTTAATATTTATTTTTTAGGTGTAGATGGACACAACACAATGCCTTTATTTTTATGTGGTGCTGAGGATCGAACCCGGGTCCCTGCCCATGCTAGGCGAGCGCTCTACCGCTGAGCCACAATCCCAGCCCTCTTAAGGCGATTTTAATCTTTTTAATTAATGAGTTGAACAGAGAAGGATTCACTTTAATTCGTTTTAAGCAACCTCCTGTAAGATCCCCACGGAAGGCTGTCCTGCTGACGCTGCCCGGCATTCCCTGCTGCTTGGACATCTTGGGCCCTGTGTGACAGTGAAGAGGCCTGTCCCGCGTCGGTGGCGGGCCAGGAGTGGCCAGGCCTGTGGGAAGTCGCTGTGGCCACCCCGGCTGCTGTGGAGAGATCTCTGGTTGGCACCTCCACATCTCCAAGGCCATCTCGCCCACTCGGGCTGCCAGGACAAAGCAACAGGGACCTGGGGGCCTCGAACCACGAGAATCTATGTTCCCACAGTTCCAGAGGCTGGCGGTCCAATCCGGAGACGCTAAGTGCTGGACGGGGCTCCCTTCTGCGTCCTCAGAGGGCAGAAAGACAGAGGCAAGCTCTCGGGCGTCTTCTAAAAGGGCCCCGCCTGGGAGCCTGGCCTGGACCTCGAGACCTCCCAACAGCCTGTCTCCAGACGCCGCCCGGCCTGGGGTGAGGGCTTCTGTGTGGGAACCAGGGGAGGGGACAAGCACATCTCAGTCCCCAGCCCTGAATAGGCGTAGAGCAAACACAGTTGAGAAGGCTCAGAACCAAGCAGGAGCCTAAAAACATTCCCGCTGCGTTTTGCTTTTTATAACATTTTTTAAGACCTGGATGCTCCTTATCTCACCAGAAGGAGCGTTAAGAGATTCATGCAGAAGGTGCGTGACCCCACCAGCTTCATTTGGGCTAATTTGCATAAAATGAACAGCATGTAAATCGGATCCCTGCAGCAGCCGGGGAAAGTGGAAAGTGGCTTGAGATTCACCTATTACCGAGTAGACGGCACAAGAATGTTTGGAAGTGTGATCACAACACTGAGGAGGACCTGCCCGTCTTCTGAGGCTTCTCCTTCTGCCCAAAACCACCCGCCCAGGGAAGGCCACCGCGACCCCCACAGAGTGCTGAGGGCGGTGTCCAGTCACCAGATGGTGGGCACTTAGAACACACCACAGCTGTGGTCCAGGAGTGTTACAGGAGCAGCCCCTGCCTGTGTCCTCGAAAGGTCACAGAACAGCCAGAACCAGAGCCCAGAGATTGACCACCTGAGAAGGACACGCTCAGAAGAGCAGGGCACCACCTGGCTGAGCCTCTGGGGCCAGTGCCAGGGGACGGCACGCTGGGCACAGACCTCCCAACATAGCCCAGACCCAGGAGCCCTGCAGACAGCAGCCGGAATGTCACAGAGAGGGCACAAAGTCACCCCGACCGCCAGACGGAGGACAGTGGCTGCAAGCAGGCAGCCACCTCCAGACATCTGCTGCACAAGGGCGGCACTGGCCGAAAGGGACACAGAAGCAGGAGGAAAAAGGGGCTCCAGCAGGTCCCTCCCTCAGCACCCAATCTTCACCGAGACCCAGGAATGCGGCAGAATCTGCCAGAGGGGACGTTGACCTTTCCACCCTCAGAGTACATTGAAAAACCACAAACTCACAAGACACGGCCACACTGACTGGGGGGCCACTCAGGGCATCCCAGGGGTGCTGGAAAGGGGATGCGTGGTCCCCAGGTGGCCTGAGACAAGATGGTGTGGAGGGGCTTGTTCCCCCGAGAGCCACTGGGAAGAGCTGACCCCCACTCACTCTTCAGCAAACCTGGAACAAAATTCCCCAGGGGCAGAGGGACAGGGAAGTAGCCCCAGGGGCAGCGCTTTCCTGGAGTCCTAAAGATAGTGACAAGTCCCCAGGGATCACGCCCATCTGGCATGAAAAGACAAAGGAAATTTCCTGAGTGGTCAGGCATGAAGGAGCGGAGAGGTCCAGGAGTCTTCCTCGGAGCAGGCGACACCAAGCACGCCCACCGTGGGCGATGAGATCAAGACTACCCTTATTTTGCAGAGGAGGAAATGAAGCATAGGCAAATTAGATGGCTGACCACAGCCACAGTCAGCAAGAGGTGGCACAGGAGGCCCCGCCCAAGCAGTCGGTGCCAGGGCAGCTGCTCAGCAGGCCTCTGTGACCTGCCCCGTTCACCTGGCCTCTGAGGGGCCTGGAGAGGCTGAGCTGGACAGGAGTGACCCGCAAAGGGGTCAGTGGGCTAGATGCCTGGCAGCCCAGACATCTCTCTGAAGTCGTAACTGAGGCAGGGCCTCTGCTTTCCAAAACACAGGGCTGTCCGCAAATTAGTACACCGCAGGCCAGCAGGAGTGTACCCAGGGAATTCAAGAATGGACCTCCTCGGGGCAGGCACAAGGCCCATCGAAGCCACCTGGAATGGACCTGGGGGCATGGGTGGGCAGCAGCCTCCATGACTGAGGAGGAAGCCACCTTCAGCAGCCCTTGGCTGAGGACGTCAAGGGACAGGAGGAATCAGGAGCAGCAGGAGGGAAGGGCACGGAGCAGGGAGCTGTCACCTGCTGACCAGCCGCCAGGAAAGACAGCAGGAGCCGGTCCCACTCCCTGTTTTGAGCCAAAGAGGCACAAGAGCCAAACTAATTTAGTCATCTCCCAGCTCTCTCCCGAAATGACCTTAGTGTCCAGGGCCAGGGAGATGTGATGATCTTGCATGAGGGGCTTTGCCTATGCACCCGGCTTCAGGGCCGCCCAGGGCCAGGGGATTTCAGACTGCAGGGTAAGGAGGAAGCAGAGTCCAGCCCCAGGTCTCTGACGTCCCCCAGGGCACCTGCCGGACTGTCCACTCCCGTGCTCTGCTGTCTCATGCTGGTCAGTCAGCCTCCCAGGGACACCCACACGCTCCCCTCTAAGCCATTCTGTGGCCGCCAGTGGGGGCGGCTCATCAATGTCCAGCTCAGACTTGCTCAGGGGGGCTCCTCCCATCCTCGGGTCACATCCTGAACCTGCAGAGTTCTCAGTATGAGTTTTCCATCAAGAAAACAAGAGTTGTGAGGCGTCGAACCTCTGAGCAGCCCTGGACTTGGCAGGGATGATCCAGAAGGTGCTCAGCTCTGAGCTGGCCAGCACTCAGGGTGCTACTCAGGACCCACCACTGTGGCCTCAGCACCGTGATAAGGTCAATGGATAAGCAAGGGGGACGGGGACAACGAAGGTGGCCTTGGTGGCCATGACATGGATACCAGCTTGCTGCCACCCTGAGCAATACCCTGGATGGTTCCAGCCTCAGCCACCCAGCTGGGATGGTGGGGGCTCCGAGGGGTATGGTGACCAACAGCAGAGGTGACACGGTGGGGGAGGGTTAGAATCAGCCAACAAGGAGATGAGGACAGGGCACCCCAGGACTTTAACCTGTGGAGCACACACGTGCACACACACAGACACACACATACAGACATGCACACACACTGATGTACATGCACACCCATGCACATGTATGCACGTGCACACACGCACATGCACACACATATGCACACACATGCATGCACACTTATGTACATGCATGCACATGCACATGTATGTGCACACACACACATGCACACATACACATGCACACACATGCACACACACGCACATGCACATGTGCACACATGAGGGGCAAGGGATTCACAAAGGGTCTGGGTGTCATAGCAAGGCCCAGGCTTTGAGGAAACATCAGGACGACCCACGGACCCAGGAGAGACTCACAGACATAGGCAGCAGAATGGTGGGAACAGGAGCCGCGAGCGAGGGGCTTTCCAGCCCAGGTGCCAGAGGTGGCCAGCCACCGGGAGCCACTATAGCCTCCAAAGCCCACCTCGTGGGGCGTGGGGGAGTCTGTGGGCACCAACAGGGGCCTCGCCCAGAGGCAGGCGCACTCTGTTTCCAGTGAGCCGTTTCCACGTGACGCTCTGGTGTTTCACCCCAGGTGGTGCCCAAAGCTGAGTCCCCACCACAGGCAGCACCGTGCCACTGTGCAGCTGAGGGATCAGGAAATGAAGGTGCAGGGCGTGCACACCAAGAAAGCCACCTGCCAGGACCTGAAGGGGGACTGGGCCTTGGGTTTCATGTGTTTTGCTTTGTTTTGTTTTGTAGTTTCAAAAAAATACCCAGGTTTACAAAATTCACGCAGGACACGAACAAATGAAAAAAATTTAAAAAGTACAACAATGTGGAAGCTCTGGGACATCCAGAAAAATAGTGACCATAAAATAGGTAAATATCTGAGACATAACTGGTGATTTAAAAGGATAACACAAAATAAGGGGACGCCAGCCTTATCACAAATTTTTAGAGTTACTGTAACTAAACTAGGTTGGCAGTGGACAGAGAGTGAACGGAAGAGCAGAACAGAAACCAGAAGTCCCCCCACACGAGCCCAGTGGACGGACAGTCGATTATCCTAGAAAACATACCAATCAGGTCAGACCCCACATCCACACTCACACCAGAGACTGGAAACCTAAGGGGGAGAATTCACATTAGACTCCTGGCTAAACACAGGCCCCGTCTCCCTCGTTTCTCTGCTCCCTCCCTGAACACTGTAACACAGGAATGGCTGGGGCCGTGGACAGCTCCCCGCAAGCCCCAGGGACAAAGAGGAAGGAGACAGACTTCAAAGGAGGCTGGAAAGTCAGAATTCGGAGGAGAGGGTGACCGTGGCTGGGACAAACCCTGGGAGGGAGCCGGTGATGGGCTGCGGCCCTGGCAATGGCCATGTCACTGGACACCTGGGCCAGGGACAGACAGCCCACCCCATCCTTCACCTGCAAAGCCAGCACACAGCTTGTGTCCTGTGTCCCCAGGAGAGTCTGCAGGTCGGCCTCAGCAGAAACGAATGAGAGGACACAACAGGCCCAGTCCAGGGCTGGGGGAAGTGCCTACTGGGGACAAGGACTGGGGGACAAAGACTGGGGGACAGTCTGTGCACAGGACAGTGGAACCCTTGGCCACCCTTTCCAGCCTGGTGGCAGAGTTCCACCAACTGAGCAAATCACAACTTCTGTTTCCCAGCCCAGCTCCGGGGACAGCGAGGGACTGCCACTCTATGTTAGAGGTCACTTAAAATTACTTGGTTTTTAAGTTATATGCAATACACTACACTAATAAGAAGTATTTACCTTTTTGATTTTAAAACAAAAGAAAGATATTTACGTGATCTTGAGAGTGAGGAATTAATTTTTAAGCATGACTCCAAAATTTAAAGATTTTAAAGTGGAGGATAAAATGTTTGATCAAATACATCTTTAAAAAAAATACAAAAAACACTACATTCCAAATAATGTAAAAGAATAGACAGAAAGCCTGGAAAAACTGCCAAGTGTAACAAAGACTAATGTTGTTTCCACTGGAGTTGAAGATCAATAGAAAAACAGACATAAAACATCAGTACAAAATTCACAAAAGAAAAAATCGAATGGCCAATACCTACATGGGAAAAAATGTATGTGTGCTTGCTTACAATCCTGGAAATCCAAGATAAAACAGTGCAAAACCACTGTGGCTACCCAATTTCAAAAAAAAAAAAAAAACCCTAATGCTAATAATAACACGTGTCCACGGAGGAGGGGTTGGAAAGAACCTTCAGGAAAAGTGTCCAAGCGCCTGACCTGATGACTTTGCTCCTAAGAAGGAATCCTGAGGTGCAGAAAAGTCAAACACAACACCTGGCCCCTGGGGAACCATCAAGGGGGCCCGTGCAGTGGCACTGACCACCCCCACCACACAGAGGGTTCACCCCGCAGTCCTCCCATCACAGAGGACAACAGAACAAAGGACGCACACAAATCCAAGCTCCGGAGCCTTTATCCCCAGGGTGTTGTTGATGGTGACCTCTGCGTCCCTGGGACTTGAAGTAAACTGTGTTTTCTTGTATTTACTCATTTTAACCATTTTGACCACAACTCTTGTACTCAGGCACCTAAAGGAACATGTCAACATCTGAAAGCCAAGAGCAGAGTAGCAGGGCTCTCCCGGGAAGTCCCTGGAGGGGGCCAAGTCTCAGCCACGGTCCCAGGGGTGGGCTGATCCCTGGCGTGGCCACGTCAGCCACATGCCTTCGGTAGCTTGCCCAGCAACTCCACGGCGTTGGAGAGACAGCTCTGCCCAGAACTGATAGCAGCAGGCGCCCGTGAGGACGGGCCAGTGAGTGGCAGATCCTAGGCAGAGAATGGCCACAGAGGGGGACAGCCCCACTCAAGGAGCTCTGAGCTGCAAGGACAGGAGGGGAGAGGCTGAGGGACGGCTCCTGGGATAAGGACTCAGTGCTCCTCCAAGAGATGCCAGCTCTGATGGGTACCAGGGCTGGCGGTGCCATCCCTGGCCAGCACAGGGGATCCAGAGAACTTCTCTGAGAAGGGTAAAAAGTGAAGGCATGTGTCATCGTAGAGGCAGGGAAGGGACACTGAACTGCCACACCCTTCTGGAAAGCATCCTACCTCTGTGACAGCCAGCGCTCTCTACTCCCCCGGGATCTGCATGGCCCTGCACTACCCTTTGGGTGCGGTTTCTGACGCAGCTTCCGTGGCTGCTTACAGAGACCCTCTTCCCGGCCCTCGCCGGCCTCTGTCAGTGACCTGTGATCTGAAACCTCACTGGATTCATGAGGGGAGTTCCCATCTCAAAGGACCCCACAGTGACTGACTGGTGTCAATGCGAACGATCACTCCCTTACTCCTCTGCTCAGAATGTCTTAACCTGGCCCTTCAAGAAACGCGTTGACTCCATTTTGTCTTCTCTCTAGCTTCTTTTCCAACAAATTCAAAGAACTGAAAGAAGTCATCCACCTGACTCACTCCCAGTCCTCCCTACCACCCAGGTGCCTGGTGGGAGCAGCACCTGACCTATAGCCACCACCTCACACTGGAGCAGATAAACCACAGCAAGTGACACTCCTCCAGGGTCACCATAAGATCCGCCCTGTTCTTCCCACGCCGACAACCGAGTGTCACCACCCAGAGGGCCATGTGTACAGCTGGGTCCCCACAGGACTGTCCTCTGACTGAATTTAAGGAACGTCTCTAAACACGTCTTCCAGACAGAGCATGGACCACCAACTGCAGAGAACACACACAGCGCACACCCACACCCACACAATGCCCCTCCCCAAAGGCCAGGAGAGGAAGAAGACTCCCCGTTCAGGCTGGCCCCACTCACAGAGGGCCTGTTCCCTCAACTAGAGATCAGCTCACACCCCCAGGACTCACCTGACGCCCAGTACCAAGGTCACTGTCCTGTGAAGCTCAGTCCTGTGCAAACCCAGGGTAAGGAGACGCTGACCTCAACCGCGGGGTCCAGGGCCCTTCCTGCAGAAGGTCAGATTCAGCCTGGCCTTTGAATGACAAGGGGCTTCAGTTGCACCAGCAAAGACAGAGGTCTGTCATCCTGCGGGGACCTGAAGGTGGCAGAGGCGAAAGCACACAGCCACAAAAAGGCCAGACCAAAGCCACTGAAGAGCCCAGCGCTGCTCTCCGCACGTCTCGGGGAGGCCCGAGGGGCCCGTTCATGTCTGGGCAGAGGCTTCCAGCAGCGGGAGGTGGGGAGGGCCCACGTCTGTGAGAAGCGATGGCAGGAGGGACATTCAAAGCCTGGAGGACCAGAAGAGCAGGAGCCGCAAGCAGCCAGGGCTGAACTTGAGGGACAACCGTGAGAAGCGGCGTCCGGACAACGGGAACAGAGAAGTCAAGACCAACTGTGCCCCACCCTCACTCACGCACTGACGTCTCAGAAGGCACCAGAACAGGACATGCTTGGACTGCAGTCAGGAAGAGGAATCAGAGAAAACGAGGCCGTCAGGGCGGCGCTGGCCTAGCGTACCACATCCTCACACGCAGATGGGCAGGGGCAGGAACACCCCGTGGGCATGCGGAGCACACCTGTGGCTGCCCTCGCACAAGGCAGCAGCGTTGAGTGGTCACCACATGGACCCGATAAGCCAAAAGCCTGAGACATTTACTGCAGGTTGAGCGTCCCTGATCCAAAATTCCCAAATGCTCCAAAATCTGACACTTTCTGAGAGTGGACGTGACACCACAGGTAGAAAGTCCCACACGGGCCTCACATGATGGGCTGAGGTCAAAACAGCCCCCCCAAAATACTGTCAATGCACCTTCAGGCTCAGGGAGACCCAAACTGAGATGGAGGTCACCTTGAGACTCAGGTCCCTATCCCACCTCGCATGGGTCCAGCCCAGGAAATCCAGTCCAGGCAGCCAGGCCTGGGGCAGGATCACCCGGGGCTGGCCGGTCACCCAGGTGCAGAATATCTGGCAGTAACTCAGCTTGGGGAAACACATTCTGCAAGGATGAGGCAGGCACCCTAGGGACCAGCAGAGCCCTGGTCCTAGTTTGAGGTGCGACAGTGAAACCAGGGAACCGAGAACAACACAGGAGGATCGGTGGCCAGTACAGGAGAAGAAGGTCCAGTGGGCAGCCAACTGGGAAGGTGCCAAAGTCTGTAGGGTGGGTGGGGCCACTGATACTGCAATCCGGTGACCCACTGAGCAGCCTCTTCCCTGCTTACAATAAACATGTCTGCAAAGAACTGGAAGAACAAAGATTGGGGAAATAAGACAGGCCCTGCTCCCGGAATGTGCAGGCTTCCATGCAGAAGCACACAGATGCCCAAGAAGGGGTGTTAAAATGTCCTGTGGGTGTCCTCTGCAGACCCGGGTACATCCTGACCAACCAGGATTCCAGGAGCAGCCTGGACTCCCAGGTTAGGAGCCTGATTTCCAAAGTCATACATCAAACTTCACTAGGGATGAGCTGTGTTGACTTTCAGCAAAGTGAGCAGTCTGCCCTGATCCAAGGTTTTGCCTTCTGCAGTTTCAGTCTGAAAATATTGAATGGAAAGTTCCAGAACTTGGAGTGGCATGATGAAATCTACAAATGTCCTGCCCCATCCTGCCCAGGACATGACTCATTCCTTTCTTCAGTGTGTCCACAGTGTATATGCTACCAACCCACCTCGTCTCTTAGAAGCCTCTGGTTATCAAATCAACTGTCACAGTATCACAGTGCTTGTGTTCAAGTACTTAATAAGGGCCCCAAAACCCAAGAGTAGTGACTCTGGCAATTCAGAGATGCCAAAGAGAAGCCATAAAATACTTCCTTTTAGTAAAAAACTAAAAATAAAAGTTCCCAACACAATAAGGAAATAATAAAAAGACTCTGGTTTGGGTGCTGACACATACATGAGAGTGTCTTCTATCCATGAAATCGTGAAGAAAGAGAAATAAACGTGTGCTCTCGAGCTGCAAAGGCCATGGCCACAGTGTGTGGTAAGTTCTTAGTTAAGATGGAAAAAGCATTAAATTTGTGGGTGGAAGATAGGAACATAAAATGTGTTCCAATCATTCTGTTTTATTATTAGTTATCTTATCGTCTTCATGTGCCTAACTTATAAATTAAACGTTCTCGTGGGTGTGTGTGAACAGGAAAAAGCATCGTACGTGTAGGGCTTGGAACTGTCCGCAGTTCCGAGTGTCCGCTGAGGGCCTTGAAGTGTATCCTGGAGGGACAAGGGGGTGTCCTGCCTCACGAATCTGCAACTGGGAAGACTAATCTACAGCAACGGGGCAACCTCACAGGGTTGTTGAACGCACCAACCTGCGAGTTACTTAGAAATGACTGCTTACATAACCACCATCTCTAATCCACTCCTCACCTCCGTGCTAACCTGCAGCACCCTGAGTCTGCTCTACTTAAAGACTTGCTCTTCTAGGGGAAACACACACCCTGTCCTTGCGTGTCCAAAGTTCACCCCCCACTGCCCTCGTCCCCTGATGGTTCACAAAGCATGGAAAGAGGGCCAAGAAAAAGCCCTTGTCAACGCTGACAGGCTGAGAGAGGCGGCTGAGTTTAAAAGTAGGGAGAGGCTCCAGCTCAACACAATTTATTAGTCATCGCAGGCTGAGCGCGTCAAGACTGGGTGACAAACGCCAAGAACATCAATTATGCACTATTCCTGCACCAGGTCTGACATACCCACGCCGGCACCGAGACCGATATGTCGTGAATGTTTTCTGTTGGTTTCGAAGACAGGAGGGAATATTTGGGGCGGGAGTGGTAGCCATGATCATGCTGCACAAAGTAGGGTGGTCTGCATCAGCATCACACCTGGAGACGGGCCCTTGAACATCTGTCAAGGTGTCAACTCCGAGCCCAGGAGCAAACATCTGTCAAAGTGTCAACTCGGAGCCCAGGAGCAAACATCTGTCACGGGACACCGAGCCCATCACACTCTGTGGTTAACCAAGGCTGGGGGGAGGGGTGACACTCACAGGTGCCCTTCACGGGACCACACCAACGTCCTTCTGGAGGTCTGTTCACCAGTTCCTCTGTACCTCGGCCTTGGCACAGCTCCACCTGCCACATCTGTCCTGGCCTCCAGGCCACAGCCACCCTGACATGGTGATCTGGACTGGGGACAAATCCCTCTGGACCCCAGTTCCATGCACCACTAAACCGAGCGGTGTCGGCTGGATGATTCCTCAGGTGCTCCTGCTTCCCAACCTCAGATCTGACTCTAAATGGCAACCAGGGACAAGGGACCGTGCTGGCTCCTGAGGGCAAACAAGTGTCATCCCGATGTGAGAGTGACTCTTTAGAGAGGACCTGGAGACCACGCTGGGCGCAATCCCAGGGGCAGGAAAAGCAGGTCTGAGCTGAGACTGGGCCCCTGGGAGATGACCGTGCAGCCAAGTTGGGGACCCACTGAACGGAGTCTCTGCTTCCGATTCCTGCACTCACACCCATGGCTGGGAGGCCCGTCCCGCCTGCACCCTGGGCATCGCCACTGCCCAGCCTTTCCCAAGAGGGCAGCAGTGGCCTCCTCCACTCCAGGGTTCTCATTCCTGGGGGGTCTCTGTCCCAATCAGTACCTGCCTCTTGATTTTGCCTTCCTGTCTGTGATTATTCCCTGCTGTCCTCCAAACTCCTGCAAGACATGGCCACTCCTGGGGAATGTCAACTGTCACCTCCACATGGCCACCTTACCTCTCTGCAACCATGGTGTTTCAAACCAGCGGAGGGAACTGGTCTCCAGTAGCACCTCATGCAGAGATCGCCAAGCACGCAGACCCTCCAGGCCAAGGTGGGAACCGTCAGGAGTCAGGCAGGTCCGTGGCAAGTGCCCCTTGGCTCTAGGCCCTTTGGGGTAGAGGACTGAGTCAGCCTGCTCAGGCCAACAGGAAGAGCTGAGTGGGGACCCCTAGTGGCACCAGGAACACTGGGATTCTTCCCTGCAGCCTGCTACCCCTCAAGGGCCCCAGCGGGTTTGGAAAGCCAGAAAGAGGGGATTCCCCTTTGGGAGCTGAGACTTGGAGAGTGTCATCATTTACTAAGGATCACATGGGAGCCAAGTCCAAAGCCAGCAGCCCTGGGGTCCTCCAGAGCGGGCAGTAGGTTGGTGTCCACACAGCTAACCTGAGGGTGGGGTCCTGTTGAGAAGGAGGACCACTGACCTGGGCTGAGGGCAGACACCTGTCCTTGACCTGCCACCAACAGCTACTCCTGAGGGAAGGACCTGGGGGCAATGGCAGACGGGGGCGTCAAGGTGCGGTGCCCATGGGGGACCCTGCAGCTCTGCCTCCCTGACTCTGCCAGACGAAAAGTGGCTCCTAACCCTTGACACCATTGACCGGCTTGGTCCTGACCTTTCCTGCAGAGAGGCTGCTTGTCTTGAGAGGCACAGGGAAGAGGAGGATCTGCACTAGGGAGGCCCAGTGCTCTGGGGAAGGCCAGAAGGGTTTCCATCTGCCCGGCCCTGACCTGCGGCTCTAACCTGCAGCCCTGGGTCACATGCTGCGACCGGTCTTTTCCTCTTCGGGAAAGCGGGGAAAATGCTGGGAACCAGGAAGCAGGGGACAGAGCACCAGGCCCACGTGCTCCTGCCGTCGTCCCTCTGCTGGACGTGGGGGGGGGGGGGTGTTTATATGTGTGTATAGTGAATCATCGCCCATAGACCAGACTTAAAAACCGAGCAACTGGTTCTCAGAAGAAGCAGTAGGAGCGCTAGAGGCTGAGGCTCCACCCGCGTGCAGTACAGATGTTGGAGATTTCCTTACCAGGCTATAAAAATGTTTACACAGTAATTAGGCCTGTTATCAGTACACAGACAGATTACGCGCAGAATGAATGAGCAGCTCAGAAACCTCCCGTTCCCAGCATAGGCAGAGTGCTTTCCTAATTCTTGAGTTTAATAAAGTAAATTCATGTGCTGGTAACAAGGAGCCACGGCTCAGTGCAGGGGAAAGGGTGCCGGGCTGGGGCTGCACCCTGTTAGACAAAACACACACCGTGTCACCTGTCCCACCAATAGGGGAGCAGCCAGGTCCCTGTCCCTCTTCAGGGGGAGGAGCAGCACCCCCTCTGAGCACGCCCCCTCTCTTCCCTCCACCAAGGAGGGCACACTGATCAATGGAGGGGAGGGTCTCCAGCAGGGCCAGGTTGGTGGCAGCTACTTCCTGAAGCTGGAGCCCCCGCCCCCATCCAGTCTGTACAAGAGGACAACAAGGTCGACTTTGCTTCATGCAAATACGGCTTCTTCTAAAGCGCACCAGGGCCTCTCAGTAACACTCAGTCGGTACTCTTCCTGCTTGTATTATATTCTGTTATAATAAATATGTCACCAAAATAATTAGCTGAGCTGCTGAATTTACACTTCTAACTTTGGTTAATGGAAAAAAAAATTCAAGTGATTTGTGATGAGGATTCAAACTTTTGGGATCCAGCACTAGAGCAATAATGTCTACTGTTGAGAGATGAGTTTTTAATGAATATTTAATTGCTCTGTTCTTTATAAGTATAAATTATGCTTCCAGTAAAACACTTTGAATATTAAAAAGGCAATATTCTGTTTCTCTTAGCTAAGTTAGGCATTTATGCCTCCTAACAATTTGTTCAAGGGGGAAGAAAGGTCATCTAGGTTTCAAGGTCTGTGAAGGAATGCGGAGGGTCATCCGGAGGCAAGGCAACCTGTGACAGTGACCTGGATGACAACGACATCCAGACGTGTGGACTTGAAATGAACAGGACGAAACATAACAAGGGGGACACTGGGGCTGAGAGTCAGGAAGGGGCTTTTGCTCTCAGGTGACATTTCTATATTGCCTTAATTTCTTTTTGAAAAAGAAAGTTTACTCTCTTAATTAAAAATATTTCTCTAGCGTAAAACAAAGAGCCACACCAGAGCAGCTGGAGTAAAACGAGCATCTTCTCTTTTGTCCCAATCAGGACTGTGAGTTGGGACACTAAAACCTCAGAAATAAAACGGCAGGACAAAGGGCGGGGAGAGGCTGGACTCTTGGAGCACCCCCACCCAGGCATTTCCCATCGTCTGTTTCTGTGTTTTAAATCAAACTTTCTCCATGATAAAAGAAATGTGTGCTTATTTCAAAATTTAAAAAAAAATCGTGCACAATGCCAACACCTCTGGACAAGCATCGTTAACGTTTTGGGTTTATTTCTTCCCATTTTTCTTCTGTACCATCTTTTAAAACAAAACCAACATCATGCGAGAAATGTAGTTTTGCCTGGGCTCACATTTAATTGGCACACAAGAAATCACTAAATTAAGGTCAACAAAGCGTTTTCTCTCCATCTGTTCCTTTTAAACACTGCATTTCACTCCACACTCGAAGGGATCGACACTCGAGTGCTTGTACCAAGATAGTACGTTCGCGACCAACCACAGCCACCGGGTGATCTTCAGAGAACCCACTTTCCATCCGGTCCCAAACCTGTTTGACCGTCCAGTGGCTGCCATCTGACAGCATCCAACCCCAGCTGCACGTGTGACCCTCAAGGAGCAGTCCTGCCCTCTGGACTCGCCTCCACCACGCCCCCCTCCGCCCTACTCCCACTGCCCAGCTCCTTCCCACAGCAGGACCTTGGCTCGGGCTGTTACCACTGCCTGGTGGCCCCTTCCCAGGTCCTCCCCCAACTTAGTCCTCATGCCACTCTGGGGTCGGCACAAACAGAGCTCCTACACGAGGCCTTTCTTGCCCACCGATCTGAATGCCCCAGGCCATCAGCCATGTCCTGTAGTTAGTTTTATTTCCATGTTTTTCTCTCATGTCCTTCATCTCTAGAATACATAGGAGCCACCTGTCCAAGTCACCACTCCCCCTGGTACAAAGGCCAGAGGTGCTCAGTACACACTAGCGGGGTCAATCAAAGTGTTCACAAAGAGTCCAGCTTTGTGGGGCCCGAGACAAAGCAACCTGCTCTAACAGGCCTCTAATGAGACTCTTTAAACAGGCCACCCCTTCCTCCCACCTGGTCTCTGAGAGCTGCCACGGCACCGCCCATGACAAAACCAGCCCGCCACTCAGCCTTGGAGACTGATCTGCTCCTCACGGTCACCCACGCCGGAGGCCTCATGGTCAGGGTACACCTCCCTGCCTGTGGCCAGCTTCTCCTTCAGGGGAGGACAAAACCATCTGTCAGCAGGATCATTCCAGAAAATGGCATCTCATCCCAATGACCTTTTGGAAAACTACCCCTAGACCTGGGAACCCCATGCCATACAATTGAGATTCCAAACGGAGCAGAATAATCCAATAACCATTACTGTGCAAAAGGCCGGACACATTTACCTCACAGCATCACCCTGGGGACACCACAGGCAGTCCCTGACGCCAAGAGCCCATGGGCCACCTAATTCCCATCTGCTTCCTGGTGGCTGTCCAGCCGTGCCTGCGGGCCTGAGTTCCCATCAACACATCGAGGGCGCTCTCTGCTTTAGTCGTTTACCAGGGTTAGTCTCTGTTGTTTGCAACTCGGGAAACCCCAATCGACAGTCCCTCAGGAGTCCCCAGCTGGTGTCCAGCACCGTGGCCTCACCGGCATTCAGGCCTCTGGTCTTCTGGCTGCCAGAGCCATTTGGCTACATGGTCATCAGCCACCTCGGAGTATGTCACTCATCCCCAGTGGGCCAACAGGGAGGCCTGGTCCTCACAAAGACCCTCACCCCTCCTTCCAGCCTCTTCCCCCACTGTCCCTGGCCTCGGCCTCAGCTCCAGAGCTCCAACCCGAAGCTGCCTCCTCAGCCCCAGGTTTTGCTGCCTTCCCTCGGCACTGCAAGGCCAGCTAAGCCTGAGCACCACCACCTCCTCTAGACCCAGCTCGACACTCCCTCCACCTCCTCAACTCACAGATGTGCATCCCAGTGCAGTCCGCCTGCCCCCAACCTGTGAATTCCTGGATAACAGCCACTGGGTCATCCTCTCTCCATCCTGACCAAATAATGGGAGCCGAAAAAATCTTTGTTAGGTGCTAAATGATTAAAAGCACCATTCACTTTGAAAACCCTGGGTTAGATGCAACAATTGTGCTTTCATTCTCCTCCTTCCACCCACACTTCAGAATTGCCCTCAAATTGAGCATTCTGAGGAAGCGGTCAGTGCTCCGCCAATCTTGAAGGATGGGCTTGATGCTTCAGAGCTGGGACTCGTGCTGCTTTAACAAGCTCAGAGGCCACCGCCGGCTGCACTGCCTGATGGCTCTCCATCACGAGCAGCCGTCTCAGACTCTCTGGCTACCTTCCTGTAAGCCTCAAGTGAAGGGCAAAGAGGCCACCCATCTAATACCAATGTGGGCACAGACAGAGAATCTGCAAAATATTAATAGCACAGGTCTAATGAACCCAGGGTGGGCTCAAGCCCACATGGGGCTCCAGTAAGGTTGGGTAGTTCGCCTCTTCCTCAGACGGGCAGCCCAAGTCACAGCTGCCCAGCACCCAAGTCTCCTCCTCAGATATGAGGAGAGTGATGGACTCAGATTCACTCTATAAACACGGGTGGGGCACCCACAGTATGACTGGTTCTCAACAAGGCATGTCAGGGAAGAGCCCCACACCCCTGTGCAAATCATAGACAGGTGATGTGCAGAGTGCTCTGGGGGAGTCCGAAGCCCCAGCCCCTGGGGTGATCACCCTGACCCTCCACGGCTATTGAATTTCCCTTAGCTTCAGTTTTCAAATACGAAAAATGAGGAGTTCATGAGCTTGAATGTGTAAATGTGCCGGAAACAGAGTTAGAGTCTCAGAATCAGGGGGCCTTCAGAGGCTTCCACGCTCAGTTCTATCAGAGCCAGAATTTTCCCCTAAATAGACTTCATGTTCCCTTCTGCCACCCAGCATGCTCTGCACAGGTCAGCAATCCCGGAAGGGGCTGGTATGGCCATCACTGCATATGTGGCCACAGACTCCAGGGCCAGCCACAACACCCCTCCAGTGCTGGTGACCCAGGGACACACAGTTCCTCCCAAGTCCTCTTGCTATGCAAACTCAGTTTATCAATTTCTACCCTGAAACCCAACCCTGCTGAGTACTTAAGCACTAACCAGAGACCTCCCACTTGGAGATAAGTGTCAACCTCACCAAGGAGCAGCTGTTACTCACACGCACAGCACCTTGTCCCAATGCCCCCATCGCCTCTTTCAGAGGAGAGGGAGTCCTGTGTCTCCATCCAATCTCATCACCATTTTCTTAAAGGAGCCAGCTGATTTAATTATTTTCTTTCTACAAAGCCTTTGTCCTCCACCCTGACTGAAAGTCCAGAAACTAGTAATCGTTGCTTTCAGAGTTCAAGGAAAGGTGACATCTTGGTGAACAATTCTAAGAGGATTTTGCTCTCCTCCAATAAAATATTCTCGGGATTGGATTTCCGAAGAGTCCTGTTTTCATTACTCCCCTTGGATACGCCCAGTAACCAGCTTCCATGTCATGAACCAGCTTCATGGTGAACACAGCCCCTCTTCACACAGCTATTGCTTTGGAAAACCCACACCCAGGCAGCGAGCTCAGGCAGAGGGGCCCCTCTGCAGGGTTCCAGCAGGCCATTCAGCTCAGGGTGGCCCCAGGGCCTCCCACCCAATGCCTGAGGAACTAGCAAAGTTATGTAGTTCCTGGATCCCGGGAATGCACCCTTAACTGGGCAAAGCAATCAAGCTTCCAGCACAGGAGAAATCTGAATTGCCACCTAGACTTCAGTCAACAACTCCTGCACACAGGTAGAAATAAAAATGGCCTCCAGGAGCTTGGTGGGTAGCTCAGAGGCAGAAGCTTGCCTTGCCTGCAAGAGGCACTGTGGGGGATAAAGATCAACCCCGCCCTACATAAGGGGAATGGAACCCACCTGCAAGCCCAGGGAAGCTGAAGTTGCATTTCTATGAAAATCATGTCCTGCTCTGGCCTCAAGATAATTTCACACCAAATGGCCTTACAACCTCTTCCAAAGCTGTGATACCGGAATTGAGGGAAATTTTTTTAAAAAACCTTTGCAGCTGAAAGTCAGTAGTTAAAGAAGCAGAACATAAGTTCTTCTATGTCCCCAAATCTGTCCATTCTTTCCAGGGAAGGTCATCTCAACTCTACTGCAGAGGCTGTGCGGGCCACTGTAGAATGTAGTTATTATCACCACTAATGAGACTAAAGCATCGAACACAGCCTTCACCCGGCTGCCATTCTCTGAAAGTGTGTGTGTGTGTGTGTGTATACGCGCGCCTGTCTCCCCCACCTACCTCCACTCCACGCCGCCCACCCCCCAAAAAACAGGCTCAGGGCCTGGGGATGGCGCCCCAGTCTTGGCACCCAAGGAACTGCAGGCACTGCTTCACCTGGAAGCCGAGGGCTGGGGCACAAATGGAAGAGAGGTGCTTTCCTCACACACTCCCAGTCCACGCAAAATAAGCAAAGGGAAGTAACGCCGGGCTGGGGGCCCAGGGCGCACGTGGCTGGCGCCTGGAGAGCTGGCCCCTGCCCTCCGTGCACCCTGCGCACCACCTGCCGGTCCAGCCCGGGCCCGGGCCGGCCCAGAACTACCTGCTGCTGCCTGGGCGCCCTCAGGCCAAGTCTGAGGAAGTTCACTCCCCGTCGCGCCGGTCTGCGGAGCCCGGGCACCCGCGGAAACCCGGACCGTCCCGGAGAGCCGTGGGCCGACCCTGCCCGGGCGCTGGACTCACCAGGCTGCCGGGAGCCCGCAGCCAGCTCCCAGAGGGGCCTCCCAAAGCCTCCGGGTGACCCCGCGCGTCCCAGGGCCCACGGACCAAGGGCCGGCCGGCGCGAAGAGCGTGCGCCTGGAGGGCCAGCAGCCCGTGCTGGGGGCTGGAGATGAGGGCACCCTGCGTCCCGCCTCCCCCATCGCCATGACTCCGGCTTCCCGGAGACCTGCATGTCGCCAGAGCTCCCACCTGGGCTGCGCTGCGGCTCCCGGCCCCCTGCCCTGCCTTCCCACCGCCGGGCGCCCGCGGTCGGGGGCGCGCAGCCGGGTGGCCGCCGGCGCCGGGGACTCGGCGAGCTGTGCCCAGCCTCCAGCCTGCACGGTGCCGGGACACCCGAGTGAACCGCAGCCCTGCCCCAGCCTCACGCCCCCGGGCGGCAGCCGGAGGCCAGCAGGGAGGGCAAGGTGGCTGCGGCGGCGCCCAGCCCGGCCGGCGGGTGCGGCGGGTGCCGAGTGTCGGTGCCAACAGGTACGGGAGGAGCTGCCAGCAGCCCGCCCGCCCACTCTGGGACAGGGGCCCGCCGCGGCCCGGTGGGGGCTCGGTGGAGAGGGGCGCGGGCGGAGGGAAGAGGCAAGGGAGCCGCAAGCGGCGGCACTTACCTCTCGCTGGGCCGGGGCCCCGCAGCCCGGCTGCCGAGGCGCCTCCGCGAGGCGCGGGGCTTCCTCCGAGGCCCGCAGGCAGGGGGCGGCGCGGAACCGAGGCGCCGAGCGCAGCGCCCGCCTCTGGCTCACACCCCCAGCCGGCGGCCGCGTGCCCGCGCCGGCATCCTTGCTGCCGCCCGCTCCCACCGCGCCCCCGGGCCGCTCCCCACGCGCGCGCCGGGCCGGCGCGAGCCCCTCGTCGGCTGGGAGCACGATCCGGGCGCGCTCCTCCTGTCCTTGTCCTCTGCTCCAGTCTGGGGACGTGCGCCCCGCACCCCCTGCACCGCGCACTCCTCTACCCCTCCCGCTCCCGCTGGCCGCGCGGGCTCAGCCCATGTGCGCGGCTGCCTCGCTGCGCCCTGGAGCCCAGTGGCCGAGGCCCCGCCGGAGTTGCGCGCCCTAGAAACTCCATGCAGCTCTGGCCTCCTCCCCGGCTCCTCCCTGGCGGCCCCCCGGGCCTCGCGGCCGCCCGCACCGCAACCCCCGCCCTGCTCTTGCAGGAGCTGGGTTTCTGGGCCCGCTCCCCCGCCCGCCGCCCGGCTGCTCCGAGGGTCGGGGAGCCCCCACCCCAGCCCCTAGCCTCTCCAATGGCTCCCTCGGTTTCCAGGCAGCACAACCTGAGGAACGCCTTGGCGCGCGCGCACTCACACTAGCGCACACACACGCACTCTGCACATACAGACAGACACACGCGGGGGGTGAGCTGGAGCTTGGCAGACGGTGCTCCTTCCTTTCCTCCCCAAAGAAGCTGCCCACGTTAACTCCGGCAAACTGCTGTTTCTGGACATTGGACAACTCACCGGAGCACCTACGACCTTAACTACTTCATCCCCAGCGCCCACGCCCGATGGCCACAATTCACCTGAGTCCGGTGCAGGGAAAGGGCAGAACACCAGGGTGGAAGGGCTAGCCGCACAAAGTAGAGGAGGAGGTGAATGACGGTGCCACCCCTGGCATGTTCTGGGGAGGCATGCCCAGCCAGCCTGCCTCTGATCCCAGCCCCCTGGAGCCCGAGCACACATGGTGTGGCCCCCACATCCTCCAAGGTCACAGAATGAATTTTGTGAGGGAGAGAAAGCTCTTGGGTGCAGGTGAGAGCTGGACGTCTCACAGACCACAACCTGCCCTGGCGTTGACCCCCTCAAGTCTCTTCCCAGGCAGACCCTTGTCTCCCCTGCCCCATGCCTCAAGGGAAAACAGCCTACAATCACCATTTACCTCCCCTGTTCCCATCTGTCTCCCTCCCTGTGCCCAGGAACTGACAGAATACACAATGCCATCAAGGTGTGTGTTGTCAGGAGAAAAATGGAAATCCCAGGCTGTCTCAGCTCATCCACAGACAGACTCAGACACCTGCCAGTTCCTTCCTGTTCCTTGCAGGGGTATGCTGGAGCAGGCTAGTATTTCCTCACACCACCCCCCTTTCCAGGGTCCCAGTTTCTTGCCCCCTCTGTGTGGTAGAACAACTGCTCACCAGCTCAGATGCCTCCACTTCCCAGAATCAAAGAAAAGACACATGCAAAGCAGGCCGCGTGGCTCTAAGTCGCTCCTCCAGGCAGCTCGGCAATCGCCTCTCCACTGCCTGCTTCAGCTGCCAAGGGAGTTTGGGCATGGGCACTGCCAGCCAGTGACACAAGTTAGTCAGGGTGCCCTCCTGTCTGTGCTTCTGGCTTGCAGCCTGGGCAGTTCTGACTCCCTGTAGTGCTCTTTGCAGGCACTACATGGTCGGCATTTAGTGTTTGCTACCACATCTCTTATGGTCCAGACCCTCCTTCTAAATTATCACCTTGGGCCACTGGTTGAGTTTCATGGACCTAGTTCAGAGATGTGCATAAAAGAGGTTTCCATAAATGGTTTCAGGAAGAGGAATAGAGTTCAAGTCTCCATATGATCTTTCTCTCTGAGTCCTTAGTTTGCATAACAGCTGCATCTTCCAACCATGGGCTGCCTCTGTAAGAAATTGTTTTGTTGGGGCTGGGGATGTGGCTCAAGTAGTAGTGCGCTCACCTGGCATGTGTGAGGCACTGGGTTTGATCCTCAGCACCACATAAAAATAAAATAAAGATATTGTGTCCACCTAAAGCTCAAAAATAAATATTTTTTAAAAAATTGTTTTGTAGCTGGATTTAGCACAAGTACTCCCTCCAACCAGAGCCCTGTGGCAAGTCCATAGATATGCACGGAGGTCCTGGTAAAACTTAGAGGCCACCCATGTACCCAGGATTGGGCACATCAGGCCTGCATTCTTAGTCTGCCCTCCCTTAATGCCAGTGTGAATCTGTACATCTGATTTGCTCTCTTTAAATCTCACTGTCCTCATCTGTAAAACGGGGTCCATTATAGGACCAGTCCTATGACGTCCTTGTAAAGACTCAATGTGCTCACGTGAAATGACAGCTCACTCAGATAGCTCGGGTCCAGGCATGAAGCAAGCCTTCAACAAAGGCCACTATCAGTAGGCAGTCGACACACATCAAAGACATTACCTTGGGAGGAAAAAGTCAAGGATCTCTTGCCCCAGAACACTAGGCTCAAGGACCTCAGGACCTAGAGAGGCAGGGTGAAAGCCCTGGATAGGCATGGCAGGTGCCGTTTCTCTGTCCTCACCAACTAGGACCACCCTGAGGTTTCCAGGTGAGGGAGCCGCGGGTTCACAGGCCCTGACACCCTGCTCCAACTTATCTCATACATATCCTTCCTATGAAAGTGCCAAATAAAATATTTTACTAATTACAGAATGGAGGCGAAAATCAACATAGAGCAAAAAGAATAGAAGGGAGTTCCCTTTATCACGCCTTTGTAGCTGGATTTAGCACAAGTACTCCTTCCAATCTAAAATAACTCAGCCCTCCAGGAAACAGCTCGGAGTAGACTTTGTAACTTAGTCCCCCCCTGCCTGAGCTTTGAGCCCAGCATCACACAGTCAGACATGGGCAACTGCTACCTCCCCAGGGCGGATCATTCTCTGAAGGGGCCAAAGTCATTCCCACCTCTGGTTCTCCTCCCCTATCTATCTTTTCTTTTTTGCTTTGTCATCAATTAATACATCTACTTCAAGTGCCTGAGACAGGCAATGGGAGATGGTGATGAAGGGGCCCACTGCACTCTGAATAGAAATAGAAATTTTAAAAGTCCTTGAGCAGTATAAGCTGGAGGGTGATGGTTTTCCTACACTTCTTCCAAGCATGGAATATGGACCACTTTGGGTTTTTCGTAACACACATTCCTGGTTTCATGGCCAGAGGTTTGGGAGAGGTTTGTTATACAACAGCAGGTAATCACAACAAAATTTAATATCTGGGGTTAGATTGCTGCTGTGACGAAAACTCAAAGCCCTGGCTATGAAGCTGGGTGATGAGTGAAGGCTCCAGGTGCCTGAGACCAACAGTGGAGGTTGCAAGGGCCTCCGAAGACTCTTGGAGACTCAGAGGACACGGAGAAAACCTAATGGAAACTGGAAACAGTGCCCAAGTCATGTCCTGGCAGGACAACTGGCAAGACTGTCGTCCGTGTCAATAAAGTACATGGAAAGGGTACCTGATGAACTCCTGGATCTGGAGAGGGCAGTTTCCATGCAGGAAACAGAAGATGCTAACTGAATTTTTCTAGATGCCTGTGATAAAGGCTAAACAGAAAGAGTTTAACTGAGGAAGAGGCTATTCTATCCTTTTGGAGGAGAATCGAGAGAAAAAAAAAGGGAGCCAGAAGCCACTCCCTAGAGGAGCATCTCTTCTTCATGGTAATCTATCCCCACAGAAACCCTCACACCCAGGGCAGTGACATCTGGTTTCTGGATAAAGACTAGGTGGGGGACGAGGCTGTGAGAGTCAAGAAGACATCAGGCATGTTCAAGGGAGGGCTGAAGAACATCTCAGAATCTTAAAACCTGCAGCCTCCCAGGGGACTAACGGCAGAGCAGGTCCTGTTCTCACGGAGATTGGAACATCCGAATGGCTGTGAACCAGTGACTGTCGCAGGACGCCTCTGCTTTCTCCCTGTCTGACCCGAGCATCTGGGCAGGTATTGCATTTTTGCCTCACCATGTATTTGAGTGATCAGAGAACAAAAGGGAAGAGAGCACTTGTTTCTTCAGCTAACAGATCTTCACACTGAGAACTCCACGGTGGGAGACTCTCCCCTACCTCAGCCTGCTTGGAGGATGAGACCCAGGACCCTCAGCCTGGACCTGAGGCTGCAATGCGGTGAGACTCCCTGAGGCTTGGGGACGTTCCTGGGTATGTTTCATGTCGGAAGGATGCAAATAGTTTTTGGCCCAGGCTGTTTCTGACAGTGTGAATTAAAGATAGCCATAAATTCTCTGACATTTCCCTTACGGAGCGTTGAGATCTGCATCTCCTCACCCTTAAATCTGGACAAGATCCATGACTTCTTTATGGATGAAGAGAGTCTATGCGAGCTTCGGGTGGCGGGGATTCAGGCAGCTCTGAACTTCCTCCTCTTGTTCACAAAGCATGCTTCTTCCAGCCCCAGGCCACCATGTGGGACGTCTTCGCATCCCGAGACTACCATACTGAAGGACAGCCCAAGCTAGCTTTGTGAGAGGCTGTCTGGTGATAGGGAGCACCAGAAGGAGGGAAGGAAAGAGAGAGAGACAGGGGACACGAGAGGGGTGTGTCCAGACTGTCCCAGCTACCTAGCCCCAGCCAGCTGGCCAGGGAACCTTCTGACCTGAGGCCTCAGGGGCTATAGGGAGGGACAAGCCATGCTGCAGTGCACCTCAGAATTCCCAAGGCATGGAGCTGGATGAGGTAGTGAGAAGTTGCTTATTAAGCCACTTAGATTTTGTGTGATTTGTGTTTCAGCCACAGATAACTAGGCAAATTTACTGAAAAGCATGTCAAAAATATACTTTGAAGTGGAAAAGCTAATTGCAAAATAATATACATGGTGTTGTTTTTAAAAAAGAGAGTTTGCTCTCTGTCATCCACGTGCACGGGACATATTTGCCCGGAATGTAATGGGAATGGTCTCTGTGAACCAGGATCCCAGGGGCCTCTGCTTTTTAGATGAGCAGATACGAAGGCTCTACAATTCTCTTCTTCCATAAGAACATTTTTAATACTGGCTTTATTTTTTTAATGAGGAAAAAGTTCTTCGCTAATTTTATTTCAAGGTAATAAAAGTGCCATAGAAAAAGAATAATACAGTCACTGCCTTAAAAAAAAGCATTTATTCTGTTATAGAATTATTAATAAAAAGAAATAACACTGATGCATGTGCTAGTAATTCTTTTAACTTCTAGAATAAAAAATTCAGGCAAAAAAAAAAAAACAAGTTACCAATAAAGAAAAAAAAATCAATGTTGGCTTTAGGAATGTGTTCAACACTAAGCCCAGAAGAAAAATGAGCTAATACACATGGAGGGTGAAATGGCTCCATCCAGGGTTCATGTGTCCAGTTAGGGTGCGATGTATGGAAGTGGGGGGGGAATATTCCCCTAAAATGAAATGGGTCAGAAAATAAATGATGTTTTTACTTTCAGGGGGAAAAAGATACCCCAAAACCTACATGAGCCAAAAAACAACAACAAAACCCGGAGAACTCAAGAGAGTGGCCAAGAGCCAGCAGGAGGGAGAGAAGCCCTGGGGGCTGGCCTTCTCCGAGCTTCCCTTGTAAACTAATTCAGCTAATTTCTAAGTGGCCTGGCGAGAAGGGCCAAGAAAGCAGTGTCTCCGAGATGCTGGAGCGGCTCAGGGACAGAGAGGAAAGCAATCACATTTCAGTGGCGCTGGGCAGCCAGGACCAGGGGCTGGCGTCCAAGGGAGAGGCCACTCCAGCCCCCAGTGGCCTGGGCCTGCAGCGAAGCTGCACAAGGTGACAGGCAAAGGCACTGAGCAGAGCCAAGGGGGCGAAATGGAGATGGGTACCTGCTCGTCGGGAACCCTAGGGTGCCAACAGGACAGAACCTGTGTGGGGCCTGCCACCGGATGGAGGGGAGAGGCCCAGCCCACGATCCCGGGCAGCCGGGCTCTGCCAGCTCCCTGGGCAGCACAGAGGAGGGGCAGGGCCAGGAGGAGCCGCTCCGTACCTCTTGGCTGGCCCAGCACAGGACAAAGGCCTGGAGGGACACCTGTCCATCCTCACGACCTCATACCTGATTGGCAGCAAGTGACCCTCACGTACTGCTGGCCCGTGAAAACTCAGATCCCTCCGAGGGGAGAGAACAACAGGCAGGATCACTACAACCTTTCAGGTACGACATCTGACTTTGAATCAGAATTGCCAGGCATGCTAGGAGACAGGCCCAACCAGCAGGGAAGAAAGAGCGGGGGAAAGACAGGCACCCCGACATGGAAGTCATCGCAACAAATACTAACTGTGAAAATCGCTGGAGAGAATGAGTGACAAGATAAACTCATCAGGGCAGAACTAGGATTTATTTTTAAAACAGAATGAAATAGTGATTCTAGAACAACCCCCCCCCCAAAATAAAAAGCACTCAACAGATGTGCTTAAAGCAGATTAGACACAGACGAAGAGAAGATCGGTGAAGTGTTAAATAGGTCAGCAGAAAGAATCTACTAGAAGGATGGAGAACAGAGGACGGTCTCGGAGACACAGGACAGGAGAATGCCAGAAATGGAATGGAAGCCTGAAAAGGAAGGAGAACGGGCTGGACCCAACGTCGGGTGGGAATTTTCCCAAACCCATGAAGTCAGGATTCAGGAACTTCTACGAATTCCAAGCAGGATAGGTTCGGAGAAGCCACACAAAAGGCAGTCACAGTGACACTCCTGAAGCCAAAGTCGGCGCTGAAAATCAACCCAGTCCACGCCCTCCCCTACCCTCCGCGCCTCTGCTTTCCTCCCTCGCCCTCTCTTCTCTCACTTTCAAAGGAAAACAGGCTGACAGATGCCTTCTCATCAGAAGTGACAATCGTTAGTGAAGCCTACCCTCATTAGCATAATCTTCGGTGAGCTCAGAGAAAACAACTGTGCATCTATGTCTGGATGCATGGAAAATACCCATTAGAAAGAAAGCTGAGGGGTTCGCTTCTAGGTTGGTCCTAGGCTCTCTCTCGACTGCTAGCAAACAAAATCTAAATGAATACACGAATGACAGTTTTCGTACCTGGACAACAGGCAAAGTGGGACCGTCATCCTTGTGGGAAGAAGACCAGGGTGAAGTGAGCCCGACAGCAGCCTGACTGTCTGCCTGGGGACCTTGTCTGTGTCACTCTAGAGGACGGAGAAGCCAAAGCAGCACACAGAGGCCTCGCTGAGCGGAGGCTTCAGTGGCTGCAGTGTGCTGGGCAGAGGACTGGAGAGGAGCTAGATCTCCCCTCTCTGGAGGCAAAGACAGGGACGTCTTCCTAGGGACTCCTGGAGGTCCCTGGTTAATAACCCCAATGTGTGCACAAGAGCAAAATTCCATGAAGCCCGGCAAGGCACGCTTAATGGAGAGCTGTAAGCTGAACATTTGTAAGACTAAGAAATAGCTAAGGTGTAATGATGTCCAGTTTGAACACCTGGGAGTAGGGTAGAGG
This sequence comes from Spermophilus citellus, assembly GCF_964194105.1. Classification (NCBI taxonomy): domain Eukaryota; kingdom Metazoa; phylum Chordata; class Mammalia; order Rodentia; family Sciuridae; genus Spermophilus; species Spermophilus citellus. Next base: position 23,725,567 of record NC_138187.1, on the reverse strand, counting down.
CCCCTCAATAGTAAGAGTGAACTAGCTCTAAAGTAAAGGCACTATCCGAAGACTTTCCCTAACAAAAACAGATCAAGGTGATTCTCAGGTAACTTACATGCCTAACAAGCCAACTTCAAAACTCTTCAAAGGGCAAAACAAAACCCAGAAACACAACATCATTAACGTGGGCCGTGTCCACGGAAACAGAGGCAGGGTGAATTAGCTGACGGGGATGAGTACCTGGCGGTTGTAAGTAGGCTCAGTTACTTAAAGGAAAATGTAAATAAAGAAAGGAAAAGATACCACAGGAAAGGAGCAAATGATATTATAGAGCAAAAATTAAAAGAAGATATTAAACAAGAAGTTTTTTGAGGACCTAACATAAGCTTAGATGCTATAGAAAAAAGATAAGTGAACATGAAATAAAGCAACAGAGACTGAAGCAGAGACAGAAAAGTAACTGAAAAATTAAGTTTTGATTCAGGCTGGGGTGTCACTCATTGAAGAACACTTGCTTCCCATGTCCAAGACCCTGGGTTCAATCCCAGCACCACAGAAACAAAAACAGAGTGTCTTTGGAACCTGAGACAATACCCAGCAATCTGACGTATCTGCAATTTTAATTTCCAAAAAGAGAGAGGATGTGTTTCAAGTGAGGCATTGGGGGAAAAAAAGTCTTTGAATAAATAGTGGCTAACATTTGCCAAATTCAATAAAAGCTAATGACACATAAATCCAAGTGATGCAGTTTACCCCAAGCAAGATAATGTAAGAAAGGCCACATGGGATGCATTCTAATCACACTGCTAAAAGCAAGGAGTAAAAAGAAAAATCTTACAGCATCAGAGGAAAAGACACATTATATTTCAGGAGGACAGTGAAAAGAATTACTACTAACATCTTTTTAGAAATAATGTCAGCCAGAAGATGATGGAAATCAGAATTCTCTGGAACTCTCTGTGCAGTAAAAACATTCTGGCTGGGCAGAGTGGCACATGCCCATAATCCCCACTACTCAGGAGGATGAGGCAGGAGGCTAAAAAGTTCAAGGTCAGCCTGGGCAACTCAGCAAGACCCTGACTCAAAATTTCTAAAAATTTACAAGGATTGGGGGTGTTGCTAAGCAGAAGAGCACTTCCCTAACATTCACAAGGCTTGGGGTTAAATTCCTAGATAGAAAGATAGGTACATAGATAGGTCCTATAAATTTGAAGGTGAAAAAAAAAAGGTTTTCAGATAAACCAAAAGAAGGTGATTTATAGTCATTAGGCTGAAGTAAAGAACAACAGAAATTCAGGAATCATAAGTCCTGAGAATTTCCAGGCACGGTGACACACACCTGTAATCTCAGTGGCTTGGGAAGCTGAGGCAGGAGGATCCTTGAGTTCAAAGCCAGCCGCAGCAAAAGTGAGGCGCTAAGCAACTCAGTGAGATCCTGTCTCTAAATAAAATACAAAATGGGCTGGGGATGTGGCTCAGTGGTCGAGTGCTCCTGAGTCCAATCCCTGGCACCTCCCCACCAAAAAAATAATAAGTCCTGAGAACTGTAAATATGTTAGCAAGTATGAAAAGTTTTAACAAGTTTAACCTTCTTTGAAAATCAGTCAACTAAGATGAAAATACTACCAACAAGCTTTAGGGTTCATGATATAGGAAGAAGTGAGCCATGACGAGAAGAACAGGAAGGGAGGTGGGAAGTGGGGTGTGCTCCCCACGGTGGCCTCCTCCACGGGTGGGTGACGTTGACATACGCTGTGGTGTGCTGGGTGCCTGTTGTAAACCTAAGACACAAAGAGGTACAGCCAGTGAAGCCAAAGATGGGGTTAAATACACCATTTGAAAATAATACCGAGAAAGGCGTAAAGCAGGAAAACGAACCCAGAGCAGATGGGACACACAGAGGAGAGAGAGCGAGGTGGGGACTGAAACCTACTTATTGTGAACTGCACTTAATTTAAAGAGCTTAATGCTATAATTTAATGGCAGACACCATCAGGGTGAATTAGAGCACAATCACACCCAACTATAGACTGTCCACACACACAAAAAAAATAATCTTAGATATTCTAATGTGAGTCTTAAAAGCTCAAGGATGGGAAATAGGAACCATGAGAATATTAATCCCAAGAAATCTGATATTATGGTTTGGATTTGAGTGTCCTCCCAAGACTTGGTCCCTAGCCTGTGGTACTGTTGGGAAATGGTGAGGCCTTCCAGAGGCGGGGCCCAGCGGGAGGTCTCTAGGTCATGGGGGGGGGGGGTTGTCCCTGAGCGAAACAGGAGCCCAGACCCATCCACTTGTTCTCTTTCCCTTCCCAGCCATTCGGTGGGTGGCTGTGGTCTGTCATGCAGTGCCACAGTGATAGGCTGCCTTGACATGGGCCCAAAGCCAGAAGACTGACCAACCATGGTCTGGAACTTCCAGAGGTGTGAGCCAAAATTAACCTTTTTCTCTTTATGAGTTGATTATCTCAGGTATCTGTTATAGTAACAGAAAGCTGACCAAAATATCTGGAACAGCTAAATTAACATCAGATACATTGCCAGAGATGAACAGTATTCATTCATAATGACAAAGGGTCAAGTTATTGAGAACACATAGAATCCAAAATGCAGCCTTAACCGTCAAAGCCTCAGAACACAGAAGGGACCATGCATGAAGAAAACAGCTAATGCACCAACACAATGGAGACCTCAGTGCGTCTCCCTCAGTAGCAGATGAAATAGGTGAAGACAGAGGAGACCTGTGAACTCTCCAGAGGACTTGACCAGACTTAAATCACAGGGACTGCATTAACACAGTGTGCTCAAGTACACTCAGAATGTTCACAAAAAACAGACCTCAGCTTGGGCCACAAAACAATCCTCAATGCATTTGAAATGATGGAGATCATCCAGAAAATGTTCTTGGACCACAGTGGAGTTAAGTTAAACATCAATAAGAAGAATTGGAAAGTTCCCCAATAGTTTATGACCCAAAATAGTTTTACATAATTCATATATTCAAAGTTAAATCAGATCACAAGGGAAGCTTAAAAATACTTGGAACCAAATGAAAGCATAAAGCATTGAAATTTGTGGGATCAGGTAATACAGTGCTTAATGGCAAAATTATAGCTTACATAGTTATTTTAGAAAAAGATGAAAGGTTTAAGACCAGTGTTCTATGGTCCCAACTTAAGAAACTAGAAGGATAGCAAATTAAATCAAACGAAAATAGAAGAAAGGAAATGAAGAACAGAAATTAATGAAAGAGAAAATGGAGGGAAAAAAATCAATGAAAATATCCACAAAATTAGCAAATCTCTAGCTACCCTGACTTTAACTTACAGGAAAAACACACCTTAACATAATCAGACAAGAAAGACGCATCAACACACACACACACACACACACACACACACACACAAAAAAGATTAAAAATATAAATAAAAATAAAACAAAGTAAGAGGCATCACTACAGACCCTAGAGACATGAAAGAGGATAATAAAGGAATCTTGTCAACAACTTATGCTGAAAAATTGACAAAGTAGAAAAATTCCTGGAGAGACACAAGTTAGCAAAATGGATCCATGAAGATACAGAAAATATGAATAGTGTTATATCTGTTAACAAAATTTAACTCATAATTAATAACCTTCTGTTCCCCTATAACATAAAAAAATCCTTCTATGTGCAGAGGGCTTCTTTCCTGGATTCTATCAAAAGTTAATGAAGAGCAAATCTTAAGAAATTTGTTCATGAAATTCGGGTGGAACACACACATTTCAACTCTTCCTGCAAGGGCAGCATCACCCTCTTAACCAAAATCAGATTAAAAACAATACAAAAAAAAAAAAAGAAAGTGAACATAAATGCAAAAATCCCTGACAGTACATCAGCAGACTGAACTCAGGGGTATATGCAAAAGGCAGGACACACAGACAGCTGGAGTGTGTCCAAGTCACATAGACTTGGTCTAAATTTAAATTCTGAAAAAAATGGATCCATGTAATTCATTCGCGGAAAAGAAACCAGGATCACCCTTACGCATGTATAAATAGAATGTGATGAACTAGAAGGAGCTTTCTCCTCTCCAAGGGGTACGACTAGGACTCACAGCTACTACCACACTAAGTGGCCGAAGACCAAGTGCTTTCCCTGTGAACCAGGGGGAGACCTCTGTTGAACATTGGCTGGAGGCTCCACCAGCAAAGTGAGTCAACAGTAAGAAGGAAACAGACATTGTTGGATAGGACTCCATCGCCCTTACTGAAAGTCAACGTGATTGTGCACATGGAAAACCCTAAAGAATCTATGGAAAGACGCAGACTAATACAGAACCTTAGCAAGGTCACAGAGCACAAGGTCAACACCGACGATGGACAGCAGGAAACACGAAAAGCTGAAGAACAGTACCACTTACAACAGCATCCAGAGCAGGAATGTTAGGGACAAGCTTGACAAAGTCAGCATGCGCTCTGTGGACTCCATACCCCAGAGCACTGCTAGGGGAGCTCAAGAAGGCTAGATGGGAACAGATCCATGTGCTAATAATGGGCAAGAGTTTGAGACTCTCAAAACATCAGTTCTCCCCAAATTGATCTAGAAGTCCAACACAATACCAATCAAAATCCCAGTGAATGTTTTTGCAAAATTTGACAAGCTGGTTTAAAATGTTGCATATAAATGTAAAGGACAGAGAATAGCCAAAGCAATTTTTTAAAAGAAGAATATTGGAAAGAACCATCTGATCTCAAGACTTGCAAAGCTAATCAAGAGAGAGTGGTTTTGGCAATGAAGACGTTCATAGCTCAAAGGAACAGACCTACACCTGTAGGATCAATCAGCTGGCTTTTCAGAGGTGCCGAGCTGATCCAGTGAGGGAACGGGGTCTTTCCCACACTGTGCTGGACGGACTGGATGTGCATGTGGCGACAGGTGAACTCTAACACCTTGTACATGAAAGGAAGTCAAGGCGGATCACAGCCTGGCAATAAAAGGCAGAGCCAATATTTGCAACTTGACTAAGCAAAAATTTCTTAAGTAGGACATGAAAAATACAAATCAGAGGAAAAAAATCTGATGCTTTTGACGTCATCAAATTTAAACTCTTGTGCTCCTTAAAAATTACCTTAGAAAAGGTGAAGAGGAAAGCCTCCGACAGGGGAAGATATTCACAGTACATCTGACAAAGAACTTGTGTTGAGAGCAGATCAAGAAGTTCACAACTCAATGCCATGAAGATAAACATCTCAGTGTTTGCAATGGTAGGAAGATGGGAACAAAACCCCACCTGACGCCATGGCCAAAGGCACGTGGAAACTACTCAGTGCCGCCCCTTAGTCATCAGAGTGGAAACTGCACACGGCAGTGGGTTCCCCCAGCCCAGCCAGCAGATGGGCAAAGTTAGAAGGCCCAACAGAACCAAGGGTTGGCAAGCATCCAGCAACAGGAATTCTTATAGGATGCTGTTGGGAATGGAAATAGAGCCAGGATCTTGAAAAGGTGTTGGGCAGTTTCTCATGAATTTAACCACACAACTGCTCAGTCCTCCTTCTCCTTTCAAGAAATGAAGCCCACCGTGTGATTCTACACAGATAAACAGCAGCTTTACTTAGAACCTGGGAACAATCCAAAGGCCATCAGTAGGTGAATGGATAAACAAATCCTGGAGTCTCACTCCTCAGTTAAAAGGGATAAACCCACAGCGACACAGTGGGGTATCAGAAACATGGTTCAGGTGGGAGACACAGAGGTGACATCTGCAGGCTCCACTATCCCATTCTCATGAAATTCTAAAGCAGGCCAGACTGTCCACAGCCACAGAATAAATCAGGGGGTGCCTGGGGCCCAGAGTGGGAGGTGGGCCGACCCACAGGGGCCCAGGGGGATTCTCCAGGGTGACACAATGTTTCCTCTTGATTACAGTCACCGCTAGAAAGATTTATGCGCCTGTCGAAACTCATCCAACCGTACGCTTCATATGTATGTAAATTACCCTCAATAAAATTAATTTTAAAAGAAAAAATGAAATGTTAAAAATTAGGTTGGGAATTTTTTTTTCAAATATTTTTAGTGGTAGATGGACACAGTAACTGTATTTTATTTATTTTTATGTGTTGCTGAGGGTCGAATCCAGAGCCAAACACATGCTAGGTGAACACTCTGCCACTGAGCCGCAGCCCCAGCCCAGGAATATTTTTTAAAGTAATGTTTTTTAAAACTATATTTTTAAACTCACAGATGGAGAATTAGTTACCAGTACCCATCATGAAAGAAATGCTACCGTGAGTTCTCCAGGCAGAAAACAATCTGGCGCCATGTGGAAGAACAGAGTCAGAAAGACGCAGGGCACCGGCCCTGAACACCGCGCAGGCCACAAGGGCTGGTGGCAGCTGGGACTTAAACACCCAGAATGCTCCACATCCCGCTTCCTGGGGGCGACGGTGCCCCGAGGGTAAAGCTCCACACCACAGAACTTCGTGTTGTGCCCAAAACTATTTTAAATATTGTGTGAAATGGCTTCCTGGCTATGTGCGCGGGGTGTCTGCGAAACATGGATGAAATTTGGGTTCATGCTGGGATCCCACCCCCCAGAGCTCGCTCTCATATGCAAATATTCCAAAACCTCAAAATCCCAAACCTGAACACCTCTGGTACAGGATTTCTGGATGTGGGATATTCCTTTCGTGTCATCTTGAATCTAATAATGTGCCTTCTGGTGCTTCCTGTGGGTTCTGGGACACGACCCAGCTGCTCAGAAGGTGGGGGTGACCTGCAGCACTCCAGGCCCCGCACTGCGTCCCAGTGGGGAATGACCCGCTCAGGTGCACCTTGGTGGCTCAGGGAGGTGCACAGCAGCCCCACCACCAAGCCCATGGTCACAAAGTGGTGAGATGATGTGTGACTACCAAGGGGACCAAGGTGATAAAACCGTGTTTGCCTCCCTGAGAAGGGAAGAGGGGAGGGGCAACCTGAAGGAGAGGGAACCAAGGGGGGACAGTGAGGCTGCTGCCCACATCAGCGTCACACTGGTGTCACCTCCCAAATGGTCTGACCTGGGGACAGACCGCCAAATGGGACACAGACCTGAAGATGTCCAGTTAGGCTTCACTTACAGGAGGTATGTGCTGGACACAAGGTCACGTGATCATAAAACAGACAGGACTTATGCCAACCCCAGCTGGACCAGAGCTGGACCAGAGCTGGACCAGCCATGCTCCCATAAAGCAGCCAAGTGAGGTTCTGTGATTCTGCAAGTGTCAATCAGAAAGTTTAAACAGAACATCAGTAAGACTGGATAAATAACCTGTTAACCTAACTAACCCATTAACCTAACTACATAAAGTGAGCTTCACAGGATGAAGAGCATGGCTTGGCCCAATCTGACCAATAAAGCAACTAATTGAAGGACTAAATGTAGAACATGAATCACAACATAAGAGAAAAAAATAAAAAGACTATTGAAAATCGATTAGAGAAAGGTCTGTGATTAGTGTACACATGTTGAAGCAGATCTGAGTCGACATGGTTGACTCTGGGAAGGGAAAAATCCTACCGCAAGACGTTACGATTATTATGTTTTCAACATAAACATTCTTGAGCTTCTCTTTTCTCCGTTTGTAGATTCTGAGAAAGCAGTGGAGGCGTCACCTGGCGGTGTGAGTAAACTCACTCAGAACCGCCCTGAAATCCACAGAAATCGGTAAAGCAACTAACAAGACCACAACCACGCTACAGCTTTGGGAGAACCTTGGTCTCGCCCTGCGGATGCCTGAGAACAGTCAGACACAGCACAACAGGATCTGCACCCCAACAGGGTGCTGGCCACTATCCACGCTCCCGAACTGGAGGGCCAGTGTGGCGCTTGGGCAGTGGCCCAGGCCAGCAGAATGCCACCCAGACTGGAACCAGGGGCGGAGACCCTGGGCTTCAGAACCAGGAACTCTGATCAAGAGGCGCAGGAGGGGCCGCCTCACCGCGCGCTGCCAGGTTTAATTTGTCCCAGCCTTTAATGGGAACAGGGAGCGTCGGGGGACAGATGAAGCACATTTCTCACCAAAGCCATGAGTCGAAGACTGAGAGAAGCAGTGGCCGGCACCACGCCACCCACCAATGCCAGGGCTCCTCCATCTTGGCCGTATGGCGCCATCTCGGCAGTGAATGCATGCACCCATGTCACGTGCCACGCCTGCTGGATCAGAACCCACGAGGGGGTGCCGACAACCCCAGTGGGGAAATGTCTGCATGGGGAGAATCACGAGCCCCGTCACGACACAAAGTTTTAAAATATGCCTGCCGACCCAATGCTGGCATAGAGAGGGAGTAGGGTGTCCACTGTGGACAGGCAGGGCAGGAACTGCCTTCTCCTGGGTCACAGTCCCCACAGGGAGCGGTCTTGGCCCGGCGCACTGGACCACTCGGCTTCCTCGCCTACTGCTCCTGTTGGGATGTTTGGAGAAGGAAAAGCACTAGGTTAGCAACCCCCACCCCCCTCCATCCATCCCTGTCCTGCAGAGAGCACTATTCAGCCTTGACTCTGACTTGTCCATTGTCACCTGTGGCTGGCCAGGTGGCACATGACCTGGGTGCAGTGTGAGGAAACTGACATCCCAACCCTCTTTGGGTCTAGACAGGAGGTGTCCCCAGAAAGGTCCTGTGTGTGACGACCAGGAAAGTCCAGAGGTGAAATGACAGAGCCGACACGACTTGATAAACCAATGATTTGGACAGACTCTTGGTCGGTAACTGTGGGCAGGGAGGGTGTGGCTGGAGGGGGGTCACTGGGGGCCGCCCTGGGCTCACAGCATCCCCGGCTCCTTGCCCTCGAGCTCTCCCTGCCTCCTGTTGCTTCCTGTTGCCGTGTCCTGAGCACCTTCCCTCCACCATCCCTTGGGCCAAGATGTCCTGCCTCACTTTACCACCCAGAAACATGCAGTCAGCCACCCTGGATGGAGACTCTGACACCATGTGCCAAGGTAGAATTTCTTCCTCTGAGTTTGCTCTTATCGGGTCTTTTGGTCACAGAGATGCAGAGCTAACAAAAACAACTCCCAGATGCTTGGCCCCAGACTTTTTTTAAAAAATTGAACTGTAGACAGAAGAAAAGTGCAATTCGTTGATTCCCGTCAAAGTCACCATGAAGCCAGGTGGCTCATGCCTATAATACTAGCAGCTCAGGAGGCTGAGGCAGGAGAATCGTGAGTTCAAAGCCAGCCTCAGCAACAGTGAGGCTGTTGCTAAGCAACTCGGTGAGACCCTGTCTCTAATCAAAATACAAAATAGAGCTGGGGATGTGGCTCAGTGGTCGAGTGCCCCTGAGTTCAGTTCTTGGTTACCTGTCCCCTCCAAAAAAAGCCACCATGGACCAGGCCGACAAAGATACTGTAAAAATAATGTTGACGCACGTGGACACGCACCTCACCTGCCGCGGGCGCACACCCTGTCTTCCTTCTTCCCCTTGTAAAGCCCCGCATCCCTTCCTGCCTCTGGCTGTCCCTCTCCTGTGCCTTGGGCCTCATTCTTGCCCATTTTCAAAGGTGACTGCATTAGATGAGTGACTCATTTGTAGACCTTACTGCGAGAACCAGCGGAGGCCTCTACTCTGGAGGCCAGGGCACATCAGAGCCACGGTGGCCTTCCTCTTCCCAGCTCCATCCTGATGAGCCTGAGGGCTTTCTCGTGACTCAGATTTTCAGAGTAAAAGGTGACATCCAGTGAGACAGCCCCTTCCTGTTCTGCCTCCCAGACTCTTTTACCCCCTCCCCCTCCCCATCCCCCACCCATCTCCCACCCCTCCCCCCCATTCCCTCCCCTACCCCCTACCCCCACCCCCAGAGGAACAGTGCTGCGTCCTCTGTTTCCCATGGCTATTCCAACAAGCCTGCTGCTTCCTCTGAGGAGTGGTCCCAGCCCTACGCCCTGCTCTCTGCCTTTCTAGTTACTGGACAGGACACTATTTTCCACAAGATGTGCTCACAGCCAGGTGACCTTAGAGGAGACTGTTGATACGTGATGGTGCCCGGCAACAACCTCCCAGTTACGATTGAAAACACTCCCCTCCTGAGGCCCACCTAAGTCACCAGCTCTCTCCTCTGGTGGCCTGCCGAGGGTCCCCTGGAATACCGGAGGCCTTGTCCTCACAGGCCCACGAGGTCTGGTATCACCCCATCCAGGCTCCTCTGTGGACCAGGACCCTGTGTCCCAGCCCTGGGGACCTCCATTCACCAGGAACTTCCATCAGACACTGTTCAGCTGCTTGCTCTCGGCCCTGCCCCACACTGGCCTTGGTCCAGTCCTGCCCTGGCCCAGTTCCCACCACACTCAGGGGCTGCCCTGCCTTCCTCGCCCCCAGGGCCCTGGCTTCAGCCCCTTCTTCGGGGCAGTCACAAACACATCTTCCAGAACTCAGCCCAGTCCACTCCATGGGAAGCAGCTCATGTCCCCAGCCTGCTAAATGCTCCTTCCTGCAGAACCACAAGCATCTGAAAGTTCCATCCGCAATGGTTTGATTAGCACCGGCGTCCCCACCACGAACGCAAGCTCCATGGGGACAAGGACGGCGTCTATTCAGGCTCAACATGGCCTCCCCTGTGATTGGCAGTCTGCTCCCTATACATTTCAGATGAATGATGAATTAACACAGTCAACATTTTGCAGTTATTAAAAAAATGGGAACAGAATTCAAAACTCCACACTGATTCCAAAAACATTTTTTAAAGGAAGGAAAAACAGGATAGTTGTTTTTTTCCCCCCAAAGAAATGCCAGCTGATAAATATAGAAGGAAAAATAGAAATTCAAAGTCACCATTTACAACCGTGAAACCAGCGGCTGAAGTGGGAAGCTAAAGCCACAGGCCACCTGTGCGTCCAGAGCTCTCTGGGTAAGAGTGGCTTTTAGATTTTTAAATGGTTGGAACAAAAAAGAGCATGTGACAGGGATCTTATACAGCCTCAAATCTATGCGTAGGCATCATATGGCCTTCACAGAGAAAGCTGCCTTTGTCTTCAGAGGCAGCCTGAGGAGCACAGGTGGGTAGCCCTCCATCATCACAACCAGAACCTGAGCTGAGTCGCTGAGGGGCGAGGGGCTCATCTGGCGCCCCATCTTGAGCCTCAGTCAGGGCGGGTTGGCCCCAGGTGTTGGCCCTCCAAGGCAGCGCCCCCCGGTGGGAGCCTATGGTGGAGCACCACCCTTCACCTCCTGGTCAGCTGGAAAATCAGGAAGAGACCCAGGTCCCCCAGCCCATTTCAAGGGGACAGCCCCCATCACCCAAGACCCTCCACCACTTCCAGAAGCTCCAAGCTGGAGTTAAGCTTTTAACCGTGGGGGACCTTCAAGATGGAAACCAGGGCAAGGACATCAGACAGCATCGCTTTAGCCAATGAGTGAACGTGACCTGCCTCGTACTAGGAAATACTGGTGCCACGTCCCTTGTAAGGTGACACGCTGAGAGGATGACAGCACACATGTGGGGTTCCTGCCACCAGGAAACACCAGCACACGCACACCGAGACACCTCAAAACTGACCTACCCGCTGCAAAAGCCTGTCACAAAACACACAAGAAGAAGCTCAGACACGTTTCCGGGTGAAAGATCTGACAGTTAAGTAGGTGACAAGTGACATGTGATTGGATCTTTACACAAAGAAACCGTAAAAGATACCCAGAGGGGTTTGGCTGCGGTATGTATCCACACTAGGTTTTCTGGGCCTGATGATCACATTGTGGTCGGGGTAGGGTGCACTGGCCTCAGCACCCGTGCTGAGCACGAGGGTCCACTCCTTAGGGATTCATTCTCAATCTCGTTTTCAAATGCTTCAGAGAAGAGAGAAAGATCAAACAGTGAAGGTATAGGAAAGTGTTTTTGTTCTATTTTTTGCAGTTTTCTCCAGGTTTGAAATTATTAAAATGAAAAAATTAGATAAAGAATAAAACCAAAATTCGTGCTGATATAAAACACAGGAAAAAATGGGTCTAATAAAGACCAAACGGGCAGCACAGGTTGCCTGGTCTCACCTCTGAGGGGTGAGATGGAGTGACACTGGATGGAGACGTAGGTAGCATAATTCTTATATTCTCTAGTTCCACCTTCTTGGCATCTGTTCTAATGAGAATGTATTTCTTTTGATCTTTTGTACAAAAAAAAGCTTGCCTTTTATCATTAAAAATAACCTGGGGGTGGGTAGCACACTTGCCTGGCATGTGTGAGGCACTGGGTTCAATTCTTAGCACCTCATATAAATAAATAAAAATAAAGGCCCATCAACAACTAAAAAAAAAAAAAAATTAAAAACCACTTCATGGGTTCTGTAGCACAGCCTGTAACCCCAGCATTCTGAGAGATTGAGGCAGGAAGATCTCGAGTTAGAGGTCATCTTAAGCAACTCAGGGGACCCTGTCTCAAAATTTTAAAAAGGGGAAGGTATCTGGAAATGTAACTCAGGGGTAGAGGGCCGCAGGGCTTGATCCCAGTACCACAGCAGAGAACAAACCCCATTGCCGTGGTTATGCATGCACACTCAGGATGAAGCAGCTAGCTCTCCTAGGCCCCAGGTCCGCACCCTTCTACCCCTGGGCCCCTGAATTTCCCCAAATCCAACTATCAAGGCTCACCAGTCCCTTGGGCTAGGTGCTGAGGACTTTGAATATTATTTGCCATAAACTTCATTAGTACATACAGCAGGTGTTAAATTTAAAAAAATGGTCTCGCCTCTAAATCCAGAGGTTGATTTGTACGTGTAAACATTATTTCAAATTTTATCATGTAAAACACAAGACCAAACGACACACTTCCATGTGTATGATGGTGTGAGTGACCAGAGTTCACCAGGCTACGGTGCAGTGGGCCTGGGAAGACCAACCGAGGAACCAGAGGAAGAGAAGGAGAAACAGGGTTTAGGGAAGTGATGTCTCCTCGTCTTCCAGGGGGAGGTCCAACAGGAACCAGAGGGAGGTCCAATAGGAACCACTTCAAGTTGTTTAATTTTTTAACAAATTAGTGGAACCAAATATGCACATATTACATATTACAAATCACTAGAGGAAAATGATTTGAAGATCATACAGCACATTATTTTAAAAGGGAAATACAAATAAAACTCACTTTATAAAAGAAAAAGTACCAGGCTAAGCTTTATATGTAATAGACACGAAAAGTTAGACATAGAAGAATTGGTAATAGGGACTCATTGGTGGGAATATGCATTTGATTTTTAAAAAAGATTTTTGTTAAGTCTCTTTTTTCTGAGAGACCCAGGATAGCCAAAGCCATCCTGAGCAAGAAGAGCAATGCTGGAGGCCTCACAATACCTGCTCTCAAGATATACTGTAGAGCTACCGTAACTAAACCAGCATGGCACTGACCCCAACAGACTGGAAGACCAAGGAACAGAGGAGAAGACACAGAGACAAACCCACATAAATAGTTACCTCATACTAGACAAAGGCACCATACACATGCATTGGAGAAAAGATGGCCTTTTACCAAATGGTGCTGGGGAAACTGGAAATCCATATGTAGAAGAATGAAACTAGACCCGTACCCATCCCCTGCACAAAAGTCAACTCCAAGCGAATCAGAGACCTAGAAATTAGACCAGAAACCCCAGGCCTGCTAGAAGAAGACACAGGATCCACACTCCAGCATATTGACCGTCACCAACTTCCTTAAGACGCCTAAAGCTCAAGAAATAAAAACAAGAATCAAAAAGCAGAATGGCATCAAACTAAAAAGCTTCTGTACAGCCAAGGTTACAAGACTTGAGAAGAAAGCCCACAAAACAGGAGGAGGTCTCTGCCACCAGCTTCTTAGGTAGAGGATTAACATCAGAACTTACAAAGAACTCAAAAAACTTGACACCCAAAAAACAACCCAATCCCAACATGGGCAAAAGAACCAACGCTTCTCAAAATAAGAAACACGAATGACCGATAAGTATATGAAAAAATGTTCAAAATCTGTAGCAATCAGGGAAATGCAAATCCATTCAGAACAACAATTACCAATTATACAAATAATAATAAATGCTGGCGAGCATGCGGGTAACAGGTACATTAGATATTATTGGTGGGACTGCAAATTAGTACAAGCACTCTGGAAAGCAGTATGGAGACTCTTCAAAATGCTAGGAACGGAACCATCATATGACGCAGCTATCTGACTCCTTGGTATTTATCCAAAAGAACTAAAATCAACACATTAGAGTGACCCAGCCACATCAATGTTTATAGCAGCCCAATTCACAATAGCCAACCTATGGAATCAACCCAGACACCTGTCAGCAGAGGAATAGATAAAGAAACTGTGCTCTATACACACAATGGAGTTTCACTCAAGACATAAGGAAGAATGAAGTCATGTCATTTTCTGGTAAATGGATGGAACTGGGAACATCATGCTAAGGGAAATGAGCCAGACTCAAAAAGTCAAAGGTTGCATGTTTTCTCCCACAGTGGAAGCTAAGAAGAAGAGGATGGGGTAGGGCAATCCCAGGAATACAGCAGAGATCAGTCAGCGGAGGAGAGAAAAGGGAATGAGGGGCAGGGGTCGGGGTAGGAAAGGGCAGGAAGGTGGCCAGACCTCTGATGTGCACGCTTGACTGACACAGTGCATTCCCCTGTGTATACCACTGTGCACTAATCTAGAAAGATCAGGAGGGCAAAGGAAAGGGAACGGGGTGGAGGGAGGGAACGGAGGAGCACTGGGGACTGAATTGGAGCTAATTATATTCCATGGTTGCATAATCATGTCACCATGAACCCAATATTATGAATAACTACAATGCACTAATACAATAAATTTTTTTAAAAAAGAATTGGTGACAGGTGTTCACTGGTGGGAATATTAGATCTTTTTCAGCAATATTAGGGGTTGAACTGAGGAGCGCTTCACCACAGAGCTACACCCCAAGCCCATTAACTTTTTTATTTTTTATTTTGCGACAAGGGCTTGCTAAGTTTCCAAGGCTGGCCTTGAACTTGCGATCTTCCTTCCTCGGCTTCCCGAGTCACTGGGATTACAGGCTGTGCCACCTTACCTGCCTGGCTGGGTGTTCTAAAGGACTACCTGCAACATATGGTAATGATTTAAGAAAATGCACCCTCTCGTTCACATATTTATTTTACAGCAATGCCTGTCTATGTGTTTGGACAAGGGTATAACAGTGTTCGTGGAGACACTGTGGTGATTTCCAAAGCGGAAAACCTGGAATCAAACTTAATTTCTACTAAAGTTTTTTTTTTAACTATTTTAAGAAATAGTGCATTTAATGAAGCAATTTAAAATAATGAGGTTGAGGTTTAAAGTAACAGCTCTATGTGAAATGGAGAGAGATTCAAAATAAATTAACTTTAAAAAGGAAGTTGTAAATGACGTTAAAACACAGTCTCTGCAACTCACACTGTGCTTCTATTTCCAATTTTCCAACTTATGATTTGGGCTTATGATGGTATGAAAGCACAAGCCCACTCACACAACCATCCTGCTTTTCACTTTCTGTATATTATTTTTATTTATTTGTTTATTTATTTTGATATTGGGGATGGAATCCAGGGGATGTTTAACCATTGAGTCACATCCTCAACTCTTTTTATTTTTTATTTTATTTTTTTATTTAGGTTGCTAAGGTTGGTATTGAACCTGTGATCCTCCTGCCTCAGCCTCCCGAGTCACAGGGATTACTGTGCCTGGCCATCTATACAGAACGCTTAAATCAAATCACATGAGACATTCAATTCTTCATAGGAAAATGGGCTGTTGTGAGATGGCTTTGCCCGGTTGTAGGCTAACGTGAGTGCTCCGAGTACACTTGAGGTCAGCTGGGCTCAGCTGTACTGTTTGGTAAACTAGGTGCATAAAACGTTTTCCCCACTTGTGGAGGGTTCAGCAGGTAACTGGTTTGCTGGGATGTAGCCACCACGAGTTAAAGAGACCTCTGGTCTCATTTGCAGGAAGGCAATCGTATTTATAGATTTCTGTTTATGTGTATAGAACACAGCTCTGGAAGAACCCAGGCTCAACTTCAGCCGTGGCCACCTCTGGGCTGGGGAGTCGCGAGTGATGTTTGTTTTCTATATAAACATTCTCTGTGCTATTAAATTTTTGCATAAGTGTTGCATCATAAAGAATCTATCTGGTCTTTGCCCTGAGTTACTGGCACAGAAATCATGGGAATTTCCTTAATGCTGAGAGCATCCTGGTTATTCATGAGCCAGGGCTGCACCTGTTTATGCTGATGAGGTGCCTCACTCTGGCTCCTAGACAGCTTCAGCATGGTACTGGTCACTAGGAGAACATTGTGTCAGTGGAGGGCTTGCCCCCTCTGAGCTGCCTGAGCTCAAGGGCAGGGAGTGGAGACTGAGTTCAGTCATGAGACAAAGGACTGAATCAACTCCAAGAAACTACAATAAAGCTCTGGATGCCAACGCTGAGTGGTGCTTGCTGGCTGGTAGACACAGTGACGGCGTACCTGGGAGGTGACCTGCCTTGGTTCCATAGGGAGTAGCTCCAACCTCTCTGTGCAGAACCCTCCCAGACCTCACCCTCGGACCCCTCTTAATTCAGCTATTCCTAAATTGTACCATTTGGCTACAGGCATGGTGCTTTCTTGAGTTCTGAGAGTCATTCTGGCAAATCACAGAACCTGAGTGATCATGGAAACCCCCAAATTGTAGTGAAGAAGTGCAGGTGGTCTAGGCACCCCGCAGGGTGGAACTTTTAAATCTGCAGAAACCATGAACTCCAGTGGTTAATGGAAGAACAGAACTGCAGGTCACCAGACAGGGCTCAGAGGAGCTGGCGACTTAATAGCAAGCAGGTATTCCTTTTGTAATAGAATACGGAAAATTAAGTAAAAGGGCAGATAATGTAGATCAATTCGAGCCTATAATTTAAATATCAGGCCCAATAGAATTCAAGATAAAAAATATTAAATGGGATAAAGAGAGTCATTCAGTCATGATTAAGAGTACAACTCACAATGAAGATACCTGTAATGCACCATCGTGCGACAAATAACCTAACAACAAATCCATTGAAAAACTGTTAGGGGCTGGGATGTGGCTCAGTTGGTAGAGTGCTTGCCTTACATGCACAAGGCCTTGGGTTTGATCCCCAGCACCACACACACACACACACACACACACACAACACACACACACAACACACACACACAACACACACACACACACACACACACACACACACACATAAACTGTTAGGAACAATTCACCTAAGTGTCAGATGACAAAAATATACACCAAAACCAGAAGCTTTCTCATATAAAATAATAGCAAGCTATAAATCATCATGAAAACAAAATATTTTTTCATTCATGATAGCTATAAAATATATGGAGAAAATTTTGAAATCCTGCTCAGTGACATAGAAGCACCCTCGAATACAAGGGAGTTTAAATACAGAGGAGCACCTTGATTCTAGAATTTTTTTTAAAAAAGAATATCACAAAAACAACAAATATCCCTAGATTGATTTCAAAATTCAAAGCATCACAATTAAAATCCCAGTGGGATTTCTCTTAGAATTTGATCAACTGACTCTAAAATTTACCTGCAAGATTCAACATTTACAAAACAATGAAAAGTACAAAAAATGTTGAAAATAGAGTACCATAGACATGAAATACACAACAAACCCACAGCATTGAAGACTACAGATTTGTGTTTAATTATCTTACTAGTTCAGAGAAGAGAATGTAATGCTTGGAACTATCACCTGTCTATTCCTCTCCTTTGAAACGTAGGCTACGTGGTGAGTCTCCCCACACTCCTCTCTCTCTCTCTCCCTCTCCACCCCCCTCCTTTCCTGTTACAGCTCAAGTACTTAGAAAAGCTGCTAGAATCAAATATTGGTTGGAGGAATATATAAAGAAACAAAGCAATAGAATTGAACTTGAAACAGAAATAGACACTTAAGAATTTCAAATACTGATAAAGTGTATTTCAAATTTTAAAAAAATAGTAAAAGGTAAGAGAGGTGATGAATGTGTTAATTAACTTGGTGTAATCTTTCTATATTTTGTGTATATCAAAACAGTATATCATACTCCATAAGTTATTCAATTATAATTGTCAATCAAAAATAATATGAATAAATTTTAAAGAAAAGGAAACAATAGATTAGAATGTTAGATCAAGTGACTATACAAAAAATTAAGACCATAATGTATATAGCTATTACAATCTTGAAGGGAAAGAAGCCTTTTCAAATATGAGAAACCATAAAGGCAAAGATTTATGAAGTTGATGCCATTAAGCAAAAAACAAAGTAACTGGAACAGCAACAATTCTTAAAAATGTAAGCCCAAGGGAGAGCAATTGCAACATATGTAACCAAATTAAAAGATAAACAAAAAACTGTAATCAATATTTGCAACATAGATGAGTCATGAATTATATCTTCAGTTATAAAGAGCTTCTATAAACCAATGAGAAAAAATATAGTAATTAGCAAAGTACATAAAATGAATAATACATCTAAAAGTACATTTTAAATCACTAATAAACAAATATCTAATGCAAGAACATGAAGTCATTCTATCAGATTGGCAAAGGTTAAAAATGAAGAGAAAATCCAGTGTCAGAATACATGAATATGTAGCCAGGCATGGTGGTGCACACCTGTAATCCCAGCAACTTGCTAGGCTGAGGCAGGAGGATCACAAGTTCAAGGCCAGCTTCATCAACTTAGCAGACCTGTTTCAAAATAAAAAGGGCTGGGGTTGCAGCTCAGTGGTTATGTACCCCTGGGTTCAATCCTTGGTATAAATATATATGTATATCCCTTTTGGTGGGGGGGGGGGGTACAAGGGACTGAACTCAGGG
Source organism: Spermophilus citellus (assembly GCF_964194105.1). Lineage (NCBI taxonomy): Eukaryota > Metazoa > Chordata > Mammalia > Rodentia > Sciuridae > Spermophilus > Spermophilus citellus. The sequence goes on along the minus strand of NC_138187.1, from coordinate 23,706,758 downwards.
GCATTTGACCACTGAGCCACATCCCAGCCTTATTTTTTGTATTTTATTTAGAGACAAGGTCTCACTGAGTTGGTTAGTGCCTCCCTTTTTTGCTGAGGCTGGCTTTGAATTCATGATCCTCCTGCCTCAGCGTCCTGAGCTGCTGGTGAATATGTCCCCTTTTAGTCAGTGTTGGCGAGATTGTGACTTGTACCTCATCTTTTCCAGAAGGAAGCTGGACCAGTGTGTCCCAGTGTCGATGGACATGGTACATCCCTGAATCCAACAATCCCAGTTCCAAAATGATAATCAGTCCGCTGAATCACAACATGTCCAAAGGATGTGGAGTGTTTCTATTGCGTGTGTTGCTGGAGGACCAGAAGCAAAGGAGCTGCCCACCGATCAGCAGCACCACCCTGGAGCCCAGGGCAGCTGCAGGAAGCCACTCTTGACTGTAGGACTGTAAGGGAGGACACCTGACAGTTCCACACTCACAGCAGGTTTCAGAACTCCACGTGTTCAGAGTGACGACCTCTAAACTGTAGACCTAAGTATACGACCAACAACAAAAGGCATCCATGTGCCCCCAAAGACGGACACTAGACACGTCCAGCAGCATGACCGTCCCAAACTGGAAACCGCGCATTTACCCATGGGCAGTAAATGGATAAGCTCATCTCGACTTGTGCGCACAGAGGGGAGGACAGGCCACTCCCACACTGGACCACTGCAGCCTCCTGCGCCCCGTGATGGACCTCACCAGTACCCTGAGGAGGAAGAGAGGGCAGAGGAAGCAGGGAACGCGCTTGGTGCTCGAAGCTGAGGGAACCGAAGGTTGGCTGAGGTGGAGGGCAGCTGGACCTGGGCGGGAAGGGGCTGGTGGGAAGGAAACGCAAGGGGCGTCCCGCGTGCTGGTGAGGTTCTGTGACTTCTCTGCACACCCTGCGCACAGGCATGTGCACGCACAGGGACAGCAAGAAGGGTGCTGCAGCCAGCAAGGAGTCCCCACGCTGTGCTCTGGGATGGGCTCAGGAACAGGGAAGGGGAGGGACAAAGACCGCAGCAGAGAGCTTGAGGGGGTCTAGGCTGTCCCTGCGCCTCCTCCCAGAAGACGGTCTGCGGGCTCACGGATTCAAGCCAACACCCCAGATGGAAGACAGCCCTTGACCACTAGCAAGGGCGCCAGGGAAGTGCTGATTGAGCCTCGCAGAGCCTGGTTTGAAGGCCCATTCAAGGCAGGTTTACAGGGGCGTTGCTGACATGGGGCCAGCCGCATGCCAAGAGTGCCATTTGGGGAGCTTCTACAAGTGCACGCAGCCCTCGACCTGGACGCAGTCAGTGGCCAGCACGTCCTCTACCCAAGGCCACACAAGCCCCATCCCTCCACCTCTCTCCTCCGGCACCATTCTCCCCAGGAGTCTTTACATTGTTTTCTGGCTTCTGTATCTTAGCACAACCATTCTGAAATTCACCCCCGCAACATTATTGAACACGCCACCACTCGTTAATCCACAACCTACTGATGGACACCCGGGTTGCTGCCAGGTTTCAACAATGGCTAATAAAGTTGCAATTAGCGATCGTGTCTGAGTCTTTCATGAACATGTGCATTCAATTACTTTGGCAAAATATCTAGAAACAGAATGGATGTCATACAACAGATGTATGTCTAACTGTCTGGAAAACCGCCAAATTGTTATACAAATAGAGCATTTTACATTCCCAACAGCAGCATGTGAGAGTTCCAGTGGGTCCCTCTTACACCAACACTTGGTGTTGCTGTTTTAATCACAGACATTTTAATAGGTGTGTAATGCCATTTCATTAGAGTTTCAATTTGCATTTCCCTAATGATTGATGATGTTGAATATCTTCTCAGGTTCTTATTTACCACCTGTGTATCTTCTTTGGTGAATTAATTGTTTGTATCTTTACTCATTTTAAAATTGGGTTGTGTCTTCATTATTGAATTTAGAAAACTCTTTACATGTTTTGGATACAAGTCCTTGATAACATGTGATTACAAACGATTTTCTCTTAGTTTGTGCTTGTCTTTTCATTCTCTTAACAGTACCTTTCAAAGACACAGTTCTTGACTGGGATGAAGTCCAGCATATTGACTTGCTCTGGTATTGATAGCACTATGGTGTCATACATCAGCCTAACCCAAGTGTGGAAAGGTTTCCTTCCAGAAGTTGTATATTTCATGCTTTATAGTTAAGTCTATGATGCTTTGGTATTTAGTTTTTTTGTGGTGCCATGTGTGGTTCAAACGTGCAGTGGTGTGTGTGTGTGTGCACTTGTGTGTGGAAGGATGCCTTGAATTACCAGCACTCAGTAGTTTCTCCTAGTTTGGTTGACAAAGCGCTGCCTCTCTGCTGGCTGACTTTTGCACTTTTGTCCAAAAATCAACCGTGATGCTTCCTCTTCAGGATAAGATACAGTCTCCCCGGCTGAACACAGCTACGAAATCAGGGCAGAATACATGGAGAAGTTATCTGAGGACTTTGAAAATAAATGCTAACAGGAAAACTGAGGGAAAGAGGGAAATCCAAAGGACCACCAAACAGGCGTGATCTTGCCATGTCTCCCCCTGGTGCTTCGGGTCTGGAGTCAAGGCTGAGGGAAGTGGGCAGAAGCAGAACAGAAACGCCAGGAGACACCCTGGTTCGGCTCAGGGAATGGATACGTGCTTCCCCAGCACTCACTCAGGACGTGGAAATGCCCCGTGAGGCACTGTTTTCCTTTTCTCTATTCTCTTGTACCCCAGCCCCCAAAGAACCCACAGCAGCAGAAGTGGGGTGGCCGTGAGGGCCAGCAAGAGGCTAAAACCTTGAGGAAGGAGAATCTTCCTCTTCAGTCAAATAACAGCAGCCCCCAATCATCGGGGAGAACTCCCACCGTTCCTCCTTCCCTCCCTCCCTCTCTCTCTGCTACCTTTTCTTGTCCCTTTGACAACTGCGTCAGCTGCAGACAGGATGAGGGGGTTGGGGTAACTGAACTTGCATCTTTTTTAGCCGAGGGACCAAACTAGCCACTGACACACTAGTCGATGGGGTTGTCCACATAAAACCCACCTACACCACCATCGGAGGAGCACAGTAAAGGCTTTAGAACCACAATCAACATAAAATTGGCCCAAACTTAAGTTCCGATCAGGCTGATTTCTTGATAAAGCAAGCAAACAAAAAGTAACATTGTCCACGGTATGTAAAGACCCTGAGCCACACATAAAAATAGTCAAAGTATAACCCTAAATTCTCATGATACAAAGAACCAAGAAAATCTGAACATGCTTGGGAGGAGAGACCAAGCACATGTCAGTGCCAAGCTAACATGGATGTCAGTCACCTGACAGGCATTTTCAAGGGGCCATCATAAACTCATGCTCCAGGAACGGAGGGAGAATACTTTTTAAAAGAACAAAAGTCCCAACAATGAGACTAAAAAAAAAAAAGCATTTGAAGACATCATGACTGAAGATGCCTCAAATTATGAGAAATAAATGAATCTACAGCCTGAGGAGACTCGTACAACCCATGAGTCTGAAGAAATTCATGCTGAGATGCATCATAAACTGATGAGGAAACTAAAACAAAGAAAAACATCTCAAAAGCAGACAGAGAAAAATGGTGCGCTGCTTGCAGGAAAGAACGGTTTGCACAACTGAAATGGCAATGGCATCCATGAAAACTACAGAAGCTCCAAAATTCCATCTCTACATAAAAGCCATGAAAAGATGGAAGAATGGTCACACTCCATCTCCTTGGAACTCTGGAAACTGCCAGGTGCTTGCAGCAACACAGGAAGCATAAGACAAATGGCTGGATCTCGGCGAGGTCAAGGCGTGTGTGGCATGTTCCTTTACCCTATTTTCTGCTCCCCAGATTAGCAACCACCTTGAAAATGCCCCCCTGTTTCCAGTGCTAGTACCAGAATGGCAACATTCCCAAAGAATTGTAATTGTTTAATCTGTTTGATTGACCCTTGAAGAATAGCATGACCAATGGGCATGATTGATAGACACCTAACCTGGAACTCAGCAGCGCCGGAGCCCTGACCCTGGAGTCACTGGCTGAGAGCCTTGGCTGGCTAACATTCCCATGAGGGCGGCTTGAGCCAAGGGTAACGTCTGGGGAAACTACAGACCAATCCAAAAAAGTATCTGAGGACAGCCTCAGAAATGAAATGCTCAGGGAGGAAAAGGTTTTGAAAAACCCCAACTTGTGCCTGGGGGTGTTAGAAGACAATGTGGGTTCCCAGGACGTAGACTATTTCAGGAAGGACCTGAGACAGCCCTAGGTTACCTCCGACTGATCCTCAAGACCCACACAGGCAGAAAGCAAAGCTTAAGGCAGAGCGGTTAACTTCTTGCAGAGCTTCACAAGAGTTTAAGGAACTCGCTGTCTAACCATTAGCCGACTACTAAGATAAGAGAATAGAGATATCAGTATGTGCACATGACCGAGGAGAACACAGACTTTAGAAATGCAATTCACAGAAGTTACTAGACACATAACTAAATAATTAGAAATGAACCTGGGGAGGAGGATCTAATTTCCAGAGTTATCCTTTTATAATAGTCCAAACATCCATTGTTCAACAAAACATGACAAGATTTGCAAAGAAATAAGAAAGTGTGACCCATGTGGTCCACAGAGAGAAAATAAAAAAGCAACAGAGACTATCTTTGAGGAAGCCCCTATATTGCACTCACTGTCCAAAGACTTTAATCAGCTATTTTAAAATGTTCAAAGAGCTAAAGGAAATGTCTAAAGAACAATGAAGGACAACATTCCCCAAAATGGACCTACACACTCAAAGCAATCTCTATCAGATTTCTAAATGCTTTTGCACAAAAATGGGCAGGTCAATCCTAAAATTCATACGGAAATCCAAGAGACCCCCAAATAGCCAAACATCTTGAAAAAGAAAAAAAATGAAGTACTCACACATCCTGACTTCAAAATTTACAATAAAACAACTGTAATCAAAACAGAATGGCACTGGAATAAGGATAGAAATTATCAGTGGAATTGAATGGAGAGTCCAGAAATAAAACCCATGCATTTTGGTCAACGATTTTTGACAAGGAGGTCAAGAACTTTCAATGGGGGAAATGATAGTTCTTTCAATAACAGGTGCTGACACTGAATATCCACACCCACAAGAACAAACTTTGGACACCCACCTCATACCACATACAAAATCTAACTCCAAGCGGATCCGACTTAAATGTGAGAGCTGAAGCTATAAAACTCTTAAAAGGAAACATAGGGGTAAGTGTTCAGGACTTCCTAAATATGATACAGAAAGCACAAGAAACAAAATAATAAATAGATGAATTGGATTTCAACAAAACTTAAAAATTTGTGACTCAGATAATACTACCAAGGAAGTTTAAAAAAATACAGGATGGGAGAAAATATTTGCAAGTTATATATCTGATAATGGTCTAACAGAGAGAATATAAAGAATTCTTACAAATCAACAACAAAAAGGGACTCCAATTAAAAATGGCAAAGGATATGAATGGATATTTCTCCAAAGAAGGTATACAAATTGTCAGTTTGCACATGAAAGATGTGGAACGTTATTAGTCACTGGAGAAGTACCAACCAACCACCCTGAGATGGGAGCCCCGGGATGGCAATGGCAGGAGTGTTCAGGATGCGGAAACATCATGAACCTCTGCATTGCTGATGGGAAGGCAGGCTGGAAAGTCATCTGGAGAACAGTCTGACAGCTCCTCAAAAGTTAAGTGTGGAATCACCACAGGACCCAGCAGTTCCCCTCTGGTTAGACTCACAGAACTGAAAACATACATTGACACAAACTGGTGCATGAATGTTCAGAGCAGCTGGTCCATGAGAGCCAAAGAGTGGAAAGAACCCAAATGTCCATCAATTGACGAGTGGATAAACAAAAATGGCATGTCCACAAAACAGAATATTAATCAGCCAAATAAAGGGATGGAGAATGAATACCCGATAAAACATGGATGAACCTTGAATATATCATGTGAAGTGGAAGAACCAGACCTCATGTGGCACGATTCATTCACATACAGGATACGTAAACCCCTAGAAATAAAATGTAAACTAGTGAGTCCCCTGGGGAAGGAGGAGAGAAACGGGAGCTTTGTATTTCTGTTAGGCAGAACTCACCAGAGCAATCATCTGGCTCTGGAGTTTTTCTTTATAGAGAGGTTTTAAACTAAAAATTTATTTTTTTAATAGGATTAGGTTATATATTTCTTTTTGAGTGGGCCTTCCTGGTTTGTGTCTTTTAAGGAATTCATTATATCCAGATTGTCAAATTTGTTGGTATAAAGCTATTCACAATATTCTATTATCATTATTATTAATATTTAGAATGTGTAATATCAATACTCATGACTTTATTTTTTATGATCAATCTAGGTAGAGGTTTATCAATTTTCTAGAACTTCTCAAAGAACTAGCTCTTAGTTTCATTAAGTTCAGTATTGTTTTTTGTTTTCTATTTGGTTGATTTTTATTCTGGCCTTTATTATTTCATTACATGGTTTGGATGTATTTTCTTTTGTTTAATGACTTAAAAGTGGGTGCTTATATTATTAATTTGAAACCTTTCCCTTTTTTCTATTTATATTCATTGCTATTAATTTTCCTCTGAGTGCTGCATTAGCTGCAACCAACAAATTTTGAAATGTTCTATTTTTAATTTTCATTCCAATCAACATACTTTCCAGTATCTCTTTTAAGTTCTTCTTTAACTTGTAATTTACATATGAGTACATTATTTATGTCTCAAATATTCATCAGTTTTTCTAAATATGTGTCTGTCAAAGAGTACACCAGGAGTGGCTCAGAGTCTTTTGAAGTTACTTTATGTATTTATAACCATAATATGATCTGCCTTATAAATGTTCCATATTTACATACATAATATTCCACTCAATACATATTCTGTATTGAGTGGAATATTACATTAGTTCTGGTCATGTCGAGTTGAATGATAGTGTTGTTCAAACCATGTTTGTGAGGCCTCCGGCTGTAATTGTAGACGTGGCTCTGTCTCCTTGGAGTTCTGCCACTTTTACTTCTTGCATTTTAAAGCTCTGCATGTCTGCACTCCCCTCCTTGAGCTGAGGCCCACGGACCCCTATCAGGCAGCAGGTGGGCAGCACCGAGTTCTCACTGCTCTGCTTTACCTTAGCATAATGTCTGGAAACCCAATGTTTCATACTGTGTTTCAGTTTCTATTGCTCTTGCTTCAGGTAGGAGGACAAATCCAATTTAAGTCATTCCTTCTTGTCCAGAAGCAAAAATCACTGGAAAACCTAGTTTTGAATTAAATATTCTCCCTTCTATTTGAGCAGCAGAAGTAATCCCAGCGAATGAAGGAAAGGATTTGACTCATACCATCAACCTCTGATTTAATTCTTCTTTAAAATTATTTTCTTTCACTATTGGTCAGTGTGTACTTAGTGGGGTTGTAGGACTTTGCATTTTCATTTTAGAATTAAATGATTCTTTACTTTCATACATGCTCTCTTTTATGAAATGTACTTGGTGGAACAAAATACTGAAGCCATTTTGCTTTTGAGTCATTTTTACTTGCTATGTTCTGCCACCCCACATATTGGCTAGGATTAGTACCTCTCTGAAAAATGTGGAGATAATTTAAATAAAATCGATTTTGACATATTGTCCAAAATATGTTTAAAAATTAGAATTTCCTGTTTTGGGGCCAGTGGCAGAATCTACTAGAAGTTTGATCTAAGGGCCCTTTTTATCTCCTGGCCCCAGGTGACCGGATTGGCCAATGGAATGCTGCTAAAGTGCTGGACACCCTCCAGAGTAGGGCAGTTAGGGGGCAGCTCTTCCTCTTCCTGGGTGACCTGGAGGCCCTGTTCTTCTCCCTGCCCCAGGGCATGGAGCAAGGAGAGGTCTCCAGGTCTATCAGACTTCACAGGTGTGAGGACCCATTTGTTTTATTCATTGTGCCACTAAAATATTTAAGTTACTGTGACAACCCTGGGTCATCGTCAACCCTGATGAATAAAGTTAATTCTTATTTTCTCTGATAATCTGACAATTTTCAAAGGCTATATCAGAGGGTTAAACCTTAAACAGATACATTCAGCTAATGACAATACAAAGAGCCAACAGTTACGGGGTATGTACCAAACGGATGACACTGGGGTACATATTGTCCCTGAGTTATCTGAGTCGATGCCACAGTTAGACCAGAAACGTCGTCTGATCTCTGCAGATGGCACCACACCATCCATTCAGTTCTTTCAAAATTCCCACTGCCAGAAGCTGCCAAACACGAGTCACAACGTGCCACAAACCAGGTCTCACTTTTAAATTTGTGCAAACACGTTGACAAAAATTGGCAGCAGAGAGGGTGCCGCCCACCAGGGGCCTTCTCTACACCCCTTGTGCCTGCACTACCTGGGCAGCAGCTGACCCTGTACAGCAACAGGTGGACGTGCACGCAACTGACCCCTTGCTGCCCAGCCACCTCAGTAGCTGTTTCAGCTCTCCATCCACCTCCCTGTCTGTCGAGTGTCCAGCTTGCCTGTCTCTTCAAATGACCCTGAAGCTAGGACAGGAAGCCTGCAGGGACCTGAGATGGCAGGCCCTCCCGGATGCGTGACAGCGGGCAAGGCTCCCTGACCGCCTAGCTCTTCTTCCTGCCTCACTTTGCCACGAGCCTTCCTCCACCAGGAGCCCCGGGCACTGCAGAAGGAAACACGTCATACGCAGGACACTCACTATGGAAGCACAACGTGATTGCACTGTGGACGGAGAGTTGGAAACTGTGATTCTCCAACAGAGCCAGGAAGTTCAACAGTCATGGAAGGGAAATGTCCCACAAAGGTCCCAAAGCCCCGTGCTAGAGGGACACAAGTTAAACTCTGCAGCCTGGCCAACACCAGCCTTCGGTAAAGAAGAAAACGCAGACACGGCACCCAGGCGAGGACAGCCCAGCAGGTAGGAAGGGAGATATGGCCTCAGGGTCTCCAAGACACAGCCTGCTCCTGGGGAGGGGGCAGAAGCAAGCTGAGAAAGGGTGTCCGTGGGTGGACGTGGAGCATGCCGGGCATGAGGCCTTCGTGAGACGGGCCGAAGGAGGACATGCAGCAAGCACACCAAAGCCAGGGAGGCCCCAAGGAGAGGAAGGCCCATTGGGCAGCAGAACAGGAAGGTCCAGCCAGATGACACTCTGCTCCACAGAGTGCAGAACCCCACGGGGCCGACTGTGGAGTGACAGTTAAACACCAGCAAGGAACCAAGACACAGCCTCAGAACTACAGGACTCTCAAGAACCACGATGGTAGGAGGGGGTCTGTTTGAAAAGCCTGAGGGAAAGTTCTAATTGATTAAAGATAAATATGAACCAGAAGGTGGATCACGACTCCCGGTAATGCCAGTGAGGGGAGACTCACAGGGACCCATGCTGGCATGACTCTCACATGCCTTGTTGGTACTGGTGCGTGTTGTCACTCCCGACAGTGGGGCTCACTGTGCCTCATCTGCACAGCCACAGAAATTGGCAGGTCCCTCCCTCCCTCCCTCCCTGTCCCCCTTGCTCTGCTCTATGGACCGTCCTGCTGTTACTGTCTTACTTGGTGCATCATAGTCATACATAGAAGAGGAGGTATGGCGGTGGGACGCGCTGTCCATGGACATGGCACAGTGGGGCTCAGCTCCTTCCCCAGCACCACCCCCCAGGCCCTTCCTCCACTTCATTGCTCTCCCTTCTATTTCCTGAGACCTTCCTTGTTCAAATTCCCTCCTCCCTCTAGTTTCCACATATGAGAGAAAGCATTTGGCCCTCGACGTCCTCGCTCTGTCTCATTCCCCTTAGCACGATGCTCCCCAGCTCCATCCACTCACCAGCAAGTGACATGACTTCATTGTTCTTTGTGGCTCAGTGAATTCCCTTGTGTACATATGCTGCATTTTCCTTATCTATTTGTAGATCCACAACTTGGCAATTGTACGGATGTAAAAAAATCAGATTATCACTGGAGTATGCCAATCTGGGTTCTTTGGGATGAAGATTGAGGAGTAGGACAGCTGGGTCATGTGGTGGTTCCATTCCTGACCTTTTGAGGAATCTCCATACTGCTTTCCAGGGTGGCTATTCTAATTTGCAGTTCCACCAACAATGTGTGAATGTACCTGTCCCCCCACATTCCCACCAGCATTTGTGGTGATTTACATTCTTGATGATTTGCATTCTAACTGGAGTGAGATGAAATCTCAATGCAGTTTTGATTTGCATTCCCTGATTGCTAAGGATGCTGAACATTTTTTCATACATTTCTTGGCCATTTAAATTTCTTCTTTTGAGAAACGTCTCTGTTCAGTTCTTTGGCCCATTATTGAATAAGTTTTTGCTTTGTTTGGGTGTTTTTTCTCTTTTGTTTTGGTTGGTTATTTTTTCATTTTTTATAAATTCTGGAAGTTAATCCCCTGTCCAAAGAATAACTGGCCAAGATCTTCTCCCACTCTGTACCCTTTCTCTTTGTGCTCTTGATTGTTTTCTTCACCATAAGAAGCTTTTGAATTAAATGTTGTTCCATTTACTGCTTGGTTTTATTTCTTGAGCTCCTGGGGTCTTGCTAAGGAAGCTGAAACCTGCGCCAACATTTTGAATGTTGACCCTGTGTCATTTCTTAGTGGTTGCAGAGGTTCTGGTCTAATTCCTAGTTCTTTGATGCACTTTGAGTCGGTGTTTGTGCAGGGTAAAAGGTAGGGACCAAATGTCCTTCTTCTACATATGGACATCCAGTTTTCTCAGTGCCTGTCTCAGGATGAAGAAAAAAGTCATTGGAACTTACACACAAACAAAACAAAGCAAAAGCACAAGTCTCTAAGATTCCAAATGAATCCCAACTGTGCTGGTGATCAAGCCCATCAGCTCAGGGGCACTGTCCATGAAAGATGTCCAGCAGTGACCAGCACTGGCCACCCCTGAGGAGATCAGCAGTGTCAGGAGACAGAATCAACCGCAGACTGGGAGAGAAATCACCAGAAAACACACACCTGTTACAGGAATCATTGTCAAAATAAGAAGAAATCTTAAAACTCGGAAATAAGAAAACAGCCCATTGGGAAAATTGGGCAAAAGGTTTGAACACACACATCACCAAAGAAAAATACACAGATGGAAGCAACAGAGACCTAAAAACATGTCGCAGGGCGCCGCACACCCCATAGCGAGACACCACCACATACGCAGCAGGAGCGCTTGCCTGCTGACGGGCATGCACAGTGTGGGACACATCTCACGAAGCCAGCCATGGTCCTGCAGGAGAGCAGTCCTGCCCAGGTGCGCCCCTGCTCACTGGGTGTCCCCACTAGCATGCCTGCAAGTGTCCACTGCTCTGACTGTGGCCTTCCATGCTGGAAAACCACGATGTCCTCCCAGAAGCCAGTGGGCGGTGAGCACGCAGTGTGTGGCATGTCTACAGATTCAATGACAAAAAGAAATGAGGTCTCCCAAAGACAAGGCAGAGAATGGGGGGGGGGGTCATCAGCAAAAAAAAATCCAGTCTGAGAAGAGCCCACGGCTTGCTCCCCACATGGCCCCCGGGGAACCCAGAACCAGAGGCACAAGACCAGTGGTCAAGAGGGGTCCAGGGGTGGGGGGTTGGGCAGGCCAAACGCAGGGGCACTCCGAGCAGGGACGCTCTCTATACGGTGCTGTGCCTGTGGGCACGTGACGAAAGGCATCTGTCAAAACCCACTAGACTCCAGCAAAGAGTGGACCTTTATGTATGCAAATTTAAAGAGTCATTCAGAAGGTCAGTTGGACCCCAGAAGGAATGCGGAGAGTGACACATCCATCTGCATTACGGATGTGGAGTGACCTCCCTGCAGAGGGCAGGAGAAAGTGCTGACTTTGGTGCTCTAGAAGTGGGTGGAGCAAAAGCGAAGGGACTCTGCCAGGCACTTAGTCAATACCACTGTCTCCCGAGAGCCTGAGAGAGCGCTGGTGGCATAACACACGCACCCTGCCCTGGAGCACACGGATGGCTGGAGGGAGCGGGGTGTTCCTTGTCAGAGAGGGAGTGGGCAGAGCAGGGGAGCCGCCCAGAGAATCCTCCGTGGTGGTGGGGGGGCTCCGTATGCGTAGCTCAATACGCCACAGGTGACCACACACAGGCACATGCACAGACACATGTGGGGCCGGGGAGTCTCTGGCTTGTCCCCCAGGAGGCCCAGAAGCCACAGCACACCTGGCACCAGGTCTGGCTCTCTGACACGATCTCCAGCGAAGGAACCCAGGGCAGGAAACAGGTCGGACGAGCCCAGAGCAGCTCATGGTGCCAGAAAGAGAGAAGATGCTCAATACATGGGCGCCCGCAGCTCCCAGGCCACGGGCACAGCGTTCTGAGCAAGAAAGGGAATGAAATCGTACGGGATCATGGCACAGGCACGAGTCCATGCTGATGTAGATAGAAAAAGGAAGGAGGTAGGAGGGGAGACAAGACTCACACCTGTGTCAGGACGCCCCATGGCACTCCGCCTCGAAGAAGGGGAGCAGAGCATCCATTTTTTTTCTTTTTTGTTTAAAGCACTAGTTGCTTTTGTTTGGGGGGCTTTTAGTTGCAGATGGACACAATACCTTTATTTGATTTATTTCTGTGCGTTGCTGAGGATGGAGCCCAGCACCTCCCTGGTGCTAGGCAGGCGCTCTTCCTCTGAGCCACAGCCCAGCCCCACAGCTCTGCTTCTTAAGTGTGCTGTTTTAATCACCAAAGGACCCGACCAGAACAATTGTAGGGGAGGAAAACTTTATCCGAGAGTGGCTCCATTCCTTGGGGCTCCAGGTGAGGCAGGACATCGTGGTGGGAGAAGGTGGCCGAGGGAAGCAGCCCACGTGGTGATCAGCGCGCATAGGGATGCTACTCGCCAGATATAAAATACACACCCCAGGCCACACCCCAGCCCACCTCCCCTGCCAACCCAACCCTCAGGGACTGCCCAGCTAAGCCCTGTTGGGGTTAGGGCACTGATGGGGTAAGATCTCAGGCCAGTCCTGTCTCCCCTGAACCTTCCTGCACCCATCTCACCGTGAGCTTTCGGGGGACCCCTCACATCCCCACCATGACATGGTCTGTGCATAATGTCTTCTGTCAAAGACTACAGCAGGAAAAGGGGAGATGACAACTTCGCAGTGGAGAAACCCAATGAGCACCTCTGTCGGTGACCAAGGTCAGAATCCACCCTGATGGTCTGCACCCAGGTGACAGGTGAGATTGGCACTTCACCTCTGTGGCCTTGTCCCCCAAGCCCATGCTACAGTCACCAGGAGACAGCCATCAGACAGGTCACAACACAGGAACACGCTGCAGGCCCTGCAGCCTGTGCTCCTCAAAGCGTCAGGCAGCGACACTAAGGAAAGTCTCATGGGGGCCTTGCCAGGAGGAGCCTAAGGAGACGCGGGTCCAGCAGAGCGCCCCCTCCTGGAGGAGGTCCTGGGGACCCGAGGAGAGCTGAGCCTTAGCCGCTGCCGCATATGGACTTGGTCCTGGACTGTGACGCGCGGGGATACGAGTTTTGGGTACAGGGCTCCTGGTCAGCCACGATCTCTCTGCAAATCCAGAGTGATTTCATACGTTTGTAAATTGTACAACTATTTTGTAAGTTTACTTATAAAATATTTAGTCTCATCTTGTGTCCCCACCTATGCCTTTCCCTAAAAGGTGGCATAAAAATCTGTAGCAGGAGAGTGATGAGTCTTGTACGTCCATCACTCTGACCCCAGGAACCTGCCGGTGGATGCGGCTCTCTCTCCTGGTCATGGGGTCCTGCTGGCCTCCACTGCTGGGGTCCAGGGCTGGTCAATCACCCTCTTTCTCGGCCGTGAAATGCTCTCAGGAGCCCGGCATCCACCGTCAATATTTCAACGCCCTCTTGGGCACAGATTGCTAGAGATGCCCGGGCTCTGTCCAGGCCTGGTGCCGCCCTCTACTCCCATGCTCTCTTCCGAGGGCAGAAGAGCTGCTCTTCCTCCAGGGTCTCTGCCCTAGGGACTGAGTGAGCCCCGGGGGGCACCCTCCTCTTCCACGCTTAGCTGGGCCGAGGCCACTTGTGGGGCGGGTTCCCAGGGTGAAGCCAGAGCCCCGTCCTTGGTACTCACCCCAGCACCCTTGGGGGCCAGCACCCTTGGGGGCCGGGTCAGAGGAGTGGAAACCCAGGTCCTCTCACCTCCTCTCCAATTTGTGCTTTTTTGTCCAACTTTTGGCCAGAAAATGGAGGGAAGCCTCCTGCGTTTCTCCCGTGTCATGCCCTCCTCCTTCCCGGTCCAGCCCCAGGGTTAAACCACAGAAGTGTCGGAGACTTTCCTCTTCACACCCGGAAAACAGCTCGACATGGGGTCTCCCCAAGCAGAGTCTCCCCATCAGCCTGGAGTTGGCCTGGAGTTAGTTAGTCTGGAGTTAGTTAGTCTGGAGTTAGTTAACCTGGAGTTAGTTAGCCTGGAGCCTGGCAAGTTTCCTCTGCCCACAAAGCTTGGCTCGTAAGCCTCGTGTCTCTAAGCAGTGGGACAGATGTCCTGCCCTGGGGCCCAAAGTCCCTTGACTTGAGCTCAGGCTTCAATCAAATACCAGCTGGGGGGAGAATTGCCACGCACTGGTGGAGTATCTCCCAGAACACCGTCTCTGTGGCCTGCTGCTGAGGTGGACAGCGTTGGATGGCTTGTCCAAGTGGGGAAGAGATCAGAGGGAATGGTTCTGGTGGTAAGGAAACAGGTTACCAAGAGGGATGGAGCTCTGTCCTGGGACGTCCTTGGGACAAGGACACTTTGGTGGTGAGAGAAGAGGGCAGGGCTGCTCTGTGCAGGGAACATGGCTGAGAACCCCTCGTAGGGAGGACCGAGGCTGAACCCAAGGGGTCTCCAGTGGAAGTGGAATGACAACCTTCCTTTCCACTGACCTCTGGGTCTAGCTGTCCCTTCCACATGGAAGAAACCAGGCAGCTCAGGGCAGGACAGCACTGGACCTCCCTGGAGGCCTTCCCGTCACACAGAGACGACGCACTCATTCCAGAACATTGTTTACGAACCACTGCAGAACCCGAGGTGGAGGACCGTCGCCGTGCCCTCCGCCAGGGCTCACTATTTGGTGCCTCGACAAAGAAGCACACAGGTCATTATGTCACACGTTTGTTTTGTTTGATATTTGGGGACTGTTTTTCAGTACGATTGATTTCCGTTGTTGTTGCCTTCTGTTTTATACATTTGAAAACATAATTTACAGGTCTCATGAGACTGCCAAAGGGATGCATGCATAAAAAGAAAACTCTTGAAGTATTTCTTCTGGGTCTCAGAAGATTTCTTGGTACATTACAATTTTTCCCTACATTGAAATTCCCCATTTATTCCCAAGATTTTGGTAAATCTGTGATTTATACACATCTGTCGTGTGATGATGGCGGTGTGGAGGATAGAGGGGCTGCAGTGGAGGAAACTGCACATACACATGTGCACACATGCACACATGTACACGCATGCACACATATAAACGCATGCACATGTACACATATGCACACAATCCTGCATGCACATGCACACACACACATGCACGCACACATGTATTCACATGCACACATGCACACACACATACACATGCATGCACATGCACGTGTACACACACATACACATGCACACACACATGCACACACACATGCACACACACAAGGCACACATATGCACGCACACATACACACACACCCCTACATGCCCACCAACAACAACCCCAAGGATGGGACCTGGGGCTGGGACAGTGCTGGGCTGGGTTAGTTCAGGAAAATGAAGAGATAAAACATTTGGGGGGCTGGGGTTGTGGCTCAGAGGCAGAGTGCTCCCTAGCATGCTTAAGGCACTGGGTTCAATCCTCAGCACCACATAAATATAAAATAAAAGATATTGTGTCCACCTACAACTAGAAGATAAATACTAGAAAATTTTTTTTGAACAGCATGATGCTCAGGGGCCCTTCTCTGGGGCCTCCCGTGGTGCCCGTCTAGGATGACAAGGGTCCAGGAGGAAGGGGGCTCCCGTGATGGCCACAGGGACATGGCTGGAGGATGGGCGTGGCTCCCAAGGGTGCCCAGGACTGAGGGGCCGCTTGCGTCTCCCTAGTTCCCTTTGGACTCCGTGCTGAGGGGAAGGACGAACAGCAAGGGAAGGAGCTGCTGGCCAGAGCTTTGCCAACAGTGAGACTGTGCAGAGCCCAGACTCCACAGGCTCCCAGACCCACTGCCCACTGTCTCAGGAAGAGAAAAAGGCTCAATTAACTGTGGTACAAGCACCAGGGACATGTTTCCAAGGTTCTCCATGGAGAATTTGGAGGCCACAGGCCAGAAACCGCCTTCAAGGCCTGGTCCTTGCCCAGCAGCCACTGTGGGCCCGGCACTGCCTGTCACACCTGCGGAGGCCCATTCACACTGAGCAGCCTGCTCCCCAATGGTCCCACGAGGTTGGACACGCCACACCACGGCTGGTTCCCCAGGCAAGGCCATGGGACGGCACTTTAATAGTTGAATAGCAGTAAACTATGCGCTGCTGGGTGTGCGGCTGGGTGCGGGCACTTTCTGATTTGAAGTGTACTAGGAGTGCCCTCCCCGCTGGCCTCTCCAGAGACACGGGGTGCCTGGGGCCAAGTGCCTGCTCCCAGGAAGCACCTGCAGAGGACACTCACTGGCATGGAGGATGTCAAGGGAACCACAGTGAAGGGGCTTCATCAGAAGGGTCACGCAGGAGGCAAGAGGACCCTGTGAAGGAGGATTCCCGGGAGAGAGGTCAGAGAGTCTCCTGGACGTGGAGGGTGGTCAGGACTCCTCCCTAAGATGGTGGATAGCACTGTGTGCTCCTCTGTGGAGCTCAGGGTCACACCCGCTGCACGTGCAGAATAGCTTCACTGAAGACTGTTCTTGACCCTGTGTCCTCTCTCCCCCTTGCTATGTGACTTCAAATATAGGGAGGAGGAGAGAGATGGAGAGGGAGGGAGAGGGAAATGGAGTGAGGGAGAGGGAGAGGGAGGGACGGAGGTAGAGAGAGAGGGGAGGGAGGGAGGAAGAGAGGGGGGATGGAGGGAGAGAGAGGGAAAGGGAAGAAGGGAGAGGGAGGGGGAGGGAGAGGGGAAGAGAGAGGGAGAGAGGGAGGAGGGAGAGAGAGCCGTGCAACCTAAGCCGACATCAGTAGGGGCCAGAAAAAATCAGGGTGCGATGGGAAGGGTGCTAGCGATGAGCCGCGGAGTGCAGCCAGGATCAGAGGCGCAATCGCATTAACAGCAGCGAACTCCCATCTGGATGTGAAGGTGCTGATTTGAGTTGCCCTCAGCACCATCCTATCATTTCCTAAGTGGAGGGCTGGGTCCCCCAGGGCTGCACGCCTGTCTGTGTGCACCCACGCACGCGTTCATGGGTCCCTTGGTGTGTGCTGGGTGCACCCTGAGCCTGCATTGATCCTAACATGTGAACTCAGGTGGGTGCTGATCCACTGTCCCCAGAGCTGCGTAGGGAAGGGATTTGTCCCACGGTGGGGCATGGAGCCCACACACCAAAGAATGGTCGGAGAATGTGGACCCTCGCTGGGTCCGGACACACCCGCACCTGATATCTGCCTCCACCTGAGAACTAGGGGTGTCCCTGGAGGGACCCTTGGCAGGCCGTTTCCTGACTCTCCGGCACAGTCACTCGCACACACCTGCCCACTGGCACCCCGCATCCCAGGCCCAGACCTTGTTTGAGAAAGCAGAGTTAAACAAGACCAGCCATTTCCTCGCTGTGGGGCATCTCCGGGGTTCCCCATGTGGTGTGATCCACTGTCTGTCTCGCACGGCGGGAGCATCATCAGAATCTTACTGGCCAGGAGGCTCTGTCGAAAAGGCTGCTCATTTATCTTGATGTTCCAAGGATCCTCAGTGTGGCTCATGGGGCCCAAGAAGAGCCACGTGGAGTAAGTGGGTCCCAGTCGAGGGAAGATCTCCAGGGACTGGATCGGAGGACCCCAGGAGGGCAGGAGGCTGAGGTGTCTCGCTGAGAGCCCTTGAGATCCAGGGAGCGGCCCCAGCCAACGAGGGAGGGCAAGGGTGTGGCTGCCGCAGTGGAGCCAAGCCTGCCCGCTGGAGGGATGGTGGCCACAGAGGCCATGCCCATGGGGTCTCCGGGAAGCTGGCCAGGGCAGCAGGAAGGAGCCCGGGGGCATCCAGCCCTCTCTGAAGGTCTCTGACTTAGCATATGTTGGCTGCTGTGACCCAGAGCTCCATGTTTACCACTGCTCCCTGGCCCATCCCCTTGTGCCCCAGCCCTGCTCCTCCGTCCCTCCAGAATAGGACCACGGGACAGATGGGGACAGAAGCCACATGATAGGGAGGGGAGCATGAGCCGGGGGTGAAAGCCGAGAAACAGAGCAAACAGCGATTTTTCCAAAAGCTTCAAGAACATGATGCAGGTTTCAAAAAGCAGGTGACGGCAGAAGAATGATTGTGCTGGGGAAGCAAAAGACGTTGGAGGAGAGAGCAGAAGGGACACACACCCTTGATGGAGCAGGGCTGTGAAGAGAGGGGGGACAGCGGCCAGGCACCCACAGGTCCTATACTGGGAGGCCCTCCTGCACTCTGATGGGCAGGGACAATGACAAAGGCAGGGCAGGGAGCCCAGGGAGCCTCAGCCCCATCCAGCTTTCCTTGTGAATGAGAAGGTTCCTGGAGCGGAACAGTCCTGCTGGGGAGGGGCGGTGACCTGGCCTCCAGGTCGCTGAGCCCTGCTGGGGCCAAGGCTGCGGATGTGGGGGCTGGGGGCTGTGGGACCCCCTCACCGTGTGGTGCAGGAATGGCAACGGGAGCTGCCGGGGAAGTGCTCAAAGAGGAACCCAGTAGTCCCTGTGCACGGAGGTGTGTGCCAGGCCCCGTGGGTGCCCCAAACCTCAGGGGCATGGAACCCCACATAGCCTCTTCCTGCACCGAGTGTGTGATGGTGGCTTCACATTCAGCCTGGCTGAGTGGAGAGAAGCCAGAGGCTCCAGAAGCATCATCTCTAGGTGCGTCTGAGGGAGCCTGGGAGGGGCTGGCAGGGGAGTCTGTGCATGGGGACAGAAGATCTGCCCTCCCTGTGCGTGGACGGCCCAATCAACTGGACCCTGAAGAAAAACATCAAGGAGGAAGGGACTCACGTGCCCCACCCCTGATCTCGTTTCTTTCTCCTAGCACAAACACCCTTCTCCCCCAGCGTGGACAACCTTCTCCCCCAGCATGGGCACCCTCCTCCCCCAGTGTGGACACCCCTCTCCTGCCCTGGGACCTCAGAATCAGCTTCTTCAGCCTCTGGACCCCAGGACCCGCCAGGCTCTCAGGCTGCAGCCTCCCGAGTTCTGAAGCTTCTGGACTGGGCTGGACCGTGCTGCGGCCTCTCGGGTTCTCCACATCACAGACGGCCTTCGCAGTTCTCTCTGACTCCCCTCTGACGTACTCCACAGGTTCTGGGGACCGTGACTGACATGACAAGCTGTCGGCAGTGAAACTTAACTGAGAGATCAGCACCATGAGAGACGGAACAGGGACAAGGCAGCCGTCCTGGACCCGCGTGTGTGATCAGCGCGAAGCTTGTTCCGTATTGTGCTACGGTAATGTTTTTAGACCACAGGTGACATTGGACGCTGGAAACTGCAGAAGGCAAAATTGCAGGCTGGGCTGAGCACTGTTGTGGGGTGGGGGCCTGATCCCAGGGGCCAGCAGGCCAGCCTGAGATTCAGTGTGGACGGGGACACCACTGCTGCACCCTGCTACCACGCCCCAAGGTGTGCCCCCCAGGCGTAGCTCCTGGGGCCAGGGCTCAGTGACAGGCCCTGCTGGGCTGAAGAGTTCAGCAGAGTTGAGGTCCAGCGGGGCAGAGCCCAGGGAGGGAAGAGCCAGGGTCAACGGGGCCTGGAAGTCCCTGCTCCTGCCGAGGCCTGGGAGCAATCGCACCAGGAGCAGAAATGAAGGGGCCTCATGAGGAGGCCAGCTCTGTGAACGGTAGTGAGAGCCGAGCGATCTCAGCCCCTGCTGCGCAGGACCGTAACTCCCAGGGGAGTCTGGGGTCCTGCTTGTGAGGGACACTCTTTTTATAAGCTATTCCGAACGGGGGTGGGAGGGACAAGCAGAGGGAGAAGGAACTCTCTCTGGATTTCTATTGCTTCAGAGTCAGCAGTTTGTGACTCATGCAGTCTCCATCCGTGCTTTGTCTACACGTTTTCATTTCTAAATACTAAAAACACTTTGTTTGGAACACGGGTTATTTTTAGCTGCTGTATCAATAGTGTGCATCCATTTCTCCCCATAGGAGAAGAGCCTCCTCCAGACTGGGCTGGGCAGCGCCAGAGAGGCTGACTGTTTACCTAACTGTGCTACCTGTGTCTCCCTGCTCCCTAGAGACTCTTCGAGGTGACCTCCTGTCCTTACTGACCACCCTTGAGTCATCTCCAGACCTCGTCCTAAGATCCGCAGGTCCCAGAATCCTGGGGCGTCCCTCAGGATGCCAAGCCAAGGAGCCACCTCCTCACAGCCTAGAGCAGAGCCAGTTCTTGACCCCTCTGCACCCTTGTGCGGCTCTAGAGGAAGGTGAAGAAAGGAAGGCCACCCCCAAGGTCACCTCCTTGACAGAGAGCCAGCCCGCCACATCTTAGCAAAGACAGGAAGGCAGTCTGGGGCAGTCTGCTGTCCTTCAGTGGACAGACAGGAGAGGGGCTGGAGGGAGGCTGGAGGTGAGAGGGTCCCACCTCTGTAGGCCCTGCCCTCTGTATAAGGCCTCTGTCCACCCCCCACCTGCCTGGCCACTCAATCGGCCCCTCTGCTTTGGTTCCACCAGGAATGGGTCAGTGCTTTTGGTCCAGGAGGCAGGGGGATCCATTTGTAAAAGGCGCTGACTTTCAGCCTTAATAAAACACAACTTGATTCTAAAACAAACACACAGCCCTTAAATAACAGCCTCGTAGCTCCCAAAGTGGAACCTAAGACCAGGGCCTTGAGGCGGAGGAGGGCCCCACTCCTCTGCTCCCCACGCACACCTGTAAGGAATTTCACTCTTAGACTGGTCCGAGTGTCCCCCTGGGGTCCTCTCCTAGAAGGGTGAATTGGGACAGGTCCTCCTCTGGCCCCTGGCCAACTTTTCTGAGCCCATCCTTGGGGCATGGCATGGTGTCAGCTGCTCTTGCCTTCTTCCAGAACTTTCCCCAGAGTCCTGGCCAGCGTGCCCTCAGCCAGGGCCCTTGTCACCAGCTCCCACCCAGATTTCCCAAGCAAGGAGTGTCCTGAGCAGGCTCAGGTAGGGTCTCCCTGCCTCCTGCGCCTGAGCCCACAGGCAGCCCCCAGTGCCTGGGAGAACATGCTAGAAATCAGTGTAGCCACCAAAAAACCCTTCCACTTCCTTTTTGTTCCATAAACCTAAATGCACTGTCTCCACTATAAGCACTGTGACCCACCACTTGGAGCTGGGGCCAGAGCGGGGAGAGATCGCCTCCAGATGGCCTCGGGAGGCAGCTGCAGGACTCACCCTGGACCACTCCTGGGGCCAGAAAACACACAGACCACAGTTCCTCCTACACAAACCCCCAGGGCTGAAATTCCTCTTGAAAGTTTATAGCCCGAGTGTCTCCAAGGAGAAGGAAAAGAGCGAGATCGAA
This sequence comes from Spermophilus citellus, assembly GCF_964194105.1. Taxonomy (NCBI): domain Eukaryota; kingdom Metazoa; phylum Chordata; class Mammalia; order Rodentia; family Sciuridae; genus Spermophilus; species Spermophilus citellus. The sequence goes on along the minus strand of NC_138187.1, from coordinate 23,685,107 downwards.
ACCCAGGGCAGCCTGTGGCTTATAAAGACAGCACCCCTCACCCTGGGCTGGCCCGCTCTGCACTGGGGGCCGCAAGGCATGTGTCCAGGACTCCTTTGGGCTCAGACAGTTTGGCAGGAGCCTGGTCCTCCTCAGACTGCGAGGTCTGGGCCTCCCTCTCCTCCTGGAGGACAGGCTGAGCATGCACTTGGGTGACCGGGAGGTGGGCAGAAGCCATGCAGGGAGGCCCATCCAGCACCCGCTGCTCCATGCTCAGTCCTACCCGACAGCAACCCCTACCATGCCAGGCTGCACACCCTCCCTCTGCCCACTCCACCGTCAGCCCCAGGAACAGCAACTGCTCTGTGGACAGCTCACCCTGGGGACCCCCGCCCAGGCGTGCTCGGCACAGAGTCTGTCTCCTGGACCCTGCGCTCCCCCCGCCTGAAGGCTGCAAGCCAAGCCCGGTCCTGGGTGGGGGAGACTTGCCAGGTGGGGAAGTCGGGGGCCTGGCTCCGCGGCGGCTCCTCTGCCCCTTCGGGGACTCCTTGGCCCCCCTTTTGCTCATTCTCAGGCTTCCCCTCTCCAGGTTGCTCGGGCAGCCGCATCGGGGATCCAGGGCGGTGGTCTCAGGGAGGTTTGGGAGCACATCAAAGGCACGTCAGCGAGGACACTGGGGCTCTGCAAGGAGGTGACAGAAACTTACTGCAGGAAACAGCCTGGGTGGTTATTTACCCAGAATCAGCCATCTAAATAATTCAACCCGCCCTCCGCTCCCCAGGACAGCGGCACGAAGCACAGTCCTGGCACCAGGAACACGGTGGTGGCTGTGACAGATGTTTAGTTATTAATAAGACCTCAATGTCACAGAGGGCATTACACAACAACCCCTAGTGCCCTCTGGGACCGGCTTTCACATGGCAAGTACTTTTCCATTCGCACCCCCAGGCTCTGCAGAAGGCCCAGGGGCCACCAGCTGACTGCGGCCCACGGGAAAGCCCAGCACTGCCCAGCGTCAGTTTTCTTGACAGTGACATCAAGAGAGCCCCAGAAACCAAGTGAGTACCTTACGGAGTGACACCAAACCTCCGGGGTTAGGACACAGTCACAGTCCACGGCGAGGTCATCCTACCCTCCCTAAACAAAGCAAGGGCGTCCAAGGACAGCACCCCCTCACCAGCTCCTACCCAACCAGGGTGTGGGACCTCAGGGCCCTTCCATGTCGCCAAGCGGACAGTCCTCTCTTCCTGACCTCTGGCTGACACCTACTTGCCCTGGTGACTCAGTTCAGCGGTCACCTCTTCCGACACCACCCCTGATTGGCCCTCTCCTGTGGCTGGGCTCAGGCACCCTCAGCTCTGCCAATCTCTGCTGCTGTCCGTCCCCACCTGTCCCTTCCCTCCCAGGACTGCATTGAGAGATCTCCCCACCGGGGAATGACTCTGAGGTGCATATACTGTGTGGCCCGTATGGGGCCAGCGGTAGAATGACAAGTGCCCACGGACACTGATGGGAACAGCGTCTCCTCGGGACTCTTTCTGTTGGGTTCCATTTTGAAGTTAAAGTAGCTCTACAATAACACGCGGCATCTCCAGAGATGGGAGTGCAGGGAGTGTGGCCAGGACACAAACAAAGGCCCAGTCACCATGGACAGAGCCTCCTCTGAGAAAGTGGGGCATGGGGACATCTGTAGGTGTCAACAGGCAGACAGGGCCTCACGACTCACTGCTGGGCCTAGAAGGTGCCTCCCAGGCAAGATGTCAGCACTGTTCACAGCCTCTGGTCTGAGAGGAGTGCCATCCACGCCTGGGAGTGTCCTCATCTTGGAGTGTCCTCGTCTGGGGAGTGTCCACTCCTGGGAGTGCCAGGCCTTGGGAGTGTCCTTGCTTGGGGAGTGTCCACATCTGGGAGTGTCCTCGCCTGGGGCGGTGACCTCAGACACATCGTCACTCATAGCTCTGGCCCTGGACTCCCACACATGTGCCAGCACTGGGCTCCAGACAGACACACAGACAGACACGCACCAGGTCAGATGCGTGGTCCTCCTGCCTGGACACCACATAGCTGCACAGAGCCGCACACTGCTCACACGCCCTGTGACTTGGGTTACACCTGCCTCCGCACACGCCACAGCACACCTGTGCCCCCAGCCTTCTCGGTCATTTGGTGAGTTAAACGGAGAGCAAGTTTCCTGTGCCATCACGGCAGAAGATTTTGAAAAGTGACATTTTATTTTCAGATACCCTTTTAGTTACCATGGTAGTCCCCGCCATGAGCGGTGGCTGGTGGTAAATGCAGACCTCAGAGCAGAGAATCAGCTCCCTGAGTTGATGCCTCCAAATGCACAGAGGCACCCCTAGGCAGAGAGGAGCCCGGGGCAGGACGCCAGGTGCCCTCTGAGCTGCCAAGCTAGCTGGCACTGCCCAGAGCTCTGTGAGGGTGCCCGAGCTCCTGGTCAGGGGCATTGGAACCCAATCGACTTAATTGCTTGGCACGTGCCTACAGCTCAGCAGGAGCACAGCCTGGAGCTGGTGGCTCCCAGTGAGGAACAGCTGCTCCTGCTCAACTGGCCTCTGGTGCCCTTCACTGCGACACTCATGATATGCCAGAGGGGACAGAGCCAGGAGGACAAACTGGAGTCAGCTCCTCCAGCCTGAAGCCACCTCCTCAAGCTGAACTCCCCACGTCACGCCTGCCTGGCTGAGAATGGGGAAGCCAGGTCCCACCACAAGCTGGGCCTGACCACCCAGCCTGGCCTCTGGGGTGCCTCCTAGAGGACAGGCCTGCAGCTCCCTGGCTCCGTCCTGAGGGACAGAGCCTCCTGGGCCTCTGTCTTGTGCATCTTGGGGCCACAGTTAATTCCTGCTGAAATGGCCATCGGTCCCCAATCTTCTGCTACCTCACGTCCAGACTTCTCAGAGTGATGATTCCAGAACTTGCTTTCTCAGTCTACTTGCCCTTCGTCTTTATTGCCATCATCTGAAGGTCTGAAGGAGCTGGCTGTTGAGCTAAATCAGGAAGCTAGAGCTTTCAGCTAACTCCAGGGCACACTCAGTGTCCTCTTCAGCTTTTTGTTCTAGCAGGTGACCAGCCCACTTCCTTCAGCACCTAAAACATCACTTGAGCACTGGCTGGTCCCTCCCTCAGGGCCCAGGCCAGTGGGAGTCATGCTGGGACACCCAAGCAGTGACAGTGCCTTGGTTCTGCACTCTGGGTGCTCCTTCAGCTGCGTCCCTTCCACCAGCCAGGATAAACAGGTGTAGGGGGGGTGGTCAAGGAGAGGCCTCATGGAATCAGATGGGCCATACCTACCTACGCCTCGGGCAAATATGTCACCCTCTATGCCTCAATCACCTCATCTGCAAAACGGGCCTCCTGGATGGTGCCCACTGGGGCCCTGGAAAGTGCAAAGCACAGAGAGAGAGCTCGTGAGCCTTCCCTGTTCGCTCTTCCTGCTGTCCATAGCTGGCAGAGCTGTGACCACGTTGCAACTGAGACATGGACACGTGTAACAGAGGAGCTGCTTGCTGCTCCCTCAGGCTGAAGGGTCGGTTTATGCTCAGGAGTCCACAGGGAGGCTTTGGGTCCCTTCTCTGTGCCACCAGACACATCCTTAAAGGGGCCCTGGGCCTCCTCCCAGAGAGCAGCTGCACAGGAAGACTGGTGTAGGTGGAAGGTCAGCCTTGTCTTCTCTGTGCCCACCTGCTGCAGGGGATGCGGGTGACTCCCCTGGCTGAGCCCTTGCTGGATCTGGTCCTTTGGGAGTGTCTAGAACCACAGCCATCGGTGTGGGAACTGCTGAGAATCTAAGGCTTGTGGACGGAGCATAAGACCCAGCAGCCTTGAGGAGCATGACCAGGCCAGAGATCTGGGCTGCATGGTTTCATTGAGTTTCCGGGGTTCTGAGGCCCGTGTTTGTCTGACTGATCTTCAAAGACCTAGCTCCAGTGGTTACCAGGGAACGTTTCCTCTTTTCTGGCCCCACTGGGGCATCAGGTCAGAGTGCGAGTTTTCACAGCTGCTGAGGGTCAAGCTACTACCGTGTCCCCTTCAGTGCTTGACAGAGGTTCTGCCTGCAGGATTTTCCTCCACAACCCTCTGCACAGCTGGTACTGCATTCATCCCACAAGCAAAAGCTACCTTTATTACAATTCGGTTTTTATTACAAAACCAAATATAATACGGTTTTGAAGATGTCTTTGGGACATCTTCACAAGCCACCTGATGTTTAGTGGGACTGCAAAGAGCAATGGGTCAGAGACAGCTCCAGCCAGCCCCAGAGCTCAACGCCAGGGTCACGGGACGTGGGAACCCTGGGGATCCTGGGTACCTCCAAGAGGTCATGTGGTGGTGAGCAGCAAAATCTCCTCGCTGCTCCTGCACTGACCCACTCTGCAGAGCTGGGCGTCCACTGTCTCAATACTAAGGAGCCTGAATTGAAGAGCACAAATCAAAGGTTACAAAACACACAGGAACTGCACAAAGGGAATGTCTACTGGGTTCCTGGGAAATGCAAAGCCCAAGTCCCTAAACACAACGCAAACTGGAACTTGGCTTTCTCCCACCTCTGCTCAGAACCAGGGAGCTCTCGGGGAAGGAAAACCCACGTCCAGACAGAGCTAGGGTTCTAAGCCCAGGTCGGAAGAGCCCAGAGCTCCTGTGTGTAACTGTTTTGTGGTGCTGCTCCTTTGCATTTGGGGCTCAGGATCACAAAAGCAAAGCACCACACCCGGGGTCCTCCAGGGGACATCAAGAACTACAAATGGCCAGGCACTGAGGTGCTCGCCTGTAACCCCAGCGACTCAGGAGGCTAAAGCAGAAGCGTCACAGCCAGCCTCAGCCACTTAGAGAGAGCCTGAGCAACCTACCAAGTCCCTGTCTTAAAATAAAACAAAGGGCTAGGGTCTGGCTCAGTGGTAAGCACCCTGGGTCTAATCCCTGGTACCAAAAAGAAAAAGAAAAAACTACAAGTGGCCCAGAACAGTTCAAGTTAAAAACCACAATCAAATCAAATAAAAAACATAGTGGCTATTTCCTTAACATAAATACACATCTCCCCATATCAGCTCAAAGGTCAACATCCAGGGTCTCACTGCTGAGTAAACACCAGAGACATCACAGCTAACATCAGTAAAAGGAAGGAGGAAGAAGAAGAGAGAGAGGAGAAGGACAACAGAAGGAAGAGGATGAGAAAAATAGAAGAGGAGGAGGGGAGGGGAGGAGGGGAGGAGGGGAGAAGGGGGAAGAGGGGAGGAGGAGGAGAGGAGGGGAGGAGGGGGAAGGGGGGATGAGGAGGTGGAGGGGAGGAGGAGGAGGAGGAGGGGAGGAGGTGGAGGGGAGGAGGGGAGGAGAGGGAAGGGAGGACAAGGAGGGGAGGAGGGGGAAGGGAGTACGAGGAGGGGAGGTAGAGGGAAGGAGGAGGGGAGGAGGAGGAGGGGAGGAGAAGGAGGAAAGAAGGAGGGGAGGAGCAAAGGGAGAAGGAGGAGGGGAGGAGGAGGGGAAGGGAGGAGGGGAGGAGGAGGAGGAGGGAGAAGGGAGGAGGAGGGGAGGAGGAGGGGAGGAGGAGGAGCATAGGGAGGAGAGGAGGGGAGAAGGAGGAGGGGAGAAGGAGGAGGGGAGAAGGAGGAGGGGAGGAGGAGGAGGGGAGGAGGAGGAGCAAAGGGAGGAGAGGAGGGGAGAAGGAGGAGGGGAGAAGGAGGAGGGGAGGAGGAGGAGAGGAGGAGAAGAGGAGGAGGGGAGGAGGAGGGGAGGAGGAGGGGAGGAGGAGGAGGAGGAGGGGTAAGGGAGGAGGAAGAGGGGAGGTGAAGGGAAGGAGGAGGAAGGGGATAAGGAGGAGGGGATAAGGAGGAGGGGAGGAGGAGGAGAAAGAAAGGAGGAGAGGAGGAGCAAACGAAGAAGGAGGAGGGGAGGAGGAGGAGGAGGAAAGGAGGAGGGGAGGAGCAAAGGGAGGAGGAGGAGGAGAGGAGGAGGGGGATGAGGAGAAGGGGAGGAGGGGGAGGGGAGGAAAGGAGGGAAGAAGGGGGAAGGGAGGAGATGGAAGGGAGGAGGGGAGAATGGGAGGAGGAGGAGGAGGAGGGGAGGAGGAGGGGGATAAGGAGAAGGGGAGGAGGAGGAGGGGGATGAGGAGGAGGGAAGGAAGAGGGGATGAGGAGGAGGGAAGAAGGAGGAGGAGGGAAGGAGGAGGAGAGGAGGAGGGGAGGAGGAGGAGGGGAGGAGGAGGAGGGGGATGAGGAGGAGGGGGATGAGGAGAAGAGGAGGAGGAGGAGACGAGGGGAGGAGAGGAGGAGGAGGGGATGAAGAGGAGGGGAGGAGGAGGAGGGAAGAAGGGGAAGGGAGGAGATGGAGGGGAGGAGGGGAGGAGGATGAGGAGGAAGAAAGGAGGAATGGAGGAGCAAAGGGTTGAGGAGGAGGGGAGGAGGAGGGGGATGAGGAGGAGGGAAAAAGGAGGAGAGGAGTAGGAGGAGGAAAGGAGGAGGGGAGGAGGGGAGGATGAGGGGAGGAGGGGAGGAAAAGGAGGAGGGGAGGAGGAGAAGGAAGAGGGGAGGGGAAGAGGAGGGGAGAAGGAGGGGAGGAGGAGGGGGAGGAGGAGGAGGGGAGGAGGAGGGAGATGAGGAGGGTATAAGGAGGAGGAGGAGGGAAGAAGGGGAAGGGAGGAGATGGAGGGGAAGAGGAGGAGGGGAGAAGGAGGAAGGGGAGAAGGAGGGGAGGAGGAGGGGAGGAGGAGGAGGGGAGGAGGAGGAGGGGAGGAGGGTATAAGGAGGAGGAGGAGGGAAGAAGGGGAAGGGAGGAGATGGAGGGGAAGAGGAGGAGGGGAGAAGGAGGAGGGGAGAAGGAGGGGAGATGGAAGGGAGGAGGAGAGGAGGAGGAGCAAAGGGAGGAGGAGCAAAGGGAGGAGGAGCAAAGGGAGGAGGAGGGGAGGAAGAGGAGGGGGAAGAGGAGGGGAGGAGAAGGAAGGGAGGAGAAGGAAGGGAGGAGGAGGGGGAGGAGGAGGGGAGGAGGAGGGGAGAAGGAGGAGGGGAGGAGGAGGAAGGGAGGAGGAGGAGGAGGAGGGGGAGGTAAGGGAGGAGGAGGAGGGGAGGAGGAGCAAAGGGAGGAGGAGGAGGGAGGAGGAGGAGAGGTAAGGGAGGAGGAGGAGGGGAGGAGGAGGAGCAAAAGGAGGAGGAGCAAAGGGAGGAGGAGGGGAGGAAGAGGAGGGGAGGAGAAGGAGGGGAGGAGGAGGGGGGAGGAGGAGGGAGGAGGAGGAAGAGCAAAGGGAGGAAGAGGGGAGGAGGAGGAGGAGGAGGAGGGGGAGGAGGGAGGGGTAAGGGAGGAGGAGGAGGGGAGGAGGAGGAGCAAAGGGAGGAGGAGCAAAGGGAGGAGGAGGGGAGGAGAAGGAGGGGAGGAGAAGGAGGGGAGGAGGAGGAGGAGGGGAGGAGAAGGAGGGGAGGAGGAGGAGGAGGGGAGGAGGAGGAGGGGAGGAGGAGGATGGGTAAGGAAGGAGGAGGAGGGGAGGAGGAGGAAGAGGAGGAGAAGGGGTAAGGGAGGAGGAGGAGGGAAGGAGGAGGAGCAAAGGGAGGAAGAGGGGAGGAGGAGGGAGGAGGGGAGGGGAAGAGGGAGTTGGAGGAGAAAGAGGGGAGGGGAGGAGAGAGGAGGAGGGGAGGGGAGGAGGGGAGTTGGAGGAGAAAGAGGAGAGGGGAGGAGAGGGGAGGAGGAGGAGGAGAAGGGGAGGAGGAGGAGGAGGGGAGGAGGAGGAGGGGAGGAGGAGAAGGAAGAGGGGAGGAGGAGGAGGGGAGGAGGAGGAGGAGGAGGAGGCCAATATGCCTGCTGCCTAACACTGTGTTACAGGCATCAGCCAAAACACTTGCCCAAGCAATTAGAACCCCATGATGGGACGGGAGATGCAAAATAAAGCCTCCCTCCTTAAGGATGACAAGAATTCATGGGCAGCCCTTAGCAGACTTTGTAAAGTGGTGGGACTGGAGCCATCGTGGAGAACTCAACAGACTTCACATATAGACAGTCCTGAGCTTGAAGAAGTAACGGATGAGCCAGCTCTATTTATAATAGAAAAAAATAAATTACGAGTTTTACATATTTAAAAATCATATCGAAAGGAAAAAGTACTGTGATTCCTAAAAATAGAAAATAAACTAAAGCATGCAAACACAACTCTATTTCAGGCCAATGGCCTAACTACAGAAAGAAGGATTTTTTTTTCCAAATTACTACAAAAATAATATTTTTACTTTATTTTCAAGTGAGACATATTCTAAGGACAAAAGACCCACAAGAAGTGATAATAAGAGATTCACTGAGTGCCGTTAGGAATCAGGGTTTTCCATGTTAGAGGAAAGTGCTACAATATAAAATATTAAGGTTAAGTAAAACCCCTGTAATCTAGTTGAATATAAATATCAGAGTGAACCATGGATTTACTCTTCTCTCTTAAAACATGTGTCCCCGTATTGTCATTTAAAAATCATCAAAGTGATCACACTCAGAATCAGTGAGGCGCGCTGGTACCCGAGTGCGGTCTCTAAATACCTTTCCAACTATGCAGAATCAGGTCCCGGGAGGAAGGACAAAGGTCAGCCCAGGACTTCCCAACAGGCTGAAAGCCGGTGAGCAGGTATCCTGGGACCAATGCGGAGCCCGTCCCTGAGCACAGAGGGCCCAACTCGTGGTCATGAAAATGGTGCCAACACACCCACCGAGACACTCACGCCTCCTTCAAGATGACGTGAGAGGAAGGAACCGAACAGTGCTCCCGCCTCTCCACGGACAGCCCTCAGGGAGCCACCAGGAAGGGACACCCGGTTCCGTGGACAGGAAGCACCACTAGTAGGTCCCCCGGGGGGCAGAACTCCTCTGCTCTGGTGAGCTGGACCTCCTGTGGAAACCAAGCTGGGACAGTAAAAATGTCCCACACTCCAACCCCTGTTGCCCTTGGTTGAAAGTCCTCTGTTTCCAGACCCTGGAAGTTTCTAGAATCAGTCAACGACAGGGCAGAGAAATCCCCAGAGCCCCAGCTCTCCCTGGAGGATCCCTCCCCACCCTGAAAGGACGCTCCCAGATGCCCAGGGTGGCCGCAGCCCCGGGCCTGGCTCTCCTGATAGGACACTACTTGATAGGATCACCCGTGGCCTCCTGCGCACAGTGAGGCTACTTCTGTCAGCTCTCTGAGGACGTTTTCTGGAGGCCACGCTGGCTGAGTCCCAGACCCCTGAAGAGACCAGCGCCCGCTTTAGTCCCAGGGTCCCCAAGTGCATGTTCACCAGGGGTGCCACGGCATGATCTCTGATACAGTAACACACATGCACACTCATAGACACGCTCACATACACTCATACACACACTCACAAACATCCACACACTGTCACACACACACACAACTCACAACCCCATCAAAACTCAGGCTGAAATCCAGTCCCCTTTACAAGATTTTAAGAGGTGGGACCAGGCGGGGCTGTGAGAGGTTTTAGGGGTGAAGACCCTGACCCCAGGAGGGGGTGAGTCCCCTCATGATCCACGCACTGACAGGTGGTTGAGGGAGTAGCTCTGTTCTAAAGTGATCTCAGGCTGCTTGCTCTGGCTGGCCACGGGCTGCAGCGCTCTGCCTTGGGACTCTGCAGAGTCCCCAACACCGAGGGTCACCCGTAGGCAGCCCCTCAATCTTGGACTTCCCAGCTTCTGGAACTAGAAGAAATAAATTTATTTTTTCTCTGCAACTTACCCCGTCAGTGGTGTTCAGTAATAGCCACAGAAAATGTACGAAGACAAATGCGTGCACGCTCACACCACGTGAGCCCTCACACACGCACACTCACGCAGGCCCCCCTTCCATCTCCACACGCCTCTGCTGTCCCCGGGGCTTTCTGTTCTGGGTCCCCTGGTAGAATTAAAGTACTCCTGACAGCAATTGAGTCTGGCAGCTCATAACTTAATTATCAGTAAATCTCTCCTCGTCACTCCCGCCAGGCAGGAGCGGGGGCGCGAAGCAGATCAACACGCTGGAGTCAGCTGAGCGAGGACCTGGGACCTGGGACCTGGAAGCCCAGAGCGTGGGAGGGCCATGGGCTGGTGAGGCTCCTGAGTTCTGGGACTGGATCGTCCGTTTTGTGTGCCCACTCCAGATGGGGGACCTTGGTGGGGCTTCAGCTTGTGAGCTAGAAAGCAGAGTGACCTGCAGAAGAGACTGACCTGCCAGTCCCCGCCAGGATCAGGGAGACGGGGACATAGAGTCAGCGACTCTCCCTGCAGGAGCAAAGCCTGGTGGTGCCACGGGCTCCTGTGCCCAGTGGAGGAGAGACCCTCGCACCAACCTGCTCTACCCGCAAGGCCCTCCCTCCCCACAGTGAGACAGCTCAGAATTTCCCAGAGAAACTACAAAATAGCACAGGTTGGCAATGCCCAGTGCCCACCACCCACCTGCCCAGTTCCAGCAGACGTCGGAGTGGGGACGTCCTGAATCCTCCAGCACTCGGATGCTCCTGCCAGGACATCCAGGCACAGGAGCTGTGCATGGGGGACCTGTGCTTGGGCACTGGCCTTCCCTCTGTGGAGTCCACCCCATTCCTTTGCATATCTGCCTGCAAGGCCTGGACCACCTCTGGTCATCTAACTCTCCTTCCTAGAATTGCTCTCCTGCCTTCGGATACGTACCCTGAACCCTGGGACGCTGCACCTGACCTGTGTTGTCCCCAGTGCAGGCTGAAGCGCTCACCCTGCACAACCACCTTGGGAATATGGTTCTAGGAGAAATGAGTGTGGGGTCTCTGACGGGCGCTCCTCCTACAGAACAGCGCCTCATGAGAAGGAGCCCGAGATCTCGGAGACCTCAGAGAAGGCAGCTCCTTGCCAGCACCCCAGAGCCAGGCATGTGGGCACCTTGCCCCTGGACTTCCAGCCTGCAGCGCTGTACACGGTATCTCCGGACAGAGCCGCCAGCCTGCGTGCCCTGTCACAGCAGCCCACGCTGACCAGAATGAGGCTGCAGGGCTCCTCTAGCCACAGCGGTGGAGTCTGACCGGCACCACACAGGAACCCCTGCACTGCCCAGGCATGGGACCCCCTGCACTGCCTGGGCACCTCCCCTTCTCATGACAGAACCTGCTGACGGAGACGTGTGCAGGGCCCAGGGGTAACGCGGAGAGCCAGAGCTGCTAGACGCCAGGCCTTGGTGACCTGAGGCCCCTGACTGGCTGAGAGGAGCACTGCCCCACACGGCCCCACACGGCCCCATACTGCCCACCGGGTGTGATGTGTACAGCAAGGCCGAAAACCAGGTTGCCAAAACCACAAATCAGCTGATAATTAAAATGGTGCCATTCTTTCATGACACTTTGTGAGAAAAAAACCACAAAGATCAACACAACCAACAGGAAGATCAACACAACCAACAGGAAGATCAACACAACCAAACAGGAAGATCAACACAACCAACAGGAAGATCAACACAACCAACAGGAAGATCAACACAACCAAACAGCAAAGATCAACACAACCAAACAGGAAGATCAACACAACCAACAGGAAGATCAACACAACCAACAGGAAGATCAACACACCCAACAGGAAGATCAACACAACCAACAGGAAGATCAACACACCCAACAGGAAGATCAACACACCCAACAGGAAGATCAACAACCCAACAAGGCCAAATGTCAACTCCAGTAACAGGCCATTTGTGGGCTGAGTCAGACCCATGAGCCTCCAGGTCTCTGTCTCTTCCTAGAGGAACCTGCTGGGACATTCTGGAGCCCAGGTGTGGCTGCGGTGCTGGCATCCAGGCAGTGGGAAGAAGCCACAGGAGTGAGCGTGGCCTGGCTCATAGAAAGGTCCCTGCCTCCCTGGGGTGACCTCGCTGGAGCTGTGACCAGGCTCCCACAGGGGCGTCCCTCGGCCGTCAGCCACCCAGGTGCCAGAATCTGCTCTATGCCCTGGGCCAGCACTACATCTAGAGGCACAGGCCACACGATGGCCCTGCACTCCATGTCCTCTCATGCGGTGGGTCTGCCCACACCCCTAGCTCTGATAGGCCTCCCCAGCCCCTGCCCAGGCCCTTCCCCAGCACCTGCCCAGCACCTTCCCCAGCCCCTGCCCAGGCCTTTCCCCAGCACCTGCCCAGGCCTTTCTTCAGCCCCTGCCCAGCCCCTTCCTCCACCTTCCACACATCCAGTCTCCACTTGCAATGTGGGCGCCCAGCTGAGCCTGGGGCTGGGCTGGCACAGAGCAGGGCAGCACCAAGAAGCCACAGGGAGCAGGGGCAAAGGCCCTGGGCAGGGCAAGCCAGCAGCAGAGGGAGGCCCAGCCAGGACATGCTCCAGGTGCCCGTCAGCTGCCAGCAGGAGGCTCGGCTTCCTAGGGACTCCTAGAGAGCCTGAGCCTCATCCAGTATGGACACCATGATGTGTGTTCAGGGAGCAGACCTGGAGGGCCCCCTGCTGGGCTGGGAGCCATGGGTAGCAGGACAAACCCAGCAGGGGACACCACTGTTTACAGACGAGGTGGGCGAGGCAGGCCACACATAGGACTTGACAGGCCCCTGCTCAGCGGACGTCAGAGGTGGCTGGACCTTGGCTGCACAGGAGGGGAAGGCTTTGGCCACTAGCACCCTGAAGGCATCTGACATCCCCCATTCCTTTTCCCCTCCCAGTGACACAAAGGTCACACACCAGGGGACACCATCAAGACACAGAGCCATAGCCAGCTTATGTAGGCGAGCCCGAATTAAGGTGGGAAGAAGCAAATGAGGATCTAAACCAAAAGGGACAAGGAGACCCGTCACCACCCGGTGGTGGCTTCCCACTCCCATGCTTGCCACAGGCCAGATGCTCGCAGCCCTGCTTCCAGTGACCAGCCACCATCCCCTAGCAGGTCTGGCTCCCGAGTGCCTGTCTAATCAGGCACCGTGCATTTACACGTGTCCTTAATTTTAACATGGTCGTGCCCAACCCAGTGGAGTGACCCAGCCTTGTCCAGACGCATGGTCGTCTTCTAAGTGCTGATTGTTCTGGTGGAGGGTGCAACAGGGCTGTGAGAGGGACAGGAGTCCATCAGACTGACCAGTCCACCAGTGATGTGGTGGGAGCCTTGTTGGTGGGTCTGGGGTGCTCCTTGCTGCCTTGGACACTCACAGTGACCCTGTGCTTGGAGGCCCCACCCAGGCAATCACTGGGGCCCCTCCTTTGCCTCACCATCCCCCTCTTCAGGCAGAGGCTCTGTGCTGGAGTGAATGTCCACCCCACCACAGTCTCTGGAGGACAGCATCTCTGCATTCCCCAGTGTCTCCATGCCTGTGGCCACACAGGCCCCACTGCAGCACCCTGGAAGAGGTCCTCCTGGCTCCCTCCCAACTCCCATAGGACCCCTCAGGTTCATGAGAGCCCTACACAGGGGACAGCTCTTCCTGGCCAGCCGTAGCTGGACAGGCCTTCCAGTAGTTCAAGCTCTTACGTCTCCAGGCAGTCACTTTGCTTTTTGGTTTGGCAGACCCTGACCCCGGGAGAAGCCTGTAGGTAGGTTTCAGAGAACGCATGCTCTTCCCTCCCAGGTAAGTTGGGACAGGGTGCCCACCCACCTCTTTCCTCTGGACTCTTCCCTGGGCCTGCTGTTAGTCCTCCCAGGCTCCATCTGGACAGCACTGGTCCCCCCTTGCTCTGCCTGTGTCATCCTGGAATCCCAGAAACCTGGCTCTTTCCCCCACTGGCCTCAGAGTCACCCTAGGACCCCAGCCCAACCCTGGAGTTGTATGAAGACTTAAACAGAAAGATGCTCGGGAGGTGAGGCCAGATGTCACCAGACACACAGGATCCGGACGCCACCCAGCCCTGCACACAGGCTTTGCTGGGTCCCAGCAGGCAAGGGCCAAGCCCTGACCTGGCTCCATACCCCCAGCCACGCTGCTTCCCGACCTGCAGAGTGACTGCTGAAGTCGGTCTTCACCACGATGTCCCTGAGCCAGGGAGCAGGGCAGGCACAGAGTCAGAGCCTCACTCATCAAGCACCTGGAGGTAAGGGCACCCACGGCCCCTGAAACCCCAGAGCAGCAAGAGCACCTCCTGGGGGCAGCACTGACCTGCTCCAGGGAGGGGTCACTTCCTGATGGGTGTGGCCTGCAGACTCTAGCTTCCCATCCAGACAGAGGAGCCCTGTTGGGAACCTTCCTGAGCTGGCTGCGTGCTTGTGCCATGGGCCCTCGGGGTGAGGGGGACACTGCCCCTTCTGGAGGGGCCTCTCCAGTCAGGACGCCCTGAGAGGTGGTCACCAACCCAGCCGGACCTCTGGAAGTCTCTGCCCCTGAGCCCGTATCTCCAGCTGCCCTCCACTTATGCATGGCCATCATTTACTTATCTCCACCTCTCCACCCGCCTTCAGCCTTTGTGTTTGGATCTCCTTGTCCTGTTGGCATCACCTCTGACCCTAACTGGGATTGCTCTTTATCTTTAGTTCCTCTTAGGAGGCCCTCTTATCTCATCTCAGATGGTCTTGATTTCTTTATCTTGATGGGCTGTCCTTATTCCTAACTTGTGCTTCTACTTTAATCCAGTTTTTTCAGTTTTAGATTTCAATTTTCCCACCTCCTGCCACTCCCACGTCACTGCACACGTGTGCCCTGCTCTTCCCTCCACCCCACCCCTGTCCTTTTCTGAGTAGAGAGCAGAAAGCTCAGCACCAGGCCGGGGAGCATCCTCTAGGCAGGGGGCTCCTTCCCCCCAGTCATGATCCCCAACAGATCTCCAGTCCCTGCTGGCCTGGCTTTCTAAAGAACCTGGCCTCCCAAGCCCTCTGCCATCACCCCACCCAGATGCCAGCCCTGGGGCAGGAGAGCCACAGTTACCTCCTGCAGGGACAAGGCCTTGCATCTGATGCCACCCCCCACCAAGGAGTCCAAGGAAGCCTCATATTGAATAACCCAGATTCTCTGGAAAATACACATATCCAAATTTGTGCCCTTGTGTGAGACTTGGGAAGGGACCCAGTCTTCCTGGGACCCCTGGTGACGTTTCTGGGACAGAGGATGGAGAGAGGCTTCCTGGGACCCCTGGTGATGTCTCCAGGACAGGTGGTAGAGTCGAGCACTGGCTCTGTCACAGATGGGTGGTTCCTGTTGATTCTAGAAGACTCTCTGGCATGCACTAGGGCAGCTCCCCCTATAGTGAGGCAGACTCAGCACCCCAACAGGCTGCTGAAGAGGAGCCCTGTCTCCACTGTAAAGCCACATTGGAAAGTATTTTAGAGTTTAAACCTTCTAGAATTGAGAATTAAAGCTTTTAGTGGCCCCAGTTGGCACTGCTAATGGTGAAGGCCAATTCTGGGTGAGCTAAAGCCACCCGTCCTTCAGAACCGTCCCACCTCCAAAGGACGGCCCTGCGCGGGCTGCAGCAAGGGGGCTTCCTTCCATTGCTCTTATTTCCTCCCTTGGTAACAGGAGGCCCATCCTAGATAAACGCAGAGTTCTCAGGATTCAGGTGGGTCTGACGCAGGGCCATGTCCCGGAGTTTGGGGGCTTGGGGACACCACCAGCCGGCAGGCTCCAACCTCACCATCGGGACCCTCCTCATTGGCAACCGCCTGCCACAAGGTATCAGAGAGCAGGAGCTCACTCCCTGCCGGGTGCAGCTGCCCACTGCCATCTCCAGCTCCGGCTGCCCAGTTTCCACGTGTCCATGATGGTGCTGTGGCCTCAGCCTGTCGAGCTCCTCATGGGTCAGGTTCCAGCCCAGCTCACAGAGTGGGGCCTTCGATCAGCTGTCTTTGCTCAAAGCAGCCTCTTGGGCCAGCATATGCCCCGTGGAGAGTGAAGCAGGAGAGAGCCTGGCATCTCTGCCGCCCGAGCCCACCCATTCCTTTATCACCTCAAACTTGGGAATCCGCTCGGCTGCACTCAGGACTCCAATCACTCAAAGAGGGTTCCTCTGAGGACTGGTGACTCAGGTCGGCCCTGGGTTTGCCGCACCTCCCTCACCCCCACAGAAGACAGCTTTCAGACCCCCGAGTGCCGCCCAGAGGTCTCCATGCCCCCCTCCAGGGTCATAGGTCAGACAGACAGGTGCCCCAAGCAGCAAGTGGAGACCGTCCCTTGAGGGGGAAGGCCCTCCCTGGAGCCCCCTGGCAGAACCAGAACAGGGGTGCTCCCACGGGGCTCAGACCCCCGCCCCGCCCTGCTCAGCTCCTCCCCTGTGCAAACTTGAGGCGCCTCTCGGCACCCTGAGGATGGGGCTGAGAGGCCGGGTCTGGCTTCCCCTCCCGCTAGGGCCACATCCGCTGACGTTTCCCTTCCTGCTATTCACCGTCACCTTCCTCAACAC
Organism: Spermophilus citellus; assembly: GCF_964194105.1. Lineage (NCBI taxonomy): Eukaryota > Metazoa > Chordata > Mammalia > Rodentia > Sciuridae > Spermophilus > Spermophilus citellus. The sequence continues at coordinate 23,668,836 of NC_138187.1, read as the reverse complement.
TTGTTTGGAAGGGTTGGTGGCTGGGCCTGGTTAGTTGGGACACCTGGGTCAGCTCTGGCCTAGGACACGGGCAACACTCAGGCCATTCATGACTCTGGGGTCCCTGCTCATTCGGGGGCTCCACCGTCCCCACTGTGGAAGGCAGCAGGCACTGTCCCTATCAGTGCAGTCGTTGTGACAGTGCTCGGCCATGGCCACGTCCAGCTGGCCCAGCAGACCTGGTCTCACGGGAGCCCCACCCGATTCCTATGCCTCCTGAGAAGGTGGTGTGTCCACGATCCCGCCAATGGAGGAGGTGAGGGGGTCACGAGGCTTCGAATGTGCTGTGATGGACACTGTACAGCTGGCCGGGTCCAAGTGTGTCCCCAAGGGTCATGGGGTGAGTGCTTGATCCTCAGTGTGTGCGCTGAGAGGTGGCAGGACCTTCATGAAGGGCCAGCGGGAGGTCCTCTGGTCACTGAGAGCAGCCCCTCTGAAGGCATAAACCTAGTCCTGTGGGGACCCAGCCTGTCCCCAGGCTTCCCCAGGCTTCCAGGCTGCTCTGCACTCTCCTGGACAAGCTGCCCAGGATGCCTTCTGCCACGAGGCCATCACCAGAGATGGGCAGAAGTCAGCACCAAGTCCTCAAACCTCCAAACTGTGAGCCACGTGACCTCTCTACTTCCTCCAGTCACTTGGTACCTAATATCTCCTTATGATCATGGGAAATGACAGGGACACCCAGAGAGCGGCAAAGGCAGGCAGGTCCAGGCTTATCTGTGTGCAGAGTCCAGAGTCTAAGCTGCCACTCTGCCCCGAGGGAGGTGGCTGCCTCGTGGTTGGGGGAAGAGACTCCAGTGTCATCATGGTCCTCTCCTCCGTCCAGGGAGCCTCCTGAGGGAGCCAGACTCACAAAGAGCTTTAGCTACAAGGGACAAGATGCCTGGGGACGGAAAGCTGCTGCCCTGATGGGGGTTTCTCACTCTGGAACTCGGCACGGGAGGGAAGTTGGGAGGAATTTCCTGCTGCCGTCCTCCAGGAAGTAAAGGACACGGGGTCCACGTGTGAGCCCACTGACCTTGAGGCGTGTGGAGGAGTCTGACCTGACTGAAGGACTAGAGGGGTCCAGGGGCTCAGGCCTGGCGGCTGCTGACCACCCAACCCCTAGCATCCTCCACGTGCACTGTGAGCCCGCATGGCCCAGGCCAGGCCCCATGGGGTGGGGAACAGTAACAGGCAGGGCTGGGCCACTGGTCTCTTGGAGTCCTTGTTGGAAGGTGACCAGCGATGGTCAGCACTGACCCCTGGTACTCACTGCTCCCACAGACTGCACTGAGGAGACTCATCACCCAGCGTGGGGGATGTATGTCTCACCACACCAGCTCACTCCTCCTGGGCTTCTTGGGAGGCACTCCCGGCCACCAGCTGCGTCCCCTCCTGGCCACGAGCTGTGTCCCCTCCACACAGCGTCCACGGCTCTGAGTCATCTCACCTGTTGACCACGCACTAAGTCCGAGCACTCTGAAGGGAACAGAGAAGCTCATGTCTGGCCAGCTCCCTACAAATGACGACCACTGACCTGGACAGTGCTCCAAGGCCCTAGAGTGTGGCCACAGCACTGAAGTCAGGGGAGGTGACCTCCAGGACAGGAAAGGCTCCAAGGGGCCACCCCCGTCTTTCACAGCCTCCACGATGGCAGCCCGGCCAAGGCTGGGTGAGGCTGGCTCCTAAGGAATGAGAGGAGGCTGGGGGGACACCATGGTCAGAAGGCGGGTGGGACACCGGGGGCAGAGGATCGTGGAAGAGGGCCTGAGCTGTCGGTCGCTGCCATGCCTCCCACTGACCCCAGACTGCACCGTGTGGGGCACTCCCAGCAGCTAGCAAAGCCCAAGGAATCCAGACACCCCAGCTGCTGTCCAGCCCTTGAGCCCCCGGCTGAAGCAAAACCAAGACGTGAACCAACACCTCGAGATGACCAGCAGAGCCCGGTATCTCCAGGGCGCCATCACTTGCCACGCCCAGGGTCCCCTGAAATCACTGGGTGTGATCACCAGGCAGGAGAAGCACCTGTCCCCCGAACCAAAGCCCAGGCAGGCACAGCTGGCAGAGGTAGCTCCAAGGACGTCACGAGGTGTCGGGAGGAACCCACAAGAGGTTCCTCAAGAGGAAAGGTGAGCGCAGTCACCTCCCGCCCAGGTCCCTTCCACAGCTGGAGTCACCGGGAGTCAGCCAAGGCCTGAGCGTACTAACGGGAAAACTCCAGAAATGAACAATCATGAGTTTCAGACAACTGTATCCTGCTGTCATTATGGTCACTGTCCATCTCCGGCTGTGCCTGGTCTCCAAGTTGACCCTCACCTTGGGTGTGGATGCACAGGGAAAGGCAAGCCCGGCCCAGGCTAGAAACACCTCGGGCACCACGGGGCTCGAGGACGCTCTCGAGAGCGGCAGGTCTCCTGCAGCGTCGCCAGCTTCAGGCCGACACGGATATTGGAACCGACTCGGGCCCTCAAAGAAGCTCCACCTCGCACACCAGGACGCGCCTGCAGGACCGGCCATCTGCGACCCTCGCCCTGCCCAGCACTTCCTGGGCAAAGGTGTGCAGAAGGCCCCCAGGCAGGACGTGGTGTCCAGTGGGTCTTTCCTGTGAGGTCAGAAAACCATGGCCTTAAAAATGGTGGATGCAAAGCTGAGGCCAGTGGGGGAGCCTGACTGGTCAGCAGGCCTCTGTGACTTGAGCCTCCTCCTGGATGAAGTGGACGCCGACAGAGAACAGAGAGTCCTCTGCTCCTCTCTACAGAGGGCCGCAGTCTCACCATCACTAACCAGCAGTGGCTGTCGTGGGTGGGGTCTGGGGTCCAGCTGCCGCCAAGTGGAAAGCGGGGACAGCGGCTGTTCTGAAGCCGAGGGCCGTGGGTTTTCACAAACATCACTCACGTTCTTCCCATTAAGTCTCACAGGTGCTTCACAGTAAATAACAAAGAAGAGATGCACTAGAACATTCCGCTGCACAGAGGGTGTCTGTGGGAGGTGAACACCGAGGTGGACGGTCAGTGCACCTGACCACACTGTTGTGTGGATCAGAAGATTTTCTGCCGAGGTCAAGGTTTGGGGGGAGGCTCCACTCCTTGTCGAGACTCCACCTGGGACCCCGAGTTCTGCATGGGTCTCTGTGCCTGCTCACAGGCCCCACAGGGTACGCGCAGTGACAACCAAGATGGACCCTGCTGAAGCGCCAACCCATGGGAAGAGGTGCCAGCACTCACCGTGGGGCTTGGCAGCAGCCAAATCCTGAGAGAACTCTGTTCCGGGAGGTGTCCTGGTCACCTTTTCAGCTTGCTCCAGAGGGTTCCAGGCCACCTCCGGCTCTCCCAACTGTTAGGCATATGGGCCATGCCCACGCAGCAGCCCCAGGCCAGCCGGCCAGGAGACTGTCAGGAAGAATCAGCTCAGCCTGGCGTCCTCACTCCCAGGTGCAGCTGGCCCATCCGCTTTCCCAAGCCACGGCTTTAAAGCTATCAGTTGGGGGGCCCCTTTCTTCAAGTGAAATCTTGTGAGGAACCCCAACCTTTAAAATGGCGGAAGCAAAGCCAGGGCCAGCGTCTGCAGAGCCTGCCTGGTCAGCTTGCCCTGTCCTTTGCCATCCCCCAGCACATGCCCACTGCAACCTTGGCACCACCCCACTGGGTGCCCTCCATGCCTCATCCCAGAGGAGAAGGGCGTGCGGGAGAGGTGGCCTCTCACGGGACACCTAGCTCCAATAAGACTAAAGGGGACCTCGAGGGGACGGTGTGGCCAGCCCCCTCCAGACCTCCTGACCCCTGAGAAGCCTCACAGGAGGTGGCCTGCTGTGCCCCTTGCCAGGTGGGCTGGGCCGCCCAGGACCAGGGGCTGTATCTCCCTGTGTGCTTCTTGGAGAACCCGTAGGGATATTTCTCTCTGCCTCCGGGGTCAGGAATGGCCGACCTCTCTGGAGCAGCTGTTGGCTCCTCCTTGAGGAGTGGGCTGCTCTAAGGGATCTTCCCCTCTGTGGGCTGAGAGAAAGCCCAGGGCCACCCGGAGTCCCACCTCCAGAAAAGGCCCAGGGTCTGGCCTCATGCATCCAGCGCACTGACCTCGTCCCTGGCTCCTCCATGCTTCCCAGGTCCATTTTCCCTTTGTCCCCTTGCTCCTCCCTCACGTAGGTCTTGCCATTGGACACACTTCTATGCCGCCCGCCCGGCCTCTTTCTGGTACAGAGAATGCATCCGCGGGTCCAGACTGTGGCCAGTGCGGGAGCTCCCTAAGTCCCCCCCGCCTCTGTGGTCACCAGCCGTCACACTCACGAGTCACTGTGGTTCAAATCTAGGATCTCGCTCTGCCTGGCCACAGAGGTGGGGCTGCTGAGCCCCGGCCATCTTGTGGGTGGCCGGTGCGACACCCCAGGTGAGCTGGGAGGGAGTGAGCCACCCCCATCCTTGGGCTCCAGGACAGACCCAGGAAGACTCCTCTGTGGGACAGTCTTCCCAGAGCTTGGGCCTCTTAAGTTCCTGCTGGTAAAATTTTATTTTCCTCCAAGTTAGTGACTACGAGGGAGAAAGGAACCTGTTTCACCCAGCAGTCCCCAGAGTCCCCTCCCCTGCCTCCTGGGTGGCAGCTTAGGTCCCAGGGTCAGATGCATAGATGAACTGCTGACCCAACAAGAGTGGCCCATGGACAAGCAGCAGACTCAGCCACGGTTCCATGCCCCAGTCCAGTGTCCCAAGGCTGAATCAGGAACCCAAGCAGAACAGGCTGCAGAAAATCCTCCCCCAGAGGGACCCTAAAGCCAAGGACGTCCCCCTTCAATTCATCACAGAGCACACAGGTGGTGGCAGGGTTGGGAACACTGAGACAAGGGCCAGTCCCCCAGGACCCCTGTCCTGGAACTCTGTGAAGATCCCCAGTGCCAACCACGGGGGCCTCAGGGCAGCCCCAGGACAGTGGCAGAGAACCTGTGTCACCCCTGAGCCTCGGCATTTGGGAAGCATTCTTGGCTTCTCTTTCCCACTTCTCAGGCAGAAGTGCCTTAAGCTTGCGGTAAACTTGTGATCCAGCTGGTCGGGTGGGCAGCAAGGACCCAGGACCAGTAAACAAGAGCCTGCTCCCTGCGGCCCAGGCTGTGCCAGGGCCGGGAGCAAGGACCGGGATCCAGGGCCGGGAGCCAGGGCCAAGCTCACACCTGGGCTAATGCAAGGTGCACAGTGGGACCCCCCATGGGGCACCTCTCTGCAGCTGAGGAGCCTGTCCTGAGCTCCTCATGGGGTGGAGGGCAGGGAAACACCGGCTTCCTTCCTGCGCTCCATGGCCCGCTCCCTGCTGACTGGCCCACCAGCGTCAGTCCTGGTTGAGCTGAAGAAATCCGGCTTCTTGGTCCAGGGAGGGACAGCAGCCTGCAGAGATGTTGGCAGAGGATGTGGTGGAGGCCCATCTGCGGCTGCCCCCCCTGAGCTGGAGCGGGGACCCTGGATGGGGCCTGGCTTTTCCACACTCCTCCTCGTCCAGCGCCTCCTTGACGTGGACAGGCAGTTTACTCCCCAGGGGACCAGGACTTACAGCCTGGAGCCCTGGACATCCCGGGCAGCCCCGGGGAGAGGTGGGACGCGCTGGGCCTCTCTGGAAGACTCTGGAGCCAGCTCTGCCGCCCGCCTACGACAGGTCGCCGTCCATCTCTCTGGGCTCCAGGCGCGAGCGAATGCACGCAGGCGAAGATCAGCTCATGGCCGTGCGCGTTTTATGATCAATTTTAGCAGTTCAAGAGTATGCATGGCTTCATTACAGCCTCATTCCACCACACCAACTCAGCGCGTAATAACCTGCCAGGGACACAGATTCACTTGACAGATGCTCTGCCCGCCAAGATGATGGAATACACTCAAGAGAAAATGTGGGCCATGCCCAGTCCAGTGACCTCTTCCCCAGGGGGAGGAGAGCCTGGTGTCCCCACGGCTGGGACAGACCGGAGACCTCTGGGAGGCTCCCAGCCTGGGTCTGAGCGCACGCCTTGCCTGTAATTCTCCCTGCAGTGGGCGGGCAGGCGGGCAGGCGGGCGGAGGGACTGCGGGCACAGACTGTGCCTGCGTGTTTAAGGACAGCAGGGCTCCCCTGAGACTTAGTCTCAGTTCCGCGGCCCACTGCATCTTTGGAAGGTGGAGGCCCCCCCAGCTGGCCGCCCCCGCCTCATTCATTCCTGGGATCTGGCCCATAGAAAGTTCTCTCTCCCCGTCTGCTGCCTGTCTTAGCCCCCCCTGCCTGGTTCTCTCCACTGAGACTGCTCTCCACAGTGTGCGCCCAGCCGGCCCCGGCAGCCCCCAGAGAGGCCAGTTCTCAGCCCCTTCCCGGAGGAGCCAGGAGCCGGGGAATCAGAAATTCAGAAGGGGTGGGGGTGGGAACGGGGGTCTCAGCAAACCCTCCAGAGACCTGGACACTCAGGCTTCAGAGGTCAGGAGGGAGTGTCTGGGAAATGTGACGTTGGTGCTAAGGACAAGCTGAGGCTCCAGGAGGACCACAGCCTCTCTTCTGAATCCCAGCACCCCGGTCCCTCCACCACTGACCTGGCTGCGTCACACCCCACTCCCAGGTGCTGCCTCTGGCTACGGCACCAGGCTGAGGATGGGAGATGACTCTGAGTGTTGGTTCCTGGGTTTATATTTTATGTTTTGATACGTGTACACATAACTTGGGTGCTATTGAAAAGACTTTGTGGGAATAGCCAAGATACCATCCACCTATTTTTTTTCCATTTAAGGGATTAAATGAAACCCAAGAAGAAAATGTTCTTTCAGAATGAAGTACCAGAAAAATTTTGTTTTCTTTGAGAATCGAGTGCATTATCTCAGGAACAATAAACTCAAAGCAATTCCCAAAAAGTCTGAACAGGCAGATGGATGATGTCATTCCTGTGAGAGGACCTCCTGGCCCAGAGGACGCAGGGGGCTGGGGCGGATCACCCCTCCCTCCGGACCTGAGAGCAGGCGGCAGGGCTGTGTGCAGAGGAGCGTTGCATGTGAGAGTTATACATTAGCCCATTTCAAAGCCGTCCGCACTTTCCTTTTTCTTACCAAGAAGTTTTGACCAGGTTAGTGGCTCAGCTGTTTTCTTATAGAACCCTACGTCCTCAATTTCTGCATTCTATTCTTTTCTCTTCTAAATTCTAGAATTCAAATACAAAATTTTGGTACAAAATATTTTATATTTAGCTTATATATTTCATTGTATAGACACACACAAAATGAAACCAAAATCACTTCATGGAAGTAGGTAACACGTGGATCAATAGGTGGTCTTTCAAGTAAGGCAAACTCTGGGGCTTTTCTCTCTGCATCCTCCTTGCCTAGTAGTTGTTCAATTAATTCTGAAAGAAAGAGAAGTTTATTTGTAAGGAAAGAGAAGAGGAGGTCCAGAACTATCGGAGGACTTGGAGGTCCAAGGAGAGCTCTTTCTCGAGACCTGTGCAGGTCTGGGGAAGGTGGGGAGGGCCAGGAGAAAGGGGCAGGACAGAAGGTGGGAAGGGCAGGAAGGGCAAGTGTTAGGCAGCTTTCCGTAACTGTAACAAATACCAAGAGGATCAGCTGATAGAGAGAAGATGTTGGCTCCGCTTAGAGCTTTGGAACTTTAGTACACGACTGACTGGCCCCATGGCTCTGGGCCTGGGGAGGCAGCACATCATGGCAGGAGCATGTGACATGGCAGAACTGTTTCCCACGTGGTCAGAAGTCAAAACACAGGGCAGGGGACAGGGGACCACCATCCCCTCCACGACAGGCTGCCAAGACCCAAGACTCCATTGAGATTCCCCCTCCCAACAGGGCCAAGCCAAGGACTGTGTTTGTACCACAGACCAAAGTGCCGCGGCATGGACTGCCGTGGACAGGGGGACACTGCCCACCCACATGGACTGCCATGGACGGGGAGACACTGCCCACCCACTTGTTCCACTTCTCCTTTAATTAGGAGGCTGTGGCACCTGAGAACTCAGTCCGAGTCCTCTGCAGCCACCGTCTGTCTCCTGATGATCTCATCTGCCTCTAGCCAGCTGCCTCAGGACTGCCTACTCAGCTGTCCACCGAGGCTCCACAAGGTCTCCAAGTGGACGTGAGAGCCCCCCCTGCCCCCCTCTCCCCAAGCCTACTTCACGCTTAATCCACCCAGCCAGAGAGGGAAGCCACCTGGGCTTGCTCCTGCTCTCGCACCATGTCCACCCACCAGCAAGACCCTGCCTCCATCCTATGACCCCAGGCGGCCACCATGGCCCCTCACTGGACTGTAAGGTGGCCTCCTAGCCAGTCTTGCCTCCAGCTCTGCCCACCCACAATCCTCCTCCATAGGGAAGGCGGGGCGTTGAAGGTGTGCCCCCCACTCCCGGCTCCACACCAGCTCCATCTAGTGCAAGGCCAAGTTCCCACGGTGCCCCACCAGCCTTCGCTGCCTTCAACTGTCCAGGGCCACACCCCCACCCAGGCCGCCTCCTCGGCTGTCCCTCCCTCCATGCAGGCGTCCCTGTCCGTGCACCCGTCTGTTGGCCCCTGTGGGCTCCCGGAAGGTAGAGCCACGAGGCAGGGGTTCTGCGGGCCTTGTTCACTGCCACCTCCCAGTGCCTGGACCACAGCCCAGCAAGGACGGCCACTCAGCCTGCAGCCCACATCCCTCCGGTACTGCGCTCCCTCTCTCCCCTTGAGATGATGTCTCCCCGAAGGCACCAGGACCTTGGGAATCTGGCCAGAGCTCACAGCGCACGGCCAGGTGGAACTGCCTCCTGTACCCCAGGCCCCGCTGCGAGCACAGCCACCTTGACCTAGAGGTGCCCCGTCCCTTCCCTGAAGGAAGCTGTCCCTGAGCCCCAGCTGGGCAGCTGCCTGGCTTTGCTCCCCAGTGACTTGCTGGTGCCCTGCTTGGAAACAGGGTGCTCTTGGTCATGGTGGCCAGGCAGCCCTCAGTGAGCACCTGACGGACACCACTGAGTCAGGACTCTCCTCAAAGGGGCACCTCGGTGCACACAGGTGCGCTCAGGACCTCTGGTCTCCGGCAGAGCATGCAGAGGAGGAAGCAGCTGGCGAAGAGGGGAGGACCCTCCCCTCCACAGCGGAGCCCAGAGCAGCATACGCGGGCGGAGACTTCCTTTGTTGCAGTTGGAGGGTCTCCACCAGGGGATATATTTTAGCCCAAGTTTATTGCAGTGGTGCCCTGTGATCTGTCTGGCTCAGCTGAGGTTCCTAAGTAAACTGAGGGCAAATTGGTCTTGCTTAGTCATTAAAAGTCACCTGTGTTGAAGGTTAAATGCCCCCAGGACATCAGATATTCATTCAATTAACTTTTATGTGGCACAAATGCCATCCATCCCTCAGCTGGCCTTGGGGAGGGGGCAATGACACAGGTGAGGCTACCCCTGTTCTCAGAGAGGGCACTGTCCGTGGTCAGGGCAGGAGCTATGATAGCTGTTTAAGTGGTTCCATCCTTTGGGTCAATGTGCACTTAACTGAAGGCAGCTATGGCCACTTGTCTTTGAACCTGTGGCCTACGCAGATGCCCACTAAATGACCCCATGGAATCCAGACCACTTGACCACGTCACAGGTAGAGAACTGAGGCTCTATGCATGGGAGGCTCAGGTCAGTGACAGGGCTGAGTCCAGGCAGGGTGTGGGTCCCAGCAGGCAGGCCCTTCTGTCCCACCATCTGCAACCTGAGAGCCCCTAAGGTCACTGGAAGAGTACCAGTGGCCCCACAGCGTGGAGAGCTGCCAGGTCTAAATGAACTCCACGGGGATCTGTACACAGGTGCCAGAAAGCCAGCGACGACAGTGAGTCACATGCACACACGCACACACGCACACACGCACACATGCACACGCACACATGCACACATTCTAAGTGGACAAGACGGGATGTGAAGGAGCAGAGGTCTGACCTCTTGCCAGTGGCCGGCCAGTCCAAGGACACAGCTAGCGACTCGTCCCAGGCCTCTGGAGTCTGGCTCCTGGGAAGAGCAGGATGGTGGCCCTGCTGTGTGAAGACCCTCCCCGGACCCCTCCTGAGCCAGGGAACACGGCCTGCTCACCACAGCCTGGCCTCACAGCCCTCAGTGACCCGTTCCCACTGAGGAAAGCACTGCCTAGGGAAAGGCCACAGGACCCCCAATGTCCCCGCCACGGCCTCCTCCCTGCCCTGGGTGACAGGCCTCGCTGACTGCTTGCAGGAAACAGCTCTCGCTGAGTTCCTCTCTGGCAACCTCCAAATGGCCACTCAAGTGCACCGATGGACACAGGCATTAGGAAGTCCATCCAGAGCCCCATTGGTGGGCTCTGACGAGCCGCCTCCGACCGAGGGCCTCTGCCCGGCAGAGAGTCCATCGCTCTGACAATATGACCGCATTGCCCCTCGGTGCCCGGGAAGCAGACGTGCCAACTTCCAGAGGCAGCACCCCGTGCCGGCCTGGGGTCCAGCAGCACCCACAGCAGCCACCGTGCCTGTCAGAGTCCTGCTGGCAACAGCTCTGGGGAAAATCCCCACTCCAGGAGCTCAGCCTGGGCACGTCCCTCGCGAGACTTGAGAGGAGCTGTTCATCACCCTGTGCGCCTTAGACCCGGGAAAATCAGGAGAGTGCTCCCTCCCACACGCTGCTGCTGGGCCCAGGGACGGAGCCAAGGAGGCCCCTCCCCAAGCCACATGGACCCACATCCCAGGACCCGTGGTCTGTCCCTCGAGTGATGGAAATGGCTCCCCCTCCCAGAGCTGGCTCCCTCAGACGTCCGTAGTCAGTTGAGCTGATTGGAAGGAGACGTTCCTCCGGGATGACTAGAGGAGGCAGCTGTGGGGGCGAAGCCAGATCAATGAGGGACTTGCAGAGAGATGTTCTCTGGGCCGAGTACGATTTACAAGATGCAATGTGCAGAGAAGATAAATCCTCCCCCTCTGCCAGGCTAGGCAGATTCCCGAGTAAAAACAACTCTGCCACAGAACCTGAGACTCAGCTGGAAGTGAGTTTCCTCAAAAGGCGCAAAGAAAAGGGGTCAGGAATTCCTGAAATCATACAGCAGCCAGCCCTGGACTCCAGCAGCGTCCGAGTCGGGGAGGGGAGCGGGGGGGAGCATGATGCTCCTCCAGACGAGTTAGGGAGAGAAAGTTGTGGGGAAGGAGTTTGCCCACAGCCCAGGAGGGCAGCACTCTCCATCCTCAGACCCAGAGGCAGGGCGTCCATCTGAGGAGCGAGTCAAGGCAGGGTTATGCCCTGTGCCGGAGAAGGGACCGACCGGGAAGAAGTGATGGGCAGGAGCCGGCGCTTAAAGAAACACATCCCCACTCCTCCAAGCCCCTCTGGCAGCCAGGTGGAGCCAGGGCCAAAACAAACCCGCGAGGCGCTGCCTCCAGCCCCCTCTCCCTCCTCCCAAGCCCATGAAAACTTGATCTGTCTCCACTCAACCCAAGCTGGGAAACTGGAGAGGGCATGGGGAGGAGGGGGCGGGCGGCGTCCATGCAGCCAGTTTCCTTATTGATTTAGAGCCACACAAGCCTCAGTGCCATCGGCAAGGATCATACCTCCTGCTGATCTCGGGGGAAATTCTCCAAGATCCATGGCTGGGAGTCAAGGAGAGTCTAAGCATCGGGAAGGAGCAGAGCACTGCAGCTCCTCGGAATGATGGACCAGGGCGAGCTTTAATTAACAGGGTCTGGTGCCTCTTCTTTTTTGGTAACTGAGCAGATTTAAAGGGCTAGAGTCCCAATTTGGAGGTGCTGGAGCTGCTCCGGCTGCTGCTGGGGCTGCTCCGGCTGCTGCTGGAGCTGGAGAAGAGCTTCCTGCAGACCTCTCACTCCAGCAAGGAGCCGGCCAGGGAGGGGCAGGCCCAGGGAACAAGGCTCTGGGGCCTCGCAGATCCCAAAGGAGCGCCCAGGTCCCGCCTGCTCTGTGGATGCGGGAGGCGTCAGTGGCACTGTCCAGACGGGGGCCTGGACAGCACTCCAGTAAAGGGGGAGCCGGCCTTTGCTGCAGGCTCTGCTCCTGAGAGCACTGTGCTGACATTCACTTCGAAAGTTGCACACACCTGCCTGAGCACATGCACACACTTGCCCAGGTACACACACGCCTTCCCACGTGTGTTCATATGTACCTGCCCAGGTACACACATACCTGCCCAGGTACCACACACATTTCCTCATGTGTTCACATGTACACACCTTCCCAGGTACACACACACCTTCCCATGTGTGTTCACATGTACCTTCCCAGGTACACACACACCTTCCCACGTGTGTTCAAATGTACACACCTGCCCAGGTACACACATGCCTTCCCACATGTGTTCACATGTACCTGTCCACGTACACACATACCTGCTCAGGTACTCACACACCTTCCCACATGTGTTCACATGTACACACCTGCCCAGGTACACACACACCTTCCCACATGTGTTCACATGTACCTTCCCAGGTACACACACACCTTCCCATGTGTGTTCACATGTACCTGCCCAGGTACCCACATACCTTCCCACATGTGTTCACATGTACCTGCCCAGGTACCCACATGCCTTCCCATGTGTGTTCACATGTACCTGCCCAGGTATACACACACCTTCCCACGTGTGTTCACATGTACACACCTGCCCAGGTACACACATGTGTTCCCATGTGTGTTCACATGTACACACCTGCCCAGGTACACACATGCCTTCCCATGTGTGTTCACATGTACCTGCCCAGGTACACACACACCTTCCCACGTGTGTTCACATGTACACACCTGCCCAGGTACACACACGCCTTCCCATGTGTGTTCACATGTACCTGCCCAGGTACACACACACCTTCCCACATGTGTTCACATGTACACACCTGCCCAGGTACACACACGCCTTCCCACATGTGTTCACATGTACCTGCCCACATACACATATACCTTCCCATGTGTATTCACATGTACACACCTGCCCAGGTACACACACGCTTCCCATGTGTGTTCACATGTACCTGTCCAGGTACACACAAACCTTCCCACGTGTGTTCACATATACCTGCCCAGGTACCCACACGCCTTCCCATGTGTATTCACATGTACCTCGCCAGGTACCCACATGCCTTCCCACATTGTTCACATGTACCTGCCCGGGTACACACACACCTGCCCAGGTACACACATGCCTTCCCACATGTGTTCACATGTACCTGCCCACGTACACACATACCTGCTCAGGTACCCACACACCTTCCCACATGTGTTCACATGTACACACCTGCCCAGGTACACACACCTTCCCACATGTGTTCACATGTACCTGTCCAGGTACACACATAGCTACCCAGGTACCCACACACCTTCCCACATGTGTTCACATGTACCTTCCCAGGTACACACACACCTTCCCATGTGTGTTCACATGTACCTGCCCAGGTACCCACATACCTTCCCACATGTGTTCACATGTACCTGCCCAGGTACCCACACCTGCCCAGGTACACACACGCCTTCCCACGTGTGTTCACATGTACCTGCCCAGGTACACACACACCTTCCCACGTGTGTTCACATGTATACACCTGCCCAGGTACACACACGCTTCCCATGTGTGTTCACATGTACCTGCACAGGTACACACATACCTGCCCAGGTACCCACATACCTTCCCACAAGTGTTCACATGTACCTGCCCAGGTACCCACATGCCTTCCCACGTGTGTTCACATGTACCTGCCCAGGTATACACACACCTTCCCACGTGTGTTCACATGTACACACCTGCCCAGGTACACACATGCGTTCCCATGTGTGTTCACATGTACTCACCTGCCCAGGTACCCACATGCCTTCCCACATGTGTTCACATGTACCTGCCCAGGTACCCACTCTCCTTCCCACATATGTTCACATGTACCTACTCAAGTACCCACACGCCTTCCCATTTTTGTTCATATGTACCTGCCCAGGTATGCACATGCCTTCCAACATGTACCTTCCCAGCTACACATGTACCTGCTCACGTACCCACATGCCTTCACACATATGATCACATGTACCTGCCCAGGGACACATACCTATGCAGGGACACATATGCCTTCCCACATGTTCACATGCACCTACCCAGGTACACATGCCTTCTCATGTACACACATGCTTGCCCAGGTACAGATGCTCCTGACCCTGTACAAGTATGTGGCTTCCCATGACACACGTCTTCCTGTGTACACACATGCCTGTCCATCACATCATCTTCCCATGTACTTGGCCAAGGGGCATGGGCCAGGTAACCCTGTGCACATGGCTTCCCACATGTGCCCTCCCCATGGACACACATGGACATGTCTGCTTGTGTACATGCATGCCTATCTTGTTACTCGCTGTCGGCCTGTGTGTACACACCTACCTCCCTGCCCACCCTCAACAGCCAGACACGGGGCCCAGGGCCTGCAGCCGCCCATCCCCTGCCTGAACGCTGTGGTTTACATGGGCATCCCCAAGACAGCCATGACAGAGCATGGCCAGGAGGGAGCCTGGAGCACAGGGGCACAGATGTGGGGCCGAGCAAGGCACAGGGGCAGCTCCTGGCCTTTGTGGCCTCCCTCAATGGAGCATGGTCCTGTGGGGACAGTCCTGCTTCCACACCACCAGAGCCAACATGGCCTCCTTCTGTGGCTCCTGCTGGGGCAAGCACTGGTTCTGTTGTGACCCCCTGTGGCCATTCCCACGGCTCTTCCTCAGGCTAGCCCACTGGCCTGGCAGCCCACTGGGCTGGGTTCCGGGGCCTTCCTCAGCAACGCAGCAGATCCTGCAGGGTATTTTCAATGCCATCCTTCCAGCCCAAGACTCACGCAGCCAACCAGGACTCAGTGTCGGAAGCCCTCAGGACCAACCCTCCCATCCGCTCCAGGTGTCCAGGAGGGAGCTGGGCTTGAGTGGGGGGTGGCTGCCGTCCCTCCTCAGGGTGCTAGGAGCACTGTGACCCTGCCTCTCGGGCCTGGTTTCTGACCTGTGAGATGACAGGCTGGACTCAGCTAGCATTGCTCTTCAAGGAGGGAGGTATGCACACGCTCTGTCCCCAAACACGGAGCAAACACGGAGTGCCACCAGAGCTCCTTGGCCAAGGGGCAGCAGGCATGGGCCAGGTAACCCTGTGCAGGATGATCCTGATGGCCTCAAGTTGGCGAGGGGTGGACACGGTCTCTGCGCCCAGCCTCCCTGCTGAGAAATGACCCTGCACACAGCAGCTCAGGCTGTCCATCAGAAAGAGCTGGCTCCTGAGACTCGAGCGGGGCCTTCCCAGGAAACCCCTCTGTGCCCCTTGACCCCTGCCTGCCACCTTCAGGTGCCCAATGACCTCATGCCATGACAGCCCTGTAAGTGAAGAACCTGCCTCACTCATTGACCTTGCCATGCCCTCGGGGGACCTGCATGTGGCCCTGCTCTCACTTCCCAGGAAATCAGGATAGAGAGATGGTGAGATCTGGGCACGGGAGAGCTGGCCTGAGGGGTATCCCACAGACGCACGTTCCCAGAGACCCCTTGGCCCTCACGGGCACCTCCAGGTGAGGTGGCCTTTCAAGGCAAGGTCGAGTGAGGCCGGCAGAGTGGAGGGGTCAGCCAGAACCTCACAACAGGGCGCCTGTTCCCACTGTATTCCTCCTACGGCGTCCCCCAGCCTAGGCCTTGTCCAAAGTATCCACCAATGAAATCAAGCCCCAGAACGAGGAGGGTCCTCAAACGAGGCAGGAACGGGCCTCAGCGCTGCCCTTTCTCAGGTCCTGGAGGACTCTCCTTGCCCCCAGGGCTGGCCTCATGGTGCTCTTTGCCCAGAGTGCCACAGTCCTCGTCCCCCCTCCACCACCTCTCCAGTGCCTCCAATAGAACCGAGAGCAGGCTGGTCCGTGTGGACAGCAGTGCCACGGACTCTGAGAGTGACTGGACGCGGGTCACCTGGGCAGAGTCAGACTCTACCCCACGCAGACCCCAGCTGTCCTGCGGGCTAGGGGTTGGTCCACAGCATCCACCTCCAAGCGTGCCCTGGTGGCTGCCCTGACCCTCACGTGCTAACAGCAGGGACCAAGGCCCAGAGAGGAGGAGGCTTTCTCCCCTCCCTGTCCAAGGTCCACTGTGGGCACTGCTTTGGCCGGATGATGACCTGCCCCTTCCCTGCTGGTTGACAGAGGGGAGTGTCAGCCGCCTTCATTCCTCTCTGGAGGAACCTAGCCTATCCGACGTCCAGGAGAGACGCTCATCTCTGTTGAGTTGTGGGGGATTTGGCAGAGCCTTAAGACTGGCCAGCCCAACGTCTGCTGGCTTCTCACTATTGCCCCTCGGCTCCAGGCCACCCAGGCATATTGGGGTCTCCAGACATATTTCCCAGCACCTCTGCCTCTGGCTCCCTGTTAGCGTCAGTTGAAGGAGAACTCAGGAGGGAACCGAGAGCCAGAGAGAGAGACGGCAGCAGAGGTTTGGCCCAGGCCCCACAACCCCTGGTACCGCCAGTCCAGCCTCTCTGTGTCCCCCGGAGGTCCAGCACCAGCCTTTCCCCCTCCTAGAGGTTCCCGAGCAGCGAGGCCATGACCTCTGTCCATGGGGCACCGGCCACTGCAATCCTGCTGGGTGGACACCCCCCAGGCCTAGGCACCCCGCCCACCAGGTCAGGGGAGACCACTCTCCCTCTGTGTCATGGTAGGCTGGTGGTGCTCTGGCAATGACTAATCTCTGGGTGACTTCAGCTTTCCAATTTCTGTACGACGAATCCTCTGTGTTAAATGCCATCTGTTTGAGACATCGAGGACGGTTTTGTTTTCCTAACTGGACAGGAATTTTCCTTGGAGATCCCAAATTGGAGAGTTCTAATAGTCACGATCGAGCCTCAACAGAAGGAACATTCTGGCACAGTCCAGACCCTGGAGTGTAACTGTTGACCTTTACAGATCAAAAGGAATTTTAAGAGAGGTAAAATTTTAAGATCATCCCTCAAGTTGGAGCCTATTGGCACATCCTTACATTATGTATCTGTCAAATTTTTAGGCAAAAATATTCCCAGTCTAAGCTTAAATCGAGAGAATTCAAAACAAAACGTTAAGGGGCAACTAAGACATTTCACTCATGAGAACTGACCTGCATGCAAACACGCGGGGCAGGACTGTGGGGGACCCACGCGCTGGCCAGCTTCTCATTTAGTTACGTCGGGCGTGCGGGTCACCCCGCATCGGGCATGCGGCCTGCCCCGCTGATGCTTCAGGACTTGGGCGGCCACCATCAGGGAGCGGGAGGGCTTCATTCATCCTGCAGCTCACTCCCAGGGGTCTGTGCTGAGAGCCGCATGAAGAATAGCCACGCTAAAATGGAGGATGCTGGCGTCCCCGAGAAGGCGCCCAGGCCAGAGGGCTAGAGGTCTTCAATCCCCCATGCCCTAGGGGAGGGGGTACAACAAGATGAAGCTGGGCAAATTCGTAAAGAAAGAAAAGAAGTTTGTTTAGGTCTCAGTTTGGGGAGCTGAAGTCCAAGACGGGGCCACTGCGCGGCCTGGCCTCTGTTGAGGCCCTGGTGGGCGGATCTAGGTGGCAGGTGCATGGGACCTAGAGATCACATCAAGCCTGGGGCTCAGAGGGGGCCGGGGCCAGATTGATCATGACGACCCCTGTGGGAGCCACTTGGGGCCCCCCTCACCAGTGACCCGACTGCCCTCAGCCCCACCACTAGGACCCCACCACCTTCCAGCATCCGCTCCACGGAACGCGTCCCGACACAGAAACCCTCGGAAGGTGCCTACTGCAGTCATGGCAGATGCAGGGCCTGAGGGCCTCCTGGGCAGGCGTCCACCCCACAGGCAGAGACACGGCAGGTGGCCACATGGAGCAGTACCCTGCCCAGTTGGGGTTCGTGATGAGACAGAAGAGCAACAGGTGACCATGCAAGTCAGCGAAGGTGTGACCCCAGAGACCAGATCTACTGACCCAGGCCCGCTTGAGAGCTAGAGGAGCCGTCCCCACTTCCCTGGGCAGGGTGAGGATGCGGCTGCTGGCCCCGCCGTCTTCTCCGCTCCCCTCCTCCAGCGGCACCCTGCTGAGGGCCATTACCAAGTAGGAATGACGCATGGATTTCCTTGCCAGCATACCCCATGTTAAATTTGCTGTGACCTTGCATGTGTGTTTGAGGAAGATGACCCTACTCAAGGACGAGGGTGGATCCAGGATTAGGGTGTATCCTGCAGTTTGAGGAAGTATAGTATCCCGGTCCTTGGGTTAAGGGCGTTCCCAGTTTAAGACCTTGGGTTTTAGGGAAGTTCGATGTTGAGGATTATTGCTGCTGGAATTAGGGCGTTCCTGCTGCCTGAGCTCCCGTTGAGTTCTCGTGAGATTCAGAGAGCATTTTGGGAAAAAAGCCTCGTGGAGTAGGTGAATTGGGTGGCAGCAGAACTGGGATTGCCCCAGAACGTGTGTGGAGGCCGGTGTGAGTTCGGGAATAAAGAATTGCTGTTTGAATCTACAAAGCTGTGTGGTGGCTCGTGATTCTGTGCCCAGCCAAGACTGCGGCAGCACCCAGGGCCACTCACTCATGAGGACTTAGAAGCCTGGCCTCCCACTGTCCCCTCACCTCCATGCCCTCTGCTGCCTTAGCAGAGCCCTGTGAGGAACCTCTAGTGAACCCCCTGCCATGCATTCAGGGGTCACCCACGTCCTGGTTGGCACAGGAGGTAGTGACAGACAAGGGAGCCCCGCCCCAGCCCTGTGGCTGTGACCTGCGCAATGTCCCCAGAAGGGCTGTTCAAGGGCTGCAAGACAGATGAGCATAGGCAGCTGCAAGCGGAGCTCAAGGTGAAGGTGGGAATGCTCAGGCCTGGCCATCCCCATCCTGAGGACAGACTGGCTCTGGAAGGGAGGGGATGCTCCTGAGGGGTCCCTGAGGTGGGGACCAGAAGATAGTAGGTGCTGACGCAGCAGGGGGGACATTGCTCCTTCAGATAGAACAGTGCTCCAGGGCTCCAGGCAAGGCCAGCACTGACCGCGGGGAACGTGACAGCCTGATCCAATGGGGAGGCAGGCAGGCAGTGGACTTCACAGGGAGCAAGGAAGCTGCCAGAAGTCTAGCTGGGCGACATGGTGAGATGGCCCTTTATAAGATCCTCAGCTCTGTTGGACGGTGATGGGCCCCACTGAACACCTAAGAAAACAAGGAAGGGGACTTGAGCAAGGGTTTGCCATGGGAGCACGATTCACTCTGTCCTTCTAGAAGACGAGACACTCGCTTCCAAGGTGGTTGGAATAAAAATCCAGCCCCGCGATCCGCCTCAAAGGCTCCAAAAGCCCTGGCCCAGGCCACCTCCAGCACCTTCCTCTCCTCCAGCTCACGGAGGGCAGGCGACGACGGATCCCGCCCAGGAATACACACTGGCTCCTGGGAAAAGCTGCTCCGCACCTCTGGCCTCAGCATGTGGCCTCTCTGCAGCCTGGAAGGCACGTCCTGCTGCCCCGCGCTGTCCACCTCGTCCATGGCAGCTGCCTCCAGGGACCAGCTCCCGCTTCTTCCCCAGCCAGAGGGGTGCCCGCCTCCCCTGCAGCCATCACCACCCCAGTGACTCTTCCTCTCATGGGACTGTCCCTTGCTCCGCAAGAGACAGTGTCCTTCAGTCAGGGACACTGCCCCTCACCTCCCTCCTCCCAGTGCCTGGTACAGGGTTGTCCCACTACAAACTCCGATGTCGACGGCTGGACATATCTCCTACTAACAACGTGAGCTGAGCTCCCATGTGTAAAACATCAAGTGTCAGACTCACACCTGTGAAGTTCCAATAAGAGGCCAACACCCTACATAGCCGCGAGTGGCTGGGATGGAGACAGTTTGCTTAGTAAGTGAATACAGTCATCTTCTACATCAGAATAATACCCGTACGGACCTTGGCAAAGTCTCTACCAAGGCCACAGCTCCTGTGACCAGCCCAGGCTCCTCGCGGCCAGCCTCTGCGACACACTGACCTATGGCTGTGACCTGCCCAATGTCCCCAGAAGGCCTTGCTTTCCCTCCCCTGGGACAGTGCTTTCTTCCCGAATCTCCCTGAACCTGGGCTCAGCTCCCTGGCGTGAGGTTCAGGCTTCGGGGGGATTTGCAAGTAGCAGGAACTGCCCCAGGTGTGGGACCACAGCACGTCCTCTCTCAGGGTCTCCCTCCGTGCCCCCCTCTGCTGCCCGCCTGCGGGGAGGTTGCACCCTGAGCTCTGCAGCACCTTTGAAAGTCCACGACCCCCCAGGGCACAACATGGGCAGATGGAGGGTGAAAACTGGTTCCCCGAGCACCACACCCTGGGCCTGAGAAGCCCCCCTGAAGCTGGACACGGTGGACTGTGTGGATGTCACGTTCCTGGGTGCTTGCTGGAGGACACAGCAGACTGGGAGGCTAGGAGCCAGCCCAGGTGAACTTCCTGGAGGTGGTGAGCAGCTTACGCACAGCTTGATGGATGGCCTGTCGCCCACCTGACCTTGAGCACTAGCATAGCTGGCCAGCCACCCCCATCTGTTCGAGTGGAGACAGCCCAGCAGGTGCCCTGGACACTGCACTGATGGCAATGCTGTCTCCCTTACAGGTTGCTGTCACTCCACAAGGCCACCTCCCCATGGGTGGAGGCCTAACCTCCTTTCTGCATCTCCTAGGCCAAGAGGATGCCAAACTCAGCACGCGCATCGCAGGCTTCTAGGAAAACAAGCACCCAAGCCATGGGCAGGGACATACCAGGCTGGGCAGGAGGGGAGGGGGCATGTCCTCGGCCCTGGGTCAGGGCTCCGAACACCCAAAGCCCACCGTGAAGGAAGCGCTGCAGCCAGGCTGTGAGGTCCTGGAGCCTGTGAAGGCCAGCAAAGCAGCCAACCAGCTATGAACACCGCCAGCCGCCCTGCAGTGGCTCCCTCTGGCCCTGGGACAGGAGCCCCCCAGGGAGACTAGAGAAGGGCAGGGGTGGGGCTGCTGGACACCCAAAGACCCACTTACCTCCCCCAGCCCAAAGACCCCTGCATGATTCACACGGGCTCAGATGGAGTCCTGGTCACTCGTAGGTGGGACTCAACCTCTGCCCTGGCCAGTCTGTTAGCTCACACACAACTTGTGTGCCCATCACAGGATGTGAGAAAGCATAAGAGGGGACCCAAAATGCTACCATCCAGGGCCACACTGTTACGTTTATTCCTATTAGTCGCCAGCAAGACCCTGGCAAAAGCCCCACTCCCCCAGCCACTCCTTCCTGCCACCCGACCACGGCCACCACCCTGGTGACAGCTCAGAGCCCCTCCCACAGGACCTCTCCGGGACAGCACAGGAACAGAGGCTGGGCCTCCGCGTGCTGGGCACCTGCGTGGACAGGCTGCCTCCGAGGCTGAGACCAAACCCTCGCCTGCTTTCCCAGGTGTAAAAGCAGAACATCTCCAGCAAGTAAAGGCCTTTGCCAGCCGACGTCCATTTCTATCAGAGGCTCCAAGAATTCCCAGAAGTGGCTCAGAGGGAGGAGGGGTGTCGTGACGTCAGGGAGGAGGCCTGAGATTGCTGGATCCGGACCTGTGGGAACAGCACAGTGGCATCTCTGAGATCCACCTCCCACATGCCCTCCGCCCAGGGAAGTTGTGCAAAAGAAGCCAATGCTCCTTGGTCCTCCTCCCGTCCTGAGAGATGGGAAGGGGGACACGGGAAGCGTAACAGGACCCAGAGGACAGAAAGAGTGACGTGGAAGCCCTGGGTCTTTGCATAGCCAAGAACAGGGAGGTGCTTCTTTGCTGGGTCCCGTGTGACGTGGGACTGATATTACTTTGCAAATGATTAAGCAATGCCATTCCTGTTTTGTGTAGTCTATCATGATTCTTACAGAAGCTGTTCTGCAAGAAGCACTGTTCAGGACTGTACTCCCCACAGTTGTGCCATATGGCGGCTCCGCACATTGGTCACTGGTGGGGAACCTCTGCAGGTCAAACCGGGGTCCATGTGCACACCACAGTGTGCCTGCCTCCACGAGATGGCCGGCCACCTGTGTGTGGTGGAGAGAACTCTTCACTCAGCCCCTGCCTGGCGAGGCTCCAAGGGCTTGATGTGGAGAGGAAGACCTTTCCTGGGTTGTTCTGCTAAACGACAACACCTGCCCAGACGGTTCCTGGGAGCTTCCCTCTGTGCCATCCAGAGCGAGGGATCCGGACTCTGGGAAAGGCTTCCCCTAAGGAAGGAAGGACCTGAGACAAGAGCAGCCCCGGGGTCAGGATGGATCCTGGCTTTTCATTTCCTGAAGCCAGGGCCTCGTCACGCCAGGCCAGCGTCTCCACCTCCCCTCCCAGCCCCAGGTATTGGGCAAAGACCGAGGCCGACTCCAGAGAACCCTGACCTTGGACAGCAGGATGGTGACACAAAAAACATCAAGTCCATAGTGGACCTTCGTGGGGATTTTCATTCTTGTTCCAACCCCCACCCCATCCCACACTTCGGTGACAGTCAGATGGAGCAAGTGGTTTATCATGATCCCCTTCTCGGTGGCTGTCCCTTTGTGTCCCCCAATCTTCAGTCGGACTCTGTGTGGAGGCTTTCAGAGACTGACATGGTGAGGCGGTCAAGAGAAGCCCCCGCAGACCCCGCTAAGGAGGCTGAGGTCCAGGTGGCTGGACACGGGGCCAGCAGGAGAGCAAGGCTCGCCGAGGAGCGGCCCGGGAGGGAGAGCGAGCCACCCAAGAGGTGGTGGTTCAGGCGCAGACATTCAGTGACTCTGGCGCACCCCAGAATGCTGCAAAATGGCGGCCCTCGAAAGGACAGACTCACGGCCACGTGCCCATGTTCAGACGTGTCCAGGACATGCTTCAGCCAGGACTTGCCACGTGGGTCCTCTCTACATCCAGACGTCCGCAGAGAGAGCCCTGTCCCTGCCTCTCTGCGGTTCAGCTTCTGCCATCACACGTGTCCCAGGCAGTCCCACATCCTTATCAACCATCGTCACCACAATAACGGAACCCTGCCAGCACTCCGCCGGCATGCTCGGTGAAGTGCATTTAGTTCCCACATCCGCAGCATGAGGTGGGTGCAGTGACCTCCATTTCTCAGACGGGGACCCTGCAGGGACCCTCACAGAATGGTGGACAGTAAACAGCTGTGTCTTCCTGGGAGTCAGGCTCCAGGGGGACCAGCTTGGGGAACTCGGGGTGCCCTAGATGACAGAGCCGCATGGCAGGCTGGCAAACAGGGACCTCTTCCTTCCTGTGGACACAGGCATGCGTCCCTGAGCATCAGCACTGGCCTGACCCCACTATCACTCTTTCATCTAACGCCTCTTGATGGTAAGAAGCCCTCCTTCAGGTTTATTTTGCCATGATGGACATGAGCACCCTGAGGGCAATCCACGGCTGACCCCTCTCACATGCCATCTCTACATTCCGAGATTTCCCCGCATGGGGCACGTCCCACTAAGTCCTGCAGAAACCTTTCTTGGGGTTGTTAAGCCCACTGAGACAGTTCGTGGAACTGGGAAGTGCAAAACCCACTCCAGATGCTGAGCATAGCTGCCCAGGCCACTGTGGGCCGAGCAACTCCGGCCGTGGGAAGTTAGAGCGATGCTCCAGCCTGCTCCTCAGGCACCAGGGAGTCAGGCACTGCTGGGATGGCTGATGGGTCCTTGGGTGACCCACAGCCTGGTCCTTGGGGAAGGTGCTAAAAGCAGAGACCACCTATGTCCTGTGTTCCAGGATGGGACCAACAGTCCACCTAAGAATTTCCCATCAGCAATCAGGGGCAGTTCCACCTGCGTCAACCCAGGAGTCTCCAGCTCCTCTGACGTCCCCATGTGTGCCCAGGCCAGCCTCAGGACCCAGAGGGACTCTCAACCCAGCCAAGACTTCAGACACACATCCTCGACAAACACGAGGCTCTCAGGTGGCTCCTTCTGGTCTCTGCAGAGCATGGGGGAGAGGGAACTCCTGGTAATCAGCTTGCTCTTTGTGGCCTTGACAAACCTTGTCTCACCTCGCAGGCTCAGTGGTGTCCCTGTCCCCTGGTCTCTGCTCCCAGACACACACAGACATGCTTTCGAGCTCAGGGCTGTGTCCTATGTGGCAGGCTCCAGAGGTGACCTCCTGCACTGCCTGTGCCTTGGGGCTCCCAGCCCTGAGTTGCCCCTATACCTTGTGGCCTGTGCCCACTGGTACCAGAACGGACGCCTGCCCACCCGCCTTCACCCCTGACTGCTGCGTCCAGGGGGAATGAGAAGTGGGAGTTGAAAACAGCTCTCGAGGCAAGAGCCACAGACGGGGGTTTGGTAATGTCACAGTCAAAGTCAGGAGAGAGACAGACACTCTTCCAGCATAATAAAGCCCCAAGATTATTCCAGCCGGAAGTCATGGCTCTTCCTGGGGATCGCTGAGATCTGCGGGCAGGATATTAACACTTTCGACAGAAGACGCCTAATTTGTACTTCAATGTAGTGTGAGATGGTCACAGAAACAAAAAGAGAGCTCACTCTTCCACGGAGCCTGGGCCTTCTCTTCTCTGACTCCCAGGCCTCTCGTCCCTCCCTCCCTCTGAGCCACAGTAAAATGAAGGGGACCCTAGACTGTGAGGTTCTGGGACACCCCAGCCAGGGGACAGCCTGACCCGGGAATGGAGGGAAGCCAGTGGGGTGGACAAGGATGAGAAGCGAGGGAGGCCAGTGAGGGACTCCGTGGGGCCCCTGGGAGCTGGCAGGAGGTAGGTTCAAACTGCAGAACCCGTCACCATCTGCTCTGGCCCACCGCTCCCTGCTGCAGGGACTCCTCCTGCTTGTCCCTGGCCCCAGCCAAACCCATGCTCACACAGGTGATGCCCCAGCCCTAGGGCTGATCAGCCTGCCATTGCCAAAGCCACCAAGGTACCCATCTGAATCACGATTCTCCACAACTAACCCTCCCGGCAACATTTCCTGCCGTCTCCAGGGTCCTGGCCCTCCTCAGTGAGGCTGCCCGAGGCTGAGGCTGAGGAAGGCTGCAGACTCCCGTCCCCACGCTGGCTCCTTCACAGGGTCCAGCGCTGCTCCACCAGCCTCAGAGGGGCCTTTAAAGAGCTCATAGGTAGCCTCTGCAGGAATGAGCGCAAGCAGAGGTGAATTAACTCAGCCATGAAAGACTCCGAGCTGGGAAAGGAGTTCCCAAGATCTGACCTGATTCCCGAAGCACTTAGGAACCGGGCGTTTGTAGGTTTATTAAAAAACTTTAGAGTAACATTGCCAGGTCAGATGCAGGATCAAAGTTCTTACCCCGCAATACGACCGTAACATTCAAGTTTCCTTTTCTACCAGCCAGAAATAGCTGCGTCTTCACCAGAAAAAAAAATAATCATCAGGCTGACAATTAACTGCACCGCCCCTGAGCTGTTGGTCCATGACAGGTCGTGAGGTCAGCAAAGACACATCCTGGCCTGCCCTCTGCCCTTCGCTCCCAGGACTCCATTCTCCTGCCTCAGCCAGTGGGCTGTGAAGCAGCTCAGGGGAGCGTCCAGGACCCACAGCAGCCAGCTGTTGAATGCCCACACTGCCTGCAGGGAGGACACCGACTCAGGGAGGACCATAGAGCCATGGAGGACCCAGGGAGGACACCGACTTGGGGAGGACCCACAGAGCCAGGGATGACCCAGGGAGGACTCTGACTTGGGGAGGACCCACAGAGCTAGGGATGATCTGACCCAGGGAGGACTCTGACTCGGGAGGACCATAGAGCTGTAGATGCCTGAGCCCGTCCCAGCCCACCTCGGCCTCACTAGTGAGGGTACCCAGCACCCCATCCTGATGCTGGGGAGGAGCTGCACGGTAGCCTGGAAGCCAGGAGCCAGGAGAGGACAGCCTTGCTCCTTCATAGCGACCTGCTCTGGCAGGAAGGAACTCACTCTGCAAGGCAGAGCTGACCCAGGGCAGTGCCCTAGTGACCTGACCCCCTTGCACCAAGCCTCACCTCCAAAGGCTCACCACCCCTCCACAGCCCCACCAGGGTCCAAGCGTCCCGTGCAGGACCCTTGGCAGATGCCTTCGGCCACGGCCACATCGTGGGGATGCCTGCAGTTCCAGCCTGCGTGTCCTGTGCCATGAGTGCATTGGTCACGCAGGTGAGCCCCTTGAAATCACGTGGGCATGGATTTTACCCATTTAGTGGGTTGTTTGTTACACTGGGTTCTGGAATTCCATTGTGTGTTCTGGATACAAGACTTGTAACATAGAATTTGCAAATATTTCCTCTCACAAATGTTTTCATGCTTTGTCTTTTCATTCATGTAACAGGATCTTATAGACGGATGAGTTTGTTCCAATGAACTCTAATTCATTCATTTGTACCTACATATATATCATACTTTTGTATTTGGATAAGTTTTTGCTTAGCACAAGGTCACAAAGGTTTTTGCCTATATTTTCTTCCAGAAATGCTATCGTTTGGGGTTGTATATTTAGGTCTTAGATACAATCTGAGTTATTCTTGCACATGATCTAAGGGAAAAATTGAAGTTCCTTTTTGCATATGCATAGATTGCAATGGCCACGGCACTCTTACTGCATAGACTGGCCTCTCTCCACGGAGTTGCCGGTTTGAACACTGTCCATATGTGTGTAGGTGTGGACTTTCTAGTGTCATCTTTTATGCTGATAACATGTTATCTTAGTCACTGATGTTTATAACAAATCCTGAAATCAGTGGCATTTGTTGGTAACTTTTTTCTTCCTATTATGGATGCCTTCTATTTCTTTCTACCATCTCCTTGTTCTGGCTGGAAACTCCAGGAGAGCACTGGATGGAACATGAGCACGCATTCTCTTCTTGTCCTGAGTGCCTGGAAGAAAGACAAAAGTTCCTCAGGTCGAGGGCTGCACCCTGCCTTGTGTTCTGAGCAGCCTTCAGGCAAGGGCAGGGGTTGGGTGGGCCACCGTCTGTCCACCAGGGTGGAACCACAGGGTTGGGCCTCATGTCAAGCCAGCCCCACCTTCTGGACAAACCCCATCTGTTCAGAATGGTCCATCTTCCTCACATGCATTGTTGGGCTGATTTCCTTGTAGAACTTCTACGTCTGTCTCTATGCACAAGGGACCTTGGGCGATCACAGCATTTCTTCTTCGTCATCTTGTTTGGGTTTTAGGGCAGTAAACTGGAAGAGTCCCTCCTTTTCAATTTTCTGGAAGAGTTTGTGGCATTGATATTATTTCCCCTCCGAATGTTTGACAGAACCCAGCAGTGACGGTGCTGGACCTAGAACATTTGTGTGGATGTTTTAAACCACAAACTCCATTTCCTCACTGGACACAGGGCTCTATCTTCTGAAGGGAACTTTGGAAATCGTGTCTCACAGGGAATTTGCTGCTGCGCTCACGTCTTGGGATCCCTGGCCAGAACAGCTGTCCATTGTGTTCCTGCCATCCATCGAAGACAGGCAGGTCTGAGGAAGGCGGCTTTCTTGTCCTGGGTTGGCAGTAGGTGTCCCCTCTCTTCCTCTCCTTAAAGTCTGCCCAAATGTCTGTCATTAATCTTATTAAAGAACAGACTTTTGAGTAACTGTCTCTGTTCTGTTTCCTGTTTCACAGACTCTTTGCCGTCAGTCCCTGTGGTGCTGGGGATTGAACCCAGGGCCTTGTGCACGTGAGGCCAGCTCTCTGCCACCCGAGCTGTGTCCCCAGCCCTGTCATATTCTTGTTCTCAACTTGCTTTGGGTGTCTTTGCCCTTCACCATCCAGTGTTTCAGGGTGGAAGTTAGGCTGTTGGTTTAATTCCTTTCTCATCTAATAAAGGATTTAGTGCTAAATACTATTTGGTGGCATCCTGTGAACTTTGATGTGTTGTATTTTGACTTTTATTCAGTTCTAAATAATTTCTAATTTTATTCTGATATTTTTGGTCTATGAATTTTTTCAAATATTTGGGAACTTTTCAGAAGGTCTTTCTGTTACTTAGAATTTAGTTGAGCTCTAATTAATTCCACTGTCATCAGAGAATGTATGCCTGTGTCTTGGATTCTTTAAAATTTATTGAGACTTATATCTTATAAATGTCATTTAAATTAACTTGATAGATAAGTGTTGCTCAAACTTGATATATTTATTTTCTGTTTCCTCAAATATTGAGATGGAGTATTTAAATCCTGTTATAATTGTGGATTTGTCCAATTCTAGGTGTTTGAAGCTTTATTATCAGCTGCATCAACATGTAGAACCATTATGTCCTCATGATAAAGCAACGTCTTCATTATCATAAAATCACCTTTTTTAGGCTCTGGGCATAGTCTCTGCTCTGAAATCTACTTGTATGGTATTAACATAGACTCTTCAGTTTTGTTAGTGTTGACATCATTTACTTTAACCTATTTGGTTTTTTTATTTTTAATATAATGCAGTTTTCAAAATCCAAACTGAAATTCTTTGCCTTTTGGGGGGAAGTGTTTGAGCCATTTACATTTAGTGTGATAATTATATGATTAGTCTGAAGTCTATCATCTTAGTGTTTGTTTTCTCTTTTTTCTCATCTATTTTTTGGTCTCTTTTCCCTACTTTCTTTTGCATTAACAAATTTTTCTATGACTCCATCTTTACCCCCTTTATTGGCTTTGTTTTGTCAGTGGTCAGTGCAGAGTTCATAGAATGCATTTTACTCAAGACAGCCTGCCTTCAAGTGGCACCACAGAATCTGACCCACGAGGGTGTCACATCAGCAGTCTTCCACTGTCCCCCAGATGGCGGCACTATTGTCATGGACGCTGCTTCTCCCTGTTATAAACCCAATACTACATTATTGCTATTCTTGGTCGGATCATCAATATACTTTAAAGATGTTTTAAATAACAGGAAAAATATCATATGTGCACTCGGGAATCCACCATTTCCAGTGCTTTTCATTTGCTTTCCAAATTCATATCTCCTCCAATTATTGTTTTCTTTCTGCCTGAAGGAATTCCTTGAACACGTCGTGTATTGGGGATTTGCTGGTGATTCTTTCAGTTTTCCATGTCCCAGGAACTGTTCTCTTCATTTTCATTTTTGGAAGATATTTTTGCTGACGACAGACATGTATTGTGAAGGACTTTGCTGTCTTAGTGTTTTAGATGCTGTTCCACTGTCTTCTTACCTGCATTGTCCCTAATAAGGAGTCCGCTGCTACCCTTCTCTTGTTCTTTTACTTGCAACATGACCTTTTCAGTCTGAACAGTTTTAGGATTCTCTCCTTTGCCCTGGTTTTGAGCAGTTTGATAATGATATGCCTTGCAATAGTTCTCTTTCTTCACACCCATCCCCCATGTTTCTTGGCTTTGGGTTTATTGAGCTTCTTGGATCTATGAGTTAAAGTTTTCATCAAATTTAGATAGTCTCAATCATTATTTCTTCATTATTTTTTCCACACCCACTTCTCTCCTTCATGGACTCCAATTACATACATTTATTGCTTGAAGTTGTCCTAACATTTTATTGATGGTGTTATTTTTTTCAATCCTTTCATTGTTCCACTTTTGATAATTATCTTTGAGTTCACTATCATTTTATCATGAAATGTCTAATTTGCCATTAACCTCATCCTGCATATTCTTCAGCTTAGATACTCTGGATTTTCAATCTCCTGTGTATCTTTTTTTTTTTTTAACTTTGAACCTGTGAACTACAGTTGCAGTAGTTGCAGTACTTGCTTCCATGTCCTATCTGATAATTCTAAGTTTCTAGTTGATTCTGGGTTGGTTTTTTAATTGGTATTTTCTTCTCATGGTGGGTCTTACTTTCATGATTCTTTGCTTGCTTGGCCATTTTTTGGTGGATGCCAGACATTGTGAATTTTACCTGGTTGTGTGCTGGCTCCTTTTAAAATTTATATATTCGTGATGATCCTTTCTGGTGCACAACTAATTTATAAATTGTTTTATTGACTTGGGTCTTGATTTTAAGATTTTTTTAATGTGAGACCACAGCAACAATTACTCCAGAGGGAGTACTACTGAGGGAAGACCTGTGAACTCCTTCCCAAGAGCCACTAATCCTGAGATTCCCTGTTCTGTGTGAGTGCCCAGCTTGTTACGTCCAGTTCTTTTGGGTGTCTCTTTCCCTGGCTTCGAGTGGTTCTCTTGTATCCAGGCACTAACCCACCCGCAGCTGAACAGTTGAGGGCTGCCTGTGCAGATCTCATAATTCCTCTGTGCTCATTCCTTTGAATTCTAGCTGCATTCACCTCCCCCTAACTACTGGCTAGCTCTTCTCAGTTCAAGGGGCTTCCTAGCTCTCTTCCCATCCTTGCAACACTCAGAATGCTCCCTCAGGAGTGAGCTGGCCATCTGTGGATAACCTCATTTGCTTTTCATCTACTGGAAACAGATGTCCTTTTTTTCTCTGGTGCTCAGTGTTTTGAAACTTTTTCATATTTTCTGTTTGGGGGAGGGGGATTAAGGCTGAACTGTGAATCTGATCCTTATGTCCACCTTGGCCAGGAGTGGAAGTCCACAATTTCCTGATGGGAACAAAACAGGCGGCCACATGCTGGGTCTGCAGGATAGGCAATAGCTTCATATCTGTGCACCATTTTTTAATTTATCACCAACAGTTGTGACATAAGCCATCACAGAATTCATTTGGCATTTTTTTCATTATTTTAATTAAAACATTTTTTTAAATCTTTAAATTTCATTTAAATGTAAAAATTGAATTTGGAAAGTTAAAGTGGTGCTGTGCCCCAGCACATTGCCCATTAACTGGGTTGATTTGTGGTCATTTTGCTTCATTGGGATGTTAACTGTCACTGGACAGATGCAGATGTAGGAACAGTGGGATTCTCAGCCCGGGTGCTACAGTGACGACCCCATGAGTTCGTGGGCCATCTGCTGGTGCCCTTCACAGTAAACGCTGTTCCATTGTTCCATTGTTCCACTGTATGTAGGTCCACAAATGTTTTTAAAATAAATTTAATGTTTTAAAATTTTATATTACCACTACTTATCTTCCCTTAAATTCCTTCCTTCACCATTCACTCAAGTGCTCACTGACCACCTACTGTGCGCCATGACAGCAGCCTTCTCCATGGATCTGCCTCAGGGCCACTTTAACTCACATCGCATGATGCTCCTGGGCAACACTCACTTTGATTCCATAAAGAGACGTACAGGCTCACCATCCGGGGACACCAAGGGACACTCTGCCCCCATGCATGCACGTGTCGGGTACCATGCTCTTGGTCACCACAGAAAGGAGGCGCCCTGACTTGCCCTTGATGCAGGTGAGGGATGAAGAAAGACTACAGGGCAAGCTGGAGGGATCAGTGTGAACAGGGAGGACCAGTGGGCACTAGCGGAGGCCCAAGAGGAGGTGATGAAGCTGGCAGTCAGAACAGCCTGGAGCAGGGGCTTCCCATGGGCATCCAGATCAGGGCTTCAGTAGGAGAGAGGCCAGGCAGCTGAGAGCAGACCTGAGCTCCAGGGCCAGCCCTGGGGTTGGCTGCAGGCTGGGAGGCTCAGGCTGCGCCCCTCTCTCAGGATCATGCTGCATGGAGAACACACACAAGACCACGGAGGGCAGACACTCATGTCATTAAGGGCCACCTCAGGACCCCATAGCATAGGGCTCTTGCTGAAAGTCAGAGGGCAAGCCTGGGCCAGGCAGCACCACAGGCCTGAGCCACGTGCTCAGTTCCTTCTCAAACTTACCGCTGCCCTGACCCCTGCCCTGACCACTGTGCCCTGACCAGCAGTGGGGAGCCCACCGATGAGCACTCAGCCGGGACAGATGAGGGGCACATCTTCCCCTGAGCAGCCCCCAGCCTGGTCAAAGTTGCTGGGCTGCCAAGCGCACTGGCCACTCCACCGTGCAAGGGGGCGGGCGGGAGGGTCTGAAGGCCTCTCCAGTGCTGCCCTGAGGACAGCTCAGAAGGCTTCCTCTCATTGGAAACACAGAAAAAGAACAAGAAACCATCCCCCTTGACAAAAAGACCCCGTAGCTCTAATGCAGCTCCAGACTCTGACAGGGCACCTGCAGCCAGCCTTCCTGGCAGGCGTAGGAAGCAGAGCTCAGAGGGTTTCACTTCCACACTCGTCTCTGTTGTGGGGTTTCCCTGGAGCTGCAGTCTGCATCCCAAGCAGTGTGAGGGACTAGGCCAGGACAGGCCAGCCCATGGAGGTCCTGTTCTGCATCCTGGAGCCGGTCCCAGGCCTCTGTGCTGGCAGTCTAGCCACATCCAGAGCTTCGCGCAGCACTCAGTTCCAGGGCACCTGTGACACACCCCAACATCCTCCTCGTATATCTTGGGTACCAGATGCAAGAGACCAGGCATCCTGCCTCCAAGCCCAGGCTCTCTGGACAGGCCCATGGCCACCATCCTGGTAAAGTTTACTCTCTTCTGGGACTTTGCTTTTTAGACAATGAAATCACATATAAAACTTTTAAGCCAGTCAGGGTGACACACGCCTGTAATTCCAGTGATTCGGGAGGCTGAGACAGGAGGATCATAGGTTCAAAGCCAGACTCAGCAACTTACTGAAGCCCTAACCAACTTATCAAGACCCTGTCTCAAAATAAAAAATTGACTGGGGATGTGGCTCAGTGGTTAAGTGCCCCGGGTTCAACCTCTAGTGCACACATACACACAAAAACAGTCTTTAACAGAGTGTAGGACTGAAGAAAGACTTGAACAAAGAACACACCTTCTCCTCACCAACAGAGAAACTTCCCACATGGGTGGAGGGCCACAGTCCTCCAGAAATGGCTTCGTCTACAGTGTGAATTCTGCATGGATCTAACCAAGAGCCCCGGGGGCTTGGGGCTTGGGCAGGAGAACACTGTTGTTTATAGTGTCACCTCCACTGAGCCGGGTTCCAACCGAACAAAGCAACAGAACCTGGGTGGACCCAAAGAGGGCGGGAAGTGCTGCCAGACCTCGGGGAAAGGCAGGCGGTACCAGGACTCAGGCGGTACGAGGTCACTCAGATTGGTTTTCATCTCACTTTGTCGCTACCAGCTATGCTACCCTGGGTGTGGCATCCGACTTCTCTGAACCTGGGTTTCTTTCTCTACTTGGTGGGTCTTCAGGCCCACTGTGTGCAGCCACGACTGCCTCTTCCAGCCATGCCCTGCTCTGTGCAGGGAGCTGCCTGGGGAGGTGAGTGGGAGATGGGGAGGCGAGTGGGTGACAGGGAGGTGAGTGGGTGTCGGGGAGGTGAGTGGGTGACAGGGAGGTGAGTGGGTGTCGGGGAGGTTAGTGGGTGTCGGGGAGGTGAGTAGAGAGCTGCTGTGCCTACCCTGCATGGCTTCACTGTCATTAAGCCACCAGACACCCTGGAAAGAACATGTCGTTTTCTCCACAAATAACAAGCACTGTGACGGCATCCGGCCGCCCGCCATCAAAGACGCCCCGTGTCTTGTTCTTTCTTGCAGATGTCACAGGAGGGCAGACTGCACCCTTGACTAAGACCAGGACCTGTGGCGGCCAACCAGAGGCCCCACATCAGCTCTCCAGGGCCGTCCCGCCCCAGCCCATCTCCCGTCTCTCTGTTTCTCTCTCTGGTCGGGCACAGAGGCTGGGCTCGGGGAGGTGACCACAGCCTTCCAAGTCATACTCCAGCAAACAGCAGGGAGCAGGCTGGAGAGATGGCAGAGCCCAACACCTCCTCTGTTGGCCGCGGTGGCTGGGCTGCCGTGGTCTCCAGGGCACAAGCCAGCGGCACCTGGGACCTTGACCTCCCACAGGTCTCCTCAGGGTCATGAGGCTCAGTGTGGGACACTTAGCACCAGAGGACTCAGGGGTGACCCTGGCCAAGCCCAGGAGCAGAGGTCCTGGAGCCAAGCTCTGACCACCTGCCAGGGGTGTGTCCCCAAGGATAGACCTGTCCCCAAGGATAGCCCTGTTCTGCCCCGTGGTGCTGGGATCCATGCTGCTACAGATCTGGGACACAGGGTGAGCCGGAGCTGGGAGCAAATCTGAGCCACTGTGTGACACTGGGCTTCTAACACCTGCAGTTCCTCACAGCCATGGCCATCATGGACCCTGGTTCATACCGAAGGGCTGGGGGCCCATGGCCCCCAGTGGGCCAGTGATTTCAGTGAGCACACTGGCTGTGTCCCCCACTGGCCACTGTCTATGCATGGGGACCGCAGCCCATTACAACCATGACAAGCTGGCTGAATGGTGAGAGGCACTCAGCCATGTCTCCACAGTGGTTCCCCAGCACTCGCCACGCAGCACCCACGGCAGAAGTGTGGTTCCTCCGTGGAAAGCCTTCGTCTCCACAGGTGACCGACGGATGCTCAGAGGCTGAACCATAGGATAACAAGGTCGATGTGAAAGTTTAGCTGACACAATTGTTCACATGCAGCATTGAGTTGCAGTCCACCGGTCCAAAGTGTACGATCCTAGGGTTTTCAGCCATCACAGAATTCACAAGTGTCACCAGAACCTATTTCAAGACATTTTTCGTTACCCCAAGAGAGACTCCTCAGCAGTTGTCACCCTCCCAGCCCTGGGTGACCATCATGCACTTCCTGTGTCTGACGTCACCATTTCTGGACACTTAATAGAAACGGAAGCCACTGGGCCCTGTGACTGGCTTCTCCACTCAGCCTGTCGTAAAGGTCCATCCACCCAACAGCAAAGGCCTCAGCGTCCTTCCCAGATCTCAGAGTGCCTCTGTGACAGCCTCCTTTTGGTGACCACTGGAAATCAGGAAGAAAGTAGATTCCATCGTCCTGGGCTTTTGGGGCCTCGTAAGTGTGCCATTATCGAGATGAGGCGGGTTCCCCGTGTCTACACGCACAAGCACGTGGCCTCAGGAGGATGCAGCTGTGTCACACGGAGGCCCAGGGCTTCCTGTGAGCAGCCGCCATCCCCAGACAACAGAGCTCTCGGCCTCAGCTCAGGGCATCCACGCAGCTCGGGGCGCTGCACTGCCCTCTGCTGAACAGAGCGGACAACTCCAGCAGAGGAAGGGAAAGAGGTGGAAGAGCCAGGCCACCGGCCTTGGACCGACTTCTGTCACTTAGAAGTCACCGCGCTGCACCGGGCCAGCTGGCAGGAGGGCAGCTGGTGACTTGGAGAAGGTCCTCCAGGGCATGCTGACCTCCATCCTTCTCAGGACAGCCTCCACAGCTTCAGGAACTCCCTGCACCTGGACTCTGCCTGGGACACTTGTCCCAGATGCCACATCAAGGTGGGGGAGGTGGCCAAGTCCAAAGTCATTAGAGCCAAGAGAAAGAGAGTGAGACTCCACGGCCTCAGACCCCAAGCCTTATGTAGCAAGTCCACCAAATCCTGGCGGCTCAAAATGAACATCATAAATGGCTCCCTCCTAGTTCCCCTGGGTCAGGAATTCGGGAGCGGCACTGGGGGCTCCAGCTCAGGGTTTCTTGTGGGGCTTCGGTCTGCTGTTGGCTGGAGCTGGAGACCCCTGAGAAGGTCAGCCACGGCTGGTGGGCAGGTTTCCCACGGGCCTGCTCATGTGGCTAGTGGGGACACTGGCAAGACTGCTTCCTCTACCGGCCCTCATCTCCCTATGACGTGAAGGCTGGCCTCCCCCAGAGCCTGACCCGAGGGCCAGCCACGAGCTAACCTGTCCCCAGGTCCTTCTCCTTGACGTCTCAGCCACATTTGCTCCCTATCCCACAGCTGGCCCAGCAAACCTCAGCTCCGTGTGGGCACCAGGGCACAAACACAGGAGGCGACAGTCCTGGGCCAGCCAGAGGCCTGGAGACCATGTTACTATCTGGTTCTCTCCTGTCTGTGCTGTGAAGGCCAAAGCCCAGCTCCTGCCTGCTCGACCCCCTCTAGAGCCCTCTGTAGGCGTTCACCCAGCCTGTAGCAGAGTCCGCAGCAGGATCCCCATGTCCTGAGAGGGCCCAGCTCGTGGAGAGGTGCGGGCGGTTGAGCTGGTTTCCCCTGCCTGGGTCCTCCAGGAGTTTAAGCAGCGGCCAGGTAAGTCCTCCAGGACGTACGGGACAGACTTGCTCCACACGCCCAGGTGCTCACTGCTGCCAGGGGCACGGCTGTGAAGGTGGCCACTGGGGCCCCTGTGGGCTCCCTCAGCTTCCTTCCCTCTGTCCCAGCAGGCCCAGGCCACCATTGGCCTGTCCCTTCCCTCTGCCTGAGCCCCAAGATCGCCCTTCTCCTCCAGCCAAGGCTCTTCTGGTAGCAAAACCAGAAAACAAATGTCAAGAAACATGGACAAGAACTGGGGTGCAGGGGCTGGGCTGGGGCTCCGAGGCAGAGCGCGCACCTCGCCTGCTGAGGCACTGGTTCGATCCTCAACATCACAGACAAAAAAAAAAAAAAAAGTCCGTCAACAACTAAAAAATATTTAAAAACAAAAAAACTGTGTTACAAATTTGCTTGGACTCTGAGAGAAATCTTTATTGTTCCCAAAATATAATTTAAGAGACCTGAAGCTAATGCACAGGAAGCAATATATTTAAGAATTGCTCTAATACCTAGCACTCTTCCTAACCTCCTTTATGCTAATTAAAATTTCTTCTATGAACCACTTGGGGTTTTCAGATCGTCTACAGATACGTCAAGTTCTGCTTCTTCACCCTCATCCCCCCGGCCCTTCTCTTGTCCCCTCTTCCTCACCTGCCGGGCTCTCCAGCACAACGTGAAACCCACATGGTGACCATGGGCACCCCTGTTTTATGTCTGAACATCCTTTTTTTCCGGCTTTGATGATGGCATAAGGTCTGTACCAGACAAAACCCACCTGCTCCTAACAATTAGAAGCTATAAACAAACCATTAGAATGACCACATCCCATCCCTAGGAGTGGTCAACCGCAGGCAGCATGGGGGACACATATCCTGAGCATCTCAAGCTCCCCTCCACGGAGGGCAGCCCCAGGGGCAGGTGAGACCTGTACTGGGGCAGCTACACTTGGCTGCAGGGGCTCAGGGTAGGGGCAGGCAAGGGACTCTCCCCAGAGAGGACAACCATGCTGTTCACCCTGGCACCCCCAGTGCAGCTGATGGGCGTGGCCAGGGGGGCCTGTGGCAGGGGGTGCCTGGGGTGTGGCCACCTGCCCACTCTGCTGCCCTGAAACCAACCCCTTCGCCCTGCTTCTCCATGGCTGAGCCCACCCATTGGGAGAATATGAGGCATGCGTGTCACCCAGAGGTGTGCACCCATAGCCGCCCACGCCATCTTCCTGGGGTTCAGCCAGAAGGACCTCAGAGCCCAGCCCAACCCCTTGCGGCAGCTCAAGCAGCAGGGCCAGTGCCCAGCTCCCTGCAGCAGGGCCAGGCTCTGGGGACTTTAGCAGCTGTCCATGTTGGACGGGCAGAGAAAGAGGCCCGACCTCACCACAGGAAAGGGTCTCCTGAACACTCCAGTTTTAAGTGAAACCCAGGAGGCCACGTCCTAAGGTTAGTAACTCAGGCAGGAATCAAGGCTGCGCCCCACAGGTGAGGGCAAGGAGACCCTAGCAGAGGCCCCCAGGGAGCACCCAGGAGCTGACCTGCTGGGACAAAGCTTAACATTCCTCAGGGAAAGCGGAGGCCATGCCGGGTGTGCATGTCCCCCACAGGCGTCAGGACGGCATCGAATGCTAGACGTGCGAGGCAGTGAGACTCGGGAAGGCCTGCTTAAATACCAGATAAATGTCAAAGGGTTTTATGGGGGAAATGGATATAAAGGATAAAGAGAGAATCTCAGAAAAGACACGGGAACTGGGAGCAGGGATAATCTGCTCCGTGTCTGAGCCCAGGCCTCTCCCGCCCTCCCAGCCTCTCCTCCACTCTGCTCTTCCTCCTTCGGTTTCCATTAGACCCCTGCCCTGCCTTTTAAAAACTTCTTTTACATATGAGAGAAAATGTTCACTCCCTGACTTTCTGAGTCTGGCTCATTCCCTTAGTTTGATGTTCCCCAGTTCCATCCATTGACCAGAAAAGGCCATATTTTCATTCCCCTTTGGGGCGGAGTAAAACTCCATTGTGTCCCTACACCACGTTTTCCTCGTCCGTTCATCTGTTGACAGGCACCAGGCTGGCCCCACGGCTGGCCTCTGTGGACGGTGCTGCTGTGGGCCTCAGATGCATGTGCCACCACAGCTTGCTGGTTTGGGTTCTTGTGATAAATACCAAGGAGCGGGACAGCTGGGTCTTGTAGAGGCTGCGTCCCTTCTCTCTTGAGGAGTCTCCATACTTCCTTCCCGGGTGGCTGTCCCAACCTGCAGTCCCAACGA
Organism: Spermophilus citellus; assembly: GCF_964194105.1. Lineage (NCBI taxonomy): Eukaryota > Metazoa > Chordata > Mammalia > Rodentia > Sciuridae > Spermophilus > Spermophilus citellus. Next base: position 23,630,747 of record NC_138187.1, on the reverse strand, counting down.
TGGTGTACAAGCTCACCTTTCCTCCCACACTCTCGCCAGCCTCTATTGTTAACCATGTCCTTGAGACTTGCCATCCTGGCTGCAGTGAAGCAAGACTCAATGGAGCTTGGATGTGCCTTTCCCTGATTGCCCAAGATGTGAATGCTGTTTCATGTTCTTTTTGACCTTCTGCATGTCTTCTTTTGAGAGAGGTCTGCATAGTTTGAGCAACAGGAGGTAGAAGGCCTCCCGCCATGTTCTTGGACAGGCAGAGTCAGCGTTGTTAAAATGGCCTTCTGCCAAAGCACTGTGCATATTCTACGTGAATCCTTGTTAAAACACCGATGTCAAACTTCCCCAAACTAGAAAAACAGTCCCAAAATTCATTTGGAAGAACTGCCAAAGAAGTTCTGAGTAAAAAGGGGCTGGTGGCACGAGATACCTGTTCTCAAAACACACCACAGAGCTCCTGTTACAAAACAGCATGGCACTGACACCAGAACTGAGACCGAGGAATGGGAGACACGGGACCAGCCCACGAGACACAGTCACCTGGCCCTTGGTGAAAGGGCCAAAAACCTGTTGGAGAAAAGACAGCTTTTGTAACAAATGGTGCCTGAACAACTGGTTATCCACACGTAGCAGAATGGAACTAGTTCGCTTTCATCCTCTACAAAACCCAACTTAAAGTGGACCAAAGACCTAGGAATTAGTCCAGAAACTTGAAAGTGCTGCAAGAAAACAGGGTCAACCCTCAGACACAGAGACACAGGCACTGACTTCCTTAATGAGACCCCAAAAGCTCAAGAAATAAAACCAAGAACCAATAAGTGAGCTGCATAAAACTAAAAGCTTCTAGCCAGGCACACGCCTGTAATCCCAGCAGCTCAGGAGGCTGAGGCAGGAGGATTGCAAGTTCAAAGCCAGCCTCAGCAAGGGCGAGGCCCTAAGCAACTCAGTGAGACCCTGTCTCTAGGTAAAATACAAAAAAGGGATGGGATATGGTTCAGTGGCTGAGTGTCCCTGAGTTCCTCAAACCCTGGTACAAGGAAGGAAGGAAGGAAGGAAGGAAGGAAGGATAAAAATCTAAAAGCTTCTGCACAGCAACATGAAACGATTAGGAGTGTAACAAGAGCCCACAGGGTGGGAGAAGATCTCTACCGTCACTCTTCTGACTGGAGGCTAATATCCAAATATATAAAGAACCCAAAACCTTCTCACCAAACACCAGCCAAGGCCTCAGAGCAGGAGCTGTCACATGGGGGCCTCGGGACGCCTGCCCTCTTGACAGCCCCCTCCCCTGCTCAGACTCCACCTCTAGACCTGTGTCACTCATCCTACTTAACAAGCAACTGTTTCTTAACTGTTTTAGGTTTTCCTTTTTTAAAGAGCTCTACATTCTCTTTTTATTATTTGCCATTGCTGTTTTCCTACAGAAGGCCTGAAGCTACCCTGAAGGAGGTCAGCCTGTATCACTTCAGGCATCTTCGTCTCTGTGCCCGACATTCCAAGCTTTGCTAAGAACCTCCAGCTGTTTCAATTTCAGATTCTCTGTGCACGAATTCATTTGTCTTAAAATGATTTTTTTGCAAAATAGGAATAATTTGTATGAATAATTTGCAAAAATGTTTATATGAAAAAAAACAGCATCTAAATTATCCGTTTGTTTACGATAATGAGAAATTAGTTAATAATAAAATGCCGCTATTTAAATGAGAAAATATGTTTCAATAAACATCCCAGATGCCTCCCATTTCTCACCTGCTGGAGGCGTCTGTATCTCCCTGGCCACGTCCTCCAAGAAGAGCCGAAGCCACTCGGGATGCAGGACAGCAGGTGGAGAAACACGGGATGGGGGTAAAATGCTCAGAGAAAGTTTGGGTGGGGAGCAGAGGACAGGAGCCTCCAGGAGCAGGGGTTCAGGGCAGTGAGAGGGGAGGCAGAGCCAGAGCAGAAGCTTCCAAAATTGGGCCTGAGGCGCGGAGCCTCGTGGCACTCTGAGCTCAGTGGGGCTTCGAATTGCGCCCTGGATCCCCAACGGAGGTCTCCGCCAGCACCCGGCCACGGGGTTGCTGCAGTTCCGTGTTCAGAGATGAACTTTATTTCCAGTTGTTCTGGGGGAAGGAACCTCATGGCCTTAGCTTAGGTCAGAACATGGCCCGTCCTTGCTGGGCAGGTTCCTCTAAATACAAAGGTAGCCGACGTGACCGGTTTTATGTCTGCAGGGTTTTATAGCCTCAGAGTCTGGAATCTCAGACATGAGCCTCTGCAGCTCCGCGTGTGTGTGCATTGTGTGTGAGAGAGAGAGAGACAGAGAGAGACAGAGAGACAGACAGAGAGACATCGCCATCCCCACACGCTGACCGCCTCTGCCCACCCCTATCTTGGACATCCCTCTTGTTCCCACTCATCTCCAGTTGGCCATCTCGGCCTGTGGTTCCGTGTTCACCTTTGTGCTACAAAATTTCATATTTCTTGTGCTTTCCCTTGATTTTCCCCACTTTGACTCTTGACGTCCCCATTTGGGAAGTGAGGATTTATTTCTTTTATTATTTTTTAATATTCATTTATTTATTTTAGTTCTCAGCGGACACAACATCTTTGTTGGTATGTGGTGCTGAGGATCGAACCCGGGCCGCACACATGCCAGGTGAGTGCGCTACCGCTTGAGCCACATCCCCAGCCCGAGGATTCATTTCTTGAACCCCTTTCCTCATCCTCCTAAATACTATGATTTTCACTGAACCTTGGCCCAGGGCTGTGGGACTGTCCTCAGGGAGGCCAACGTCCTGCAGCGTCTCCCCCAAACACCCCCTGCCTCACCTCAGGGTTCACAATGAGCTCATTGTTCCCTTCGCCTGCTGCCGCAGTCTGGCTGGGCACAATTCAGGAGCCACTTGTCAAAAGAAACGAACTTTATTTTTAGAACCACACAGGCCAAACAAAACAGCTCCTCAGGAAAAACCCTCAGAGCCCAACTGCCACCACCGGCTTCCCACAAGCCTCTCACCCCCACACAACCCTCACCACCTCCCACAATCCTCCTGCTCTTGAGGCCAATTGGCTGGGTCGCGTGGGCAGAGCCAAAGAAGTCCCCCAATGAGCATCACCGCAGAGGAGCCAATCAGCTAGATGTTGCTGGGGCCACTGTGAGCCAATCATCAGCCGGCAGTCTGAAAGTTTGCTGGCAGCTGGAAGTTTGCTGGGGCCCCTTCGGCTGTGGCTCTCAACAGCCTGCTCCTCTACTTGCGGGCCACTGAGTGTACCTGTAAAACCTGCGGAGCTGTCCTCAGCGCAGCGGGCCAGGGGGAAGCCCTTCAGCTGCCCCTCCTGGCTGACCCATCCTCCTGCAGTGCCCTGGCCCAAGTCTGGGTTCCGGCAGGTCAGACTCCCTCCAGCACCCTCCAGGGTCCTTCCCCAGGGGCCATCAGGAGGGTGGAGGGTGAGGCTTGGCCTCTCCTGTCCTGAAGCCACGCCATGCTCCTACTTTCTGAATACCCACGGCCTTCGGGGTCCCAGGCATTCAGCTCCCCCAACCCCCGCAAGCCTGGGCCTCAATTTTCTCTTCATCCCATTAACGTTCTTATTTCAACTTCCGAGGTTTTCCCTCCACATGGTGCTGCTGCCCACAGTACCCGGGACCCCCCCCAGTCCACCATGGTGCTGCCCGCAGTACCCGGGACCCCCCCAGTCCACCATGGGGTTGCCTGCAGTACCCGGGATCTCCCCACATCCACCTCCGCCCTCCAGCCCCTGGCACACCTCATTCCCACACCTCGCCTTCCCTGGGGACCAGAGTGGCTGATGCTGACCCCGGGCTGACAGACTCACAGGTGGTCTCACAAGGAGCCTGACAGACTCTGTGTCACTGTCCCAATTTCCAAGATCAGCAGGGACGCTCCGGTCACCCCCAGAGGCCCCCAGAGGGCGTGGAGCTGAGAAGACAGAGGAAGGAGGGCAAAGGGCAGGAAAATGGAAGAGGGGACAGGAGACCAACTGCCTGGAGCCCTGCTGCTTCCTGGCCCTCACACACATGTCCACTCCCGAGTGGCAGAGCCTGCGTCTCAGAGACCCTGGGGGGTCACAGTCGAGGCTCCAGCTGAGGATCCTGTAACACAGGCCAGAAGATGACTGTGCAGCCTGGCAGGCAGGTCCCAAGTGCCTGGGAGCCTCTAGCCCTCCTGGTGACTCTGCGGCCATGAGGAACCCTCCCCATGCGCCCTGCGGGCTGAGGGACTGCAGAGGCCACAGTCTAACTCCAGGGGGTGGTGTGACGAGGACAGGAATATAGGTCTTGTAACACGGATGTCGTCCAGTCCATTTCGAGGCCAGCAGCTGACTCCTTCCTGGTTCTCCCACACGTAGAGGGCGGGGCTGGCCCTAAGGCTCTCAGGTCAGGGAAGGGGAATGACAGGTCAGGCCGTCACCCAGGCCCCCAAGTATGCATATTCAGGTCACAGTCCACAAAGGAACCCGAAGAAGGAGGAAGTAACAAGGAGCCAGCAGCTGGGGGCCAAGTGGGGTAGGGGACCAGTGTCCCCAAGTCTTTCGAATCCTGGGGCATCAAAGTCACTCTTCCTTTTCACCCATCACCAGTCTCTGCTGACTGCTGCGTGAGGGCCCCTCGAGGGCTGCTGGTAGCCGTCTACGCAGTGACCACTCCGGCTGGCCTCCTAGGAGCCTTCCTGGGAGCAGAAGTGCCAAAGGCAGGCCCAGAGCTCCAGGAAGAGGCCAGCAGGACCCCAAGTCAGGCTCAAGGTGCCCCAGCCCCACTTAGCACACGCAGGCTGCCGTGACCCCCCAGGACCTCACTGTGGGCTGACTGCCCCCACCAAGGGACTGACTCGTGATCTCCACTGTGAGATGTCAAGAGGTGGGACGGGTAAGATCTCGAGAGGTGACTGGATCATGGGGCCCATGGATGGGGTAATGGTTCATACTGAGAGCGGATCTGCTGTCCCAGCCATTCTGGCTCTTAGACTTGCCGTCCTTGCCTGGGATGCCAGTGACACCTGGGACCCTGCAGAGTCCCCATCAGCAAGAAGGCCCTCGCCAGATGCAGCCCCTTGACTCGGGGCCTGGCAGCTTCCAGAACTGTGAGCCAAATAAACCTTTCTTCTTTATCAACTACCCAGCCTGTGGTATTTAGCAATAGCAACAGAAAACCCACTAAGATAGGAATCAGGATCCAGGAAAGGCAAATGTGGGTTCTGTCTGATACCTTTAGCAAGAATGTCTGCTCTTCTCAAAACTTATCGACAAATAAGACTAAAAAACATTGGCAAATCAAATATGACCATGTGATCAAAGAGTTTTGGCCACTTCCAGTTTATTCCAAGAATGCAAGAGAGTTGACTATTTTTTTTTTTGAGAGAGAGAGAGAGAGAGAGAGAATTTTTTAATATTTATTTTTTAGTTTTTGGCGGACACAACATCTTTGTATGTGGTGCTGAGGATAGAACCCGGGCCGCACGCATGCCAGGCAAGCGCGCTACCGCTTGAGCCACATCCCCAGCCCCAAGATAGTTGACTATTAAAATATCGAACATCATGGGCTGGGGATGTGGCTCAAGCGGTAGCGCGCTCGCCTGGCATGCGTGCGACCCGGGTTGGATCCTCAGCACCACATACAAACAAAGATGTTGTGTCCGCTGAGAACTAAAAAATAAATATTAAAAATTCTCTCTCTCTCTCTCTCTCTCTCTCTCTCTCTCTCTCTCTCTCTCTCTCCTCTCACTCTCTCTTTTAAAAAAAAAAAATATCGAACATCATGCAATGTATGTGACAAAATCCAGGACCAATAAGAAAATTCATATCACAATTTCAAAAAGAAGCTTCCAAAGATCCATGCTGATTAATAGTTACTCTTGATAAAATATAATAACTTGAACTAAAGGGATTTTTCTCTAGCATAATGAAGAGTTTATATTTTAATTCCACAGCCAACAGTAACATTATAGCAAAGAACATTTTGACTGGGGCATTTCTGTAAAATGAAGAATAATGCAAAAATACCAGCAAGCACGATGATTTTTTACCATGTTGTAGAAATCCTGATTGACTGAAAAAAAATGTGAAATAGACACAAAATGTATAACAATTAGAGTAAGATAATACACATTCACATCAAACACAATACTAAAACATCCACGTGTGTTAAGAAAAACCCTGAAAATTAACAAGAAAATTCGGTAAAGGGAGATGAACTTTTAAAATTCATAATTTTTTCATTTACATAGAAACAGAGGGTGGGAGAGAGTCTTTCCAAAATGACAACAGAAAGCTAAGCCCAAAAAGAAATATTTTCTGAGATCCTGAACAGCATTGAGCTCAGGTATATTTTTTTAATGTGGAATTGCTTTTAAAGGTTTTAGTTTTGCTAAACAGGGTCAGGCGAGCTGTTCGGAAATCAGATGTGTTATTAGGCCTCACTCCCCGCACATGCTGCCCTTGGCTTCTTCCCCTGGACACCTGCCTGGACTCTGGGCATGGCAGTAGCGTCCACTCCCTGCCCTGTGTCCACAGCCTGGCTTCCCTTACACCCTTAAGACCTCTGGGCCAGAATCTGCTTTTGCCATTTTGTCCCTGCATATGATACCAGCCTTCTCCTTCTGCAGAGAGGCAAGATCCCTTCCTGTCTCTCACAGAGGCACCCTGCCAGAGACCTCGTCCTCGGCTTGTCCAGACCCCAGGGTCCCCACCACTGAGACTGTAGCAGGGGATACCCACTCACTTTCTGGTGGAACTGGCCTGGTGACAGTAGACAACAAGGACACTTTGCTCTCAATGGCCACCCCAGTCAAACCTCCCCAACATGGGAGCTCCCGTCCCCAGGACGCCCCGTAGGTAGTCTCATAAGTAATTTTAAGAACCTCCACCTCTTTAGGCTTAGTACACAGATCTGGCTGCAATATAAATTAGACGGCCTAAGTCAATAGGCCAAATCTGGAATTTGGGACCTTTGATCCCAAGATTCTCCAGGATTTAGACAGTTTCCTGCAACCCAATGGCAAACGGCCTGAGGTCTCAACCTGCAAGCGTTCTGTGGCCTTTGCTCCAAGCCCCGGTTAAGCCCTGCTCTGCTCTCCAGTTAATTCTCGTGGATGCTTCTGCACAAGCCCCCAGATCAGGTCCTGACCCCAGCCCTCTTCTTCATTTAAAATCAAGAGATGGGTTGGTCCCCCTCACCCAGGCATGTGTCGGTCCTGACCTGCTGCCGTTTCTTGTCTGTGTGGCAGATTCGGTGCGTGGGACAGAGGAAGGCTGAAGACAGCTGAAGGCAGCAGGCCAGGGCCACTCCTGGTGGCATGAAGGTCTCGAGTGCCAAGTCTGACCCTGACAGCCCTCGGAATACCACATACTGACCATATCTGCCTCAGTTCCTGGTGGTTTCTACCCAATTCTGTCCACATTGTCTGCCTCTTAAACAGGGACCCATTATGGAAGATTCCCAAGGTAGAGTTCCCCTCGATTTAAAAATCAGACTCCCCTCCTCTGGCGAGAATCAGTCCTAGTTCAGGGACCCAGATCATCCATTTTCTCTATGGTGACATCACCCAGGGCACCAGCAGGCTTGCCTCCCCCTTCAAATTGAGGAGCAGAATATGAATCATGGTCCTGTGAGTGTGAGGACCCAAAGGACAAAGGGAACATGCAAGAAATTTAAGGACACGACTAGCTGGCAAACGTCCTCCCTTGTGTTAAAATAGTTGGCCACAGTGGAGAATCGTTTTCTGCACCCAAACCTGGCCTGATTACCAACTGGGAAACTGGCTTGAAACCAAAAGGGGGAAAAGTGCCACTTTTAAACTCAAGCAGCTTGTGGGACCTAAATGATGGCTCTCTTATCTCCTCTCGGCTGTCTACCACCCTGCCTTCTTACCAAGGGCCTCCTAAACACTACCGCCCAGGGAGAAAGGATGGAATGATCTTGTACAGATAAGTCTTCTCCACTCTGAGACTCTCTCCTAAGGATTCCAGAGCTCTCCTATTCTCTCACTAACTGCACTTTGGTGCACTTGGGTCCCAGACGTTCTTCTTGCTCTTCCGCTACAGTGATTACGGCTCACTTTACACCTGGTGTTTCCAACTGCACAGGCCTCCTTAAGTTTCTAATAGAGGCTTTAGTAAGCATGTGCAGCGTTGCCTCCTACCTGTGGAGATCTACCTCCAAAGAGCCACAAGACCTCTGTTTCCTGTCTGTGTTAAGGACGTGGCGCTGCTGTGTGTTGTGTTGCTGTGTCTACATGTGTGCTTGTGTCCATATGTCATGTGCCTGGCATCAGAATTGGCATATAGATAAAAGAGCATTCTTCAACTAAAGATTGAAAGAGATATGGATCCAAATTGACTTAAAGAGTTCATTTAAATTAGGTAATGGATGAGAATAAGGAGGTCTTTAAAATTACTAACTCACAAGTTTTTCTAGGTGGTCGGACAATTAAATGTCCAGAATGTAATATCCATTATTTCTAGGATTTTTCTTCAACAAGGAATAGATAGCTAGTACTATTAACTACACTTGTTTGATGTCTTGGTTTTTACAGTTAAAAATGAATAAATTATATTTCATATTAATATCAATGGGATTAATCATAAAATATCTGTTAGAGGAAATATCTGATTAATTTACAAAGTTAAAGTGTTAAAACATCAATTGCTAAATATAAAATCAAGTACTCTTCTTAAATTCTACAAGGTAATGTATTTAAACATTAAATGTGTTTTATAAATTGGTAAATGAAAAAAAAAGAGTTTAAGATTTCATTGTTTCTGGGTCTCCACTAAAGCAAGGATACTAAGAGTTCAAGAAGTTCTAACAGATGCAATTCTATATGCAAAGAGTTCAAAAAGTTTCAGCTGTGTTTCCAATTAAAATACCCAAAATAGCATGAAGTATTTCATCTTAGTAAGAGAATTAAGTGGAAAAATTCAAAAATTTCATAAGAAAGGCTTTTTTTTCTAAGGTCAAATATTAATGTACAACTCTGGTTAAACAACAACTGTTATTTTAGAGTTTTATACTACACTACAGATTCTGGATTTTCCTAAATGTATTCATATCTTCCAAGTATACAAGTCTTTAAAGTATAAAGTTTAAAAGAACATTTTACCAAGCTGGTGCTCTTCAAACTAAAGTTTAAAGTAATGTTTTGGGATTATAAATATAATCCCATATGCCATTAAAAAACATAAATATTATGTTTTTTAGTTCATGGCCTTTATACAAACTAAATGTTTTTACTCTTGTTAATTTCATTTTGTATTTTTCTTCTAAATTCTAACTATCATCTGTTAGTGCCTACAAAAGTACAACTTTTAATATAACAACCTGAATTAATTTGAGGTTAAATAGGCCATCATCTACATTAATGGTAAAACCCACTACTCTTACTTTAAAACTAATAAAACTTCCTTGCTGGATGTTTAAGACTAAAACTTGGAGTCAAAACTTAAGGAATAAAAAGGCCAAGAAAAAAAATTGCCAATATTTTGTTCTTGCCTCTGAGTCAGCTTGAACTCAGGGAACAAGGGGACTTCTCTAAGAGCTTGGCAACTTAGAGAAGGGCCACATGACCTCCCCATCAGAGGGATCCATGAGACCCTGGAGAACAGAAAGCCAACCAATGCACGTGCTGCAAAGAGAAGGGTCACTGGAGAAGGAGACACCCCGATGCTTCCAAGGGAAGCCACATGGTCAAGGAGACCCTGGTCCATCCTGGCAGATGAAACTAAAGGAACTAAGAGGCTCTCAAGTTCCCAAGAGTGACCCCTGAGGGAACTCAGCTGACTCTTAACAATAGATAGGAACAAGGTCAATTTGACCAGCTTGGTCTTAGAAACCTAGCAAAAACAATCATAACCAAAGTACAGCCAGTCTTGAGCATTTAAAAGAACAGACAACAGTTCTTTTAATGGTACGTAAGACATACACTTGTGTCAGCCCCACAGCCCTGGTACCCCACCCCACCCCCAAATTCTGAGGCATGTTTTCCTTTGCAAGGCTCATATTGACCCCTGCCTACAAAAAGTTGGGCTGGCCTCTGTATCTTGGTCTTCCTCACTTCTCAAATTAATCATGTTGATCATGCTTGCTATGCATCAAAGGACTGAGCTCCTGAGATCATGGCATGTGTCCTGAATCTGAGTGGGACACAACAGCCTTGATTAAGGAGAAAAATAAGGCCCTAACTGTACTACCTGCTACGTACCTTATATGTATGTTTCCTGGCACTTTAGAAGAATATATCCTGTTTTATGCAAAAAAATGTTTTCCTAGCACTAACAAGTCAGCTAATCTTCATCTTTCTCATAATAACCTTTCTTCTCTAAATTCTTAATTATGTATAGAAACAGCTTTTAGTAAGTGACCTGCTCCATTCAAACTGCCTCCTGAAAGCATGTCAAAGCCTCCTCCTGTGCTCAGAATTCAACTCTCTGAAACCACAAAAAGGGGCCTTTGCCTGCAATGACCTTGAGGCTCCTTCTGTATACACCCCTCTCAGCCCCAGAGGTGCACACTGGGAAATCACAGTACTCTGAGGTTTGGCCTGGCCTGGGGTCCGGTCAGGGTCGGCATCTGCTGGGGTGTGGAATGCATGCCCTGGCCCAGTGCAGACCACTCTCCTCCCCAGGGTGGATGCCACACCTCACCTCCTGTCCCTGTCTTTCTCGGGCCCTTCTCCTCCCTCTGCTCTTATCCTGCTGTCAGGAGGATGGTAGGGAGCAGGACCACAGTGGCCTGCCCCAGGGGACGCGGAAGCTGCTCCCACACAGAGCTTGGGGACCTGTCTGTGGCACCCACCAGCACTGTCCCTTCAGTCCTGCCAGCTGCTAGAAGGACCCACTGTGCTGTGCTCACCACCAGAGGGCGTCCTTCCCTCCCCGTGAGCTCCCTCCTGAGGTCCTGTCTGTGTCTGTGGGGAGGGTAATAGTTCACATATTGATTTTGCTATTGATTCTAAGGCTATCGATCCTTCATTTCCTTGGAATTTTTTTTTGCCATTTTCTTTTTTTTTTCATTTTAAAATAAATAATTGAGTGATTTTTACAGTAAAAATATGGGTCTCCTGGTGCCTCTGTCCTTGGATGCATCTGAGTGGAAAAGGACCAAGCACCAAGTCTTTGGAACTGGCATGCGGCTGACAGCAGCCACGTGCACTGGTGCCTCTCAGCCTCCAAAGCCACTGCAGTCAGGTGACATGGTCTCAGCAGGGCATGACTGGGTGAGGGGCCCGTGGGGACTCTGTAATACCCTTCCAAATTTACTACAAATCTGAAGTTATTCCAAAATAAAACATTCATTGAAAACAACAAAAATCAATCTGGGAATCATTTCACTCCTATTGACGTTCATGAACTTCCAATCAGGAGGTTTTGCCTTCTTCACACAATTCCCTCTGATTTTTAAGGTCTTGCATTTTACTTTTTGTCCACCTGGGTTCATTCTGGTGTCTGGCAGAGAATCAGACCCAATGCTCTTTTCTCAGAGGTCCCATCACTGTCTCTTAGATCCCTCGAGCCGCCTTACGCCTGGCCATGACTTTGAAATGCTTCCTTCACCATATTTTGAATTTGGATGTTGGACTTCCAGACTTTAGCTTCAGTCAAAAGGGAAAAACAGAGACTGAATTTAGGCACGTTCTTGAAATAGTCAAAATTGGGCAAATATCTCATAAAATATATGAAATAATGGCTCTCAAGACAGTGGACACAGGTGTCAAAGACCCCGAGAGCCCCCTGGAATGGGAAACAAGGTGCCTCGGAGGCATGCCCAGCTCAGGGCCAGGATGAGTGTCCAGGCCACGGTGTTTGGGGGAGAAGCCCAGCGGCTCCCTGAGTCGAGGGTCTGGGGCTGGAGGCCAGGGAAACCAAGGCTGTGGAGCTCCAGGGACTGGCTCTGGGGAGCAGGGACGGCACGGGGGAGTCCAGAGGCCTGCAGAGGGCTTTCGGCTGAGTGCCCACCCCTGTGCGCTCGAGGAACAGCCTTGAGGAACAGGTCAGGGGGGCAGTCTTGGGGGTCGTAGCCCTGGTAGTCTTCCCCACTGGCCAGGCAGCCCCAATGGACCACAGTAAGCATCTACCTCAGTGGAGGGGAGGTGGCCCAGAGGGCATCGGGGATGAACAGAGCCAAGCGCCAGGTGTGGAGCCAGAGGCACCAGGTGTGAAGCCAGAGGCGCCTGCCCCTGATCACCCAGGATGCGCACAGCATGTGGACCAGAGACTGTGCCCATGGCTGTGATGGCAGGCGCCTCTGCTCACACCCCAGAGGTCGAGACCCAGGGATACGGGCCCAGCCCTCGGGCGCCCCTCTGGCTGCAAACGGGGTCTTCACCGCAGCCTTGCTCAGTGTGGGTGGGCGGGGAGAGAACTCAAGGGCACAGAGATTCCCCACGGCCCCAGCACCTCCAGAGGCCACCAGACACCACGTGTCTTCTTTCCAGTTCAGAGGGCAGAGCGCTCCTGCAGGATGAGACACCCCTGCCAGAAGTCCTGGTCAGCTGAAAAGATGCAAGTCCTGCGAAGAATAGCCTCTGATCAAATGGAATCCAATTAGAACTCATCACAGCAGGACGTCTGGAAAGCCTAACTATTTGGAAACTAAATGGTACTTTTTTTTAACTTTTTAAAACCTGGTCTCATCAAGCTGCCCTGGCTGGTTCTGAACTCCTCAGATCAGGGTTTCCCCCACCTCGGCCTCCTGCGTGGCGGGGACTCTGGGTACCCACAATTACCCAGGGTCAAAGAGGAAACCAAGGGAAGTCAGACAGCATCTAAAATAGGACTTAAAAAGGAGGCACAGCACATTGTCCCTCGTGAGACCACTCACTGAGGACCGCCGCTGGCGTTGACCCTTGTGAGATGGCTTCGGCAAGGACCACTGCTGACATGGCCTGGCTGTTGACCTCGTCACCGCAGTATCCTTGGGCACTTCTGAATGGCCAGAACCACCACTGTGTGCTCTGGGCTGTTGTAACAACGGTTACTGAACACCAGCACTGCCACTCCAGGAGAGCCACCTGACACCCGGAAAGCAAAGTGACAGGTGGGGGCATGGCATGCACAGCACGGACCCTGGGCCAAGGACAAAATGCCAGCTCCAGAGCCTCATCTCGACCTACCAATGTGGATCTGGATCTTAACACACACCAGGGAGCCTGAGACACACTGGACTCACATTTACCCCACTTGGCTATCATCCCACAGTGGAGAATGAGCAACTGGAGCAGGGCTGTAGAGGATTTCATTTTCATGCACCACCCGTCATGAGTGTAGTATCGGGCACTGTGCCAGGCAGTGGCCTAGGTCTAGTGGGCTGCAGCCTAGGATGGAAAGATGCGTGTGCTCACAGAGGGGAGATAATCTTGGCTCAGGAAGCCCATGTCGGTGAAGAGGTACTCAGCTGCAACTTACCGAATGTGCAGCCAACAGCAGCTTTAAGTTATACATACTTAATTATCTATTATATTTAAAAGCATGGAGGGAAAGCAGTCTGGATTGGGTGGGGTCAAGAGCAAGCTCCTGGCCCCTTGCCACTGTCCTGCTTGGCATTCTTGGCAGGCTCCCAGAGTGGGGTGAATGTCTCTTCCTTTGTCCTCATGTTGTATTTCTTTTAATTCAGCCTGAGGTCACATTGGCAGCACATCAACCTTAGCTCATTTGGCAACAGGTAACTAAAACAGGCCCAAAGGAGGGTCCCCTAAATGGAGCCTCTTCAAGACATGACAAGCTACGTCAAGCTCACCTCCTTGGTTAGAGATGAACAGAACATTCAATGTGTGCTTGAGAGATCAGACACACTGCCAATTAAAATGCCACCCCCCTGAGTAACTTCACAACGTGCACACAGGGATCCGACGGCTGGACTGTGAAGCCCATCAGGAACATTCTAACCGCCCAGTGCAAGGTGGCGCCCTAGGGCATGGTCGCCATGAGACAGCGGGCACCAGAGGCACCATGTGACTGACCTCCGGGGAAGCTCGTAAACATTTTCAAAATCTAACAATGGCTCACTAGCTTGGGATCCCCCACAGTTCCAGAGAGCACAAACCAGGGGCTTCTCTCCTCTCCTCTCCGGGATGCCAGGGTCCCCTCTCTGAGCGTGAAGTCCTTTTCTGTCCTTGGGAAAGCTGCACCCTTGCCGTGCTCACTGGCTTGTCATGTGACGCCTTCTGCAGAGAATGCCGAGAGCCAGGTGGCTCTAGTCGAGGGCTCTCTCAGCATCCCAGGGACACCCTGGGGACAGTCTGAGGCAAGCACTGGTGTGCACTTTGCACAGACGCTGTCATGTCATCCAGAGACATGACACTTGGTGTAGTGGCTTATATGGGACCAGCTGCTCTCTCCGAAGCTGCACAAAAACAACCCCCAGCCCAGAACTCAGAGCAAGTGACCCCATCTGAACACGAGGCCCAGGCCACTAGATGCAGGAGGACCTTCCCACCCCGGCTCCTGTGTGAACCTGTGCTATCGACAGCAGAGGCTGGCACAGCCGTCCTGGCCGGCAGGAGCTGACGCCCACTGCCTCACATGCCCCTGGACGGTACAAGAGTCTGACCCCAGAGTCTGTTGTGGCAGACAACTATTTTACTCTGGTCCCTGATGCCACAAAGTGTGTGCTATGCCCACTTCCTTGCCAATCACCCAGCTCAAAGATCCCTCAGCCTGGGAGTGTGGGGAGGAGAGAAATTGGAGTGTGGGGAAGTGGGGAGTTGGAGTGTGGGGAGGTGGGGAGTTGGGAGTGTGAGGAGGTGGGGAGTTGGAGTGTGCAGAACAGGGAACAGAAAGGGAGAGAACCACGGGGAGCCAGGCCCAGGGTCTGCACAGGTCCCCCTGGAGCACCCACCAGACACTGATCAGCACCTCAGTGTGAGGACAGCTACTTAGGCCAGAGACAGATCACCCGAGAGGACTAGATGGAGCTGTGCCCAGCACCCACACAGAGCAAGAAGAGCAAGGTAGTTGGACAGGAAAAGCCTCCCAACACCTGGGGCATTGGGTGGAGTGGTCAAGAGGGCCTTGCCCTCCACTGGACCCTGCTCTGGTCCACCTAACAAACCTCTCAGGTGGGACCCTGAAGAACCAAACTGTTTCCGAGTTCCCTAACTACACCAACCACAGAGGACGACATGGGAAGAGACAAGCACCCAGCAGCGTAGAAGGTAAGACTCATCCCGTCGGCACTCAGAGAGCAACTGAGCGCGCAGATGCAGGAAGGCCCGAGGCCTCAGGAGAAGGAAGACCAGCCTCGGAGGACGCCAGGATCTCTCACTAGAACTGACAAAGACGTTGAAATCAGCAAGTAGGGGTATGAAAACAGGTATTGGACTGCGTTCGGTAAGTTCAAAAGTTAATTAGAGACATACAGAAAGTCCCAGAGGTGAAAACTGAAATGTCTCAGATGAAAAACTCAGAGGTGGGACTAAGGTCTGATCTCAGAGAGGTAAGGAAAAAAGGATGCGAAACCCAAAGGTTTAGCAAGAAAAATTATCCAAATGAAACACACAGAGGGAGAGAAGTTGGTAAGAAGAACCCCATGATCTGTGGGCCTCCAAGTGCCTGAGCTCATGTCATCACAGCTCCCAGAGGAGGACAGAGACCGAGAGATATCTGAAGAAGTAAAAGCTAAGCATTTTCCAACTGTGACAGAATTATAAACAGGAAACTTGGAGAAAATTATATCAAAGCACAGCATTATCAAGTGTTCGAAGCCAGGGGTTAAAAAATAAAGACTTAAAAGCAGCGGTCAGGAAAATAAGACATGCTCCACACCCAGGATCAAAGACGAGAACGGCAATAGGCTTCTTGTCAGAACAAAGCAAGGGAGCAGACAGCAAGTAAAACAGCATCTTGAAAACAAGGAAAGAAGCTGTGTATGGTGGCGCACACCTGTAATCCCAGTTACCTGGGAGGCTGAAGCAGGAGGACCTCAGGTTCAAGGCCAGCCTTAACAACTTAGCAAGACCCGTCTCACATTTAAAATGAAAAGAAACAACAATAAAATAATCAAAGCAAAAAAAACCTCTGAATATCTGGAATTTTATATCTAGCAAAAATATCTTTCAAAAATGAAGGTGAAATACAGAGACACAGAAAAGCTAAAATAATTTTTATTGGACCTGGATACAAGAAATGTTAAAGGCATCCTTTTAGACCAAAGGAAGCAGATGCCAAATGAATGGTTCACATAAAGGAATGGAGGGCACCAGTAGTGATGCTCACACGTGTGTGCACATGTGTGTGCACATGTTGCGTGTGGAGGCTGTGTATGTGTTTACAAGTGTGCATGTGTGTGCGTGTGTCTGCATACATGGGTGCAGGTGTGTGTGACTGTGTGTGTGCGTATGCATACATGGGTGCAGATGTGTGTGACTGTGTGTGTGTGCGCGCGCCAGCATGTGTGGGTGTGGGTGTGACTGTGTGCAGATGTGTGACTGCTCATGTGCCTGCATGCATGGGTGTGGGTGTGGGTGTGTGTGACTGTGTGTGTGCAGGTGTGTGCGTGTGTCTGCATGTGTGGGTGCGGGCGTGTGTGACTGTGTGTGCAGGTGTGTGTGTGCCTATATTTGTGGGTGCGGGTGTGTGCATGTGCGTGTGCCTGCATGTGTGGATGTGACTGTGTGTGTTCATGTGTGTTTGCCTGCATGTGTGAGTGCGGGTGTGACTGTGTGTGTGTGCGCCTGCATGTGTGGGTGTGGATGTGTGTGACTGTGTATGTGCAGGTGTGTGTGTGTGTCTGCATGTGTGGGTGCAGGTGTGTGTGACTGTGTGTGTGCAGGTGTGTACGTGTGCCTGTATGTGTGGGTACAGATGTGTGTGTGTGCTTGCATATGTGGGTGCAGGTGTATGTGACTGAGTGTGTGCAGGTGTGTGTGTGTGTGCGTGTGCCTGCATGTGTGGGTGCAGTTGTGTGTGATTGTGTGTGTGCCTGCATGCGTGGGTGCGGGTGTGACTATGTGTATGCAGGTGTGTGTCATGTGCCTGCATGCGTGGGTGCGGGTGTGTGTGACTGTGTGCAGGTGTGTGTCGTGTGCCTGCATGCATGGGTGCGAGTGTGTGTGTGTGTGCAGGTGTGTGCGTGTGATTGCATGTGTGGGTGTGTGCAGGTGTGTAGTCACTGACAGTATGCATGCAGACGTACAGGGGCACATGCACTGTGGACAGCAGCGTGGAGGTTTCCCATCTCACCTTCCTGGTTACTGTATTTTCCCAAGAGAAAGGCCTGGCAGTGGAGGCTCGCACTTGATGTTCACCATAGCTTCACTGCCACATCCCCAAGTGAGACGGTCCCAACGCCTGTGGTATGACAGTCCAGTAGGGCCACTCCTGGCAGCAAAATCCAAGGCCTCGGCGGGCGCAGCAGCGAGCGTGAGTCTGCATGTGCTGAGCGGAGTGAGCCAGGGGATGAAAATCACAGACCACAGGAGCCCATCATACCCACCGCAAGAAGACAGAGACCGGGCAGATGGGTGGCTGGAGGGAGGGGTGTGAGGAATTTGGGGGAGGGATCTCCTGATGGGGGTGGAGTCATGGGGGTAGATGTGTGTCGAATGTGTCACACTGAACACTTGAAGTGTGTGCCACGGATTTTAGGTCAATTCACCTCGACACCTTCACTCAGCAACACGAAGACTAGGTTCGAGGGTGGGGTATCCATGTTTGGGGTCTGCGGGGCGTCCAGGTCTGGGGTCTCCAGGCCTGGTGTGCACCCCCCGCCCCTGCGTGGGCTTCTCAGGCTGGAAGAGCAGAACTGCCCGCAGGCACAGCTGCTGCGCTCCAAGGGTGGTCCCTGGAGCAGCCAGACCCACAGGAGCCGGGGCTCTGCATGGCCTCAGAGCCAGAGCCCCAGGGCTGAGCCTTGTCACGGGTGGCGCCACCCGGGTATGGTGGGAGAAGCCAGGGAGGGGTCACTGGTTGTTTCCCAGAGGTCAGACCAGCGTCTGGCAGGAGAGTCGACTCGGTGGGGAAAGGCCCTCTGTGCAGGGAGCTGGCCTGGGTGCCCAGGGCCTCCGTGGGTGTCCCCATCCCCACTCAGCACCTGCTAGATGCTGTGGAGCCGGAGCCCGGCTCCCTGCCAGGCCCTGCATGTGCCTCATTTTGTACTTACCTGCTCCACGTTGGGTGGCCTGTGGCCGCTCTGTGAGCGAGGGGCACCTGCCTCAGAGTGAACCTGCCAAGTCCAGCCACATCTGGTTTAGGTGACATTTAGAGGGGACTCTGGACCTTGATGCGGGAGTGACGGGGGCCTGCGGGTGGGGCCATGGTGGGGAAGTGAGGCCTGGGGGCTGGGTCGTGAGGCAGGGTCCTCTCTCCTGGTCAAACCCTTCTGAAGAGGCTGCTTCCTCCCAGAAGGACTAGCTGGGGGTCTCCTGGGGTGTCCGGCACCTGGCCCTGGGTTTCCAGCCCAGCGCTAAGAGAAAGGGCTGCCATCCTTGAGGCCCCATGGTGGCCTGGGCAGCTGAGCGCAGGGTCGGGACGCGCTCACACAGAGAGGCCATGGGAAGGCCTGAGGGGCAAACACCTCACTTCCGAGCCACGTTGGAAAACAGGAACATCACCAACCCTCACCACACAATGGCTTCTCTGAAGACCCGGAAAGTTCTGAGAAGACATACCTGCCACTCACCCAGACTGGCAGCCAGACTCACCTGTCACAGGCTGCCACCTGGGGACAGAAGCCAAGGGCAGCGTCCCAAAGCCGGGCCAGGCCACGCTGCATGGAAAAGGGACAGAATCTACCCGAACTCCAGAAATGGAGCCCCATTGTCCATCCCAGAGTCAGAAAAGCACCCTGGACATCTAGGGAGGGTCAAAGCCCCAAGACAGCGTCTCTCGATGACCCCCTGCACACGTCCCCCCAGAAAGACAGAGGAAGGAAATTGTAGGTGCCCATGAGAGACAGGAGGGGACTCCCATTTCCCTCGAGCAAGGCCTGGCTCTGGATTCACTTACGCAATCCAGCCATCTGTGCAGGAGAAGAGGCACAGAGCCGTCCCCACCACACTTCAGCATGTGGTTTATGCAATGGCGGATGGCCAGCCAGGGGCCCCTGGGAGACAACTGGAAAAGGCCCACAAGGCCGACATCTCATCCCGGTTGTCCCTGGTCACACTGGAGAGGAAATGAAGGTCTCCACAGCCCAGGAGAGTGAGGCTGCAGGGGAAGTTTCCAGAGCCAGTGAGGAGAGCGGCCACAGGGCTGGGGGCCACCCCACACAGGCCACGTGAGACAGCTTGGCAGAAAGGGTGACTTCCGGGAGGCTGGCGAGGACTGCTCCACCAGAGCCACAGCACCTGGGCTTCCTGGGCAGCCCTGGGCCCTGGGAGGCTCGCAATCAACAGGCTCTGCCCCCGGCTCCGTCTTCCCATTGTGAGGCCAGCACTGATCTCAACACTGCCCCTCTACATAGCACCACAGGCAGACCCTGGAGCAGCTCACACTGCCCGCTGCCCACCTTCTGCCCCCATTTCCTGGGGCCTTTCCCCAGCCCTCTCTTCCTGCCCCAGCTGCTGGGGAGAGTCCTGCTGTGAGGATGGCCAGCAGCCAGGCTTCTCACTCTAAAGCTCTGGGCTGTCCCTGGTCCACTGAAGGCCCCGCTGCCCTGTGCCCTGGGTCTGTGTCCCCTGCTAACTGCTCCCAGCTCCCCCCACCCTGCAGGCTGAGGGTGCAGAGCAGGACGCGTCCACACATCCTGGTCTCCTCAGAGTTGCTGTGGGTCTGGAGGACAGAGGCCGTTTGCTCCCCAAGCACAGCATGGGATCCTCTCAGGGTAACACAGTTCTTTGGTCAAATGACATCGACAACCAAAACCAAGATTTCCATGTAGGAAGAACAGAAAGCGGATCGGACCCTGGCAGAGATGTAGACAGCCACACTGGCTGAGACTCAGCAGCCTCAGGTCCACGAGATTCCTTGGGTGCTGGGGCTGTGAGTTCAGACAGGGTCCTGGCAACTCACAGGACGACCCGGGAAGTCACACGCCCAGAAGGCATGGTCAGCCATGGGGGCAGGCTGCATGCTGGGGTGTGCTTGGCTGGAGCTGGTGCTCCCAGACCACACCGTCCCCTGAATCCAAACCTGGAACCCCTCTGCCTTCTCTGGCAGCCAGTGAGGCGAGGGGGACATCCTGTTCTTCACCTCAGCAGGTCCTCTGTTCCACCGCCTGGCCTAGAAGACCCCACCTTCGTCTCTACCACCCACTGGAAAGTTCCAGAAGGTCAGAGGAAGAAGTGGAAGTGTTTTCTCCATCCCTTTAGGAGAGTCCAGCTTCTGTCCCGGAAAGTGGGGTTGCTATGGGAACAGGAGGAAATGCTGCTAAAACTGGAAGACTGTGACATTTTGCAATGGGAAAGTGGGTTGTGGAGGCCAAACGAGTCTTCACAATGCAGCCCTTTTTAGCCACCTGGCTGAAAGCCAGGGACACAGGAGGCAGAAGACATGCAACGTGGCGTCTTCACGACCCACAGATCTGCCTCCTGCCTGACCAGGAATCTGTGTCAGTCAGCCTGTGTCAGGCTGTGCTACAGCAACAAGCAGCCACAACACCTCAGGAGTTCAGAACCTGTTTATTCCTCATTCAGGCACATGTGGGCTTGGTGATGGCTTTGGCCCAAGTGCTAGAGCAACAATCTCCCTCTGAGATGAGCCATTTTCTTGGCAAAGAGGGTGTTGTGTCCCCCTAAAGCTCACATGTGAGACACTACAAGAGGGTTCAGGGGTGAAGGAACGGGGTTAGGAAAGCCTTGATCTGACCCAAGCATTGATCCCCCAATAGGGACTAACTGGGTGGTGACTGCAGGTAGGTGGGGTGTGGCCGGGGGAGGTGGGTGCTGGGATGACCCTCTGGGCTTGTCCTTGGTGAGTGGAGCCCTCTCTGCTTGCTGGAGCCCTGTCCTGAGCTGCTGTCCTCCTCCACTCCCAGCCCACTGTGAAGTCCTGCCTCACTGGGCCCCAGAGCAGCAGAGTTGGCCTTCTGTGGACTGAGCCCTGAAACAGAGAGCTCCAAATACACTTGTCCTCGACTGCTCTCGTCACTTGTCGCTCCCCACCCTGGGCTGACTCATGGCTCAGGACCTCCCCTCAGGAGAGAGGAGCTGGCGGAGCCATCGGACCCGTTGTGTGACCTGTTGTATGACAGCTGGATTCACGTGGACCCACCCCGGCGCCTCCGGTGTTTGTGTGATTCAATGACCCCGTGTTCTCTTCTAAGCTCCGCGCCCGTCACACACTGCTCCTGTCACTGCCACCATTACCTTGCTGCAGGTGTTGGTGGGCCTCCGACACCTCCCACCAACATCTTCCGGGGGTCCTCCTGGAGTCACCTGCCCTCCCTGCTGGGTATGTGTGTCTCCCTCTCCCCTGCTGTGACCAGGGCTGGGCCTTCCTGTTCTCACCCCTGCCCTCTCCTGGGCCTTCAATTAGTCATAGTTCTGTCCTCCGCAGGCCTGTCGGACCTTCTCCTGGGGAGTCCAGAAGGGCTGTGAGCCTGCATGTCCACAGTGCACTCGAGCTCCTGGACACAGGGAGAATGGCAGCACCGTCCACCCTGTCCCGAGGCCAGCCTGCGTCGGCCACAGCTCTCCGGGTCTGTGAACGTCCTTGGCAACTCGTCTCTCAGCCTCTGGCCTCTGCATCTGATGAACAAGCAAACCAGGCTGCTCGCAGGGCCTGGCCAGCCATCTCCTTCCTGCTCTCCTCCCTGCTCCAGGCTCCCACCTGGCCCTTTCCCACCTACCATTCTTCTCTCAGGCCTGGAGGCCCTCCAGAGCCCTGCCAGGTGTGCTCTCCTGGGGACCACCTTCCTGTGGCTCTGGCCACAGGTCACAGTCACATGTTGGACATCCATGCTCTGATGAGTGTCCGTCAGCATCGTGTATTTGCCAAGGAATCCCAAGTGATGACCAGAGCCATGTCAGCATTCCACAGACGCCTCCTGAATGTCACCCGCACAGCAAGGCATCACACTATGCCACTCTTGAGATAATCGATGCCCTTCCCAGTGGACATTCAGGTTTCTGAGGGTTTTTTTTTTTTTTTGCTGTTATAAGATACTTTAATAAGTACTTGTAAATGTGATTTTCCCCTTTAAGTCCTTTAATCCAAGGTTAAAGATAGAGGTTCTTGGTATGAATTGCCAAAGTGCTTTTGAAATACTGTTACATAATCTTTATGATGATGTAAAAACCCTTACAATTTGATGGGAGAATATTGTCTTCATTTTCATTTCCTTGGTGAAAATGAAGTTTTTCTACCTTGTAGCCCTCTCTCTATCTGTTCCACATCCTTTGTTCCTTTAACCAGTTTTTAAAAAAAATATTTACTTTTTAGTTGTAGGTGGACACATACCTTTATTTTATTTATTTTCATGGGGTGCTGAGGCTCGAGCCCAGGGCCCTGCACATGCTAGGTGAGCGCTCACAACCAGTCCCCTATCCAGTTGAGTTTTTAGCATTTTTTAACTAAACCACATGATCTTTTCAAGTAAGGTCAGTCCATCGCACCCCAGGCAGCAGTCCCCCAGGTTTGCCTTCATGTTCCCGTGTGTTGGATGCTCCAGGAAGACTCTCTGACCGTTCCTTTACCGGCTGGTTCTTACGTTGCTTCTGGACGCACAGTGGTTCTAGAAGAGCGGTCTCTAGGCCAGGGCATCGTGTCAGCCGGGGCCTGTGAGAGGCAGCCTGTCCTAGAAGGCCTCCCGGCAGGGCCTCTGCCCAGCGGGGCAGCTGGGAGCTGGGCAGTCTTGCTCGGGAGCCGGAGCTGTCCTTGCAGGACCCTTCTGGTGCACGGCAGGAAGGACTGTACTCCTTTATTGTGCTTCCTTTGAGTCCTGTGAGCAGGGAGGCTGGCCTCCGTGCACCTCACTTTTTAAAACCCAGCTTTATGGAGACGCACTTCACATACCATAAAATCCACTCGTCTGAAGTGGGCGGCTCAGCGGTTTGTCCCCTGTCCCTGCTGAGCCAGCACCGCTGTCCTCAGAGTCAGGTTCCATTTCAGTGACCTGCCTCTAAGCCCTGGGTGCCCCTGGCTCATGCCGCCGCTCTGCTGGCAGTTCCAGAATGCTGCCTCTGGCTTCCACGACCTCTCTGTTTCACTTGTGTCCACTGCTGATGCCCCTCTGGGAGAGGCTGCCCTTCAGGTGAACATCACACGTGTTGGATGTCCAGCACTGACCACACACACCATCCATCCCCAGGCAGTGCCACAGCCACATCACCCGCAGCTGCGGCCCCCAGGTGAGCACTGCGGTCCCCACCCATCTGCAAGGACCTCCCAGGGGGCTGTGGCTTCCTCTCTAACCTGTACATCTGGGGATTCTTGCATTTTCTTGTCATTTCCAATTGCAGCCCATTGTTTGCAGAACAGATTGTGTGTGATTTCAATCCCCCTTTAATCCATGGGCACTAATATTGGTGGAAAACTCGATCTTTGCCAGAGTGGCCCAGGTGCACTTGATAAGGACCTGTCGTCCACACCTCCCCATTCCAGCCACTGGCCATCACTGTGAACTGGCCTCCTCCACAGGTCTGCAAGTTTTTTTTGGTGGGGGAGTGGATCCCAGGGGTGCTCTACCACTGAGCCACATCCTCAGCCCCTTTATTTATTTACTTTTTTTTTTTTTAACCTTTGGTAATAGGGATTGAACCCAAGGGCACTTAACCACTGAGCCACCTCCCCAGACCTTTTTTATTTTTTATTTTGAGACAGGGTCTCACACTAAGTTGCTTAGGGCATTGGCTAAGTTGCTGAGGCTAGCCTTGACCTTGTGATCCTCCTGCCTCAGCCTCCTGTGTGCCATGGTGCCCAATTTTAGAAGTCTGAAAATCAACCAAACCTTCACTCACTCACACACACACACACACACACACACACAAATCTTCTCAAGAGAAACTAATGAGCCTCAATAAAATTAGCAGTTGACTTCATCAGAAAAGTGAGATGAAATTGACTCTCAGCCCAAATTCTCTATCTATCTAGTGGAAGTCTTCAAAAATAGCAAAGTTGAGGCTGGGGTTGTGGCTCGGTGGCAGAGCGCCCACCTAGCCAGTGCAGGGGCACTGGGACAATCAGGAGCACCACATAAAAATAAAGGTATTGTGTCCATCTACAACACAAAAATATTGAAAAATAGCAAAGTTCAGACATTGCCAGATGAACAAGAAATAGAACAATTCACCATCAGCAGAATCGCCCAAGAGTTTTCACAAAGGACGCAGTTGACTTGGTCCACTGAGGATAGGACCCTGTGAGGACTACAGTATGGCCGTCCTCAGAGACTATGGCCCTTTTGCCTTTACAATTGCCTACAACTGAGCACATGCAATCGTGCTGCTGGATCTGCAATGTGCAGAGACCATTGTGTGATTCTCACGAGAGGGAGGGAAGTGGGGAAGGAGCGGCCATCTCACTGTGTAGGAGCCACTGAGGGCCACCCTCATGGGGTGACACCAACAGGAAAAATACATACAGTAAAATCTGTAGCAAGGGACTTAAACAAGGTCTCCTCACCAAAGGAGGCAGCGGGAGGGAGGATCGGCCACAAGCCTGGAGACACTAAAGAGCAACCCATCTCAGGGCACCTCATCAAGAGACAGATGGCAGATGCTCCAGAGAGCAATGGTCCTCCAGCCACAGGCCCTGGCCAGGGGCCGCACCGTAGATTCAGAGACAGTGAGGTGGGAAGGGAAGGGACGGGAAGGACCAGGAAAGCAGTAGCCCACAGAGAAGTAGCCCAGCGAGAAGGGGCAGTCCCCCAGCAGACAAGAGCCACTGCCTGTGCTTGAGAGCAGGTGTCCGGCAACAGCAAGTCCTGCTGAAGCGAAGCACACTGTACGATCTACTACAAAGACACATGGCTACAGATTGGTGGCACCTGACAACAGAGCCTCACAATACTTGAAGCAAAGCCTTGCGGCCAGGTGTAATGGTACACACTTGTAATCCCAGGGACTCGAGAGGCTGAGGAAGGATGATGCAACTTTAGGGCCAGCCTCAGCAATTTAGCAAAATCGTGTCCCAAAATAAAAAAGGGCTGGGGATGTGACTCAGTGATAAGGTGCCCCTGGGTTCAATTCCAAGAAAAAAAAAATGAAATCGGTTGATTTAGTTATTTTGCTCATTGTTGCATTGTTCCAACAGAAGGGTGTCACTAAGCCCCCACTCATTTTGGAAATTGGTTTTGTTTCCTTTTAATTATTATTATGTTTTGATATCTTACAAGGCAACTTTGTTATTTTTTCTAAAATTTCTTAACTATTCCCACTTGGTGGCTAATTTTTCAGCTAATGTTAGAACCATTTGCCAGGAAAGATTCCAATGGGAATCAGAGGCTTTGTTTGCAAGCAGACCACGGTGGTGCATCCAGGTCCCTCCCCTCCCACTCTCTGTTCAGGTAGATTCCAGATTCCCTTGAAGGTGCCCTGGGCACTCCAGAATCTCCTTGTGACTGTGAACTGGGATCAGTGTGCCATGTTATTATTCCTTTTTTTTTTTTTTTTTTAAATAGAAAGAAGAACCTTCTGGGCCATTTAGTTTGTCCTTCAACATTCTCAAGTCAGATAAGCTCAAGGCCAGAAATATCCTTTGATCTGTTCTCAAATGTTTTCAGGCATAAAAGAACAATTCCTTACCTGTCACTGAGGCAGAGTCCAGAGGTTTGCTTTCTCTAAGGGAGGGGTCTGCTGGTTGGGGTAAACGTAGGGCCTCCTCAGCCTCCCGCACCTGGATGCCTGGCCAGCCATCCCACACCCAGCTGGGCTCTGGCTCCGTAGCACATGCTTCTCCACGAAGTTGCTTCCGTTTGCTAGCACAGGGCCGCTGCCCTGCGAGGCTGCCTCTGTGTGCTGAGGCCTGGGGGTGGGGGACAGGTGCTGTGATGCCCATCTCCCCCACCTGTGACCCTGCTATGCAGCTTCAGCTTCCCTATGACCAAAATATCCACAAGAACATCTGAGAGAAGGTTCACTTGGGGCTCAGGTTTCAGGTCTCAGTCCACAGATGGATGGATGGATGGCAGGTGAGACAGGGGGAAGGGACTGCTCACAAACGGTGGGGTCGGGGAGCAGGGAGTCAGGGTAGGGTGTGCAGGGAGGGCGCACCTTCCAGGGAAGCCCCATGAGCCAACCCTCCAGCACAGGTGCCACCGGTCCACTGCCACCCCCAGGGCATCCACCCCAGGATGAGCCCCTTCATTTCACCCTGGGGTATTCCTGCTGTAACAAGGCTTCGGGGGTCACCTCACATCCGAGCAGTAACAATGACACATATCTGTCCTCTCTCCCCCTGCATCCTGACACAAAGGTCCTAGAACCCTTTTATCTCCGGGGTGGCAGGGGTGCTAGCTATCTATGCCCTTTGTCCTAACATCTGGCCTTTGGCGGCTCCACGTGGACAGCTCGTACTCTCTGGGGTGTTCTCAGGTGCCCTGGCTGGGCTCCTGGACTCAGGCTGGTCCTTGGAGCTCTCAGCCCATTCCCAACCCTCCAGCAGGGGCAAGGAGCTGGAGACGCATGGTGCCTAGTGACAGAGCTGCTTAAGACTGCCAACTGTGGGTTCTGTGGGGCTTTCAGATTGGTGGGAGAGGAGAGGGTGGTGCCCCCCTCCACCTTCCCTGCAAATCAGTCTGCACATGGTCGTCCCGGGTTCTGAGAGCCTGTTGAGCAACTTACCAGGCCCAGGAGGGGAGCGAGGGGACCCCCACTTGCAGCCTCAGTGACTCAGGGATCCACTAACCAACTGCTGTGTGCCACCTCTAGTCAGTGTCAGAACTGAGCCAACCCCAGGTCACAGCCGCGCCGTCGGTCATTGGGGAAAGCCCCCACACATCTGGCCTCAGAAGTGAAGCAGACAGTGGAAGAACGAGAGGAGAGAGAGAGAGAGAGAGAGAGAGAGAGAGAGAGAGAGAGTGAGTTGGTTCTCCCATATTCACCGTCCCACGTCACAAGGGAGAGGTGTTTGACTCTTGCCACTTAGAAATAAACACGGTACCGTTTTTCAACTAAGCAGGCAGGAAGGTTGCGTCACCTATGAATCTAACTTCAGCCCAGAGCAGAGGGCCTCACAGAACAGCTGCCGCGTGAGGAGGTGGGTCTGGCAGGGCTCAGAACCCGGAGGACCAGAAGGACCTTACACTGGGCACATGAGAGTATTCGTGCTCCAAGTCTTCAGAAAAGATCATTTTATTTATTTTTAGATAAAAGAATTTTAAAATAACTTTGACAACTTGAAAAAAAATATATTGAGTGTGTTGTTTTTCATTAGAGAAAGCCTGAGCCTTCAAGAACAGACTGTGTGACTCAGCGAGGGCCACAGAGTACAGGGGGGACCCCAGTGGCAAGAGGAAGCCCAGGCAGCGGCCTTGCCAAGCAGGAGCCCAGGGCGCAGGGAAGGCAGATGGCCCAGGGCCCTTGGGAGGCACCCCTCTGGCAAGAGGACGCCTCTGCTCCGTGTGGCCGTGTACCGTGTCCCATGGTGACGGTGGGACTGGGGACTGGCAGAGTGCGGTCCAGAAGAGCTTCCTAAAGCTCCAGTGGTGCATAGTGATGTAATCAATGCAGTACTTAGAGATCTGCAAACTGACAGCTGGCAGGCTTCGCAGGCTGTGAGAAGGGCTGGAGCCAATCTCTGTAACCAGGGGCCACCGCATAAGAAGCCCAGGGCCCAAGGTGGGGCCAGTGTCCACGCTGCACAAGGCTCCCATGAGTGACACTCCGGACGTCTCGAAAAGACTGATTCAAAACCACTAGTTAAATCCTAGTCATGGCTCTTCCCTGCCCTCCTCCCCAAACAACCTCCTCTCAGAAATACAGCAGGGAGGGACAGAGTCCAGGCAAGAAGCGGGGAGCTGCTCCAAGGCACCAAGTGTGCGGCAGTCTCCAGCCCCACAGGACAGCCATGGGGGAGACGAGATCTGCAGGGTCGAGGACCTGGGGGCTGCCTCTCTTCTGTCCTCCCGCATCCTGAATTCAGATAAGCTCAACATCCAGAAACGTCCTTGGATTTGTTCTTTCTCTGATGTCTTGTGTCCTTGGGATCAAAGCCTCTTTCCCTGGCACCGAATAAAGCCCAGGGAGGGGTTTTGGCCATGTAGTCCTCTGCACTGAAGGACTTTGACCCACCGCTATCTTCATACTCCTGGACGAGCTCCTGGAAGCGGCCGTAGTCGATCCACGTCCACCATTCTCCCTCGATCTTAAACTGGGAAGAAATCAGCCTCAAGTCAGAAGGGGAACCATCCACAGGGAAGGCACTAATGCACCTGGTTTTTCTCCCTGTCAGGTCAACACTTCCACATTCCACACCTGGTTTCCTGCAGCATGGGCAGGCGCTTCCCCTGGGCACTGCAACCTGCAGCATGGGCAGGCGCTTCCCCTGAGCACTGCAACCCGCAGGCCGAGGACCAGCTGTGGGATGGGAGATGTCCTGGCCCGGGTGGGGCTGTGGGAGCAGTCTTGCTGACGGGCATCAAATTGCCCAGTGCTGCCAGCGCTCAGGGCCCAGCTACCCCAGTCCTGCGGCCACCTTCTGTCTGGCTGGATTTTTGTGGCTATTAGCTGCATCTGACAGAAGCCTTTTTATTACCAAACTCCGCTTGAGTTATTAGCAAAAGCCCTAATCAATGCCTTCCAACTCTGAAATGCTAAATGACTCCAACCAGCCTTTCCAGTCCAAAGTGCATACAATACCTCATTAGCAGAAAGCCAATTCAATAAAGAGGAATAATCCAATTTGTACTCTTAAGGAAATTGCTTCTCAAAAGTCAACGTGGAATGAAGGCAAAGCTGAGGCAGCTCTCGGGGAAACCAGCTGAGCTGTGAGGGCTCTCCCCCGAGCGCCTGCCTGGCAGCACCGTGGAGAGTGTACCCGCTGTGCTGAAACCCACCGTCGACAGTTAACTGTCTCAGAAATGAAAACAGAGCCTGATTAACTCCATGAACCAAGTCAAGCAAGAGCTTCCTGGTCCAGCTGAAAAGGAATTATTGAAAATAAGCAGGCTCCTGGGTTTGGAATTTACTGTGGCATCTAATTTCTTACCCAATAGCTCTGAGAAATCTCCTTGAAAGACCATTCTTTGAAATAGTGCCCCCAGGGCTCTCTGCCTTCATCTCTCCCACACCGGAGGCCCTGACTGTTCTCCACCCACTACTGTGGAAGGAGCTGACCCTTTCCCCTGGTGCTCACACCCATGCCCCACCATCTTCCTGAGCAGCTCTGCCACCAGGGGCCCACATCACCTCATGAGGCCACCATCTTCCACTGACTGAGCCAATTCCAGCTGTGGCCTCCCCCAGCTGCTGCTGTCTGCCCGAGTCTCAGCCCAGGGTGGTAGAGATGGCCACCCATTTGAACATAGGCACCCGCGGACTCCAGAGAGCAGGCCCCACCTCCCAGGCTCCCATGCTGCCTGTCTGGTTTGCACCAGCTTGCACGTCAGGTCCCTGTCCTTTCTCTGGGAAGCGCCACACCCCCATCCCTTTAGCCCAGGACAGCTCCTGTGCCACAGGTCCCTGCTCCTGAGCTGTCCAACGGTAGCACCTCACAGCCCGTCTGCAGTGACCTCCCGCACTGCCCACCAGCCAAGATTAGGCCGAGAGGAGGCCCTGACCCACCCTGTAGCCATCACTCAGGACACTGAGGCCAGCCCTATCCTCCTGACCTCTAAGCGAAGCTAGAAGACCAGGGTGGAAAAACCCCACCTGCTCACTGACGTCCTTGGAGACAGGACGGGACTCTGCTGCTACGGGCTGCACAATACAGAAAGGACCGTCTCAGTGTGTCCATGCAGAAGGCCCCCGCACTCCTGTGGAGACAGGGCTCCCTGACCAGCACAGGAGGAGACGCATCAGCGTACCTCAGCAGTGAGGCCCCCAAGGCTGCCCTTTGCCACTCCCTCCCCTCCACGCCTGTGCACCTGGCCCAGGCCCTTTACAGGTGACCACAAAGCACCTGGCATGTGCCCTGGGCAGAAGAGGGGACAACGATCACCCAGAATGTGGCCCCACGGGGGGCCTCTGGGGCTCCCAGCTGTGTCTGTGAGAACAGGCTACACAGCCCTCCTTGCTGTTCCTGTCCCTCTGGGGTCGAGCTCCAGGTCTAGAGTCTGGCCCCTCAGCCTTCATGACCCCAGGCCTCCTCCTCCTCAGACTTATCAGTGATCACTGGCCACAGACAGCCTGAGGACTAAAGGGTCTGTCTGGACTAGAGCAATAGACCTGACTCTCCTTTTTATACCAGCCTACGGTAAAAAACATATTTTATAGTTCAATCTAGGAGGTACACACGTGTGTGCACACACAGACACATACAAACACATAAACAGCACAGAGACAGACACACAGACACAGACACACACACACGCACAGACATACACACACAGACATACACATGCAGACACATACACACACAGACACATTGAGACACACACACGCAGGCAAAACCCATAAACTATTCTACATGTATCACAAAACTGCTGGCTGCACCTCAGGAGACTGGCGGACTCTGGGTGCTGGGAGAAGTCCAGCCCTAGGGGAACCCGTTCTTACTGGTTCTGGGCCTCCAGCTGGTTCGGAATGCAGAAACCAGGTACACAGACCTGGCAACTGGAAGCTGACGCCTGGCATGTGCCACTGAGAACACAAACCAGAAGGCCCTGAGGCTCTGGCTGCCGCGGCCTGGCCAGGAGGACTGTCTACAGGGTGGGCCTTCCCAGCCTGCAGTGGCTGCCTTCTGGCTGTGTCCCGCGCAGCCTCTCCTCGGTTTGGGCTCGGAGAGGGTCTCAAGGACGCAGGTCCACCAGACCAGGCCCACTCCCAGGTCCCATCCAGCCCCGTCTCCATGCAGCCACACGAGGGGTCAGGGATGGGGGTGGCACAAATAGTCCATAATAGGTTGATCTGAAATGAACCCCGAGTCATAAGACCCCAAAGACCTCTCATGACAATTTGAGGACAGAAGTACCTGATACAAAGAGCTCAGAGAAAGTCGTACTGTTCATGTAAAAGGTCAAGTTAAGTATGACTGACGCAGACACTGCTAATGACAGCAGCGTAAACAGGGACATTAAATCCAAATCATAAAACTGGAGGCTTAGTGTCCTGAGACATGAGGTCATCCCGCCTCAAGAACTCTTCTAATCCAATGCACGGGAGGTGGTCTATGCAGAGTTACAAACTCAGAAGGTCACGGATGGTCTCAAGGCACGGGGCAAGGCAGTGAGGCACGGCCCTGACTGATGGAGCCAGGCTGTGCAGGGCAGTGCGCCCTGGCCCTGCCTCCCTAGAGCCACCACGCTGCTGACCGAGGGCCATGCTCACTGCTTCCTCTCCTTCCCACACAGCAGGGACAGCACAGGGTCTCTGACACCAGGGTGTTTAAAAGATTATGTTCACTGTGTTCCCACGGGAAACCCCACTAAGTGATGGAAAGGTCTACCATGGAGCCCGGTGGCAGCGGAGGAGACCCAGCAGGACCCAGGCTGGGCACCACAGGGAGGACGGGGCCCCCAGTCCTCCCACTGCACTGACCTGCGTGCAGCAGAGCACTGTCCAGCCCACAGAAGTGGGCCCTCCACAGGGTGGAGGAGGGTGACATCTGCAGACACCCAGGATCTCACCTGTCGCACACTCAGTAGTTCCCGGGAGGACGTTTCCCATGAAGTAGGGACAAGTCAAACAGAAACACACGACCCTGGAAACCAGAGAGCTCTCACGGGGAGAAGACAAGGAGACCTGGACAGAGAGGGACCTGCCCAACACAGGGGGACCAGAAAGTGTCCCTGGAAAGACAGCTCCGAGAGAGGGACCTCATGGGAAACCCAAGATGCTGACAGTCCAGTGCAGACTGCCCTGGCAAAGAGCCTGAGGGATGAATCTGCTAAAGAATGCAGAAACCTAGACATCATCCTCGTCATCGTCTTCATCATCATCACCATCACATACCAATTAGCTCCAAGGAAACTGAAGGTGTCATGGTCTGGATCTGAGGGTGTTCCTCAAACCTCCCGTTATTGCAGGGACGTTCAGAGGTGAAATGCCCAGATGTGACAGCTGTGACCAATCAGTCCGTCCTGGTGTGGGCTGGTGGGCTGTGGCTGGAGGGGCTAGTTGTGGGGCTGCCCTGCCTCTTTCCTGGCCCCTGACACCCACATGAGCTGAGCGCCCCGCCTCCCGCCTCCCAGAATATGCAGCCTCACCTGGGCCCAGAGCAATGGAGTTGACCTACTATGGACTGAGCCTCTGAAACTGTGACCCCAAAATAGATATCCCTCCTCTGAGCTGCTCTCGCTAGGCATTTTGGTCCCAGCAATGAAACACCGCTGGGCTATGCTGGAAACAGAGCAGCCACCAGGGCTGTGGCTCCATGGTGAACAGGGCTGCGGCAACAGGGACGCAGGAAGCTACCTCTGCGCAAAGCCGCAGCTCAGGCCCCACAAATAAGCGGAAGCAGGAAGGAGCCTGAACCTCTGCCTTAGTTCCACACCGTCCCCTCCACTACTTTAACCGTGTGACCCACTCAGTGGTGCACAGGGCAAGTTAATCATTTAAAATAAGTGTCTGTCTAAAAACCAGCAGTGCAGGGTCTCTCAGCTCCCCACACCCCTACCCCTTCAAGACCGAGACAGACTGCAGGGACACGGGCTGTCAGCACTTGTAGCCTTCAGTGTCTTGCATCTTCAGGAGAGAGGCAGGCACAGCACCCACCCTGAGGCCATCCACATACCTCAAGGGAACTGAACTGCCCCCTCCAGGGTCACAGGTCTGACAGATGCCCCAGCAGCAAATGGTGACTGTCCTTGCAGTGGGAAGGCCCCCCTGGATCCCTCTGCAGAACCAGAACAGGGTGTTCCCCCAGTGCTCAGCTCCACCAGACTGAGACTGGCGCAGCCCCCTGCCCAGCTCATCCTCTGTGCAAACACAAGGTACCTGTTGGTCCTGAGGACGGACATGGGGCGGGATCTGGCTCTGCCTCCTCAGCATGACCTGCAGATCCAAAGTACCTCTCCTGCCTGTCATGCTTCTCAGACTGGGGTTGGAAGGGTCCCCTCCTTTCCTGTGTCACAGGGCACCTGGAGGAGCATTGGTGGAGTTCTTCTATGAGGGTCTGATGGAACCTGGCTGAAAGCCCATCTGGTCCTGGGCTTTTCTTTGGTTGGCTTCTGACTGTCGTGAGCCACCCGTGGGCTGTGTGTGCGAGCTATGCGCCCTGGAGCCATATGAGGGGACAGGCCTGGTGTTGCACACTGACTGGGCTGTGCGACATAAGTGTGCTCTCCTCTCCCTCTCCCTATGATCCCACACAGCACCTGAGATGGGTGTCATGTGCGATGTCAATCAATCTGCTGACCACAAGACGCCACGAAGCAAGGCTCCACCTTTGAAACCTACCCCCTGCCTTATTTGGTAAAGAACATTCCATCAAGCTCCTCTGTGTGTCCTCCTACAAAATAAAGAGATTCCAGGTGTGCGCTCTCTCTTGCCTTCCAGTGTGGAAGAGGACCCTGGAGGTCACCAAGCAGTCCCACCCACGACCTGGGAAACTCATGTGCACGTTTTTTGCATGATTTCTTACTGTTTTCTTCGTTCCTCTGAACCCAGCTCATCTCCTCAACAGGGGCATCTGGCGAGATCTGATGGCATCAGCAATTCTACTGCTTGAAACTGATCTGTTTAAATTTTTCTGTTTTCCTGATGCAACTTGGGCAGGTCATATGTCTCTAGAAATGTCATGTTTTCAGATTTCCTATTTTATTAAAATGTAAATTTTTAAAATAGTTTTTCATTATCATCCGTATTTCAGTAGTGTGTAGAGAATCAGATGTAACTGCGTTACTATTACTGTCCTTGATGGAGTCTGCCTGCAAACAGGATATTCTGTCAAGGTATAGATAGGTAACAGCGGACATGCTTGAAAACGAAGTGTCTGCTATCCTTGGGAGGACTTGCCTGCAAACGGGATGTTCTGCCAAGTGGGCTAGGATGGCACTGAGAAAAATTTTATTATCTGTTCTTAACAAAGAGCAGAGCTCAACATACTCCGGGCCGAGAATAGATTAGCCATGAGAAGCGGGTCACTTCTGGTTAGAAAGTAAAACTTCTGTATGCTATGTTTAATTAGCTGAAAGACCTCATTTATTGATGTTGGAAGGCTGTCTTCTTTGTTCACAATACTATAAAAAGATTGCTTGTACACAATAAAGAACTTTTTTCCTGCTGCTGCTTCACTTGCTCTGCTTCTTCTTTCTTTTCCCATGCTGACCTGCACGTGAATTACTGCAACAGTACTGTCCGTTGGGATATTTAGTTTTTCATAGAGCATTTTAGTGATTTGAGTTTTCTCTTTCTCTTCATTAGTTTGGCTAAGGGTTTATCAATTTTATTTATTTTTTTCAAATAACCAACTTTTTGTTTTGTCATTTTTTTGTTTTAATTTTATTGATTTCAGCTGATCTTAATTTTTTCCGTTTTCTACTGCTTTGGGTGTTAATTTTGCTTTTTCTAGGTCTCTGAGATGCAATGTTAGGGTATTTATTTGTTGACTTCCTATTCCTTCAATGAACGAGCTCAGTGCAGTGAGCTCTCCTCTTCCCACCAGGCCTGCAGAGACTCTGAAATGTTGGATCTCTGGTGGTTCCTCCCTTTGCTGGTTTTCACTTCTATTTTTCATTTTTTCTTCACGAAATATTTTATTGATGGGCTGGGGATGTGGCTCAAGCGGTAGCGCGCTTGCCTGGCATGCGTGCGGCCCGGGTTCGATCCTCAGCACCACATACCAACAAAGATGTTGTGTCCGCCGAGAACTAAAAAATAAATAAATATTTTAAAAAATTCTTTCTCTCTCTCTCTCTCTCCTCTCTCACTCTCTCTTTTAAAAAAAATATTTTATTGAGTATGTTTTGGGAGTTCAGTTTTATCAGAGATTTTCCCTCATCTTTTGAGACTGTCATGGGATTGTCACTCCTGATTCTGTGTCACACTTACTGATTTGCTGAACCTTCCTGGCATCTCCGGAGTGGGCCCTATTGACCATGGTGTGGCCTTTGAGGTGCTGTTGAATTCTGTCTGTAAGTCCTTCATCAAGAACTTCTGGCCTATGTTCGTCAAGGACATTGGTCTGGTTTTCTTTTTGTTGTGTCCACATCAGTCTGTAGTGGCAGGATGACACTGGCTTTTGGGGATGCGTCCCTTCTGCCTGGGGGCTTGGGCCTTGGGCCTGATCTGGGAGCTCCTTGCTGGGAGGCCGTCACTGCCCTGTGCTCACTGCGTCCATCTACCTGTCTGTTGTCTGTATCCTCCAGGTTTGCCTCTGGTGGACCACACGTCCAGCAGTCTGCCCACTCCTCAGCCCTGCAGTCTGTTTTCCACACTGCTGTCCACCTCCAGCACAGGGCAAGGGCCTGCCTGGGCTTTGCTGCTGCCCCCAGGCCTGGTGTGTCTCTGGGCCGACGCCGTCTTTGTCCCCAGTGCACGAATCTGCTTTTCCTTCACACCCAGGTGAGCAGGACCAACCCCACCCACTACCTTCACCTCCCTCTTCACTCAGTGGCAGATGGAGACTGGGTAGTGGCCTTCCTTCCAGGCGCTTGGAGGCCTCTTCTGCCATCGTCCTGCACGGTCTCTTCTTGTCTCCTGCCATGTCTCATTACCATGGTCTGGTTTTAAGGTCTGCTGATGAACTTAACAACCAGCAGCATTTATTACAGTCACCGCAACAAGCATCATACATGTGTTAATTCACTGAATCTTGACAGAGGCTCCCGACTCTTAAATACTGTTTTTTCTCTTATTCCAAAGGTGGAAACTCAAGCTAGAAAAATTCAAGCCTTGCCAAGGACGAGAGAGGCCCAGCTAGAGTTCAGTCCCAGGTGTCTGGAGGTGGAAGGCTGCTCTTGCCAGCTCTCTCCACCTCTCAGGAGCAGTACAGTGGTCGGCCGCCATGGGGAAGCCGGCTATGCCCTGAAAACGGGCAAGTGCTCTGTGCCAGCTCACCCAGCAGCACTGCCTTTGAGTTCTAGGAGAGTCTGCCAAGCTTGAGGCCCAGCAGGCAAGTGAGCACTGGTCAGAGACGGGTCTCTGGGAGCCAGAGAGTGGCTTACACCAGAGGGAAGGCGGAGCCAGGCCTCTGTCTTGGGGTAAGAGGGACTGACCGAGGGATCTAAAAGCGAGCCCAGCAGGTGAGGCTAAGGCAAAAGGAACCGCCCTGAGCGCTGCAGTCCAGGGACCCCACACACTGTACCTGGGTCCTGAGCGGAACAGTTAAGAGGGTGCGTGCCTGCCGGTAGGAGCCAGCTTCACACTGCTAGAGCGGCACTTACACATGAGCACGGGGGAGGCCAGAGTGGTGTGTGCAGCCAGAGTCTAGCATGCCCCATCAGCACGTCCAGGGGACACCTCAGAGGCCATGCACAGACATCCTTACAGACCTGAGGTCAGAACACACACACGCTTCCCCACTGCCAGCTGGGAGAACCCAAAAGACACCAGCAGCAATGGGCACCCCTGCACATGAATCTTGGTCCTTAATACCATTCAACAATGAAAGGAGCCAGGCTCCCAAGAGAAATGGCCGACTTTGGGGCTGGGCAGGAATATACACAAATCAGCCTAGAGAATCCTAGAGTGCCAGAAGAAAGAAGGGTTGGCGAAAATCAAACAAATCAGGAAACCCCACGTTGCTGTCAGTGTGGCAGGTGGGCCCAGGAGCCACTGAAGAGCTGACGCCAGGACAGCGCCTGGGGACAGCCCGCAGGGGAGGAAGGGACAGCCCTCCTGACATGTGGGCTGCCCACCACGGCTTCTTCCTGGAGAAAGCAGCAAGGGGCGGGGAGAGCTGTCCCACAGGAGAGGCCTACACTCTGCCGTGGCCCCTGACGGAGGCAGCAACAGCGTCACCCACCATGCTGGCGGTGTGCATGTGCCCTGGTGTGCCGCCACGGAAAAAGCTCCAGGTATTGGGATCTTTCTCTTAAAAACACACAGTCAAGCCTCATAAGGAACACAGATTCCAACAGTGGGCGTCCCACAGGCCCTCAAAACTGACAGGCCATCAAGTAAGGAAAGTGAAACACTGCTGTCCCCTAGAGGAACCTAAAGAGACGTGACAGCTGGGTGTAATGTGAAGCCGAAGACAGCAAGAGGACAGGAAAGGAGGCCTGAGGAACTCCAGACACCCTAGGGACTTCAGTTGGAGCAGCGCACCACTCTGGTCAAGGACTCCAACACACCACCAGCACCAGCACGAGACGCTGACCACAGGACAAGTCCAGGCCGTGCTCTTCTTTTTAACTAATGTATGCCTTGGCTGTGACGGGCGGTGCTGCCACAAATACTGAAGTGGCTGGGTCCCTCCAGCATGCTGTAGTCGTCTAGATGAACACTGAGTGGTGGGACGCTGGCCCTAGGTGGTTGCATCCCTAGCTTTTTGAGGACTCCCTTAGTGCTTTCCAGGGTGACTGTGTGGACTTGCAGGCCCACCTAGGATGTGGGCGTGAACCTCTGCCCACATCCTCACCAGCACTTCTTATTGTGGTATTTCTGACCACTGCCATCTATCTGACGGGAGTGAGAGGAGATCCAGTGTGGTTTTGGTATGCGGTACCCTGAGTGCTAGAGATGCTGAACATTTCTTCATATCCATTGGCCATTTGCTTTCCTTTTTTCAAGAAGTTTCTATTTAGCTATTTTGCCTATATGCTGATTGGGTTATTTGGGGTTTTCTGAGTTCTTCATGTAGTCTGGGTATTAATCCCCTGTAGCTGGCAAGGATCGTTCCCATTACAGGCTCTCTCTCTGTATGCTCATTTCCTCTGCTGTGCAGGACGCCGACCCACTAATGATTCTTGGTTTATCTCCTGAGCTAGAAGGGTCTGGTAAGGAAGCTGGTCCTACACCTATGATGGACTGTTGATCCCCCTATGTTTCCTTCCCGCAGTTGCAAGGCTCCTCATCCAATTCCGAGGTACTTGATCCACAGTGATTTGACTTTTGTGTAGGTGAGAGGCAGGGATCAGGTTTCATTCTTCCTCATATGGATTTCCAGTTATACCAACGTGATTTGTTAAAAGGGTGTTTTTTTCTCCCACCTATATTTCTGTCCAGCGCCAGATGGTGGCAGGTGTGTGGACTGTCCCTGTCCTCTGCTCTTCATGTCATGTTACCATGTCTTCATGTCTTCATGTCATGTTACCATGATGCCAATACCATGCTGTTTTGTTACCACAGCTCTGGGGCATAATTTAATATCAAGTGTTGTGAGTCCCCTACTCAGGACTGCTTTGTCTATTCTGGGTCTTTTATTCTCCCAAATTAATTTTAGGACTATTTTTTCCTAGTTCTGTGAAGAATGTCCTTTGCATTCTCATGGGGATTGCACTGAAACCGAATACTGCTTTTGGTAATGTGGCCATCAGTCTATATTCTTAATCTCCCTATAAATAAAAAGCTGCTCTAAAACATAAAGTCTGTTTTTTAAAATAAGCAATCAAGTCTTCAAAAACCACCACGAGACTTCTGCACGTGTGCCCCTCACCAGGGCCTTGGCTTCCGTGGCAGAGAGCCACTAAAACAGGCTGTGGTCACCAACGTGTGGAGAGGACTGCAGTGTTTCTGAACTGAAACTACCAGGGTTTATTGGATTCATTGTGGTCTGATGACCATGAACCAAGTTCCGCGGGTTTCCCCACCTAAACACCAAGCTGCCTGCCTTTCTGCTGTGAGGCCAGACGCGCTCAACTGAGTGCCACATGGGTTCTGCTTTGGGTCCCCGATGAGCCTGCCTCTTGCCAGCAGCAACACTCCCACAGGCCTGCAGTGTGAGCGAGGGGCAGGATGGCTGCTCTGGAGACCAGCTACTGAAGGGCACTCACTGCAGCCAGGGAGACTGGCCTGTGGTGCAGCAGGCGGCTCTCCCCGCCACCAGGGGGCGATCTGGGCACTGACGGGCTGCACAGATCCTAACAAAGCGCTCTGGAGACTACACCTTTGCTACTCCTGCAAACTTCACGCAGGATCTCTGAAGGTCATCTAAATGTAAATATTAACCAAGGCCTGGGATCCCTGTAGAATTTTTTTTCTTTAAAAACTCACCTTACATTTTGGACTACATGCTCTCCTGGATCAGAAAGTGTTTTAATTTTTGAAATGAATAAATAAAAAAAAAAGCCACAACTGGAGAATTTTCAAAGTTCTGTTTTATGGCAATATCCTTATTTCTGCTAGTCAACTTTACCAGAATCAGAAAAATACGGCATATTAAATAGGAGAGTGTTCACTGGGGAGATGGAAACCCAGACCGCAGGGGAAGGCAGCTGGGTCCGCCCAGGGGCAGCAGAGCCCTTCCCCTGGGTCTTCCTGGGAGCTCCGCAGACTCCACACAGTGGAGGCAGAGGTGGAGGCCGCAGGCCAGGGAGCGGGGCTGCAGAATAGCAGGAGGAGCCTCTCAGCCCATGCAGGCCTTGGAGATGATGCAGAAGCACA
The DNA here is from genome assembly GCF_964194105.1 of Spermophilus citellus. NCBI lineage: Eukaryota > Metazoa > Chordata > Mammalia > Rodentia > Sciuridae > Spermophilus > Spermophilus citellus. Next base: position 23,591,301 of record NC_138187.1, on the reverse strand, counting down.
GTGGACATGATCGAAACACAACAGCCCCACAGACACTTCTCTCTCTGGACAAAGAGAAAAAGAGGGCAGCCCAACAAGAGAGAACACTTCACCCAGGCCAAGAGGACAGCTGGCCTCTGCCCACCCGCCTGCTGGGAGGTGTAGAGAGAGTTCAGGGAACCCTGCCCTTCTCCCAGCAGCGGCATGGTGGAACTCACTCAGGGCAGGAGTTGGACCTCCACCCCTCCCCTGCAGCACCGGGAGACCCCACATACCAGAGGCCAAGGAGCTGAGTGGAGAGTCCGGCATCATGAGGCCTCCACCCTGCCCCGTGGTATCAGAGGAGGCCATGTGGGCAGCAGAACGAGGTGGCCCGCCTTCCCCAGCAAGCTATCAGAGGGGGCTGGGGGGACGGGGTTCAGGCTGCCACCCTGGCAGGAACAAGGCAGCTCCCGCAATCCAGTTCCAGGCACAGAGCCCTGTTAGGTCCCCAAGCCCTGGGAACTCTCCTCGCGGGACCTAAGTAAGTCTTCTGTTTCTTGTCAGTTAACCTTCAACAAAGCTCCTTCTTTCTAAAAACCAGGGCCACAGAACTGGCTTCTGTGCACGCACCAAGCTCTGGCTCAGAGTCAGACCAGTAGAGGGAAAGCACAGAGCCGACTACAAACCTTCCTAACAGGGCTCGAAGCTGCCTCCACCTGAAAATGAACATGCGCAAACACCTGAGGGAACAGTGAGAACGCTCCCCCCAAGACCAGGAGAAGGTCAGCAGTGTACCACTGACCGTGCTAGGCAGTGTGCTTAAGTGGAGAAGGAAGGAAGAGGCACACCAACTGGGAAGGAAAAACAAAACCGTCCCCATCTGCAGGTGACACAACAGTCTCCACAGAACACCCCAAGAAACCTACCAACAAAACAACCAGAAGAATACGGTGAGCGCAGCAAGGTTGCAAGATGCAAGACCAACACCAGAACGAGTTCTACACACCAGCAAGGAATGCCTACAAGGCGAAACGGGAGAGCGCGCCGCTCTGGGCTCAGGCCAGATCTGACAGAGCATGTTAGGACTCCGAAAATTACAAAATGCTCATTAAAGAAACCAAAAGTCTGCATGAATGGAGCCAAAGAGCAAGTGCTTAGGATGCAAATTAAGATACAATAAGATCTTGTGGAGGGGACTCTTGGCTTGGGCCTGCAGGTGCTGGGAACAGGAAGCAGGATGAGGCTGGGCAGCGTGGCCTTCCTTCTGTGCCTCCAACTGTGAGCCAGCCTCCTGCTCACTCTGCACAAAGACCTGCCGAGCCTGCGAGGAACCTTCATCTGAAAGCTGGCAACACAAGGTCAACAAGCCCCAAGGTCACCAACCTCTTCAAGATGGAAGGCACCAGGATAAGAATGAGATTTCTGAGATTCCAGGAACAGCGAGCCATGCGGGCCGATCACCCCATGATGGTGCTCTCCCCTCAAACACAAATGTCAAGCAGGCAAATAGGCGGCCACTCGCCCTAGCGAGTCGCTCCTGGGCCTTCATTCCCAAGAGAGCAAAATTGCGTCCACAGAGGGAGGGGTCCCAGATGGCTGGCGGAGGGACGCAGCGCTCTTGTTGCTCCATAACCCAGGTCTCAACTAGTGAGAACACTGCTTCTCTGAGGGTGACAGAGGACCCTACACAGCTGCTCTTACGTAGAAATCACCAGCGCTGTGCCTGCGCCCAGGGCTCCAGGCCTCAGTATTAGAGCAGGCCTCCTGACCCCCAGCCCACACAGGGCGCAAGGGCCTTCGCAGAATAACCACATCAGCACCCTGAACTCCCAGACGCCACTCCGCTCCAATCAGCTGCTACCCACCCATAGGAACTCTGGCGCCACTCCCCTGTGGACCCCCAACGACCAACGTGGTGAGGTTTCCCAGTGGCCTCCATCTTGCGAGTCGGCAGCTCCAGTCACAGTCCCCACCGCACAGGAGTCTGCCTGCACCTGGGGACGTCCCACAGCTCTGGAGACGACCAGGAGCCCCAACACTGAACTTCACAGAGCTAGTCTCTGAAAACACGTCGCAGTGCCATAGCCAGGCTCCCCCACCCTGCCCTCCACCCTGGAAGCAGCCCGGCTCCATCTTGGGTCATCTTTCTCACCGTCTTTGGTGGGGGCAATTCCCAGATTGGAACTCCAGCTGGCCAGGTACCTGGTTTCCAACTCCCCGTCTCCCCAGTGGCTAGTAAGTGCCAACACAAAACAGCTTTCAGTGGGACAGGTGAACAGTGTGACCCGGTGCTGCCCACAGGAGCCACGGTGAGAGAGGTCCCTAGCAGGAGAGGCTGCAGAGGGACCAGGATCCTGGTGAGAGAGGTCCCTAGGAGGAGAGGCTGCAGAGGGACCAGGATCTGGGGAATCTTCCAGATGCCCTGTACCAGGACTGGCCCTCCCACTGTGGTCACCTTCACCGTCCTGAGGGCAGAGACACCAGGCAACAGCAGACAACCCCACCTGTTGGATGAGAAGGGAAGCAGGAGAGATGCTGATCTCCAACCAAAGCCATCAACAATGCTGGTTCTTCCTTGAGATTCCTTTTCCTCTTTCCCTCTGCCCTCTCCCCTCCCACTCTCCCCCCTCTCCCCCTCCCCTCGGGCCCTCTCCCCTCCTGCCTTCCACTCTCTCCCCTCTCCCCTCCCGCCCTCTCCCCTCTCCCTTCCTGCCCTCTATCTTCTGCCCTCACATTCCCAGCGTGGGAAACCAAGTACTTTGCATGAATTAGAATTTTGAGGATGGGATGTCTGAAGAGCATATTACAGTTGTGTTGTATATGCCTTCCCCCCCCCCTTTTTCGTCCAATTTAACATCTTTTATTTTCCTTAATACATACGTGGGTTTTATTTATTCTACTGTCTTCCCACGTACCAGCCTGCCCCAAATTACTTCCTCTCTGTTCTCCTGCTACTGACCCTCTCCATAAAATTCCTCTTTCACCCTTCCTAAGATCTACTAAGTCCACATCCTCACATCCTGCCTCCTCAGCAGATCATCCCACACCTCACCCCAGTTCACTTTCCTCCATCAGAATCTGTAAACCCTTTCACAAACCTACTGATTGTAATAATCAAGTCCAACATTTCTATACATTGTGACCAAACTATAAATGTCTTAATAGCAACTAACTGCTCATAGGTGGTACACTGTTTACACTGGGATCTGTTAACACTGTCCTTCCCCACAAAGGAGGGGTCCTGGAACCCCACAGGTGCACTATAAGCCTATGGGTGAAGACAGTAACACCTCAGACCCACAGAGCTAAAAGGATCATGAAAAGACAGGGGAAGAAACTGCCCCAACAAACCAAGATAACCACATTATTAGACTCCATGGCCAGCACAGTGCAAAAAATGCCAGAGAGGTGACCAGGAAGTACATCGTGATTAAGATAAGAGCAAATACAGGCAGCAAAAGACCATTTCGACACAGAGCTACCTAAACAAACACAGGAAGCACAAGATGACCTCAACAGGGAGACAGAGGATCTAAAGGAAAACAAAAACAAAAACACAAAAACCTGGACAGAAGCGCAGGGGGCAGCTGGGTTTGCCATACCCCAAAACAGGGAGACACCAGGGCGTCCTTCAAAGGTGACCTAACCGTTAGGTCCCAGAGAAGCCCATGAGCCTTAGGGTCACACACTGAAACTGACCATCTGCCATTCTCAAGAGGAAAAACTGCAGACAGGAAGGATAGGTCAGTGGCAGTTAGGGGCAAGGGAGGGCCAGGCATGGAAGGTGGTCGGGACTGCAGAAGGGCAGCACAAGGAAGACCTTCATGGTGACAGGACAGCTCTGCTGTCTGTTTGGGTGCTGGGTCAAACCCAGGGCTTCACGCATGGCAAGCACCCCTCTACCACTGAGCCATGCTCCCTGCCCGCTCATCTCTCGATTGTGACAAAATGACCTCAATCTATGCAAGCGTAAGCTTTACGCTCCCACACATACAAGAAGTAAATCTGACGGAATCTGAACAGACCCAGGGCTGTGCCTCCGTCACCCCCTGGAGGTGGTCTGCTCCAGGCCATGTCAGACCCAGTCATCTGGAACAACCAGGAGAGGGTCCAGGAGGCCTGGCTACACCTCCTCATGGTTTGGTATCAACCTGTAATGCTTTTACAAAGAAAGAGCTTCATACTCAGCTTTCTTTCCTAAAAAATTTTTTTGGTTGTAGGTGGACACAGCACCTTTACTTCATTGGTTTCTATGGTGCTGAAGATGGAACCCAGGGCCTCCCCTGCGCTAGGCAAGCACTCTGCCACTGAGCCCCAGCCCTATTTCACAGCTTTCTCTGGTGGCCAACCTGGGTAACAGGAAGTGGAGCTTCAGTGTGACCATGGCTTGCGCTACCTGTCGGAAACCCTGGCACTTCCAGAAGAACCAGCAGTCTCCTGAGAAGTCAGAGGTGGTCAGTGGCTGTCTGGCCATCCTGACGTCTCTGGTTCAAGGCCAGCCATGGGCCTGCAGGAAAAGCCAGGCGGGAAATACAATTGCTGGGTCACAGGCATGGTGTCAACACAGAAGGCAGGACATGATGGGCAAGCAGCCAGTGGAGGGGAACAGGCTAGAGGACACCTAATGGGAAATGAGCCACTGGGATGGGTCTCTGAGGGTTCCCAAGCCACGAGAGCAGAGCACTCACTGGGTCACTGCTGGACGGTGAATTCCAGAGGGAAGCAGTGAAGCCGGACACCGTGGGCCACATGGATGACCAGTTGGAGAGCAGTCCTGGCTTCAGTGTCAGGCTGTGCCACGTCGCTCTCAACAGGGCCAAGAAATGGAACTGCCAGCCCTTTCTCTGGACGGTGCTTGTGAAGAAGTTCCAGGGGCTCAGGTGAACCTCAAGTGAGAAGGCGTGGGAACCTCTGCGCCAGGATGTGCCTGGCCCTGCAGGTATCTCAAGCCCTCTGGGGCACCCTCCTCATGGCCTCCCACCATCTGCTACCTCATTCCCAGCTGGTATCTGAGCTGACGTTGCAGCCCACGTGCAGCCTCTCTGTCCTCATGTTCCCAAACAAATAAGACACAAACACAGCAGACAATGCCACGATGGTGCAGACACAAACACGCAGACAATGCCATGACCCCCACCACCCTGGCTGGTGCCCCTGCACCCAGGCTGCACCCTCACCCACACCCTTACAACCCCTCCCACCCAGCCCTGCATTCACCCACAGCCCACCTGGCGCTGGGAGGCTCCACAGCCTCGGCCCACTCAAGTGCGCCTACCTCTCCCGCCACCTGCTCTGGACCTACAGCGTCTCCACGGTTCCCGCCGCACAGGTTCCTGGTAAGCAGCTGCCTTCCTTGGCCATCCCCAGGCCCAGCTCAAGCGGCCCCCCTCAGCTCTGCCACAGCTCTGGTACCACCAGCAGGCACGCTTTTGCTGGCACACTGTCTCTCTGTTAGACCATTTTGAAGCGGGATGTTTTGGGCTTGACTCTGTATTCCTGGTGACTGAGCAACACCTCACCCACGGATACTGGAGAATATAGATAACGCAGGCCTGCACTGGCTCCTCTGCCTCTCCTCTTTACGAGCTACTTGGTGCGCCAGTTCTCTCCACAGCTACGTCAACATTCCAATACTTGAAGCTCCTGGACCTACTCGTTCTGAGCGGTCATGCCTTTGACGGGCCACAGCTCAGACACACAAATTAGCCCACGAGGGCTTTCAGCCTCAGACTGAGCTGAGACTAGAGTGTGTGGAGTCTCAACGGATGGGTCTCATGTCGCTAAACCCATTAACCTGGGAAACCTTGCGGGGACCTGAGGGGGCAGCCAACACTGGCTCCTTGCCTTTCTTGGTGCCAGGCTGTTCTTGCCGTGGAGCACGCGCCCACAGAGCCAGCCCTTCCCACGCAGCCCTCAGTGGTCCCTCACACCCGCAACGCTGTGCGGCACCATGAGGTTTCAGAGCAGCTCATCACCCAGGACCCCAGCTGCCTGGTCTGGCTGCTTCCTATACGTGGCCTTCCATACCTACCATTTTTCAGTTAAAAATCATGTTTTCAAGGTTTATCCATGACCCTTTTTAAAACAGCATTTCTTCGGTGGAGAATTTGAACAGAAAACTGAGCCAAACACCATGGAACCTCCAGGCATCCGCCACCCAGCCTCGGCACACTCTCCAGCCCCTACCCACCAACTGCTGAACCCTGGGCTTGCTGGACCCACGGGCAGACACCCCACTGCTGCCTGCAACCTCGGCAAGGACACAAGGTGGGGCAGCTGCACGGATGCTGGTCTTCCAACAGGTGTCTTCTCCTAGTGGCCACCTCCACCCACGCTGACTTTTCCTTTTCACTTAAAAAAGGTACTAGATGAGGCACTGGTCCTAATAAAAGTGCTCAAGAGGAAAAACACAAGTAGTGTCATGAACTAAACCTCAGACAGAATTCTCCAGATGCCAAAATCCAAAGCAATCAGAAACTTGATGAACACCCTGGTGCCTTCTGACAGCCGAACGCACACGGGGGCTGCTCACTACTGTTGCTTTCCCTGTCGCCCGGGAAGGGACAGGAGGTCATGACAGGGAAGGGACGGGAGGTTACAACAAGGGTGTTTTGCTTCTGATTTTTTCAGCATGTACTTTTCTAAAAATTACAAACCAGGGAGCACTTTAAGATGTCTAGACTAAAAACAGAAGCCATCTCACACCGAGAAGAGCCTAAGAACCTGAGAAGCAGAATGCAGGGCTTCCTTCCTGTCAGGCTTAGGAGGGCTGCAGACAGGCAGCCCCCCCACACCTACACACACACACACACACACACACACACACACACAGCAGGGAGGCGGGGCAGGGAGGGGAGGGAGACGGGAGGAGGCGGGGCTGAGCAGGCTGGGTAAGCTTACCCGTCTGTGCGCTACCAGGAGGCAGTTAGAGTGCTCATGCTCACAGGCAATCTCGTAGTCAGGGATCAGACCCACCAACTCGCGGACGAAGCGTACCACCTCCTCGTGCCAGGGCACGTTGGCCATGGTGAGACTGCTGGCCGCGCTCTCTCCACAGTAGGTGACACCCTGCGGGTCACAACAGAGGCAGTCACACATCCCCCTGAGCTGGCCAGCCCACCTCAGCAAACATTTTAAAGAGAAGAAAGTGACAAAGGTCGCACAAGGGGGGACGAAGACAGCAGCTGATGCCCCCAGCCACCATCCCACATCTGTCCCCATGGAGCCCTCTAACCACATGCACCTGAGCACCACCCCAGGCTGGAGCTATGGCCCCAGTGCAGGAGCACAAGGGCTCAGGAGACCAGCAGGCTCCCGGGTATCGCCATCTCGCCAAGCTGGCGACCCTGCTGGGTTCACAAAATCTGACCACTTCAGTGACTAAAGACAACGGCAAAGAACTCATGAAGCACACAGAAGTGCCTTTTCAACATCTGGGGATGGTGCTCGGCCTTAGGGGCCCCTCTGGAAAGAGAGAGTACCACCTGAGTTTTTTATCCTTATGTAGGGGACACAGAAAGGGAGGTTCCGTGGAATGTTCTTTCCAAAAAAGGTCAGGGTCAGTATTACAAAGAACCAAAGGCAGCCCACTCCACTGGGTAAGGCCCACTCCCACAGCCGGGCTCCTCTGCTGAGCGGAGAGATGGGGAAGCCAGTCTCCACAGTCCCATCGCTCGAAGCTGGGCCCTCAGCTCCTGCGGCAGCTCCAGACACCCGAGAACAGGGTGAGTGTCCCATTTCCAGGATGACCCAGGCGCATGCTTCCTGTATTCCTTGTGAAGTCCCAACAGGGAAGTGCCACTCCTTAGGAATCATCCTCTAAGGAGAGCACACTATGTTGCATTTTGACGTGGGCATACGAAGAGAAGCACGCGGGACTGCCCATCCCTGACACATACTACGCGGGACTGCCCGTCCCTGACAGGTGCAACCGCATCATCGGGAACTGGCTTCCAACTCTCCTGAACTCTGCCAAGCAGCCAGGCACACAGACTCCAAGGCTTCACAGTCACACCCTCTGTTGGGGAGGTTCCATGACAACTCACAACTAACTTTCTCATAATAAGAGACATCTTGCTGGGAGTGGTGGTGCACACCTATAATCCCAGTGGCTCAGGAGGCTGAGGCAGGAGGATCACAAGTTCAAAGCCAGCCTCAGCAATGGTAAGGCACTGAGCAACTCAGTGAGACTCTGTCTCTAAATAAAATACAAAATAGGGCTGAGGATGGGGCTCAGTGGTCGAGGGCCCCCGAGTTCAATCCCTGGTACCACCTCCCCCTCAAAAAAAGAGACAGCTTAATTGTGCAGGCTCTTCAAATATCCCCAAATCAAATTTTCTTGCCAACTGGTCTGAACGCTCTCTAGACAGGCCTGCACCAGGTGGTTCTCAACAACGAAAGCAGATGTGTGTGGCACTCAAAGTCTGTCTCCTGCACATACCGTGAACAGACATCAGACACAGGCAGCCACAAGTAGGCAACAGGAGACAGCCTAATGTCAGAGGACTCCAGAGCGACCCACACCCTGACAGTAGAGTGGGCACAAGTCACTGGGCAGCCAGGTGACCCTGGCCGGCACACTCTAGTGAGAGGGCCCCTAGCATGCAGAAGCCACCACAAGGCCAGAGCTCAGGTGAGGGGGCCCCTACCATGCAGAAGCCACCACGAGGCCAGAGCTCAGGTGAGAGGGCCCCTAGCACGCAGAAGCCACCACAACCCAGCTTCCACACTGCACACAGGAAAGCCCTGGCCACCATGAGTCAGAGTGCCTAAATTGAGTGTGCCTTTTACATGAACAAGACAAATAATAATACAGTTCAAAATATCAAGAAAATAAGGCTTAAAACTGTGCTAAACTTACCCAAAACTATAAATAACAAAAAAATGATTTATTCATAGGTCATAAAATATCCTCAACTTCAATTTAAACACTGTTGTGATATCTGAATTACACCATCAAGCATGGAGGGAGTAGCTAGTGCAAAGAGGTCTCTTTTTCTACTTAAAAAGTTAGTTCTCTGAAGCATGGAGATTTCAGGTAAGACCTCAGCTTTGGAAAATACTTCACTGCTGGGCAGCAATGAACTACGGTACTTTAAGGGGACGGGTCTGGAAAGGACGAGAGCAGGGAGCATGGTGGTTCATTATGGGGCTGCTCGGAGTCCTTCCCCTAAAGAGCACCTTCCCGTCCAGTCTTCCTTCAGGCCTGACAAAGGCCTCCTGGTAAGCAGTGTGGAAGCCTCCTAGGCACCAAGGCCAGTGCTCACGCTGGGCAGAAAGCTAGGCAGAGCAGCACAAGAACCTGGGAAGAAAACGATCTCTGGACCGGAGCGCCCACCACCTGGGGTTCCCCAGCTTCCTCCGCCTCTGCTCCATTTGATGGTCTGCAGGGAGCTTGGGCCTGACGTCCTCCACCACAGCTAACCCTGAAATGCTCAGCACTGCCTCATGTCCTGGCTGGCTGCCACCTTCCCCTCTGTCACCACTCCTCTCCCCACCTGCCCCTGAGCAAGTTTCCTTCTCCAAGTCCAGACTAAGCCCAAGAAGCAAGGGAGCACCTGAGGTCCTCAAGAGGCCCAGATGCTCACCTAGATCTAGGCCGTGCTCTGAGCACCAGGCTGCTGCAGGAAAGGAACCCGTGGGGTCCTTCTGCTGGCTGCGTGCCAAGGCCGTCCTGGGACTCACGGTCTGAGGAGAGAACAGGGTCTCGGCAGCTCGACCATTTGACATTCTACTCACACCAACCAGATGTCAAAAAGTTCCTAACACTGTTTTCGTTTCCTATAATTCGACAACAAAAGAAATATTTACCTCGTGAGTTTTTAGTGTTTTCTTCCAGCAATAAACCCCAAGCATGCCGCTCCTTAATTTAAAAATGCTTCAACAGCTCCCACCACAACTGAGCCTAGCTTCTTGGGGGGACCCACGGGGTCTCTCCCTCATCCTCGGAGACCTGCACAGCACGCTGGCGGCCGCACACACGCGTCTTTGGAGCCAGGCTGCTCTCGGCCCCGTCAGACTCTCCACCCCATTGCCCCACCTAGGCACAGGCCACAGGTTTGGGGGTATCTGACTGAGCTCCCACAGTAGGGCTGGCCTGCTCTTCCACCGCCACTTACCCCAGGAGATCAGGCCACATTCCATAACAGTGAACTGCAGAACTCTGCACCAACCCACGCAGGCACTGCCACCCAGGGGCACAGTGGCTCCGCCACTGCCGCTGTGCAGAGCAGAGGCTGGGGCTGTGCCAAGATGGCCATTCTGCAAGGCCTGGCTACAGTGCCAATGGCAGGAGTTGGAAACCGCCCGCCACCAACCAGCGCTGAGCACGTGCTGTTCTCAAGGTGCAAGCAGGGCAGAGACGGCTGTGCCTTGCTCACGGGTACCTAACGGGCAGGTGAGCTTGTCTCACAAACAAGTAGGCAAAAAGTGGTAGTTAAGATCCTCAGGCCAGCAAGTGAAGGCCTATGTAATGCACATGAAGCTAAAATAAATGCTAATTTACAGAGAATATAATAAAAATATTTTACGAGACTGGCAATGAAAGAAAAGAAGGAATCAATGTAATAAAGAAATAGCATTTTTTGATTTAGTTTAGTAAATGTGTCTAAGAGAAAAAGATCTCAATGCTTACTGAATCCAGGTGGGGTTACTTTTGAATTCTCAATGGAGCCCCTTGGATAGGGACTGTCATTCTCTCTGTAGTACTGAAGAAGCACAGGTGGGTACAGGCGGCTACCTGAGGCTACCCTGGTGCACCCCCTTCCCCAGGGCAGCTGCCTGGGTAGACCGCACACCCTAGGAGGCCCGCCGAGACCTCCTCCACCCGGGGTTACTACTGTGGCTACACAACCACAGCAGGACGGTCTGCTGTCCTCAGGGTGACAAGTTGAGAAGAGAGCATAAGGTCCTTGTTAGCATCTGGATGGCCATCTTAAGTGACAGCCGCCATTTTAAGGAAAAAACATTGCTTTCCAGTCCAAGGGCCTTTCTGAGAAAGGCTCACCACTCCCTCATACCAACCCCACCCTTAACAGCGGGCATTAGGACCCGCCCGACTCTAATCCCTGAGCCTCCCCCATGAAAGCCCCAAACCCCAAGCCTGTGTTGCCCTCCTCAGTCTATGGAGAGAGGGCCTCTATTGGTCAGTTCTGGCAATAAACTCTTGTGTCTATCTCTGCCTGAAGTGCTTCGTCCTCCTCAACAGGAAAGCATGCCTTCTCCACTCACTAACTTACTAATTTCATCTCAGTATTTCTCCCCCCAGTTTGGCAGTGCTGGTGATCAAGCCCAGGGCCTCGAGAGTTTACTACTGAACTACATCCCAGCTGCATTTCCTTTGCTTTCTTTTCCTTTTTATTGTTGCTTTTTGGCATGTGGTACTGCAGGTAGAACCCAGGGCTTTGGGCATGCTTGGGCATGCTGGCGAGCTACAAGCTACCACAGAGAGCTACACCCCACCCAGTCTTTTTTACTTTTATTTTGAGACAGGGTCTGGCTCCATCATCTAGTTGGCCTCCCATTTGCAATTCTCCTGTCTTGGCTTCCAGGGTGACTGGGGTTGCAGACATGCACCACTGTAACCCCTCCACTTCAGATATTTAAATTATAAAAGCAATGCATGCCTGTCTCCTCCCCAGGGAACAGGACCTGACAACCAGGACACTGGTGCCTGAGGCCCGAGGCCTGATAGGCTAGTCAGGGACACGCTCTCTCTACATACGACCCAAAATGTTCCTACATTGTATTTCAGTATTAACAACATTTAAACTGTGGCTGGATCACATATTTCTCTACGAGTTTTACTTCTGTGGATTTTGTCTGTTCCTAAGATATTCATTTGGCAAGCAACACAGGGTGCTGACTTTTTAGATCCCCAGTGGCGGTTGAGAAGAGCCCTCAGACCAGCCACCTACTTCTGCAACACTAGAGTGCTTCACAATAAAGCTCATTACCAAGTTACTGCGTGAGCTCACCAGGCTTCCACTTCATTCCTCAGCTTAATGTCACTCTGCATTAGGTGCATTAGGTCATCCCCTCCCTTGCAGTGCAGGCTCACTGAGAGCAAGAGAGGGTCTTCCTGAGAGCTCCCATCCCTGCACAGGGCCAGGCTCTCCCAGTCGCTGCATGAACACCGCTATTGGAGCTTCAGGTCCCTGACTGTCCCCTACCAGGAGCCCGGTGAGGGGAGTCATGCTTAGCAGGCAGGCCTACCTTCACTTCAATGAAGTCAGGGCTCCCCAGGGACACGAGCTCGGCGTAGGCCTGGAGTTCATCCACATTCCAAGACTTCACAAGTGTCAGCCGGTAGACAGTGCGCTGCTGCTGAAATAGAAGAGCCAACTCTACTTTAATTATGGTGGTGGTCACATGGTGACCCAAGAGGAGTCTCCAGCTTCCCAGCCCCTGGACAACCCCAGATGAGAGAGGCTCAGCATAGGCTCATGTACCATAAGCTATATTTTGGGTACAAATGGAAAAAAAATCCCGAATGAAGTAAGATCCTCGTGGGCCTAAGAAAAGGCACTGCTACTCGATCCTCGTGGGCCTAAGAAAAGGCACTGCTACTCAAGAGTGTCTGTTCTCTCTTCATAACACCTACACTATGTGAGGTACCCCAAGGTTCCTGGGCACACACAGCATATTAGATTCAGTAAGAAATATCAAGCTGCCAAAACCTTTATGCTATGGGAAATTAATGCAAATAACCTGTGGGCTTTCAGACAATGATCACACTCAAATTGTTAATGACAAGAATGGTCACTCTCATCCTCTCTCCTGCTCTCTCATCTTTCAATAACCTCTTGGCATTACTTGTTGGAAGAAGAGGCACACCTACAGATGTCAATGTCGTTGTTTGTTTACAGTATGTCCCAAAGAGACACGGTTCTCCAAAAGCTACCAGACAAGAGCCATTAGGCCTCAAGAAGCTTAGACACTGCAAGGTGTCTTGGTGAGGTGCGCCCCTGATCTGGGGAGTGGGTGGGGGTGGGGAGCAGCGCCCTGAGGCAGGAGGACCACAAGTCTGAGTGAGGCCAGCCTGGACAACTTAGTGAGATCCCACCTCAAAATACAGTAAAAAGGGCTGGAGAAGTAGCAGAGTGGCACAGTGCCTGCCTCGCGTGCAGGAGGCCCTGAGTCTCTCTCTCTCTCTCTCTCTCACACACACACACACACCCCCCAAGGTTTGTACCCTTTAACTCTGCAGCTCCCCTTCTAGAACTTGAAACAATTAAAGATGCAAAGATTTATTGAAAAATCTCAAAACGACATTACTGATAACTTAAAATCTAAAATCTATAAAGTGCACTCTTCCCTTGAGTGGAGGCAGGACCTGCGACTTGAGGAAACAGTGAGCCACAAGCAGGACACCAACCTCTTCCCCGTCCCTGCTAAACACTCTGTAACTAGGAGGAAATGCATGAGCCCTTCACAGGAGATCTCGGCAGGCACATCCCACCCACCACGCAATGCGAGAGAAGGCAGCGCTCTCCCAGATTCCTTCCACAGCAATGCTAAGCTTCAAGGAGAAAACGGCAAACCAATCTCAGCTGCACTGCCATATGCAAAGATCTTAGTGACAGCTTAGCAAATAAAACTTAGCACTGTGTTAAAACTTCTCAGAATGCAGATGACTCAACGTTAGGCTAAATGGGTATACAATTCATCACACTAACTAGTTAAGCACAGAAAAAAAACTCACAGATACCCAAGGCATGGGATAGAGTTTAAAGGCTCAGCCCTGATTAAAAAAAAAAAAAAAACCAGAATACACAAATAAAAACCCATTAAAAAACACACTTAACATAAGGAAAAGTACTTTGTAATCAATGGTCCAAGTAATTCTTAGTGGTTAAAAAAAGGCCACTCCCATTTAGTTGGACTAACAGAAGAATGTCCACTCTTACTTCTGTGTCAGCGTGTCCCTGCAAGTTATAATCCAAGCAAGATAGCCAGACAGGACTTACTGGAGAGCACATAAAAATAATTAACCGTAAATAATGTAATTGGCTTCTGGGAACCCCAAGACCATCAAGTGAAAAATCAGATTAGAATTGAGACAGCAGTCATTTACAAAATGAAAATCAACAGCTTTCCCAGCACAGAGCCACAGGCCAGATAAACGTGGATTCTGGAACCAGGGAGAACCTCACCACAGCCGTAAATGTGATGTGTCTTTATTATTCTCTTTGTTCTCAGCTCCTACCTGTGCACAATGGAAGGTTTGAGACAAAATTAAAAGTGTTAATGCACACAGCACTTAGAACCAAGTGGCAGCAGCAGTAATAGCTATCACATGCCAGCAACGACCAACCAGGAAACAGAAGGCAAAGAAGAACCTACCTACACTGGACACTTGTTGAAAGCCTGGAGATCATTTAGTGAGATAACATGCAGAAAAGGAAACAAACTATCTGACCCCTACCAGAGGTCCCACTGGGCTGGCGAATGTGAGGGGACTCTGAAGGGGGTCCTCAATTTCCTGGAGCAGGCACCTGGCCCAGCAGGCCCACAACCAGGGCAGAACCAGCCACCATCAAGCTCACCTGCTGAGTCTGCTGTGCTTGGCCAGAAACAGAGTGGGTTGGTGTCCTATTCACTCTGCAGATGTGCAACAAGGAAGAGAGCTGGATGCGACACCCACACCAGGTATCCACAGCAGGCTCATCTCACTGTGCCAGACCCGGACATCAAACACGAATGTATGGTTGAGGGGCTGTCATGAAACACCATCCCCAGATGGCCTCTTCTTCCCCTGGTCACTATTCTGCTACCCAAAGACATCCCATGTCCTGACTTTTACACCGCAGTTCAGTTTTTTTGCCTGTTTAAAATTGACATGAATGGAACCGCAGATTCTTTCGTCTGGGTGCCTGCGTGACCCTCTGCGTTGCTGCATGGTGAGGCTCATTCTCTTTGTTATCAGTATTCCACTGTATGAATACACAAAAATGCCTCCAACCACTGCCTGCTGGGAGACACCTGGATTATTTCCAGGTTTCAGCTATTATAAAAATGGCTGTTATCTCTTATCATATTAGAGTTTAGTTTTACCTGTTAAAGAAAATTAGGTAAAATGTTACGGTGACACCTATTCTTTTGTCTGTCCCCCACACACACACAGAATCCGAGAGAGTCGCTGTGCTGCTGGACATAGTTGTGAATGGTTTCAGTGCTGCCTGCTTCTCCCCTTGGGAATGCATTACTAGGGAAGCCCCTCCCTGGCCTCTGATGGAATACACTACTGCAAGGTTCCCGGTGGAGCACCCTCTAGGACACACCACTCCCTGCAGCCGGGCAGGTCATGGCAGGTACAGCAGGCCCGCCCCCGCAGCCCGACACTGCCCTGGCCATCTGGTCTTACTGCCAAGGCTAGCGCTCCCGCTCTGCCCTGCACCTGCCTGGAGGCTAGAGACACCCGTGAGCTGTAGCTCCCCTGCCACGTGCACCGCCATGCCTGGAGCTCTGGATTCTGGAACCAGGGAGAACCTGGTATTGTAGGCCTTTCTCCTCTGGGACCTGCCTTTTTCCTACTGATCTGTTTTAATGCAAGCTTCACATATTCTGGGTCGACGAGCTCCGTGGCATTCATGTCCAGGAACATGTCCAGCTGCTCGATGGCCTCTGGTCCATCTTCCTGCAGCATCTCCTCACCAACAGGATCCTGCCTTGGGTACAGCCCACTCTAAGCACCCTTCTCCTTCATGATCAGCACTGCTGCTGACTTTTAGAGAACCTTTCCACACATCGAGACCATGAAGAGAATCTCTTACATTCTTTTCTAAAAGCTTTATCATCTCGTCTCTTACATTGCATCCAAAATCCCCAAAGCCGGTTTCTGTGTGTGTGGTGCCGAGAGGTCAAACTTCTTTCCTAACAGCTGTGCCACTGAGATGGACCTACTGCACCTGTGCGGGCCTTGCTCTGTTCCTCCACCTTCCACTCCACTGACCAAATGTTTACCTTGGTCCTCGCCTGCACTGACTTGCTGGATAGATTTCACACCCAGTAAAGACCATCCTTCTCAGGGACAATTCTGTAACACAGGAGCAATTTTGTGACAATGTGGTAAGTTTTTCCCCATTGATTTATTCATATGGCAACATCTTGATTTTCACAAATGGGGGTGCTACAGACATCTAGTGGGTAGAGGCCAGGGAGGCTAAGGAACATGGCACAATCACAAGACAGCCCCCTACCCTCTTTCTACCAAGAATAATCAGGCTACCTGCTGAAATTGAGAAACCCTATGATGGAGACCTTTACCAAGAGAGCCTTCAATATTCTTGCCCCTCTATTACCCATAAACCTTAGAACTGCCTATCAACTTTCAAAAACTATATATAAAATCTCTTCTGATTCTGACAGAGGTGGCATCAAATCTAAATCTAGTCTTGTCCAATAGAAATATAATGTGAACCAAAAATGAAAACTACACATTTTAAATTTGCTGTCAAATTGAAAAAGTAAAGAGTTATCAGGTGAAATCAATGTTAATGTTTTATAACAATATATACAAATGTTACAACCTAAAACAGTAATCAACATTTAAAAACAATAGAGATATTTGACACTTGATTTTCCATACTGAGTCTTTGATTCCAATGAGCATTTTATACTAAGCGCACAGCCCGATTCAGAGTAGTCTCATTCCAAGTGCTCAAATGCCACGTGTAGCTAGTGGCTCCTGGAGACATACTACTTTCCTAATGCCGAATCTTCCCAATCAATGCCACTTGTTTAGGTCCTTTAAATTTTCTCTCAAGAACATTATATTGTTTTCATTATCTTTTGCTTTTTATATTCTAGTTAATATATTTTTGATGCTTTGTTATAGTGGTATCTTTTAATTTTTCCTTTTTTAACTAATATTTAAGACATCTTTATTATTGGCATACAAAAATATCGTTGAATTCTATAAACTAATTCTGTATCAAATGAGTTTGTAAAATGTACTTATTAATTATAGTCACTAAAATAATTTATAGATTTATAGGAAAATTTCCCACACAGGTTATATTAAAATTTCATATGCAGGTTGAATATAATAATATGAAAATCCCAAATCCTCCAAGATGCAGAACACTTTGAGCGCTGATAATAGCACAAGTGGAAAATTCCACACCTCAGGGTCAAAATACAGGTGTAATAAAGGTACTGTACACAGAAGCCTTTAGGATATTTAGGTGCTAGTAAAACACAAATGGACCTCGTACTCAGACGGGGGCCCCATCCTCAAGGACGCTCTGTCCATCCACATAAATATTCCTAAATCTGAAAAGCCCACAACACTGTGGTTCCAAGCATTTTGGCTGAGGGATCCTAGACCTGCCCACAGGATGGCGGCTTCCTTTCCAATCCCACTGTCTATCTCCTGTGCTCAGCACGCTGGGTGGAGCAGAAGAGTTGACGCTGGGCATCCTGTGTCCCTGGATGCTCAAGTTTTAGGTGCTTATTGACAGTGACGTTCTTCTGTAGCGATATTTTGTTAGATTCTCCCCATGAACAGGTGAATTCTACTGAATCACTCTTCTGTATCTATTCGATTTATCCTACTATCTTTCTTTTTTATTGAAAGTCAAGTTAATTTCTAAATATAAAACAAAATTCACATTCTTAGAAGACAGCCATTTTGTCATGTTTTTCTGTATTGATATATTTAGCCTCTGTGTTTTCAGGTAAAGCCCCTTTTTTCTTATTCATGTTATGATTCAATGTTGTGGTTATTCTGGGTTGCAGAAGTGAGCTGGCCTTGGAACGGCTTAGACCTGCGTTCCATGTGGTTCATCAGGGAGAAACTGTGTTGTTCCAACAAGTGGCTGCGAATGGAATGTCAATTCCAAGCTGCACTCTCGGCGGAGCTGGAGGAAGCACTCCTTATGGCCAAAGAGTGTGAGTGAGAAGCTGCTGACTCCCCTCAAATCAGCCAAAGGGGCCCTTTAGACCTCCATCAATGACTACAAACGCAGATCAGAGAACAGGAAGACGAGGGCAGGACCTGAGCGCACAGGCCCGGGAGAGTGAGCTGGCCCCAGGAAGAGGCCGCAGCAGGAGGCAGTCCCACGTCTCTGCCCAAAGAGGACTGTTTCTGTGTCTTGGATTTTCTGAAGTCTCCACAGTGTGGCCAGGGTTAGCGTCTACGTTTCTGGTGTGTTTCTGGTGTGCAGCCTTGAATTGCATTCCATTTGCAGCATTTGTCTTGCTTGCTCTTCTCCGCGCTCCCTGGACCTGCAGGCATCAGGCACTAACTAGGGAAACTCTGCGGCTGCTCTCCAAGTACTGGTCGGTCCTGCTCCTCTCTCCCCTGCGGCTCACCTTCACAGTGTCCCGCAGTCTAGACATTCTGCTCTGTGATTTCTGCCCCGTCCCCTCTGCTTCTCAGTTTGGGGTATTTATGTCGGTAAACCTGCAAACCCGAAGCCTGTCCCTAGAGAGACTACTCACCAGCCTGCCAAAGGTATTCAAGTGTCTGTCACACTGTTTTGGTGTTGAGCGTTTCCTTCTTACTCTTCCTCAGAATTTCGACCTCTGCTTCTCATCAGCCTGCATTCTTGCAGGCCTTCTGTTTTCCTCCAAAGCTCACGGCATGCTGACCACAGCTGTCTTTCACCAGCTCCTGATTGGGGGTGGGGGTTGTGAGTCCAGTACTTCTGCAAACCTGACCTTGGCTCTGATGCACTTCTGGCCACCCACACTGTCCCTGCCTTTCACTGTGCCCTGGAAAGAGGGCCTGCCATGCTGAGGGGAAGCAGCAGCAGGGAGCGGGCCAGCAGCCAATGCTGACCCAGCTCTCGTGCTGCGGGTCAGGGCCTGGGAGGCGGGAACATTCCATGGCCATGATCGGAAGTAAGAAGGTCATGGAACACTATGTGTGAACTGCCGAAAGAAAACGCTGTCAATTGAGGATTCTGTGTCTGGCAAACTGTCCTTCAAAAATAAGATGAGGGCTGGGGCTGGGGCTGGGGCTGGGGCTCAGTGGTAGAGCACTCGCCTAGCAAGTACAAGGTGCTGGGTTTGATCCTCAGCACCAGATAAAAATAAATAAATAAAATAAAGGTATTGTGTCCAACTACATAAAGAAAAATATGTAAAGACAAAAAAATTTTAAAAAAGAAACAAGTTTCAATAAATTAAACAATGTTAAAATCATTTTTTAAAAAACTTTCGAACTACACTGATACGAAGCTAGAAATCGGTAACAGAAGGAAAAGCAGAAAATTCATAAATATGTGGCAATTAAACTAAAATTACTTCACTACCAAGAGAAAGACTGACAGACTAGTAGCATCTAGGATGCAAATAATTGGAACACACACACACACACACACACACACACACACACACACACACATATACTGCTGCTGGGAACACGAATTCAGGTGCCACCTTAGGAATTAGTGATCTGTGAAGGGGGGCAAACACACAGCAGTCTTACTCCTAGACGGGCAGCCAATATAAATTCCTCCCAACAGCCAACGCTGTAGAGAAAGCCAAGCTTGTCAGTCATTCCATGGATAAACTGAGGACATACGTACACTGGAACACAGCTGCACAATACCATGGGCGAAATTTAACAGATGTGCATAGGGAAAAACGTGTAAATATTCAAGGAAGCAAACACTATGATTCCGTTTGACAAGCTCCCAAGCAGGCAAAGCTACCTTATGGTGTGAGGAAAGCCGTGACTGTCACTAGAGAGGAGATGGGGCCGATGACCAGGACCAGGTGCTATTGCTATCCTACAAGCGTTTTGCTGGCTGTGTTCACTCTATGACGATCCACCAAGCCAGCCACGTAAGATCTGTGCACTGTCCTGTGTCTGAAGGCTCTGATAACAAAGCCCACTCAGAATAAGGACAAGACAAGAAAGGTACCCTGCGGGTTTCCAGCTGTCCCTGGTGCAGCCCAGAGATCTTTGTGGTGAGGAAGCATGTCTGCTCCCTGACTTAGAAGACCCAGCAGCACCTTACCAACAGATCCTCCAGCAGTGAGGGAGCCCCTCCCCCACCTGTGGCAAGCAGGGCTGCTCCCCCTCCCTGGTGCCTGCACATCCTAACAGGAGGTCCAAGCGCACACTGTTCCCATTAGGGTTCTGAGGCTCCGCATTAGGCCACGTTCCTGCTGCACATCCTGCGTGAGGCTGTTTATTCCAGGTCTACCTCTCTTAATTTCAATGATTTATCTTGACAGTTGCAATTCAAGACAAACTAGTTGAGGCTGTGTCAAAACAAGATAAAATGGTCTCCTAAAATATAGTACTGGCTTACTAGTAATCACAGAAATGCAAATTGAAGCACTAATGAGGTACTGTTTTGGCTTATCAGATGGCAAAGATTTTTTTAAATAGCAGTATTTGACACTGCCTTGAGTTTAGCACTACAGGCACACTCATGCACTGAGGATTGGAGTACAAGTTAGCACAAACATTTTGGAAATTAATATGGCAACAAGATTAAAGAATCTGAAAAAAAATATTCAAATCTGTTGACCCAGTAACTGCATTTCTAAAATTCAGCCTATAGAGATCATAAAAATTGTAGGCTGACACTGGTAAGCAAGAATGTCATTCCAGCACTATTTATAATTCTGAGCACAACAAACCCTCGGGGTGCTCAGTCCCAGGAGAGGACCACATTGAAGACATTCCCAGCAGAGCTCTGGAGCCAGAGTGTGGGGTGCGCACAGAAACAGCAGCAGAGCCCAGCATGGTGGCTCCAGGGCAGGGAGCAGGTGCCATGGGAGCAGGTGCCATGGGAGCTGGCCTCTGGCCGTGGTCCTCTAACCACACCCGAATGTTGACAGCAGTGACTTTTATGTTGAAATTTTTAAGAGCTAAAAACAAAACTTACGTGCAGCATAGCACTGAAGACATAAATACACACAGAAAGGGGGCTTAGGGAGAAACACAGCAAGTGTGGCTCAGAACACACAGACACACCTTTTAACACTCCTGACTCCTGAGGGGAGATCCCAGCAGCCTGACCTCAGCTGTCCATCCAAAGGGTACCGACTGGCTCAAAGGCCAGGAATGTAGTAAAGGAGCAGAAAGACCTCCACAGGTTCAGCAGAGCCTGGGAAGATAGGCACGAAGTGTGGCCATTGGCACCTGTGAGCTGCTCTCCCAGCAGCCACACCAGCAACTCGACCTGTTCGAGGAGGCAGGAACAGGTGCAGGGGGCTGGGGTCGAGATGCAGGAAGAGGCCGGCAGCTCCAGCAACAGAATGACCAAGAAAGAGATTAGGCCAGGGCAGCAGCAGAATCCCACTGCCGGCGGGCGCACCAGGAGCATCGGGTGAGGGGCTTGGCAGGGCGACCAGCTCTGGGAAATAATCTCGAAGTTCATCAAAAAAGGAATATTACAAAAAACACTGTGCTCACAAACTGGACAACACCAATAAAAGACAAAAACCAGCACACTCCTTGCAGACAAACCACCAAAATGAACATAAGAGGAAACACATAATCTGAACAGGCATGCGTTTGTCATGAACACTGAATCAATAGTTGGTAACCTCCCACAGCAGGGAGCAGCAGGCTCTGGTGGGTTGACTGCTAAGCTCTACCAACTACTGAAGGACGATGCCAATCCACCACCATCTCGTCCACAAAGTGAAAGCAGAAGGAGGACTACTCAACATAGTCTTCAGACAACATCACCCTAATACCAAAGCCTGATAAAGGCATTTCAAAAAAGAAAATCAGAGATCAAACTCTTTCATAACATAGATTTTAAAACCCTTAACAAAATATTACCAAATAAAATCCAACAATGTATGAAAACAATTATAAGCCTGCTGACCAGCTGGGGACTACTTCAGGTGTGCAAGGCTAGTTCAACGAAAAACACATTTGAGGGCTAAGGCTGCAGCTCAGTGGCAGAGCGTTTGCCTAGCATGTGTGAGGCACTGGGTTCAATCCTTGGCACCCCATAAAAATAAACAAAACAAAGGCATTCTGTCTATCTACAACTACAAAAAAAATGTAATACATTTGACATCATGTGTCAACAGGTTAGTGTGGAAAAATAATGAGCATATCAATTAATGCAGAAAAGCATCTGATAAAAGACAATACCTATTCAGGACAAAATTCTTAGCACACATGGAAAATCTGTAGAAAACCTACAACTAGTACCAAACTTAATGGAGTGAAAAACCGAATACTTCCTACCTAAGACTAGGAATAAGCAAGGATGTGCCTTCTTTTCTCTTCTACTGAACATGCAGTAAGACAAGAAAAGGAAATCAAAGATATAATGACTGTACAAAAAGAAAACTGTCTTTTATGTTGTCTATCTAGGAAATTCCCCAAAATGGACAAATCAACTCCCAGAACTAATAAGCAAGTATGATAATGTTGAGATGCAAGGTTGATACATAAGGCGATTTGCTTTCCAAAACGCCACCAGTGAACACTTATAACTTGAAACAAATAAAAGAAATCCAAGAAGAGCTAAATAAATGTAGAGAAGATGGATGGGAAGACTCGATACTGTTAAGATGTTATTTTTCCCCCACTTTGATCTATAAATTCAGCTCAATCTCAACCAAAATCCCCGGAAGCTATTTTATAGATGATAGGAAACTGATTCTAATGTTCATATTGAAATGAAAAAGACTTACAAATGCCAACACGAGGTTAAAGAAGAGCCGCGTTGGAGGACTCACAGTGCCGACCTTAAGACTTACTGTAAAGCCACAGTAACTAGGACTGTAAGCTCCTGGAGGCAACAGACAACAGAGTAATGGAGATTGGGCTCACAGGAGAGTACAGCCAACTGACCTTTCACAAAGAAGCAAAGATACTCAATATAGACAGGATTGCCTTTTTTTAAAATGGTGCTAGGAAAATAAGATGTCATGTTAAAAAGATAAGAACTTCCACAGAACCTATACTCTCACAAAAGTCAACTGAAAAAGGATTACAGACCTAAATACAAAATGCAAACCTATAAAACTTCTAGAAGGGCTGGGGATGTGGCTCAAGCGGTAGCGCGCTTGCCTAGCATGAGTGCGGCCCGGGTTCGATCCTCAGCACCACATACAAACTAAGATGTTGTGTCTGCCGAGAACTAAAAAATAAATATTAAAAATTCTCTCTCTCTCTCTCTCTCTCTTTTCTCTCACTCTCTTTAAAAAAAAAAAAAAAAAACTTCTAGAAGAAAACAAAAGAAAATCCGTGTGACCTTGAGTTTGGTTGTGAGCTTATAACGGCAGACTTAAAGCACAATCCAACTTGTGTTCTGAAGAAGGAGAACACTGGTAGAGAATGAAAGGCAAGCCAGACTCAGGGAAGACACTTGGAAAACACCTACTTAAGAAAGCTCTTCTTGAAACTCAGCCCAACGAAGAAATGGACAAACGATCTAAGCAGGCTGCATCAGAAAAAAGATATGAGTGACAAGTGAGTGTGTGAAAAGATGCACTGACACTTGCCATCAGAGAACTGCAACTTAAAACAACGAGACACCACTGAGGCCCAGACAGCCAACGCCAGCCAGCAGGTGCCCTGCCCTGCTAGGGAACGAGAGGCATGGAGCTGGCCACACCACTCCTGGGCTTCCCTCAAAGGACTGAAGACGTGTGACCAGAGATGTGGCCGCTCCCTCGGTATTCACCCAACTAAATTTGAAAATTTATAGTCACCCAAAAATCTGCATTCAGACAGAAGCTTTCTTCATAATCACCATCATCTGTCAACAGCCAGCATAACCTCCAATGGACAGTGAAATATTCATACAATAAGGCATTACTTAGCAATAAAATTTTAAAATGGAGGAAACTTAGATGAATATATTCACATTAAAAAGCCGGTCTGAGGGCTGGGGATGTGGCTCAAGCGGTAGTGCGCTTGCCTGGCATGCATGCGGCCCGGGTTCGATCCTCAGCACCACATACCAACAAAGATGTTGTGTCCGCCGAGAACTAGAAAATAAATGTTGGAAAATTCTCTCTCTCTCTCTCTCCTCTCTCACTCTCTCTTTAAAAAAAAAAAAAAAAAAAAAAAGCCAGTCTGAAAAGGCCACAAACCGTGTCATCCAATTATACAACATTCTGGGAAACACAAAACTATAGAGATGGTCAGAGCAGTGGTGGCTGCTAGGGACTGGGGGAGGTGGGGAGGCTGTGCAGGAGGAGCACAGGAGATTCTTACATGGTAAAACTTCTCTGCGTGACGCTGTCAGGAGGGACATACAACACAGTGAAAACCAGAACACAGAACCCACAGTATGAGACAGAGCGCAGGGTAGACGGGCTTGGCTCTGCCCCCCCACTGCCAACAACCACACAAAACCCATCAAATCAGAAGACAACAGCAAATCCCAAGAGCCTCACCACTGCTCAGAACTGTCCTGGTATCAAGCACAGAAGTCTGAGGAACTGCCCAGCCAGGAGACGCCTGGGGAGTCCAGCCTACAAAAAGAGCTGGCTTCCTGGGTGGAAACTGTAGGACCCTGGCCCACAAACAGGCCACTGGCAGACCTAAGAGAAGACCTAAAGAGAAGGACAGGTGACAGGCCTGACGCATAAGGAGGCTCCAATGGCCTGGGGTGCCGAGGCACTGGGAAGGGTGTGCCTGGGAACTCCATACCATCTAATTTTTCTGCAAATCAAAAACTGCTCTAAAATAGAAGTTTATTAAAAATAAAAGTGTGCCCAACTGTTTTTATCAACAGACAGAAGTCAATCAGGAAATGGCTAAATAAATGACAGATCTCTAGGAAAGGGGTAAAAAATGAGGTCAAATTATTTGCATGCAAACAAAAAGGTAAAAATGCATTGTTAAAAGCAACTTGGGGCTGGGGTTGTGGCTCAGAGATAGAGCACATGCCTAGCAGTGTGAGGCACTGGGTTCAACCCTCAAAACCACATAATAATATTGTGTCCATCCACAAGTAAAAAGATATTTAAAAAAAAAAAAAACCTGTAGGAAGTTTGAAACTTACCTGCATTTCTCTGAATTCAGTACATTTTGTATAAACCCAACAGTTAAAAAAAATTCTAAAGAGAAGCCAGGTGGGGGTTTTGATCACCAGGAGGAAAAGAACTCCACATCTCTAGCAGAGTTCAATCTCTAGTCCTTCGATCACTATCCTCAGTCCCACGACCTTCAAAAACCACCAGGATCACCTCTGCCTTCGCCCTGGGAAAGACAGGAAAGATGCGCTGCAGTTGTGATGGGGTACAGAGGCAGGAGGGACCTGTCACCTCAGGGTGCTCAGCAGTCTCGGCATCCACCAGATAATCTCCAAGTACGAAAGACGGGAAGACGCAGTAGTGCGTCACAGGCCAGAAGAGTGGAGAAAGAAACATGCCTCCGAGTCACCGCCAGGGTGAGGCCTCCTGCGCCTATCACGTGGTCCATGCTGGGGTTCAACACAGGCCAAATGACAGTGGGGAGAAAACAACTTCAAATAGAGAAAAACACCTCATCGGAAAGAAAGACTAATATTGGTAGAGAGAAAGCTAGTGAGCTCCAAAACTTGTGCTATCTGTGTGACTTAACATTTCTAACTGTCGCAGGCAAAGCACCCCCACAACCACCACCCCCCCACACCCGGCTGGATAAAGGAGGGGTGCAAATGGCTGGACACAGGCAGCACTGACTTCAATCCGGGGCCTCCCATGGAAGGACTGATGACATTGTCTTCATTCCGACATTGTCTTCATTCCTGCGAGGACAGGGTTTCTGCCACGTCCACGGCTTCTTACGGCCCACCAATGTCAGGAAACGTCCTCTCCACACTGTCACAAGTCACCCAGAGCCCAGACGGCTTCCACCACCTTCACTTCCCAAATGCTCTCATTGAGCAGAAGAAATAAGTTTCTGATCATTCTCTTTAATTTCCCTCTCAAACTGTTTTCAGAAATCAAACACAATGGTTCTTTTATAAGAATTCAGTTCTAGTCTCCAAATTGGCAACAGCTACACAAAATTTCTAAAATAAGGCTTGAGATGAATGACCTTGAATTTAGAAGGAGAAATTAAAGAGGAAGATCTACATGTCAAGAAAATAAACATGCACTGTCTCTCAGGGTGGGGGCTAAGACTTCTTTGACATCCACTCACAGCAATGCATCTCAATTAGTTTAATCCCAGATCACTATTTGTAAGTATGAAAACCTTCCTTCAATGCTACAGTAGCCCCCTTATCTGCAGGGGATACAACCCAAGATGCCCAGCAGGTGTCTGAACCCTGAAGAGTTATGGAAAATAATAATCCTACAAAACAGCCCCCAAGAAAAGCAGAGACCCAATGCAGCTGGAAGGAGGGAGAGAAACTAGCCCAACATTAAGCTTTCAGTAGATCCTCTGCTGAAGGAAGGAGGGGAATACTGAAAGTTAAGCTCTGGCCTCTGACCTCCCCACTGCAAATTAGTCCTAAAAGGACACTCAGTAGATACTCAACAATTGGCCCATAAGTCAGGAGGCAATTATTCAAATATCCGTCTCTCAGAACCTCTCTGTCAATGACTTCAACTTTCCACAGCTGCCCTCCAGAGGTTAAAGGCTTGACCTACATAGCTAGCCCCTGACTATCCAAACGGCATACCCACAGTTCCAATGATGAAACCATCCTAACTGTACCCTAAAAACAAAACCTCCTCTGTAACCGATGGCCATTTCTTGCATCCAGGAAATTAGCCCAACAGCGCCCAAGTCTGCACAGAATAAACGGCTTCCCTTAACCTGTTGAGGGCTGCACCCGTCATCTTGGCTTACAAACCACAAACATGCTGTTTACTCCTATGCCCACATACACAAATATAGTGGGGCCTTTCCCGCCTTCATGAAGCACTTAATAAGCACTGATAATAACTTTTGCAACATGAGATCCAACAGCCCTTCTTGAGCGTTTCACAGATAAAAGATCCATTCTTACCACAGATCTCAGCAACCTCAGCACATGATTCTTTTTCTGTCCTTACCAAGAGTTTTTCCTTTTCACCTAAAAAACGTGGTCTGTGGCCCGTTTGGCATATCTGAACTGCTAGAATCAGAACTCTTGTGCTGTGTGACCATTATTTTAACACACACTCTGTAACACTATGGCAGTCAACTAGATAACTAAGACAGCCACCAATGAGGTGACTCGGGGGCAGGTAGTGTATATAGGGCAGACACTCTGGACAAAGGGACAATTCAGGTGAGATGGTGCCAGACCTCGCTGTGCTACTCAGAAGAGCTTGCGGTCTGACCTCTTACTTGTTTGTTCTGGGATCTCCCATTCACTGGTTTTGGAAAGTAGTGGTCCATGGTGAAAGCCTACAGCCACAAATGCCAGAGGCAGCAGGCAGGAGGCAGACCTCGGTCAGCAAGCTCTTCTTCACTCAGCAGGGGAGTCAATTGGTCAGACACCTCATGTGACTCATTTCTGTGGGGAAAATGGCTGCTGGCCACCACGAGGGTGTGGGCTTTATACGCAGCCTAGCAGAGGCAGGCCACAGCAGGTTGGTCACTTTGGCAGGCCCTTTGGGTGGGCGGGTGCAGGGCCAGGTCACAGGAGGTGTTTTGGTGGAGGATTATTTAGGTGGGGCGGGAGGACAGGTAGTGACCACACCCTTCACATGGCAAATGAAACTACAGAAAGCAGGGAACCTCTCTCTGTATTTAGAATTCCAACATAAGTTTCACTGACAGCAAATAGAAAACAACCTGGGCACGCTTGGAGTGCCACCTCCCAGATCTCAGCCAGGTGAAACCCATGGATATGCAAACTAGGACGAATCAAAAGAGACTTGGTTCCAACACCATTTCTTGAAACCTTATGCCACTGCTGAATGTTTCAGGGACACATAGATACATCACAACAACTCAGGCACTGGTAAAGCCACTGTTCCAGAAAACAAAAGTAAACACACCCCCCTGAGATCCACAAAGACCAGCTGTCCCTTGTCTCCTCCTCTCCAACTACCAGTCCATGTTCAAGTCCTCAACACTTCAAACCAACCAGCACCCCCACCTAACAAACTCCAAGCCTCTGCCCCTGTCCCAGGATCCCATCTGTTGTCTGCCATCTGCCTTCCACCTCCACCAGACCTCTAAGGCTACTTTGGGAACAGATATCAATAACCTCTACGTCAAACATGTCAGTTTCTTTTTGCCTCCTTAATTAACCGATTCCTTTGTTTACCTTGTTTTCTTCTTCCTGATTTCCTGTTGTTGCTGTCACTGGTTATTTTGCTGCTCCTTTCCTAATTCTGAGTTGGTACTATACAAATCACTCCCAAGTCAAGGGAAACATCCCTGGAAGCAACCCAGAGCATCTCCTGCAAGGGACTGGCCAGACCCGAGTTTCACTGGCCAATTGGGGCGGCTCCTCTGCTCGGTGCTCAGGAGGGTCACTCAACAAGCAGTGCTGGAGAAGCAAGCCCACCCCTGATGTGCACCCCACCGGACACACTTCAAGGCACTGAGATCCAAACACTCGGCAGGAAAGAACAGGAAAACACACTCAAGTGTTCCACAAGCTAAGGGTTCAAGCAGGGCACTGAAAGCTGAATCCAAACAAAGATCATGAGATCTTCGAGGAAGCTGGAAGACGGACACCTGACTGTCACCAGCTGCTGACACTATGATGGCATCCTCCTCCTGCTGCAGAGGGCGGTACCACAGATGGACCAGCCCACCAGCAATTACAACAGCAGAAACTCTGGTTTCATCTCTAAATTAGGTTTTATTGTATAGCAATAAAAATAATTGAACCACTATTACTTGTAACATCACCCAGAAATCTCAAAACAAAGCATTCAGTAAAAGAAATCAGGACAAGAGCACACATGGTGGTTCCCTTTACATAAAGTTAAAAGGTAGGCAAAAAAGAATAAAAGATTCAACAGGCGAAGCGAAACTATGGTGGCAGAAGAACAACAGCACAGTTGTTCCTGTTACATTAGAAAACTACACTCACAAAAATAAGTATGATAGGATCTTCTATGTGAAGCACATACATACATGAACATGCACAAAGACTGCAGAGGCCCTGCTGTTAGAGACCGTGTTCACAGCTCCGAGTTCCGGAGCAGCACAAGTCCTCTCATGATGATATCTGTCTGACAGGTGATTGTCCTCTCATGATGATATCTGTCTGACAGGTGATTTTTAGCAGATATGCTTAGGCAATCTTTAAGCTGATAAGAAATGCTTTCAATTTCTTCATTAAATAACATCAGCACTCTTGGATCCTTCCCATTCCTCCCACTACAAACCACCTTCTACACAAAACACTGCCCTAGACTTATTTTGTCGTGTCATTAAAGACCAACTGATAAACAGAGCTTCTTTTTCTCCTACCTTGCTCTTTACCTACTTCTCTTCCTAAAAACTCCTTTCCTTGAATTGCATGTGACATATGACACCTGCATCAAATTGAACCAATTCTTCCTAAACTCTCTCTCCATGCTCCTGTCTTGAAAACCTAAGCATCTCTGTTCCTCTGGGCACCTCTTGTAATTCTACCTGCATCTTGCCTTCAACTACAACCCACTGCTGAAGACAGGACTTTAAAGTCGACCTATCTGTCCTCCAACATGCCTCAGAGTCTGCCCCAATACAAGCAATGATCACTAGATATCATCTGACCCCTCAACATGGACCTAACAGGCAACACCTTCAAACCGTCCTAAATGAGCTTAGGTGAAAGTCAGATCTGGAGGAAACCTAGGTCACTAGAGAACTTACTGTAAGTGGAGGGAAGAACCCAGCTTGCAGGCACTGGCTTTGGATCACACACAGCATTCTTGCTCTGATTTCAGCAGTGGCCAAAATCTGAATGCCATCTTAGCCAAGCAGAACAGGGTTAACGGCACTAAAGCCAAGGAGGTGAAACCAACAGTCCTGGGAGACCTCTGCCCATGGAGAGTGCTGCCAAAGGTATATTCAGGTAAAGGGGCAGGAGAAAGAGTGGTGAGAGACAGACATTCAGACCAGAGGGGCTCAAGCCTAGATTGTGACATTAACGAAGAAACAAATCAAAACATGTCAATAAGAACCCTGGGGAAGAGAATGGTTCATCCTCAGAGAGAGGGAAGGAAGGAAGGAAGGACAGATGGAGGCAGGCAGGGAGGGAGTGAGGGAAGGAAGGAGAGAAGACATTTCATAGATTCCCAAATACAATGTCATTTTTACCTCTCCTTATGAAAGCAATGATGCTTTAGGGTTAGGGTTAGAGTTAAACATACCATGCTATCCCTGGTCACAAACAATTTTTTTTTTTAAGAGAGAGAGAGAAAAATTTTTTTAATATTTATTTTTCAGTTTTTCGGTAGACACAACTTCTTTATTTTATGTGGTGCTGAGGATGGAACCCAGCACCCCGCACATGCCAGGAAAGAGCATTACCGCTTGAGCCACATCCCCAGCCCACAAACAATTTTATGATGTTAGTGACACAATGTACACACTGCAACTCAGAGACAGCAGAGGCACTGGACAGGAACCCTACTTTCTGTAGGCCCCAGGGGGAGACATGCACAAACAGCACACACTGTTGCTACTCCCTGCTGCTGGCCAACTATCCAGGAACTGAGCAGAGTGAAAGACAAGGTGGCCTCACAAGGCATATCAGAGAATTCAATGTCATGGGGACATGCTCATGCATGATGCTGACCACCAAAGTGACAGCAGTACACAGAGCTCAATCAGGCAGGCACAAAGCAGCAGCTCTCCCCAAATGAGGGCTGAACAGACGGATGTCACTGTGAATAGTTCTCATCTCAAGGACCTGCACTTACAGCTAAATTCTTGCCTTGACTCTTTATTTTTAATGAGTTATTTCTGTTAATCTGCATTTTTTTATTTTTGTGGTACTAGGGATCAAACTAAGGACCGTGAGCATGCTTTACTTCCCCCCAAATGTCCCTAATTGGCACCTAATGCTTCTATAAGCAGAGATGAGGTCAAATAGTCGATGTCTTTTAAGTTGCACTTGTGGGCCACATGATGTGAGGCCAGAGCACCAGCATCCACAGAGAGGGGCCGGTGTTCACTTCTGATGGCCAAGAATATGTAATGAAGGCAATGATGTCCGCCTTTTTTCTCTTTAAAATAGGAGGTTTTACGAAAGTTGATGTTATTGCTTCAACACAGAAGAGGACTCATCATTCTCACCTCCTGCTGGATCGTGACCTTGGCATCATTGCGTGCCAGCAGAACACACTGGTAAGGTAGGCAGTGTTGTCTTGAACAAGAGGGTCTCTCTGCTAAAAACAGGACTGTGTGGCATGCAGCTCTAACAGGCCAAAGTCGAAGCTAACCCAATTTGCCCTGTTATCTTGACAGAATGGCTTTTGGACCCCACATACTAGAGTACCAATGTATTTCTCCCCTCGTATTGAAAAGGAACATTTTGATAAAGGATAAAGATCTGGAAATATGAACACCATACTTTCCAGGAGGAAAAACAAACTACTCCACCTCCTACTTTGGGCAGCATCAGCTTCTAAGGAGGCTAGAAATTCAGTAAACCGAATTTCCTTGTTCATGAAGTTCAACAAATTCCCATTCTTTAATGCTTTTTCTTGTTCAGGCACACTAAAAAGCCCAAACAAGTAATAGGCAAAAACACTAGGGTCATTCTAATTGAGATACCTGAAATAGCACTTCTATTGAAAACCTCAAATGATAGCAGAGTTACTGATGTTTAACCACAGCTAATAAATATAGTTATGCCATGTTCATTTTGTGTGTCAGCAGTAAAGCAAACCTTTCTTGATAGCATCCACTATACCTCATATCAGATAGTCCAAAATAAATACAAGCTGGAGTTAAGAAAATCTTTAAAGAGCAGTTTCCAGCCACAGATCTTCTTTCTTAAATGGCTACGTAAACAATTCAAGAATGAGAAACATTAACTGTAATTGCTACAAAATGCTTAGAAAGCACCTGCCTTAATAAATAGCCCAAGGAAACCTTCCCAGCTGGAATTATGAGGAGACCAGAGTGAAGCCCAGTTGAAGGTGTCCTTGGGTCAGACAGTACCATAAAACTCTAACCTCATCACTATTAATTAGTAAGCCCAAAGTCACTGTAATTGAACTGGACATCCAAAAGCTGGTATGTCAAGATGAGGAATCATTCTGCAGAAAATGCTGGCCAAAGTAAGACAGGAAGCTCCTAAGCTATTCTGCTAATGCCTCTGTCGTCTTGCCACTCTGACCCAAGACACAGTCTGGTCACAGCCTGGGGGTGCCAGCTCCTGGTGTTCACGCTCCTCTAAACACATCCCAGCTTTCCAGCTACGCATCTCCTGTCTCAGCCACAGGTGGTGATGATGTGGCTGAAGGCAAAGTCCAGAGATGAGTCCATTTTAGGAGCCTGAAGAGCACTTGGCCTTCTGGCTGTGTGAGTCCAAGACAGCTGCAAAGTCAAAGTAGTGCCTTAGTGTGTTTCTTAAATATGTGTGTTAATAACCAAAAAAGGCACTGATTTAACTTCTAAAAAAAAAAGAACACATGGGGGCTGAGGCTGGGGCTGAGCAGTAGAGCGCTCACCTAATATGTGCGAGGCCCTGGGTTTGAACCTCAGCACCACATAAAAATAATAAAATAAAATAAACATTTAAAAAAAAGGAAGAAGAAGAAAACAGAATTAAGCAATTGGAGGGTTGGGAAAATGCATATAGCACTCTACAAAGCTCTGCTGTTTCCACTCAATCATTCTTTCTACAAACCACTTACCAATGCCATAAAATGTGTTGTGCTGGCCATGTGAGGAACCCAGGCCTGAGGCCGCAGTCCAGTCCAGGAGAGTGGCTGGGGCAAAGGCAGGCCAGTGTTTTTACAGGTGGAACTTAGGAGGGCAGGAAGGGGAGATACTGCACTGGAAAAGGCGTCTCAGCAGAGGCAGGGACAGAGCTAAGCCCTCAGTGGGAAGAAAGGACACTGTGGTCTTGAGAGTGCCGAGACTCAGGCCAGGAAGCGCTAGGTGCCTGTGCAGGGAGGTATCCTTGCAGGGAGGTGCACATTCCCAGCACCCATGAGGAGCAAGACTGGAAATATACATGGGTCTGTGTGGGTGAAGTCAGCGGCATCTAAGAGCAGGGTGGAGGAGCACAGCGAGTTTTCTGGGACAGCAACTTTCCCATCTGGCTGCACGGCCAGTGTCACCTGTGACACACACACCAGGATGATACCAGCAACAGTGTGCAGTCAGCTTTTCATCACTGTGACCAAACTGCCAGACGTAACGGTTTAGAGGAGAAAAAGTTCGTTCTGAGCCTGAGGGGAGGTGTCACATCCTGGCACAGGAAAGTCCTCAGCTCCCAGAAGCCAGGAAGCAGAGCCAGAGGGCAAGGGCAGCCGGGAAGGTACACCCTCCAGGCAGGCCCAGGATCCCACACCCTCCAGCCATGCCCCACTGCCCACAGCTGCCACCCAGTGGGCCACCCACATTATTAATCCACCACACAGCTTCAGCCACGGATGAGGCCACCACTCCTAATCTAACCAGTCCCCCCTCAGTATTCTTGCATCACCCCATGAGCTTTTAGGGGGACACATCACACTCAAGTCATAACACAGAGGAAATTTTAATGGTCAGCTCCTGTGGTGCTTCTCACCAGGCAGATGTGGAGTACGGCTCTCACAATGGCTCAAAAGGCAGCAGCAAGAAAGGAGATCAATTCGGAGGCTACTAAAACAGAGGGCCAGTGACAACAGCAAAGGCAGAGAGAAAAGCAAAAGCAAAGGGCTGTGACGGAAGCCCAGAGGCAGAATTGACACAAAGTGCCAGCCCCACAGACAGGGCTGATGGTAAAGAAGAACCAAGCCAGGCACGGTGGGGCACCCCTGTGATCCCCACAACCCGAAAGGCTGAGGCAGGAGGCCTGCAAGTTCCAGGCCAGCCCCAAAAACTCAGCGAGACCCTACAGCTCAGTGGTAAAGCACCTCTAGGTTCAGTCCCCAGTTCCATTAAAAAAAACAAATAACCAGAAGGAAGGAAAGGAAAGGACATCAAGAGAGTACACACAGAAGGGCCAACGTCGCAGGAGAAATAACTACAGTGGCCACCTGAGGCCAAGTCATTACGAGACAGGAAGCCTGGTCCCTGAAGTGCAGTCAAGTGAACACTGATTCTGAACTGACGCCATTTGCCGACACCTCCCCTGGATTTGCTGTGCTCAGCTACCTAACCACGTGCCATTACCAACCCCTGCAGTGCACCCACCTCTCCCTACACACACGCAGGGCGAAGGACTCTCCCAGCACAGTGCCAGCACAGGGGAGCCAACACTCACTGTCCCCCCGTGGTGGGGGACAACTGGGCAACTTAGTGAGGCCCTAAGTAATCTAGCAAGACCACATCCGCTCAGTTGGTTTCAGAGGAAACAGTACTCTGGGTTCTCTTTCCTCCTCTGCTCATTTGCAGGGAGTCGGATTCTTACCTTCTCTGCTAAGGCTTTTAAACTGTCCAGGAACCTGGTCCAGAAGTCCTTGAAGAGCGGGCGGTCGATTTTCCTCAGGCTGTCTTTGGTGCTGGCGTCCACGCTGACATACAGCTGAGTGACCGGCTTGAGCTTTCTTCAATTAAAAGGAAAAAAAAATTAGATCATGCCTCCATCAGGCAGCAACACAGGCTGTCAGCTGCAGTGACCACACCGACCCAAGCAACACACCCTCGGCCAGCACTACCCCTGGTAAATGGAAACCATTAATCATCATTCAAATACGGGGTTTTAGTGGAAAACAGAACAGAACCCAACTTCATGCCTGGCAGCACCAGCCCAGCACAATCAGGGGGCCCTGGGACCTCCCTTCCCACGAACACCGCCCTCAGACCTGCACAGCTATCGCTTCCTAACTGCACAGGGTCTGTGCCGATGGCCACCTGAGACCTTTAACTCACAGAAGGAAGTCTTCCAAGGAACCAGGGACAACCCAAAGCTCCCGCTCTACTCCTGAGCTTCCAACATGTGTGTGTGGGGGGGGGGGGGGGGGCAGGGGTTAAGTCAAGCTGGGGAGGTGCAGGCAAGGGGAGCCAGGATAGCAGGGCTATGACCCAGCACTTGCGCCACCCAGAGGAGAAACATTAGGTGCAGACTCCCACCTCTCATGAGCTCATCTCTCAGATTCACTGGCTCACTTCACTTCTAGCTGCTGGATTTTTTGCAAGTTATGCTTTATATCTAAATTGCAAATATCCCAAAATCTCTCCCCTTCTCCTTTCAAATGGGTCTCATAACTTACTCTCTTTGGTGAATTTAAAACTAACCAGCAAAGAAGACAGGATTTCCCCCTTATTAAGCCTCTGACAAAATTCTCCCACTATTGATTTTCTATAACTGTTCTACACATATTCCACATTTACCCCTACAATGTTATTTACACATGCTTTTTGTTTCAAAGTCCATGCACACTTAAAATAGAGATATTTGTAATCCCAGCAGCTAAGGAAGCTGAGGCAGGAGGATCACAAGTTCAAGGCTAGCCTGGGCAACTTAGAGAGGCCCTAAGTAATCTAGCAAGACCACATCTCAAAATATACAAGTAAAACAGGCAGGGGATATGGCCCAATGGTAAAGCATCCCTGGGTTCAATCCCCAGTACAAAACACAAAGACAAAAAACAGATATAATTCCTATGCCACACAGTGGTTATGTGCTTTTTATAGCCTGATCAGTCTTTGGGTGAAGAACCTTGAAGGGCTGGCACACAGACACACAGGTTCCTAAAGCTACCTTTTAGTGGGCGTTGTTGACATCAGTGGGCAGAATCTTTAAGGAAAAGTAAGCCAAGCAAATATGTGCTATGATCAGCTAAGTGACATGCAGGAAAGTCAGAGATGCCAGACCCAATCTTACCAAATGCAGAAGAGCTGACCAGAGGCAGAAAAAGGTGATGAAAATACTAACTGTTTCTGTGGTCCCAGTGGCTCAAGAGGCTGAGGCAGGACAATCACAAGTTCAAGGCCAGCCTGGGCAACTTAGTGAGGCCCTAAGCAACTTAGTGAGAACCTGTCTCTAAACAAAATCTTAAAAGGGGGCTGGGGATGTGGCTTAAGTGCCCCTGGGTTCAATCCCCAGTACCCACCCTCACAAAAAAAAGAAGCTATATGCAGTGGTACAGGAGAATCCCAAGTTCAAGGCCAGCCTTAGCAACTTACTAAGACCCTGTCTCAAAATTAAAAGGACTAGGGATATTCAGTGCCCTGGATTCAATCCCTAGTACCCCTCCCCCCAAAAAATACTATGTATTTTAAGCCTTCTGCAATACTGATATGCAAGGGGAAGTCTTAGAGTTTCAGGACATGTCACTGTGAGCAAAGGCCATCACTTACTAAAGTGCAGAAGAGCAGCATGGCCATGGAGGCCCGCCCCTGTCTCCTCAGTCCATCCCCGCAGGCCTCTCGAACAGACACAGCTGTGCTGCCTGACCAGTAGAGAACAGGACCTGACTGTCTTAATGGTCCTGCTGGCTGTCCGCACCGGATCCTCACAGGACTTGCCACGACACTTCCTGGCCTTTTCCCCACCCTTCATAACTACTCCAAAGGTCAAGCTCAGTGTGCAAACATCGATCATTTACACGAGAGCGAGCCCTGGACACCCGCAGTACAGGAAGGAACATGGATCCACGCCGCTGTCGAGACACTTGTCAAAGAACTGTGCAGACCTTATGCCAGGGAGCAAAGACAGACAGAGGGGAGAAGAGGCCCCTGGGACTTCACAGCTCATTTCTGAGGTGCTCAGCAGCAGCAAAGGGACCAGGGAGACACCTTCTCAGTCCCAGGGATCTTATTTCTGCCTCTTACTGGCCTCTATCCTCCATGACGTCAACGAGGCCCCTGACACGTCACCCATCTCTACAGAGACAACAGCATTTAAGTTTCCAAAAAGCAGAGTGTGATATCACTATGTCATCATAACAACTCCTGTGTCTGAAAACCTCACCATCAATGCTGAGAACAAAAAAAGGGTACTATTTAGGATATTCAATCTTAAACCAACAACCAGTCCAAATGTGCAGCGACTCCTCAAGTGCTGACCATGGTGACCCTCGTCCTGATTTTAAGACTGAGTTAAGAATAAGAAAATAAAGGAATGTACCAACAAATAAAAAGTCCCTCTCCCTTTTCTTTTTTCAGTAGACATTAGTGACTCATTCTATCTTCCGAGCTATATTCTTTGGAAGGCAGAATGAGGCCTATCACTATCTGTAGAAAGAAACAAAGCAGGGAGAAATTTATGTTTGTTAGAAATCCAAGTAAACAGTAAGTTTCATTTTCCTCTCAAAACGAAAAAAACAGCCACAGTGGCCCCAACATCAAACGCAGTGACAACTCAACACTAAGGCACCTGCGGCCATCAGTTCAGGCCAATAATCTAGGTGAGGACAGAGAGTAGTAAGAGGAGAGACCCCTCTGCCACTTGCTAGGTGCGCAGGCTGCGGGGCACTGTGCCCCCATCACCCCTCCCTCAGGTAGCTGAGTCCCCACAACCAAGCAGGGAGGTTCCAAGGAGGCCAAGTGGCCCACACAAAGACCATAGAGCACAGCTGTCAGCCAGAGACTGGAGCATCCCAGAGGCCCTGCGCAGGTCCTGGCCCCACGCAAGGCCAGCATTCTCCCACAGCGGGGCACCCACAGGGCTGCGGCGTTGGGCGGCACATGGCACTGTAAACCCAGAAGGCCAAGAAACCCACAGACTGTGAGAGGTGGACCATCACGCCAAGTACCAGAGAAGCCCACACCCACTCTTCAGAGAGAAATGCTAGTGCTCGGTCTTCTTCCCCTCTGCAGGTTCTCTCTTCACTTTACTTGCCGTCATGTATAATTAATTAGAACAAATAAAAAGTTTCACTAGAAAACATAAATAAATAAATTATAATTGTGAATGGTATGAAACTTCAAAAAAAAAATTTAAACTCAACTTCTTTCCATAGGCTCATGTACTGAGCATTCGCTCGGAGGTGGCTTAAACTAGACACTAGACACAGTGCTCAGCCTTAAACATTCACCTTGGGGGGAGCAAGAGATGAATGAATGGGTACCCCAAAACCATGACCAAAATAGTCGAGCAGAGTGGGAAAGAATGACCGAGTTAACTGGGGAATTAAGAACGGTGTAACGGGGCTGGGGATGTGGCTCAAGCGGTGTAACGAATAAGTTGAAAGGCAAGCCGACCCATGAAGGACACCAGGTTCCTGAGGAAGACAGCACAGATCATGCCAAAGGTGGTCTCAGGAGAATGGCAGGCAAATGCTCAGAGCTGGGAGCGACAGGACAAAGAGCCTGCAGCATCCCCAGAAGCTGGACACACAGCATGGCCAGGCGATCCCAGGCGATTCCAGCGCCAAGAAAGGCACTCTCTCTTGCTGGCTCCCTGCCCAGGAGTCCAGAGAAGCCTGCCAGAACTCATGAATGTGGACCCCAGTGGTCTCAAGGCCATCCTAACCCGGCCAGCCCAGTGGATCCACCAACTGACACAGGAGCACATCAAGACCAGCGGAGCTGGCCAGGACCACACAACTGCACGGCTCATACTTAGGAGCAGAAGGAAAGGTCTTATCAGGTAGCTAGAGACAGCATTAGTGACAATACCCACTAATGCAGATCAGTGACACTCCCAAGAAAGAACCCCATGGAAACTCGTGTTCTGTGAGCCTGAGAAGATGCTGCTCAGGAGTGGCTCCCTCCTGTCCAGCCACCCCTGCTCTATTACTAGCACCAAGCACACGCTTTCGTTAGCCTCAGCTGTGACAGAAGGACAAAGTTACTGGGCAGTGCGGCTCGTCCTTTCCCTCCTATCTGCCTCCACACTGCGACCACAGCTAGTGGGGGCGACATGGAGCTCTCGCCCATAAGCCCTGCAGGACTGTCACTGGACAACGCCCCTGGGAGGGTCATTGTCAGCGAGGAGCCCACTACGTTGCACCTGGAGTACTGAAACCCTCCTGGGAAAGTTGAAGACCTCAAGAAGGCCACCAGGACGAATGCAACGCTTCCAAGGCAGGGCGGGGAAGCCACCAACACAGCCAGGCTCTCCTAGAAAGACACAAATATCCAGCCTGTAAGGCACCCAGTCACCCAGGCAGCATGACCACGTCCTCCTGTGAGCTCAGACCAGAAAAGGCTGCATGATGCTCGCCTAGAGCTGCCTGCCTGGGCTGACCGCTGAGCAACTGCCTGGGCTGACCACTGACCGCTGACCCGCTGAGTGCAGCTGCACCATGAACACATGGAGCTTCCAAGATTCAGTCTGGAGCCTCGTTTCCCTGAAAGAAATGAAGACCCCCAGAGACAACTGGCATCTCAATACCTCCCAGTTCTCAGAAATGAGCACTGAGAACCACTTTCTTCCTGGTCTCTTAGGCACAGCATGGTGGGGGCCTTGGCTCACATCGGAGGAGCACTGATGATGGAAACAGAAGTGGAGGCCATCTCAGGACTAGCTGGCTCCAGAGTGGTTTCAGAAACCTGTGGTTCATGATCTAGTATCTTGTAGAGAACACTCACTGCTCTACTTTTAAGCTTTCCTCAAACTACATCTGACCTTCGGTATCCTTGGGGGACTGGTCGCCCACAAGGACCCAAATCTCTGGAAGCCAAAGCCTGCAATGCTCGGATCCCTAGTACGAGAGAGCTCTGCACCTGTTTAAGACCCACGCACACCACCTGAACACCTAAGTCCTCTTGCTGTGCCGCTCTCGGAAAAGCAAGAAGAAACATCTGCACACGTCCCTGCAACTGCAATTTTCTTTCCAGTGTTTCCCTCTGCAGTGGGGCATCCACAGAAGCACAGGAGCAGAGTATTCACATCTTCTGTTACGGAGACCAGAGGCAGGAGGTTGCCACGGTTCACGAACCCTCAATGCCTAAGCGTACACATTCTTCCCAAGCTGGCAGGATGCTCTGCTTCAGAGGAAGGTATGCCCACAGACAACACTCTCCAATAGGTCTCTGCCAGGCTTTGCAGTTGCAGGAATTCTCCCAGGATTTCAGCAACCACCTTCATAGCTCACATGTCTACTGACTTATGCCATCTTTTCTGGGATGGGTTCTGACAAGCAGGACCAGGTCCACCTTCTTGAGTTGGGTACGTAGTAAGCAAATCAATCCCTTCCAATGTCTTGGAGCCTATGGGTTTCACTCTACAGTCACACAGATCCAAGCAGCTTTCACAACAGGCTGCACTACTCACCTGATTTCTTCAGGGAACTGTGCGTTTGTGACGAGGAAACTGGAGATTTTGCGCTGGTGGAGTAGCTGCAAGAACCTATTGATCTCAGGGTACATTATCGGTTCTCCCACGAGGGACAGTGCACAGTGCTTAACCTTCATTCCTTCTTCAAACCGCTCTGCTTTGACACCTGGTACTCCTGCAGGACAGACACAGAGGAGAACAACAAGTCAAGGAAGGCACTGACCGAGGACACTGCCTTTCCTTAATGATTCTTTGGTTTCAGAGAATAAATTCATTTTTTGATACTAATCAAAAAATATACAGCAAGCGTGGGGTGGGATCTTGAGAGCCCGGCACACAAGAAGCACTCATGAGGGACTTGCTGCTGCCACTTTCCTCCAATTCGTGACGTCAATGACTGGCATCCACAACAATCATGACCAGAGTACCGCACTCCCATCCCGCATTGCCAAGAACGTGAAGAAGAGGAACTTTCACTGACCAGCTGTGCCTCAGCTTTCAGGAGGTAATTCTATTTTACACACAAATAAAACCCACCTTAAGTGAGCCTGTATAAGTCCAGCACAGGAGGTACAGGCTGCCCTCAGCAGAACCCAGGTGACAGGTGGTGCCCTCTCGGACACCCATCCCTCTAAGCACACGTCACAGCAGTATTTCTGGATGAATCATTTCTTGGGCTATGAGGATCTAACATCTTTTTGTTTAATACCAGGAATTGAACTCTGGGGTGCTTACCCACTGAGCAACATCCCTGGCCCTTTCTTATATTTTATTTAGAGACAGGGTCTTGCTAAGTTGCTGAGGCTGGCTTTGAACTTGCAATCTTCCTGCCTCAGCCTCCAAGCTGCAGGGGTTACATGCATGCACCACCGAGTCCAGCGAGATCTAAGATCTTAATTCAAGTGAACCACGGTTTTAAACAAAGCCTGATCCAAGACAACGAAGCACCACCCATAATACTTCCTTTTGGTGGTAAAAAATACCACCAACTTTAACATCCCTCCAGACAGAAGAGTGAAAGGGCAGATTCAACCTGAACTCCAAAGCTGCCCCAAAGCTCAGAACGTGGAAGAACTGAGCCCTGGTGAGACCCTGCCCAACAAAGCTTGGATGCCCAGGCCCAAAGTCTGACTCTACACAACATTTGAGTCTCTCACTTCTCTTTCCCTAACATGTAAGATGGTGACTTCACACATGCATGCAGACATAATTATGAGAATTAAATAAGCAACAGAAATGCTCAGCACAATGTCAGACTCAGCACATAAGCATTCAAAAAAGTGTTTACTGCAAATATTTTAATTTTGTGATTAAAAAAGAAAATCAAATGTTTTTTTTTTTAAAGAGAGAGTGAGAGAGGGAGAGAGAGAGAGAAAGAATTTTTTTAATATTTATTTTTTAGTTATCGGCCGACACAACATCTTTGTATGTGGTGCTGAGGATCGAACCTGGGCTGCACGCATGCCAGGCAAGCGCGCTACCACTTGAGCCACATCCCAGCCCCAAATGTTTTAATTACTTCAAATGAAATGGTAATTCCATTCAATTAAATGAATATGAGCTAATCACCTACTATGTGCCAAGTACTGTTCAGGGGACTTTTCTTTCAGTAAATAAAGAGGCGAAAGCGTGTGCCTTTGGAGTTTAGAGTAACACTGGACACAGCAAGTCCATCCAGAGCACAGTGCACCCCTCAGTGCAGCAGCCACCAACACCTGGGACCTCTGAGCACATGGCAGAGCCCGTGTGGACTAGAGGCAGCCTTCCATGGGTCTTCTTTCCATAAATGTAAATCAAGGGCCAGGCTTAAACTGATGGCTAGCACACTGGCAAGGACTGTGATAATACTAATAGTTAGAAGGTGATAAACACTGGGAAAGAAAAGGTAGAGCAGACAAAGGTGTGGGGGGAGGAAAGCAGTCCTGCTTCTGGCCTGCACCCTGGGTGGTCCCAGTGGGAGGTGAGGTGTGTTCACCTGAGGAATCTGAGTAACACGGTG
Organism: Spermophilus citellus; assembly: GCF_964194105.1. Taxonomy (NCBI): domain Eukaryota; kingdom Metazoa; phylum Chordata; class Mammalia; order Rodentia; family Sciuridae; genus Spermophilus; species Spermophilus citellus. The sequence continues at coordinate 23,549,199 of NC_138187.1, read as the reverse complement.
GCTTTTAAGTGTCACTCTGGGTGCTACAGGGAAGACAGAGGGACAAAGAAGATTATCTGCCAAGAAATTCACTTGACTTGGAGGCTTGGATTAAGATGGTGACAGCGGAGGTGGAATTGCCAAGGGGATCTGCATTAAAGACACTCAACAGGACTTTCTACTGGATTGGACTTACAGCTCCAAACATCACTAAATCACTAAAAAGTTAACAGCCTGAGCAAAAGAGCTGCCATCAACAGAGACAAAGCAAGTCCAGCAGGTGGCAGGTAATGGGGAGAGGGAATGGTTATGATCAGTGCTCAATCTTAGACTTGCCAAGTCTGATGTGTCCACTGGACATCTGAATGTACACACGACATTCAAACCTGGATTCTGGGTGGAAGTAAACACTTTGACAAAACAATGGCATTTCCATCCAGGGACTGGATAAGATCACTAAGACAGGAAGTGCAGACAGGACTTCACAATTCTAGGAAGAGAGGAGAGGTCAGCAAAGGACACTGGCAAGGAGCCACCAGAAAGGAAGGAGGACACCCCAGAGCAAAGAGACAAGTGCCACCTTTTAGAGAGCTATCACTGAACCATCACCACCACACCTGCCTGTCAGACAGCCACAAGAGCAAACAAGGACCAACCTTTACAACCACAGGCTCTGGGATTTAAAAACCGTCCTAACTGACAGAAAAGGCTGGCCCTGCAAAGCCTCTTCCTGTAAAAGCACTTTCCACTCCAAACTGGCGGCTTGAGGCTCCCGCACACTCCTCCCTGGAACCAGGTGCTCATTGTCCTCCAGCAGCTGCCCACAGCCTCTGGTCTCATGGGAGGACGTCTTGGAGAAGGGCAGTGCCAGTAGCGGCAGCACCCCACTGCATCTCCCCAATGCCGTTCCCCGTTACGCACACAGCCCTCTGTCCTCAGGGACTAAGCCCTGCCCTTCCACAATTGAACTCTGCTTTGCTGTTGGAATCTTCTGGTTTTACTGGTGGTTTTAAGCAACTTTTTTTTTTTTTACTTCTGGTTTTAAGCAACTTTCCTGATGTTTCTCTGACCAGGGTCATTGCCGCAGTCTGGCTGGGCACAAAGTAACCGAGCCACCAGAGGTTCAAAACAGGAACTCCTTTATTGTCCAAACTCCCCAAATGCCACCCACCCATCCACCCACCCATCAGCCCTTCCAGGAACACCACCAACCGGAAATCCCTCCTCCAGAACTTCCCCAACCAACACCAGAACTCCAAAGTAGCGGGCAGCAGGGGTCTAATATACAATTGAATACACAGCTTAACATAACCATCATCATCTCAATGGCTCGCTGGCATCACCTCTCAACCACTCCCTTCTGGCAAAAAAAAAAAAAAAAAAAAACGCCACTAGGCTGTGGCTCTCAGCAGGTCATCAGGTCACACCTCTCAAGGAAGAGGCCTGAGCAAGAGCTCAGGGCTCCTGGCTCCTCTTAACAAACAACACAACCCACAGACCAACATACGAGCAAGCCAGTGGTTCAGCTTCCCGCATTCAAACCTGGCTAATCAGAAATAAAACGTCCTCTTCAACCCTTCCTGAGCCTTCGGGCTGGACATCACAGATACATCTGACACAGACACCTGCACTGAGGCTCTGCACAGGCATGCTCAGGGGCACCAGCAGGCGGTGCACTCCTCCCCCTTCCCGTCTTGTCAAAGCCACAGAGCAGATCCTTCCTCCGAGGTCACTCTAGATGAGCATCTGGCACAAAATGCATCCTTTCAACTCTGCATTTTCAGGACCCAGGTCACTGTGGACAGCAGTTTTACTCCATGAGTACTGAGCTGCTGCTCTCTGCAAGGGCAGTCAGAAGGGACAGCAGCATTTTGGAAAAATGCTGACTCACAGTGAAGTTCTCACCCACTTTTAATCAATACAGAGCTAATTGTGCATGTATATAAATGGAAAGCTAACACAGTCATGAGAAGAAAGATGATTGCCTTCAGAACTGAGAACAGCAGCACAGAAGGGGAGCATTAAAAAAAAAATCAGAGAATGTTTTCAAAATGTGCTCAAGGCTGGCCACTTGGCTCAAGTTGGAAACGCCAACACAATGGGCAGCAACAGTGGTCCCGTCCTCCAAAATAAAACCACAAATGAACCAGACCCACGGCAAAAAGCAAGTATTCCTCCCCTCTAGAAAACAAAGGACTCCATGCCAGGGCAAAGAACGTTCTTAGCAAGCTAAAAAGTGGACCTCTACAGAGAGGCCAAAGTGGACATACCTGGAACATAACAAGCCAAAGGGAAAGGCTTCAAGCCTTTAAAATAGTGTACTTTCCAATTTACAAAAGACATCTGTTTCTAAGCATTTTTAAGTCTAAAATCTGTATTCCCACAGATACAATGCTACTATATGTAAATTAATGAACATAACAAATCCCCAAACACCAAACTAATCTGTAATGTACCTAAACCATAATACTGATAAACCGCTTCAATATGATCTAATCAAATTCCAATACTATTTACTATGGGAAAATGTGCTCTAAATTCCAACTAAGGAAGCCAGAAACACACGTTTCTTCTGGGTTATTTGCTCTGTTTTTTGTTTTGTTTTGTTTTTGTTTTTTCCTTTTAAGCCACGAAGGGCACAGGGCAGCAGCATGGGGGCTTCAACAGGGGAAATTCAAGCATGTGTTGGAAGAGAGACAGAGGCGGGTCCTGCAGGGCACCTGGAAGAGGGCAGCTCCTTGTCGCAGGGCCGGGCCTCTTCCCCAGGCCAATCTCCACAAGGAGCTCAGGGCCAGGAAGCCAGAAGAGCCTCCACCAGGACATGAACAGAGGCCAGATTTCAACCTACAGCCAGGGGAGGGTGCAGGGCTCAGAAGAGGCAGTGTGTCCCTCGTCCCTCGCCTGAAGCTAAGCAGCCAGAAAGGAGGTGGCCTGTTTTACCTGCACCTGGTCCCCTGAGGCTGAAGAAAGGGGAGAGCTCACTGCAGGGCCCAGGCTGGTGGGAAAGAGGATGACCACTGGTGAAGGCCAGCGTGGGCAGAGACGCGTCACAGCAGCTACACTGGTGGCTCTGCTGTTAGCTCTAGCAGGTACCTCACCCTCCCATAGCCCCGTGCCCTGCTCTCCCCTCCCTCTGCCCTATCAACTCCTCAACAATCAGGTTGTTGCCTCTTCTAATACTGTAGTTTCACGGCAAGATTCACTGCAGCAATTAGAGAAGGAAGCCAGATTTTCAAAAACCAATGTGGCTTATTTTGACTCAGAATGAGGTAAGAAGCAGTAAACAGCCTCCAGGGCCCCAAACTGGAGGGGAAGGGAGCTGGCATTCATTATGAAAACACAGGCGGGAGGAGCTAGCCATGCCTGGTTCCCCACATCCACCACACCTTCACCCGCACCACCTCCTGCTGGTGGATAGAGAAACTGCTGTGGTAAGATGAAGAGCTGAGGTCTCCCAGGCCCGCGTGGAAAACCTCTCCATCAAAGTTACTGTTGAGTCAATGTTTTGCTGATGTGGTAACATTTTCCAAAGTCAATCAATTAAGGAATAAAAGAAAGCACCTTCTGTGAGATTTTCCCAGGTGACACCCTAGCAAGCCATTCTTAGGAGAAAATCTGGTGACAGCGGGACTCCACCTTAAGCACTCTTAAGCCAGCTAAGCAGTCCCTCAGCTCTGCCCCTGCTCTCTGCAAGCCACAGCTGGTTATCCCCTTGGAAGGCAGCACTCACTGAAAAACCGCCTTGGCTTCCTACGCCTCTGGAACCTTCTGCACAGTACAAACCCCCCAAGCCGGTCTGACGGACGACCCAGAACCTGCGCTCTTGTGAATTCACCCAACACGCCTCACTAACATGACAAAGTCAACTCCATGACTTATTCATTACTGATTTCCATTTAAAGTGCATTTGCAAAAATGTTTCTGTCAGAAAAATTACTATCAGAACTCAGAATGCCATTCTGTACCAAGGGCATCTCAGCAAGGAGACACCCTGAGAAAACTCTACCCAAGTGAACAGCTTTCCCCAGGGCTGCTTCCTCCTGCAGCAACTGCCTGGGACACAACCGTACAGGAGATTCAGGGCTTCCAGCAATAAGCCCCCACCAGGGTTTAGCTAGCTCCTCAAGAACACACCAAAAGTACACTCAGTAGAGCAAAAAAAGGAAAAAATCCTGGTATTTCCTGCTTCTGACATTACTATTTGTAACAATTAATTTTATGTGTCAAATTGGGTGGGCCATAGTGCCCAATGCTGAGTCAAACATTATTCTGGATGTTTCTGCAAAGATGTTTTTTAGATAGGATTAAAACTGGTGAATTTTGAGTAAAGCAAATTACACTCCATAAAGTGGAGAGACCTGATCTAATCAGGTGAAGATGGACCTCCCTGAGCAAGAATTTTGCCAGCAGAATGCCTTGGGACTTTTGCCCATCCCCTTCCCAGGTCCCCAACCTGCCAGCCAAGCCCATCACATTCGGGGCTCTCCGAACTCCCACAGTTGCAGGAGCCAGTTTCTTACAATAAACAAGTCAATCTCTTTCTCAATCTATTCTTTGAAACACGCTCTTCTGTTTCTCCAGAGAACCCTGAATATACACTATCCAGAAAAAAACAAGATGCTACCTTTAAACATACTGTGTATGTGATTTGAGGATCAACAATCACTATTAACTAAAGTAACAAAAAGGCTAAGAAAAGGTAGTCAAATTCCAGTTGAGACTTATTGTTCTTTACCAACACTTTCATTTAATTTCCCAAAAGTCTGGTAAGAGACCCTGTTTTATCCAAATAACAGAAAGCAATCTATCCCCACCCCACCATAAAAAATGATTCAGATTAAAAGTCAAGGCGAAAAATTACAATACTTATGAGCATCTCTGCAAATGTAAATGAAAAAGCCTACCCATAAACAAACATGTACAGGTCTATTCTCCCTAGTTCATAAAGAACAAGGCAAAACTTTATTGACTGCTTTGTGTGAACTATTATTGATGTAGAATCATTTTGTTAACACCACAGGAGGAAATCAGAGCAACCTCTGTTGGAATCTTTTTACTGTCAAATGTGGAAAGAAATGGAATAGAGGCGATAAGACACGTGGTGGGGAGCATGGGAGCACACTCAGCTCATCACTCACAGTCACTGCTTGATGAAGCCACCTCTTTGAAACCCCAGCTCTGCAAAGCGGTGCTCGGGTGGGCTCTGGCTCTGACTCACAGAATTCACCCTGTGTTTACAAGCTCTCCAGGTGATTCTGATACACAATAGATTTTGAGACCAAGAATCTCTAGTAGATTCAAATATCTTTTAAATATAATTAAAAAAACAATTGAATCAGAAAATTCTAGAAACTGAGTGGCAGATTTTTTGCTGTATTACTATAGATTACGTGAAAAAAAACTTTCGACATGATCCCTCCTTTTTTATAAAGCATTCAGCCACAAAAGCTTTTCCAGTACTGCCTGATATTACTTAAGAACTTTCCTATGACCTAAAATTCCCAGGCCATTCATAAGGCTGTGCCCACCAGGACAGAGCAATGGCAAAGCATCTCAGGAAGGATGATATGTTCCCAGGCAAAACTTACAGATCGAGCTGCTAGCCTTTAGGTTGAATTTTCAGTTTTTCCATCAAGTGGAATATAAAATTTAAAAATTTTAAAGGTTAAGATACATAGAATATTTCTACAATGTTTTTGCTTCCCTATGGGAAGTTTCCAGCAGAGCGAAATACCCCAAAGAGGCGATCCCCCCACCACACTGCTTCAGGCTCCAAGTGGTGCTGCTGTCCCTCTGCAGAATACCTCTGAACTGCTTCATCATGTCCAGGTGGTTTTCCACAGCGCCCTCCAAGATCATTTCAGGCTGGTCCATCTTCCACCGCCACTCGGTGCCCACAGGATTGGTGTGGTGCCTAGGAACAAGATCAAAGGTTCCTGTGACAATGTCTTGGCCAGGCATCGACTGAGATAGTCCCCAAACCAGGGATGGCTTCCTCCTAAGAGCCCAGCTGTTCATGGCAGCACCTCCCAGTCATGACACCTGGCAGCAGGGTGGACAGAGAAGCCATTCCCATCTCTGCCCAGCTCCCGCTGCTCAGTCAACTGCAGGTATAAATAAAACTGCTTTGAACCATGCTAACCGTGCCCAGCACAAACACAGGTAACCTGCCACCACCACATTCTCATATCTAAGTCGACCTTCATTAAATGAGTGCAGGAAGCTGGACACATGCTTGAAAAATCACAGAGAGGGCCTGAGACGGTGCTTCTGGGTGCAGGCCTGGGGAAGGAATCAAGAGCTCCTACTGGAACTGTCTCCTGGGCTCCCTGTGGAGCAAAAGTGGGTAGAGATGGACTTCCTATGGGATCAGGAGAGTTCTGCTCCACTCTGATCAGTGAGAGAAAAACACAGCGACAGGCCCAGCCCCACACTTTGGACAATCATCAGAATGAACAGGTTACATCCCACATCAGTTTGCTCATATGAGAACCACGTACTTCTACAGTTCTTCTTTTCTCACATTTGTGTGTAAAGCCAGCTCTGCTCACAAGGATCTGTTCTCTTACGTTACTCTGTCTCATCGGGCAAGTCTGGGAGTGTCTGGCCAAATCACCAATCTCCTTGAGGCCATGCTGTGTGTCCATTCCATTTCCCAGAGTGTGGTCTGAAAGATGCTCACCAAAGTGGAGGGATGCTGAAGTTCTGGGAACAGCTGCCTTCATATTATCCTCCTGGAGAATTACTAAACACCAAACCTGGTCAAGGTGCTAGCTGTTCTGCACCCACTCTGTGCACAGCACATTGTAGGAAGAGAACTGGCACACTGGGTGCCAACTAGACAGGCCCATCAGCTCAACACCGAGACCACCACCCATATCCAGCCCCTCTCAGCACACACACTGCCACTGCAGGGAAAGAAAACTGCAAACCAACACCTCCACAAACAGTGACAGAAATCCACCATCCACTGGCCATCAGAATCCAGCCACATATAAAAATTAAAACACACTAAAACCACAGTGCTTATGCAAGAACACAAGCCTGGTTCAACATTTAAAACCCAATCACCATATCTCACCATATTAACAGAATTAAAAGAGAAAGAACATGCATCTCAAGGTAGGGAAGTGTTTAACAAACCTCAATACCCGCTCCTGACCCAAAACCCTAAGCAATCTAGGAATAAAGGGGGATTTCCCATACAGGGGATCAACAAAAATCTGCAGCTAACATCAGACTTAATGTAAAAGAATGAAAGTTTACTCATTAGATCAGAGAACAGCAGAGTGTCCTCTCTCGCCACTCCTACTCAGCATGTAGGTCTGGACAGTGAAACTGGGCAAGAAAAAAGGGAGAAATAGAATGTCTCTCTTCACAGATGACTATCTACACAGAAAATTTAAAAAGAAAAATCTATTTAAAAAAAGATAATTTAAAAGGGAGCCTAAAATACACAAAATCAATTACAGTTATATATCAACAACGAAAAACTATAATTTGAAACTAAAAGTACAATTTAAAATAGCAGTAAAATTTATAAGTACGTATAAATCCAAAAGAACGTCTGTGGCTTATATGCTGGAAACTGTGGATCGCCAAAGCCCCAGGTGAAGGCAGAGACTCGCCACACTCGCGGGAGACCCGATGCTGGGCAGACGTGCAGACCTGCGGAGCCCACTGCAAGTCCAAGGAGGCATGACAAGTAAGGTGATCTAAGAGTCCCTATTAAGCCAGAATGGCTACAACAGTCATGGAAATGGAAAAGCAAGATGGGATTCACAGTGCGCAATGTCAAGACAACTTCTGAATTTGCAGTGCTCTCCACATCATGGCGTTGGCCAAAGGAGAGACACAGACCCACAGAGCAGAGTGAGAAACCAGATACAGATTTATTGCCACGAGGCTCCGACAAGGTGCAAAGGAAATTCCACGGAAAAAGGATAGTCTATGCGATAAACTGTGGTGAAACAACTGGATACTCACAGGCAAAACAATAACAAAACAATACTCCCATCTATTTCTTGTACATTAACAGTAATAAACAATAAATTGATAACATGTCCCTTCTGGTATCAGCCAAGGAGGAATAGAGCACACCCACAAGACCCATTATGCCAGTCTAATCATGACAAACACCAGACACAAAAGGAGGGACCTTCTCCAAAAGACCTCACAGGTTTTTCTCAAAAGTGTCAAGAACAATGCTGAGCCACCCAGGTACTCAAGAGGCTGCTGCAGTTGTGGTCCCTGGAGGTTTGGCTACTGCTAGAAATGGTGGAAGAATCTGGCATCAAGCATATTGTGCTGATTCTACAGAAATACAGGATGCTGGAGTTGGGGGGTCATGGAAGCTACCAGTGAGATTTCAAAGGAAGGCCTGGGAAGCCAGGCAAAGTACAGCAGGATCAGTCTCTGTGGGCTGCCCCTGACAGGGTGATGCATGGAGATGTGAGGACAAAGTTAAAGTTTCAGTGGAGACCTTCAAGATTAAGAGATGCCAGTACCATGAATGCTGTTGAGGAAAGCTGCAGAAATTGAGCCAAGACAGAGGCCATGTGGGTTGCAACCAGCAATGCCATAGAGGCAGACCTACACAGCTCTTTGGGGAGAACATCATACGTAATTCCAAGTGTTCCAGATATTGGACATGGAACTACAGGACTTGTTTGCTCAGTTGGATTTTAGTCTTACTTTGGTCCCATTCCTTCTTCCTATGCCCCTATTTCTTCACATGGAAACATTTCTTTGTGCCTTTATATATGGGATATATGTAACTAGATTTGATTTTTACAGGGGCTCATGCTGAGAGTTTGCCTTAAGTTTCAGAGGAGACTTCAGATTTGGACTTTTAGTCAATCCTGGAACTGTTGAGACTATGGGGACTCTTGGAAATGAACTAAATATATTTAGCATTGTGAGATGAGTATGAGTTTTTGGAGGCCAGTGGGTAGAATGTTATGCTAGATATTAGGTGTCTCCCAAAGACTCAGTGCAAGAAAGTTCAGAGACAAATGATTGAGTTATAAGAAATTTAATCTAATCAGAGCATTAATCCCTTGTTAGGGATTAATTTGGTTGTAACTGTTAGGCAACTTGGGTGCAGCTGGGGGAGTTGGATGCCTGGGGATGTGCCTTTGGGATGTATATTTTGTCCTTACTGAGCTGAGAGCTCTCTCTTTCTCTACTTCCTGATGTCATGTCCCAACCTGCTTTCTTCCACCACACACTTGGGACTCCTCTAGGGCTCAGAGCAATGAAGCTGGCTGCCTATGGACTGAGACTTCTGAAACCATAAGCACCAAATAAAGTTTTCCTCCTCCCAAAAAAAAAAAAAAAAAAAAAAGTGTCAAGAACAACCAGGAGAGACGAAAGATACTGGGCAACCACACAAAGTGGGGCCCTGCATGCAGCCCAGAAGAGAAGGGCAGTGTCGGGAGCCTGGTGACATCTCAGGGGCCTCGAAGAGCTGATGGGGCGTATCAGCATTCCTTCTGGTACCTTCTGGACCTGGATAACTGTTCTGGGGCAATGTTAGATGCTAACGGGAGCAGAAGATGGGAAAGGTGTACAGGAAACCGCTGTGCTAGCTATTCAACCTGACATGGGAGACTTTTCTTTCTATGTAAGGAAACAGACACTGGTACTAAATGTAGCTCTGTGGTAGGACACTTGCCTAGCATGTGTGAGACCCTCGGTTCCCAGCCACAGCACCACTAAACAAAAACAAAAAACAATGTTGCAAACATTAGGAAGAAAAGTTTTTACATTCACTTACTGAAGTATAAATTGACAGAATCTATGTCCAAATATTTTAATCAAAAAAGGCAAACACTGGGGCTGGATCTGTAGCTCAGTGGCAGAGCACTTGCCAGGCATGTGTGAGGCACTGGGTTCAATTCTCAGGACCACATATAAATAAATAAATAAATGTCCATCAACAACTAAAAAAAGAAGACTTTAAAAAAATGCAAACACATGGGCTGGGGTTGTGGCTCAGTGGCAGAACGTTTGCCTCGCACATGTGTGGTCTGAAAGATGCTCACCAAAGTGGAGGGATGCTGAAGTTCTGGGAACAGCTGCCTTCATATTATCCTCCTGGAGAATTACTAAACACCAAACCTGGTCAAGGTGCTGGCTGTTCTACACCCACTCTGTGCACAGCACATTGTAGGAAGAGAACTGGCACACTGGGTGCCAACTGGGTTCTATCCTCAGCACCATATTAAAAAAAAAAAAAAAAAAGGGTATTGTGTCCATCTACAACTAAAAGAAAAGTTTTTTAATGCAAATTGATCAGAATGGATTACACAGCCAGCTACAATGGCAATTCAAAACTGTATTTGCATAAATAACCATTTTGGTCCTGGTTTTCTGATGTTCCTCCTCAGTGCTGAGCTCCGCATCTCGGTCTGTTCTTCAGGACTTTCCCCCAACAGTTATGATCACATTGCCCTGCAAACCTTATTTCTCATACTGTTCCTCTCTGGATTAGAACAGGTTAGGTGTCCCTTATTTGAAAATATGAAATTCAAAACATTCCAAAATCCAAAACTGTGAGCATCACTGTGACCTCAACAAGTGCAATTTCTTTCAGTGCTGAGGATTGAACCCAGGTCCTTATGCATGGAAAACAAGCTCTCTATCACTGAGGTGCATCCCCACGGTCAAGTGGAGACTTTCAAAACACAGCCTTGGTTTACAAAGTTATTACAAGTACTGCATAAGGGTACACTCAGTCTGTGTGTGTAAGGTATATGTGAAACACAGATGAATTCTGTGTTTAGACTTGGGAACCATCCCCAAGATATCTCATTGTGCATACAAAAATTTTCTAAAATCCACAGAAACCCAAAACCTGAATAACTCTGACTGCAAACATTGCAGGGGAGGCTGAACCCATATCAAGGTTACATTAGCTTCCTAAAATTAGCTCAGAAGGGCTCCCTCTTTCTGCACTCACTGGAGAGCTACTTTCCTTTGAATGTTAGCTGGAACTTATTATAAAACCATGTAGACCTGGTCGGGCATGGTGGCACACACCTGTAATCTCAGCCGCTCGGGAGGCTGAGACTGGAGGATCAAAAGTTCAAAGCAAGCCTCAGCAAACGCGAGGTGCTAATAAGCAACTCAGAGAGACCCTGTCTCTAAATAAAATACAAAATAGGGCTGGGTATGTGGCTCAGCAGTTGAGTGCCCCTGAGTCTCCCCACCCCCAACACACCAAATAAATAAATAAATAAATAAATATGCAGGCCTGGTTTCTTTCAGGTGAGATTTGTAAGTACTGACTTTATTACTGTGATAATCATTGGACTACTCAGTCTGACTCTCTTCTTGAATCACTTTGACAATCAAAACTGACTAAAGATTTGCCTGCTTTCCCAAAATTTCCCAATATTCATAACAGTCCTTTCTAACTTTGGTCTTTGTAGCATCAATACTCACCTCCCCTCCTCTGCAATTTCAATTTTAAAAACCTGATTTTTAAGTAAAGCGCCCACCATTCTCGGTTGCACTTGGCTGCCTTTCCACATCAGCTGCTGGGCCTGGGCCTGTGGCTTGGGCTTGTTACTTGGTTGTCACCAAGCCTCCACAAGAACAGAGAGCTCATCACTAAGCTGTGAAGGAAGGTAACTTAAGTTCACTCACCTTGAAGCAAACTACAAACTGCACTCAGGCAACCTGCTTGGGAAGGGCCTGTGTCGTCTGCATACTGTGGCAGCACAGGGTTCAGTAAGGCTGAAGCACTGCTCCACAGCAGACTACACTCTCAGCAAAGGGAAAAACCATCAGACAGATGTCAGAAAAAACTTAGTTCAAGTAAGAATTTTTATCAAAATTATAGCACTACTTTGAAGCAAAATTTCATTGTGATCCTACTAAATATAAAGAATAGGGAAACATTTGTGGACGGAATGAATGCACCTTATTAACCACCTTAGAAACAAAAAACCAATTGCACATCTTTCTCTGCTCCTGCTTTTTTTTGGGGGGGCACCTACCAACTGAGCTGTGTCCCCAGCTCCTCCTGCTTTCTAAACAGTGATTTAGTTTAGAGGGTTAAAAGTCCCACTCACAGTAGATCTTGAGGCACTTTGATATGAGAAGATCGATATTAAGAATGGGCAAGAAAAGTCGACTGGGAGGCCCAGAGGGTGCTCGTGCACATACTGACAAGGGCACACGCCACAGTGTCTGCGCACAGCACCAGCGCCTCTGAGCGCCTGGGCGCGGCAGCACAGAGCTGGAAGGGAGATTCCTTCTCACCCTGTAACTTCTTGTCTGCTTTGAATTTTTTATCATATGCATGGTGACCTTTCAAAATACATTTTAAAACTGGTTCTACTCCCACTGAAGACAAACGTCACTCACTTGAACAGTGTTACTGAGAGACTCACACCACAGAACCCCCACCTGGACACAGTGTGTGGCTTTCCGAGTATTTGAAGAGTTGTGCATCCATCGCCAGATCACCCTCAAACTCCTCATCCCTAGGCAGCCCCCGCCCAGCCTGTGCCCAGGCAACTGCGGGACCCCATCCTGTGCCCACAGACCCGCCCGCCTACCCATTTTGGGCTCCGGCACCTGCGCCTGCACCTGAACACACAGCGCACATCACTGCTCAGTTTCCTTTTGCTGCCAACAGTATCCCTTCATATGATTATTCCACCTTTAATTTATCCATTCCTCAGTTAATGGACACTTGGGCTATTTCTTTTAGATAGTATGAATTTCTTTTCATGTTCTCCCAGCGCAGTTTATACCACTTTTGAAAAATTATTCAAATCCTTTGCCCATTTTTTTTAAATGGGTTATTTGCTTAAGACAAATACAGCTCTTAATTTGAAATTTCAAAGAATAAAATTTTCACTTAAACAGAAATAAAACACAATGGAGAATTCGGGGTATGTTTGTGTTTCAAGAAATAAATCCCTCTGAATAATATTTTACCTATCCATGGCCACTTCACATATTATCAGAATAAAATTAGAAATTCATTTTTAAAAACTCACATCTGTGTACATCCCTATAGTTTAAAAACACTTTCATATATGCAATCTCCCTTAAAGCAATTAAGATTTGTAGCAAACCTATAATAAAGGTAGTGTTGTTTTATTGTACAGTTAGGGAACTGAGGCTCTGAGGCTATTTTAAGAATGGGCTAAAAGAAAAACAAAACAGTTATGTAAGCATTTAAATCAACTTTTACTGAGCCTTTTCTCATATTTTTGTTACTTTTTTTTAATTGAAAAAAGTCTTTTTTGCAGGAAGTGGAGTATTTGCTGGGATTTAAGCCAGTGGCGCTCTACCATTAAGCTACACACCCAGCCCTTTTTAATTTTTACTTTGAAGACACTGTCTTGCTGAGAGCCTCACTAAGTTGCTGGGGCTGGCCTCAAACATGAAATTCTCTTGCCTCAGCTCCCACGTCACTAAGGTTACAAGTGTGCACCTAAACCAGGCTATATTCTTCATTGAAACAGGGTGAATTCTAATTTGAAAAGTTAATATATTAGCATTTCTTTACCAGAAGTCATCATAAATAAAATATCTCTATTTACTCAAATCTTTCTAAAATATCATTGATACATAACACTGTTAAACATATTGTGTGCTTTTCAAAAATCTGAGTAAATTTATTGTTCAGGAAACTAAAGGACTGCATTATTTACTAGCTATAAACAGGCAACAAAGGTAAGAGGTATAATCCTTGTGCTCTTTCTTTTTTCGAATTCTTTTTTTTTAATATTTTTTAGTTGTTGATATATGTATGTATGTATGTATGTATGTATTTATTTATTTGAGGTGCTGAGAATCAAACCCAGTGCCTCACACTTGGTAGGCAAGTGCCCTGCCATTGAGCCACAACCCCAGCCCTTTTTTTTTTTAATTCTGACCTAAAAAAAACCACTATGTCAACAATCTTAAAGAGATCAGGAATTACATTTACTGTAAAATGAAAAACAGTGAGAACTAGAGCACAAGGCATTTGATCATTTCTCTCACCATCTAAGAATAATACAATCCAAATATTACAGCCCAGTGATCCAGAGCCAGCAGGCTTTTGTCTTGAAAGTCCCCACCCCACATTTATAAGCACACACTCTGCCCCTAAGGGAAACATGTCGTATCTACATTTATTTCAGTGCTGCACTGTTCCAGGTGTGGACCACTGTACCCAGAAGGGTCTCAGTTGCAGCCCAGCGGGCATCATGCAGGCCATTCCCTGCTATGGGGAGCTGACCTGTGTGTTACAGGTGTTTAGCAGCACTCCTGGCCGCCACCCACTGATGTCAAGAGCACCCTCATCAGTTTCAACAATCAAAATGTCTCAGGCGTTGTTAAATGTCCCAAGTCTCCCTTTGTGATGAAATACAGCAATTCTGTCCCCAGTGAAGAAACCACCGATTTAACAGGATGCCCAACAAAACACTTTTGCTTTTCAACATATCCCTAGACAAACAGAAAAGGAAAAACATGCAAAAGAACTTAATATGAGATGATAGCTTTGCTGCTATATTCTTTTTCAAAGGCCTTATTTTTACGTTTTACTTCATCTGTCAACTGAAGTATACAGATAAGCAATATGGTGGCCAACATTTGTATCAAAACAGGATTAAAGGAGGTAAATGGAACATGATTGTCTATGATAAGTGTGGGAGGAAATGCATTATACAATTCCCTCTTTCTACCTGCCTCTCCATGGGTTGTGACAGGTACATGCACAACCGGGTCCTGACCAGGTCAGAGGGTCATAGCTGAGGAAGGCAACAGACAGTCCAATGGCTGGAGAGGAAATAAGGAGAGAGAGAGGACACTGAAGAGTGCTCACAGAAGCCCAGAAACTTAAAAGGTCTCACGCATCATGGGATACACGCTAAGAAAAGAACTAAGACCTAAACTGTCACCTGTGCTTGACCTTTTGACTCAGCATAAACAGGAAGTGAAGACTGAAGCCCAGCTCTAAATGGACTGTCCAACCTTGAAAAGAGTGTCCCAACAGGGTCAATCTACAAGAGGACATGGAGAGGTTGTTTTCCCCCAGGCCCTTTAGCCCCACAAGTTTAAGAAAAATCTCTGTCAAAATATTAGCTGACCATTAAGTTTAACAGACAGGCTTCAGAGACAATACATACCAAGGAAGAGACTCTTTTATATAGGAAATGCTTATTTAATTTTTTCATTAAACACAAAGAGTTTTCCAGAGTAAGTGAATCAAGCATAGATTCTTTTGTTTAGACAACTCACTAAACAAGAAAGAACTAAAATCCAGAGGAAGCAATAAACTAATCCTGAGGAGTAGGAAGAATCCGATTTCTAGGGGCTGGGTTGTGGCTCAGCAGTAGAGCACTCGACTAGCATGTGCAAAGTGCTGGATTAGATCCTCAGCACCACATAAGAATAAATAAATACAATAAAGATATTGTGTCCAAGTGTAACTGAAAAAATATTTTAATAAAAAGCAAGAATCCTACAACTAAAAAAAATTTTCATTAAAAAAAAAAGAATCTTATTTCCAGAGTTAACACATTATACTAACCAAACTCTGCAGCTTTCAAAGCATGAAGAGAAACGAGGAATGCAGGCAGGCTCACAGAGACTCGGACCAGGCTTTCCCTGAGGACGATGGCAGGTCCACCAGAGCAGGCCTTATCCCACTACCTCCAACACACGCAGGGAGCTGGCGGAGCCCATGGGGCGAGCGGGAGAAACCGGAGAGCAACGCCTCAACAAAGGCAGGGCATTGGTGAAAGATACACAGACAAAATGGAGGCCAGCAGAGGTGTGGAGCCAGGAAGACCAAACTGCAATAACTGAAACGGAAACTCACTAGAGGGTTTGAAAGCCAAGGGTTTTATTTATTTATTTTTTTGAATGTTAGCATTTATTTGTATTTTCATGGCCTTTTACCTAAAGTTGAATGCAGATTTTACCTTTGGTTACACATGTTACATATTTGGTTCCAGTTAAAACAGATTGATATGGTAGTATTACTATAGTAGTTGAGGCAAAGGAAATTTCATAAAGCACAGGGAACATCTAATATGATCTATAGAAAGCCATTTTTTAAAAGGTCATTAAAATACTCATCTTGGAATTCAGAACTTTTAAAAAGCTTTCTACATCTAAGGACACTAAAGGGGCTTGTCTAGCATGCACAAGGTCTGGGGATTGAACCAGGGTTGCCCTACTACTGAGCTACATCCCCAGCCCTTTTTATTTTTTTTGAAACAGGGTCTCACTAATTCTCCATACTGCCTTTGTACTTGTCGTCATCCTGCCTCATTGTTTTAGAGTTTCGGGATTACAGTGTATGCTGTGGTGCCCAGCACACAAAAAAAATTTGTGAAAGAGATTATATATGAATAATTTGCATTCCCTGGCTCATGATCTTTCTAAAATTTCAGTTTGAAGATAAATTTAAAACAAATTTGTCTTGGAATAAGTTTGCTATGACAAATTCTCCTTTGCAAGGTCTAATTAGAATTTGGAAAATTAATATAGCATTTAGTAATCTAAATTTCAGTGAGAAATTGCTCGTTTTAGTCCCCATTCTAAAAGTGAGAAAAGGCAACAACAATAACAAAATGTTTGTCTTCATGATCCCCAGCCTTAGTAAAACCATAAGTCCTTTTCCTAATTGAACCTATTCAGAAGATCTATTCAAAGATTGTATTTCTAAAGGCAGATTATTGGTTATCTCTAACAATTTTCATTTTCCTTTAGGCAAGGGGAAAAAAGACTCCTAACATGAAAGAAATTATTTCATGGCCATTCATTTTCTTATTCATAGATGCATAGACCTGGCCACACAAAGACCACTGCTGTTTCTGGCTATAACATAAATATTTAATTAAAGGAAAACCTACTTTGAACCATTCTTCCATAAGGCATAAAGTGTACTATCCTTGGGCTACACTAATGTCATTTCCCAAAAACATCTGTTACTTATCCCAGGGTTTTTGCCAGTTTTGCAAACTCAGAAAGAAAGCCAAGGGTTTTAAATCAGGCCACATTATTCTTCAATAAGGAAGCAGGGCTGGGGCTGTGAGTCAGCAGTAGAGCGCTCACTTAGCACATGTGAGGCCCTGGGTTCAATCCTCAGCACCACATAAAAATAAATAAAAATAAAACAGAGGTATTGTGTCCAACTACAACTAAAATCTAAATATAAAAAAAAGGAGGGGCTGGGGCTCTGTGGTAGCACACTTGCCTGGCACAGGTGAGGCACTGGGTTTGATTCTCAGCACCACATACAAACAGATAAGTAAAATAAAGATCTATCAACAATTAAAAAAAAAAAAAAGGAAACAGTATGAAGTGATCGGCAAGCTGAACCAACTTGCACCCCTGATATGAAGCTCACTTGATCAAGGTGCACATCAGATTAACATATTTTTAATACATTTTCCTAATATTTTTTCAAGGGACTTCTACTCCCTGTTCATTAGGGATATTGGCCTGTGCTTTTCTTTCCCTGATGTGTCAAGAAATCAACCAGAATGTTCACCTAGAGATGAGCAGATTAGAAACTGAAGCATGACCATGCAGCAGACTATCTGGCAACAAAAGGGACGAGCTATCAACACTCAACGTGGACGGTGCTCAGACCATTTTACTGAGCAAAGGAAACTACACACATAAATGCAGACAATTCCGTTTTTATGCAAGAAAAATAATACGTATTGTCAGGAAGTAAATCAGTTTGACTGGGGCTCAGGTAAGGTGAGAGAAGCTGCTTTAGGGTGAAGAACAGGTTCCATGGAACATGGCTGCAGTCCCACAGGCGCACACTGATCAAAACTCGCCAAACTAGGTTTAAGTAAATAGGAACATTTTGTCATCTGTCAATCAGACCTCAATAATGTTGAGTTTAAGAAAATCGATCCAAACACTCGTTTATGAACAACATGCCTGAAATATAAGGCTGAAGTTATACAAAGGAAGCAAAAAGAAAGACCTAGCAAGTACCAAAAACCAAAAGAACTCCATGTAGTTAATCAGATACACAGGTTTTAGACTTTTCATGTACAGTTATAGTTTTAAAAATCAACCACGTAACGAGGCACACAGTACTTCTCAATAAATTTCAAGTAATTCTGTATTACAGAGAACACGTTCCGAAACAATGAAACAATTGGGTGTACAGTGAATAACAAAAACATAACCTCCTAAAACCTAATTACAGGTAACACTTATTTAATAATAACTTATTTTGACCAACTGAGTTACACAGAATTCACGTGGAAATGAGTAAATATTCTAATTGAATAATAATTAACATATTACCAACAGAAATCTATGAAATGTAGGTAAAGAATTATAATTAAAGACATATAAAGCACTGAATATTGATGAGCTCATTAGTATTAATGAGTATTAGTTGATTAGTATTAACAAAGCTGTAGTGCAGCAGATCTGTACGCTAAAACCTACTTCTGCTGACAACGAAGCAGCTGACGACCTCCCATTACCCTGCTCAAGAGAAGAGCAGCCCACACGCAGGCCCTCGATTCTGGGCAGGAAGGCCACTCGGGGCGGCACAGCCCCCAGCTGCACATCCACTTACCGCCAACAGAAGACACACTTGTTTGCACACGCCAGACTCGGGGTGGCCTCCATGCAGCGGTGGCTCTCGATGCCATAGAAAGTGTGTTTGTAGCAGCCTCCTCTCCCCCGGAGCATTGACTGTGACAAGCAAAAGCCAGAGGTCACTAGAGCAAAACCATGGAGAAAGAGAAGAGAAAGAGAACTCCAAGGCATTGTCCTCCCTTTAAGGGAAAGCCGCAAGTTCCGTGACCACGGTACCCCTGCTGGTCTCTGCACGGTGTAACACTATACAGTCTGTACACTGTGATATTCGGGTCCTGCCTGGGCTCTTTAAACCCCCTGAAGTACGCCTCTGACCCATTACCTCTGAGTAATGGGTAACACCACAGGAGGGCCACTGGTACCCCCACATACAAAGCCACAGAATCGCCCCAGATAACGTAAGGAGAAAGCCACACAGCACTGGGGACAGCAAGACAGCTCCTGAGCAATGGGAGCCGCACTCAGATGCCAGAGGGTCCCACTGGGAACAAGGGAGGATGGGAAAGGGGATGCACTCAGAGATCATTTCCTGTGGACTGAAGGGACAGAATCTGAACACGTTCTAAAGAGTTTACAGGGAAGCAGCATGCTCGTGGGACACAGAAGACCCCAAGAGGAACACTGTTTAATGGGAGGGACAAAAGCATATAGCACTGAGCAATAAGAACACACAAACCCCTCAGTGCAGGGAGTGGGCAACCTGAAAAGTCAGCTCAGGCCTGGAATCAAGAGATCAAGATATCCAGGCATCGGCAGAAAGATGCACCCAGAAGCTCCGCACAGGACAGTCTTGATTTCAGCAAAAGTAAAAGTGGTGGAGCCCCAGGAAGGCTGTGGAAGAGAGGCCATCGCAGCCAGACTCCAAGGCCAGGGAGGAGAAGGGAAGGCACAGAGTGTCGTTGGTGTCACTCCCCGGGCAGGAGGGGACAAATGAAGCACCCCAGACAGCCGAGGATTTGAGGCCCAGTGACTGTGATAATATGGACCTCAGAGGAACTGCACCAGCCAGGAAAGGAATGAGCCTTGCGAGGCCTCCATTGCTAGGTGGGGGATGCCACCTTCTTGTTGTTGGGGGATGTAAGACACCCTGCTGCTGCACTGTCCCTCCAGTCCTAGGGCCCAACGCAAAGAGCCCTCCTCTTTCCACTGTTCAGAGCTCAGTAGGGCTGCATCCTGTGTTCTGCTCCGGGGATGCCAAGCACTGAGCAGGAGGCAGCAGGGGGCACAGTGCTACAGCACCTTGCACATTAGCGGGAGGCAGCAGGGACCACGGTGCTACAGCACCCGGCGCACCAGCAAGAGACAGCAGGGAACCCGGTGCTACAGCACCTTGCACACTAGCAGTCCCCAGACACTACACTGAAGGTGCCTCTCCATTCAAAACTCCACACGCAGCCTGCATTGAAAAGGAAAAGACCTATGAACAATATACATGCTCAGAATCAAAAGCATTTATTATAAATGGAGAAAAAATATAGAGATAGCTTTGGATTCACTGATGCATGAATTCTAATCTTCAAGGAAAAGCAGCACGTGCTTGTAATCCCAGGGACTCAGGAGGCTGAGGCAGAAGGATCCCAAGTTTGAGGCAAGTCTAAGCAACTTAATGAAGCTCTAAGAATCTAATTGAGACCCTGTCTCAAAATAAAAACTAAAAACTGGGGATGTAGCTCAGTGGCAAAGCATCCTTAGGCTCAATCCCCATGATACTAGCCCAACAGAGTCACACTGAATGAATGAAGGACTTCACTCAGGCTCTGTGGCATGGGCTTGGGGAGAAGCTGTCTTCATGGAGTGCTGGGAGCGGATTCTCCACTGGTCTTCTTCTAAGTGGACTACAGACAGCAACACCTATTGCCTTCATTCTACACTCTCTGCTTGGCAAATGGCCCCTTTGGGAGACAGACACAGTAGTATCTCCCTCTGGAGCAAACGGCAGGCGAGTCTCCTGCCTGTTACCATTTAAGGAAATAGCCCCAGTGGGCACATGTCAGCCAGGACTGTTGGCAGTTATCAAAGGTTCCTGTTTGCTCTGTCTAGGTTCCCCTTCCAGAAGGCCTGGGCAGAGTGACCTGGCCCTCCTGGGGCCGCTTTGTGGGGACTACAACTCAAGAGTGAGAAACGGCCCTATGTCTGACCAGAGGCTTAGTCTTCTGCCTGCACCCGTGAAACTGTGCCAGATGATTTGTTATCTTGCAAGTAGGGTGAAATTTCCAACTCTGATTTTTGAGAGGAAGCTGAAGACCTCAGTTCAGAGACTAATGAACTACTGCCCACAGACCACACCTAGCAGACCGTCCAGGGGTAAGTGAAGCGGAGTTGGAGCAGGCCCCATCTGCTCACCTGTTCTGGGGGCT
This sequence comes from Spermophilus citellus, assembly GCF_964194105.1. NCBI lineage: Eukaryota > Metazoa > Chordata > Mammalia > Rodentia > Sciuridae > Spermophilus > Spermophilus citellus. The sequence continues at coordinate 23,528,266 of NC_138187.1, read as the reverse complement.
GCTCTGGGGGCTGTTCTGGGTCTGTGCTACAACAGCAGAGGTGACAGAGATCACATGACCCACAAGAGACCAGGGAGTGCTTCAGAACAGTCACTCTCCGACTCTTCAAGAACACCTCAGTACTGCTGATTTAGATATTTATTTTATGCTCCAGAGCAAAATAAATTGCAAACTGACTAAAGAACCCATTTTAAAAATGTAAATGAAGACAGAAATTACTGCTTTCCAAATCCATGGGTTTAAAAAAAAAAAAGGCAAAAATCACAAAGGTGAACAAATTAAAATTTTTTAAAAAATTAAGTATACTGGGGCTGGGGATGTGCCTCAAGCGGTAGCGCACTCGCCTGGCATGCGTGCGGCCCGGGTTCGATCCTCAGCACCACATACCAACAAAGATGTTGTGTCCGCCAAGAACTAAAAAATAAATATTAAAAATTCTCTCTCTCTCTCTCTCTCTCTCACTCTCTCTCCTCTCTCACTCTCTCTTTAAAAAAAAAAAAAAATTAAGTATACCAAAAATCAAACAGGGGCTGGATATGATGGTCCTTGTTATCCCAGTGGCTCAGGACAAGAGTATTGCAGGTTTGAAGTCAGGCTAAGTAATTTAGCAAGGCTGTGAGCAACCTATTGAGACCTCAAAATAAAAAACAAAAAGGGTTAGGGATGTGACTCAGTGTTAAATGTTCTTGGATTCAATCCCTGGTACCAAAAAAAAAAAAAAAAAAGAAAAGAAAAGAAAATATCAAACAGGCCTGGAAGGGTGTAGCTCAGCAGTAGAGCCCTTACCTAGCATGTACAAAGCCTTGGGGCAGATTCCCAGCAACAGAAAAAATAAATAACAAAGGGCAATTTCCAAAGTAGAAAAAATACGTTCAATTAATGAGAGATCTAGACTTCACGAAAGTTTAAAGAAACAGTTCACAGAAAGTTATAATAAATGGCCAAATAAACACTTTGAATTGGTTAATATCATTTCTAGGACTTCTTTCTAAAGAAATAATCTAAATGCAAATAAAACTTCATTCTTCATTTAGTGACAAAAACTCATTTTCCACATTTAATCTATAGTAGGGAAAACTGGAAATGTCATCAGCATCAGGTGACTAATGAATTAAACTACGGCACAGTCATCAAAAATTAGAGTCATTAAGAATTACACAAATAGGAAAATGCTTATCTTGGATGAAAACAACTGATACAAAATTGCATATACAGCTTGATTGCAATGTACTAAAAAATCAAAAATATATACCCAAATTTCTATGTTATAAAAATAATTATTACACTGTTTATATATTGTTATATATTTTTTTCTTATATAAGAATATGTTGTTTTAACGACAAACAAAGGTAAATGAAGTTCTGAGGACGAGGGATCTGAACCGTAAGCCCTGCCGTGGCCTCTTCACCAGGCACCGGGCACGCTCTGGCACTGCTGGGCTGCTTCCCAGAAGGCAACTGTTCCCAGCTGCCGGCACCATGCACCAGCCCTTCACACTGTCAGCAGACAGTGGACTAGTACCCTCTCCTCCGGCCTGGCACATCCACAGAAGCTGGAGACCACCGGCCCCAACCTATACGTTATCTGGGAAGAACCTCTTCCAAACAAATGAATAAAGCGCTTATTTTCAAGAGTTCAAAAAAGCTTAGCAATCTTCTTTGGTTTTACTACACATTTCCACTGAAACCTCACTGAAGTCCTGGACATACAAGGATTGGAACAATGGAACTGAGACTCGAGGAGAAAGCCATAAATGTCTGCATACCTGAAATGACCCAAACGTTGAAAGAACCAGACAAAAATTCAAAGCAACTATTACTAGAGGAGGAGGAAGATAAGAAGAAAGGCAGTGCCCTTCTGAAGACCAGAAGAGGTCTGGATAAGCATGGCCAGCACCTCTAGGACATGTGAAGAATGTCAAAACAGCTACTGCCTGTGTTCCTGGAGCTCAGTAGGAAGAGGAATGCAGCAAAATCATCAAAAGAAACAATGATCAATCAATTCTCAAATTTTGTGAGAGTCCTAAATTTGCAGATTAAACTCAGGGAAACAAATAAGATAAACCAAATGCAAACCATATCCAGACATATCATAAGCAAACTGCTGAGAACCCCTTTCAGCCAACCATGGTGTCCAGTACGAGGAGCCTCTTGGTGGGGTATCTGAAGTGGGCAGTCCTGCAGAGCTAAGCCTTCAACTCATGGGGCCAACTGCTAACTCTAGACAGAGGTGCCGTCTCGGCTGGATCACTAGACACTCAGCTGGCATCCAGAGCACTGACACAAGCTGTCACATATACATTACTCATTACAAAAGAGTCCTTCCCGGGCTGGGGATGTGGCTCAAGCGGTAGCGCACTCGCCTGGCATGCGTGCGGCCCGGGTTCGATCCTCAGCACCACATACAAACAAAGATGTTGTGTCCGCCGAGAACTAGAAAATAAATATTTAAAAAAAAAAAAAAAAAGAGTCCTTCCTGCCTCTGTCACTCAGGAAGCACAAAGGACTCTGGAAGCTCTTGTGTCAGGAACACAAAACATAGATCAAGGATGTGTTTCTTCTTGTATCACAACAGCACAATGATACACACTGCATGTCCCATCCACAGGCTAGGGTGCTGCAAGGATAAGGAGAGACTATCAAATGAAATCATGGTTTCATCAAATTAAGTCCTCCTCCAAGACCCCTGGAGCCACACTTTTCTGGCTGAATAGGTCCATTCCTCACTCACAGCAGCCACATTCCAGTGTCTAACAGCAGCACCTGGTTACTGGCTGCATCACTCAGGGCTAGTTCAGGTCAGGCAGAGAGCACATGGTGAGCATGCTGTGTGGAGGACAGTACTGACCACCCCTGCAGGGCAGTAATCCTACTGGACAGAGCTGGAGACAGGCGTGGGGCATCCTCCCTGAGCACAGCAACACATCACCACTGCACTGCCACCTCCCAGCCTCAGGGGCTGACTCTGGTTTACACAGGTTCTCAGGAGAAGAGCGCTTCCCTGGACTCCAGGGCAAGGCATATAGACAGATCTTCTCCGTCCACCAGCTTTACTTCCAGACACCTTTGAAGGAAGAGATGCCTTCCTCCACATAGATGGCAGATTCATTTCCTGATTAGAAAAGTGGACCTTCCAGGCAGAGGCTAGCGGGTTTGCAAGCAGCCCTTCTACAAGACTGGGGGTTGCCCAATGTGCCGTCCTTGCAGAAAAGGGGGACTGACAAAAAGCACTATGTCTTTGAAACATCCCTCTCAGTCCCCAAGAACCCAGCCAGGTTAAGGAAACAAGAGAGAGCCCAGGCGGATGTCCAGATAATACTTTCTGAAGGGATGCCGGCTCTCTCATTTGCTGGGTACAAGGGCAGGAAGCCAGGTTCCTTGGGATGCTGGCCATACAACAGGACAAAGAAGCTATGCTAACAATGTTGCCACTTCTAAAATCTAACCACAAATTCTCTTCCTGTAGTGACAGGCATGGGGCGGGCCCTCCAGAGAGGACAATGCATGTCCAGCCAGCAGCCGCTGAGCAGAGTCCTGAGAGACAGAGGCGCGCTGCTGGTGATGAGCACCGTGAGAAGCGGAGGTCTCCCTGGGGCAGCCCCAGGAGCATGGTTCAGCCTCAGATCTCTTGGCAGCCCATCCCGGGCCCTGGCACTATTGGCCAACTTGGGGCTCCTCAGCTGCCACATGCACCTGCTGTGCACCCAGCACTGCCCACGTCACCTCCAGAGGAGGCAGCATGAGGACGCTGCCTGGCTGCCTGCCGGGCTCTCTGACCTGGGTCCTGTGCCCTCTGCCAGGCGGCTCCTCAGCTCTCAAGTGAGGAAAATCATGGACTCTCCAGACAGAAGCACCATTGCCTGGCTCTGTGCAGTACCAAATGCCACAGACCAAGAGTCCAAAGAGCTGGTGTGCCGGCTGCAGGGATCCTGCGGAAAACAAAGTCAACAAAAAACAAAGCCACTGCAACACCTCAGTACTCCCAGAACAGGAGCCATCATGGAGAGGGATGGGAGCAGGGGCCCCTGGCAGCTCACCTCCCCTGGCAGACAGAGCACCGCCTGACTAGCAGTGAAGGATACCACAAGGGCCAGTAATGACCAAGCGACGGCGTGGCGTGAGGGGATGACAGTAGCACCCTGGCAGGCCTTCCCCAGCCCTCAGTGCTCCCTCCTCTCTGCCCTGCCTTATTTCAGGTGGGTCCATGGCAGTCAGCTAAAGCACAGGCTACCAAGACACTTCAAAGAGGAGCCTGAACACCTTCTCCCTTACAAGGACACCTGCACCAGAGAGGGCAGAGGCCCACATACTGTCTAGACTACTGTACAGGTGAGGCTGAAGGGCAGGCATGGGTACTGAGGTCCAGAGCAGACTATACTGGCTACTGTCTGCTGAAGCCCAGCCTCTACCTCCCTCAGGCAGGAATGGGAAGCCCCAAACCCTTGCAGACTCCCTCGCCCAAAGCCTGCTCATTTAGACTCTACCAATAAACAAGGGGCACCTATGGCAGATCCTTGCCCTCGGGCAGTGGCTGGAGGACTCCCCAAGGCAGACACCAGGCAGCTGATGGGCACAGCTTGGATCCCTCGAAGCAGCGTCCTGGAGTCAGAAGCAGTTCGCCCTGACCTCTACTCCTCCCGGCCTGTCAGGCGTTTTGCAAGCATTTACTTAATTCACCTCATTGTTCTTACTAAAATACACCCAGGGAGTTTCTGTTTTCCTCACTGATACAGATGAGGATTTGGTCGGGTAGAGACTGGAATGGGGAGGAGAAAATTAAGATGAAGGAATGGGCCAGCATGAACAGCAGAAAGAACCCCCCCAAGAAAAGCTACAGCACATGAGGTGTGGATGTAAGAGCAGGGAAAAGACCTCAAAAGTACGTAGAACCATACTAAACAGGACATTCCTTGGGTTCAGGGCTTCCTTCTATCATTTGTCCCCCAAGGAACTTCACTAGGCAACTGTTACATGCCAGGACTCTGAGTGTGCGACATAAAACAAAACCCTTACGCTGGGAAGAGGAAGTGAGTGAGATGGGGACAGGCAATGAATGAGGAGGAGAGCAGCTCTAAGTGCTGCAAGGTCTAAAGGCCAAGTGCTGGGACCAAGGACAAAGGGGTGGCTCCTGGTGGGTGGGGAGGCTGCTGCCTGGCCGAGGCCAGGGCAGGGCTCTCTGATGGGGTCACCCCTGGTACGCCCCAGAAGCAAGGGGAGACCACAGCACACAGGGCCTGGCAGGAACCCTACGGCAATGAGTGATCACGCGACATGGCCTCCATCTGGCTGCTGTGCAGCAGTCAGACCACGCAGGAGCCTAGGAGTAGAGCAGAGAAACTGAGTAGAGCGAGGTGGTGTGGGGATGTACACAGGTGATCCAAACCAAGGTGCAGCAGCGTCAGTGGAAAAAAGCAGTCAGACTCTGTGTGTGGGAGGAGATACCTGCTCGTGGAACAGACGGGGAGATGAGAGAAAAGCAAGGTTTTGCCTGAGCAACACTGCTAACTAACGAGCGAAGACCAAGGGTGGAGTGCTGACAGCAAGGAGCCCTACAGATCCCAGGTGCTGAGCAGGAGGGGTGGGAGCCACCGCAGGCCTCCGAGAAGAGGCCTAGACATTCTGCGCTGAACACGTGGGCACATGGTTCTCCCTGATGAACCTGTTCCAAGGATAGTCACTGCCACTGTGTAGACTGTAAACGACTTTACAGCCCAAGGATGAAAAGCCTACCTTGTGATGGCTATGTGTTCAAGCTGTCTTAGAGCTGCCTGTCATTTTAAGATTTTACAGGGAGACAGACTGTCACCAGAGGTTGGTCAAAGAATTTCTCTTGACCACTCCCTTTATCCCATTTGCTGCTTGAAGGATGGGATCTCCAAGCCTTGCTAGGAACTGAGGCTGAATGCAGGTCTCAACAGGACATGGGGTTTGGAGACAGACCTCTTTTCTATGACATCCCATCACTACCCCCCAGTGGCACTGCGGGAAAAATGTCTGTTCCAGTTTAAAGTGAGACCTAGCTTGTCTGCCAGGACAACCCATTCCCATTTTCTCGTGATACGCTCTGTCAGCTTACCCTCGTGCCTCGGCTGGGGTCGTCCCTGCTTCTCCCCCCACACACCCACAAGCTGCTGTCCTTCTCCCTCTCATGTAAAAGGGCACCTGTCTCCTCACACCTCCCGAGGCCAGACTTCTCTGTTAGGAGCCCAGGCAAGCAGCTGGCGCTCCACTGCGCCCTTGGTGCAGTGGTACATGCATGTTCTGCAAGAGGCCCCAGGCACTAAGCAGAAGACGGCCTCCTCCTCTACATTTATCTTGAGCAAAACTCCATTTTTTTTTTTTTAAAGAGAGAGTGAGAGAGGAGAGAGAGAGAGAGAGAGAGAGAGAGAGAGAGAGAGAGAGAGAGAGAGAGAATTTTTAATATTTATTTTTTAGTTCTCGGCGGACACAACATCTTTGTTGGTATGTGGTGCTGAGGATCGAACCCGGGCCGCACATATGCCAGGCGAGCGCGCTACCGCTTGAAAACTCCATTTTTTTTAAGTTATGTATATGATATTGTATTACCTGTAAACTTGAACTAGCAGTAGTAAAAAGAACTTTACAAAATACTGGCTATGAACAGAAAGCATTTGAATCTGATATTACTAAAAATCATTGGAATGCAAAAAACGAATTTGGGATATGAGAAGTATGTAATTAATTAACAAGGTTTAGTATACTGTCGCAAAAGTGGAAGGGATAACAGAAGGTGACAGAGGTGTCATCTGCTGGAACATTCCTGAACCTTAGGATAAAGGTAGAGGATTAGAAAGTTAAAAAAAAAAAAAAAAAAAAAAAACACAATGGGAAGAGTTTCTTGGACGTCCACGAGTCACAGCAACAGCCTATGGAGCAGAGAGCACCCAAAGGACGCAAGAGAGCACATGGACGACATGCAACGCCCTGGAAACGACAAGGACCAAGGAAGGTGCTCCGTTAGAGGAACATAAAGGTTGTGGGTTCCAGCAAAGCTCAGCTGCAGCCTGGGGCAACCAGGAGACAGGCAAGAGGAGAAGACAAGGGGGTCTCCTGTTAGGCACAAGAGGGCCAAACAAAACACTGCCAGGGAGCCGGGGACCTTGACCCGCAGGCACAGAGAAGAAAGGTAGAGGCAGTGCCCAGCCAGAACGGCAGGACCACATCTTCTGTTTCTTGATATTGCCCAGCTGGCCCTGAACTCATGGGCTCAAGCAACCCTCCACCCAGCCTCTCCATAGTAGTGTTATTTTCCTAACAAATCATGCTTTTCACCAAGGTTTCAAAAGAACAAGGAATGTTCACAACCATTTTATTTGTGATAGCCAAAAACCGGAAAGAGACCAAATATCTGTCAATAGATAAAATACAGTGGCTACGACCGAGCAGCAGAAGTGAGTGTACCAGGGGTTCTATACTATAGACGCCCCTTGGGAACGGCCAGTGGCCTTAAAGCCACTCGTGGGAGACAACACAGGACCTGGTGCCACAGCCACAGGAACGTGAGCAAGGCAAACATAACAGCAGCAAAAGCACAGCCCCCGGTGACGAAACGGGCACAAAGAAATCCACACTGGGGTGAGGAGAATAATTTCTATCTTCACTGGGATGGTGGACATGGGTCCCATGTCTACCAACATTTGCAAAATTTATTTTAAAACTTTCATCCAAAAGTCTGTTCGTCTTATTAACTATAAACTATACTTATAAATAGTACACTCACTGCATATAACATCCATATAAAAGCTGCATATGATAGAAATAATATTTGAACTAAAACAAATACAATACCTTTGTCCACCTGCAAAGCTTCACCCCGGAATGGCTCCCAATCAACTGATAACCTGAATGGAAAAGCAAGAAACACAGATTGAGCTCATCCAAAGTCTTACAGCAAAAGGTGATATTCAAATTTAGCAAACAGAAAATATTAAAGGTTTAATTTGCCAAATTGAGAAGATAAATAAATAATTTTAAATGTACATGCATTTAATGACACACTCAAAGAAACAACAAACTAATCCAAATTCACAAAGGTTTTAAACTCTCAGTACCTAACAGATCTCACAGGCCAAACTCAGTACAGCTCTAAAATCTCTGACCACACAATAAACAAACTTGACCCACAACACACACGGAGACTGCTCCCAACAACTACAGAACACACTCCCTGAGGACCTGGGAAGCAGAGACTCCCTGAGGACCCAGGGAGCAAGGCGGAAAGGACCACCCACCAGGGCCTAAAGCCAAAAGAAGATCATGCTTCCCATGAACAACCCAGGAGGCGATCATCAGCAATCTGAGGAAAAAATGAAGAACCAGATTGTCAATGGAGATTGAAACAAAGAAACACTGCCCCAAATTCTAGGAACTGCAACCAAGTGTGCATTCTCAGTACCTCCGCAAACTTACATTTAAAACTGCTGAGCCAGCCAGGCGCAGCAGTGAACACCTGTAATACCAGCAGCTCGAGAGGCTGAGGCAGGAGGATACCGAGTTCAAAGCCAGCCTCAGCAACTTAGCAAGGCCCTAAGCAACTCAGTGAGACCCTGTCTCTAAATAAAATGCAAAATAGGACTGGGCCTTCAGTAGATGAATAGATTAAAAATGTGGCATACATATACAATGAAATATTACTCAGCAATAAAAGAGAACAAAATCATGACACCTGCAGGTAAATGGATAGTGTTGGAGAAGAAATGCCAAGTGAAGTTAGCCAATCCCACAGAAACAAATGGCAAATGTTTTCTCCAATATAAGGTGACTGACCCATAGTGGGGTAGGGAGCGGGAGTATGGGAGGAATTGGCAAATTCTAGATACGGCAGAGGGGTGGGAGGGGAAGGGAGGGAGCAGGGGGGTAGCAATGATGAAGGAATGTGATGGACTTCGTTATGTAAAGTACATATATGAAGACATGAATTGGTGTGAACATACTTTATATACAAACAGAGATATGAAAAACTGTATTCTATATGTGTAATAAGAATTGTGATGCATTCCACTGTCATGTATTTAAAAAATAAAAGCAGTTACAAAAAAAATAGGGCTGGGGATGTGGCTCAGTGGTAGAGCACCCCTGGGTTCAATCCCCAGCTCCCCCCCAAAAAAGGTATAGAACTGCTGAGCCACATAAGACATGGAAAGCATGGATGTCTTTCCTTTTTAAACAGCTAGAAGGGCAAACAGCAGAACACTCTGATTTCAGAATTCATTCAGCAGTTTCTCAGACGCTTTGAGAGCAATCCACAGTCACCTTGAATCTCTGGCACAGAGAGACTTGCAGACAAATAAGGCCAATAGACAGAGAGTGTCTGGGTGAAGCAGAAGCCATCAGGGCTGGTTACTCGTGGCACCCACAGTCTCTAGGGGCCATGTTCACAGGGCTTGATCATAAATCTTGCACATAAGCCAAGCACTGCTGTTGACTTGAGGACTGGAACTAAGTCCAACCGAATAAGTAATCTCTGGTGCAGAATTAGCATTTAAAAGACTACCAAGGAAAACTTTAGGTCCACTCTTCGATTCCTACACTATGTTGTTAATGCTACTAGCATAAAAATCATGCTCTAATTTATTATTTAACTCTCTTATTCCTGAGATACACAATATCCTATACAATTCTACTTTTAGGTTTAAAAATGTGCAAATTACAGGACAAAGAAATCTCATAAACCACAATGCCAAGATGAGCCAACTGTACATAGATGCTAAAACTCAAAGTACAGAATTCTGGTCCCAGCCAGGACAGAACAACAGAGGATTTACTATTCCACTGGAAACACCAAAAAGTGGGCAAAATATGAGAACCACAGTTTTTAGGATATGAAACATTAGGCAACAAAAGTCAGTGACTCCAGAGACAAGCACGGTTGCTCTCAGGAGCCAGCCTGAGTGAGGCGGGTACAATCCCCAGCACTAATGGAAAAGAAGGAAATCAAGGAAACAGGCAGCAGATTTAGGATACCCTCTCTCTGGGTTGGGGTGCAGCCCGGGACAGAGCACACACATAGCATGCATGAAGCCCGGGAGTGATCCTCCATCATTAAAAAAGAAAAGAATTTCTTCAGGAAGAATGGAAAAGATGTCAGACAGATCACAGACCTAAAGAGTATGGTATCTATATGAGTAAAATTAAAAAATTCTTTTTTCAGAATATTTAATTCAGTCTTTTTTCTTTCTCTCTTTTTTATTTTTCAAATACTTTGTTAGGTGTTAGTGGACCTTTATTTATTTATATGTGGTGCTGAGAATCGATCCCAGTGCCTCACACATGCTAGGCAAGCACTCTACCCCTGAGCCACACCCCAGCCCCTCTTTATTTTTCTTGATGGGTGATACTGGGGATCAAGCCCAAGGCCTCACACGCAATGGGCAAATGCTCTGCCACTGAGCCACACTCCCAACTCAAGAGCCTTTCAAATTATGTAAATCCTTAATAGATAAGCAACCCCTTAAACCAATACGATGTCGTATGAAATGGAGAGCACAATGACCACTGCACAGAGGTCCGGAAGGGAGACAGAGCTCACTGTGGTACGGGCACCCCCACACCAAATGGGTGACACAGCAAAATATTCTTTAACCACAATACTTGGACCAGAAATGTTCTGGATTTCATATTTTTTTAGATTTTGGAATATTTTCATGTACACTGATACGTCAGGGATGAGATCCAAGTGTAAAAATGAAACTCGTGCATGTTTAGTAAACACCTTGCACACACAGCCTGAGGGTAATCTACACAGCACTGTAAGTGCCCCTGCCTTTGGACGGAGACCCATCACTGATCAGGTGGGGTTTCCCATTTGTGGCACCACACAGGTGGCTCAAAAAGTTTCAGACTTTGCATTTCAAACTTTCAGATTATGGTGCTCAACCTTTACTGTCAAGGACACACCAATGCGATAAAGAGGTGAGCAACCACCAAATGACAAAGTGCTAAAGCTGACAAGCCGACAGGCACGAGACACACAGGTCACAAGGAAACAATCTAAAAAAAATTGGAAAACAGAAAAAGGAAGTTCAAGAACAGGAAAGCAGAACACAAACAGCACAACAGCAGTCGTAATCTACCACAAAACGCCTAAGTGGTAATAGTCTAGTGCAATAAAATTATTTAAATCATATAAATATTGGCCTGTAGAGCTGGGGATGTGGCTCAAGCGGTAGCGCGCTCGCCTGGCATGCGTGCGGCCCGGGTTCGATCCTCAGTACCACATACCAACAAAGATGTTGTGTCCGCCGAGAACTAAAAAATAAATATTAAAAAATTCTCTCTCTCTCTCTCTCTCTCTCTCTCTCTCTCCTCTCTCACTCTCTCTTTATAAATAAATAAATAAATAAATAAATAAATAAATAAATAAATAAATAAATATTGGCCTGCACCCTCTCCCAGACTGATGGTCCCCTGAAGGAGATGCTGTCTCCTGTTTCTCTGCGTTACCAGAACTGCCACATCAAAGGCCCTTCATAGATATGAGGGGTGCAAAGGACAGGGAGGAAGGTCAATCTCTAGACTCCCAATTCATTACTCTTCTTCTACAAGAAACCATGGTTATAAGTCAACAAGGTATGAATGCAAAACCCCAGCTGTGACCCTTCTACCAAAAACACTTCTCACTAGCTCAATGCCATACCACATGACCCTCCCTTAACACCAGTGGCTTTTGAGGAAGTCCATGTGCACACGTGAGCCACTGACAGCGCAAACGCTGCCCAGAGAAGTGCCACTCCCCACCACCAGCACAATAGTGAGACCTAGAAACAAGGGCTGCCCCGGCAGCTCCTCACGACCAGCTGCTGAGCTGACCAGAAGGAGGCTGTGTCCTCCCCCTTGGTGAGCCCTGCTTTGTGCCCCCTCCCCTGGGCATCAAGCTGGGTGCCTGAGCATAGCCTGTGACAGCCCCAGGGTTCCACCTTGCTTGGTAAGGGCCTCCCGGAGAGCAGGCGTGAGCATGGCTCTCCCTTCACCGCCTTCCTTCTTCCCTCTGCTCCCGAACAGACCTTTCTCTTCCTGCTGCTCCTCTTCTCTCTGTTGAAAGTAAAAAGAATGAAATCCAGACTTAGCAATGTGCAGTGGACAGACCATCGCAGACCAGGAGGGCTCAGTCAGCAGAAGGCCCCCTCGGCCTGGCTGGACCTGTGCCACCAGGAGGCCACATCCAGTCAGAGGAGCATCCACACACCAGGTCCTGGCTCTAGAAATATGTACTCCCACCACACAAGCCACCAGGGCACCTGACACACTCTGCCTGAGTCTGGCAAGCTGCTTACTGACTCTGAAAGTCAACTTTCTCACCTGAAATATGAAAAAGTAAGTACCCCTAAAGCAGGGACACACAGGAAAGTGAGGGGAACACCACAGGGCTCACTGGGCTCAGTAAAGGACAGCGCCAGTGATCCACTTCCTCTAGCCATGCCCCCACCTGCCCAGTTACCACCCAGTCATTGCAAGGTAGGATGGACAGACTGGTTAGAGTCTGGCAAGCCACTCCGGCAGTCCTGCAAGAACCCTAGGGAGACAGCTCACATCTAAACCACAACAGGACATAGGTCAGATTGTACCATTAAGGAGGAGGATAAATTTGATTGCTAGATATATGTGGGAATCACCTGATCTGTCCATTAATAAGGTACACTTTCCCTTTCTAATTAGAAAATAATCTGAGAGGGATTCTACTCATCCAGTTACTTCTATCATTTCCAGGAGATTACTCTTTGGGATGACATTTGGAAATATATGTTTACGGGTCTAGGGTTGTGGCTCGGCGGTAGAGCACTCGCCCAGCATGCACGAGGCCCTGGGTTCCATCCTCAACACCACATAAAAATAAACAAACAAAGGTATTGTGTAAAAAAAACTTGCTTAAAAAAAAAAGAAATATATGTTTATATCTGTTCTGCAAAGACCTTTTGCCCAAATCCTTGCTTAAACCAATTATTTACTGGAGACTGAAAACAGGTAATTTTTCAACTCCATCATGCATTCTGTATCATCTAGAAACCTCCACACCTCTCCCGTGAGTCGCACAAGGATTGATATTTTAGACTGGATGTAACACAACCCTTAGTTCATTGATCTTTTTGAATCTCAAATTTCTCAAACTTGGCCTAAGGGGAACCCTCAAGTTGTTTCCCATATCCCTCTGGCAGTGTCCACCAGTGTTTGGTGATTAGTTGTTCAACGAGCTGTTTCAGGGTTCATCTACTGCGCCCTGAAGTGGGGACAGTCTAGGCAGGACCCTGCCCTAAGCACGGGCGTGTAACACCAACCCAGGGAGTTTGTCTACGCAAACTAAGCTGAACTGAGCTGCAAGAGTTGATTGTGAACATAAAAATCTTTTCCGAGAACACAGCTAGAAAATACTATTTACATGCACATGTACACACGCACCCACCTGAACACGTTCAAACCATGTTTGCAGATATACAATAAATAGCTGTTGTTAAAATCCCAAGTCCATCTCAGCCTCCACTGCAAACCCCACATGGCCTGGAAATCACACTGATTCACATGGACCCATCCCACCACCTCTTGAGATGCTCAGCAGTGTCCCAGGGGTGGGCAGAGCGGTTTGTTTGGAACAGTGCCTGATAGGCTATTTGCCAACAGGCTGCACTGCACCACCTGGTCAGATGCGGTCTGTACTGGTGACACTGCGTCTTCACAGCAAAGCACAAACCTGAACCAACAGATCCTGGGTTGGTGTCCCTGTGACTCTGAAGCAACGCCCTAGGCATTCTGGACTCGCGCCTGCAAAGTACAAGTACTGGACAGGTGGGGGCGCTGTCCCACTCTGGAACTGTGCTACTTGGTAGATGATAAACACAGGCCAGTGTGGTTTTCACCTGCCCTTCCCTTGCCGTGGGTGCACTTGAGCATCTTTTCCTACCTTCGAATCTGCTGGCAGAACTTCTGAGAATTGCCTACTCATTTCTGGTAAGGTCAGTCCTTCTTATTACTACTTCTGCCAAGGTTTTCCTAACAATTCTTGCATGTTTGTTGGTGCACTGAATTTATGTGTAATTTAAAAGAAACGACATCTTTACCCTACCTAAAACAAGGTATGTCTTTCTCTTTATCAAGTCCATTTTGATACTTTCATGAATATATTAAGCTTTAAAATACAGGCTTAGGGTGTTTCTTTCTAAATCAAGTCCTAGGTGATTATATTTTTATGTGGCTATTTTATATGCAGCATTTCTTTCACAACAAGTTCTCACGGGCTATAACATAGAAATACAAAGCTTATTAACTCTTTCACGTTACATCCTGCTGCCTTACTGAACTGTCACTTGATTTTGTATAGGTTTTTCCCTGGTTTTCTCAGGTTTTAAAAGCTTTACATCTTCTTTGTTCCAAGGCTTACAGATCTGATGTATTTTCAGTTTACGGAACTCTCATTTTTCGAAACTTACACTAGTCTTTAGGTTAGTATGTATTATTTAAATTGCAGATTATTAGAATCCACATAAACCCTAGTAGGTTACACACTCTCACCTACCCCTAAGCACTCCCAGCCCATTCCAGCACTTTCCGTCTTCCTAGAGCCCCCCATGCTGATCTCAAGGCTGCAACCCAGGCTGCCAGACAAGAGCCCAGCACCTCTGGGCCTGTATAGAACATAGCAGACTTGAGCAGAATCCACACAAACCCTCAGACAGCGAGGCCCACCCAATCCACCGTCCACCTTCTCCTCTGTCCTCCTCCCACCCCCCGCTTATCCTCCTAGGAGTCTATTTTTACAGGGCGGGGAAGAAACAAGTTCCACAAAACTCCTGCTTGTGGCAAAAAAAAAAAAAAAAAAAAAATTGTCAAACTATCAAGACAGAAACCAGAGAACGGAGACTCTCACTGTGAGCTCTGACGGACCACGTGAAAAACAGAACACTGGAGATCAGCCGCCGGCAGGATCAGTGAACACTTCCCAAAAGAATAATACCTTTTCTTTCTTCACAAGATCCATCACTTTTCCAAGATCCTCAACATCAACAACAGAATTCGGGCCCTGATGTTCGCCAGCACCAAACTCTTCCTCACTGCTGCTCTCACAAGGCTCTTCCTCCTGGAAGAGAAATGCAGAGAGAAATACTTTGTTTAAAAAGAGGTAAGGGGGGCTGGGGCTGGGGCTCAACGGCAGAGCGCTTGCCTGGCACATGGGAGGCCCTGGGTTCGATCCTCAGCACCACATATAAATAAATAAAATGAAGGTAATGTGTCCAACTACAACTAAAAAGTAAATATTTTTTTTAAAAAAGAGGTGAGGGATACACTGTTCAAAATAACAGGCAATCTCTCACACTCCCTCCAATGATAATATCACCATCTTTAAATTATTATTTTTTTTAAAAATCCTGTCTTTGACATCAGACTGAGTCCTGTAAAGGACACCACACAAGAACAACTGATAGCCCACCTGCCCTCCCACACGACCAGGGTGAGCAGCAGGGGGTGAGATGGCAGCTGGATGTGGGCTGGCTGGTGCTGGGGAGCTGGCCAGCAACACATAAGCCCCGGATTCCATCCCCGGCACCACCAATGCAAGCCAAAGGAAGTGGAGGGAACGTGGCACCACTACAAGGAAACCTTTGTTGATAGGATTCAAATCCCCAGCAGCTCCAAAAAGGAAAAAGAAACACGCTGAGCACCTACTGTACGCCCAGCACACAGTGCTCTCCACATGCTCTGAACAGATGCATGGAATTCACACCCACTCAGGCCTCCTACCAGTGAGCAGAGGGAGGCTGAAGAGGCTGGTGAGGGGCAAGCACAGGCACAGCCTCACCCCTTTCTCCAGGGAGATGTGAAGGCAGAATGCAGGATGAACAGGTGCTAGGAGATGAAGTAAACAGCAGGTACTCTATAACTCAAGGACCATTTTAAAGCTGGAAGAAACTAGGCTGCCAACCTTTGTGTGCTGGTCAGAATGCTCCAGACAACAGCAGAGACACCAGTCACGTGGCACAAAACAGCTCTTCCGCCAAGCGGCTCCGCATTCAGTCCCAGGTGATGCTGCCATGGGCACCCTCAATGCCTCCCACTTAAAACCAAGCCTGACACTGCAGAAGCAGCATGTGGCCGGCTCACTGGTCTGCCTTCTGTGTTGTCAATAAAGGAACAGGCAGTCATCTTTGCCTTTCTTCCATGTGACAAAACACAGCCAGGCATCACAAAATGACAGCTAATAGCAGACCATACACAATGGTGTCCCAGGAGATCATCACTCCTACTGAGGTCACAGCCTTCTTAGTTTACGTGTTCTATGGTGCCTGTACGACAAGGAACCACGTTCCTCAGATCCTGGTCTAGTGCCTGCCTATAACACGAGCAGCTCAGTGGTGGGGTGCCCGCCTATAACACGAGCAGCTCAGTGGTGGGGTGCCCGCCTATAACACGAGCAGCTCAGTGGTGGGGTGCCCGCCTATAACACGAGCAGCTCAGTGGTGGGGTGCCCGCCTATAACACGAGCAGCTCAGTGGTGGGGTGCCCGCCTATAACACGAGCAGCTCAGTGGTGGGGTGCCCGCCTATAACACGAGCAGCTCAGTAGTCCAGTAGCCTGCCTATAACTTGAGCAGCTCAATGGTCAAGTGCCTACCTATAACATGAGCTGCTCAGTGGTCCAGTGCCCGCCTATAACACAAACAGCTCAGTAGTGGAGTGCCCACCTATAACACGAGCAGTTCAGTGGTCGAGTGCCTATAACTTAAGCTCCCTGAGTTCCAGCTCCAGCACCCACAGGGGGAAAAGACATCTTCAACTCACCTCTCCCCAACTTCAACAGAAAAACTTCTTCAGGTGAAGGCCACCTCATCTCCCAGTTCATGCACAAACTCTCAAGAACGCAGACAAGAGTGGCATCTGCAACACACTTGCTAACAACTCATCATTCTGCCAGCTCTGGTCCAGTGCTTCCCAGCCACCGTTGGAACACACAGACCCACATGCACGCTGTCCCGCTGCAGTTATCCCAGGGTGATGAAGATAAGTACTGCCCATGACCCCACGTTCCTCTCTCTCTCCTGTCCAGTGGATTTCAGAATCTTAGACACAAGCAAGACACCGGGGATCTCCTCATCCATCCCTCATCTAATCCTAAACCGCAGGTCAGTGAACACTTTCTGTAAAGGTCCAACAGAAACACTTCTGGACTTCAGGATGTGCATGCTCCATCCAAGCCAGCAGCTGTGCCACTCTTTTAACACTAAAGCTGCTACACAAAAATGTAGGAATCACCGTGGGGCTGGGGTTGTGGCTCAGTGGTGGAGCGCTCGCCTAGCATGCACAGGGCACTGGGTTCCATCCTCAGCACCACATAAATGTAAAATAAAGATATTGTGTCCACCTAAAACTTAAGAATAAATTTAAAAAAAAAAAGGAATCACCATTGGCTATGTTCCCCGAGGCTTTTAAAAAAATAAAAATAAAAAAATCTGGCAGTAGACACTCCTCTATATATTCTTAAAAGCCTCAGAGTTTCAGGCAGAAATTATCAGGCCAGGAATTTACTACCTCCCAAGGGAACCCAAGTCATTGCCACATAAAAATTGAATCACACCCACCATTAACTTGGCTCTGCAACCTTAGGAAAGCTTAAAAGTTCTCTTCCATGAACAGTAAACTCAGTTCATGTGAGGCATGAGAGCTAGAAAACTAATATAACACATTCCCCTCCTCTTCAAAGGCTCTGATCCAGTTAAAGCACCACAAGGACACCCACTATGAAGTGGTAAAGCTTTAAGGAAAAAACCCGGGAATACAGAACCACACAGTTTGGCTCAGAACCCATGAGCGGCGGCCTGAACAAGATGGCGCCTGGGCCAGATGTTAGGGATGATAAACTGGCCTGGCCAGGGAAGACAAGTGAAAAGCTGTTAGAGGTGAACAGGGGGAGTGCTGTGGTAGATATGAGATGTCCCCAAAAAGCTCATGTGTAAGACAAGCAGGAATGTTCGGGGTGAGAGCTATAACCTAGTCTAGTCAGTGGATTAATACATACACTGACATGAATTAACTGGGTGGTGACTGTGGGCAGGCTGGGTCACTGGGGGTGCCTCTGGGTCCCTGGCGAGTGGAGCTCTCTCTGCTTCCTTGGCCACAGCCTGACTCTTTCCCCTTCCATGCCCTTCCACCTGGTGTCCTGCCTCACCTCAGGCTCAGAGCTGCAAGGCTGGCCAACTGTGGACAGAAACTCTGACACTGACCAAATGAACTTTTCCTCCTCTCCGTTACTCTTGTCACATCTTCTGGACATAGAAATAAAAAACTTAACTAAAAGAGGGAGGAAGGTGTGCTCAGACCACATGGATCTTACACATCCTGGAAGAAGAGGAAGCTTCTAAAATGATTTAAACACAGAAATAACAGATTTGCACTGCAGTCTGGGAACACAGAAGATAATCTAAAGGAGACAGGACCGTGGACAGGAATAACCAGGAAGAAAGCACTGCAGTACTCTAGGAAGAGAAGATGCTGGCCTGAGTCAGAGAGGAACAGGAGAACAGAAGACTGGGTATTCAAACTCACCTGGGGTGCAGCACAGACTCAGACCACCAAGGAGACCAGTGTGACTGGACTGGTCAGGAAGGCACAGAACAGCAGGATGAGAGTGAGGCAACTCCCAAGTCAGAGCAGGTGCTGCGGTCAGGCAAGGAATGGCAGCTCTGATTAACACAGCACTAGAAGATCAGGTAAAGCTTCTGAGTTCTACTTTTAAGATGACCCTAAGTGTTGGTAAAGAACAAATGGGAAGAAGACAGGAAGGAGAGAAGACCTCTGACAGTCTAGTCAAGAAATGCAGGTGAGCAGTAGCGATGGAGGGAAATGGATGGATGTGAGCAAGAGTGGGTCAGAAGTTAGTATCACCACAGGCCAACTGAGCCAGCACCCAGGCCAACTGAGCCAGCACCCAGCCCAACCTCAACACATGAACCACACAGGGAATCCCAGGAGGTAAGGAAGGAGCTGACACTGGGCTGAACTTTGGAGACACTGACAGCTGCTCAGGACACGGACAGAGAAGAGTCAGGACTCACTGCAGGGAGGCAAATGAAGACCAGAGCCAAAAGCCACAATTGAGAGGCCAAACCCTTGATGCCAACTAGAAATAAATTACGAAAACAAATCCTTAACAGAGAAAGAATCTGATTTCCACAGTTAATACATCAGAATATCCAAAAGTTCTACTTTTCAACAACAAAAAAATTATAAATATAAAAAAAAAAAAACAAGGCCCCTTTACAGGAGACATTAACAGAAACTCTCTGCTATGTTTGAATGTGTTTTCTCAAAAACATCTGTGCTGAAAACTTGATTCAGATGCAACCCTGTTGGGAGGCGGGACCTTTGGGGTATTCAGATCAATGCCACTACAAAAAGATTGTGAGAATGGACTCACTCTGTCCCCTTCCACCTTCTACCACTACGGGTCAGCAAGAAGGCCTTCACTAGACCCCACATACCAGCTTGATTTTGGACCTTCCAGTCTCCAGAACTGTTGGAAAACTTCTGTTTCTAATAAATTACCCAGTCTCAAGTACTCTGTTACAGTACCAAAAAACAGACAGACACTGTCCCTGAGGAAGCACAGATTGAATTTTATTAAGACTTAAAGTCGACTTGTCTTAATATGCTCAAAGAGATAAAAGACGTAAGAACAATGTTTTAACAAATAGAGAACAGTAACACAAACATAGAAACTATTCAAAGAAAACAAATTCCTGAGCTGAAAAGTACAAAACTTGAACTGAAAAATTCACTGGAATGTTTCAGTAAGAGATATGAACAAACAAAAGAATCCGCAAATGTGAGGACAGATCAGCTGAAACAGAGCCTAAGACACCTGTAGGGTGCCATCAAGAGAACAAACACTGGGCTGGGATGTGGCTCAAGCGGTAGCACGCTTGCCTGGCATGCGTGCGGCCCGGGTTCGATCCTCAGCACCACATACAAAGATGTTGTGTCCGCCGATAACCAAAAAATAAATATTAAAATTCTCTCCCTCTCTCGCGCTCTCTCTTAAAAAAAAAAAAAAAAAAAACTTAAAAAAATAAATAAATAAATAAATAAATAAATAAAAGAGAACAAACACACATGTCAGGGAGTCCCAGAAGAAAGGGAATAGAAAGAGAAAGAATATAGAGAGAAATAAACATTGAAAACTTACCAAATTTGAAAAAAGACAGGAGTCTAAACATCCAAAAAGCTCAACAATTGCCAAGAAAGGAATCAAAATAACATGCCAGAAAAAAAATTAAATAAACACAAATGAAGGGGCTAGGGATAGAGCTGAGTTGGCAGAATGCTTGCCTAGCATGTACAAGGCCCTGGGTTCAATCCGCAGCACCAGAAAAAAAATTTTTTAATTAAAAAAAAAAAACACTACAAAAGAAGGCAATAATGGAAAAGAATGAGAAACAAAAATATGTAACACATAGAAAACGTGAAAAATGACAGAAGTGTTTCCTTACAAGTAATTACTTAAAATGAAAATGAATTAAACCCTCCAGTTAAAAAGTAAAAATACCCAGAATGGAAGGAGAAAAAAGGAAAACAAAAAAGGTATGAACCAACTCTATGTTATGTGCAAGAGACCAGCTTCAGTTCCACAGACACAAAAGGTTAAGAGTGAGAAAAACGGAAAAAATACAATCTATGCAAATATTGACCAAAAGAGATGGGAGGTGACTATCAGACAAAGTCAAATACAAGAAATGAAGGCCACTGTATATTAACAAGAGTTGATAATTAATTCCATCAGGAACACCTAACAATCATTCACACAGATGCTTCATCTCATAAGACCCAAAACAGATGAAGCAAAACTTGGCAGAACTGACAAGAGAAACACACAGCTTTACCACAGCTGGAAATGTTAACAACGCACTTTCAATAGTAGCCAGAAGAACCAGCAGGTTAATAAGATGCAGGGCTGGGAGGCACTGGATGCCCGAGAGCACCCAGTCCTGAGTTCCTTACTTCTCAGCACTGCAGACCAGCACGGACAGTGACACAGGAAAAAGGGCAAAGGCTGTGCAGCACTGTGCGGCAGGGAACCACACACAAAGAACTGCCACCACGGAGAGCAGGCCACACACTCCCAGTTCACATGGGACTCTCCAGGCAGATCTCGTATCAGACCAAAACACAACTCTCGATAAATTCTGAATTCTGAAGTATTCTGTGTATTTTCTCTGATCACTAGAGATAGAATTCAAGGGCATTTCAAGAGATAAAATACTTAGGGGAAAAAAATTAACCAAGGAGGTGAAAGGCTTATACACTGAAAATTCAAAACACTGTTGAAAGAAGTTAAAGGCTCCCTAAATAAATGGAAAATACCCTGTGTTCATGGATTGAAACACAAATTACTCAGATGAGCCTGCCCAACATAAATTCAACTCAATCTCTTTCAAAATCCCAACAACCTGTTTTTCAGAACTGGATAAAGTTGATCTCTGAATTCATATGCAATTGCAAGGAGCTCCAAACAGCCTCCAAAAACAATGCTGCCTGCCTAGCAGTTCCCATTTTCCAATCACACTGCAGCTCAGTCATCGATACAGTGTGGCCAAGTTTCCCTTGTGACTGAGAAGAGTGAAAAGAAAACCTAGCAAGATCAGCAGAGTAGAGCAAGTGGACCAGGAGAGGGAGGAGGGAAGAGAAGGGAAGGCCTGGTGAAGGAGATTGAGCAGAAGTCATGTGCAGGTGCCAACACGGCATGACAGACCTCGCAAAGCATGACTGTAAGGCACCAGCAAGGAAATAAACAGCAAGAACCTCAAGAAAGGAAGTCTATCAAATGGAGAATTTGCAAATTGCATTTCTGATAGGTGTGACTTCCCAGGATAAAATCAAAACTCTTACACACTCAACAACAAAAAGACAAATGACCCAATTAAAAAGTGGGTAAAGAGTTGAATGCACATTTCTCAAAGGAAGTCACGGAAGTCACATAAGTGACGATAAGCACATGAAAGCTCAACATCCACAGTCACAAGGGAAACGCAAGCCCAAACCACAGCAGGCATCCCTACACACCAACTTGGAGGGCAGGTGAAAAGTGGGAAGGTGGAAAACAAGTGTCGGGAGACGTGAGAACTCACTCTCCCATGCTGCCAGGGGACATGAGGAACGGGCACCTGCTCTGTAGGTCACACGGCAGCACTGCCAGCCGGGTGCCTCCTATGGACACACCAACGGAACTGAAGGCATGTGGACGAAGGCTGGCGGCAGCAAGGTTCACCACAGGCAAAGGCAGGAACAGGCCCACGGCCAGCAGACAGAGGCCGAGGAGGCGCGGCACAGGCCAGGCACACGCTCACAGAGTACTGACCATAGGAACGGAGACAGTCCACACAGGTGATCCTGGGGAAGCCAAGTGGAGGAGCCAGACACAAAGGTCCCACACTGCACAACCACACTTACATGACTCTACAGGTCGCACGGTCCACAGACAGAAAGCAGACAGGGCAAACTGGGGGAAGCAGCGGGGACTACCTGAGGGCCAAGGGTTTTCTTTAAGATGATAAAAAAGTTCTGGAACCAGATGTAAGTGGCAGTCATCCACAACTGTGAACACTTTTCAACTGTTTACTTTAAAAAGGTTATTTTTATGTTACATGAATTCTACTTCAATAAAAATGTTTAGAGTGAATTTGCGATGGCGCACACCTGTAATCCCCACAACTGGGGAGGCTGAGGCAGGAGGATTGTGAGTTCAAAGCCAGCCTCGGGCTGGGGATGTGGCTCAAGCGGTAGCGCGCTCGCCTGGCATGCGTGTGGCCCGGGTTCGATCCTCAGCACCACATAACAACAAAGATGTTGTGTCTGCCGAGAACTAGAAATAAATATTGAAAATTCTCTCTCTCTCTCTCTCTCTCTCTCTCCTCTCTCACTCTCCTCTCTCACTCTCTCTTTAAAAAAAAAGAAATAAAAAAAAAAAAAAGCCAGCCTCAGCAACAGCAAGGTGCTAATAAGCAGCTCAGTGAGACCCTGTCTCTAAATAAAATATAAATAGGGCTGGGGGTGTGGCTCAGTGGTCGAGTACCCCTGAGTTCAATCCCTGGTACCAAAAAAAAAAAAAAAAAAAACATGAACTGAAGGAAGGATAAGCAAATTCAAGCAAAAAGACTAGCTGGAAAAAAAAGGCAGATAAATGGGAGGTGGGGCGGAGGCTCAGCGGAAGCGCTTGCCTGGCATGTGAGAGGCACTAGGTTCGATTCTCAGTACCGCATGTAAATAAATAAACACAATAAAGGCCCTTAAAAAAAAAAAAAAAAAAAAAGAACCTCTTTTTCAAAAAAAAAAAAAAAAAAAAAAAAGCAGATAAATGGATCAGTGACTGAAGATGGGCAATAAGGGAAATTTTGCTTTTTTATGTTGCTTAAACACTAATGCTTCCAGAGTATGTTTGCTTATTTACAGGCACAACCTAGGAGAGAGGGAGAGAGGAAGATGCAATATATAAAGGAACCAAGTCCCTGACCCCACAGCACAGACCAGACACTTAACTTCTGAACCAGGAAAGAGGGCAAAGGTGGCACGGGGTAGGAAGACCTCACCGGGTTCCTTCCCCTCTGGTGGTTCTACAAGAGACATGGAAGAAGGGGTGGGGGAAAGGAGCTGTGCAATGACCTCTAAGAGGGTGAGAAGGAGAACTCGCAGGGTAAGGGAGGGAGCCTGGTGGGTGGGTGGCTGAGCCTGTGGCCATGATATGCAGGGCATGGGAAAGGCACAAGCTGGCTTGCGGTGCGGCCAACAGTGAGGCAAGTGAGGGTGCTCACCAGAGCATGAAGTCCAAAGGAGGCCCACAGAGAGAGAGAAGCAAGCCGTCCCCACTCTCCAACAAAAATGGCTGAGAGCAAATGGGGTCAAGAGACTTTAACGTAGGAGCCCTGGCATGAGGCACAAGTACGGGTCACAGGAACCTGGATTACAGAGCTGACTACAGAAGGGAGAAAGCAAGGCTGTGGAGGTGTGAAGGCTGCCACTGCTGAGCCAGAGAGCTGGGGCCACTCATGCCACAACTTGGCCAAGAAGAGCGAAGGCAAGCGGGGTCAGGGTCTTGAGTTCCTTCTGAATGTCACAAGTGACCAGGTGGCCAAAAGAAACAGCTGTGGAGAGGACAGCACGGACACAGCCTGTAGACAAGAGTGTCAAAGGGACACTCAGAAACGTTCAGAAAGTGAGGGAAGAAACAGGTGAATCCAGCGGGACTTGCAACCTCTGCTTAGGTGACAATGGAATCATCTATGTCGCAAGGAACATGATCTGAGGAATAAGACAGGTGGGACAATCTGACTTCTCTGAGACTTCTCTTGCTAACCTGCAAGATGTGTTAAGACTCTACCTATCTCAAGCAATGTGGCGATGGAAGGGGAGATACAGGAAAGATCCAGAACTACAGGCTAAATACAGCACGAGTGGGAGACCTTCCTTCCAGCCAGAAGCCCATGAACTGGTTCCGGGGGCAGAGGTGACGTTCGCATTTCCAGACGTGGAGGGAAGCAGTGAGCGATGGCTGGCCACATACCTCAGTGTCCCTGGGCTGCTGGGCAGCCAGGGCGTGAGGCTCTGGCTCCTCATCCTCTATGCCATGCTGCTTGGATTCGCACTTGCCTCTCCTGCAGTTGCCCCCACAGGACGTCTCTCCTTTCTGAAGAGCCTGCAACCGGGAAATGAACCTGGTTTTCCAGGCTCTGAAGTCGGCCTCGATGCTGCCATGTTTGCTTCTAACTGCATCACAGTCCCCGTCTCCTCGGGCCAGCACACGACGAGCACCAAGCATCCAGAGCCACTTATCAACATTCTTGCCAACCTGCAAGAACAGAGAGATGAGCCAGACGGCATGTGGGAGTCTAAAGGCCCTCAGACTGCTCTCCAGAGCCCAGGGCTGCACGGGGCTCTCGCCAGGGGCTGCTGAGGCACAGGGAACTGCAAGCCCTCAAAGGCTACTCTCAACCCAGCCAGGCTGCACTTTATGTAATATTCTAATTCTCTGCAAGAAACTTTTTTTTTGACAAAGAAACAAACAAACCCTGTCAGTGGACAAAGTGTTAATAACAAAAAAGAAATTTAAAACTGCTGCTCTAAATCGTAGTCAGAACAAAACACTCATTAGCAAAGCAAATGAGTTCCCAAAATGTAACAAAGCCTGTGGGGCCAAAGCCCAGTTAGAAATAAAGTACAAAGGGAATCAATTTGGCAGGACTCATGTCTCACAAACTCCCTATGATCTGAAACAGTTAAGCTGAGGCACAGGGGTCAGCTTAGGTTGCCAAGGGGCAAGGCTACATGAATACTTACATACGGGAACTTTCTCATTCTTAGTCTAATGCCTTTGAAAATACAAGGGAAAATCTACACTGTGATACATGAAGGAAAACCAGGACTAAAGCAAGCTGAGTGCCCAGCACCACACACTCCACCCACCACAGACCAGCCAAGGGCCCTGAGGGACAGCCACCCAGGAGCTCTGGTGATCCTGCAGAACATGAAAAGCCAGAGGCTCTGTGGCTTGATTTCTTTAAGTACAATGAGCAGGATACAAACAAAAAGGAACCAAGTTAACTTCATTTCAAAAAAGATCCAAGAAAATAAAACAAACTTAATATTAAAAACTTAATATTTTACTACAAAAAAGATAGTGAATGTTTATTCTCTATTTTCCTTTAAAAATTAATGAGTTAATAATGAGTTCACCTGTTTTAAGAGTTAGCTTGGGCAACAAACATGATTCAACAACAGAACAGGTTGCTGAGAAAGTCCAAAGATTCAACGATCTTCACCTACAAGGCTCCAGGGAGCCGGCAGCTCGGCTTGACAGCCCTCAGTCTACCCCAGACACCAGACAGTGTGAGATACACTGTATTCAACAAAAATTTATTGACAGCCTTCTACACATCAAGCTGTGGTCAGGGGACAAGCGCCACCACAGAGAATAACTCAAGAAATTTACTGTAAATACCAAAGTTTATAGATTATGTCACGTACACATACACATGTATGAGTTATTGCTGTCCCTGTTTAAAATGAAAAAATAATTTATACCCGTAATTTAACACAGACCCACCTTGTTGAAGTGGCTTGCGTAGGCAGAATTCCCCAGGCCAAACACAGCGTATCTCATACCCTTCAGGTAAGTTCTGCCAAATCGAAAATCACTGGACGCCTCTTGTAACCATTTGCAGAACCACTCTGCACTCTCCGTGGGTCTGCCGTCAGTATACGTTGCAACCAGGAAGGCACAGACGCTCTTACTAGCGATCTAACCAAGACAGAGAGCTTAGAAGGACACTGAAGGTAAAACTTATCTAAGAATATTCAAGATACAAACAGTCTCAATGAAGAAGACCCTTTGCTAAAAGGCTGGCACTCCTGTCACCTAACTTCTAAGGATAAGGGGCACGTTCATAGACACTACTTATTTTCCAAAGGACCCCTGGCCAGGAACAACACCCTGCCTGGCTCCAACCCGTCTCCTGGCTGCTTCTCCACGCTCTATCCTACTTCTAGACTATAAGTTCCTATCATCTTTTTTTTTTTTGTCATATTGGAAACAAAATCCCAGGCAGTCAGGAAAAAAATACAGAAAGGTCTCCTAAAACTACTTGACAAACATAACTCCTCACAACCTGGGTTCCGTCCCCAGCACCTGAAACTTTTTTTTTGTACTGAGCATTGAACCCAGAGGCATTTAATCACTGAGCTATATCCCCAGTCGATTTTTTGTTTCAATTTTGAAACAGAGTCTCACTAAGTTGCTTAGGGCTTCGCTAATTGCTAAGGCTGGCCTTGAACTTGCAGACCTCCTGCCTCAGCCTCCTGAGTCACTGGGATTACAGGCCTGCACCACTTCACCTGGCAAAAAACAACTTTTAAATGTAAAGTAACTCCACACTTGGTTCCATCACCTACCTGGGAAAGAAGCCTCAGCCCTTCTAGCCCAGAACCTCATCTGCCTGTCTCTTCACAGTTCCAAGTCATGAGGTTAGACTTTGGTCACATGTTCTTACTTACAATTAAGGATCAAAGTTGGCTAATAAGTTTTCACAAATAATTTATAGCATATCCAAGCTCATCTGCACCCCAGTATTTTCTTGTGAAGACGGATAGACAGAGTAACAACTAGACATTTATCCAGCAAAGGGCTGGCCAACTGTGAGACAAGGTCTCGGCGTTGCCCAGTCCTGCCAGGACTCCTGGGCTCAAGTGATCATCCCACCTGGGCCGAGGGGAGCTGAACCAGTAACTCCATGCCTGGTTTTTGCTGCTGATTTTTAATAAACTCTCATTGGAACTGCACTCACTTGTTACATACTGTCTACGGCTGTTCTGTGCCTTGACCGTATGCATGGGACACTAAAGATACTTCCTTTGAGACCAGTGCCATGGCACACACCTGTAATCCCAGCTACTCAAGAGGCTGAGGCAGGAGGATTGCAAGTTCAAAGCTAGCCTCAGCAACAGCAAGGCGCTAAGCAACTCAATGAGATCCTGTCTCTAAATAAAATACAAAATAGGGCTGGGCACATGGCTCAGTGGTCAAGTGCCCCTGAGTTCAATCCTCAGTACTGAAAAAAAAAAAAACAAGGGAAGGAGGAAATTTCAAGCTTTCCCACCCCTACCTCAGCCCAGAACTATCCACCCCAACAAAGAACAGGCCACACCCCACGGCAGGATCAGCACACTACACTACACATTCAGGGCTTCTGATTCATGCTGAAAATTAAACTGGTTGAAATTCCTTAACATGAAAAATCAGATTTACTCTGAAGACTGTAATTGTCCCAGATGTCAAGAGGTCAATTAAATTTGGGGTTTTTTTTTTGTTTATATGTTTGTTTTTGTTTTTTTTTTAAGAGAGAGGGAGGTATAGAAAGGTAGAGAGAGAGAGAGAATTTTTTTAATATTTATTTTTTAGTTATCGGCGGGCACAACATCTTTGTTTGTATGTGGCGCTGAGGATCAAACCCAGGCCACACGCATTCCAGGCAAGCGCGCTACCACTTGAGCCACATCCTCAGCCCCAAAATTTGAGTTTTTATTCAAGAAAAAAAATAAGATGATTACCAACCTCTTCTACTAGATGATCATCTGGATCATATTCTTTCAGATTAATAACTGCCACTGGCAGATCTAGGGAGGTCACTGCTTTGGTGAGAATTGTCGCAAATCCCTAGTAAGGAAAAAAATAAAATCATCAGTAAACCAAACAAGCACAGCACAGCCCTTGTAGCTCTGCTGGCAGGAGAGCTCGGCACTCCCTGGGAAGGCTTCGCTGGCAACTAGTGTCTGCCGTGGCAAGCACACAGCACCCTTGCGCTCACCGTGTCCTCGTCACCCTCCCAGAGGCCACCACTGATCCTGTTCTCACTCTGAGGGTGGCACAAGACCAGACCCACGCTGGCTAGACATTCCAGCAGCTCTGCCCACTAGAATGAACACATAAAAAGCACAGAAAGAAATGTGGGGTGTGACGAGAAGGGGAGATACAAACAGAAGCAGGCTGACAGGTGACAGCCCTGAGGGGACTCCAGTTCCGACAGAACCACGGACCACTACAACACAAGATGGGAGAGATCTGGGCAGGAGGGAGCCAGACAGTGAAAGTCCAGGTGAGGGAGGAATGCACACGGGTCGAAGAGTGGAGGCGACACCAACCCCTCACCCCTGGCAAAACACTTGCCAGCTCTTCCTCAAGGAAATGAACCAAACCTGGGAAAGATAAACTGCTGGCCAAATTTTGGCACCCAGGAAAACACCCTCCTCTTTTCTCTATGGTGGTCCAACACCTGACTCCTTGCCTTCCAGGACTATTAGCTGAAACTGGTCATCCACTGGCACTACCATGCCAGTTTGGGTTCTGGGCAATATTAGAAAACAGTAATCATAACAAACATGGCCCTTGATCTCAAGCAACTCGGGGTCTAATGGAGAGAGAATAAACTAGGAATGAGAAAGGAGTACACCAGAGAGTGACTAGCAGCACTACGGAGAAAAAAATCCCCAGATGAGGGCAGAAAGCGCAGGACTGGAGCCAGTGAGAGTTGGTATCGAACATGAAAGGGTAAGGACAAAGAGCATACTGAAAAACAAATATTTAGTCTTTGTCACCCAGCACAAAGCTCTAAATCCCTTGGAATTCACTGATTTGCCCCAGGTTCAATCCCTAGCACCGCAAAAAAAAAAAAAAAAAAAAAAAAAAAAGCTCAGCAGGCACAGCTGTAGACAGGCACCTACCCCAGCTCAGCTAGTGAGGGCAGCAGTGTCAAGCCAGGGACATCTGAGGACTGTGTGAGTAGCTAGTATGAGAGTTCAAAATGTTTTCCCATTATTGATAAAGACATACTACATGAGCAGATGATAATTTAAACAATCATCAAGAATTAAAAACAGGAACAGCAAAAAGGGGTTCAGAGGTAGTGAGGTGGGTGCTTTCTGGAAAGCACTTTTCATTCTGAAATTTCTTTGTGCCTGGATTTGTTACCATCTGCAAGGATTCACTTGTTCTTTTAAAAAATTTAAACACACGCATAAAAAGGCTCTGAACAAAATATTTTATGCATAACATGAAAGGACTTTGTTTCAGCTTCTCGTGAATTTCTCCCTTTCCTCAGGTTTCCCACCTGCACTGCTGGGGGCTGACCTTGGTGAGAGGCTGCACTAGAGTCAAAGACGACTGAAGTGCTGATCACCTAAGAAGCATGTTTCTGAGTGAATCCTCAAGAGGGAAGTGGATCCTTCTTCAGTAGCAGACAGAAATAAGTCCTTGATTTTTAATTTTTTTTTTTAAAGAGAGAGAGAGAGAGAGAGAGAATTTTTTAATATTTATTTTTCAGTTTTCGGTGGACACAACATCTTTATTTTTATTTTATGTGGTGCTGAGGATCAAACCCAGCGCCCCGCGCATGCCAGGTGAGAGCACTACCGCTTGAGCCAAATCCCCAGCCCAGTCCTTGATTTTTTAATAAGTCATTCTCATCCTAGCCCTACAGAAAACCTTTTTTGGGGGATGGGTTGCAGTACTGGGGATTGAACCCAGGGGCACATTTTTTTTAGAGACAGGGTCTTGCTCAGTTGCTTAGGGCTTCCCTAAGTTGCTGAGGCTGGCTTTGAACTCATGATCCTCTAGCCTCAACCTCCCAAGCAGCTGGGATTACAGGTATGAGCCACCACACTCAGCTAGAATCTTTTCCTAGAAAGCACTAAATAGCTCTGACCATCATAATAAAGAAGAAAGTGTCATCTAGACACAATTAAGAGAATATGAAGCAGCTCTCAGCTCTATGCATGTAGTACACATCTATTTTAATGTCCATCTTCAACACTTGATATTATTAGACATCAAAGCACAATTAAATAGGTGTGTGAACTGTGAAAGAAGGGGCCTGCATGGGTCACTACTGCAGTCATTCTGCTTTGACTACCCCCTAGTCCTGGAGCCACAAGCATCAGTCATGAACTCAGAAGTCTCTCCATCCTGCTGAAGCAGAAGAAGACTTCAGAACAAAGACCCTTCGTGACAATGACCACCAGACACCATCCATCAGCTTTAACTGAATGCAAGAGATGAGACCCATCCATTCACCCAATCAGAAAGGAAAAATGTATGATGGAAAAAACAGGGGAAGTAACTAAAGATAAGAAGACTAACTCAATCCAATGCCAAAAAATATATTTCAGGAATTTTCTTAAAATGTCAAGATATCAAAGGAAAAAAAACATCATATAAAGTTCTCACCTTTGCTGTACCAGTCTGGGAACCATAGAAAATCTTCACTCCAGATACAAAGATGTGCTTCTTTGGAAGGGAGGCATAATCATTTGTCATCAGATCCTGAGCTGCTTCTGGAATAGATCTCTCCTGTGAACTTTTGCCCTTGAAAATAAACAAATGCACCAAATCCATTAGGCTTCAATCTCTTCCCAACTTCAGTATGGATCAAGATTAACACAGCTATTAACCCTCTTCATTATTTTCTTGATCTTTCTGGTTGTACTCCTCAAGTATTAACCTCTTGGTATACCTTTAAAGACAAATCTTTTTTTTTTTTTTGGTACTGGAGATTGAACTCAAGGGCACTCAACCACTGAGCCACATCCCCAGCCCTATTTTATATTTTACTTAGAGACAAAGTCTCATTGAGTTGCTTAGCACCTCACTTTTGCTGAGACTAGCTTTGAACTCACGATTCTCCTGCCTCAGCCTCTCAAGCTGCTGGGATTACAGGCATGCACCACTGTGTCCGGCAAGACCTTTATTTTTTAAGACTATAATGATTCCCATTCCCTCAAGGGTAAAGCAGGTGTGAAAGGGTAAAACTGTGAAAGAAGGGGCCTGCACGGGTCACTACTACAGTCATCCTGATATCCTGAGGGGACCTGGTTTCGGGAGCCCTTGTCAATACTACAATCCAAGGATGCTCAAGACTCTTACACAAAATGGGTTAGTACTTGCATATAACAAAGCACATCCTCCCATATGCTCTAAGCCATCTTTAGATTACTTATAATACCCAATACAACATAAATATTGTATAAGTAGCAGTTACACTGTTTTGTTTAGGAAACAAGACAAGGAACAATGTCTGTATAAGTTCAGGAGACAAATAGGGAGTTCCCCAAGTATTTTCAATCTGTAAGTGGGTTAATCCTATTGAACCCAGAAGGCCAACCATGCATACTTTCCTCTGCAATGTGTTTTACTGGAATAACAGTGGAAACATTTTTTTGATCCTTCATTAGTGGAATGCAAAAAGAGGACTACTGCTGCTTAAAAGTACAAAACATTTTTGATTTTCGTATAAAAGATTTTTTATAAGAAATTTTTCATTACTAACATCTTCCTGTACCTGGGTTTGATGGCACAGTCCTATAATTCCAGGGACTGTGGACAGAAGGTAGTTTGGGCAAGAGAATCACAAGTTAGAGGCCAGCTTCAGCCATTTAGTGAGATCTGCCTCAAAATTCAAGTACAAAGGACTGGGGATGCAGCTCAGTGGTAAAGTGCCTCTTGGTTCAATCCCCAGTACCCCAAAAAGTAAGCAAATAAATAAAGGTCTGCTGTATCTAACTCAGATAATAGAATAATAACTTATTCTCTAAAAACTTCAAGAAGAAGATTGTGAAGCTATTAGAAAATAATAATGAGACCGGAAGCTCTTTGGCTGGCATGCGTACTAGGCCCAGGATGCAGTCTCCAGCAAACACACACACAACACACTAGAGATCAAACATGAAAATGATTCAAAATTACTTTTAGATTTTCTGCATTTCTTCTGAAAGGCTTGGAAAATCTGCACTCTAAATTCTCTGTAAAATCTGATACCTAAATACTGTATTAAAAGGAAGGGAAAAGAAAACCTGCTCGACTCACCTGCTTCTTTTTCTTTTTTTTAGATATTTATTTATTTTAGTTGTAGTCTGACACAATACCTTGACTTTATTTATTTTTATGTATTGCTGAGGATCGAACCCAGGGCCCTGTACTAGGCAGGCGCTCCACCGCTGAGCCCCAGCTTCAGCCCCTTACCTGCTTCTTGATGAGAATCTGGACACAGATCCAAAGGCTGATGCCGAAAGCAAAGCCCAAATAAAGGTAAAACCTGTGCATCCACAAGGACAGCAGAGGCGAGGAGAGGTCCCAGGCGGCCAGAGGGGGATCTAAATTCATAACGACACGTTAGCCATGCTACTTAAAGCTGCAAGAGAAACACCGCCAAAGCCAGCCCCCAGGTTCACGTAGGGGACCTGCTGGAACAGCCCCGCAGACAGCGCCCACCGCGGCAGGCAAGACCAACGAGAGCCAGGTCCGGCGCCAGGAGGCGACCCGGCGGCGAGGCCCGCGAACCGTGCGCAGCCAGTCCCCGCCTCGGGCCACAGGCGCGCGCCGCCGCCGCGGGCTCGCGTCAGGCCTCGCCGCTCGCGGAGGGGACGCGAGGAGCGCCCCGAGCTTCGGCCGGGCACGACCCCCAAGGATCCCTCCTCCGGGTCCTGAGCGTGGGGCGGCGAGGCCGTGCCTTTCCGCCTCGGAAGCGGATGCCGGGACCTCGCCCCCAGTCTCCAAGGGCAGAAGCGGGTCGAGCGTCGCGGCCACCGGGATAGCCTTCGGGGGCAAGGCCCGGAGATCCGCCCGCCTCCTCACGCCTCGCCGCGCCGGGCCTCACCCATGTTCCTCGGAGCCCAGGCCCTCAGACCCGGAGATAGCTGTTCCTCAGCGGCCGCGCAGGCCAGAACTCGCAGCCCGGTGACAGGCCATGCCGCTCGCAGCCGCGCGAGACCGCTCCAGAGCGAAAGAGGCGGGCCGAGAGGGGACGCCGGACGCGCCGGACACTGCCTGGATTGGCTCAGAAGGGAAAGGGGCGGGCCCAGCGGAAGCACCGCCCAGCGCTCTGAGCCGGCGCGCTTTCCTCGTCTTGATCGTATTGGCTCAGAGGGGAAGTGGGCGGGCTCGAGGGGGGGAGCACCGCCCAGCGCGCTAGGCAAAAGGGCCCGGGCCAGCGCTGCCGGTAGTGCTCGGATTGGCTGAGGGGGAAGAGGAGAGCCCAGAAAGAAGCACCAATCAAAACACTAGGCAGCTAAGTTCGGCTGGGAACGCGGAGCGGGGGGAGAACTAGGGGAGGAGTATTAAAAGACGGGCGTGGGTTGATGTTTGGGTCTCAGTTCCGTGACTGTTACAAGATGCTGAGCAGTCATGGTTAATGTCGTTGGACGTACTGTTAAAGTACCTGCTTCACTATTTAAGGCTAAAATCATGGGATGATTTGTCTTAAAATACTTGACCAAAAAATGAGGAATAGGAAATAAAAGAAGGAAAAGTGTTGCCAAAAATGAAATAGGGACGATAGGAGTTCATTTTTTTTTTTTTTACTCTCTATTGTTTGGTAATTTTTCCCTTTAGGCTAGGAGTGTAGAACGCTTGCCTAGCGTGCGCAAGGACCTGGATTCGATGTCCAGCAAGGAAAAGAAAACAACCTGAATAAGTTAAAGTGGGCGTGACCCCAGAACTCTGCGGTACTCTGCAACGAGGTGCTGCATTTCCATCCGGTCTCTAAACTTCAGCCACAGACCTAACAGCTCTTCTCGCTCGCTGACGTAAACCGCGTCGTAAAACGCCGCAAAGCGCAGGTGTGGTGGCTCGCGTCCCCGCCCGACGCGCCGGGCCGGACGCCTGCGCAGTGCGTCTGCGAGGTGCGCAGTGGGTCTGCGAGGTGCGCAGTGGCGGTCGCGGACGGGCCTAGCCCGGTGACTGTCGTTAGGGTTGCGCGCGCCTGGGGTCGTTGGAGTTGGGCACCAGTGGCCGCGAGGCGCAGAGCCCTGGTTCCCCGGCCGCGATCTGTGAGCGGCCACTATGTCTATCTTCACCCCCACCAACCAGATCCGCCTGACCAACGTGGCGGTGGTTCGCATGAAGCGCGCAGGCAAGCGCTTCGAAATCGCCTGCTACAAGAACAAGGTGGTGGGCTGGCGCAGCGGCGTGTGAGTGAGCCCGGCTCCCCGGCGGGTCGCGGGGTGGGTCGGCCCCGCCGCGTCCGAAGGCAGGCCGGGGCGGGCGGCGCGGGCCGGGGCTGCGTCCTCCAGGGCGTGCCCAGGCGGCTCTGCGGGCGAGTCCAGGCTGTGAGCGGCCTCTCCCGCTCTCCCTAGGGAGAAAGACCTGGACGAGGTCCTGCAGACGCACTCCGTGTTCGTGAACGTCTCCAAAGGCCAGGTCGCTAAGAAGGAAGACCTCATCAGTGCTTTCGGCACCGACGATCAAACGGAAATCTGCAAGCAGGTGGGTCCCCGGGGCCTGACTTCCGCGGCAGTCCCTGGGCCAGGTACTTGGAGGGGTGCCCAGCGTTAGCGTTGCTGTCTTTAAAGGGAAAGGTTGCGCACAAGAACGTGGGTCGCAGGCCGTTGCTGTGTTCAGTGCTGGGCATTGAACCCAGGGGCGCTGTCCTACCCAGCTGCATCCACAGCACTTTTTGTTTTTGAGATAGGGTCTTGCTGAGTTGCTGAGGTTGGCCTGAAAATGTGGTCCTCCTCCCTCTGCCTCCCAAGCCCCCGGGTTACAGGTGTGCACCACCACATTCACTGCCTTTTTGTTGAGACAGTATCTCACTTGCTCAGGTTAGCCTTAAGATCCTTCTGCCTCAGTTTCCCACGTTCCTGGGATTACAGGAATCCGCTGCACCTGGAACTCGTTTTTAGTAATACAGAATGGGAATGCTTTTTGCCAGAAGTTCCAAAAATTAGGTATTGTGATAATTCCCTCATTTTGCCCAGTTCTTTATTTTTTTCAAATGTGGCATGCCTGAAATATCGAATTTTTTCTACGAGATTGCCCTTTTCTATTTCTCTACCCTGTCCTAAATAAGTGAGCACACCTTGAAATCCAGTGTATGGTTAGGCAAAGTTCAGATCAATCCTGAATGTCAGCTGGAGAAGATGAAATTCAATGTTATTAATTCTTTTTTTTAAGAGGGTTTTTTTAAATGTGTATATTTTTTTGGTTTCAGGTGGACACAATATCTTATTTTTATTTTTATGTGGTGCTGAGAACTGAACCCAGTGCCTCATGCATGCTAGGCAAGCGCCGCTACCATTTGAGCCACATCTCCAGCCCCAATGTTATTAATTCTTGTGGTCAGTTAACAAAGAGTGTGCAGTAAAGAAAGATATCCGTTTTCTCCCCTCTTCCTAGTACTCAGGACCTGGTACATGCCACTGAGCAGTCCCTGCTCACGACCCCCACCCCTGTTTTTTTGAGTTAGAGTCCTACTAAGTGCCATGACAGACCTCAAGCTTGGACTCTTGTGGCCTCAGCTTCCTAGTAGCTGGGATTACATGTGTGCACCACCATGCCTAGCTTGCTTTCTTAAACTTGTTTTATTTTTAGATTTTGACTAAAGGAGAGGTTCAGGTATCTGATAAAGAAAGGCACACACAGCTGGAGCAGATGTTTAGGGACATTGCAACCATCGTGGCAGACAAGTGTGTCAACCCGGAAACAAAGAGACCATACACTGTTATCCTTATTGAGAGAGCCATGAAGGACATCCACTATTCAGTCAAGCCCAATAAGAGTACAAAACAGCAGGTAAGGAGGGGCTTGGTTTGGTTTTGCAGTGCTGGGGTGGAACCCAGGACCTGTGTGTGGTAAGCAAGTGCTCTACTACTGAGCCACATCCTAATTCTCAAGTGAGTGGTTTTTAAAGTCAAGACTTCTATCCATGGATGTTATTTTCCCCTAAAGAGATCATTAAAACACTGGGGCTGCGTGGAAGTTGCTCAATAGGAGGTTAAATGGGGTGGAGGGGAACAGGGATTGGGGTTACACAACAGGTAATTTGTTTAAAAACAAACACACAGGACTCTTCTCTTCCTGTCCAAATCACACCTTTAAAGACAAAACTTGGATTTTTAAAGAGTTGTTTTTAACTCTTCTTTTTTAAATTTTATGTTTATATGTAATTTGTACACCATAAAAGTCATCCTTTTTAGATTATGCAATTCAGTTTTACAGAACTTTAGTACCTTTCTTGATGCTCTGTTTGAGAACATTTTCATCACACCCTTAAGAAAAATTTTGTGTTAGACAGCAGTCATTCCCTATCTCCCATGCCCCACAAGCCACTGGCCACCACTGTCAACTTTGTCTCCCTGGACTTAGCTGTTCTGAACATTTCAAATAAATGGGATCATGCACTGTGTGGCCTTCCCAAGGTTCTTCTATGTTGTAGTACGGATCAGAACTTCATGGGAATTGTACAGGAATATCACATTTTGTCTATTAGGTGGCAGACATTGGGTTCACTCTACCACTGAGCCATTTCTTTATGGATTCTTTTATTGACAAAAGAGTTCTTTAGTGATCCTGGATACTAGTCCTTTTAACACATGTAGGTTTGGAAATATTTTCTCCCACTTTGTGGGTTTTTTCAATTTCTAGGTATTGTTTTTTGAAATAGAATTTTTTTATTTTGATAATGTGTAGTTTTTCTCTTCTGTAGTCATATTCTTCCTGTCATAGCAAAGAAACCTTTGCCTACGCAGTCAATGAAAGCTTCCTTGTTTTTGAATACTTTTACTTTTACACAGCAAAAGTAAAGAAATGACATTTGTCCTGACAGGCTTTAGAAGTGATAAAGCAGCTGAAGGAAAAGATGAAGATTGAACGTGCTCACATGAGGCTCCGGTTCATTCTTCCAGTGAATGAAGGGAAGAAGCTCAAGGACAAGCTCAAGCCGTTGATCAAGGTTATAGAAAGCGAAGACTATGGCCAGCAGCTAGAAATTGTGAGATTTGGATATTCTTGTTTCCTTGCTTTATGATACCAACATAGTGTATTTTCTAGCATAAATGTGTAGTAAATACACATTTCCAGAAGTATCATAATCTTAGAATTAACATATCAAGGTTTAAGTAGAAATTTATATGGATAAGCAGTTACAATTTTATGTATATATGTGTGTGTGTGTGTATTAAGTTGTAGTTGGACACAATACCTTTATTTTTATTTATTTATTTATTCATTTATTTATTTATGGTACTGAGGATCAAATCCAGTGCCTCACATGTGCCAGGCAAATGTATGTTCTACCACTGAGCGACAACCACAGCCCATAATTTTTGTTTTTAAATTGTTCAAGATAATATCCATCATGTTCAACTTTAATGAGAAAACGTGTTTTACAGTGAATCTTCTCTTATGGGCCAAAGAGAAATTAGACTAAAAGTTGGTCCGCTTTGTGCACCATAGAACATTTTAGGGTTGTGGGGTTGCCTTGCACATCAGCAGGCAAGTGCTCGCTCTGCTGCTGACCGTATCCCCCCCTCACCACAGGACAGGTGGAGACTTAGCAGGCCCGCTGCTGCCTACCTGCTGCTTGTCTGTGGCACACAGAACTGTAGTGCCTCGTTGTCCTGAAGGAGATGAGTGAGTGACTCTGTTGGGTTGCTTGTCTTCATGTGCTAAACAGCTGTGTTGACCGTTTCAGGTGTGTCTGATTGACCCAGGCTGCTTCCGGGAAATTGATGAGCTAATACAAAAGGAAACAAAGGGCAAAGGTTCTTTGGAAGTTCTCAATTTGAAAGACGTGGAAGAAGGAGATGAGAAGTTTGAATGACATTCATCAGTCTCTTCAGCTATAAAACACTAAAAGGAGATGTTTCTGTTTCTGGTAGCACTGTTCAATTTCTGTGATTTGCCAAAAAAAGTGATCAATTTGACATTTCTGTCTTGTGTTCATGTGTGCATAAAAAGACTTCCTACATGAGGATAATGTGGGTGTTCTAAACACAATGAAAACTCAAAAGTACAAGTCCAGAGGGTCATTTTGCTGCTGTCTCAGGCCTTTATGGCACTCCAAAATGAAAGCTTCCTGAGACAACTCTTGTGGCTAAAAAGTTAAGTTTTGTATATTATATAAGTAAGATTATTGGGAAATATGTCTGTATGTTAAAAAGGAGTATTTACTGGAAAAGAAAACGTGTAATACAGCCTGTAGGGGTAACTATCGTGTCAGTCAAGCTTGGATGATGACGTCCTGATTATCTGAAATGGGCATGTGGTGGCTGTAGGACTGAATGATGGTCATTGAATATGCTGCCAAAACTCAGATTGTCCTTGGTAAAATATAAAGTCATTCGTTTCTAATTCTTAGTTATATAACATATATTAATACAGCTAAAATTATATGTGATCAATAAACTACTGCTATTTTTGTTAAACTGGCTTGTGTTTGTAGACAGCTTGCTAACTCCTTTTCTCCATCTATAGTAGGGTTGGAAGTTGTCAGGAGAATTAAATAAGCTGGTGTTAATGAAAATGCCTATCTGACAAACACCAAATAAATCTTAATTTGGGGGATATAATTGTTTTATTTTGTTGATAGCAGTTTTTATTTACACCGTTAAATCTGCTTATCAAAAAAGATGCATGAGGAGGGTGGGCTTGGTAATAGGGATTGAACCCAGGGGTGTTTAACCACTGAAGAACATCCACAGAACTTTTCATTTTTTATTTTTGAGATGGGGTCTTATTAAGTTGCTTAGGTCTCAATTACTGAGGCTGGCCTGGAACTTGGGATCTTTGTGCCTCAGCCTCCTGAGTGGCTGAGATTACAAATGTGTACCACCATGTCCAAGTCTTCTGTTACTGGCAATGATTTATGTATTAAAACTTTAAGCTTTTGAAAGTCTGATGATTGTGTAATTATTATTACCTTTAAAAATTTTTGTTTCCCCAAGTGTCCCATTTAGCCAAAATAGTGTTGAACACCTCTAATCCAGTATCTGGGAGGCTGAAGCAGGAGGATCACAAGTATGAGACCAGTCACAACAACTTTGCTAGAGATGTAGCTCAATGGTAAAAATGGCGGAGTTCAATCCCCAGTACCAAAAAGAAAATACTGTTTATTTTAAAATGAAGTCAATTTTTTTCTAGTAGTACTAAAGGAAATACGGCATAGGAATGAACAATTTTGTGTCAACACTGAAATTGGACTGCTGCTTGACACTGCTCCAGGAAGTGCCCTTCACTGCCTCAGTTTTGCCTATTTGTTGGGGTCTATTCTGCTTGGTACTGGGGACCAAACTCAGGGCTTCATGCATATGCTAAGCATATGTCTGCCACTGACCTCTGCCCCAGTGTAATGTAAGCTCCAAGTCCCAGCGGGGTGTGCTGGCATGTACCCGTAGTCCCAGCTGCTCTGGAGGATGAGGTGGGAGGACCACTTGAGTCCATAAGCTTAAGGCCTGACTGGGCAATATATCAAAACCCCGTCTCAAAAAAAGCTGAAGTCCCAGGAGACAATTTTACAATGAAGTTCACACTTCTTCCAGCTAATTATACTGTTACTAACATGATGTTGCAGGTTAATAGTTAACTTAAAATGTTCAGTAGCCACATACTAGCATAGAAAAAAATTAAAACAACATTGCCTTAAGTTTTTTGATTATTCCTCTCAGAAAACAAACTTCAAGAAATGTTCAAGTGTGGGCTGGGGTTGTGGCTCAGCGGTAGAGCGCTTGTCTAGCACATGCAAGGCCCTGGGTTTGATCCTCAACACCACATAAAAATGAAGGTATTGTGTCCAACTACAAATAAAAAATAAAAAGAAATGCCCAATGTGTATCACATCCGAGTCACGTTTCTGAACCTTTAAAATTCTTTTCACTTTATACTGATCTCATTATTCAAAGTAGTTAACCATTTTGGCTCATAATCATCTTCCCAGTACCATCATTAAAATGCACTGTCCTAAGGATTGACTGGTGTATACCTTTGGTCTGAAGAATGCTTCAAAGTTAATCATCTTCTGTTAGAACAGCTCTCTGTGCTTCTCCTTATGCCTCATGCACAATTATTTGCTGTAGCATCTGGAACCCCTGCCACATGAAAATCCCCTTGATTCCATCTCATATCAAAGACACTGCTTAAGTATCTTCTGTTTTGAACTGTGAGCCCCTTTAAGGGCAAAGGACAGATGTATGTGTGCACTGCACCATGCTTGGGACATAGTCGATGTGGAACAAATGAATGTGTAGCTCAGGGAGGGGCCATGATACCAGGAGATAGATGCATGGTGAAAAATTTGCTGATAACTTTATTTCCAACTCCCCATTAGGGCTGGGATAGAGCTTTTGTGAGCTAAGCTAGAGCTTCCCATCTTCATGCCGTAAACCTCAAACATGATTTCAACCTGTATGCTGCCCTCAAGCCTGTGTCATGAGATCCCTTGTAATTCTGGTAGTAATATTCTTCCTTACACTTTTTTTTTAATTTTTATTGGTTGTTCACAACATTACAAAGCTCTTGACATATCATACTTCATACATTAGATTGAAGTGGGTTATGAACCCCCAATTTTACCACAAATGCAGATTGCAGAACCTTACACTTTTTTGTATGCCTCCCTCACACTACTAGATCTCCAGGTCCTGTGCTGGCTCCTGCTGTGTGAACAGTGGGACTGGGTATGGACAAGTTGCCACTTGCAGCACTTCATGGTGAGTTGATGACAATCACTGATTCTCATCCTGATTTCCATTTCCAAATGTGTTTATCCATGACGGCACCTTTCAAATTAAGAGAATCTAAATATCACTTTATAGCATCAAAATTCTGAGATAAAATTATAATTCTGAGCCAAATCTTGATAAAACTGGATATCCAGCTCCTACCTGGGAATGACTTCACAACACTGAGCACACATAGCTGATTTGCCCAGGCACCCTCCCAAAAACCTCAGGAAAAATCAGTTTCACTGAATTCCTAACTGAATCTACAAATACTCCATTCCTCCCTGGCAGAGTGTGGAGGTGAAAGGCTGTGGAGGAAGGAGGAGAATCATGCTCACTGTGGAAGAACAGGTTCCACCTCTTGTTATCTGCCAGGCTGTGGAATCTCAGGCTCCACTTAGCAGGCCACTGGGTGGCTCTCTGCTCCTGCGCAGAGATGCAAGTCAGGCTGATGCTGCTGGGCTGACCAAGAGCTAGTTCCTTCCCATCAATGCAGACCCTCTGGGATCCAGAGTAGGAATATCTTACAAGCTGTTCAGGTAAAAGCAGTTTGTATACTTATAGTTAAAACTGCAGATAGAAAGATTTGAGGTATATATTGACCTGAGTTAATATCAATAAAGTATTTCTTAATGAAATTTGTCTGCTTGTGTAAAACTTGAGTGATGACTGCCTCAGTTTCTCAGAGACAATGTGATTTTAAGGACCTCAGTGATTTTACTACACACACTGCCATAATTAACATTTCCGAAGAGCATGATTTTTGTTCTTTGCAGTGCTGGTGACAGAACCCAGGAACTTGCACATGCTGGGCAAGCACTCTACCAGTGAAAGACATCCCTAGCCTTAAAACATTATTTTAAAAGGAATTATCACTGCAATTGTGATTTTTACTTTGAAATACAAATAGTTAAAGGACATTATAGCTAGGAAAATAAATTGTTATGAAATCAAGTTAAAAACAGGTCAATGGGGGCTGGGGATGTGGCTCAAGCAGTAGCGCGCTCGTTTGGCATGCGTGCGGCCCGGGTTCGATCCTCAGCACCACATACCAACAAAAGATGTTGTGTCCGCCAAGAACTAAAAAATAAATATTAAAAATTCTCTCTCTCTCTCTCTCTCTCTCTCTCTCTTCTCTCACTCTCTCTTTAAAAAAAAAAAACAGGTCAATGGATTTTCTCCCTATGTTTCAGGGTGCAGCTTGAAATATCCATTCTTCCACCTTCCCCATGATCATGCAAAGGGCTTTATAAATAAGGTCATTCTATAAAATACCGCCAGAAGGCTATGTTTTTCTAGAGTAAAGAAATGCTCTGCCTTGACCTTTGGACACTGAGGAAGGCAACTGACCAGAGCCATCCCCAAAGGACTCCAGCACCCAGGAGGCCCTACAGCCAGAAACAGCCAAGAAGAAAACTACACTGCCACCTGCAGGGACTAGCACAAGAGAACCATGCATAAAATGTCCCCGGGAAGAAACCCTGAGTAAACCTTCTAGTTTCACTTGCTCTTAGCTGACTTAAAAATCACTAACTTTTTTTTCCAGGTGTGGTGATGCACACCTGTAATCCTAGAAGCTCAGGAGGCTGAGGCAAGAAGAACACAAGTTCAAAGTTCAGGTTGAAATCATGTTTGAGGTTTACGGCATGAAAATGGGAAGCTCTAGCTTAGCTCACAAAAGCTCTATCCCAGCCCTAATGGGGAGTAGGAAATAAAGTTATCAGACTCAACAACTAGGCGAGAGCCTGTCTCAAACAAAAAAAAAAGGCTGGAAACGTAGCTCAGTGTTAAGCGCCCCTGGGTTCAATCCTAGTACCAAAAGACAGCCTGAACCCTGGAGGTCACCAGCTGGGCGTGCACGCTGGCCCCCCGAGCCCTGCCACAGGCAGCACCGCTGATGGCTAGGCAGGGATAATGGTCTCCTGAAGAGTGCCGTGGATGGACACCGACTCTTCCCTTGGGCCTGCAGGTGTCCAGCAAGGATGAAGATGAAATACATGGCCTCTCTGTCTTCACATCATGTCTGTCTCCTCTGCTGCCTTGACCTTTGGTCAGCATCTGCTCGGCTTTGTGTGCTGCCATGCTGCCCACCTGGGAGAGGCTTGGTCCAGACCACTTGGGTAGGCCCTGGGGTCACATCTCTCGTCCCTGCTCCTCATGCCCACTCTGCTTGGCTCTGCCAAGCCTTCTGTCACGATGCACAGACTTACCTCAAGCCTAGAGCAATGGAGTTTTCTGACTGCACTGAGACTTTTCTTACTCTTAAATTGTTCTCGTCAGGTATTCTGGTCACAGCAATGAAAAACTATCGTGCGTACTGAGCTTGCAAGTTGATACTCACCCCATCCTCTAGATAAGAGACTAGCTCAGCTGATATCAGCCTTATGAGCTCCTGAGCAGAGAAACTTGGTCAAGCCCTTCTGGACTCTGGCCTACAGAACTGTGAGATAATAAATGGGTCTGGTTTCAAACTGCTACAAAAAAAAAAAAAAAAAAAGCTTTGTCCGACGCTGTAATACAGGGTTACCTCGACCCAGACTTACCCACCGTCATGCCCGGGAACACCAAAGCATGAAAGAGGTAAAAAGAGTTGGCACTCAATAGATGGTACCATCCACCCTTCCTGGAAGATCTCTGCCTATTCCCAGAAAACACATGAATGGGGATGGGGTGTGGCTCAGTGGTACAGCGCTTGCCTAGCACACATGAGGCACTGGGTTCCATCCTCAGCACCACATAAAATAAAATAAAGGTATTGTGTCCATCTACCAAAACAAAAAAACACTACACCTAAGTGTTCTTCCCCTTTATTAGCCACTCTCCATCTCCCATGATGTTCCTGTCCCTTATCTGTGGCCCCTCAACCCCTGAGCTGAGCAGCCGACTTTCCAGCAGAGCTCCTTTCTTTTCTCAGTTCTCTGG
Organism: Spermophilus citellus; assembly: GCF_964194105.1. Lineage (NCBI taxonomy): Eukaryota > Metazoa > Chordata > Mammalia > Rodentia > Sciuridae > Spermophilus > Spermophilus citellus. Next base: position 23,484,320 of record NC_138187.1, on the reverse strand, counting down.
CCTCAGATGAAGCCTCTCTTTCTCCCACTCTCACCCTAGACACTGGTTTCTCCGGGGGACAGGCTCCTGTTTGGGACCTGGGATTCCCCTCAGAGGTTCCGCGTTTAAAGCTGGATCTCCAGCGGATGGGGCTGCTGGGAGGTGGTGGGAATATCAGAAGGTGGTCTACTGGGAGGAAGTTGTCCCCAGGGGCATGACCAAGAGCCTGTTGAGACCCAGCCCTTGCTCTCTCTGCTTTCTGCTGCTGGCTGGCATGAGGAGAACAGCTCGGCTTTGCCACGCCCTCCACCATAATGTTCTGCCTCGCCAGCTGACTATGGTCAGAAACCTCAGAAACTATGAGCCAAATCTTTCCTCCTTTTATTCATTTATGTCAGATGTTTTGTCACAGTACCTCCGGCCTTAGTCTTCCGAGTTGCTGGGATTACAGTGTGCACCACTGTTCCCAGCCAAAAGAGGAAATATTTATTGGGCACATAAAACTGAACAGGAAGGTGACAAGGATGACTAAGCAGGGTTTTGGCAATTCCTCTTTAAAAGACAGAAGCAGCAGGGGCTCTGAGTCTGCAGTGTTGCCTCACAACGAGGCAGGAAAGAGGAGAAGCAGGGCTGGAGATGGTGCCAAGAACGCCAGGCCACACATCCAGCCAGCATCTCCCAGGGGCTTTTATAGGCACAGGCAAAATAGACATAAGATTTACCATTTTAAGCACTGGAACTCCCCCCACCCCCGTACAATAGGCTAGTGGCAAGTGCTCTCCCACTGAGCTATACCCAGCCTACTCGAACTACTGTAAAGTGTGCATGTCACTAGCATTAAGCCATTCATGGTTCCCTAGTTCCAGAGGTTTTCGGCATCCCAAAGGAAAACCCCATCCATACCCACTAGCAGTCACACTCTTGACCCTGGAAACGGCTGAGCTACACTCTCTCTCTATGCATTTGCCTATTATGAATATTTCATATAAACAGAATCATACAATACATGACCTTTTGTACCTGGCTTATTGTTTAAGTCAGTTTTTTCACTGTTGTGAACCAAAGACCTGATGAGAACCATTTCAGAGGAGGAGAAGTCTATTTAGCACTCATAGTTTCAGAAGTCTCAGTCCATATACCACCAACTCAAAGGCTCTGGGACCAAAGTGAGGCAGAACATCATGATGGAAAGGTATAGAGGAGTGAAGAGAGAGGGGAGGGGAGAGAGGAGGGGGGGGGAAGGAGGGGAGAGAGAGAGAGAGAGAGAGAGAGAGAGAGAGAGAAACGCATGTGCAGCTCTGCTCCTCAGGGACAAAACATAAATCCCAAAGGCATATGCCCAGTGACCCACCTCCTCCAGCCACACCCTACCTGCCTGCAGCTACTGCCCAGTTAACCCACATCAGCAGCCTGACGCATTGAGTAGGTGAAGGTGCTCACAACTCAATCACTTCACCTCTAAGCCTTCTTGCACTCTCACATGAGCTTTTGAGGGACACTTCACATCTAAACCATAACAATTATCCAACTTCACGTAATGTTTTCAAGTTTCATCCACGTTGTAGCATATATCAGTTCTTCATTCTTTTTTTTGGTACCTGGAGTTGAACTCAGGGGCAGCTGACCACTGAGCCATGTCCTCAGCCCAATTTTGTAGTTTATTTAGAGACAGGGTTCTCACTGACTTGCTTAGCAACTCACAGTTGCTGAGGCTGGCTTTGACCTTGTGATTCTCCTGCCTCAGCCTCTCAAACCCCTGGAATTACAGGCATGTGCCACCACACCCGGCTACTTCATTCTTTTTCATAGCTGAACCATAACTCCATTGTATGATATACCCCTTTTGTTTATCCATTCACCCATTGATGGATGTTGGGCTATTTTTTGGCTACTGTGGATCATACTGCCATGAAGATTAGTGCACACGTTTTGGCTTGTCCACTTGTTTTCAATTCTTTGGGGTATTTACCTAGGATTTGAATTGCTACACTATGGGCTGAGAGCTGTGTCCCCCATAAAACGTGTATGTTGACATCCTAATCCCCCATATCTCAGAATGTGAATGCACTTTAAGATAGGACCTTTAAACAAGGAAATAAATTAAAATGAGGTCATTGTGGTGGGCCTTAATCCAATATGACTGGCGTCTTTACAAGAAGAGGAAATCTGGAGTCAGACAGGTACAGGGAAGACCATGTGCGGACATGGTCTTCAGAAAATAGCCCTTTACAAGCCAAAGAAAAAGGCTTCAGAAGGGACACAACATACCCTGTCAACCTCAATAGACTTCCATGCTTCAGAACAATAAAAAAATAAATTCCTATTGTTCAAACCACCCAGTCTGTGGCACTTTGTTACAACCGCCAGAAAAAAAAAAAAAATAGGGCTGGGATTGTGGCTCAGCAGTAGAGTGCTCGCCTAGCACAGGTGGGACCCAGGTTCGATCCTCAGCACCACATAAAAATAAAGGTACTGTGTTGTGTCCATCTACACCTAAAAAGTAAATTTTAAAAAAATGTAACAACAACAACAACAAAACCTCAGCACAGTAAGACACCTGGTCATTCTGAAATGCCAGCAGACTGTTCTCAGTGGCCACATCTCCACGGCTTCTTGACCTGTGTTCAATGCTACCTGACCCTGAAATCCTCTGTGCTGTTGAAGAAGCTGGAGAAGGGTCCCTGGTGGAATCGGGGACTCCTCATCACCAAGTGGACCCACAGAGCTGTCCCCAGAAGCTCTCAGGCAGCAGCTGCTCCTCACAGGCCCTGCTGGCTTCGTCTCTCCAGCAGCTCGGTCTTCTCACCTCCTCCAGGAGCTGCTTTTCATGGCAGAGCCATGACTCCAGCTGCCCACACACTGAGAGGACAGCAGTGTGGAGCCCGTACCCAGTCACACCAGACCCGCCCAGCCAGGCTGGCCTGTCAAGCTGGTCCACTCCCACAGAGCAAGAAGGGTAGCCTCTTGTAGAGATCCCTGCAGACAGGACCTTGTCATGAACCCCACGATGGCCATGTTCTGTGCTGTTCTGGAAACCAGGACAAGGTTCCCTCTCCTTCAGACAAACGTGATGGATTGTGGCCAGAGGGAGCTTCAGCCCTCTCACTGACGAGGGCAGATGTGAGGATTACGTGTGGCCAAGCATGTGGACACACCCATATTACACCAGGAGGCCTTGTCTCAGTTGAAGGTCCCTAGCCTAAAAATCCAAATCCTGAAATGCTCCAAGATCTGAATCTTTTTTACCTTGATGTGAGGTGGGAAATTCCACACATGTCCTCAGAGTCACAATCATCACAGGCTCACTAAAGCTCTGAATGAAATCACCCCAGGCCGTGTGCACAAGGTGTGGACAAAATACACACTCGACCCATCCCTGAGATATTCCACCATATACATACAAATACTCCAAAATCCAAAACAAACAAGAAGCTATGAAATCTGTAACACCTTTGGACCTGAGGTGTTTCAGATAAGGGACACTCAACCTGGGAGCGGCCTGGGCTTGTCTGACCTCTGTCACCGGTCGCCTCTGCAGATGGAGGGTTGCCACTCAGCCTTGGATGAACCCACACATAACTTAGCAACTACCCACTTGGCCCACGTGTCCATCTCCTATTTCCTCCCGGGGTGCCGGATTCTGAACCGTTCTGAAGCCCTATGATTCATCTAAGCCTGCAGACATCTGTAGAGAGGAGGCTGCCAATTATAAAAGTCATGGGGAACTAAACTGCTCTGGCAGCCTCGTAGGTGTTCACAGATGAAAATTTCAGAAGCAAGAAAAAATGTTCAAGTTTAGAATCTTCATTTAACATCCATCAGTAAGAAGCCATTTGTTTTAGTTACCTTTTTCACTCTGTGGCAAAAGACCTAACAAGTCTTAGAAGAGAAAGAGCGCATATGATTCACAGTTTCAGAGATCTCAGACCACGGTCAGCTGACTGCACTCCTCAGGGCCCAAGGTGAGGAAGATATCATGACGGAAGGGCAGAGAGGATGAAAGCTGCTCACGACAGGGCACCAGGAAGCAGAAAGAACTCTCAGCTCATCAGGGACAAAATATAAACCACAAAGGCAAGGACAACCTCCTGCAGCCAGTCCACCTGCCTCAGTCACCACACTTTTAATCCCTATCAGGGGATTAATGCACTAATTAGGTTAAGGCTCTCAGAACCAGATCATTTCACCTCTGAACTTTCTTCCACTGTCTCCCACATGAGCTTTTGGGGGACACCTCAAGTCTAACCCATAACACCATTATTATCTGTTATCTTAGCCAAGTCTGTGTCTTTCCACAATCACCTGAAGTGCTTTTTACAAACTTTGGCAGTCATAGGACTAAAGAGTGAAACAGCTCATATCAAACTTCCTCATACCAAGAATAAAATCTACCTCATGCCGAGGACAGACGCCAAGGAAATTAAGATTAACCTACTCCCTGGTAAACACAGCCTAAATCTATGTCACACACCACCTGGCTTTGTCTCCATGGACTGGAACCACTTCTGTGGGACCAGAGTAAAAGCATTCCAACTGTGTCTCCCCTGCTGGATCAAACTACACAAAGTCCACTTCTCCTTTTTCCATCTTTTGCCAATTTCTTATGTTGGTAGGCAACAGAATCCAGCCAGCTCAGACCAAGGCAGGCTCCCTGAGCTAGGCTGCCTGTAACAAAGTTTAAAATCCCATAAAGCTCCACACCAACACAGTTAAAAGTAGAAGTTGCCATCTCTGCATACCACATAAAAGGAAGCAATCAGAGGACACTTGTTCTGAGACTCTCTTGAGGTTGAATCACTGTCCGGCTCAAGCCGTTTTTTTTTTTTTAATATTTATTTTTTTAGTTGTAGTTAGACACAATAACTTTAATTATTTATTATTATGTGGTGCTGACGATTGAACCCAGGGCCTCACCGGTACTAGGCAAGCACTCTACTCCTGAGCCACAACCCTAGCCCAAGGCCCAAGCTCTTTGTAGAGTTCAGAAGCTTGTAAATTTCATTTTCTTTTCACTACAAACTAAATATTTTATAGCACAGCAACTGTGTTGTTAAAAAAAAAAAAGGCGGAAAAAAAAAAAAAAACTCTGAGTACTAGCAATTTTGTTCCCAGCTTCTAATTAGCATCATCCCTTTCTTCAAGGAAAACCCACATTTCGAATCTTGTATTTCCTTCGGAACAGGGAGCTGAGCTCTTTCCATTTCCACACGGTCGCCAGGCAGTAGAACTAGGGAAGCATCTTCAAGGAAGGCAGCTGTGTTAGACACAGTCTTTGGGCAGCAAAATATCCCACAGTTCAGAAGAAATGATCTTCAAGGTTGGGTCGTTTTTAACAGCAGTACTTCTTTGTGAATAGCAAACGGTGTAAAATAAAAACTGGAAAAGGAATTTCCACAGAGAACAGACTAACTTTTTTCCCTAAGCCTTCATTTCTTTGGCCTCTTGGGGGTTTTGTTTGCTTTTGTTGTGTTTTATTGTTACTGTTTTGTTATGGGGATGGAACCCAGGGGGACTCTACCACTGAGCCAAGTCCCCAGCCCTTTTCACTTTGAGATAAGGCCTAACTAAATTGCTTAGGACCCTGGATGGGTTGACTAGGATGGCCTTGAACTTGTGATCCTCCTGCCCCAACCTCTCAAAGAGCTGGGATTACAGGCCTGTGCATCACTGTGCCCAGCTGGGATTAATGCCTTTCTCCAGGGACCTGATAAATTCAGTTCTTCCTCTTGTGAGACTGGTTGTTTTAAACTGAGTCTGCCCTTGTGTTCTGCCCACTTCCCTAACATGAATCAGCACATGGCCAGATCTTGGACACTGCAGCTTTCAAGATGAAAATCCCTTTTCTTTATCTATCTCTTTTCACTACCCTCAGGTATTCTGTTATAGCAACAGAAAACAGACTAAGAGACAAGCACAGTGGTGCACACCTGTAATCCCAGCAGCTTGGGACACTTAGGCAGAAGGATCACAAGTTCAAAGCCAGCTTTAGCAACTTAGCACTGAAATTGAAACAGTAATTAAAAGCCTTCCAACAATGAAAAGCCCAGGACACATGGATTCTCAGCTTAGTTCTACCAAACATTTAAAGGAGAACTAATGTCAGTCCTTCTCAAAGTATTCCATAAAATAGAAAGGGAGAGAGCATTCCCAAATTCATTCTATGAAGCCAGTATAACTCTCACATCAAAATCAACAAAGATAAATCAAGGAAACAGAACTTTAGACCAATCTCTCTAATGAATACAGACACAAAAATCCTTAATAAAATATTATCAGCCAGGAATAGTGGCACACACCTGTAATCCCAGTGACTTGGGAGGCTGAAGCAGGAGGATCGTGTGTTCAAAACCAGCCTCAGCAACTGGTGAGGCCCTAAGCAACTTAGTGAAACCCTGTCTCAAAATTTAAAAAAAAAAAAAAAAGAGTTGAGGGTGTGGCTCATGGTTAAGCACACTAGGGTTCAATCCCTGGTACCAAAATATAAAATAAATATATATAATGCATATTTTGTGTGAGTGTGTGTGTGTGTATAAATCGATCTGCATTAAAAAGATTTTATATCATGATCAAGTAGGATTCATCACAGGGATGCAAGACTGGCTCAAATCAATCAATGTGATTCACCACCTAACTAACATTAAGGATAAGAATAGCATGATCATTCCAATAGATACAGGAAAAAGTGTGAAAAATCCAGCATCCAGGGCTGGGGTTGTGGCTCAGCGGTAGAGCACTCGCCTAACATGTGCGAGGCCCTGGGTTCAATTCCCTGCATCACATAAAAACAAATAAATAAGTTATGGTATTGTGTTTGACTACAACTAAAATATAAATTTAAAAAAAGAGGGCTGGGGATGTGGCTCAAGCGGTAGCGCGCTCGCCTGGCATGCGTGCGGCCCGGGTTCGATCCTCAGCACCACATACCAACAAAGATGTTGTGTCCGACGAGAACTGAAAAATAAATATTAAAAATTCTCTCTCTCTCTCCCCTCTCTCACTCTCTCTTTAAAAAAAAATAAAAAGAAAAATAAAAAAAGAAAAATCCAGCACCATTCATATTAAAAATGCTCAAGAAACTACAGCTAAAAGGAACTTACCTCAATATAATAAAGGCTGTGTGTAATAAACCCAAAGCTATCATCATACTAAATGGTGAAAAAGAAAACATTTCCTCTAAAATCAGGACTAAGACAAGGAAGTTCACTCTCACCACTCCTATTCAACTCTAGCCAGAGCAATCAGGCAAGAGGAGAAAATTAAAAGGTCACAAATAGTAAAAAAAAAATTATCTTTGTTTGCTGATAACATGATCCTGTGTCAAGAAAAACAAACAAACAAAAAAAAAACTATATTAAAAAAAAAAATAAAAAACACCCTGCACCAGAAGATTTCCAGAACTGATGAGCACGTTCTGCAAAGCAGGACACACCAGCACTCCTGCATCAGCTCTCCTACCCTTTAATGATGAATCTGCTGAGAAAGAAATCAGAGAAACAATTCCATTCACAATAACATTAAAAAAATGGAAATAAATCTAACCAAGAAGTGAGAAACCTGTACAATGAAAACTGCAGAACGTTGGAGAGAGAAACTGAAGACCATGGGGACCCACCACCCACTGAACCTTCTCCTATCACCAGGTCTTCCTCAGTCTTTAGAAAATTTGGAATGAAACCACCACTTGACCCAGTTATCCCACTCCAAGATTTATACCCAAAGGACTTAAAACCAGTCTACTACAGTGACACAGCCACATCAATGTTATAGCAGCTTAATTCATAATAGCTAAATTATGGAACAAACCTAGATGCCCTTCAACAGTTTAATGGATAAAGAAACTGTGGTAATATATACACAATGGAACATTACTTAGACCTAAAGAATGAAATTATGGCAGTTGCCAGTAAATGAATGGAACTGGAGAATATTCTGCTAAGCAAAATAAGCCAATCCCAAAGAACCCAAGGCCAATTGTTTTCTCTGATATGCAGCTGCTAATTCACAAGGGGTGGGAGGAGAACAGAGGTAGTTTGAACAAGACAGAGGAGAGTGAAGGAAGAGGAAGGAGTCAGGGGGTAGGAATGACAGTAGAATGAATAGGACATCATTACCCTATATGTACATATGATTACATGACCTGTATGACTATACATCATGGACTATCAGGCAATTAGAAGTTATACTCCATGTAAGTATGATGCAGCAAAATGCATTATACTGTCATGTATAATTAGAACAAATAAAAAATAATATTTTTTTAAAAAAAAAGAGGAATAACAGCACTGTCTCCCAGCTTCAGTGCCTGCCTGGGTGGAAGCTGGCCTACCTGAATGCCAGACGGACCTGGGCAGGGCTTCCTCCTACAGCACGGTCAGTGCAGGACCTCCTTAAACCCCAGCACTGTCTTGAGGTCCAGGCTGAAGTCAGGCTAACCAAGGAGGAACAACTACCGACCACAGGCAGGTGGCCCATGAGGGCCAGGGAGTGACAGCAGTTTTAAAGTTAAAAGCTGAGGCCACAGGGAACCTTTTCAACTTCAGCAGAATTCTGAAGTCTTGATTCTAAGTGATGCCACCCCCAGGGGACACACTGGAAATTTGAGGCATTCCCGCTCATGGTGATTAGAGGCCTGCTCCTAGACAGTAAACTCTGACAAGGCCAAGATATGTCATCTATTATACTTTCTAGTCTTTCCCAACATTCATGTAAAGATGAAAAAAATCTTAAGTCATTTGAGCTTGCGAGCTAACTCTATTTTGCACAAACTATTATTTGCTCACTTAAATATACTTTATTTTCCAGGAATGCAAGTAAATTGGGAAAGAGTATGTATGTTTTACTGGGAAAACAACACCCAACTCCAGCAGTGCCATCATAGGAGTGGCCTGCATGTACTGCTCGCTGCCTAACCTATGTGTACCGCTGACCTTCATGCACCTGACCTGCACGGATCGCTGCCCCAGTCACAGTGACTTACAGGCACAAGCATCTAATCCCTTCGTCACCTCTTGGTGATGACCTTCTTTAAGATAAAAGAAGTCTTAAAAAGAGGAGTCTGGGAATAATTCAGTTACATTTCAGGGAAAGCCAAGGGATCCCTGATGTCCCAAGTGTGTCCAAGGTTGGCCCCTAGGGCAGGCTGGAGCAGGACAGTGGCCATGCAAGAGGCAAGGCCTGTCTATCAATGGTAAGGGTCCACCATGCAGAGAACAGTGTCCATTGGGTGCTGAGCTGGATATCCAGTTTCTGCAGATGAGGCCTGTGATCCAGTCCTATGGTCACCAACATGTTGCAATGTAGTCACCAAGATCCAGGTGGAGAACAAGGACAGAATGAAGAGCCAAGTGCCTTTGGAAAGGTCTTCCAGATCCAGGATGTAAGCTGGGAGTTGGACTGCAGATGAAGGGGCTGGTAGTGACAAGCAGTTAAATGTTAACTGGGAGCGTCGGGGCCAGTCTTTTTTTTTTTTTATATTTATTTATTTATGTATCTTTAGTTTTAGGTAGATACACTAGTTTGTTTTTATGTGGTGCTGAGGATCAAACCCAGTGCCTCATGCATGCTAGGCAAGCACTCTACCACTGAGCCACCACCCCCAGCCCGGGGCCAGTCTCTTTTCTTTGGATTAATGGCTTCTTCATCTTTAAAATGAGGTCTGGCCAAGTCTCCAAGACTTAGAAATACTGCAACTTTGTACAAATGATAAAACTAATTCTTGACAGCTAGAATATAGGCTTTGACTCAGAACTCCCTCAGCTAGTTTAAGGGGTCTCAGAGATCATCTAAATAAATTTCTGAAACCACGGCTGCCTTCCATTTGTGAACCATGCAATCAATTTAGTAGTCAAAGAACTTTCTAATAAAACAGAAAGTTTCAAAACTATCAGTGCGTGCCATATGCAGTGAGGGAGATTACCTGACCTGCATGTACCGCTGACCTGCATGTATTGCTGACCTGCACATCCCTGCATGACATTTGTTTTGGTGATAAACATCCTTCCAGAGGCTGGTTCCCATGAATCCAATGGGGGTTAAGAAGCCACAGCTCAGGCATCACCACTGTTACGAAGAATAAAGCTCAAGGGAGCCCCCCTTTGCTTTGTTAGTCCCCATGTCCCAAAACAGTGTCCAACACTGTTCTTGGTGCCTGGTACTAGCTATGTTGAATCCTCTCTGCATTGAACTGGGTATTTTTACAGAAGAGGAAAGGGACACAGAAAGGTTAACCCATGGTGGCTGTCCAGCCTCTGGAAGGATGGCATAAAGGAGGCTGAGAAGGGGCCTGGGTTCATGATGCCCATGCTGTGCCTCAGCCAGGGAAGAATCCTCTTGCACACCACACCTCTTGGGGCCATCAAGTGGCAACCAGGATGATCCTGTCCTCAGGTGGAAAACAGGTCTCTACCATTCTTCAATTAGCAACAAACCAGGGCCTCTAATCTCCACATGGAATGCTTCAATCCTGAACACTCACATTTATCTTCAAATTGCTCGTCTCCCAAGATGCCCTGTGACCACCCCAACCGAGGTGCCATGTCCATCTGCTCTACCCAGGTAATCTTTATCTCATCACTACCTGACATTGGATTATTATTTCTATGTTGATGAACTGTCTCCCCAGCTAGAAGGTATAAGGGCTCAGAAGGGGAGCCTTGTGTCTACGAAGTATCGTACTGCCTACTGTCAGTGACTGGCACGCAAGAGGAAGGAACCCAAGAAATATTTGTTAATGAATGAACAAAGAAGGCTCTTCAAAGAACCTGAATATCAAAACAAAACTCCACCCCTTCCCTCCCCTTCAACATAGCAATTAACTGCCATCTATTTTTCCATTTTCAAACCACTCATGTACACCCCTCAAATTGCAACTAGAATGGTATAAGTTTTTCAGATCTTTAGTGGTGAAAAGAAGAGGGGTTCTCACAAATGAGCAGAGAAATTTCTCTGAGACAGCAACAAAGCTCACAAGAAACTCAGCTAGCTGCAGAGCTCCTCTGGTCTGTGTATTCATTCCACTTTCCTGGTAATCCTTGCTCATCTGTGAGTCTACAGGAACTTAAAGCACAGTAAGCCCAGAAGGAAACTGAAATGGTTTTAAAGTAAAATCTCTAACTTGAGAACCTAGCATGAATCAGATTTTATATAGCCTGTAAAATACACAAATGTGGTCTATGTAATGATGGGAGGCAAACCTCATGCACAAGATAAGAGTACAAGCAAAGAGAAGTGAGTAGCACAAGACATTCCAAGCACAGTGTCCCACCTGTTACAGAAAGAAGGTAGTGGCGAAGGAGGTGGAGACAAAGAGTCCATTGAGATATCACCTTTCTCAATGCTAAGCCTGGCCCTGAGACTGACCTCATGAAGCTGGCATCTAGCTGCAGGGTGAGAGACGGACTGGAACATCTGCCCACTGAAGAGAAGAATCTGCATTAGTGAACACAACCTTCCTTTTGCCTCAGAAGCTACAGAGGATGTCATGTCTGTGGTGGCAGAGGAAGAACAGAGCTTGAGGAGCCCGGAGACAGCAGAGGGGACTGCAGTCTGCTGTTAACTGGGCCTGGTGCACACAGGAAGGGAAGGGCATCCTTAACTCCCTTATTTCTTCAATGCTCCCCACTGTGCACTGCTTAAGTCTTGGGGAGGATCTGGGTCAGGTCTGTCAGCTCTTACCAACCTTGTAAAAGACAAGAGGTTTTGTGCTCTTAGGAAAAAGACCCAGGCTTCGTGAGGCCACCTTAGTAGGAACAATGCCTACTACTCATCCTAATAACAGGTGATGCTTCAAACAAACAGGTGCAAAAAACTCTCAATTGCTTATTGCACATGTTCTTCCCTCAGAAAATGCCCATCAAACTGGAGGAAAAGGAGACACTGGAAATAAATTCAGATGTTTTATTCTGTAAAGCACATATGCACATACTTCAAACACAGAAAATTAACCAGGGAGTTGAATGCCATAACAGATCAGCTTCTGACCATCATGCAGCAAGATAAGTGAAGTGGATCCGCTGGCCCTCATGACCCCAGTGCCTGCAGGAGGGTTGAAAACCAGTATGCTGAATCCTGACACACCGCCAGAGAACACGCAGCAGAAATGGCAGGTTCCTAACGATGAGAAAACTTACAAATAGAATCAAAACTGATTCGAGTCATACAGTGACAGGACAAAAGGGAAAGGAAAGAGATCAATATGATCTGAACAACCATTTTAACAGTAAGTTGCTGACCTCTGAATGGACCTCCAGTCCAAGATGCTCGAGGACAAGCCAGTGCTACTTCCCCTGAATGGCAAAGGGCCCCATCTATGACCCCTTCTAATCCTGAGTCCACCAGCAAGAGGAAGCTGAGGACTGAGCTTTGAATGCATGTGCCCCAACAGTAACAGGCCCCTAACTTCCTGAGGGTCTGTGAAAGGCTCTTGGCCCAGGGCCTCTCCTCTTCCCCAGCCTTCCTTCACACACCTGCCTGTGTGTTGCTTTAAATCTTCGAGAATTACCTGCTGTGGTGAATGTGGATTGTAAAGTGTATGTCTGGCCTCAGGACAAGACATACTGCCCAAGTACTTCTGGCACTTTCTCTCCCCATGCCTAACGTGTCCCTCCCCTGGTTACAGATTCCAGCACTCCCTGTAATTAAAGCAAGGGCAATTAACACTGGCAACTAGCTGGATGGAACAAAGCAGTGAAACTGACCTTTTTCACTTGTCTTTTTCCTTCTACATTACTCTTCCAGTTATGAGTCTATCCCTACAACTCCACTTCATTGGGAAGCTATTAACTCAGTAGCAGTTTAATCTAAAATAGGATGGTTCAAATGATACTGACATTTCTAAAGGCCTGGCCAAATGGCTTTCTCAATCTTGTCTCATTACACTCTCAAAGTCTCTCAAGAAAAAACTAAATTAACAAATTAGTCATCCATCATGTAAGCAACTCACATCATACCAAAAAATAAAAATAAAAACTGTATAGACAAAAACTGTTACTGTGCTTGAAATGTACTGAAAGGAAAAAAAAAAAAAGAAGAAGAAATACTAACATATCAAACAGCTACAATGATTACTTTTTAACAATCTCGATAAAAGCCCACAACTGTTTTCCATTCAAAAAGACCTGGTATAAAATGTTCTGGGTCAATGAACTTCAGGCTGCAGAAACTAATTCTAACTTAGAACAGACCTCAGACCTAAAGTGAAGGGAAAGAAGAGATGGTGGTCCTGTCCGCGGTTTTAACTGCCCTTCTGCTCTGACAGTGCCTGGGAGGACACAGAAGTCATCAATGACAATGAGTTATTAAGGCAGAGTTGTTGAGAAACACAGCAACAACACACCAACAGGGACTGGAGAAAATAATGCACACTTCTGTTTAAATGTCGGAGGACCAGAGGGCAAAAGGGACAGACGAACTAGGTAATCAAACATTTCTGGTCCTCCTTGACAAAAAGCAAATCAAAACTGCACCCTTCAAATTTCACAGGCGGAGTTTTCACGATATAGTAGTTGCCTTTCTCCTCCTGAAGATGTGTTGGTTATATAAAAATAAATGGAAACCAAAAATGAATCTCATTTCCAAAAACAAACAAGAAACCCTTTCCTGACCACTACGTTTCATTCTCTCTTCCTATATCACTGTCTGCAGGCCAGAAGCAGAGCAGCGAGCTGTCACTCTACTCTAGGACCTCTTACTTAATTTGTAAGCTATTTCGGTGAGGAAGCTGCTTTAACTTTTATGTAGAGGGAAGGAGCAACAAAGGGAAAAAAGACAGAAGAACATTCTGTGCCAACTTGAAAACCAGGTTCCTCACCATCCACATGGAAAATGAAACTTAGATCTTTACCATATAGGTGATTTTTAAATATTTCACTTTTTACTCAAGATAAAAGCACAAGTCTGTCCTAACTAGAGTAGTATTAAAATGTGACTATTTTATTTTTTCTTTAAAAAAAATAACAAAAACAAAAACAGAAGATAGGTATGCTTCCTTGCAAGCAAAATGAAGTAAAAGGTATCTTTGTTGTTACTATAATTATTAAGCCACAGACACACAAAATCCACAAAATGGATTGGTGGCTTTGGAAATGCAGTATCATATCAAAGGTGCAGACTGTTTCAAACATTCTGTACACATTGGGCTGAAACAAGAACCAAAGCAAACCTCAACCCCACCAGCAGTGAGACGCCTGTGACCTTGGTTAAAAACACCAGGACTTGTTCCCCTGCAGCAGGACACAGGAGCTCTCTAATATTATGCATATCTATCCCAAGTCCACAGGCCCCCCCCAGGTGAGGCTGAAGAGTTCCGTCTGCACCCAGTGCCAAGCACGTGCATCGTGGACCAATTTCCAAATAGATTTTTATAAATATGTACAAATCAGTTACAGGCACTTGAAATGTCTTTGGCTGGAATAACCCAACGCTGCAAGATCATGTATTCACAGAGTGGCCAGGCCCTGGCTGGGTTCAGCAGGCAATCATTATGGTTCTCAGTCTCTCTCAGAAAACTGGAAGCTGCAGGATCAGGCTTCAGCCAAAGCCACCTAGAAGAGAGCAAGACAGGCAATCCAGTCTAACAGTGAGGCCCATGAGGGCTCCAGCAACCTCCCAGAGACCAGGACACACTGACTGCATGCACTGATCAGGTGGGGACTTATTCAGCCCCTTAGAAAACAATTTCACCTAGGCAGGAATTACTAGAAGTCTAAAGTCTTCTGCAAGCAACACTTGACTTGTGGAACCACTGCGTTGAGAGGTGCAGAAAGCAGCCCACTTGATCAGTGGTTCTCCAAGGGGGCTTCAGAGCACGTGCCATGGTTGGCACCTCTGAACTGCTAAGGAGCCTGGGTCTATGGCTGAAAACCCAATATCACAATTCAGGGTCAGGTGAAGACTACTTGTAATGAAAAGTCAGGGATAGACTTCTTTGGAGAAATGGTGCTGCTCACAATAAGTGGGGTAAAGAACTAACTGGGAATATCCATATACAGAATACCCTCCAGCAAAGTGTTGGGCCAGACTCCATCCCCAGCTCACCTACCTTCTCGGAACAAAATTCAGGATTGCTCTGACGCAATTTGCTGGGTCTGCCTTTGATAACAGCATAGCAAAACATGGTTATCACCATCACAAACAGGAAGTAACTGGTGTGCATGAGATGCAAATTTATTAGTGAACGGTCATCCTAAATAAACAAGAAAAAAACAGAAACATCTGCACTGAGTTCTGAATGACTTTAACACTGAGTTTCTGAAGCTGGGATTCCCAGCTCCAGACTGGCATCAGCCTCACTCTCAAGCTGAAACATAGGCCTCGCTTGTCATCATAACCCCACAGCTGACGCCCATTCAGTGGAGGCACAGTGTCTTTCAGCAGTGTGTCACCCACTCCTTCCTCTGCCTGGCCTCTAGCCCACACTGCCCACACCCCACCTTCCCAGGCCTCCTCCCTGTGGAGGCCCAACACCTGTCTTTAGCCCCCTCTCTTCTCTTCCCCCAACTGCCTTCAGGTTGAAGGCTCCAGCCTGAGTCCACCAGAAGGGCCTCGGCACTTCACCCTCCCCAGAGCCAGCTTCCTTCCTTCTGCATTTTACCATTTTCGTAAGTTCCTTGCTGACCATGTTGAGGTTTGTTGGGTTCTTTCCTCTGCAACCCCCCATATGCAATCTATCACCAGGCCCTGCTGCTTGTGGGAGAAACCCAGACATGCTTCCATTCCTTTTCCTTCCCATTTACATGTCCCAGGTGGCAGAACCATCTTTTTAATGCACTGCTTTACAAGTGCCTTGCTGCCCAACAAAGGCAGTGACTATCTGCCCCAGGAGAAAGGCTGAATGCCTCAGCTAGGCAGGGAGGGCCTTCTGGAACCTGGTACCTGCCCACCAGCCGCATCTCTCCTGCTCAGTTCTGGAGGTCCCTGACCTACCAACTCCCACACTTGATAAAAATGAGCCATAGAGGCTAGGTGTGGTGTCCATACCTATAATCCCAGTGACTTGGGAGGCCAAAGCAGGAGGATGGCAAGTTCAAGGCCCGCCTGGGCAAATAGTGAGATCCTGTCCCTGTCTCAAAATAAAAAATAAAAAGGAGCTGGGGTTCAAACCCCAGTGCCACACATACGAACAAGAGCCACAGAAAAGGGAAAGGGCCAGGCCTAAAGAGAGAACTCCACCTAACGTCTGAGAACAGCAGTGCAGCCTTCACCAGGAGGAAGCTGGCATAGCACCTTCTCAACCAGACAGCAGGGCTTTCTCTTCCTTTCCTATTCAGACTACAACACCTCGCCCAAGACTCACACCTCCTCCAAGGCCTATCTTTCTGAATTCCAAACAGAACTATCAATTGCTCCTGGTGACACTAACCACATATTCTGTGAATGGTTGCAGGCATCAGTGAGACCATGCAAACATCTCTTGCAAGCCCTACAGGTTAGGGAATAGCAGTTGCTGGGCAAAACAATAAAGAAAATAATCAAATTTTTCTTAGCCAAAAAGGTGGCCTGTTTTTCCAAATCTCATTTATTCTACCCAGGACAACCTCAGCTGGAAATCTAGAGTTGCAGGGACTAAGCTCACCCTAGGAAGTAACCAGGGCCTACACTCCCCATTCAAGGACACACACACATTTCACTTACATCTGGAACAATAACTGTAAGCTTGGGATTCAAAGCATGGTAGACTTTTCCGATGGCTCCCTTGTAACACCAGAAGGGATTGTAATCTTGAGCATATTTTGTGTTGGCATCCCTGGCTGTCGTGAAGATCTTGTACCAGAGTGTGGCATTGCTGTAAGTGTCAGGAACGCAATGCGGTGGCTGCCTGCAAGCAGAGGGAAAGACCATCAGTGACCCATTCCCGCTGCACCAGGCATCCTCAACATGATACATGTGGGAAATACACATGCTTCTTTGGGATGAACACATTATGTGTAGTTTCAGTCTTATTTTTTAAATAAACATGTAACAGGAAAACTACAGGCACTTGACATCTGGGTGTTGAGCAATGGAGTCTTGCCTTCAGAATTCAACTCACTGTCACCTCATATCTGATGTGGCCACTGATGCTCCTTTTACACCTACTCTCAAATTACCAAAATTCTTAGTTACAACTCAAAGCTTTACATACAAACTTTTGCATTAGGCATTATTCATTTTCTGACCTCATCCTGCAAACCTCCAAATGTCTAAAATAGATATATGCCAGTACAATTCCTCTGTATTCAGCACAGAACTCTTGTAAGTATAGGATTTATCTTGCGTATCTCACATATTTCTTTACAGATCATTATCTCCTTTATATAGAGAGAGGCACAAAAGCCCAAGAAAGAACACCTTAAACATAAAGCGACACCGATGCTCAGAAAACTGCAGCAGGTTTCAGAAATAAAAATGTGTTTAATAGAAAGTAAGGTCCAATTTACACCCTCAGATGTCTGGAATGGCTTATCAGACAGGAGTAGAGATACTTACACGGTCACGGGGAACACCCCAGGGGTGGCTGTGAGGGTCATGCAGGCTGTGAACACCACCTGCTCACAGTGACCATGAAGGGCACAGTCATCTGAGCTCCAAGCTGCAGGCAGCGTGAAGGTGATGTTTATCTCCTCGTGGGCTTCCCTGCCTGTGAAAGACAAACCCATTTTTTTTTTTTTTTAAATAATGGCAAGAATTCATACATTCTTCTCTGGGATTCAAGGGAGTCATGAATATAAACCCACCCAGGAATTACCTGCCACCTGCCTTTGTGGGAACAGTCCTGATCCCAAGTATGAGACCTGTTCAACTAGCAGAGCCACCAAGTGGCACACGAAGAGATGCCCCTTTTCACCCAGGGCCTGAGATGCCAACCAAAGCCAAGGCAGCATCTGCACTGGAGAGCTTGGTTAGGGGAATTTGCGTTGCTGTTCTAGACCCTGCAGCACACAGCATTCTCAAGTTGCTTCTGTCTGCTGACTTCATTTGTAAGTCACCAATATCCCACGAATGTGGCCAAAGAAGGGTTAATGTTCCCTTTTTACATACAGAGGTCTATCAGATTTAAGAAAGATATTGGGACTGATTAGTGACAGAGCTTAAACTAAAAGTTCTATATTGTGTGAGAAGATGATATGCATGCTTGCTACATGGAAAACCCAGAAGTCTTCATTACCATGGGATTAGCTCTCAAACAGGCAACAGGAGACAGGCAGGCACTACAAATTCCTTTAAGGACTTTACAAAAAAAGTTTTCAGTAAACAAAGAGTCAAAGGTTAATCTTCCAAGAATCTCACATGAAGCCTTTTCTGATTTTTCCACTTCCAATGCCTTTTTGTCCTCCAGAACCATCAGTACCTCACAGGTGTAGCATTAGTCAAAGGACAGTATCCATGTTTTGTTTTTATAGGTGTTTAGTTTTCATATTATCTAACAAGTGCTTATATAGCATTTCTTTTGTGCCAGAAACTATTTTTAAGTGCCTGATAGATATGTTAACTCATGTTATTTTTGTCTCTTCTGTAATCCCAAAATTCCAAGGGGAGCAGGTCAGATCTTAGACTGTTTCTAGTTCTCTCAGCAGCTAGCACAGGACTAACAATGGGCACTCAAACAATGCTCAGGTATGGTAGAGCACCTGCCTAGCATGCATGAGGCTCTGGGTTCAGTCCTCAGCACTGAGCAGGGAGGAAAGTAGACTAAAGACAATGTCCTCATGGTAAGTACTGAAAATTCCACAGGATAGACTCAATAAAAATTATGTGTTTGTACACACAATTGAGTCTTGAAAAACATAAGGGTTACCCTCCACCCAGTAGAAAGTTTGAATATAACTTTTGAGTCCCCAAGAACTTAACTCAGTCTTGCATTGACTGGAAGCTGTACAGACAATGCAGTTGATTAGCACAGGTTGTGTGCTGTATCTATAGTATACATGTGGACTGACACACTAGTACAGCGAGATCACGTTTACAACATGCTGAACTACTAGTGAAGAGAGGACTGCTCACTCAGCAATGATGAGCGCCACCCAGTATCTTAACTTATATGGATACTTATAACACTTGAGTTCAAAACAGCAATAAGAAAGGACTATGAAATCATTGCAGTGTGCACTACAGTTAGTTTTATGCAGTTAAAATTTAATGCCACGTTTTAGGTTTGCTCACATTTCTCTTGTCTGCAAATGTCAACACATACAATTCTGTTTACAAAATGCATTTTGATAAATTTGAACTTTTTATAAAAGACATATTTTAAGGTAGTAAATTATTTTTAAAAAATTACCAACAGGGCCAGGGATGTGGCTCAGTGGTAGAACGCTTGCCTAGCATGGGTGAGGCACTGGGTTTGATCCCCAGCAACACAAAAAATAAAATAAAATAAAGGTATTGTGTCCACCTATAACTAAAAAAATATATTTTTTTTAAAAATTTACTAACATATCTACAATTTTTATATTTTCTTCAATATTTCTAGGCTACACAGCTCATCTATAAGTTTTTTCAAATTGTTGCAAATCTCCACCAACCCCCCTGCAAAAAAATCCAAGTAAAATCAGACTGCTGTTCAAGGGTGAATTGTAAGACCACAAACAAACTTTACAGTTTTTTTTGTTTTTTTTTTTTTGGTGTGTATGGTGCTGAAGCTCAAACCCAAGACATCACAGATGCGAGTTAAGTGCTCTACCACTGAGCTACACTCCCAGCCCATCAGTTTCTGATTTTAGTTACAAGCTTTTAGAAAGGGATTACGTTATGCTCAGTACTTTACTAAGTGAAAACATGTGGTACACATGCTTCCTTCTTGACCTCAGAATTTAAGCTCAACAAAAGGAGACACACATGCAAAAACAAACAGTAAGATGAATAGACCCATATGTGGTTGACTATCTCGTACACACCTGAAAGTCCAATCTGATGTCCTAAAATGGTCGAGTACAGATGGGTGACGTTGCGAGAGTAGCCTCCGAAAGGTTTGAGTGGGTCCAGGGTTAGGGTGATTGCAACTGAGATGTTAACTGGGCCTGAGTCCTCCAGGGTCTGGGGGGACTGAGTGGACACTTTGGACTGCCCACTGGTCATTGTGCTCTCCGGAGTTGAGGTGTCATTTGATAGATGCTTTAGTGTTTCGTTTTCTGATACGCACAAGTCCAAATCATTAAACCGCAGCAGAAAAGTATTCCAATCCTTCAGTAAAGTGAGATAGAGAGAAAGAAACATGAGCAGTCCCAGAGTCTCCTACCGCAGGGACACAGTCATAACCCTCAGTGTAGTGACACCTCACAAGAGAAGCCCATGATGTGGAGTCAATCGCTGCACCACCACCATACACTGGCAGGACAGTGCAGTCTGCCTACTCACTGCCACATGCACACCAAAAAGAAAAACTACTGTGCCATGAGACAGCAAATACCCTGTAAGATTAAATAAGCACTTGAGAAAAATGTGTTTTTTTAAAAACCCAGCTTATTATACTTTTAAGAAGATCTAGCTTCAGAATCAAACTTAAAAAAAAGTACTAAATAATAAAAGCACTAATCCAAATTCATTTCAGAGTTACAATGATAATTTTTTAAAACAATTCCTCAACAGGTTAATTCTACATACACTGCTTTCTCTTCCTAGAACACAAAACAGCAGTAAAGCCCGATGCTCATCTGGTGCCTGCTCCCACTTTAGGAAGGGCACAGAGTGTGTTTGCAGTACTGTCCTCTTCCTGTTCTTTCTCTTTTTTGCACTGCTAGGAATAGAACACAGGGCCTTGTGCAGGCCAGGCAAGTGCTCGGCCACTGAGCTGCATCCCCAGCTCCAGACTTCTCTCCTAACGTCATATCCTGCTGTCATGCATCAATGATTTAAATCATAATACAGTTTTTAAAACACAATTGATTATATCATAGAGAAACAGATGCCAGTATCTATAAAGAACGCAACAAGAATCTATTTTATTTTATTTTTTTAAGAGTATGTATTTTATTCTTCCATTTATATGAGAGAGAGAGAATTGTAATATTTATTTTTTAAGTTTTCGGCAGACACAACATCTTTGTTTGTATGTGGTGCTAAGGATCGAACCCGGGCCGCACGCATGCCAGGCGAGCGTGCTACTGCTTGAGCCACATCCCCAGCCCAAGAATCTATTTTAAATTTAACAGAAACCCAGAGATTTTTTGCAGGGGTAAGAGGGTAAATGGGGACTGAATCCAGAGGCATTTAACCATATCCCCAGCCATGCTTTTTTTTTTTTTTTGGAGAAAGGGCCTCACTAAGTTGCTAAAGCTGGCGTTGAATTTGAGATCCTCCTGCCTCAGCCTCCCAAGCCACTGGAATTAGAAGCAAACAGTATTAATTGTAAAAGCATTTGAGTAATCCCCAGGAAGTCAGGAAATCTATCTTATAGCATTCAATACAACTGTATGTTGACATTTACTAAGATAAACGGATATATCATATGTCATTTTTCCTAATGCCTACAAACTCAGTAGAAACATCAGGATTGAGAAGTGAACATTCTAATCTTATCCCAGCATATCGCAGACATGAAAAAAAACCAAGGCCCAGAGCATATTAGGGGCTCTCAATTCCACTGTTGAAGGAAGAATTAAGTTCTGATTTGCAGCCCCAAATTTTCCCATGCATTCCTGCCTTTCCAAATCCCATGCTGAACGGCCAGCCAAAGCCAACGCCAGGAGCCACTTTGACTATCAAGGGCTCATTGCCCAGAATAAATCTTTTTTTTTTTTTAATTTTTTTTAGTTATAATTGGACACAATACCTTTATTTTGCTTATTTATGTTTATGTGGTGCTGAGGGGTATACCCAGCACCTCACATGTGCTAGACAAACGCTCTACCGCTGAGCCACAACCCCAGCCCCCAGAATAAATCTTAACCATTGGCCTTGGTTGCATATTCCACAGGAGTTTGAGCTCTGCAAGTAAGAAATGCCAGGATGTAGCAGAGATCTGATTGTGACTAGAATGTCCATTTTCAGCTTTAATGTGATTATAGCAACTTTTAAGGATTCAGGTAGAGACAAGAGAGAGGAAGAATTAAGTCAGCCAATATGTGCCCTGATAAGAAACTCTTTGAAAGGGTTCCATAATAAAAATAGCTTAAACTTGTTACTTGACCTATGTAAGACAGTTTGTGTGTGAAGACTGTCCCCACTGCCAAGATCACCTCCGATCTAGAATGCCAAAGAGAACAAGAGAAAGCCACAGACCAATTTCAGAACCCTCTCTCTCCAGCACAAGGCACACAAATGCACACTCAGCAGAGCAACACTAACACCCCAATCTCACCCACATCCACCAGTAGGCAAGCAGGAAGAAAGGTGTAAGAGGAGACGCTCCAGGGAAGACAGACTCTGTTCTACCACCCAAACCACTTACCATTAATCCAGCATCATCTCTACTCATTAATTTAAAAAATTAATTCACTTCTATTAAAGAAGAACTATTAAATTTGTTGTTTTCTAACATATAAAATACACAACTTTCAAAATCTGCACTACATGTGTCCCAACTATTATATGCCTAAAGATTAGTGCCCCAATAACTTACTTAAATTGTTGAAAATGTACAATCTAAATGGCAAGTTTATAAATAACTGAAGATTTCCATGATTAAAAAAGATACATATATTTGGAAATAAGATCCTACTTTCAAATTTCTTTAGAACCCCTTCTTGGCCAATAAAAAGGCCATCAGAACAGTTGATAAAATTCAATGATGACGTGTGACTTTGAAGTACCAAATTTTCAATTTTTGCAAATAGCAGTGAGCAACTTAATTATAAATATCAAAAAAGTGAATTCTCTAGCTTCTTGAAACAAATCATTTTAAAAATATACTCTCCAAACCACCTCTGTTTTATTGCTGAAATATTAACCAGCAGCATTATTTAAATCAAACAATAATATTTCCTAACAAAGTGAGTTGAGGGGTGGAAGACAGAAAATTCTGAATAAAAACCCATGTTTCTCACCAGGAGCAAAAACTCACAACTAAACAAAGACATGCAGAGAGCCAAGAGGCACTTCTCCACCCGTAAGCCCAAGAGAAGTTAGAACATACTGACCTCTGCCATTTCAGGTGACTTGATCTCCTTAATCTTGAAGAAATAGCCCAGGGTCAGGAACGCTATTGCCATGGCACTCACGCTGATCATGAAGACCACCAGGGGGGGCCGACTGCTGACATGCAGCTTCAGGCTCTCCAGGGGGCTGGCGCTCAACATTATTGTGACCAGCTCCACCTGAAAGAAATGGATCATCAGACGTGTAGACTGATTCTCACTTTTATTTCCTTTAGTAGTGCTGGGTGTTAGGGGAGACACTTGTAGTTGAACCTGAGAAATGACTGACCAATAAATTCATTCAAGGGGCTGGTACTATGACTCAGTGGAAGAAGAGCAAATGCTTGGCACGTGCAAGGGTCTGGATCCAATTCCCAGCACCAAAATTAATTAATTAATTAATTAAAAGACTAGAAGGAAAAAGCAGTAAACACTGACTGCTATTGGCTCAAAGTGGTAAGATTTTGAAAGATACGTACTGTCTTTCAGACTGAACCATCTAAATATCTATAATGAATACCACTACTTCCATATTACTTAAAAAGATGTTTAAGTATGTCACTGGACAGAAATAAATTAAAAATGTTTTCATTTCTCACCACTAAAAAGCTAAATTCTGTTTATTCGACACCATTCTACTGACTACCCCATCACTCATGTGCACCTGTACCTGGCACACAGTGGGTACTCAATAAATACTAAATACTGGATTTCATCACTCCCCTACTTAAACATCCCAAGCGTCCACCAACCCAGGATGAAGTCTGTGACCGCGCCCGATCTTGCCCTGTGGACCTTTCCAACTTGACTACCATCAGCTCCCCCCACACTGGACTCTGATGGGGACTGCACTCCATCTGAGGGTGGGCTAGGAGTAATATCATCTCAACAGTGTTGTCTTCTAGTCCACGAGCATGGCTGGGATGCCCTTTTCATTTATTCAGGTTTTCTTTATTTCAACAATGTTTTCCATTTTAGTAGTGTAAGCTTACACTTCTTTTGTTTATTCCTAAGTATTTTATTTTGCTTGAGGTTTTTAAGCATGACCTATTTTGTGACCCTTTACACCTGCCTGAGAAGCTTTTCCTGAGAGCTCACATGCATGTTCTTCAGGACAGCAGACCTCTCTCCCTGACCACACTGACCTGCTCCAGCTCCCTGCTTTGCTCCCTCCACAAGGCTCAGTGTCCACCTGAAATTTCACCACTTGTCCATGCTGTCCCCTCATTGTGAGATCTACTGAAGCAGAGATCTTCTGCCTGTCTTCAGCCCTGCCCCGGTTCCTAAACACAGCTGGCACACAACCAACAAGTGTGAGCGTACCACATTCACAAAAAGCAACCCCTTAAAGTCTGTACCCGTTTTTAAATTTTAGAGACAAAAAGGTAAATGAACAGATTAAGAACCCAAAATACATACTTCAGACCAGCCAGGCTGGGCCTCTTGTCTTCACAGGAGCCCTCTGAGATGGAAAATAATATTTACTCCCTCTCCTCAGATGAAAATTCAGTCCTTAAACTGGCAAGTATCATTATCCAAGCATGTTTTCTGTACTTAGTAAAAGTATATATACATGTATATATACAAAAATATAATTACTAACACTATTTGAATTTTTTTTTTGAATGACCCACATTCCCAGCCCTTTTGGTCTCACTAAGTTGCTGAAGAACTTGTTTCTGAGGCTGGCCTTGAACTTGCGATCCTCTTGCCTCAGCCTCTGGAGTCACTAGAATTATAGGTATGCATCAACCCTCATACATTTCCACTTAATATTCTGTTTCTGAGATTTATCTTTTGATCTATGCCCATATCGTCCTCTGAATGTAACTGACACATATCTAGATATAAATGTAGATATAGATTTATATCCAGATGGCTACCTGAGATATATATATATATATATCTCTGAGATAATTCAACTACAGAATAGATGGCTGGACAGAAAGAAATATCCCAGCTAGGTTCTTCCCACTGTTTCACTCATAAAGGGACTTACAATGAGTACTAAAAAGGCTCTAGTTCCAGTCATTCATGGAGTTAGGGTCCCCCTTCAACCTGACCTGATATGATCCAAAATGCTCTATAAGCAGGTTGTCCCAGGTTACACTTCCCCCACCCAGAACCTGCAATTAAAGGCCTTTCTTGCTGGGCATAGTGGTGCATACCTATAATCCCAGAGCTCGGGAGACTGAGGCAGGAGGACCTTGAATTCAAAGCCAGCCTCAACAAAAAGCAAGATGCTAAGCAACTCAGTGAGACCATCTCTAAAAGGCCTTGCTCTATTTCCCAATACCTGTGCTGAGCCTTGATACTCTGTCATACCACGTTGAGCCAACTAGACGGATGTAAAATGATATATATCACTCTAAACTTCACCTTCAGAAACCCAGCACCTCCTTTTTATTCGGGGGGAGGGGGCAGGAATTGAACTCAGGGGCACTGAGCCACATCCCCAGCCCTTTTTCGTTTTTTTTGTTTGTTTGTTTGTTTGTTTTTGAGTTGCTTAGCACCTTGCCATTGCCAAGCTGGCTTTGAACTTTGATTTTCCTGCCTCAGCCTACCAAGCCACTGGGGTTACAGGCGTGCTCCACCACGCCCAGCTACCTCTTCACTTTTTTATCACCCTTTTGGGTCCATTCAAAAGTGAACTGCCTAAATGGTTTGGTCATTTACTACTGCTCCCGCCCCCCCCCCACAAGTTGTAGACAGACACAATACTTTATTTACTTACTTATTTTTATGTAGTGCTAAGGATCAAACCCAGTGCCTCACATGTGCTAGGCGAGTGCTTTACCACTGAGCCACAACTCCAGCCCTCCTTTTATGTTCTTTACATGCTTTTTTTTTTTTTTTTTAGTTTTAGATGAACAATACCTTTATTTATTTTTTATTTTTATTTTTTATGTGGTGCCAGGGATCGTACTGACCCATATTTGCCTCACGCATGCCAGGCAAGCGCTATACCACTGAACCACAACCCCGGCCCCTCTTGAATCTTTAACAATTTTATAGTCTCTGGATTTTCTTTAATATGGTTTATGATATGCCTTGTCATACAAAGAGTTCTTGACTTTTTAAAAACAGCTTCATTAGAGATATCTCTTATTCACAGACTATACAAATTACCCATCTGAGGTATACAATTCAATGGTTTTTAATATACTCACAGATTTGGGCAACCATCACGAGTATGGAGAGATCATAATTTTCAAACATTTTTATCACCCCCTAAAGAAACTCCATACCCTTTACAGCAATCGACATTTCCTTTAGCCCTGAAGCAACCACTAATGATGCTCCTCATCTCTCTAGATTTGCCCATTCATTTCAAATAAATACAATTAGACTTCACTTAGACTAATGTTTTCAAGGTTCATCCATGTTGTAGTACACAACGATACTGTATTCCTTTATTGCCAAAAATATTCCACTGAACAAGATCTCTAACTTGTACATGTTTTATTTATCCATTCATTAGATGGTGAATGTCTGGGTTTCCACTTTTCAGCTAGTGTAAATAATCCTATGAACATGTATGAAGGTTTTTGTGGGGACAGGTTTTCATTTCTCTTGGCTACAGACCTAGAAGTGCCACTGCAGGGTCTATTTAATCTTCTGAGGAACTGCCAGGCTCTTTTCCAAAGCAGTTGCACTATTTTGCATTTCACTAGCAGTGTAAAAATGTTCCAATTTCTCCACAGTGTTGCCAACACTCATTATCTGTTTATTATAACAATCCTACTGTACACAAGGTGGTATCTCACTTCAATTTGACTTGCATTTCCTCGATTGATAGTTCTTGACTTTAATGTATTTAAATCTATCACCTATTTGCTTTCATGATTGTGTATATATGAATTATCTGGGAATCCCTTCTCAATACTATCACCATAAAGACTTTTTCATTTTCTTCTACGAATTTTATAGTTCTCTTTACTTTCAGTCTTTCCTCTACTTGGAATTAGTTTGGAAAGCCTGGAACCAGCTCTCTACTTTATAATCTTGCTCCATTCGGGCGGCCAATTGCCCAGCCCATTTACTGAACTGCTCACCCTTTCCTGGTGGGTTTACAATACCACGCCTCTCACACAGCAAGCTTGCATGTGTACCTAGGTTTGTTTGTAGGCTTCTATTGTTTGTTTCATCACTGTCTCTCTCCCCCCCTACCTTAGTACCACGCAGCTTTAAATTTTGCTATCAACCACAAGAAGTCTACCACTTATTGTTATTATTCAAAATGGTCTTGGCTAGCCAGGTGTGGTGGTGCATGCCTGTTATTCCCAGCAATTCTGGAAGCTGAGGCAGGAGGATCAACTTCAAGGACAGACTCAGCAACTTACTGAAATCCTGTCTCAAAATTTAAAATAAAGGATAACGAGAAGCCGCTGGGTGGGCACCATGGCCGGGATCACCACCGTCGAGGCGGTGAAGCGCAAGATCCAGGTTCTGCAGCAGCAAGCGGATGATGCCGAGGAGAGGGCTGAGCGCCTCCAGCGGGAAGTTGAGGGAGAAAGGCGGGCCCAGGAACAGGCTGAGGCTGAGGTAGCCTCCTTGAACCGAAGGATCCAACTGGTTGAAGAGGAGCTGGACCGTGCTCAGGAGCACCTTGCTACTGCCCTGCAAAAGCTGGAGGAAGCAGAAAAAGCTGCTGATGAGAGTGAGAGAGGTATGAAGGTTATTGAAAACCAGGCCCTAAAAGATGAAGATGGAACTCCAGGAAATCCAACTCAAAGAAGCTAAGCACATTGCAGAAGAAGCAGATAGGAAGTATGAAGAGGTGGCTCGTAAGTTAGTGATTATTGAAGGAGACTTGGAACGCACAGAGGAACGAGCTGAGCTGGCAGAGTCCCGTTGCCGAGAGATGGATGAGCAGATCAGACTGATGGACCAGAACCTGAAGTGTCTGAATGCTGCTGAAGAAAAGTACTCTCAAAAATTAGACAAATATGAGGAAGAAATAAAGATTCTCACTGATAAACTCAAGGAGGCAGAGACCCGAGATGAGTTTGCCGAGAGATCGGTAGCCAAACTGGAAAAGACAATTGATGATTTGGAAGATAAGCTGAAATGCACCAAAGAGGAGCACCTCTGTACACAAAGGATGCTGGACCAGACTCTGCTAGACCTGAATGAGATGTAGAGCTCCCCAGTCCCGCCCTGCTGCTGCTCCTCCCTCTGACCCTGACTCCGCCTGAGGCCAGCCAGCCCGAAGCTGACCTTGAAACTGAGGGCTGATCTTTAACTGGAAGGCTGCTTTCTCCTTTCAACACCCCCTCAACCCCCTACCCCCTTGTCTTTTTCACCAAACTGTCTCTGCTTCTTCCCAGAGATTCCAGCTGGGCTAGAGGCTGAGCACCTTTGGGAACAGCATTTAAGGGAATGTGAGCACAACTCAAAGTGTCTTTAAAAGCATGTTGTGATGTACACATTTTGTAATTACTTTTTTTGTTGTTACAGTAACCATTTGTAAAACATTCCAAATAATTTCATAGCTCTGAAGCAGCAATCTAATTCCCTTCTCACTTTTGGAAGGTAACTTTCCAGCCTAATCCCTATTGCCCTCTCCTTAGAGGAGGAAAAGAGGAATGGGCCTGCCTTACTGAGAGCCAAACAGAGCCCAGGGAAAGACTCTACTATGGCAAACCTCATTGCTCTGTGCAAAGTACTAGCCAAACCAGAAAGGTGATTCCAAGAGGAGTTAGCCAAAAAAACAAAAACCTTGCTATTCAGGTTTGGTTTTATTTTTAGCTTTAAGGTATCTTTAGACAACTGTATTCTTATTTTTTACTTTTTTTCATCAGAAATGACCAAATTAACATGGTTGAGACCTCTGAGACTTTTTGTTTTTCTGGTGCTGGGGATTGAACCCAGGGCCTCGTGCTTGTTTGGCAAATGCTCTACCACTGAGCCATATTCTTAGCCCTGAGACCAAATTTTTCTCCCATCTCTACCCACTTCCCAAGTGCTCACAGACTGGATCATGGGCCCCTTAATCTTTCGTGACCACTTAATTGCTCTCCTGCTTGCTTGAAAAAAAAAAAAAGGAAGAAAGAAAATTATGTTTTGGCCACTGATTTAGCCATATGAACTCATCTCATCACCCTTTTCTGGGTCTGAAGCTGCTGTATCTAAAAGTGCTTTGTATTGTGCTTTGTATCAGTCAGTGCTGGAGAATCTTGAATAGCTTATGTACACAACTTTTTAAATTTTATATTATTTTGAAACTGCATCTTTGGGGTGGGGTACCTGGCCACCTCGTCTGGCTGTGAGAGTCCTGGAGTCTGGGCTGGCAGTGTGCTGATCTTTCAAAGTTTCTTTCCCAGCCCAATCCCCACTTTTTTAGGTGAGGTTCCGTGAGGTCTGTTAGGTGTACATCCTGCAGCTTATTGGCTTAAAATGTATTCTCCTTTGTTGTGGTCTCTTTGAGGCCAGTTGGGAGAAAGACAAACAATAGTGCAACTGTTTTGATACTGAATATTGACAAGTGTCTTTTTGAAATAAAGAACCAGTCCCTCCCAAAAAAAAAAATTTTTTTTTAAATAAAAAGGGCTGAGGGTATAGCTCAGTGGAAAGCACCAAAACTCCAGCACCGCCCCCCCCCGCCCCCCCAAAAAAAGAAACAGTTGTGGTGGCTATTCTCTGCTCTTCAATCTCCCACGTGAATTTTAGGTTCCAATTACAAATTCCCAGAAATTCCTGCTAAGATTTAAGTGGAAATTAAATTCACTAATTCGGGAAGTCTTTATAATATTGTAATTTCCTAAACGATGAATGTGGTATTTCCCTCCATTATTTGGGTCTACTTTTCTTGTTCTTTCTTTTCTTTTCTTTTCTTTTTTTTTTTTTTTTTGGTACCAGGGATTGAACTCAGGGGTATTTGACCACTGAGCCACATCCCCAGCCCCATTTTGTATTTTTATTTAGAGACAGGGTTCTCACTGAGTTGCTTAGTGCCTCACTTTTTGCTGAGGCTAGCTATGAAATAGCGATCCTCCTGCCTTAGCCTCCCAAACCGCTGGGATTACTGGCATGTGCCACCATACCTGGCCTACTTTTCTTTTTCAATAATTTTTAAAAACTTTCTCTGGTGGCACATATTTGTTCCCCAGCATCACATAAAAATAAACAAAGATTTAAAAAACAATCAAACAAACAAAAAAACTTTCTCTGGTGGGTGAGAGGGGTGGGCATGTAACTCAATGGCAGAGTACATGCTCAGCATGCCCAAAGCCCTGAGTTCAAACGCCAGCACCACTTGTAAAAACTTTCTTGAAAGTTCATTATTTATCTTGTCAGATTCAAAGACATACTAACTCATCGGGCTATTGCTGGAGGTATCCTCTAGCAATTACAATGACTATTGTTATTGAGTTTATACAAATGAAAAAGACTTTTACATCCTGATCTTGATGTCAGGCTCTGCTGAATATTTTAAATTCTAACCAGCCTGTTTGTGCCTTCACTTGAGTTTTCTTTTTTTTTTTCTTTTCTTTAAAAAGAGAGTGAGAGAGGGGAGGGAGAGAGAGGGAGAGGGAGAGGGAGAGGGAGAGGGAGAGAGAGAGAGAGAGAGAGAGAGAGAGAGAGAGAGAGAGACAAAATTTTTAATATTTATTTTTTAGTTCTCAGCGGACACAACATCTTTGTTGGTATGTGGTGCTGAGGATCGCACCCGGGCCGCACGCATGCCAGGCGAGCGTGCTACCGCTTGAGCCACATCCCCAGCCCCACTTGAGTTTTCTATATAGATGATCATACCACTTGTAAACAAAAGTATGATCTTCCTTTCCAACCTTTTATCAATTTTGTTCTTTTTTTATTACTAGGATTAGTACCTTCAATGAAATGATGAATAGAAGTGGAAATAATAGGAATTCTTGCCTCATTCCTGGCTTTACAGAAAATGTTTATAAACTTCACTGCTGGGGATGTAGCTCAGTTGGTAGAGTGCTTGCCCTGCATGCACAAGGTCCTGGGTTTGATCCCCAGCTCCACAAAGATAGATAGATAGATAGATAGATAGATAGATAGATAAGGGGTTTGTTATGTTTCTACTGGAAATCTCTCACCTTCTGTTCCAAGTTTGCAAAGAAATGTTTATTGTAAATGTCATTTTAATTTTGGTGCCAGGGATTGAACCCACAGCCTTTTGCATGTTAAGCATGTACTCCAGCAACGTGCTAGACTTTATGAATGCTTCATCTGCAATTTTCCAAGCAATCAATTTTCCTCCTTTAATCTCTTAACATGAACTGCTTGATCTTTTTCATGTTGACTAATATTTGCACTCTACATGAGTTTAATGAGCTTTTTTTTTTTTTTTTTTGTAGAGGCTCTTTTACTCTGGCACTGGAGGTTAAATCCAGAGCCTTGTGCTTGAAAAGCACATGCTCTACCACTCAGCTACAATCCCAGCTCCTGGTAATGATTTTTTTTTTAAAACTACACTAATGATATGTTTGCTAAATTTTCTATTCTAAATTTTCATATCCATTCATAAGTGAGATAAGAAAATTATAGGCTCCTACCATATTCTCTGTATTTAATCAGTTTCTAGAGCATTGTGAATAAGTACACACTTCTATATCTTAAGAAATTGGATAGACGTTGGCCAGAAAAATCATCTGAGTTTGCCAAGTTTTTGTTTGGTTTAGTATTTTGGTAGGGTTAACTTCATCATGTTTTTAAATGGCTATAAATCTGTTTCTACTTCTATGGAGTCAATTTTGACGATATATTATTCTAACAAATTAACCACTTTATGTTGGTTGTTAAACTTTATGGCACAGAATCAATTTGTGATTAGCTCAATTTTTAATGTATTTGTAGTTATATTTTCTTCAGTGCGTGTTTTTCGTGCTCACCTTCTCTTTTCTATGAACCTTTCCAGAACTTTGTCATATTCATGTTTTCAAAAAAACAGTATTTGTTTTTAGAGATTGTATCTGGACCACTTTTTTGTTTTCTAGTTTCAATAATTTCCATACTTTTCTTTCCTGTGGTACTAGGGCTTGAACCTAGGGCCTCAAACACACATACTAGTCAAACACTCTACCACTGAGCTACAACCCCAGCCCTACATATTTTTATTATTTTCCTTCATCAGCTTTCTTTGGATTTATTCAGTTGAGTTTTTCTAACTCGGTCAACTGGAGTCTCAATTTGTATTTTTAAAATTTTCTTTGCTAAGTAAACATAATATAAATTTCATAATATAAATTGCCCTACATGTCCCCTCCTCTAGCTGTATTCCTTTCTCCCACCTCTTCTACCAATATAACCCAACAGCACGTACTGTTGTTTTTCTTCCAAAAAGCATACTTCAGAGCCACCCACAGACTAACACCTGAGCAGTCCTCACAGCCCTGATACCTCTACTCCAAGTTCCCAGAGTACCTCTGTACCCACAGGATCTCCACATCCAGGTTCCCTGAGTACCTCTGTACCCACAGGAACTCCACATCCAAGTTCCCTGAGTACCTCTGTACCCATAGGATCTCCACATCTAGGTTCCCTGAGTACCTCTGTACCCACAGGATCTCCATATCCAGGTTCCCTGAGTGCTGTACCCATAGGATCTCCACATCCAAGTTCCCTGAGTACCTCTGTACCCATAGGATCTCCACATCTAGGTTCCCTGAGTACCTCTATACCCACAGGAACTCCACATCCAAGTTCCCTGAGTGCTGTACCCATAGGATCTCCACATCCAAGTTCCCTGAGTACCTCTGTACCCACAGGATCTCCACATCCCAGTTCCCTGAGTACCTCTGTACCCACAGGATCTCCACATCCATGTTCCCTGAGTACCTTGTACCCACAGGATCTCATGTCCAAATAAATATGTCTGCTTTCTAACCACCCTGACTCTTCCTATGTTCTCCATTTCAGTCCAATCCTCAGAAAACACCCTAGACTTCTGCCTCATCATCTGTATTCTAGCAATTACTGAATGCTAACAAGTCTATTTCTTTAACATTCCTTTCTGAACTTGCTTTTTATTTCGTTCTGCAATTCATCTTTTTTGTGACTCTAAAAGTTTAAACTGGATCTGTCACTTGTCAAATAATCCAGTCTCATGCTACTGTCAAGAGTAACTTTTCCAAATGCAAATCTAATCATGTTCCTGCTGAAATCTTTCAGAGCTCCAAATGACCAAAACATCAAGTCCATGTGTCTTAGAACGGCAGTCCACCATGAACTAGGTCTTGTCTACTTCTCAATATACCGTATTCCACCTGCTTGCAATTCCCAGAACATACTGGACAAAGCTACACCTTGAAGCTTTTAAGTCCACTGGTTCTCTCAACTTTCATGAATGACATCCCTTTCATCCTCTCCCAAGACTCAATGGTTACCTTCTCTATGGAACTGTTTCAGGCCCCTCCCAGCAACCCCTTGGAGAAAAGTGACCATTTTGACACCCACTATGCTTGTAAAATTTCTTGCGCAAGCCTGAGACATCTGACTGCTACTGCCCACGTCAGTCTACCTTCCCAACCAAGCCGTCAGCCTTGTCTCTGCACCTCAATATCTAGACATAAAACAGACAAGTGAGGAGGGAGGGAAGGGGAAAGGCTACCGATGGGTATTAAGTTATAGTCAGACGTAAGCAAGTAAATAACTATGTGACAACAACGTACTGCATATTTCAAAAGGCTAAAGGAAGGATTTTGAACATTTTATCATAAAGAAACTGAATGTTTGAAGAGATTTATCTGATTTAAACATTACACAAAGTATACATGTTCTGAATCATCATATTACCTCATTAATGTGCATGACTTTTACATTTTTATGTACCAGTTAAAGAATTAATTAAATTTTAAAAATAGGTAATTTTCCGGATGTGGTGGTGCACACCTGTTATCCCAGAAACTCTGGGCTAAGACAGGACAATCACAAGTTTGAGTCCCGCCTCAGCACCTTAGTGACACCCTGTCTCAAAATTTAAAAAAAATGAAAAAGGAGTGGGGTTTCAGTTCAGTGATAAAGCACCCCTTGGTTAAATCCCCAGTACCACAAAAAATATATATTTTTAAATAAAAATAAAATAAATTTAAAATAGGTGATCAGGGCTATGGAGAAAGAGCTCTTGCCTAACACATACAAAGCACTCGGCTTCCTGTCCAATACTGGCCCCCCACAAAAAAAATTTAAAAAGAGAATAAAGAAAAAAAAAAGGAAATGAAAAAGTCTGATTTTAAAATAAATAAATAAATAAATAATTTTAAAAATATAGCCAGAGGCACTGGGGTTGTGATTCAGTGGTAGAATGCTTGCCTAGTATGCATGAGGCACTGGGCTGGATCCTCAGTACCACGTAAACTAAATAAATAAAATAAAGGTATTGTGTCCATCTATAATTAAAAAATATATGGGGGGGGGACACACAGCTGGGTATGGTAAAACACACTTATATCCTCAGGAGTCTGAGACAGGAGAATCACAAGTTCAAGGCCAGCCCCAGTAACTTAGTAAGGCCCTAAGTGACTTAGTAACACCCTGTCTCAAAAAATAAAAAGGGCTGGGAATGTGACTCTGGTTAAATCCCCAATAACCTCCGACACAAAAAAAAGCAAGTGCATTAAATGAATCAAATAAGTCGAGGCTTAAAATAAACTTACAAGAAAAATCTAGAAATGACATTAGTTAGATTAAAATTAACAGGACTGAGAAACAAAAACACATCAACAGTAAATTAAAGGTTCAATTTACTAAAAATAAAATACAACAAAACCCGAAAAAGGATGCATTCAATACCTGAAGCTATAATTACGAAACATTAAGGAAAAAACAGAATTAAAACTGGGGGTATGATTCAGTGGTGCACTTGCCAGGATGTGGGAGGCCTGGTTCCATCCCCACCACCTTGAAAACAAACAAACAAAATAAAAACCACTTCCACACCAGTTGCAAAGGTACAGGCCTGCAGTCCAGTCAAAGAGGCAGAAATAGGGGAGAGATGGCTTGGGCCCAAGGATCTGAGGCCAACCTGAGCAAGACCCTGACTATTAAAAAGGGGGAAAAAAATCACTTCTAGAGAGAACTTAGTCATTACAACCATGTCACATCAAATGTTAAACACTGAGGGTCTGGGACTGTGGCTCAGTGGTGGAGCACTTGCCTAGCATGTGTGAGGCCCTGGGTTCAATCCTCAGCACCACATAAAAAATAAGTAAATAAATAAAGATATCATGTCCATCTACAACTAAAAATACTTTTTAAGGCTAGGGATGTGGCTCAAGCGGTAGCGCGCTCGCCTGGCATGCGTGCGGCCCGGGTTCGATTCTCAGCACCACATACCAACAAAGATGTTGTGTCCGCCGATAACTAAAACACTGAGCTACATCAACCTAAATATACACAAGTTAGCTAATGTTGTGAAACCATTTTAATGTGGGGAAATTTTCCAGAATAGGCCAACGGTAGTCATCAAACAGGCAAAAGCATTTTCCAATAAAAACTATTAATATTCCAAATAGTTTAGAAACTTAAAATTCCTTTCTACTATTCACAGGCGTTTTCAGACAAGAAATTAATAAAGGTTAAATAAATTTATTTTCCCTGCTAATAGTTACAAGAAAGCTACTGTAATCTTTGCAATAGTAAATGCCACTTTTAATTAAAGAATAAACTGTTTTGTTTGAGGAAAATAAAGAAAAGGAAAAGTACTCTTTCTGACCCTTTCCCTAAATTAATTCCAACTCCAATTAGAGTCCTGGAACTCACCAGGAAGGAGAAAAATTACCAAGGCTGAGAGCTGCCTCTGAAAAGTCCAGAGACTCAAGGTTCACAATGCAGTGCAAAGGCAGTTCACAAGCACAGCCAGCCTGGGACTGAAGTCCCCCAATGCATACCAAGAACACTGAGACTAGCTCAGTGACAACACTGCATGCCATACAGGGACTAAGGCCAGTGAAAATACTAGGACTGTCCTAAAGATGCCCCAAGGAACCCACAAGTTACAGGAGCATAAATCATCTGCAAGGGCACAGGGGAGGGTGTGTGAACCACCTCTGGAAACCACCGGGCCATACATATCAACAGTTAAACCTGGCACACTTTTACCCCTGAATTTCTAAGAACTCATCCTGCAAAACACCCACTCCTGAAAACAGAAAGAGCATTTAAAGGAGTGAAAAGTGGAAACTGGATATTCAACGACAGCAGGCGACTGGTTACATAAAATATGAAGGAAGAAACAAGGCAGCCTTTAAAAACACAGGACCTGAAGCAACATACAGTTCTTCTTTGTCCCTTGCGAGGTTGCAGGACCCCACTAGCACTGGCCACCAAAACCAGCAGAGGCTCAAGTCCCTCAGATAAAATAGTGTAGTATTTGCATATAACCTAGTGATATGCCTATAAATTTTAAATCATCTCTAGATTATTAATAATGCCTAAGACAATATCTGTGCTATGTAAATATTAGTTATTCTGTATTGTTTAAGGAATAGTAATGTGAAAAAAAAAGCCTGTATGTGTTGAGATTCTACAAGAAGTGAAGCTATTTCATGTTTTTGAAGAATGTTCCTGAGCAAGCACACATATGGAAAAAAGACAACGTACTCTCAAATGTAAACACTGGTGGCTCTCTTGCTGGTGGGACAGCATGTACCTTTCTTCTTCCTAAAAAAATTTTAAGAATAAATCTGCATTTCCATCCTAGTAGTTTTTTATTTTTGTGCTATTGGTGATCAAATCTACACATGCTAGGCAAACATGATACCACTGACCTACAACCCTAGCCTCATTTCTAACAATTTCAACAATAAAATTTATAAATATGATCATCATTAATCCTGCTAATCTAGTGAGTGATCAAAATAAAACATTAAATTTTAATTCCATTCATTTTCTTCATTAATGAAGACAATAAATAGGAAAGAAAAAAAAAGTAGAACTTTTATTAAAGCCAGATGCAAGGGCACCCACCTATAATCCCAGCTACTGGGGAGGATGAGGGATTGAGGATCCCAGGCGAGCCTGGGCAACTCTGTGAGACCCTGTCTCAAAATAAAAAATAAAAAGGGTTGGGATAGCCAGGTTAGGTGGTACATGCTTGTAATCTCAACAGCTTGGGAGGGTGAGGCAGGAGGATCACAAGTTCAAGGCCAGCCTCAGCAACTCAGTGAGGCTCTAAGCAACTTAGTGAGACCCCATCTCAAAAATAAAAAGAGCTAGGGACGTGGCTCAGTGCAAAGTACCTCTGGGTTCAATACCCAGTACCCTAAATAAATAAATAGGCTGGGAAGGTAGCTCAGTGTAAAAGTGCCACCAAAAAAAAAAAAAAAAAAAACAGAACTCAAAGGAATGATTTCTTTAAACACCCTAGAAAACAGAAAACAAGACTGTCTTCCAACCAGTCCTGGTGCCAAGAAAGGTGACCCTTAATTTGCAGCAACTGCATTTAGATGGCTCAGAGTGACCTGTACTTTGAGGAGAAGCCTAAGTACAAAGTGAGAAGGCGCATTCAGAGGCAGCTTCCCCAGACCAGGAAGCACACTGCTCTCCAGACAGGCCTGGGCTTCTCCATTGGAGCAAAAGAAAAAGAGGAGGACAAGGAAAGAAGGGAGACCATGTGCCAAAAGGTGTCCAGGACGGGGAGGTGTCCTGTAAGGCAGGGAGAAGAGTTCCCAGCCAAAGTTTCCAGAGGTACCAGACAAAGGCTATGAGGTGAACCACTACTGAGAATACAAGAAGAAAAGATTCCTGCACCTCTCTGTTCCTTCAAAAGTACTCAGTGGGCCAGGTGAAGTGGCGCACACCTGTGATCCCTGCAGCTTGGGAGGCTGAGGCAGGAGGATTGTAAGTTCAAAGCCAGCCTCAGCTAAGCAATTCAGTGAGACCTTGTTTCTTATATAAAATACAAAATAGGGCTGGGAATGTGGCTCAGGGGTTGTTGAGTGTCCCTGAGTTCAATCCTGGTATCACCCCCCAAAAAAAGTAATCAGTGGGGGTACAACATGGAAATGCAAAGCTCTGGGTTCAATCTCCAGTACTGGAAAATACACAAATAAATATAAATAAAAATAATCAAGTGAAATAAAAAGTACCCAGGGAAAATTGAGCTCTGCACCTGGCAAGATCCTGGTAATCTCTGGTATTCTCTGGCAGGGAAGAATCCAATAATAAAAAGATAAGAACGGCATGGGAAACTGAGGCAACAGCTAAATGCCACGGTTCAGATGGAAGGAGGGTGGGTGTGAGGAGCTAACTTTTTAAGTAAGGAAACACAGTTGCATAGAGGAAAGGAGTAGTCAAGGAGAGAGGCCGCCAAGGGGGATCAGTGGAGAAAAACTTCTGCAACCTGCTTGCAGCACTTTATTAGAAAGGAAGCAAATGCTCGTTCATTATAGGCCTTTCATTCTTCTCCCTTCCTCTCTCCCAAACCCAAGCACTTTCAAGTGTATCACATGGTTACTTGTCAAAAGTTTGAACTAGTTTTATTCTAGTTTTAAACTAAAAATCCTTGGAGAGGGATTCTATGCTTCCAGACAATACTCCTACTTTTATATTTGACCCAATTTGTTTTCATTTAAGACACATTAAACCTCTACTGTGACCCAGACCAGAAAGTTCACTTCACTTGAAAAACAAAACCACCATTCAACTTCAACTAGACTTCCGACCTCAGGTTGAATGGGAAATTACTTAAAGTTCTCCTTTAACAGTCATGTCTGAGAGAAGCTGGGAGTTGGGGTGGGGAGGGGGCACAGGGAGAAAGTGGGTGAGGCAAGCCTGCTGTATAAGCCCATCAAGAAACACACTGGTCTTGACGTCCTGAGAACAGCAGGAAGTCACTTTGATGTGGGAGAACGGCTCATTTTGATACAAAAATTAAAATTAAGGCACAAAAGTGGACCTGGATTTGATTCCCAGCACTACACACACACACACACACACACACACACACATTTATATTTCTCAAATATCCAAAGGATCTCAAGGCCAAGGGTTGCAAACGCTGAGTCAAACAAACAACAGTAATGGATGTAACAGCAGATCATCCAAGATGCACCAACCTAAGGGCACTTCCTGGCATCCTGTGCCAGCCCAAGCACCCAAGCACCAAGACCCAGCAATAGTTACCTTCCTCCCTCCCCATCATGAAGCAGGGAGTGCAGGCAGAACAGACCTTCCAAGGGACAAGTGGGAAGCAAAGAAGACCAAGAGAACCCTGAGGCCTCCAGTAACCTCTGAAGTGCCAAGTACAAAGCCTGCTTTGGAGTTCTAGCCACGATGCGGAGCACCTGACACACAAAATCGCACTCCCCTGGGCCCTCCCTCCTCATTCTCCTTCAAAAGCTGATGTTCAAGCTGGGACTTCTGTTCAAGGGTGGCACATACCTGTGTAGGGTTTATTTGGATAAAATTGGAAATTTATGCCCATGCTAGATCCCCTAACTTCCAGATCCAACATCCAGCTTCAGGAACTCAGATGACCCACAGTTCACCAAACCAACAAGACCAAAACACTACAAGCTGCCTAACAGTTTCCTCCTCCTCCTGAAAGATGTCCACCAGTACACTCTCTCATTAAAGCCCAGTGGCTTCCATCTCTTAAATGACTCTCAAAAGCATCTCTCTGCCCTACCGATGCTGTTTTCCTCAGTCAGACTGAACTGCAGATGCATCCTGCTGGTGTCCCTCATTTCCTTGATGCTGTCTGGGCACTCCTCCCACCTCAAACAGTCCCCGCACTAAGATGGTGCTTGATAATGTTAGCAGTATTGCCTGCTTTTATGGAGAGAGACACTGTTCTAGAGTTTTGCACATACTCTACAAGATTCTTAAATGCATTTTAGAGGTGAGGCAATTAAGGCATGAAGAGTTTGTTCACTTGCCCAATGCCACAGTCAGTGAACCTGGTTTAAATCCACTGGGACCCTAGAGCCCATGCTTTAACCATTAAGTTCTACCGCTGCCTAACAGATGGGATCGGTTTGCGTGAAGAGTCGACCTCATCAAATGAGATAGAGGTAAAAAAGCATCCACACAATTTTGCAGTCAAGACATCAACAATAACGTAAAAAAAAAAAAAAAAAAATCTTTCACTGGAATGACAGAAGCAGAAAACAGATTAGGAAGGGCTAAGGAGGGACAAAATAACATTCCTAATATACCAGGCACGCTTCCAAGTACTTAACACACAAATTTTTTAATCTTCCCAACATTGCTAGGTAGACATTACTATCCTCATTTTACAGAAGAGGAAACTCAATCAAAAGAGGCTGAGTAATTTGTACAAGGTCACACTGCAAATAAACAGCAGAGATGGATTCTGACTTGTTGTCTGACCCCAGAAGCCGTACCATCAATCACAACACCAGGGTTGATAAGAGTCAAATGCTAAATTGAAAAACAAACCAATTTCACAGATCACAGACACACACGGTATAGTTTAGCACGGACTTCAATAAAAGTGCAATTAAATAAACTGTTTTGAAGTCTGAAATGTTCCATCAAGGCATACCTCAAGAGAGCATAAAGCACTCTCTTCTGCCAGTGGTTTCTTGCATCTCACTCAGATAAGATTTGTAAACTCTTCGTAAACTTGTGATAATTCAAAGTGATCAAAAGAGAAATTATAACCAAAGGCATAAAGCTGAAATTCTGTAGCTAAATGTGCAGTTTAGACAACAGTATTCTCATAAAGACAAAATGAAAGGACACAGTCTACAACCATTTATTTTCAAATTTCAGATTTTAGCTGGATTTTTACTCACATTTAATGTACTTATGATTCCATTTTTAAATACATGACATGAAACCATGGCAACTTCCAACATGCGCTTCT
Organism: Spermophilus citellus; assembly: GCF_964194105.1. Taxonomy (NCBI): domain Eukaryota; kingdom Metazoa; phylum Chordata; class Mammalia; order Rodentia; family Sciuridae; genus Spermophilus; species Spermophilus citellus. Next base: position 23,443,490 of record NC_138187.1, on the reverse strand, counting down.
CTTATTTTTAAAAAAGTAAATTCATCATAGTTCCAAGACTAAAAAAAAAATTTATTTATTTTTTAACTAGCTGACCATCTTAAACAAAATTAGAAGTATTCCTATACTAAAAATTAATGTTTTTTTTTAAAGAGAGAGTGAGGGGGGAGAGAGAGAGAGAGAGAGAATTTTTAATATTTATTTTTTTTAGTTCTCGGCGGACACAACATCTTTGTTTGTATGTGGTGCTAAGGGTCGAACCCGGGCCGCACGCATGCCAGGCGAGCGCGCTACCGCTTGAGCCACATCCCCAGCCCCTAAAAATTAATGTTTTTGGGCTTTACTAACAGATATTCAAGAAAATAAGTCATGAGAGATGCTGAGATCAGATGAATGCTCCAGGCTCAATATAAAATCTTATAACATTAAAACTCAGTGTAAATATCAGGAAATATTTTGAAAATGATACTTGTAATCAAAAGCACAAAAGCCCAACTGGCAAACAGCCATGCTTCAAAGACTGCCATGTGGCTCCAGGATTACACTCAGGTAGAAAATTACACAGAGAGAGCTACAGATCTTTGTAAAACTATTTTAATCTGGGCAAGACAACTTAAGGATTTCCAAGTTTACCCAAATAAACCCTACACATTCAGGATGCTAAAAAGTCTCTTTTTAACACCCTCTTACATAATGGAATTCTGTAGCATATAAATACTGAAAAACCTTCCACAGAGCCACCACTCTTGTAGTGTGTTATACGTGTCCCCCAGCAGGACCATTTTTTCAGATGTTTGTAATGAGGAAAAGCTAGAACATGAGTGGAGAAGGAGGAAGAGTGGAAAGCAGCATCAAACAGGGAAAGTGGAGCATTTCTGAGTGTGCTTAAAGAAAGCTGAGCCTGAAGCCAGTGAGACCCTGAGATCAATCATGTTCCAAAGTCAGCAACCTGGTATTCTGTCTGAATGGCTTCAAAAGTTCTTCAACAGCAAGAAAGTAAGAGAAACAAACAGACTCTCTGTGAAGTGGGCAAGATGTCACTACAAACACTCAGGAACCAGGGGAAGTGGCACACATCTGTAGCCCAGCAGCTCGGGAGGCTGAGGTAGGAGGATCCCAAGTTCAGTCAGTCTTAGCAACTTAGCAAAACCCTCAGCAACCTGATGAGACTCTGTCTCAAAATAAAAATAAAAAGGGCTGGGTTATGGCTCAGTGGTTAAATACTCCTGGGTTCAATTCCCAGTGCCCCCTCCCCCACAAAACAAATGGAAAAGAAAAACTCAGGAGACAGCTAAAGGACTTACATTTGTCATTTGGCCACAGCTGCCTAGACCATATTAGAACCCTGCTCCTGCAGATTACTCATGGGCACTGAAACACTCACAGACACCACCAAATTTAATTTTCCAGTGGTTAATACCAGACAGGAATGACAATCAGCATCTTTTACTGTCCTTAAAATAAGTTAAACACTGCTTTTTGCCATAGACTGCCTAATAAAATAAGACTTATCAAATGAAAACAACTCTTTATAACCAAGTAATCAACCAGAAATGGGGCTGGGGCTGTAGCTCAATGGCAGAGTGCTTGCCTAGCATGCATGAGGCACTGGGTTCAATCCTCAGCATCACATAAAAATAAAAAATAAAATAAAGCATTCTGACCATCTGTAACTACAAAAGAAAGAAAAAAAAAAAAAAACCAACTGGAAACCAGTAGTTAATATTTGCTTCTGTCTCTAACATTTAACCCTAACCAGCTGCCTCTGCCAACACTGTGAGGCACCTATTGCCACAAACTAGGGTGCTCTGTCACAAACTGACCGCACTTTTTCATTTTCCCAGCTAATTTTTAATGACCCAAATCCTCCAGATCTTTCTAGGTCCACCTGAAAGGTCACTTTTATTAAGTTTTTCCTGAACCTAACAAAATCCCTAACAGCAGTTATAGCCCTATGCCATCTCGGTCCCACCACATTTTATAGCTTATTGCTTCCTTGCAGACAGAAACTGTATTTACATTTCGCTAGCTCTCTCCTCCATGGTGCACCTGCTTCTGGAGCCCAAAAGCCGAATAATAAGCATCTGGTGACCTTAGTACCCCGACCTTAGTAATCCTAGCAGGCCCTTTACTACAACGTCAGCATACCACGTCCTAGTTCCTGGGACGTAAGCCACTCAGAGTCACCAAGTGGGTCTCAGTGTGCAGCAGGCCTGTTTCTTCCCAGAATCCTCAGACGAGGATGTAGAAAGCACTCCTGCCTGCTAAACACTGACGCTGCACTCACCGACGACCGGCGTGCGGACGCCCAGACCCCCGCAGACCAAAGGGGCACCGCGGGCACAGACGGGCGGAGGCTCACCCCCGCCCGGGAGATGATCTTCCCACTCCCCGCGGAGGCTCCCCGGGGCCGGAGCGTAGCAGTCGGGCCGGGCTCCGAGGCAGCCCCCTTGGTCACCGGCGAGGGCGGAACCTGCTAATGGAGATTTCCTCCGACCAAAGCCGCTCCGCAGCCCGAAGGGCGGCTGGAGAAGCACCGCAGGCCCGACCGCACGCTCCACGGCGCCCGACCGTGCAGACAACCCGCGGGAACAGAGCCGGAGCCGCCCGCCCAGGACCGGCGTCTGCACACGCCGCGCCAAGCGCCCCTCCCCTCCCACGGGCGTCCAGCCTGCAAACGGCGGCGCCTCAGGCGCCACCAGAGTCAAAGCCCGCGAGCGGCCCGGGCCCGGTCCTCCCTACGGCGCCCCATCGCCCCCTCTCCCCACTCTGCTCGGCCCGCCCGGCCTCCAGGTCCCGTCGAGCTCACCGTCTCCAGCCTCCCTCGGCCCCCCGCCTCGCTCCTGGCCCTCCCGGTCTCCCTGCCCGGGCCCGCTGCCTTCCAGGCCTCCCCTCTCCCTTCCGACCGACCCGGCCTCTCTCTCCGCCCTCTCCGTCCTCCCTCCCGACCCTCTCGGCTCACCCTCCCGCGGGCCGGCGGCTGGGCGGGCGCCCCGGCCGCGCGGGGCTCACAGGCGGCGGCGCGCGGCGGGCCCGCGGTCTCCCGGCACCATTCTCCCCGCCGCGCCGCGCCGCGAGGACAAGAGCCCAGCCAGCTCCCGCCGCCGCAGTCAGCTCCTCACGGGTTCCAGCCGCCGCGGTTTCCGGGTGGAAAACACCCACGCCACTGCCAGCGCTGCGTGACCCCCGACGCAGACGTAGACGGCGGCGCGGCCAGGACAAGCTTCCTCGGAACCTGGCTTGGGGCCCCGCCTCCCGGCAGGGTGCACCCCTAGGAGCCTGCGTGGCATACGCTCGCGGACCCACGCGAGGGCGTCGTGCGCGTGCACAGTGCGTTGGCGTGCAGTACGCAAAAGTGTGTGCGCGCACGTAGCGACTCCGTTCCTGCGCGCCTTCGGGTGTGCTGAACGGTTCTGGTGCAGGGGACCGGGCGTGCGCGCGGGCGCGATCGCGATCGCGAACGCAGTGACTGCACGCTCGTGTTCAGGCCAACTGTGCTCCTGTGGGCGAGGTGCCCCTGTGAGAGCGCGGTTGTTTGCCTAACGTGCGTGAACCCCTGGACCGCGTTCCCAGCACCGCGAAAGAAAACGGTGGACGAGTGTGGTCTTGTGCGATCAGTCTGTCCAGTGCTCGGGAACGACCGCATACTAAGGCGCGCACGACCTCCCGTGGTGGCGCGTCACCCAGGGGGCGCTCGGACGTGGGCCCCCGCGGGCCTCACCGATTTCCATCAGCGCCTCTGCGGTCGCTGGACACTGTGGGTAACAGGTGCCGATAAGCAACCAGTGCAGACGGACTTGGATATTCTCGCGGGTGACTGACAGCGGCGCGGGGGACCCTGAACCAAGGTCGTGCGACGGTGGGCGTGGATCTCAGCACACCGCCTGGAGGATAGCACAGCACAGGACCGTCACTGCAGCGTCTCCAGTACCGGACGTTCCCAAACGTGCAGATCCAGTCGCATTGCTTAGAGATGCACACGGAACTGGCGGGTTCAACACAAAGCGCGTTAGATGCACAAACTTCAAGTCAGGTGTTAGGAGGGAGAGTTAAGGGCTGTGGCGCAATGGTGGAGCGCTTGCCTAGCATGCATGAGACCCTGGGTTCGACCCCAGAAACCAAATAAAAATCAACATAAAATAAAGGTATTGTGTCCACCTACAACTACAAAAAATATTTTTTTTACAAAGAGGGTGAGTTGGGAGGGGGAAGAGCTTCCAGAGCCCTTCAGCGCCTGCGAGGTGTTCTAGAAAGGTGATGGGTACATGATTACTTACTGAATTGTTGTGTTTACGTTTTATATATAGCACTTCGTATCTACTAAATATTTAATTTAAAAAACAACATTATTATTCACCATTTAGCTGGAAAGTTGTGGAGTGTGCAGAAGACAGTGGCACATACTAATTAAAGGCATACTAAGTTCCTAGATATCTTTTTTTTAATTTCTTAATTTTTCATTCCTGGTATCACTACCACAATTTACAGGGCATATACCTGAAGTAATGAAAAGAAAGAAAGACAAAGCTACAACAGATAAAAGACTCTGGGAACGTACATCTAATTGACTTTACATTACATTAACAGCTGTGCTTTTTGCAAACTGTGACCTGTTGGCCTGGACAAGAAGGGTTTCCATGGGCTGGGGTTGTGGCTCAGTGGTAGAGCGGTTGCCCTGCCTGTGTGAGGCACTGGGTTCGATTCTCAGCACCACATACAAATAAATGAATAAAATAAAGGTCCATCAACAATTTAAAAATATTTTTTTAAAAAAAGAAGGGTTGGGGGCTGGGGATGTGGCTCAAGCGGTAGCGAGCTCGCCTGGAATGAGTGCGGCCGGGGTTCGATCCTCAGCACCACATACAAACAAAGATGTTGTGTCCGCCGAGAATTAAAAAATAAATATTAAAAAAATTCTCTCTCTCTCTCTTAAAAAAAAGATGAAAAATAAAAAAAGAAGGGTTTCCTGTGTGAGCTGCAGTAACTTTCCTGACTATGGATCATGGTTCCAGCTCCTCTGATGCATTTGGGGTGATGGTCTCAAAGTAACCTGCAGCTTTCCTGCTCCCCTGCTAAGAACTGCAGCCCTTTTTGTTTTTAAAACCTTCTACACCACACCCTCCACTTCCACCAGCAGATCATAACCACCATAAGGACTTCCAGAGTCTTCCCCCAAATTGCCCTCCTTCATGGGTACATATGTGATTGCTGTGGTCCAAAATCATCCTAGCTCCTCCCACCATAGTGGGATCTTCACACCTCCACTACCGCCACTGTATCCATTGCCTCGGTCTCCATATCCTGATCCATCACCACTAAAGCCTCCTCTACTATCTTCACCAGGACCATCACTCCATGTCCTCCTCCATAACTCTGATCTACCTCCTCCACCACCCAAGACTCTCTTCCACCAAAATTTCCTCCAAGACTGAAAGCACCTCTGTCACAAGCTGTGGGGTCCATCTCCTGAGCTCTTGTGGCCCGGGAGACTGCATCTCTTGTTTAGAAAGGGCTTTGTCTCCACACAGTTCTGCCCATTGCGGTGTTGTATTTCTGAACAACACTTTATCAGCTGGATCAGGACACTGAAAGATGCAAAAGCAAGTCCTCTCTCTTCCACTGTACCTGTCTTCTATGATGTCTATGGTTTCAGTCTTGCCATAGTTTCCAAAATAGTCTCTCAAGTTAAATTCTTCTGTATCTTCTTCAATACTAACAAAAAAATGTTCACTGACAGACTAGCATCAGGCTTTATAAAACCTTCTCTGAAAACAGCTCTCTCTGGTCCTGCTGCATCCACCTCTTCAACACAGCAGGTCGTAAAACCAAAGCCCCCAGAATGTTCTGTTTGGGCTCTCGTTACCACAGAATCTGAGTGTGTCCCATTTCTCAAAATGTTCTGTAGGTCTGGGAATGTGGCTCTGGTAGAGTGCTTGTTTAGCATGCGCCAGGTTCAATCACAGCAGTGAAAGAAAAGTTTTCTCTAAACTATCACATGTAGTTTCAAAGTTCAGACTCCAGCAAACAGCTTTCTCCACTGCCCTGGATTCTCTGGGTCACGGCCCTCCTCTGAATCTCCCATTCTTCATGCCTGAGGTTGGCACATGACACCAGCTCTCTCCAGTTGTCAAGGACCCTCCAAACACATGGATGGTAAAGCACTGATCACAATGACCTAGGGTGTGCAGAGGGCTAATTCTGATAGACTCAGCGATAGTCTAAAAGTCTTGCTGAGTTTCTGCAGGACACTGCCCCTGGTCAAGATGGGGCACAAACTCATAAACAGTGTCGCTTCGTAACTATGAACCCAGGGCAATCAGGAGCGGCTTGCGTCTGCCTCCCAATAGTGTTGACGGAGGCTGGTGAGACTGATGAGGGACACCTGGCCTCAAAAAGACCTGCAGGATGTTGCTGTTGAGGCCAGTCTCAAGCAGGGATGTGCCTATGTGACCAGTAATTTTTTTTCTTTAAATAAATAATATAAACTCCATTTTCAGCTCCCTATTCTAAGGTGTTTTCGTGTGGATTGTGATGCTTCCTGATTCAAGACAGAAATGGGTTTTTCTTGTCTCTTACAGGAGAAAGATGATAGGAGCCTCAACCTGGCCTTTCCAGATCTCTTGCTGAGACAGCTTTTGGCTGTGATGTGTCTTTACTTTGATGTAGTTACTATATTGTATTTTTCCCTGTCATTGGCTCTGGGAGGGGCTGTGAGTGCTGTTAAACCTTGTTGGTGTCACAAGTGGGATTTTCTGGAGGACTTCTACCCACTCTAAAAATACAGTTCAGGTCCCTGCAGCTCGGGAGGCTGGAGGATCATGAGTTCAAAGCCAGCCTCAGCAATTGCAAGACACTAAATAACTCAGTGAGAGCCTGTCTCTAAAATAGGGCTGGGGATGTGGCTCAGTGGTCACATGTCCCTGAGTTCCATCCCCAGTACCAAAAAAAAAATATATATATATATATATACACACACACACACACACACACACACACACACACACATATATATATATATATAAAGTTCAGGCATAATTTAGAAAGAAATGTGATTCTGATAAAGGGCTGAAAATTAACGAGCTACCCTCAGCTTGAAGTAAGACAGACTTCAAAAATGAATACTAATAATAAAATTTTCCAATGAAATCTGGAAATGAAAGAATCTGGACCTCAGGAGCTACAGAAATGGATCAGAAGAAAACCACAAAACAATGTCAGGACAGCTCAAATTTCAGTTCCTTGGTTGGTATTTTCAGCATTAGCAAGGTAAAGTAAGTTAGAACCTCCTTCAGTTGATCTGTACCCTGTCTGGTTTGCACTCTAATTTTTGATGAATAAGCCAAACCCATGAGACTCATTACAACAAAGAAGATGATAAAATGGGCTGAGAGCCCAGCAGCACACCTGTCATCCCAGCGGCTTGGGAGGCTGAGACAGGAGGATTGTGAGTTCAAAGCCAGCCTCAGCAACTTAGAAAGGCCATAAGCAACTCAGCAAGACTCTGTCTCTAAATAAAATATAAAAAGGGCTGATCTGTGGCTCAGTGATTAAGCGCCCCTGGGTTCAATCCCTGGTAACAAAAAATAAAGTGGGGTGAGATGACAATGAAAGGGAAGAAGAGGCAGTGAGAGGGATGACTCAGTGGCAGAGCTGAGTCGTCTTTATGTCACTACAGGCAGCACTTTGCTAGATCTTTATGAAAATGGGTCCTGAGAGCTTGGGACCAAGGAGCAGCCGCTGGCTTTGCACATTGGCGGGAAACTAGGGGCCCACCTCACATCCTCTGTTGGCTGCTACTGTGGGGAGATTCACATAGAAGCCCCCAGATTATTGGATGGCCTAACAGAAAGGTCTATCATAGCCACACGAGGAAGGGCAGTCTTGCTGCCAGCACGTGGGAAGCTGTAGAGAGATGGTGAAGCTGGCAGTGTCACCTCAAGGGTGGGCATGGGTCTTGCAAACTTAAAAAGGGGGCAACACAGGAGGTGGCTCAGCCATGCAGCACACGCCTAGCACGCACAAGGTCCTGGGTGCGACTTCCAGCACCCACCCCCAAGAGAGGGAAAGAACTTAAAGAGTGAAGCTGGTCAGCTGGTGCACAACTGTGGGCTACCCACTGAGGAGGCCAAGGCCGGAGGCCCACAGGTTCCAGGGAAGCCTGGGAAACGGAGCAAGACCCTGTCTCAAAAAGAAAATAAAAAGGGCTCAGGATATAGGTCAGTGGTACAGTGCCTGTCTGGCATGTGTGAAGCAGTGGATTCCATCCCCAGCCCTGCAAAACCAAATGAAGGGAGTAAAACTGAGTGTAGTTACAGGCATCTGTAGTCCCACGGGGCTGAGGGGGGCTCACTTGAGCCACAAGGTTGAGACCAGCTTGGGTAACATAAGGAGAGCCCATCTCTATATAAATAAATATATACATACAAAATAATAGAATAAAATAAAAGAGTATTAAATAAAAATAGATTTATTTTTTGTGTGTGTGTCCTTGCTTCAGCAGCACATTTACTAAAACTGGAACGATACAGAGAAGATTAGCATGGCCCCTGCCCAAGGATGACATGCAAATTCGTGAAGCGCTCCATATTTTAAAAAAAATAGAATAATTTTTAAAGGTTAGGTGGTAAGTCACTTTAGAGTTTAATCGGGCAGTCGCCCAGACTTGGGCTGAAAACAGTGCACACTGTCCTAACTTTGCACCAGGCTCGGGATTGAGCCAGGGCCTTGTGCACGTGAGGCAAGCACTCTCCAACTGAGCTGCGTCCCCAGCCCTGAACAGTTCTTCAGTTCACCATTTTCTACTTCAGGATGGAATGATCAGGTAAGATTTGGATCCAGAAGTGATGGCCAAGAATCTTCCAGCCCAGGGCAGGAGGACCACATCTGAGGCCAGCCTGGTTAAGCTAGCACGACCCTGTCCCACTCAGATTAAGTCTATAGTGCCCGTAGCCCAGCGCTCTCCACAAGGGGGAGGACCCCTGGCCAGTGGTGAACATGGACGTGAGCTGGAGGTCGAATGCCAGGAAGTGGGTTTGAAAGAGACTGGCGGCTGTGGAGCCAGCCCTGAGGTGAGAGCAAAGACTATGCCTCAGCTGAGTGCCACAATTCCAGAAGCAGGCGAGGCCAGCCACAAATCAGAAGAGACAGGGAAGCCCTGCGGTACCAGGTTGGGATTCCCACTTCTACATTCACTCACTCAAGCAGTACAGAGTCAGGGCTGGGCTGTGGCTCAGTGGTCTAGCACCTGCCCTGGTTCCATCCTCATTACCTGGGGAGAAGAAAGAGAGAGAGAAAGGAAGGAAGAAAGCTTTATGGTTTATGGTAGGCGTGGCAGGCCAGGAGTCCCAAGGACTCCGGAGGCTGAGGTGGGAGGATCACTCAGCCCCCCAGTTAAAGACCCCCACCAGGCAACACCATAAGATCCTGTCTCAAGGAAGGGAAAAGGGAGGGAGGAGAAAAGAAGGCAATCACAAAAGACGGGTATCATGTGATGGCATTTGTGTGACAGGCTCAGAACATGCACACCACAGAGAGGGAGAGGCAAGTGTCAACGGGGAGGCGGCCATCGGAAGGAAGAAAAGAGGTTTGTCGTTCTAACCAGCTGTACTGGACAGCAGCAGGCATTTCGGCTCACTGAACACAAATGGAGCACGACTTCAGTTCTCTGGTTGTGCATGATGTAAGGTCACCCATTTGTGCAATCATGTGTGCCTAGGGTAATGATGTCCGCCTCATTTCGCCATCTTTCCTACCCCTTCCCCCTCCTCTTCCCTGCCTCCCTCTTGCCCCATCAAAGTCCCTCCATCCTCCCATGCCCCCTCCATTATGGATCAGCACCCTCCTATCAGAGAGAACACTCAGCCTTTGGTTTTATGGGATGGCTGACTTCACTTAGCATGATATTCTCCAACTCCATCCATGTCCTGCAGATGCCATGGTTTTATTCTCTCTTAATGCTGAGGAATATTCCACTGTGTATATATTCCACAGTTTCCTTAGCCATTCCTGCCAAGAGGCTTCTGTGAGGGGAAATGAAAACTCTCTACAGCTGAGTGTGGTGATGGTCGCACAGGCTGCGAATGCCCAGACACCCCCAGGGACACTTTCTGCACACTGAGAGGGGACTGCAGACACCGATTTTTCTTTTTCTTTTTTTTTTAAGTCAGGACTTCACAAAAGAAAGAAAATCAAAACAGGAAATCAGTAAACTTTTAGGCTTTCATCATGTGGTGATCTTTATTTATTTATTTTAGTTGTTGATGGGCCTTTATTTTATTTATTTATATGCGGTGCTGAGAATCAAACCCAGTGCCTCACACATGCCAGGCAAGTGCTCTACCACTGAGCTATAGCCCCAGCCCCTCATGTGGTGATATTTATTAGTTTTATTTTATCTATTTATTTGTGAGAATCTCACTTTTTTTTTTTTTTTTGGTACCGGGATTGAACCTGGGGCGCTTAACCACTAAGCCACACTCCCAGCCCTTTTTTATATTTTATTAGAGACAGGATCTCACTGAGTTGCTGAGGCTGGCAATGAACTTGCAATCCTCCTGCCTCAGCCTCCGGAGCCACTGGGATTACAGGCGTGTGCCACCGTGCCCGGTTCAGAGTCTCACTTCCTGGACTTGAGCAATCCTCCTGCCTCAGCCTCCCGAGTAGCATGGATCAGCAGCACCACCGCACCCCCACAAGGCAGGCAACTGACAGAGTGCTACACAAACCTGGATAGGATTTCACAGGAATAGAGGCTGCCTTAACTCTCCTCAGAGTCTCTACGATGTAAAATCCCAAGGCTCAGAACAAATTTCAAAAAGAAAAGTTACCCAAGAGTCTACAGATCGGGTAACCAGACACCTGCTTAGGTAAGGCAGCAGCATCTCCCTTCACTTGCAGGTCTGCTGGAATACTGGGATTGCTTTAAAAAAAAAGTTAAGTGACTTTTCTTATTTATAAAACAAGATCAAGGCAGAAATGGAGGGTGAGGATTGACAGGAAGGTCAGGATCTCTTGACCCCAGTGCCCAGAAGGGCCACGGCCATTCGGTGTGCACCAAATGGTCAGGGTGGAGAAGTAGGTCAAGTTACTGTGTTCAAGGACACGGCACGCAGCACTGCCAAGGCCTGCTCAAGGGGAAAGAAATTAATTTAGGGACTATGCAGATGCTGATGTGAAAGGAATTATTTAAAGTCCACGAACAAGCTAGAATATGTGATCCATAAACTTTGTGCTGGGGTGGTGTCTCATACCTGAATGCACAATGGGTATGGATCATGTCTGAGGAAAGGTCTCCCCCTGCTGGGTGAGGTGAATCATGAATGACAGGCACGTCTCGGGCAAAGGAACAGACATGTCACCTAAGCCAGTTCAAAATAGCAAATTGGAAATTATATCAGATACTTGGAGAACAATGAGAAATTGTTGCTGTAATTGGGAAACACAAGATGCCCACACACTTGCTCAAGATACCCAGTGAAGACCAGGAGTAATACTGGCAGATCATGGGGATTTGGGGTCGACTTCAAAGGCCTCAGCGAACAGCACTCCAACAGCCTCACGAGCCCCCGTGGGCAGCAGAATGTCCAACTCATGCATCGAACCGAGCATGGCTGGTGTGCCACACCTGACCTGGCTAATGGGACAGTCTACAACATCCACCTACTACACCTCTTGAGAGACCTTTGAACTCTCGTGGACCTTGTCCCAAGTCTGGTAATGTGGGACCTAGAGCTCATACGACTGAGCATTGTTCTAATATGCTAAATTGGTGATATGACCATCTGTAAAACAGGCCACATTAAAAGCAACCTCATTAAGGTCACAGATCATGTAATTGATCAGGTGTGGTTGATTAACGGCAAAACTCCAGGCCCGTGCAGACTGTAACATGGGAGAAATTCTTCTTCTGGTGACCTAGAAGACACCACACTCAGAGCCCTGGGACAAGGAGTCAGTTGTTAGGGCTTTTTCACACCCGGGCCGAATAGGAGGCTCCGTGCCTAGTAAACCAAGTGGGGTCCCACGGTTAGGCCCTATTATTGGCCTCAACACAGGAGACCTCTCCTACCCTCACTCCCTCTTGCTCACGCTGGGCTTGGACTCCTGGGATGAAGTGAACCTCCCGACTCAGCCTCCCGTGCACAGGCGCAGGCCACTACAGCTAGCGTGCACATGGAGTCTTTGATTGACAAAACAGCAGCACAGGGGCTGGGGATGTGGCTCAAGCGGTAGCGCGCTCGCCTGGCATGCGTGCGGCCCGGGTTCGATCCTCAGCACCACATACCAACAAAGATGTTGTGTCCGCCGAGAACTAAAAAATAAATATTAAAAATTCTCTCTCTCTCTCTCTCTCTCTCTCTCTCTCTCTCTCTCTCACTCACTCTCTCTTTAAAAAAAAAAAAAAGAAAAAAAAAAAAAACAGCAGCACACCTTCGGCTCGGCCCAGCCTGCTCCATCAGCACCCTACAATCCTACCGCTGAAATCTCACCACATGGCTGCCTCTTCCTCCCACCTGGCGTTTCCAGAAAAAACTTTACTGGCTCTTCAGTGACGACCTCCGAGCTCCTGGACTACAAGATCACTGCACTCTGCTCTCTGCTGTGCTCTTATTGATAAACAGTCACTGTCCTGTTACTGGGCACTTACCTGCCCCGGTACCTGAAGGACACAGAATTATATTAAGACCTGAGTTAGGGCCTCCAGATGGGAGGGGAGAGACGCAAGATGGCACAGCCACCAGCTCCAGCTCCAGCCTCCCCTAGTCGACTGCCTGACCTGGTGGTAACCCCCCTGGTTTACCTCTGGATGTGTTCAGAGCAGATGAACTAGCTGAGAAACTCACACTGAGGAGAAGAATTCCTTATTTGGGAGAAACCCCTGCCCATCACAAACACCCAGAGTTAGTTTTCCTGAGAGATCGCAATACTACACCTGGCCCTTTCTTAGGTCACATTCAGCAGAGCCTCACAGGCCACAACAAAATCCCACCAATTCCACAGTGTCATTTGGGGCTTCCACGAGGGCACACACTGTGCGTGAGGCCTCAGATGTTGCCATCAGCTGTGAAGGAGATGAAGAGGACTGGAGTGGATGATGGACTCCTGGGCCTATTGGGTGTCCAGAGGGAGAAGCCAAATTTGATAACCCAACAGAGTACAACCCTGTCCACAGCAAGCAGACTTCCACCTTCACTGTCGAGGAGGGAATCTGGACATTCAGAGACCAAAGACGAAAAGGAAGAACTCACAGGCGGCTTTCAGTGAGGAGGATGAGGTCATCCACCCGCAGGGGCAGGTCCCTCAGTTGGCCACTTCCAGAACAGCCATCTTGGGGAAGCGCAGCGAGTAGAGGGCCCTGGCTCCCTGGACCTGGAGGAGTCAGGGAGCAAGCGCATGCAGAGCTGCGCTTCAGTGGAGGACTCTGGACTGTCCTCACACTTGGTGACGCAGGCTCCCAACCGGGGGCATTCACAGGATAGCACTCACGGTGGCTTGCCACGCTATACCGGCCCCTTGCCCGCCTATGAGGTAGACTGGACTCCCACTGTGCCATCACAGCGAATGTGACCCCACACCAAGTGGCAGTCTATGGCCCTGGGCTGTAAGTGAGCCCAAGAAGATGTGTCAGAGGTGTGGCCGGCGAGAAGCCCACACCCTCCCACTGAGCCCAGGTGCTGATCATGGCAGAAGGTGGCATCCAGTAGGAGTGGGGTGGCAGGTGACAGGCACTAATGAACTAGGGGGAAAAACGTTCCAGGTGTGCAGGGTCCTCTTTGGGAATGCCTCGGAATCCTGCCAGGTAGCACTGAGACAGGGTGGGCTAATAGAACCCTACCCACCTGCACTCGGAAAACCTTCCCTGGACAGAAGGCGGACTGCCCTGGCTCTGCCCAGGCCTTTGACCGCCTCTTCCTTCCTCTTAGGATCCTTCTTGTGTGAGGTCACATACCCCAGGTAGGGCCTAGAGCTCCAAAATAAGTAAATAAATAAATAAGATCTGAAATACTCTCCCGTTAAGGGTGATGTCAGGAAAGTGTCCCGAGATCGTGAGAGAAGTGCCCAAGGGAACAGCAGCCAGGAGAGCACATGGCCTTATGCTCTTGAAGAGTGGCCTCCTCCCTCCTGGGACCTGCAGCTGAGCTACTCAGGGACCTGGCTGCTGTTGAATGGACCCCACCTTCGCCCATTTTCTGTTTGAGGGATTTGGAAACAGGGCAGCCTGGGAGAAGGGGAGGGGAGGGGAGGGAGGGGGCAACACACTGGTAACACTGGTCTTTTCCCAATACGTCCCTCCCCAGGGCAGGACAGTCCCTGGGAAGAAGATATCCATCCAGCCTAGAATGACAGTCTCTGGGAAGGACCCGAAACATCCTTTCCCAGGGACAGTGCAGCGGGCCCTGGAGGGAAAGAGATAAGCACTGAATGCTGAGCTCTGGACCCGCCATCCTTGCTGATGTGTTGTGTCCAGGTCTTGCATGGTCCAGTGGTCCCCCTGTGTGACCTACATAAGCACAGATTCCTCCTGCAATCGGGGCCATTTTCTACCCAGAAAGTGACCCTCTGACTGACTCGGCTGCTGAATAGAAGGCAGAGCTGGTCTGCGGAGGCTGCCTCCATCTGGGTTGCTTGTCCTCAATGGTGGTTGTCCTCAATGGAGTTGCCCTGGAAGAACACCCCAGACCACGATTCTCACAGGAGAAAGGCTAGTTTTGGCTCGAGGCTCTGGAAGCTGGGAGGTCCCAGAATAGCCACAGCACCCGCTGGGCTTTGGGCCAGGGCCTTGCGTGGCTCCCCGTGGTGCGCAGCAGACCTGGCGAGTGGCCTCGCTGTGTGGAACCTGCTTCTGCAGCAGCAAAACCAGCCTGTGATGGCGCGGACCACCCCATCTCACCCCACCCCCAAGGCGCGGACTCCCCCAGGGAAGGCGCGGCTCCATTAAGAGGTTGCTGCTCCCACCAGCGCCTCCCACCTCATTGCCACTCGTGGTCTCAGTTTCCCGCCACAGTTCCTGACTCTGTCCCCCAGGCAGGTCGTGGAGCCCGGAATGTCTCTCCCCACTGCAGTCACAGACATGCTGACTCCCCACCTTCTGTCTTGGGGCTGACCCACCTTCTCCCATAGTAAGTCAGGAGACCTGCCTTCTCCCAGAGAGGCCCGTCCCACTACCTAAATGGAAGGAGTGCCGCAGAGAAGCCACGAAGACTCCACTGCCCACCCCACCTATCACCATCTTCCTGTGCAACGAAACCCCCTTACAACCTTGAAGGACAGGGTTCAGAGGGCTTGCGCCCTGCTGACCACAGGGAGGTGGGGCTGGGTGCAGCCTGCAGTAGAGCACTGGCCGAGCACTGGCCAAGCACGCCCGGGGGGCTGGGTCCACCCTGCACGGTGAAAGGCAACGGGACAATGGTGTAATGTGGAGCAGAGGGGAATGCTGCAGGCAGCACCCCTGCCCCTAGGCCCCGTCCTGACCCCGCAGCACCGTGGCACCAGTCTTAGCGTGGGGACTGCCACACTCAAAACCAGCAGCCGGGCCTTTCAGCCCATCCCCTGAGGGCTCCAGAGAACACACCAGCATGGAAGGCCATGCTCAGCACAGAATGCAGTTTCCAGCTGTCCTGTGGATGGCCTTCACGCCGAAGGAGGAGCCTGCCAGCTGCGCTCCTGGAGGAAGCCCCGCTCCCTCACTGTGTGCTCTGGCCAACAGTCGTGCAATTTAGTTTATGTGGGTTCTTAGATAACTTGGTAATTGAGGGTACCCCTTTATGGACTACTGCTCTTGGGAAATGTGGAAACTTAAAAGGCAGATCTCAGTGGCTGTAACCCTGTAATCCCAGCAGCTCTGGAGGCTGAGGCAGGAGGATCGCAAGCTCAAAGACAGCCTCAGCAACAGAGAGGTGCTAAGCAACTCTGTGAGACCCTGTCTTTAAATAAAATACAAATAGGCTGGGAGTGTGGCTCAGTGGTCAAGTGCCCCGGAGTGCAATCCCTGGTGCCCCCCGCCCCCCCAAAAAAAACAGAATTAAAGCAGAGACTCGTCCATTTACGTCTACACCTACGTTCACAGCAGCGCTGTTCACGGTGCCAACAGGTAGAACCACTCACTGGCTGCCAGCAGGAGAGTGGGAGACACAGCACATATCCTTCAGCCACCATCTGCATGGCAGGAGGGACTGCATCCGGGGCCCCAAGACTTCATCGCCTGCAGCCCCCATAGCCACTGCAGCCCAGGCCGTCTTTGATGTCTGCACAAGGATGGAATCTCATGAGGACACTTTGCTCAGGACAGGTCCCCAAAATGGGAACGCAGGGCTGTGTATGTCACACCGTGGGTGAATCCTGGGAACACGCTGAATGAAAAGACACCAAATACCGTACAGGTCCACCTTCCCAAGGTGCCTAGACGAGGCACCCGCACCAAAGGGAAGGGGAGCAGCGGTCACTGGAGACGGGTGGCAGTTTGGGGTGAGGACCAAGTTTTGGAAATGAACAGCGGAGCTGGCTGTACAGTGACCTGGAGGTGCCAAATCGTACCCTTTGGTAGATTTTATCTTGTGCGTGTTTGACCGCTAAACTGCCCGCGTCCACGCAGGCCGGGGCAAGGCTAGGCTGCACTGTGGATGAGCCAGCGGGAGGTCTGACTATGGCCCCGGGAGCGTAGCTCTGCTGAGGTCTGCCTTTCGTGGGTCCTGTCTCCACGGAGGCTCAGCGGGGTAGCAAGCTGCAGGAGCACTACCTGGGCAAGGCAGAGCTCCGGTTAAAACAACCTGGTCACTGTGAGCAGAAGGTGTGAAACAGAAGGTGTAAAGACAGCTCTTCCCCTCATTGTGGGTTGGAAGCCTAAGGTGGTGGATGGACAAGGGACACCTGGCTCGCTGAGCGAGGCGAGGAACCAGGTCCACATTCCCAAGAGGGCAAGGCCAGGCCAGGCCAGGCCCTCAGAGTGTGTGGTCATGAGAAGCGCCGATGTAATGCCCACACGCTCTGTTCGGAGAGGCTGCAGCTCAGAAAGCCTCCACTTGGGGGACCCGACGCCGCGGGGTTTGAAACTCCTCTCCTGAGCGAGCTCACGCAGGTGGTATCCCTGTGCTGGACAGACGCTGGCACCCAGAGCAGGAGAGCTTTAGGGGAGGCAAGAGCTGGACCGGGCCTTTACGTGAGGAAAGCCACCCCCTGGTCATCAGATCCACGGGTTCTGACTGAGAGAGAAGGAGGTGAAGGCACTGAGCCTCTGCAGGCCTGGGACAGCCTTGCTGGCCTTACCTAACATCATGGCCACTGCCGCCTGTGTCCTGAAGCAGCCACAGGTGGCTCAGTGTGGCTGTTCTGAGACCTGTCTTTGGAATCTAGCAAGTGACACCTGTCTCCCTCCCTCTGGGCGGTTTGCGTGTCAGAAATGGCTGCTGAGGTGGAGTACAGCTCAGGGCTACAGGGAGGCTCAGGGTTCCAACCCCAGCACCAAAAGTTAAAGTAGTGATGATAAAATGGTCAGCAGCCTGCTGATGGGTTGAACTGAGGACACATCACTCTGGTGTGCCTGCCCCGGCCATTGGCAACATGAGCCTAATCACAAGGAAGTGGTCCAACGAACCCGGGATACAGAATGCTCCGCGAGGCCGACGCATCAGTACTACCAACCCAGAAGCAGCAGCGTCGTGGGAAACAGAGGGGCAGCTCCACATCTAAGGTGTGTGGAGACCAGACCACTTAAGTGACGAGCAATGAAAGGCAATATTGGGAAATCCTGAAAAACTCCGAACGGTCTGCTCATTGCAGGAAGGTTGGATTTCCATAATTACGCAGGAGGATGTCCCTGTTCTTAGGGTGTATGCTGATGGCATGCGGGTGTTGCCTTCAGTGCTCTTGTCACTTTTCAAAAATGAAACTTTAGGAGAAACAACCACCCCTCTGACACACTAGGCCAACGTCAGCCAACTTTTGCTTTGCTTTGATTTGGTTTGGCTTTGGGTGCTGGAGTTGGACCCAGGGCCTCATGCGGGCGGGTCACCACTGGGCTGCACTCCTGGGACCTGCCATTCTCTCCTGCCTCAGAACTCTGGGACCATGAGGAGCGTTCATGTAAAACAGATCTAGGGACCTGGCAGGGTCTGTGTCCTGTGAAGGTCTTAGCACAGTCCCTGGCGTGAATCAAACACTCAGTGAAGGCCACCTACTACCATCCCTGTTAGACGAGGTTTGCTACAAAGGGAAAGCCACTTGGTGGCGAATGCCTGTAATCCCAGCGTCTCAGGAGGCAAAGGCAGGAGGACCATAAGTTCAAGGCCAGCCTCAGCAACTTAGTGAGGCCCCATCTCTACATCAGTGAGTGCTGAAGTGGGATGAGCTCAGATGCTTCCTTAGCCTCATGAGGGACTCATGAGGGACCATGAAGGGCTGAGGGACTTTAAAACAGTCCTTGTGGGGCTGGAGATGTGGCTCAAGCGGTAGCGCGCTTGCCTGGCATGCGTGTGGCCCGGGTTCGATCCTCAGCACCACATACCAACAAAGATGTTGTGTCCGCCAAGAACTAAAAAATAAATATTAAAAAAAATAAAAAATAAAAAATAAATAAAACAGTCCTTGGACCATGAAGGGCTCAGTAATGGTCACGCCCAGCAGATGCCAGCGCCCTTCCTGCCTCCCTTCCTTTGTCTCTGGGGTCATCTGAATCTCGAGCTACACCTCTCCCTGTCTTTACAGCCTCCACTGCTGCTGGGTTGTGAGCACGCCACAGGGGAGTCCAGCGTCTGTGTGTCCTGTCTCTCCACATTGCCTTCACGCCAATCCTGAGCTCCACTCTAGCATCCACAGTCAGTGTGGTTTCAGAGGAACCTTGAGCAGATCACCTCGTCCAGTCCCCTCCACCAGTTTACTGGACACCCAAGGACTGGGATTTCAGGATAAGGTGCTATTATTTACACACTGATAAGAAAATTTCCCACTTACGATAGCGGTCATGTCCACTCAGTCCTCTGATTTTTCAAATCTGGAGACGATGACCAGAATACCTGCCCATAGCCCTTGCCCCCCCCCACAGTAGGTGCTGTCAGAAGTTCAGGCTCAGCCTGACCACTGGCCCTCTCGGGCGAGTGTCCTCTATGTAAGAAGCTTACCAGCCTCGGGCGGGCACCAGGATCCAAAGGCTGTCCTTTCAGCTTCCTCAAGTTTTCATTAAGTGAGCGATCAACTCCTCCTGTGAAACCACCCAGTGGGCGCTCCACAGAGGAAGTCCACACCAGATCCTTCCCTGCAGAGAACTCATTATTCCTTTAAAGAGGGCAGGCTTTGGAACCTTCTCAGAGGGCGATTCTACCCTGTAGGGAGCATTCTGTTTGGGTCGTTGCCCTGGAAACCTGCGCAGAGGCAGCAGAGCCCTTAAACTTCTAATATGTACTTTTTTTTTGGTGTGTGTGGGGGGCACCAGGGACTGAAGTCAGGGGCCCTCGAGCACTGAGCCTCGTCCCCAGCCCTATTTTGTATTTTATTTAGAGACAGGGTCTCACTGAGCTGCTGCTTAGCACCTCGATTTTGCTGAGGTTGCTTTGAACTCTGGATCCTCCTGCCTCAGCCTCCTGAGCCGCTGGATCCCAGACGTGGGCCACTGTGCCCGGCCCTAATATGCCCTTTTGAAAGTCTGTGTTGTGCCATGGTTCGGGTAGATTTGTCTTCATACCTTTAGAATATTTCTTTTCCATCTTCTGATTATAAGACAACCATGGTATTATATAAATTTAGGAAATTTTAGAAGATATTTAAAAGGAAAATTAAAGCCACCTGTAATCCTCCAAACCCAATGGTAACTCCTGCTACAGGCTTTTGCCCTGCTTCTTCCCTTTCTTTGTTCCCGTGGGTGCTGAGGGACTTTAAAACAGTCCTGGGACCATGCTGAACGTTTTATAGGGCAGTTTCCTCCATTGTTATTATTTGTGTGAGGGTGGGATTGAACCCAGGGCCTCGTGTGTGCCGACAAGGGCTCTGCCACTGAGCCACGCCCCAGCCTGAGGAAAGTGGTCTCAGGCCCTTGACACATGCTACCTACCCCCTGTGACTGTCACCGTCCATGCTCCCTTCAATGAAGGGCACTGCTCTGCACACTCACAGTCACAACAGTGTGAACCTACACTCTCATCCTTGCCAAAGAGGAAAACTGTATATTGCTACTCAGTTATTTTACATTTCTTTGAGTATTAATGAGACTGAGTATTTTTCCTATTGTTGTCTAAAGACTGAATTGTTTCCCATGTCCTTTGTGAACTTTAAAAAAATTCTTTTAGGGCTGGGGTTGTGGCTCAGTGGTAGAGCGCTTGCCTTACACATGCGAGGTGCTGGGTTTGATCCTCAGCACCACATATAAATAAATATAAATAAAATAAAGATATTGTGTCCAGTTACAACTAAAAAATAAATATTTTTTAAAAATTTGTTTTGAGTTGTTGATGGACGTTTATTTTATTCATTTATTTATATGTGGTGCTGAGAATTGAACCCAGTGCCTCACACATATGAGGCAAGGCTCTACCACTGAGCCACAACCCCAGCCCTATAATTTTTTGGGGTGGGTACCAGGGATTGAACTCAGGGACACCCGACCACTGAGCCATACCCCCAGCCCTATTTTATTTAGAGACAGGGCCTCACTGAGATGCTTAGCACCTGGCTATTGTTGAGGCTGGCTTTGAACTCGTGATCCTCCTGCCTCAGCCTCCTGAGCTGCTGGGATTAAAGGTGTGCGCCACTGCACTCAGTCTTAAAATGCTTTTCAATTGTAGTTGGACACAATACCTTTATTTTATTTATTTATTTTTATGTGGTGCTGAGGATGGAACTCAGTGCCTCACATGTGATTTTTTTTATTTGAAAGTTTTTTCTATGTAAAGGTTAGAAATCCTTTATCTGACAAATGTAGTTTGTCATTTGTCTTTTTGTTTATTTTATGAGAACATTTCTTAGATGGCATTAGCCCTGATTAAGCATCTAGTATATGTACATGTGATATATGATCACCTAGGAAGACAACCAATATCTTAAGTGCATGCCGACAATCTTCCTGGGACAAGGATTAAATAGATCCATCCTAAATAAAAGGATCTGGACTTTACTTAAACGTTGTTTAACTGGAAAAGGTGTCAATGTTTAAAAAAATTTTTGCTAATGGGGGTCTGTGGCTGTGGCTCAGTGGTAGAGCGCTTGCCTAGCATCTGTGAGGCGCTAGGTTCAATCCCCAGCATCACATATAAATAAATAAATAAATAAATAAATAAATAAATAAATAAATAAATAAAATAAAGGTATAAAAATATAATAACATTAAAAAATTTTAAAAGAGAAATGTTTTTGCTGATGGAAAAATAAATCCAAGAAAACCAGTATGTAAAAACAGTGTTTTTCAGAACCAAAATATATTAATTTCAATATATAACCCAAACAAGGTTCGCATTAAATGAAAATAAGACGTTAAATGTCCATTAGTGTGTAAAAATGGAATTTAATTGCTCAAGCACTAGACCCAACTTTGTATTCATCTTTTATAATTTACAATCCACCACCTAAGATGATCACTATCATTACTACTCCGGGGTGCTAGAGATCGCACTGAGGACCTTGTGCATGGGCCTAACCACTAAGCCCCGCCCAAGGCCATTTACAGTAGCAGTGCCATCACTGAACAGAGTGTGACTTTCCCTTCATCACTTTCATCAATAGTGCAACAGACACTTCTGATCTAATACTTTATGAATACTGAAAACATAAAATATGCTAAAAATTCCTAAGATAGTTCAATTAGAACCTTAAAAAATAAAGTTCTAGACCTAAAGTTGGTAATAAAATAAACAGGCTCCATAAACAGAGACCAAGTGAAATCTCATGACCTCTTTTCCTCAAAAGGACTATGAGACCAGAGGTTTTTACTTGTCTTTCTCTTGTGAGTTTGCTTCATATTACACAGTTTTGTCCAATTTTTTTTTTTTCATTTATAAAACTGCAGCGATCTCCTAAACTCTGTTAAGGGTTTTGTCTTTTAAGCCAAATATCTTTGAAGACAGGAATTTAGTTCTGGCCGTAGACAGACAGGATACATTTTCAGAAATTCATATTGTCTTCAGAAATTTTCGATCCCTGAGCGTTCTCACGGTCTGCCATGTTTCCACTGTGCAACCAAAACACCTCTCTCCAGCTCGCCTGAAGTTCCTGCGCCTGCCCTGGACCCCCCCACCCCCCACTCCCGCACTCAGGGCTGCTCTGAAGGCAGCTCTCCACACGCTCCTGCCCTCTGGGCCCCTCCTTCCATGCATTTTCCCATCCCTCCCTCCCCTGAGGCCTCCTGTGACTGGTGAACTTGAGGAAGAACTTAACTCCTCTGGGGACAATGGACGAGCTTCCTTTCCAGAGGGATGGCCTGGCCTCCTCCTGTGGCTACTCTGAGAAACTTCCTAGGTGAGGGCCCAGGGGGATGTCTCTTCCTGTGACACTCTTGCTGGTGAAGGTGGATCCTTGATGAGGACATCCGAGCACCCTGTGAACTGCCCACAGACCCGCTGGCACTTGGCTTGGGCTATCTGCACCATCATGTTGATGAGACAGATACCTGTGTCCAACAGAGAGTAGAGAAGGTGAGAGGAGAGGAAGACCCCTGGGAAGATCCCTGGGAATCTTCCCCATGGTGACCAACCTGCTTTCTCTTCTGCCTTAGCCAAGGAGCTGGGGAGCTTCAGACGCAGCACAGCGTGTGGCTGCTCACCTGGTGGGCTCTGTCCCGGTGGGCCTCATCCTGGTGGGCTCTGTCCCGGTGGGCCTAATCCTGGTGGGCCTCGACCTGCTGGGCCTTGTCCTGCTGGGCCTCGTCCTGGTTTTCTTTTGCAGTGCTGGGGTGGGACAGGGCCTCTCCTGTGCCCTACCACTGAGCCATACTCCCAGCCCTGTCTTGCTTTTCTGTCATCCATTCACCAGCAGCTAGATCACAGCCTTTGGTCCTGGCTTATGGGCTGCAGAGGCTACACTGGCCACTCCTTTCCTGTGAGAACAGGGCTTGCAGTCGAGCACTGTCTTGGCTTGAGCTTGTGGTCTTCCCTTCACTGCGTTTCCCTTTGGTCCGTTAGAAGTCCCTGAGGGTTCTGGCTGATCCTCCTGGGTTAAGGAGGACGGACGTTGACATTGTCCCTACTGACCGTGGCTGGTGACTCTGCAGTGTTGCCAGGTCTGGGTTGCTCTGTGGCCATTAAGTCTGGCAGGGGTCTTCAGGGGACCAATGCCCAGGCTTTCAGCTTTGCCCACTAGACGTCTTGGGGCCTTGGAGGAGAGTGGTTGGAAGGGGATCACCTTGTGGCTTCCTCTAGTCTCCTGGAAACCACTGCAGCAAGACTTGGATTTGGAGTCACTATTTCTAGTATTTTTGAGGTCTTTTGCAATTTTGAGTTTTTGGATCTGGGTGAAGGTCGGGTTTTTCAATTAAGCACATCAGAGACATGGCCCCTGACTCTCAGGGAGAAGTGTCCCCTTCTGCTCCTCCAGCTACAGGTGCCCTCTGCAGAGAAGCCCAGGACTGGGCAGAGCAGATGGCCTCCCCCTCCCAGGACGCCTGCAGGTGAAGACAGGCACTGGGCCTCCTCCTTAGAGGTGGGGTCTCGCTGGTTTATTCTCTGCAGTGCTTTGTGCCACCTGCCTGCCATCCCAAGGGTGCCACACAAGTATCACATCCCCACAGGTGCCCCAGCCTATGACCTGTAGGTAGCAGCAGGCAACCAGGGGAGGCTTCAGCCTGAGCCCAGTCAGGAAGCCGTGGCTGAGCCCTGGGAACCTCCCACAGAGCAATCCATTTACCGTGTGTGTGTGTGTGTGTGTGTGTGTGTGTGTGTGTGTGTGTGTATGTGTGTGTTTTGCTGGGAATCAACCCAGGGCCTCCCACATGCTAGGAAAGTGCTCTACCACTGAGTCACACACCTCCAGCCCCTTGAATTTAGAAAATTTTCTTGTAGTTGTGGATAGACAGAATGCCTGCTTATTTTTATGTGATGCTAAGGATCGAACCCAGTGCCTCACAGAGGCAAGCGCTCTGTTACTGAGCTACAGCCCCAGTTCCCTTTTTACTAATTGATTTGAGATAGGGCCTCACTAAGTTGCTGAGGCTGGCCTCTGACTTGCCAGCCTCTGCCTTAGCCTCCCAAGTTGCTGGAATGACAGGCGTGCACCACCATGTCCTGCAAGTTTTAAATTTTGACTTCTATTTTTTTTGCCTGTGTTTTTGGTGTCATATCCCAAAAAACAGCAGTCACACCCAACATCAAGCACACTTTTCCATGTTTTCTTCTGGGTCTCACAGTTTTGTTTCAGATCCTTGACCCATTTTGAGTTAGTACAGTGTGAGGTGAGGGTCCAACACCATCGGTTCTGCACGTGGCTGTCCAGTCTTCCCAGCACCATTTGTGAGAAGATTGTACTTTCCCCACTAAGCGCTCTCACGTATGCTCTTCCATGTTCAAATCTTTTGCTCATTTTCTAATTTTTTAAAAATGTAAATTCAGCACACTTATTTACTTATTTTTTTTTAAAAAACTATTTCTGTTTTTTATTTTTAGTTATACATAACAGTAGCATTTTGATTCTTTCTAACGGGGGAGTTGACAGAGCTCTTCATGCAGTGTAGATATTAGCCCTTGGTTGGATATGTGCTTTGCAGATACTCTCTCTCTCTCTTCCGTCATTCACTCCATCAACAGGGTCTTTCAAAGAACAACGTCTTTGATTTTGACTAAGTGATTTTTCATTGTTTTCTTCCCCTTTATGTATCATGCTTCTGGCGTCAAGTCTAAGACCCTTTGACCTGGTCCTACCCAAGACTGTCTCTCTGCAGGAATCATAGAAGTCAAAGTGCTCCTAGGAGGAGTCTCTTTCTTGGGCCTACTGATGTCTAATTTCTACAGCACCATTTGCTGAGCATCTACCCTTCCATTGTGCTGCTTTTGTACTGGTCCTAAGGTGTGTCCATCCATCCATCCATCCCCTATGCGACTGCAGGGCCCTCTCAATCGCTGTAACTGAATCCTGCTTTTGTTTTCCCTGCAGGGTTGGAGAGTGAGACCTGAGCCTCGCCCCAGCCAGGCGAGTGCTCTACAACTGAGCCCCAGCCGCCCCCCAGTGAAGGACCTCAAGTTGAGGAGTCCTCCTCCCTTTCTCCCCGACCCCTTCCTCCTTCCATTCGGTATTTCTGCAGTGCCAGGGGTTGAACCCAAGGCCACACAAACGCACAGCACTGATCTATGTCCCCTGCTCCCCCCCTTTTTTTCCAAATTGCTTAGGCAATTCTAGTTTCTCTGGTTCCTCTGCCTTCCCCCATGAATTTTAGAATATGCTCATCAAGAACTACCAAAGGAAATCTTGCTGGAATTTTATTACATCTAAAGGTCAGTTCAGGGAGAATCATCCAATACAAGAACCCAATGCGCCCCTCTGCTTGTCCAGCTCTTCCTTGGCTTCATCATTGGCAGTTGGTGCAGCTGTCAGCATAAATGTCCAGTAGTATTTATACCCTAATATTTAACGTCAAGCATTTGTAAATGGATTGTATTTTTTCAATTCTTAGTTGTAGATGGACACAGTACCTTTATTTTACTTATTTGTCTTTATGTGCTGCTGAGGATCAGTGTCCCACGCGGGCTAGGAAACGTTCTGCCTGAGCCCAGCCCCGGCCCCAGTGGCATTGTGTTTTACGTTTTGTTTCCACCTGTTTGTGCTGATAGAGACTCTTTTTGACTAATGTTGGGGAACTTCCTGATGAGCCAACCCACTGTAAGAGGAAAACATCGTAGGTCAAGGACGCACAGAAGATACCTGATCTCCTGAGTACCCCAACCTGGCAGCACCTGCCTGACTCTGTGCCCTGGGATTGGTGGCCGGCTGGGAACAGTTCTGGGGGCCACTGCCCAGCATGGAGAGAGCCCAGGGAAAGATCAAAGTTCAAAACTTGACATTTCTACAGAACGTATATCACTTTCCCACCATTGTAAAGTTGAAAATCCTAAGTGGAACCACTGCTGAATGAGAACCATCTCCTATCGCATAATTGAATACATTTTAAAAAAACTTTGGTGCTGGGGACGGAACCCAGGACCTCACACATGCCAGGCAAGCACTCTGCCACTGAGCCTCAACCCCAGCCCTATACCACATTTTTTAAAAAATTTTATTTTTTTAGTTATTGATAGAACTTTATTTTTATTTATTATATGTGGTGCTGAGAATCCAAACCAGTGCCTCACACATGCTAGGGAGGCACTCTACCACTGAGCCCCAGCCCCAGCCACATTTTTTAAATTTTTTTTATTTTATTTTAATTTTTTTTAAAAGAGAGAGTGAGAGAGGGAGAGAAAGAAAGAGAGAGAGAATTTTAATATTTATTTTTTAGTTATCGGCGGACACAACATCGTTGTTTGTATGTGGTGCTGAGGATCGAACCCGGGCCGCATGCATGCTGGGCGAGCGCGCTAACGCTTGAGCCACATCCCCAGCCCCACCACATTTTTTTTTAAATACATGAATCCACTGATGGATATCTAGGCTGGCTAAAAGCTTTTTATTGTTGTTGTTGTTCCAGGGATTGAACCCTGCAGTCCTTAGCCACTGAGCCACATCCCCAGTCCTTTTTTTTTTCTTTCTTTTTTTGAGACAGGGTCTCATTTTGAGGCTGGCTTTGAACTTGCAATTCTCCTGACTCAGCTTCCCGAGTCGCTGGGATTACAGGTGTGGCCATGGCGCCTGGCTTTATTTTTAAGAGCAGAACTCTGATTCAACCCCAGCAGCAGGAGTCCTGGGTCTCCAGTCAGCCTCCACACCACCCCAGAGAGGACAGGGTGCCACGCTCCTGCTCTGCAGGCAGAGTTCAGATTCCCCACTCGGCCTGCACCACCGGCCCTAGGAGCTCACTCTGCACAGCTGGTCTCCCAGGCGGAACCAGCCTTGCCGCAGAGACGGAGGGGTGTCTTGTCACCACCCAGCTGTGTTGGAAGCCAGGCTCCTGTGTTTCCCAGACTGGGTTCAAAAGAAACCCGCAGCTAAGAAAAGCCTACAGAACAAACCAAAGAGCCCCAAGTAAAGCTCTGACTCCAGCCAGAGGAAAGAGGAGAGAGAAGGCATGGTCTAGCAAAACAGAAAACAGACTGCCCCTCCAGCCAGCATCACGGGAACCCATGACCCACGGACCTCTGCTGTTACAGTTGAAAACACGCAGACTGCCCGCACTCCCCTCTGTCCAGCCCCACGGGAGCCCCATGACGGCTATCAACACCAGGTATCACCCCTGGAAATAGTGAAAATGTCACACTTATGTCACCTACTAATCAGCTCCTTTCCAGACGTATGAAGTTGTCCTAAATTGTGGGTGTTTTTCTCCCTTTTGTTAAATCTTTTTGATTCTAAAATAGTCCCCCCTCATCTTTTTTTCCCCCATAAAGATGTCATTTTTAAAGAACCAGGACAATTATCACAGAAAATGTCCCATATTTTTTATTCTTTTCTGTTTTTTTTTCTCTTCCCTGTATGTTGTCAAAATTGCAACAAACTAAGATTTTAAGCTGGGCATGGGGGTCCACATTCGTAATCCCAGTGGCTTTGAAGGATCATGAGTTTGAAATCAGCCTCAGCAAAGGCAAGGTGCTAAGTAACTCAGTGCGACCCTGTCTCTAGATAAATACAAAACAGGGCTGGGGATGTGGCTTAGTGGTCAAGTGCTCCTGAGTTCAATCCCTGGTTAAAAAAAAAAAGCCCCCAACATTTTAGTGGCTTTATGACCTTAGAATCGTATGCAATACTCCACGAGATAGAATCAGAGTTCCAACAGGCTGCTGAGCAGAAGAGGTGGGTTCTACAGACAGAGAAGGGCTGTAAAAAGCAAAATAACCACCAACAAGATGAGTCAGGGCTGGGGCTCATCGGCAGAGCACTTGCCTTGCACGTGTGAGGCACTGGGTTCCATTCTCAGCACCACACAAAGTAAATAAAATAAAGGTATTAAAAAAAGAGAATTCTGATAAAAAAAAAGATTAGTCATTTTGAATTTACTTTCTTGTAAGCTGCAGGTCTAGGGAGACAGAGTAATAGAAAATTTATTTCAGGGTTATTTCAGGGCAGTCTTCCTAGGGGTTAAGAGCGGTGATGATTAAGGGCAGGAAGGACACTGGCTGGGAGCCATGGGCCCCCACATCCTGATTCCTCAGGAGGCAGATGAGAACTCAGTTCCAGGCTGATGATGGGGAACTTGAGTATAAATGACTCCATGATCCGTAGCCTGGTCTACTAGGGCCTGACGCAGGTGTCTTGTTGGAAACAAGGACCTGCTGTATTTCCAGTTGACATCATGGATTGGACGTCAGGGAGAACTTGGTTAGATGGCAATTGATTGTTCTTGACAAGAATGAATCACAGGTGGTGCCACTGCTCTTGACCCTGCGTCTCTCCATCAGCAAGTGACACAGAAGGAGTCTGAGCTATCCTGAATTCAACTAGAGGCTAGAGAATCGAGGGAGGAGAGAAGCTATCCACATTGTGACTGCTCATCTTGACTCAAAAACCTTCCTGTTTACTTCCCCAATCCAGAAACAAGCACTTCTCTTCAGTGACTGTACAAACCCATGGCCCTTCCTGCTTCCAGCTGCCCTGGGACCCTCATCAGTGGCCAGCATAAGTTCAGAGTAAATAGCTCATCCTTTCCCTTCCAAACTGTCATCACCAACAGCTCCTGACTGTAGGTTTGGCAGACACTTAGATGCTACCTAGCTTGCAGCTGCTAATTGCAAGAATGTGTCAGAAGACCTGGTCTTTTCTAGCTAGTATCTAATTGTTCTCGTCCTAGATTGGAGCCCCAATGCCAGAGTCCTAGTCACATTTGGCACTTGTCCTTTACTAAATGGGAAAAATAACAGTGAAAGCAGGAAAGAAACTTCGGTCATTATGGCCACATTAGGAAGACAAGGGGAACCACGTCCTCAGTCTTGTCCTTGGGGTACTGATAGGAGCCTCCCGGCTACGGCAGTCTGGCTGACCACTGTCTGGGGATGAGAAGGTGGCTGTGGCAGGTGGGAGGAGCCGGGCAGTTTCTACTCATTACAAGATGTTTCTGGCCAGACCTGCTGCTCCTGGAATCCAAGCTGACTGGCTCAGCACAGAGGAGACAGAAGCAAAACAGAGGGAGAAATGTAAATTTCTTTCCACATTTTGCAGACTCAAGGGCAGAGTCCCATGTTTTCAGCAAAAGCAGCCTCAAAATTCTTGTTATGTAATGGCTGACTAAATCCTTTTAATTTGGAGACCCCTCTATCTAAAGAGTTCTAATAGTTTTTCCCTTTAAATTTATCATGTAGAGAACACTTTGATGCAGTAAGAATACCATGTTCTGCAACATTTGGAATTCCTTGGCCACCTTCACGCCAATCAATTCATGGGAGGTTGTAAAATGGTACAAAAATCCCAAAACCAAAGGCGAGCCTCTCAGCTTTGCAGCGCAGGTCCTCCCCACCTGCCGACTTCTCATCCCTCCACCACCTTCCCTTCATTTCTGTTTGAAGACTTGACCTTGGGTAGAGCTGTCAGCAGCAGGGGTCCGAGGAGGGCTGGAGAGGGAACTCAGCTTGGGGCAATGAGGTCCTGGACAAAGTGCACAGAAGTGGGCTTACGGACACTCAGCAGAGGCAGAGACCACCTGAGGAGGGCAGGCGATGTGCGCTGAGGGACAAGGGGCCTGGCGACAGAGTGCGGTGCCCTGGTCTGGTAATCGCCCAGGGTCCTGGGGCCTGATGTGTCCTCAGGTTCCTCGGGCTCATGTGGTTTTCGAGACCTGATCAGCAGGCAATGCTTTAAAGCCCCTGGACAACAGGGTTCTTAAGCCAGTGTCCCACCATTGCTTCATCTATTCATGGCACAGGCTGACCAATGGTGCACAAGGTGACTTTCACAAGTGGGTGAACTTCAAGGGACTCCACATTTACAGATTTCCCAGAAGTGTGGGCGTGAGAGGCCTGGAGGAAGGGGGTGCATTAGCTCGAGGCTTTCGGGTTCACGTGTCTCTCTGCCCTTTGTCTCCTTTCTTTTGCATTTCTTTTATCCTGCCTCAGAACTTCCACAATGTCAACTGAAATAGCAGATATTCCTGTCTCATTCTAAGTTTTAGCTGGAAAACTTCTCTAATGTTCCATTTTTAAGGATGATAAAGGTTGACTATAGCTCAAAAAGGACACCTTTGTCACCTGAAAACGTCAGAAATAATGTATGTCTTCCTAATACTGAGCCAAAGTCGACCTATATGGAAGAGGGACGGACTGTGAACGTCCATGGAGAAGGACTTCTTTATCAAAGGCTCTTCCAGTCACGACAGCTACAGGACATGACACACCACACTTCCCCATGGAGAGCAGAAACCCTGGCGCCGTGGTGCCGACTCCAGACAACCCACGCTTCCTGCACGCGGCCGAGTCCCACCTGCAGAGCTGGACCAAGTAGATCAGCTTGTGTGGGAGGCTGATTTGCATATTTTATTTAACGATCATCATGTACAACCCTGTCAACTGTATTTCCTGGAGAATTAAGACTCTGTACACCTGGATTAGCACCTAGAAAGTACATACGAAACAAAAAGGAAAAAGGGGAAAGCGTTCCACCAAAACCTGTGGACCACGTTACTCAGGGAGATTCTCACCAGCACAGATGGACTTGTTACCGTCTCTGAGAGCTGGTGACTAGGAGGCTCGATTGCTTCGTGTCTTCGGTGCACTTGAGGACAGGAACTGTGTCGAGTGGGACAGGTTCTATATATACAGTTAAAGGGTGAAGAGTTCACATTCACCCTGTTTTATTCCTGAATCACCAGCCTGCAGACCTGCAGTGAGCTCTCAGAGGCACTGGGAGAGCAGGGGCCTTACCTGACTGCTTGTGGGGGACGCTGTTCAGGATGGTGCCCTGGGACCACTCACCATCTCACAAGCACCCTGACACCTACAGATATCACTGGTCAGGGACGAAGGCTGCACACTGTAGGCAGCCAGCGCCCCACGGCGAGGACCACCAGGTGGCTTCCCCTGCTCACGAGAGGCCTGTGGTTCTCAATGGGATCAGTGGTCAGTTTTCCACAGCCCTGAGGGACTGCTGCTGCTAGTGGGCACGGAGGGCCGGAGTGCTGCTGAACACCCCCAAAGCACAGGCAGTCCTAGGCCACATTCTCAGGCCAGGGCCAGTCAGCACTGCAGAGAGCCCTTCCAAAGGAGGCAGAGGGGCACCATCACCCCGCGCAACCCTGCTGAGGGCTCCCCCCAGCTCTCGTCACACCCACCTCCCCCAGTACACCCTGACCAGGGCCAGCCAGACTTACTGGCTGAACAGGGGCAGGTGCCAGCAGGGCCAGCTCATGTCCAACCACCTAGACAACCAGCAAGTGGCCGTGACTCAGGACAACTGGTGTCACCTCAGGTGTCACAGCCTCGGCTACGCTGACCTCATTGTCCAAGATGAGGTCCACAGTGCAAGGGGCACACAGAAAGGCTCCTGGGTTCCTCTGGGTGGGCAAACCAAATAAGATGGTGCTAAAGACAAACATCCCACAGAGTTCATTTGAAACTAAATTAAAAAAACACATGAAATGCCACGTGCAGCAGACACACGTTCTTTTTTTTATACATATTTACAATTTTACATATTTACTTATCAACATTTCTTCTGCCTTTACAATTACAAACTCCTTCAAACCGTGGGACAGTGGTAACAGAGGACTCTCTTAAACACAACTTGACAGCATTTGCTTGTTTCACCCTTTAGAAGGCAATTACTCCCCAAAAACAGACCACAGCGAACTGAGGAGGAGGCCCACAGAAAATCATGGAGGAAAAGAAGGTGTAGGCAAAGTTTCCACATAAGCCTTAAATGAATCTGTTTCAATAACTCAAATAAATAGTACTTTATTATTAACTAAGCTTCTCCTACCCAGAAAAACAAAACAAAACAAAACAAACCACCCCCACGAACTGTACCTTAAAAATGCTCTGGCATCTATAAGCAATGGAGTCGAACTCTAGACCCCGCTTGCAGGCTGCAGGCCTAGAGCAACACTCCCACATCAGGTCCTCATCCGGCATAAACCTGAGGCTGCAATGGTGGGGGGAGTTTGTCATTTTCAACATTTTCAGAGTCAATAGCTGCTAATGGTTGACTTTGGGGCTTAATTTCCAGTGGATATTTCTCCACAATGTCTTGAACTTCTTTTGCAATTCCATCTGTCCAATCTATTAAGTCTTTTTCAAGTTTCTTGGCTTCATTCATGATTCTTTCCTGTCTTTCATTCAACTGAGACAGGAGATCCAAGTTCTTATACATCTGCTTCACACCTAAGCAGGCATCAGGAGACCAGCCCTCGGGCTCTTGCTTCCTGGGAGAGGTCTGGCCGGACATGTAGCGATCAAAATCCTCCTGACTCAGATTCAAAGACTGGGCATCTAATTTCTCAATGAAAGCCACAGCACAGCACTGCAGGAAGAGGAGGACGGTATTACAGTCAGATTAGACAAGCTGTAAGTATTCAAACAGATTTTTAAAACCTTGTCACAGAGAAGTTAAAATGGAAGCAAAAGTAAACACACAGACGAGTGAACCTCCCCATGTATGTCAGCTTCAAAAACCACCAACCATATTTCCTTCATTCTCCCAGGAGGTCCAGGCCTGTGTGCAGCTCGCAGGGACCCACCAGCCACTCCCTGCAGAGCTCTGGCCAGGCAGGGGCAGCTGGTGCCTGTGGATCCTGGAAATCCTGATGCACATAGACCTCTGGTCCTTGGAGAGGTATTAACATCAGTGGTCAGCTGTCACCTCTGTCCCTGAACAGCAGTGTTGTGTGACCCTGGGGAGTTGCTGGCGCTCTAACATTCCTGGCTCTGCAGGGGGGAGCAACTGGGCAGCCACGGCCAGCACAGAAGGCCCAGTTAGGAGAGGCCTGCCGCTTTCTCATACTGACTAAAATTTTCTACAAGGGACATATACTAGATGCATATTTTTTAAAAAGCTATTTTCAACACAATTATAATGCGCCAATAAAAATAAGTAGGGAAAAAGCTATTTTCACAAGAAAAGTATGTACGACAAAACAGAGAGAAACAGATGACTCTCAGAACATCTTCTGAGAAACCCACCCACCTACACTACTGCTCAGAGCAAGTCACCCCTCTAAGGAGCATGTGTCGCCCTCACAACTGACTTCTGTGTGGCCACTCCCCTACTGCCCGGGGAGGGAACCCAAGGAGATCCTGACACTCCTGGAGTGTGAATGGACACAGGGCGGGAAAGAAAAGGCCACTGAAGAGAAAGAGTCTCAGCTCTCAGCAAATCGTGTGAGCCCAAGACAGGCAGAGCTCTGTGACCAGGCGAGACAGCACAGGAGACAGTGGAGGACAGACGCCAGGGAGGAACTCAAGGGGGAAACACCAAGGCCACACAGGGACAAGGGGAAGTGGGTGGTAGGAGCCAAGGAACAAAACCAACTCCAGACAAAGGTGGCATCAGGGTGCTGGAGGAAGCAGAGCAGGCCGAGTGACCCCCACCGCTTCCTGGGGCTTGCTCTGGTGCGCTACAGGCACACACAGGAACAGGGTCACCCGACACAGTCACACACGCATGGGACAGAATTCGCTCCACTCAGTCCCCAGTGCTTCCCCTTTCCCTCCTTGTTCCTCCTCTCTACTGGTTTTCCTTCTGTTTATTTACAGTTTTTGTTTAAAATTAGTACTTTATAGATACACATAAGGGTAGAATTCATGTATGTACACAGTATAATTTGGTGAATTTCATTCTACTGTTTCAAGTGTTTTAAAAATGGATTATAGGAGCCAGGTGCAGTCGTACACACCTGTAATTCCAGTGGCTTGGGAGGCTGAGGCAGGAGGATTATGAGTTCAAAGCCAGCCTCAGCAATGCTGAGGCGCTAAACAACTCAGTGAGACCCTGTCTCTAAAAACAGGACTGGGCATGTGGTTCAGTGGTGGTGTGACCCTGAATTCAATTCATGGTACCAAAAAAAAAAAAAAAAAAAGGGATACAGGGCTAGGGATTCAGCTCAATTGGTGGCCTGCCTGCCTTGCATGCACAAGGCCCTGGGTTCAATCCTCAGCACCACACACACACACACACACACACACACACACACACACACAAAGTCTCCTTCCTTTCTCCCCTTTCCTTCAATAAATAAATAAATAAATAAAATGATTACTGTTGAAGACTGGACTCTCTCAGGGTGGAAACAGCCCAGTGCAGTGACTCCCAGCCCACCCAGGACCTTAGTGATGCCTATAGAGGTGGGGCTGTGCCCTCTGTTTGCAGTAGAGTCACACACTCTGGGTCACAAGGGCTCTGTGACACAAAGTGAGCACCCTAGCCATGCCTACTCCTCCCTTGTGAGCAAGGACCTGCCGTAGGCCTGTGAGTGACCCGCATGGCCTTGGAGCACCCCCTTCCTGGTCTCCTGCACAACACTGAGCGCAGCCCTCACCAGGTTGGTGAAATAGTAGCCATCCTCCCCGGTCATCAGCCGACTAGGGTTGCAGAAGCGGGTTATGTACTGGATGTTGGACTGCAGGCGTGGGGGGTTGCCCTTCAGCACGATGTAGATGAGCGTGGGCAAGAAGTCATCTGCAGAAGCGGGCTCCCTCTTGGTGACCTTGATGGCGTTGAAGATGTGCTTGCTGCACCTGGTGATGCAGGCCAACTTATCCCGAGGCACACGCTTCGAATCCATTTCAATGATGTCTACAGGGCAGAGAGACAGTGCTACGCATGGGAAAACAGTCACGCCCAAGAAGCCCAAGGTTACACAGGTGTTCTCACTGACTCCCACCCCAGTGGTCACCTAGCATGAAAAACCCAGAGCCCAAGAACGCAACAGGATAGGGCTGGGTGGGGCTCAGTGGTGGAGCGCTTGCCTGGCACATGTAAGGCACTGGGTCGCACCCTCAGTGCATGAATGTGACCGGGGTTCGCCCACAGAGCAGGCGCCCCACCAGGCAGCACAAGTGCTTCCACAGGCTTCACCTGGAGCTCAGAGCACACAGGGCGAGGAACAGAGGTCTGAGAGACTGCACACGGGAGCTGGGACTGGGGCTGGGGCTCAGGGCGGAGTGCTTGCCTGGCATAGGAGAGGTACTGGGTTCCATCCTCAGCACCACATAAAGATAAATAAAGGCACTGTGTCTACCTACAACTAAAATACACATATGATACATAAACAAAAAAGAGAGAGAAGCTACACAACGTGCCCTCATCTACCGCTGGCTTCTAGTCACAGTGGGAGACTGGGAGGAAGATGGTTTAAAGAAGCCTCCCCACTGCCTGTTTCTCTGTGCGTCTCAGACTCCGTCTCAAGGTCTCAAGGTGCCCACTTTGTGCTAAAGCTGACTTGTAAGCACAGTAGTGACTCCTAGGGGGAAGGAGGAAGCTGGTCACAGGGACAACATAGCTGGACAGTGGGGACTCCACCCATGGGTTCCACAGCAGAGGGGCAGCCACAGCTCACAAGCACTTAGGAAATGACCCTGATGGGATCATTGCATGTGTGGCCATACGACAAACCCCACTAACGTGTACAGTTAACATGTTAAAAAATAAAGTAAAAAGCAACGTGGCATGGGGCTGGAGCTGGGGCTCAGTGGCTGAGTGCTCGCCTCACATGCTTCATGAGCCACTGGGTTCCATCCTCAGCACCACATATAAAAATAAATAAATAAATAAAACAAAGATATTGTGCCCATCTTCAAAATAAATAAATAAATAAATAAAGCAACATGGCTATCACACCAAGCCCCTCATGTGGCTCTCAGAATGCAGGCCGCTCAGGCCCAGACAAGTCAGTCCCCGTGGCTGGGATCTCCATCAGCTAAGGTGTCCACAGAAGCTGCAGGACACTGACAACCCACTTGCGGGCAGAAAGGATGAAGCAGGGGTATAAATTTACCTCAAAATAATTCTTCATTTCTCTCAGAAAACTACTTCACTGCCTGTGACTACCACCAAATCCAACGAGGGGGTTCTTTTTGCAATTCTAGGGACTGACCCCACTGAGCCATATCCCCTGATTCTTTTATTTTATTTATTTTTTTTTTGGGACAAGCATCTTCCTAAGTTGCTTAGGCTGGCCTTGAACTTGCAATCCTCCTGCCTCAGCCTCCTGAATTTCTTTCTTTTTTTTTTTTTTTTTTATTTATTATTTATTTTTTAGTTTTCGGCAGACACAACATCTTTGTATGTGGTGCTGAGGATCGAACCCGGGCCGCATGCATGGTAGGCAAGCACGCTACCGCTTGAGCCACATCCCCAGCCCCAGCCTCCTGAATTTCAATGATCACTGGGGTGAGCCACATGCCCCACACTAATGGGCTCTCAGAAGTGCACAAGAGCAGGATAGCTGGGCAGGGTGGCTCACACCTGCGATCCAGGGACTCAGGAGGCAGGAGGGTGCCAAGGTTCAGGCCAGCCTTGGCAACCTATTAAGAACCTGAGCAGGGCTGGGGATGTGGCTCAAGCGGTAGCGTGCTCGCCTGGCATGCGTGCGGCCCGGGTTCGATCCTCAGCACCACATACAAACAAAGATGTTGTGTCTGCCGAAAACTAAAAAATAAATATTAAAATTCTCTCTCTTAAAAAAAAAAAAAAGAACCTGAGCAACGTAGTGAGACCCTGTCTCTAACAGAATCTAACAGAATCGTGTTATATACACACATAAAAGCTCCAAAGGAAATACCACTTTTATGTACATGTAAAGTACCAATAAAAAAATGGGTAAATGAAGGTGTGAAAGGAAGATCAAAAATAGGGGGAGAGAGGAGAGGAAGAAAAGGGAGGGGAGCGGGATTGAAACCAAATTCCGTGCATGTACAATGTTGTCAAAAGGAGCCCAAATATTATGTGTAACTGTAATGGTCTAATAAAAAAACAAATCAGAAAACCAAAGGGTGGGGATGTGGCTCAGTGGAAGAGAGCCCCTGGGTTTGATCCTTAGTGTCGGTCTGACACACACATACAGGAGAAGAGATTATGAAGGATGTTTTTTTTTCTTTATCTTTACATTTTTTTTGTTACCAGGGATTGAACCCAGGGGTGGGTGCTCTACCACTGAGCCACATCCCCAGTCCTCTTTATTTTAAGACAGGGTCTTGCTAAGTTACCAAAGCTGGCCTCAAACTTGTGATCCTCCTGCCTCAGCCTCCCCAAGTCACTGGAATCACAGGCATGGGCCATGTGCCCGGCTGAAGGATGGACTAAGTACAACGGTCAATATGGCCCAAATAACACGAGGAGAGAATGTGTGTCAATGTGCACACATCTAATTCAGCTGGGCCTCGGGGAAGGAAAGGCGGGGAGGTAGCTCAACCTGACCATGCATACTTGCCGTGGCAGACGGCGGTGTGCGCTGGGCCCTGCTCTCTGGGGGCCTCCCAGGATCCCAGCTGGGAAGACAAGGTGTGGGGTCAGATGTGCCAGACAGCGCAGGGGCCTTATTTTAACTGTCTAATGTAGTTTACTCGCTATACTCACATTTTGGGGTGTGTGAATTATATAACGTGGTCAGGCTCCCTTAATCTTTCAATTCTGGCTTATAATTATCACTGCTATGTCCCAATCTCCCCCCACCCCTACTTTGGAGTAAGTCGCTGCACCTCCTTTTTTCTTTATTACCACTTTTACTACTTTTTTCTCCTAAAATTTTTTGAGACAGGGTCCTACTAATCGTACAGGCTGGCCTCAAACCTGCAACCCCTGCTTGGCCTCCAGAGCTGCTGAAACCGCAGGGAGTACCCTGTGCCCAGCTCCATCGTTACTGTTTTCATTTATCTTATTTAGCCTTCTACCTTTTACTGTTGATTTTGAGACTCTATTTTAAACCTTTTCAAAGGGATCAAACCCAGGGCCTTGCACACCCTTCCCCTGAGCTCCGTCCCAGTCTTAACTTTATCAAACTTTCAACCTCTTGCTCACTAGTCTTTCCTTTCCAAAGTGAGTAACAAGTGCAGTGTGTCTGGCTGCCACTGTTGGGCAGAACTGGCAGGCAGAGGGAGGGGAGGGGAGGAGAGGGAAGCAGGAGGCGGATGGGACAAGGACGATTCCCAGGTGCTGCTCCTCTGCCCTTTGTCCTCCTTGGCTCCTCCGCCCCCAATTGAGTCCTTCTGGAACCCAACTCCAGCGTGCAGCCCCCTGATTCACACGGCCCTTCACTGGATGAAATGGGAGGAAAAAGTGAAAAGCAAGAAACTCACAGCTGCCTTTGTTTTACTTGGAGTCATGATTTCCCGCCCTTACTGCTTACTGTGACTGACACTCAAGCTGTGGGATGACTGCACTGGGTCTCTGTCCAGCTTTTACCAGCAACCAGTAGGGCTGAGTATGCCTACCTTAGCCCACCCCAACGTCCAGGTTGATCTTTCGTGGAGTTCTGACCGCAGCACAGGTCAGACCTCTGGGTCATGTTTTCTCACTCCAGCACCTACCTAGCTGTAGGGGACTGACTGTCCCAAGGATGTTCAGAGCACCTTTGACCTCACCCTCCAGAGTCACCAGCTCCTCTGTAGATGTGGCAGGCATTCAAATAGTCTCCAGATGGGGACGGGGTAGAGTGCCTGCTTAGCATGCTTGAGGCCCTGGGCTTGATCCACAGCACCAGGAAAAAAATGACTTTTTTTCTCTCCCAGATGATGCCAAATGTTCCCTGGGGGCAGTGGTACCCAGCTGAGAACCAGTGTTCTAGGCAGATGGCTCCAGGTCAGGCAGAGGTCGTAAGAGCAGCCACTTAATGAGAACAGGGACTTTAGACACTGACCAAAGGCTCTGACATCTCCTTGTACCCAAACTCTTGGAGCTAAGAGAAGCTGATGATGGGATCCTCCCTCTCCTCCCTGGGGGGACACATTCTTCTTTTAAGAAATCCTGAAGCTGGGAAAGGTGGTACGCCTGTAGTCCAGCTACTCGGGAGATTGAGGCAGAATGTTCACTTGAGCCCAGAGTTCCAGACCATCCTGGGCAACCCAGCGAGACCCCACTGCAGGAGGTAAGGAAGAAGCGGTGGGAGCGAGGGAGCGAGAAGAGTGAGAGAAAGAAAAGGGACTCCTGAAGAGTGTTTGACTGGCCTGGATGATTTTCCCCATTTCTGTAGCTCTGCAGCAGACCTTACAGCTGTTACCTCTCTGCCCTGAAAATGGGTCCCCTGCCCAGGAGTGTACGAACCACACCATGTGGAGGGACTGGCTGCATGTCCTGCCTGTCCCACCATCCCCTGGATGGCTGCATTCACTGCCCCTGCCTCCTTACACCGGAAGCCTCACATGAACCCTGGGCACCAGCCAAGGCCCCCGTGGACATTCCCTACGTGCGAGTCCACGGCCCAGGACACCACAGCTGCCAAGTTGGGCCTCAGGACCACTGCACTGGGAAACGGGTGGTTCAGACCTGGTCAGCCGTGGCCAGGCTTCAAGATCCAGTGGTTCCCTTGGGAAAAGTTTTTCAATGAATAAGATTTTTCTCCTTGGGCTGGGGATGTGGCTCAAGCGGTAGCACGCTCGCCTGGCATGCGTGCGGCCTGGGTTCGATCCTCAGCACCACATACAAACAAAGATGCTGTACCCGCCGATAACTAAATAATAAATATTAAAATTCTCTCTCTCTCTCTCTATCTCTCTCTCTTTAAAAAAAAAATAGATTTTTCTCCTTGAATTTGATTAAAAGGTAAAACTATTGTTGGAGCATTTCTCAAGGAGTTTTAAGATCAAATTTGTAGAATTAAGATTTCAAAAGTTTTTTGGTTTTTGGTTTTTCACATTAGTGGTTTTAAACTTTCTTTCCTCTAGCTATCAGAGGAAAAACACACAGGGGTAGACTGGCCATCTCTCCCTGCAGCTTCGGGGCCCATCCTCCTGAGGCTGTTTCTGCATGCTTGACTTTGCTGCACATCTGCACATGTGAGCTGCTTCCAGCCCTATGACCAGCTCCTCTAGCATACTGTCCTCTGAAGGGTCTCAAAGCCTTTCATCACAGTAGGCCTCCCACAACAGAGAAGCCCATTCCAGGAGCCCCAGTGCCAAGGCTGGGACCAGGAGGACCC
Source organism: Spermophilus citellus (assembly GCF_964194105.1). NCBI lineage: Eukaryota > Metazoa > Chordata > Mammalia > Rodentia > Sciuridae > Spermophilus > Spermophilus citellus. Next base: position 23,403,406 of record NC_138187.1, on the reverse strand, counting down.
TTCCCCATCTACATCTAGAGACAGACATCAACTAGTGTGTTAACAAACAAGACTCACAGGGCCAACTTGGAGCACACGGGGTGACCTGGGGAAATCCAGCCAATACTCCTAATTTTACTGTTTACAGTTAGTGTCCACTTTGGTGACTCTTGTACTCAGGTAGACAATTTTAGATTAGAAAGTGACAAGACTTGGGGACCAAGATGGGAGAGAAAGACCAAGAAGGCTTTTTGAAGGTTTGTTTTTTAATTCCTACTATCAAAAGATCTCTTGAACCCTATCTCAGCTGCCTTGAGAAAGTGTGGCCTTACAAAGGCTGTTCAACTCTGAACATCCTGCAATACTCTTTTTTAGTTCTATTTTAAGCAAACAACAGTTTTCCATTTGCGATTTTTGGTTTCACATGGTCTGCCCTGTGGTTTTTAGTCTCTGGAAAAACCAAACACCAAGTCCAAGCCCACCTCTGATCTCCTACGGGGTCCCTGAGCAGAGGGTAGGGCTGGGTGACTGCGCTGTAGCAGAGGTCCACTCCCCCCCTTCCCCCTCCCTCCACAACACCAGGGAATAGCACTCCTCCTGTGTCCAGCCGAGCTCTCAGCCTTTCAAATTACTGCCCATTTGAACAAAGAGACTGCAGACCTGGAGGTGGGACAATAGCCCTCTTAAGGATGAAGTGAACATTGGCCACATCCTCTGACAGTATCTGTCCCCACAGCTAGAATGGCAGCCTCTGAGACCTGAGTCCAGTGCCTTTCTCCTTTGCTGGCAGAACAATGGAACTTATCCCTTTCAAAATCTTGACCTTATTGTTGATGGGCATTGGGGACAAGGACCGAGCTTTCAGTACTGGGACCTGTGAAAGCCTAGTGAGAAAGCCTGGCACAATGAAGACAACAGTATTTAGCTAGACCAGCTACACTTAGTCCTCAGAACCTGCACGAAAATGAGAGTAGTCGACCTAGCTACAGGAGCTGAAGGGTGCAGAGCCTGAGGAGGCAGAGAACATCTGGAGAGACCCATGCAGAGAGGCACCGAGACAAGCAGGTTCCTGTGGGAACCCCCTCTTCACAGCCCTCATGAAACCACCATCTCTCCCGGTGGCTCTCCTGGAGCAGCCTGCTGGTGGCCTGCCTCTGGCACTGCAGCACCTAGGGACCCCCTCTGCTCCCCAGCAGGACTTCAGCAGCAGCAGCAGCAGCAGCAGCAGCAGCAGCAGCAGCCAGGGGAGGAGCCTTCCGACTCCCTCCCTGGTGGAGGGGAGGCTGGCCAAGGCCTCTTAACGACTGTGCTGAACTTGTGCCATCCTGCACCACCTCCTAGCAGGAGTGGTTACTCCTCTGAATAAAAGACAGACACGGCATCAGATGCCTGCACCTGCACAGAATGATAGGGCCATATCCATCTGGGGCACTTTGTTTACTTCCTGATCAAACCAGGGAATCATTCTAAGCATACCTCTCCCTCGGGTTAATGACCAACCAGAGGCACCTTCTTAATGTTCTCCAGCTCAGGGATTACTGTGCCTCACCAATTCCCTGCTTGCATTCAAAATTATTTTGAATACACAAATGCAACTCAGTCTTAAGAAATTCATTTTAGCTCTATTTGCCCCTAGTTCAATGCTCAAACAATAAGACTCTGATCTCTAAAAATGAAGGGGAAAAGGAGTTTATCTGCTATTCTGAATGCATCAAATTCAGAAAACACTCTTGCAAACACTTTCCTGACTTTTGCTCACTGAAAACTGGACTGACAGCAATGTCAAGCCACCGGGGAGCACCCACCAACAGCCTGTTTCACTGACCTGTGATCGCTTTCACCACCATGTCAGACACTTCTGGAATTTCTTCATTGACAGGGACACAAAGCATCTGAGGTGTAACCCAGTGCAGGGCTCTACAAAGAGAGAGACAGTCAAGAGAGTTCCAAGAATGGGAGGTGGTCTTTTGTCTTGCCCTCCCTTCAGCTACAGGAAAGGGGCATTGCTGAGCAATTAGACCATCCTGGACCCAAGAGCAACACCTCTGCATGCATCAGGAGCTCAACTGACCTAACCGAGTAAAGAGAATGCTAAAACGAGGTGTCTCCTCCACTCCTGTCACAGGAAGAACACGAGACCATTACACTGGGTGAAAGGAGTGTTTACTACTGAGACTGGAAAGCACTCTACATGTAGATCTGAGAACAACTGCTGCTCTGCATCCTCAATGTCCTTTACACTCCCCAAGTCCCTACCAAGACTGCTGTGGACCTCTCTACTTATGTAGCTAATGCTCACCCGCACCTCAGTCTAGCAGCCACTTGCTACGTCTGGCTCCCACCACGGACTCCACCTTCCCCTGGCCCAGCACCAACTGCTTACCTCTGGGTAAAGAGCTACCAGTCCCTTGTGTGGCCCTTGTTTGGGATTCCCAGGGCCCTCTCCTCTACACACATTAAGGCCTAGCCCTGGAACCATTCCCACACCTAGGAGGCCTGTCCCCAAGCGTGCCACCACCAGTGGACTGCAGAGCACTGTGGCTCACTCCCCTGGTCCTGAGATTGGGAAAGGAGTGACTGCAGGAACGGCTGAACAGTGGGCACAGAGGTGCGAAGGAAGGTGACACCTGAGGGGGTATTCACAGCCCCTGCCAGATAACAATGCACAGAAACACAAAAACCAGTCCTGTTCCCTGGAAATCTTGGTGATGTGAATCAATTTCAAACACAAATCTGAAACTGCTGGAGTCTGACATACGAGCAAGACTACCCCAGGCCCTTCCTCTGGGGCCACAGCCGTCCTGTGCTCAGGCACAGGCAGGCAGTGTGGCTTTCCCAGTCTCCTGAGGGCTGAAGCGCAGGTGCCTTACTTTCGGACAACGTGTTCTTCCAAACAGAAGAAAGCAAGATGAGTACATGAGTACCTGATCCTCTTCTGAATGGCGAGGTCCTTCTTCTCATCGTCTGTGGTTTCCGGGCAGAACACGTGTTTATAGAGGCGCGTCATGATGTACTTTTCAATCTGATCCATTATCTTCTCAACTCTTTCTGGAGGCACTGAAACACACGGTGGATACAAAAAGCTCAAGAGAAGGGCAGACATTTTAAATTAAGAGAACATCTTCACACTATCTGCTACATAACCTCAGCACGGTCATCAGCCAAGGACTTGAATTCCCAAGACCCAGGGACACTGGCCAGCTTCCTTTCATCTCTCGGAGGGTTACTATAACACCACTGAGATCCCCGAGGTACATGTGGGGCAGGTTCTCAGATAGGCGTGTGTGCTGAGTACATCCTAAGGTACAACAGCAAAGCAGGTCAAATTTCAGAAGAATCTTTAAAATCCCAAGTCCACGATTCTCATGGTTTTTTTTGGTTGCCCGAACTCCCTTAAGGACATCATCATCATGAACAATGACTCACCAAAATAGTGACTCTAAAATGGGGATTCGTTTAGAAAAGCTTTCCAATGGACAAGAGGGCTTCAATCTACCTCCCCTTCACCCACAACAGAGATGGCAACACCTGTTCAGACAACGCTCCACTGCTCTGGTTGTCTTGGAAGGCACTACCAAGCATGAGCCAGTGGCCACGATGTCATGCAGTGGTTCACTGGAGGCTGTGGCCAACCAGCCAGGCTGGCAGAGGAGGAGGGCACTGTCAGGAGGTGGGCGGCAGCCTGTGCCAATACCAGCAACCCTCAATGGCTGGCTAGCACAGTTACCTTTTCCACGGGTCTGCATTCTTTCTGCCACATTCTGGTAAAAATCCTGAGTACACTCTGACTGCTCCTCAATGCTCAGATCCTGAAACAGAGGGAGGAAAAGGCTGCTTGGCAGCTGGACAAAGCGCCCAAGCAGAGCTCTCAACCGTGAGAGGTTTCCAAACCAACTCCTTGCACTGGTGCTCATCTGAAAAGTACTTACAAATTATATTCATTCTGCAAGGAACAATAACATACCCATTCATATTTTATGATGTCATGACCTTTTAATTTTTCACTCTATATACATATTCTTAACGTAACTTATGTACATTTTCATCCATCTAATCTACTTAATCATCTTTGATGGCGTAGCCGATTTGTTTAACCATGCTCTATCACTGTGCATTTGGCCTGCTTCCCCCTCCCCTTTTTAAAATATTTTGTTGTTGTTGTTGGAACTTTATTTTTATTAAAATGTGGTACTGAGAATTGAACCCAGTGCTTCACACATGCTAGGTGATTGCTCTACCACTGAGCTACAACCCCAGCCCCCTGCTTCCTTTTTTTTTTTACTGTTATGTATAGTAGCTATGAACAATTTTTTTTTTTTTTTTTTTTTTTTTTTTTTTTGCTGAGGTGGACAGGGACCAGGGATTGAACTCAGGGGAATTCTCGACCACTGAGTCACATCCCCAGTCCTATTTTGTATTTTATTTATAAATATTTCTATTTACTTAGAGCCAGAGTCTATGCTTAGTGCCTTGCTTTTGCTGAGGCTGACTTTGAACTCCCAAACCTCCTGCCTCAGCCTCCCAAGGTGCTGGGATTACAGCTGTGCACCATTGAGCCCGGCCTATGTACAATTTTTTTGAGACTGTTATCTTTTGAGTTACTTTTTTGTAACTATTCCAAAAGTGGCATTAAATCACCTTGATAGCTCCAAGTATCTACTGCTGGATCCAATCCTCAGAAACCCAATGTGCACTGCCATTAGCCGAGTGCAGTCACTGACTTCACCACACCCCTATAACGTGGGGCTCTGTGATTTTATTTGCTTTTAGTGATTATACAGGTACACTGTGTGTGTCTACTGTTCACCTTCTCCAATGTCAATGTCAACTTTAAGCTGATGTGAAAAGGGCCTTCCTCACCGCCCATCTGCACTCAGCTATTCCCCAACTTTTGCTCTTTCCCACTTTTCAATTTATTTCAGATACTAGCATTGAACTGGTGGTCCCGGCTCAGGATCTGGACACCGACTCTCTCGGTGTCCATGGTGTGCCCCCAGCCCAAGCCACCCCGCTGCCTCCTGATTGCCCTGCTGCTCGAGGCCCTGTTCCTGGCTTTCCACCTCTCTACACTACTACACTGTTCTCTGTGCAGACTGGCCTCACTCTCACCAGTCCCCTCAGTTCCCCTAGAAAGCACAGCCTTCCAAGTCGGTAAGCCCCATGGCACTTTGGGGTCACTCTGCCTGCAGTCCCATGCTGTCTACATTGGTCATCCACAGAAGAGCCCTGGCTGGCTTAGAATCAATCCTCAGCAGGAAATCCTGGCCTCCCGCCTTGGTGGGTTCGCACACAACGCAGCATTGAGCGCCCCCACTCTCCTCGAGCTCCACTTTACAAGTTACTCCCACTCACCTCCCCTGGCCACTGAAACAGCACCAGCAGCTCAGCTCAACTTCTCTCCACAGCTGTGATAAGCCTCAATCCTTTCCTCTGAGATGTTCCCGCTTAGCCTCCACAGGAAACTCACATCTAGAACAGTCTATACGTAAGCTGGGTCTTTCAGCAGCTGGTAGCAAGACGGGGCTCTGTCTCCCCTTCTCTCCACTTGTCCTACAATTTACTCCTGAAGAACTCACACTGCTTCTGGTATCACTGATTTTTACCAAAATCTCATCTGGTTGTGATAACTTTCATTTTAGAATACATCTCAAAGGCTGCTAGATTTTAGAAGCCTCCTTTCCATGAATTTTTCTTCCCTCCTCTTCACAAAAATTTTATACTTCTATCATTCTGTTTTCCCAAAGATTATTTCCCCCTAAAATTTTCTGAAAATCATATTTCTATCCACTTAGAAAGAAACTTAACACATAAATAGTAAAACTGCCCAACAATGTTATAAAAAGGTTAATAAAATGCTCCCAGAGCCTTCTGTCTAAAGGGGAAGATAAAAGGCCAGCATTCTGCTATTCTATTATCACCATAAACAAGAAGGACATGTAACTCTCTCAATTGTTTCTCTTCTGAGACAGGGTCTCACTATGTTGCCCAAGCTGGCTGTGAACTCCTGGGCACATTCCCCTGCCTCAGCCCCCTGAGCAGCTGGGAATGCAGGTGCTTGCCACCATGCCTAGCTTAACTATGAACAAACTGTAGTCATTCATAGGATTATTATTCGACTCAGTTAACTGGAAACACTTTGACCTTTTCAAGACCTAAGTGTCCTGTTGTACTGGTGATAATGGATCACCATCCCCGGTTTTGCACAGTCACTAAAATTTTATGTTATAATTCAGAAAACTTTTTTCTAATAGATCTGATTGTTGCTTATTCCCACCTCCAACCACCCAACTAAAACTCATGGCTAAGAGGGCTTTGTTCACCATTATACCTCAGACCAGTATCAGAGCCGGGCATGTGGTTAGCTCAACCTTCTCTGAAGGAGTAAATGTGATCCGTTATTATCATCCCCCTTTGTAATACTGTGAAGACACTGGGAAATAACCCTCATCTCTTCCGTACAACAGAGGCAACGAGGGCCTTGGCATTGCACTCTTTTCAAGGGTATTTATATAGAGTACTAGGAGGCAGAGAAAGAGGAAAGGGTAGATTGTTTACTGTCCCAATACAATAAAGACAATGATTCCTTTTTTTTTTTTTTTAAAGATTGAGAGAGGAGAGAGAGAGAGAGAGAGAGAGAGAGAGAGAATTTTTTAATATTTATTTTTTAGTTCTCGGCGGACACAACATCTTTGTTGGTATGTGGTGCTGAGGATCGAACCCAGGCCACACGCATGCCAGGCGAGCGCGCTACCGCTTGAGCCACATCCCCAGCCCCAACAATAATTCCTTTTAGAGCAAAGATCCGGCTGACTCACTGTCCATGTGAAAGATTCAGGATCTAAGTTCAAGGTTCCTCTTCTCTAACGCAACTGTGACTATCAGCATTACCTGTCATCTTTGCATTGCCCGTAGGACTCGATACTGAAGGAATTAGTGCAAATGCTGATAATTTGGCTACTGCTATCAGTAATAAACTGGCCTTTTATCTCTGACCCAGGAGACTCATGTCTTCTGCCAGAATCCATGAAACCATGGCTGGCTCAGTAGTCAGGCTGCAAGTAAGGTGATTGCACCTTCACAGTACTTGTCACAAGACCTATAGGACAGGTTTGGGCTCATAAATTCTTTTAACCTCTACAAAATTCCAAAAGGTTTTTCCACAAACAATAGTCCAGCAATATAAAAATAAACCCTTTTCCTCAAGTATTTGCTAACTATTACCTGGAATTACCTTTCTATAATGACTAAGTACAAAATCAATTATTTTTCGTAAAAACATTTTTCTTTATAGTTTAAAACAGAAATGGGCATATCTCCTTCAATATTAATACTGAAAGGTACTGTTTAACCTTTTTTTTTCACCTTCAGTTTTGAAAACATGCAACTGACTATTTCCTTAATCAAGTTTTCTATGTATTTCATGTGAGACTCCCATTATTAGAATTTAGATCTCCTATTGTTCGGGTTAACTTTTTTCTTTTCTTTCCTTTATGGTGCTGGGGATTGAACCCATGGCCTCATGCATGCTAGGTAAGTGCTCTACCACTCTAATCTCCTGCCTTCATTAAATCTCTTTTGTACTGCTGTTAATCTATTTAATCTATTTAGGTTTTAATTTTTTTTCCTCCCCCAGAGCTAGGGATTGAACCCACCTCTTACATAACTAGGTAGTCACTCTATATATCTGTATATCCTCAGCCTTGTATTTTTTAATTGCTTATTTCTGCTGCCTTCAATGATTTTTCAGGAAAATAAGCACACCAGAGGTCTAATCCTTTTAAATAAAATTTAAAAATTAAGCATACTCATTTCAAGTATACCATGTATGCAGTCCTCATATGCTGAAAAAGGCAGTCACACCAGGTTCATTATTTTAAGTATTTCTACATCCAGACAAATGAGAGAGTACAAATTGTTTTTGTTCTGTTTTATTCAAGTTCAATTACTGGCCAGAACCTTTCAGGTATGTTGTTCATCTCACATTCCCAGAGAAGAGTTAGGTTAATCATTTTTAGCAGCTAGGTAGTACCTGGCTATAAACTCATATATGTCATCTGTAGAGGTTATAATAAACTTTTTTTTAATCAAGAAAGTACTTTGGGCTGGGGTTGTGGCTCAGTGGTAAAGCACTTGCTTGGCACATGTGAGGCACTGGGTTTGATCCTCTGCACCATATTTAAATAAACAAACAAATAAATAAACGGCTGGGCACAGTGGCTCACACCTGTAATCCCAGTGGCTCATGGCTCGGGAGAGTGAGGGAGGAGGATCAGGAGTTCAAAGCTAGCCTCAGCTAAATAAAGTGAGGCGCTAAGTAACTCAGTGAGACCCGGTCTCTAAATAAAATACAAACTAGGGCTGGGGATGCAGCTCAGTGGTTGAGTACCCAAGTTTAATCCTCAGTGCTCCAAAAAAACCCCACAAACAAACAAACCTGTTCTGCTGGGTATGGGCGCTCACTTGTGATTCCAGTGTCTCAGGAGGCTGGGGCAAGAAGATCACAACTTTGAACCCAGCCTCAGCAACTTAGTGAGGTCCTAAGCAACTTAGGGAAACCCTGTCTCAAAAAAAAATAAAATAAAATAAAAATAAAAAAGCGGGGGGTGGGGGACTGCAGATGTGGCTCAATGGTGAAATGCCCCAGGTTTGATCCCCAGTACCAAACACCACCACCACCACCACATCTGCTCACTACCTATGCCAGGCCTTGTGTCATATGCCGAAGATTCCTAAGATGCCTGCATAGGCTTTGCCCACATAACCATGAGACACAGTGCAGAAATGAAGACTGGGCTGCATAGCAGCTCTTAAAACAGGAGGAAACTGAGATCATACCCAGGTCTCTGATACCAATTAATAATGCCCTGAAAAGAGCTATGCATGGTGGTACCTACACCTGTTGATTTTAGTACACTGAATAAAAAGTCACAAAAGCACACTTCTGAGCAAAAGTAAAACAAACCCAATTGAGTAGCTTTCTTAAATATAGTATGAAACAGTATGTATGCTATATGTGTCATAGACCATGGGTTAAAGAATAAAGTATAAAATTTCAGTTTTTAATTCTGCTAGAAAAGGAGAGCTGTATGTCAAATGAACTCTGAGTTCTTCATTAAGGAAGCCTATCATTGCTTCTAACATTAAAAAAACAAACAAAACAATGGCTTGCCTCCATGCTTGAACTCCAAATGTAATTATTTGCTCAAAATACCTAAAAAGGAAAAGAGGGCTGCTTACTTACAATGTCATTATATTCCTAAAGAGCAAGAAAGAAAGCTTTTACCTTTAGAAACTGAATTTGACATTTAAAAAATATTTTGACAAGCTGGATACACCTGTAATCCCAGTTATTAGGGAGACTGAGGCAGAAGGATCACAAATTCAGAAAGTTCAAAGCCACTCTGGGAAACTTAGTAAGACCCTGTCTCAAAATAAATAAAAATGGCTGAGGATGTGGCTCAGTGGTAAAGCCTGGCATGCATGAGGCCTGAGTTCAATCCCCAGCTGGGAGGAAAAAAAAAAAAAAAAAAATTTTTTTTTTTTTAAAATAGAAGTCTACTGCTTATTGGTCTAGTGATGTTTGAAAACCGTGAAGCAGTTCAACATTCTGCTGTTTTAAAATTCCCTTTTTCCTTTCTCTTAAGACCTCTTCATGTCACAGAAGAGATAGAGTTAATTTTGACAAGGTTAAAGAATGTTAAAGTAGAATTAACCCCTGTTTACAAACTGAATTCCTCCATGGGTAGTCTTATGAATTCTGCAATTGAAATTATGGTTTAGAAATCAGGGGCTCAAGAGACAGATGTGGAAGTCACAGCTCCAGTTCCTACTCTGGTAAAAACTTAGCTCTGTAGTTTTGAACAGGTCCCTCCCTCCTCTATGGCTCTCAGCTCCCTCATCTATGAAACACAGGGACTGAGACTAGACAGTGCTAAAGTCCCCTTCAGTGTTTAAATTCTATCTTTCCCTACCTGAACAAGAGGAGAAAAACTAAAAACACAAAAACAGAAGACAAAACAAACAATGTCACTGCCTAGACCTACCAGTCTAGTCATTATTAGAGAGAGTGAAGGTATCTGGCTGCTTGCAGTTTATCCTCCCTACGAGGTAACAAGCGACCAGGGCTATTACTCAAGCACATAATTCAAGTGGCTTCAAAGTCAGAATTTCCCTACAAAGATGATCTAAACTTCATTGAGCTGCAGTGGAAAAGTACTTGCCCAGAGCCAGGTTTTAAGTTGGTTTTGAGGATTTTTTTAGTCAACAATTGGTCTTGATTTTCTCAGGGTAAAATCACAAGATTATACTCTAATATTATCTCAATGACTTTTCCTGAAACTAAGCCTCTGACAGCAGTGAGTACTCTCCACCTACCCTTTTGTAATGCATTCCTTCCAAGAACACCTTGGTCTGTTTATAGATCTCTTGTCCAGTCTTGTGGAAGGTCTTGAGAAACTCGATGAACTCCTTAGACACTCGGTCTGTTTCAATGCTGGTCTGCCGGTTTATGGAAGGACTGGGAGCTTTTGCTTCCTGAATTTCTGCTAGGAAAATAAATAGCAAATTTCATCACACAGAAGATCTATGCATGGAATCATTAAGTATCTAACTTTAAGATTCATTAGACAACTTTCCTTAAAGTAAGCAGAAAACGATTTTATGAACAGGAAGTAAAAGTGAAATGATCTAAAAGATACTAAAAAATTGCTCTATAGGATTTTCTTGACCAAAATACAGCATGAACTGATGTATGTATTTATCCATCAACACTGAAAATGTACCACTATCTTAAACGGCTTTCTCAAAGACTGCCTAGTCTGGGCTGGGGATGTGGCTCAAGCGGTAGCGCGCTCGCCTGGCATGTGTGCGGCCCGGGTTCGATCCTCAGCACCACATACAAACAAAGATGTTGTGTCCGCCGAAAACTAACTAACTAAATAAGTATTAAAATAATAAAAAAAAAGACTGCCTAGTCAACAAGGAAAGTAACCAATAGTAGAAGCACAGAAATATTAGATGACATAGAAAACAGCTTTTCAAATCCCACTGTACTTGGAAAAAGGCAAAGGCTGACTTCTTTATGTGGAAACAAAACTATTTTACCTACCATTCAGTTTTCAAGTCTCATTGATCAAAGTGAAACAAGGCACTCAAAGCAGCATGAAGAACTCGAGGGAGCACACATCAAAGAGGTGTGGAAATCGAGCACACTGTCTGATAACCGGGTGCACACTACACTTAAAGGAGAATGGGACTCCACAGAACAGAAACAAGTTGCAGAACAGAAAGCAAATGCTTTTAGAAGGTGTGAGCTACACCTGGTCTAGCTCACCTGAACTGCCTAAGCTTGAGCAGCACTTTCAAGTCAAAATCTGCAAGGAATGCAAGTCTCTCATACTCCCACAATCTCCATTCATACACAAAAACAAAAGTCAGTAAGCCAGGTGTGGTGGTGCACGCCTGTAATCCCAGCAGCTTGGGAGGTAGAGGCCGGAGGATCACAAGTGCAAGGCCAGCCTCAGCAACTTAGCAAGGCCCTAAGCAACATAGTGAGACCTGTGTCAAAATAAAAAAGGACTGGGGATGTGGCTCAGTGGTAAAATGCCCCTGGATTCAATCCCCAATACCAAAACAACAAAAAAAAAGGCAAACCAGCCTCTTACATACACACATTCATTCTTAGAGTAACTTCTCACCTTGTTTTTTGAACTTTAGTACTTAAACTCTTGGTATATTTTAATGATGTGGTTGTAATAAAATTTTAAGAGAATGAAAGCACAATTCCTATTAGGGTGACTGGTTTATTCTGACAAGACAAGACAATTATCCAAAAAAAATATACTACTAACTATGGCAAACTGAAGAGTCCACCACTTACTATTACATCATTGGTTATTAAGCTAAGTAGTATTTACTGACTTCAGTGATGTTGAAACTAAAGCAAAAGTATTCCCCCCACCCAGTGAATTATGAGTAGGTAGCACAACAACACTGTATTTTATAGTTAGTTCTTCCTCCAAGTCAAGTATTTGTCTATATATAGATTATCAAGTGTTTCATATGACTCAAAATTCAGAAATTCTAAAAGAAAATAATTCAATTACATTATTCAGGAAAAAAGAGATGGGTATGGTGGTGCACCCTATAATCCTAGCTATACAGGAGGCAGTAGAATTGCAAATTTGAGGCCAGCCAGGGCAACTTGAGAAACTGTGTCCCAAGCTTAAAAAATAAAGGGGATGGAGGTGCTGGGGATGTAGCTTCATGATAGAGCACCCCTGGGTTTGATCCCCAGTAAGAAAAGAAGCACACAAAACCCAGCATGGTAGCACATGCCTGTAATCCCAGTGGCTTAGGAGGCTGAAGCAGGAGGATCATGAGTTCATGCCAGCCTCAGCAACTTAGCAAGGCCCTAAGAAACTCAGGCAGATCCAGTCTCTAAAATAAAATACAAAAAAGGCTGGGGATGTGGCTCAGTGGTTTAGCGCCCCCAAGTTCAATCCCCGGCCCCTGCCCTCCACCAAAAAACCCAGTGTATGTATGGCAAAGAACACTGTAAGTCAAAAGTTAGAGAAAACTGAAAAAAATATTTGCAAGCAACATTACAAACTAAAGGCTACTCTCCTGAACGACTTCTAGAAAGAGACAAAGATAAATAAATCCAGTAGTCCAACAAGAGAAAGAATTCCAAGACAGTTGTGCACAGAAAGGAATCACAGATGGATTTTTTTTTTTTTTTTTTTTTTTTTTTTTGAGACAGGGTCTCACTAAATTGTCCAGGCTGGCCTTGACTTTGCAATCCTCTTGCCTTAGCCTCCTGAACAGCTAGGCTTGAAAGTGTGAGCCACTATGCCCAGCTAGGTGGATCTTAACATAGGCAAGATGTGCAATTTCACTCAGGGTAACAAATATGCTAATTAAAATTATTGTAAGATCTTACTGTAAAACATTCTTAAGCTTAAACTTTGGCTGTCTCAAAATAACAACATAGAAAGAGCTGAGGGTATGGCTCAGTGGTTAAGTGCCCCTTGGCTCAATCCCCCATATAGAAAAAAAGCAAAAGAAAAATAAAATTCCACTGTATGCTGTCACTTTAAAGATACCCATATGTTTGAAATTGAAGAAGGGAAAAAAGACAAAACATCCAAATGATCAAACCAGCTTAAGTGACTTTATCAATATCAGACAAAAATCAATCTCAGAACCTGGACCACAACACTAAGAATAAAGAGGCGTTTCGTGGTGAGAAAGGGGTTAATTCTTCACCATGCAGCAACCCTAAATGTATGTATGCACTGAATAACATAGCTTCAAAATCCAAAGCAAAACCTGGCAAAGTGAAGGGGAGGCAAGCAAATCCAAATTAAGACTGGAGATCCCAACATGCTGCCTAAGCGATGGAGCAGGAATAAGAGCCCTCTACTTGCCCTGACAATGGCTTACCCAGGGTGAAGGCTACTGTGTGCTGAGCACCAGCACTTCTCGTCCATTGGGGGTTCCCAGTGGTGTCCACAAGTGAGCAGCTGAGGCTCCTGGAGTGCAGGGACTGAACCATGCTGCTGTTGCTGCTGCTGCTGCTGCTGCTTACACGGCAGGGGCTGGAGCAGAACTCAGCTCTGCACTAACTCCAAAGCCAACTCCAAAGCCAGGAAAGGTGCAGAGACCCAACCACCGGCTTCACTGTCTTACTTGTGCATACTCCCCTCTGGGAAATGCCTTCCTAAAAGAAGGCATTTGTTTGTTAAAAAACAAAACATACAAACAAAAAAACACCCCTTTTAAAATGTAAATGCAGGGGTTCAGGGTAGAGTAAGGTCCTGGTGATCACTGGCACCAAAAAAAAAAAAAAAAAAAAAAGTATTATAAAGATTAATTCGGTTAACTCTTTATAAATTACTAAAATTGACATGTGGCTGTTTCTCTATCCTAAAAGTCAATCATACTAACAGAAGAGAAATCTGGTTAGAGACACAGGTCACAGCAGGGAACAGGTGAGGTAGTTTTGAACAACCAAGGGTATTTGGTGTGTGAGATCAAAGAAGGGAAGAAGAAGGTTAGACGCAAAAGAACAACTTTGCCCACGTCACAGCTTTCAGCTCTGGCCAGGGCCCAAGTGGCAACACTGGCCCCTCAACTTAAAACCATCGCGTGCTGTGAATGAAGAAAGGAAGCTTGCATTTCAAGTACACCCAGTCGACCAGGCTTAGGAAGCACTCCAGGCCCCACTGTAAACACCAGTTTCAAAGCCTTCCCAGCAGGACAGCCAGCGGGTGAGTCACAGTGAGAACTATGCCCAGCCACCACCCAGCCCAGAGAGAAGCCCTCTCAGGATCCCTACTCCCAACTACTATCCTCGGGGTTAGGCGCTGTCTTCACTTCCTTCATTACACCCCAATGCACTGAGGCCAGATAGATTAGGTCACCTACATACCCAAGTACCCAAAGAAGTGAGTGAGTCAGTGGGGGAAGAGCGGGGGTTTGAATCCAGACTTGCTCTATCCCCAAGCCTGAGTTCTACATGGCCACATCACATAAAATGTCTTGGTTTTTTGTTTTTTGTTTTGGTACTAGGGATTGAACCCAGGAACACTATTCACTGAGTTACATCCCAGCCCTTGTTATTTTTGAGACAGGATTTGGCTAAATTGCTAAGGCTGGTTTTGAACTTGTAATCCTCATGCCTCCATCCTCCCAAGCCACTAGAATCACAGGTATGGCCACCATGCCGGCAACTCACTCATTACTCACTAATTACTACAATATATTCCTACTTAAGTCAACCAACACACCAGGTGTGGCAATGGGCACCTCTAGCCCGTCTACTCAGGAGGCTGAGGCAGGAGGATTATTGAGCCCAGGAGCTTGGGGCTAGCCTGGGCAAGAAGAGAAATGCTGTCTCAAAAACAAATAAAAATAAAACCAAGCAAAGAGTATCAACTGAGTACCTAAATCTTTTCTATACAAAGTAACCCTGTAAAAGCAAAACCCTCACTTAAAGTTTATTTCAAGAATAGTTTTGAAAGAATGTAGACAGCCTGGAATGTCACTGTTAAAAAAGAGCATAACCAGTAGTAAAGTTGGTCAACAGCACTTCTAGTCTAGTGAAAAGATATCTTATATGATTTTGTTGTTATTTTGTGGTGCTGGGGATCGAACCCAGGACCTTGTGCATGTGAGGCAAGCACTCTACCACCTGAGCTAAATCCCCAGCCCCATATTTTATCTCTCTTAAAAATGGACTTAGGGGCTGGGGTTGTGGCTCAGTGGTAGAGTGCTTGCCTAACATGTGTGAGGCCTGAGTTCGATCCTCAGCACCACACAGAAATTATATCCATTAACAACTAAAATCTTAAAAAAAAAAAACGTACTTAGGCTGGGCATGATGGTACATGCCTGTAATCCCAGCAGCTCAGGAGAATCACAGGTTTGAGGCCAGACTCAGCAATTTAGTGAGGCCCTAAACAATTTAGCAAAACACTGTCTCAAGATGAAAAATAAAAAGAGGGCTGGGGATGTGGTTCAGTGGTAAAGTGCCCCTGGGCTCGATTCCTGGTTAAATAATAAATAAAAATGTGCTTTAAACTCCACACATTTCTGGGATCTTGTACAGAAAGAGGACAACTCAGGAGAATATTATAGTTCCTCTGACTATTGTTATATGACATGGACAAAAAGGTCTGTAGTATAACATAGTTTATGAGTGACAGGACTATCATTTATTAGTCACAGTGAGCACCTTTCAGTCATATGAATTCATGCTAATGAAAGGACTCTTGTGGGCCCCTAAACAGCTTCAGGATGAGGGGAAAAGGGAGAGATCTCACTTTTTTATTAGTGTCTTAGCGGTCGTTCACATAACAGTGGGGTTCATTCTAACATTCATAAATGCATAAAACATACTCGGCTCCATTTCAACCCCTACTAATTACCCTCTCCCTCCCGTCCTCCCTCTCCCCACTCCTCCCTGTCCTTTATTGGGCTTCCATTGATTTTGTAAAATTAGTGCACTGTAGTTACATATAAAATCAGAATGCACTGTGACATATTCATACATGCACACAGCATAATCTGTCAATTTCAACCCCTAGTTCTTCCCCTTTCCTTCCCTTCTCCCTGCCACTGGTCCCTTGCTTCTATTCTACTGTCCTCCCTTCTGTTTCAGGAGATCCCCTTTTCTCTCTCCAGCTTCCACATATGAGAGAAAACATGCAGCCCTTGGCTTCGGGAATCACTTGTTTCACTTAGGCCAACGTTCTCTAGTTCTATCCATTTACCAGCTAATGCCATGATTTCATTTACTTTAGGCTGAGTAAAACTCCATTGGGTATATATACATTTTCTTTATCTATTCATCTGTTGATGGACATCGAGCTGGTTCCATAGCTTGGCTACTGTGAACTGTGCTACTCTAAATACTGATGTGACTGTACCGATAGGGCATGCTGATTTAATGGTGGAACAGCTGGGTCATATGGTGGATCCACTCCTGGCTTTTTTAAAAAAATATTTATTTTTTTAGCTTTAGGTGGACACAATATCTTTATTTTATTTTTATGTGGTGCTGAGGTTCGAACCCAGTGCCTCATGCATGCCAGGCGAGCACGCTACTACTTGAGCCATATCCCCAGCCCCATCCACTCCCCTGGCTTTTTGAGGAACCTCCCGAGTGGCTTTCCAAAGTAGTTGTGCTAATTTGCAGTCCCCTTAAAGGTGTACAAGTGTAACATCCCTCCCAATCCTTGGGGCTAGAGACTTTAAATCACCAATGGCCAATTAACAAGCCAATCAAGCTACGTCTATAAAAACCCTTATAAACAAGGCAAGATGTAGTGACACACCTGTATTCCCAAAACTCAGGAAGCTGAGCCAGGAGGATCACAAGTTCAAGGCCAGTCGAGCAAGACCAGGTCTTAAAAAAAATTTTTTTTTTTTTAAGGTTTGGGGATAGAGTGCCTAGCATGTGCAAAGCCCTGGGTTCAATTCCCAGTATCTCAAAAAAGAAAAGGTGCCTTAAATGACAAAATTCAGGCAGATTCCAGGCTGGTGAACACACCAATGTGCAAGAAAAATGGTACTCCTGGAATAGAGACCCTGCCATGACCTTGCCCTATGCAAATCTTCCTTTGGTGGTTTCTGAGTTGTATCCTTTATACTAAACTGGCAAACAGAAGTGTTTTCCCAAGATTCGTGAGTCATTATAACAAACGATTAAATCTGAGGAAGAAGGCTGTAGGGACCACTCTCTGCCTCCTATCTGTTAGGTGAGAAATACAAGTACAACCCTCACCAGGTGGGTACTGGTGCTAAAGTGGGGCAGTCTTGTGAGACTGACCCCTTAATCTGTGGAGTCCATGCTAATTCTGGGTAGTTAGTTCAAAGAACAGGATCAAACTGTCGGATACCAACTGACGTCAGAGAATTAAAGACACCACATATTTGGTGTCAGAAAGAAACAAAACAACAAAAAACCTCTTAGTCCTACCTAGGCAACGAAGATTTATGTTCCAAATACAACTGTCCCTCCATAGGCACAGGTCCTTAATCCTCAGAGAGAAAGCAGTTGGGGGCGGTGATGACTGAAGTAGATGCCCACTGACTTCTTTCTCTTGTAGTTATTCCTTAAACAATACAGTAACGACCATTTTCAAGTCACTTACATTCTGTTAGGTTTTATAAATAAGCTAGAGATGATGTACATATACAGGAGGATATTCCTAGGTTACATGCAAACACCATGCCATTCTATCTAAGGTCCTTGAACACCGGCAGGTTGGGGTACACCCAAGAGGGTGTGGAATCCAGCCCCTGGGTGCCAAGGAAGAAGTGGACATTTTATGTCATATGTTATAAAAGGTGGTTTTACAAGATAGACAACACTCAGAATAAAAAAGGAAAATGCAACCAAGCAGAGTTACTGAAGACAGAACTGAAAACAATCAAGAATTAAACTGGTTCCAAATTCAGCACTGGGACTCACGAGCTGCCTGGGTTTCATCAGCCTGAAGGCCCTGGTCCTGAGAGCAGCCACCCTGAGAGGGCACTGTGACTCCCTCCCTCCCTGTAGGAAGGTCACAGCTCTGTTCCTTTTAAGTTTCATTCTGAAGTAATCTCAATGCCTATGTGCACTATTTTTTCCAAACCCTTTCAGACTAGATTTCCATAAAACATGATCTCTATCTCTTAGGAGCATATTTCCTAACAAGAATATTCTTCACTACAGTATACTTACTACTGTCATAACTATACTGTAGTTAAGAATATTAACTACAGGGGCTGGGGATGTGGCTCAAGCGGTAGTGCGCTCGCCTGGCGTGTGTGTGGCCTGGGTTTGATCCTCAGCACGACATACACACAAGGATGTTGTGTCCGCCGAAAACTAAAAAATAAGTATTAAAAAAATTCTCTCTCTCTCTCTCCCCTTTCTCTAAAAAAAAAATAAAATAAAAAGAATATTAACTACATAACTACAGCATAATTATCAAATTCAGGGAAAAGTCACATTCATTTAAAATCCATGCTCCAGGTTTGTTGACTGTTCTGAAAACAAGTCTTGGGCTTTTTTCTCTCTGACATAGGATCCAATTCAAAGACACAGGTTGCACTTGGTGCTTACGCCTGAAGATGTTCCTTGGAAATGTTCCCCAACTTTCTTATCAGTTTTTTTTTTTAAGATGGACACAATACTTTTATTTATTTATTTTTATGTGGTGCTGAGGATTGAACCCAGTACCTCACAAAGGCAAGGCAAGCACTTTACCACTGAGCCACAACTCCACCCCTTCTTTTCAGTTTTTTATAATGTGACATTCTTTAAGAGGACAGGCCAGTTATTTCATCAAATGCCCTCGATGTGGGTCTCTCTGCTGCTTCTCCACAGCTGTGATCAGGTTACAGATTTTCAGCTTGTGTATTTTGTAAGGGTTGTGCTGGTCTTGAGTGTCCACCTGGAGGAACATGAGGCCCATCCTCCCCAGTTTCACAGTCACTGCTTCTCTATTTGGAATTAATGAACACCTGGTGAGGAGTTCATCTGAGACCATGCTCCAAAACTCCTCTTCGGCAAACCCCCACACCCTCGGACAGCACCTCTGTGGACGTTCGCCTAGACCGCGCTTCTGATGACTTTCCTATGCAGCTACTTTTCTACTTTATTTGTGGAATAGACTTGCAGGTTATTAACTTATTCACTGAATTTGCTCTGTTTCTTGTCCTGAATTATTTTGATGCTCAAACTATACCAGGTCTGGTCAGTGGGCAGTAAGCATGCTTTCAAGCTAACTTTTGACGGGTTCCCAAAGTTCTTCCCGGATCCAGCTCTAGGTGAGTCATTTCTCCAAGAAGCCCTGGCACACCCTACTGAAAAACAGCATTTAGAATCTAAGGTCTCAGTGGATAGACTGATATTTCAATTTTTTAAAAAAGAAAAGATATTCCTCCTACAGCATTGTCTTTAGATCAGGCCTTCTGGATTCTGCTCAGGGACTACATTCATGTGAGCTAAAAAAAAAAAAAAAAAAAAAAAGGGCATCTGAAACTTCTAAGCAAGCACCCTGACATGGCAGCCTATCTGACTCCTGCACAAGCTTAGTTCACGCACCAGATACTGGGGATTGACCAGCCACGAGTAGACTTGACCCTTGAGGGCCACTTTCTCTGAAGAGGGCTCAACTCTGACAAGATAATAAAATACTCTTCAAACCCCTCAGAAGGGTATTTCTGCTCTGTCTACAACCAAACTCTGAGGGCAGGAATGTTGATTTCTAGTCCTGACTCAGTAAGCTGAAGTTGCACTTGGCTTAGGCTAGCCCTCCCCACACACATGGACAGACAACCCATCAGGCTAAAACAGGAAGCTCACCTATCAAACTCGCATAATCTGTGAAACAAGGACCCAAGAGCATCCTATGTTTTTCTTCTTGCTAAGGCTAAACCCAGAGGTGTGCTACCACTGAGTCACATCCCCAGTAGCCCCCAACCCTTGTAGGAGACAGGGTCTCACTAAATTGCAGGCTAACCTCCAGCTTGCAATTCTCCTGTCTTGGCTGGGATTACAGATGTGCACCACCATGCCTAGCAGTGTTCTTTTTACTAACAAAGAATTTACCATCAGAAAATTCTACATACAAAAACAAAGCAGAAAAACTGATGAGCTAAAAATCTAAAAGTACAAATCTAACATACAAAAAGAAAAGAAAAAATTAAGAAACTCCCAGCCTGTGAGTAGCAGTGCTTTCCTAGAGAGGCTAGAAAGGCATGGACATAAACTGACAGGTAAAGAGCTAGCCCAGAGGATTCCCAGCCATCACTCCCTGATAGTCAAGAAGTCTGTTAACACTGCCACTAGGGTTACAGAATACCTTCATGATAATGAAATAAGACAAGACCAAGCATATTAAAGAAGGAACATGGATCAGGCATGGTGGTCCATGTCTGCAATCCTAGCAGCTCAGAAGGCTGAGGCAGGAGGATCACAAGTTCAAAGCAAACCTCAGCAACTTAGTGAGGCCCTAAGCAACTCTACCAAAAATAAAAAGGCAGGGCTAGGGATAGAGCTCAGTTGGTACAGTGCTTGCCTCACATGCACAAGGCTCTGGGTTCAATCCCCAGAACCACCAAAAAATAAAAATAATAAATAAAAAGGGCTGGATGTGTGGCTTAGTGCTTAAACGTCTCTGGTTCAATCACTGGTGAAAGAAATGGATGGTGGGGAGGAACGGAGGAAGGAAAGAAGACAAGCAAAATGGACAGGATTCCCTGTAGCAGATGTGTGCCAATGGCCAGAACTGCCATCACCACCCCCCAGGTAACAAGACAGGAGCACTCCTGCTGATGAATACATTCATCGCTGCAGAAACCCTCCCTTTTATAAACAAAGACAGAAAACATTCTTGGAAGAAAGAAGAAAGAGACTAAAGCTATTCGCATAAAAGCTTCCTGGAATCATTTCTCTCAGAAGTACAGGCTCTGTGTTGAATCATGAATCTTCTTTCCATAGAATAATTCACCGTATTCAGAGGTTTTCCTTTTTTAATTAAAAAAAAAAAAAAGGGGCTGGGATTGTGGCTCAGTGGTAGAGTACTCACCTAGCATGTGCGAGGCCGTGGGTTTGATCCTCAGAACCACATAAAAATAAATAAAGATATTGTATCCAACTAGAACTAAAAATAAATAAATAAATATTTCAAGAGTGTGTATGTATATATTGGCATTGAGAAGTGAACCCAGAAGCTTAACGACTGAGCCACATCTTTATATATTTTATTCTGAGACAGGGTCTTGCTAAGTTGCTCAGGGCCTCTCTAAATGACTGAGGCTGAATTTGAACTTGCAATGCTCCCACCTCAGCCTCCAAAGGTGCTGGGATTACAGGCATGCACCACTGTGCCCTTTGTTCACAGGCTTTTAGGGCATGATTTTTTTAAAAAAAAAAAAACCTCCAAGGAGAATTGTTGAGAGCCACAGCGGAAGGGGCCCCAGCAAACTTCCAGCTGCCAGCTGATGATTGGCTCACAGAGGCCCCAGCAAACTTCTAGCTGCCAACTGATTTGCTCCTCTGCGGTGATGCTCATTGGGCTGTTTCCCTGCCCTTTCAGACCACTGAGCTGCTCATTGGGGGACTTTTTTGGCTCCGCCCATGCAACCCAGCCAATCGGCCTCAAGAGCAGGAGGAGTGGGGGAGGTTGAGAGGCTTGTGGGAAGCCGGTGGTGGCAGTTGGGCTCTAAGGGTTTTTCCTGAGGAGCTGTGTGGTGCAGTGTGTGTGTTCTAAAAATAAAGTTCGTTTCTTTTGACAAGTGGCTCCTGAATTGTGCCCAGCCAGACTGTGGCAGAGAATCAGGAAAAATGTTTGACTATTATGTACTAAAGTAAAAGGAATCTCATTTAATGTATATACACGTATGTGTATGTTTAAAATTTTTTGTTTGTATATGTGTGAATGAACAGACTGGGTTTCTAAGATACATACATGTTTGAGGTAAAGGGATATGATGGGAAAAACTTGAACCAGGAGTTAGGATATCTAAGTTTTGATATACCAATTCATTATACGACCTTGTTAAATTAGTCTTCAGGGACTTTCATAATGCCATTTGTAAAAAGAGGCAGTTTGAGCAAATGATTTTATGACTTTTTTTCACTATTTTGTCTGTTGTAATTAATACATGCCATTTCACTATATGTCATAAATTTATAAAGTTAACGAGACTTTCCCACAGCAGGAAACAGAATTTAAGTTAAAAACGAGGGAATGGCTTTGGTTGATGCCCTTGAACTTCTTTTTTTTTTTTTTTTTTTTTAGAGAGAGAGAGAGAGAGAGAGAGAGAGAGAGAATTTTTAATATTTATTTATTTTTTAGTTCTCGGCGGACACAACATCTTTGTTGGTATGTGGTGCTGAGGATCGAACCCGGGCCGCACGCATGCCAGGCGAGCGTGCTACCGCTTGAGCCACATCTCCAGCCCCCCTTGAACTTCTTAACACCAGATTATTCCAAAAGAAAAACAACCTGCATTTTAAAATAGCTAACACATATTGGAGACTTAGTGTGTCAGGCTCTGTGCTAAGCTCTTACACATCGACTCACTTAATCCTCATCACATGCTCTGATAAGTATTATTTGTCCCTCAGCACAATTAGGGCTCAGAGAGATTAGTCTGCCTAAGGTCACACAGCTAGAACTTGGCAAAGCCAGATGAACACCAAGAGTGACTCCAAAGCCCACACTTTTAACCACCCGACTACACCTTCTGCAAATAAATAAATAAGCCATGAGCCAGACGCACTCTTACTAACCTGTAGCAGGTACTGATTATTTCCCTTCTTACCAACTAGAGAGAAAACTGCTACAACTGGCAGCCAACCAGGAAACAACTCCATGTTAATCATGTGAACAAAAAGATTAAAGCTGCACATTTCTTTGTGGGTATTTATTGCTGTTTGAGACAGGACCTGCTGTTGCAGAGACCTTGAACTTGCGTCCACCTGCCTCAGCCTCAGCAAGATCTGCATTTCTGGCTACAGGCCACCTTTCCCTTTGATAAAGAAAGCAGCAACACCCCTCACATCTGGAAGGCCAGCAAAGGCCCTAGGGGTGCTATTCTTTCATCACCCTACCTTTAGGAAGACCAAGTACTCGGGGTGGCACTGGGGAACCAAGAGGGAGTGCTGAGAGAACAACTCCTCTGCAAGCCTCAGTGCTGATTCCTGGTCTCTCACCATTTCAAATGTACTGGGACCTCGATCACTCACATCCAGGGTTCAAGACTGGGCCCTAGCAACAGACTCTCCTGTTTCACACTAGGCCACTTCAACTAGTCTACTCCCTGGCAGAACAAATGTGATTTTATAAACATCCTCTTGTTGGTTAGACAGCATAAGAAGTAGGATAGGCCGGGGCAGTGATGCACACGTGTAATCCCAGTAGCTCGGGAGGCTGAGGCAGGAGGATCTCGAGTTCAAAGCCAGCCTCAGCAACTTAGTGAGATCTTGTCTCTAAATAAAAAATAAAAAGGGCTAGGGATGTGGCTCAATGGTTAAGTACCCATGGGTTTAATCCCTAGTGTCAAAAAGGAA
Organism: Spermophilus citellus; assembly: GCF_964194105.1. Classification (NCBI taxonomy): domain Eukaryota; kingdom Metazoa; phylum Chordata; class Mammalia; order Rodentia; family Sciuridae; genus Spermophilus; species Spermophilus citellus. Next base: position 23,379,855 of record NC_138187.1, on the reverse strand, counting down.
AAAAAGTAAGATGAATACAGACATCTATATATAAATCAATACACGAGAAAACACCTGACATGCGTTACTTTCATGTACCCTAAGGGCCGAAAGTGAGCCTTTTCCTATTTGTTCCTCATGTCTTTCCTTGAGATATAAGCTATCCCTCAGAGAAGCTCTTGGAGAGAGCCTCTCTCAGATGAATTTGGAGCCTTAAAACAGCCATTTCTAATAAGCTATGGACACCAAGGCATGATATCAAGGAAAACAAACAAGGATCCAACAAATAAAGACACAGAAAGTGTTAACTACCTAAGAGATGTCCCCTGGAGGGAGAGGGTTTTACAAACAGAACTCCACATTTCAACCCCTGTTCTCCTGCGGCATAAAGAAGTATCTCTGAACACTGCGTCTTCTGGGCAGAGAAAGGACTACTTTCACATACAGTCTGACCTTCAAATGTAACTTTGGTTTCAAATCTGGGCTCGGATTCTCAAAAGCTTATAAAAAACAGAAAGCTGAGCCCACACACATCACAGATCCACTCTGCATATCCCTCAGATACAGAAGAAAGAAAGCATCAGAAAATTACCCTTTTTTGATCCAACTCTTGAAGAAGCACTGAAGAATTTCTTCACTGTGGTAACCTTGCGGGTCTTCTCATTGGTCTTCTTCTCTTCAAATTTGGAAAACGTGAGGGACGGGGCCCCCTGGCTGCTCTGACTGCTGGCAAAGGCCTCTTCCTCCTCCCGCTGGAGTCTGAAATTCAAGAGAGGGTTACGGATGTTGTATTCTCCAATTTTCCTCATATCTGTAGGTCATCACTCAACTAATCAAGGAGGATCCAGACACTTTGTAACACAGGCTACACAAACAGTCCTTCTGAGGTCAGTCCTTCTGAGGTCAGTCCTTCTGAGGTCTCCGGTGGAAGGCTACAGCACAAAACTGTTCTATACACGTCTACAAACTCCAGATGGGACCTCCTCTCTGGGTGGTGTTCATTCAGCGACTGCATTAGGGTCCCGTGAAACAAAGCCTGGTCCTTTCCCCTAATGAGTTCAAGACTGGAACAGAGGAAGAAGTAAGTGCATCACTGCCATGGAATGGCATGCTTCCTAAACTAGAGCGAAGCCGCAAGGGCCACAAGAACCCAAGACAGGACAACTAAAGACACTGCAGGCATCTGAGGAGGCTAAACCATGGGACATTTGGGGCAGGTTCTGAAGGATGAGAGGAGGCCATGGAGGACACTCCGAGAGGCCCATGTGGCTTGTTTCAGAGTGAGTTCAGAAGGCTATTTTCTGGGTTCATTATGTGGCAGAGAACCGTGAAAGACTATAAACCCAAAAGTTATTATCAGTTATTATCAGAAAGAAATGCAGGTACCCCAGTTTAACTTGAGAGGCAGAGAAATTAGAGACAGAGACAATATATTAAGAGGGTATTACAGCTGGCCATGGTGCTACATGTCTATAATATCAGCAACCTGGGAGACTCAGGCAGGAGAAGCAAGAGGATCACAAGTTCGAGGCCAGTCTGCCAACTTAGCAAGACCCTGTCTCATAATAAAAATAAAGAGAGCTAGGCCTGTAGCTCAGTGGTAAAGTGCCCCTGGATTCAGTCCCAAGTGAGGCCTCTTCCTCAAAAAAGCCAGGTGTGGTGGCAACACATCTAGAATCACAGTTACTCAGGAGGCAAGAGGGTCACAAGTTTGAGGCTATGTTGGGCGAGAACCCGTCTCAAAAAAAATTATGAATATGTCAAAAGGAACCCATAAAAACATTAGAAAAAAACATATTACAAAGGTTTAAGTGAAAGAAAATAAAGGTCTGGAAAATAGGAGTTCAAAAGATAAAATTCGAAAAAGACTTTTCTGGGCTAGAGCATATAGAACCTGTTCAAGCAGCTGCAGGCGGCAAGGGCAGCCCAGGAGAGGTCAAGGAGGACTTCCGAGCTGCCTGGATAAGGATCCACCCAGGAAGGTCGGGAGGAGCTAGAGAGGGAAGAGAAGAGCAACGGCTCTGGCGAGGGGTCAGCTGCATCTGAAGACCTCTGTGCTGCAGGACAGTGGTTCTCAGTGTAGGTCCCCAGACAGCGGTGTCAGTGTCACCAGGACCCTGGAGACTGGCACTTTCCAGTGCCCTCCTCCTGTCATCAGTCTCCAGAGGGGTCTGGCCAGTACTGCCTCCTCTAGCCCTCTCAAAGACCCTGACGCCAGTGTAAGTCTAGGGAACATAGCTCAGGAAATCTCAAGCCAGGTCACAACTGCGTGCAGTCAAGAAACAGAAATGGCAGTCACAGGTGGAAGGTGTCCTAGGACAGAAGAGGAACTCGTCTTTTTCTGAGACAGAAGCCAACTTAAAGACATTAGTGTGTTTTAAGGTAGAAAGGGGGAAATCTGGGGAGATTCATACCCAGTGGCCTCTACTTTCCCTGTGAAATGGGATCAGATCCCAAGAGCTCCAGTTCAGCAGGAAGCCCAAAGTGACCATGAATGTTCTGCATCTCTGCTTTTTCTCTGACCACAGCCACTGGGAGCAGGAGGTGCTGTATTCTTCTTGTTCACCAGAAGCCAATATCGCAGCTGCTTAACAAGACTGGTTGTCAGTTTGGTTGGACCTTCTTCCGTGGAGATGGTTTTACAGTTTCCAGGATGCTCTGGCATGGGATTAACATCCTTTAAGCCTTTTTATCTTTTTCTTTTTGGGTACTAGGGATTTAACCCAGAGGTGCTTAAGCACTGAGCCATAACCCAGTTCATTTTTGAGACAGGGTCTCACTGACTTGCTCAGGCCCTCACTAAGTTGATAAGCCCGGCCTCGAACTTGCAGTCCTCCTGCCTCAGCCTCCTGAACCATTGGGATTATAGGTGTGCACCACTACAGCCAGCTAAAGTTTTTTCTTCCTTTTTTGGAGACAGGGTCTGGCTACATTGCCCAGGTTGATGCCTACCCCGGATCCTGAGCAGTGGATTGCAGGCCTGGGCCGCTGTGCCTGCTCAATGACAGCTCATCAGCTATTCCACCTTTTATCTTTCACCATCACCATATTTTTAGACAATACCAACTACCTGAGACTAACAAACCCCACCTAAGGAAAAGCCTGATTCCCACAAGGCAAGGCCCATGTGCACACATTGAGAAGTCTGTTGCCACGCCACACTGGATGCACCAGAAGAGGGAGGGAAGGAAGGATGCTCAGGGCATGCCCTGTGCGAGGGTGTCCAGGTGAAAACCATGCCCCCCAAGACAAAACAGTCACAAGTGAACACCGACACAAAGTGTGTTCAACATCAGCTGAGAAAAAGAAGGGAAAAGTACCCTTTCTCCCACCATCATGCTGACTTGCTGACATAGCTCAAAACAAGAGAGAAATGCTATCTGGACAATGACAGGACTTGGTACCCACTTCTGTCCCCATTAACCCACCCTGGGTGGCATCCTACCGTTCAGCCAGCTCCCAATCCTCCTGGATCTGCTTCTGCCGGGCTCGGTGGTACTCCTCCCTCCAGCACTTGGAGCAGAAGCCCTGCCAGGCAGGGTTGCCGTAATAGCCACATCCCTTCTTGCACAGGAGTTCCGACTGGTCCACATGAATTCCTCGGCGCTCCGACTTGAGGCTCATCTTCTTCCTGCCAACCATGGAATAAATGAGAAAGTGTAAAGAGGAATTCATGGTCATCCTATAACTAAAAGCATTTATGAATGTGGGTGAGTCCATGATCTTCAAGCTATATGGGAAGGAAGAAGGGAAGGAGGGAAAAGAGGAAAGAAGAAAGGGATTGGGGAAAAAAGAAAAGTTAAATACAGCAAATTCCCAAACATATGATCTCATTCCCCACCCAAAGTATAAAGAACACTTTAGGACTAGATTAAAGACCTAAACCTAAGACCAGAAACTATAGAACTCCTGGAAGAAAATACAGGGAAATCCACCTGAAACTGGACGTGGTAATGCTTTCTTACACAAGACACCAAAAGCAAAACAGACAAGAGAGACTGTGTCCAAAACTTTTGGCTGGGTGCAGTGTATAATTCCAGCAGCTCAGGAAACTGAGGCAAGAGGATCGCCAAGTTCAAGGCCAGCCTCAGCGACCTAGCAAGGCCCTAAGCAACTTAGTGAGACCCTGTCTCAAAATAAAACATTAAAAAAGGACTGGTGATGTGGCTCAGTGGTTAAGCACCTCTGGGGTCAAGCCTCATTATCAGAACAAAAAAAAAGTGGGGGGGGGGGACTTCTGCACGCCAAAGAAAACTATAAACAAGTAAAAAGGTAACTTAGAGCTGGGAGGAGGAGAGGTCTGCAAGGCAGGTGTCTGACAAGGGATTAAGCTGTCTCCCACAGCTCCATAACCAACCAAACACCAGATCTTAAAATGGGCAAAGGAGCCAAATAAAAAGTTCTCCAAAGACAGAAATGGTCCAACAAACCTAAGTTACCATCACTAAGCATTGGTGACACCTCACACCTCACCTTTTAGGACAAACACCCTCAACAGCCCTCAGGAGACCAGTGTGGTGAGAATGTGGAGAAATGGCGTGCGTGTGCACTGCTGGGGAATTCCAAGTGCAAGGCCTCTGCAGAAAACAGCGGGTCCTTCCTCAGAACACGGAGGCCAGGCTGGGCGCAGGGGCAAGCACCTGAGCCCAGCTACTTGGCAGGCTGCGGGAGGAGGACACCTGCGCCCAGGCGGTTGTGGCCAGGCTGGGCAACACAGCAAGACCCAGCTCTGAAGACCACCAGGCAGCTCAGCAATCCCGCTCCCAGGCTATCTGGAAGACCCCAGGAGCTGCAGGAGGCTCATGCCCACAGCAGTCAGGAGCAGCAGCACCTGGGGGACACCAGGTGACAGAACACACAGGGCAGCACCACGCAGCCCAGGAGGAGACCTCGCCCTGTGCCAGAGCTGGGCGAACCTGGAGGGTGTAGTGCTAAATCAAGTGACCGGTACAAAGGCCACCCACATATGTGAGGTCTCAGAGAGCGCAGCGGTGGCTGCAGGCTGGGAGGCGGCAAGGCAAGGCGGGCACTCAGTCCTGCTGCAGGAAGGGTTCAGAGACCTGCATCACGGGGTGCGTGCGGCATGAGCCACATTGCAGGTGGAAACCCAGTGAGAGGGAATCTCACTGTTCTTCACAAGAAAAACCCACTGCAAATGATCATTTAAAGGAAAGAACTGATAGATCACGTCAGCTGCTAACGAAAGAAATTTGTATGCTTCAACTCTGAGGGACAAAGCACAGTCCCCCCCCCCTTCCCCCCACCCCGCACCTACTGACAGCACCCTTGGCACAGCATGCCACCTAGTGCGGGACAACCTCCTGTCACTCCTCAGCGTGAACGCTGCCTGGCTGAAGTCGCCCAGCACACCAGAGAAGAGCGTGAGTTAAAAAGAAGGCAGCCTCGGGTGAGTACTAGAGCCCACTCTGGCCACCTCTCACCACATGCCCAGGATGGTGGCAGCAGTTACTCACTGACCCTCACAAAAGCCAAGGTAGGCATTATCGCCATATCATCAGCTGAGAGACTGAGGCTATGAGAAATTTTCAGAAGTACACAGACGCTACCAACAACAAGCAGGAGGGAAGGTTCAGACCCAGATAAGATTGCAAATTCCTGTGCTATACCATCCGTTTGTCCAAACTCACGTCCCTGGGCACAAACTTCAATTACACCCCAAACAAATCCTGCACATTAGGGCCTCAGCCTAGAATTTCTCCCACAAATTTCTTCAGTTTTTTTCCAAGAACACATTTCAGTTTGTTAGAAAAAACTGTTTCTCTATCTTCCACAGGCTTAGGTGAAAGGCACCCTGGGGGGCTCTCACTCGCAGCCTGGTATGGAGCTGAACACCAAAGTGTGCTCTGGATGGCACATGGGAACAAGCCTGCTTCGCTCTCAGCCTTCCCATGGATGACCAACAAGCTTCCCTTTAGGATCTGACACAGATCTTGGGGCTGATGGTTATAAAGGTAGAAAGTTGTTTGGATGATACAGAAAAAAAAATTAAAAATGTACCTTGAATTGATGATGAAACCAGGGAAATTTTTAGTTATGATTTTCCTTATTAGACTGTCAACAAAATAATCTGGGTTTTGCAAAGATAATCCCCCACTCCATCCCTCCCTTTTTTTGGTACCAGGGATTGAACCCAGGGTGCTTTACCACTGAGCCACGTCCCCAGCCCTTTTTACATTTTATTTTGAAACAGAGTCTTGCTGGGTTGCTTATGGCCTCACTAAGTTGCTGAGGCAGTCTTTGAACTCACAATCCTCCTGCCTCAGCCTCCCTAGTAGCTGGGATTACAAGCATGTGCCATGTGCCTAGCTACTATTTCCCAATAGTAGGTTATAACATAACCTACATAACACATAGCACTCTCCTCCTTTGGGAATCAACTGGATCTTACCAATGCTGTTTTATTGATTCATTTTATCAGTCCCTATTTTTTTTCTTGCTGTTACCATGCGAGCAGTATCGGGGGAGTGAGCAGGGACCACTGAAGAATTCCTAAAGATGGGGGCTATTTTTCCTCCTCAGACACATAGGAAGAAATAAAACTGATCTTCAGAAAGAAGGAGAAATAGTTGTAGGAAACCTACTTGTGTCATGTACTTAAAAAAACAAAAAACGAAGGAAACAGCATTCCCATTTTGAAGTTGAGGAAACAAAGCTTATGGGGTCAGGTGCTCATCTAGGATCACTCGTGCTGGGGTTATAATTTGAAATCTGAAGTTCCAAATGCAGTGCTTTTCCCTACCCCACCATGTTCTGACTTGTTTGTGCGGAGCCTCACACTTGCGTGGTGAACTGCTCCCCAACTCCCGTTCCCACCGAGACCCTGTGGCCGTCCCTTTCCCTGCACTAACAGGTGCAAGTGGAGCTCCAGAGCCCAGCTCCACCAGCGCTCCGGCTCCCTCACCTCGCACCGACCCTGCACACAGCAGAGTCGCCTGCTGGCCCTGACCCTGCTCTCCCAAGCTCAAGGTCACAGGCAGGCAGAAAAGACCCTGAGGTCACTTCGACCTCAGGAGAACAGCACTTGGGGGCTGAGGAAGACCTTGAAGAGCCTGAACTGAACCCTGGCAGGTCTTGGAGAGGTGACGTAAGTGACAGGACATCCTGACAGGAAGGACATCTTTCACATAGAGCTCAGAGACAGGAAAGCCAAGTGGAACACGAGTGATGTGGCCTAAGCAGGAGGTGAACAGAGGGTCAACAGTGCAGCCGGACTGCGGGCTTCCAAACCCAGGCTGAAGAGCCTGGACCTACTGTCTCCCGCAAAGAGGAAAGCATGAGGATCGCTCTATTTTAAGACATGAACCTCAAGAGACAGATGCTGAAACATAAATCTTGAATGTCTCCAAGGGCCCATGGGCCTGTGGCACTACTGGGAGGTGGCAAAACCTTCAGTTGGTAGAGACTGGGGGAAGGACTGAGGTCATTAGGAGTGTGCCTTTGAAGTCTGCCTCTGGGACCCTGGCTGCCCCCCTTTGTTGCTCCCGGCAGCCACACCCTCCTGCCAGCATGTACTACCTTGCCACAGGCCAGCTGACCCTGAACTGAAAACATCCAAACCTGTGAGCCCAAATAAACCTTTCCTTCTTACAAGCTATCTGTCTGGGGCATTCTGTCACAGTGATGGGACGCTAACTACACATGGAGTTCATCTTCCAGCATGATGAAGTGAGGACCAAGAAGCCTCTTCTCCGAGACAACTGTGAAGATGAGTCAAATGCCCTCTGCTCATGACTTGTGTGTGAGCCCAGGAATGCACTCAAACTTGAGGCCCTCAGCCCATTTTTCCTGGGCTCTTCCTCATCTCCTCTGTGTACATACAGCTCTGCTTGTCACACTGGAAGCCTTCCTGGCTAGAGATGTTTGAGCACAAGTTCAATGTTTGTCTGCACAAACAACAAACACTGGCTACACATTAAGGTATTCAGACTCAGGGGTGATCTCGAGAAGAAACAGGCATCAAATGAATAGGGGAGAAAACTGAACACGGACATCAGTGCCTATAGAGACAGAGGCAGAGATAGAGAGAGACAGAGAGAGAGAGAGAGAGAGAGAGAGAGAGAGAGAGAGAGAGAGAGAGAGATAGATTTCACAGACTTACACCAGCTAGAAAATCTGTAGGGTTTGCTCAAAAGCAAAAAGGAGATGAACTGGGGATAAAGACCAAGTTTCACCAGGGGCTGGTGTTGTGGCTCAGTGGTAGAGCGCTTGCCTAGTATGCCCTAGGTTCGATCCTCAGCACCACATAAAAATAAAGGCATTGCATCCATCTAAAAAAAAAAAAAAAAAAAAAAGTTTCACCAGACCTTGATGAGACACCAATTTCCTCTCCAGAATCACTGAATCAACTAAAAAATAGGGAGTAGGGTTGGAGAGAGCCTCCAAGTCTGGTTCAAAGCATGAGAAAGCCAAGTCCAAACATTCAGAGAAAATAAGGAGAGCTTTCCATTTTATTATCAGTCCCCCTCGTGAGCCACAGAGCCACACAGTCCTGTGGCGTGTCTTCTGCAGGTGAGTGGCTGCTGCAGGAGCCTAGCCCTGGGGAAGGAGAACATGGATTTTCACATACTATCTTTCCACTGCTTAGGCCCAGAAGTGCAGACAGATGCAGAGGTTCATGGAAGAGTGGGATAATTAAATTCAAAGTTTTATGGACAGAGGGGGAAAAAAGATGAGCCCATAGGGAGTTAAAAAGTACACGAGTGGGCTGGGGCTGGGGCTGAGTGGCAGAGCGCTTGCCAGCACATGTGAGGCACTGGGCTGGATCCTCAGAACCACATACAAAAATAAGCAAATAAAATGAAGGCATGCAGTCCATCTACAGCTACAAAAACAGTTAAAAAAAAAAAAAGTACATGAGAAACTGCAGAGACAAAGAACTCAAGAAAGCAATTTCTGGGCTCAGCCCTAAGCTACTTTATGGATCTGATGCTATTCAGTATCAAAGACTTCAAAACTGGAAGTCATACCACGCAGAAAGATCTCAGACCAGCACATGTATGAACTAGATGGAAACAGCACTGCAGGGTTTTAGAGCCACGATCCACAGAGCTTACCTCCCAAACCTGACAGCAAAACAACACTTGATATACCTAGCCTAGTTCTCTCATTAGATCAGAAGCCAGCTTGTCACAAGTTATGAAGGATTCATTTCTGTTTTCTGTAAAAATATTAGGATGTCTGTATGGCCTGGCCATTAGTTGATGTTGTAAAGCTGATTGAAATGCCTGCCCGTGCCCTGAACTCACCCATGTCCGGTTTTCCCTGACCAGATAACAACCCTTTCCTAAACCTTAGTGACGCCTCATAAATTCTGGCCTTCCCTGGCTGGATAACGACCCTCTCTGAGTCTCTAAGATCTCCATAAATTCTGATGCCGGGGCCAGCAAAAATGTAAACTTGTGTTATGCTCCTCAGAGTGTTGTTATCTGTAACCCCCTTTTGTGTAACTTTTTGGGCTATAAAACTGGGCTGCAAAGAAGCCTCGCCGCTGTCCTTGGCTCCCACGATTTTGATGGGCAAGGCAGCCCGGCCAGTTGAAATAATAAGCCTGCTTTAATTTGATTTTAATTGGAGTCAGTGGTCTTTTCTTGCGTCATGGTCTAACACACTCTCCTGCTATATGAATGACGCTGCCAAGAAAAATGAAGACAGGGTACAAATTGGAAGAAAAGTCACAGATCTGACAAAGAACTTCCATATTCAGAACATGTTAAAAAACAACAACAACAAACCTAGGCTGAGGGTGCAAGTCACTGGTAGGGCTTGCCTAGCATGTGGAGGCTCTGGATTCCATCCCCAGCACCACCAAAAGGAAAAAACCCTCAAACTCCAATTATAAGAAAACAAGCCACTAAATTTAAAAATGAGCAAAAAAGACTTAAATAGACACTTTACCAAATAAATACACGTGTTGGTTTCCTTCCTGCTGCATTTCTGTGAGAGAGGCCTTTGTACAGAGCTTCTCCTCCAGCCTCCCTACAAGACCCAGGCATCTCCTTCCAGGGCAGAGGGCACTTGCTCGCAGCACAGCAAATGCAGGGTCTTCAGGCCAGAGTCTGGGGGTCCGTCTGCCCTGCACTATGAGATGGGGGTTCCCTAAGGCTGTGTAGCTGTGACACTGCCCACATGGGTCTGTACACAGAAGCTGGTTCTGAGGTCCTGTGGGTGATAAAGCCCTCTGTCCCTGACCAGCAGTCTCTCCCAGCATCTCGACACTGGCAGGCCAACCCTTTCCTGGTAAGCAGGGATAAACTCCAGCCCTTCCTTGTTCTTTACAATATGGGTGGCAGATACTCAACATTATGAGTGATCAGAGAAATAAATTAAACCCATCATGGGGCTGGGGAGTGGTAGAGCCCTCACCCAGCAAGTGTAAGGCCCTAAGTCCGGTACACAGAACACAAAAAATAATTTAAAAAGTAAAAATCAAGGTCTCACTCACACCTATTAGAATGGCTAAAACAAAAAATACTGACAATACTGAGTGGTGACACAGATAAAGAGCTACTAGAACTTTCACACATTCCTAGTGGAGGTAAAATATTATAGCTACTATGGAAAACATGCACTTATCATAAGACTAAGCAATCCCATTACTATTTCCTCAAGAAAATAAATAAAAGTAAAATTTTGTGCATAAATGTTTATAGTAGCATTATTTATGATCACAAAAAAATAGAAGAAACCAAAATATCCTTCAATGGATAAACTGTGAACATCCATACAATAGAATGCTGCTCATAAAATGAAGAACAACAATGCACTCAACAATTTGAAAGAATCTCAAGGCTTTACACTGAGACTTGGACTGCTATAACAAACACCACTAACTGGGAGCTCATAACTAACTGAACTTACTTCTATAGTAGAAGCCAGGAAGGCCGAGGTCACGATGCTGCACTGCACATTCACTGTCTGCTCACTGAAGGAGCTTCTGGCTGTGCCTCTGCATAGCAGACAGGACACCATCTACCTCTTAGGGGTCTCACAAAGGTAACCTAATTCTGAGGATTTGGCCCCTGAGAACTAATTCTCTCTCAAAGACCTCCTACTATCACTTTGAGGATTAGGACTCTGAATGTTTTCTCTAATTTAAGGATACTGATTCATAATAGCGGGGCATGGGAGGATTAGATCAACTCTAGATAGGGCAAAGGGGTAAAGGAGAGGGAGGAGGGAGGGAGGGAGGGGGCCTGGGGGTAGGAGAGACACTGTAATGAGATGGACATCATTACCCGAAGTACATGTAGAAGCCACGAACGGTGTGACTCTACTCTGTGTACAACCATAGATATGAAAAAGTGTGCTCTATATGTGTAATGTGAATTGTAATGCATTCTGCTGTCATATATAACAAATTAAGGGACTGGAGTTATGGCTCAGCGGTAGAGCGCTCACCTCGCACCTGCAAGACCTTGGGTTCAATCCTCAGCACCATAAATAAATAAATGAATAATAAATAAAGATATTGTGTACAACTACAAAAAAATTATTTTTAATTAAAATTTTAAAAATGAAAAAAATTCAGACCACAGCAGCCAGTTTTAAAAATTTATATACTGATGGACTTGGTGGCACTTGCTTATAATTCCAGAGACTCGGAGGCTGAGGCAGGAGGATCACAAGTTCAAGGACCATCTCAACAACTTAGCAAGAACCTCAGCAATTTAGTGAGACTGTCTCAAAAATTAATTAATTAAAAAAGGAACTGAGGATGTGACTCAGTGGTAGAGCTCCCCTGGGTTCAATCTCTTCTACTAAAAAGAAAAACAGTCTGCATACTTTACAACTCCATTTAGGAACTAAGATCGGAGGAAGATGTGACTAATCTGTACAAAAAGTCTTCTGGGATGATGGAACTGTTCTGTATCTATCGTGGAGGTGTTTACATAAATCTGTACTTTAAAATTGATAAGACTGAACTGTGGTGGTAGCTCAGTGGAAGAGCACTTGCTTAGTATGTGTGAGGCACCAGGTTCAATTCTTGGCACCGTATATAAGTAAATAAAATAAAGGTCCACTCACAACTAAAACAATATTTTTAAAAAGAACATTCTTTAAAAATTGACAGACTGTATATGTCCCCCAAATCAATTTTATACTATAATTTTTTAAAAACCTTGGCTGGTTATTTCTGGATTGGGGAGATGTATCGAACAAGAAACAGGGATGCTGATTAATAAGCAACTGTAACCAAGAGAGGTAATACAATTAGGCATGGAAATGGAGGAATGGTAACCCACTCTGGAGGTAGGATCTGTAAATTAGCTAATGAGACATGGCAGAGCAAAGGAGTTTTTTTTGTTTTGTTTTGTTTTGTTTTTTTTGGTACTGGGGATTGAACTCACAGGCTCTCAAAGAGTTGCTTAACACCTCACTTTTGCTGAGGCTGGCTTTAAACTCATGATCCTCCTGCTTCAGCCTCCCAAGACGCTGGGATTACAGGCATGGGCCAATGTGCCCGGCACAACGGAGAACTTTAGGGAGAACTTTTTCTAGATTTTATTTGAACAGTTTTATTGATAACAGTTCTACTGATATATGCATGCTCTATACAATGCACCAGTGATTTTCCCCTCACACTTTTTATCAGTGTATTACAAATGTACACAGTGGTGAGATTTGTTGCTACATATTCATACACATGCACAATTTAATAATATAATTTGGCCAATAACATTCCCCAGTATTTCTCCTTTCCTTCCCTCTGTTCTACTGATCTCCCTTCAATTTTCACAAGATTTTCCCACACACCTTTCTTTTCCTTTCATTAGGGGGAATATTCAAGTTTACAAATACTTGGGAGGTTAAAGCTCTCCAAGGATAGGATTTAGACCTAACACACAAGCCACATATAGATTAAGTTGAGGCAGAAAGAAAGAAAATGGAATAGAGAACTAGGTTAAGCTGAAGAAACTTAAAAGACCATTTACTTAGTCAGGTATGGTGGTTGGTAGAGGTCTATAATCCCAGGTACTCTGGAGGCTAAGAGAGGAGAATGGCAAGTTAGAGGTCAGCCTGAGCAACATAGAGAGACCCTTGTCTCACAGTAAATATAAATTAAAAGGAATGGGTATGTAGCTCAGGGCTAGAGCTCTTGCCTAGCATGCACAAGGCCCTGGATTCATGAACCTCAAAAAAAAAAAAAAAATCCACTTTATCCTATATGATAACTGATGAAGACACTGACACTGAAAAGTCATGGCTTATCCAACCCCCAACGTAGTAAGTTGCAGAGATATCACTAAAACTTAAACTTAGGATACTAAGTCTTCAGTTCCATCAAAGCATTTTGAAAGTCTGAGCAAATCTCACCGCTGTCATCCTGTGGTCCCATTTTTCCCTTCCAAAAAGAATGGGCAGAGGTAGTATCTACTTTTCCCTTATACCATTAAGTTTTAAATTTTAGGCTGGGGTTGTAGCTCACTGGTAGAGCACTTGCCTAACACGTGTGAGGCACTGGATTCGATCTTCAGCACTGCATGTAAAAAAAGATCCATTGACAACTTTAAAAAGTTACCTTTAAAAAAAAAAGTTTTAAATTTTATACTACATATACCATGGCACAGGTCTATGTCACTAAAATGGACACATCTGGGGGAATCTGCTTAGCACATGTGCCAACAACCTCCCTTTTACCAGGAAACTGTTCTCTAATCTGCAAAGATAAGCCACCAGCAGGCATGTCTGTGTGAGGCACCCAGCCCGAACTTCAGGGCCACAGCTTAATACAACAGAAGTGGACACTTGAGTCAAACTAGGGTAGTTACTCCCTTGGAGTTTTAGTAGTGTGACTAAGTGGCAGCTATTCTTCTGAGTGATGGGAGTGTTGTATAGTATGACTGTCTTCCACCAAACAACTGAGTAACAGTACAGCTGGTCTGCAGAGTGAAGAGACATATGCCAAGAAACAGAAAAAAAAAAAAAAAAAAATGGCAGAAGGAAACAACTTTGCAGGCCCTGAGTGGTTTCAATCCCTAGTTCTGAACCCCTACCATTTCATTTTTTCTTAAGCTAGTTCCAGTAGAGTCTATTATCTGTACTAAAAGGCATAACCTCTAATAAAAGTGGACTTGAGCTTCCCCAGTGGAAAGTGCATAAGCCCTGGGTGCCTCCACTGGGGAAGATTGTGAATCTCGTGATGGGCACCCTCCAGACTGCTCAGTGTACACTGCTCATTGTCGGTCCTTTGAATCCTCTCGCTGCAACAAACCACAGCCAGGAACCCAGGAACGGAAGAATCTGTGAGAACTTCAATCTGGGCAACAACACCATAGGGTATGAAGGCAAAAGGGGTCTTTGCAGTATTGAAACAGTTCTGTATCTTGACAATGGTGGTAGTTACAGAATCTGCATGTGAAAAAATGTGCAAGAAACTATACATCCATTGCACAAGGTTCAACTTCTAGGTTTTGGTACTGTATTACAGTTATGTAAGATTTGATCCCTAGGGGGAAACTAGGTCAAAGAGTACACAGGAACTCTCTCTGATCTTTGCAACTTCCAATGAATCTGCAATTATCCTAAACTTGCAAGTTTTTTTTTAATCCCACTAAAAACTTTTTTTTTTTTTTTAAATAAAGGGGGCTGGGGATATAGCTCAGTTGGTACAGTGCTTGCCTCACATGTACAAGGCCCTGGATTCAATCCCCAGCACCACGATAGATAGATAGATAGATAGATAGATAGATAGATAGATAGATAGATAGATAGACAGACAGATGGTAGATACCAATATTTGGACCAGTGATCATACCACTCAATCACTCTGTTGCTTCAAAGTATGGAAAACAAAGAGAGCAAGGCTACCAGCAAAAGTGCAGGCCATCGTTTGAAAGGCTATGCAGTGGTGGTGTCAGCTCAGCTGTGGTGGGAAAGAGCAGACAGTCAGGACACCCAGCTCAGAGCTGATACACAGCATACCCACTTCTTCAAAAAGAAACATGGTATTGCTTCTGTCTTTGACCAAGTCAAGTCAGAGAAAAAACACTGGGATCAACCAGATGAGTCAACTTCATTTTCTGGGCAGGTAGATCTAGTCAGAGGATCACAATCCAGAGTAAACTACTAATATTGCTGCTTCCAAAAAGGAGGCCAGAGAGGCCACATCCAGTTCCAGTTTGGCACACTCTCCAATAGACAGGCTTTGATTAAAAAACAAAAACAAAAACAAAAGAAGCAGTGGGTTTCTGTAGCTTCCCACCGTCCTTCCTTCCAGGTGAGTCCTGCTTCCTGTTCCAGGGCTCACTACCAGATGGTCAGTCATTCCTCTGGGTAGTTCATTTGGATTTTACAGAAAACATCCAATCAACTCTAGCAACATGATAAATCATCCATTGATCTCAGTTAAGAAATGAAAAAAAGTTTTTTCCTTAAATTTATTTTTTTCCAGTTATATAAGTAAAAAATGACACTATTAAAAAAAAACCTGAGAAATACAGAAAATTTGAAAAGACAATCACTGTTAACACTGGTCCCCATGTTGTTGCAGTGTTTGCTTATCCTTCCACAAATGTCTGTGCACTAACTTACTACTACATGGCAGCAGCTGGGACACACACACACAGGTTTCAATCCTTGTGAGCTTGCTGTCCAGTACTGGGGATATGACTCTAGAAGGCCAGAAAAAAGAAACACTATTAAAAATTAGCAAAGAGGAGCTAATTTTAAAATTGCTAAATGTCATGAATTCATGTTTATGAGAAATATACTACATGTGTACATGAAATCTATGGGATTTTTTAAATAGTCAGATAGCAAGTGAGAATATATAAAGAGATCTCATTCACTAGCATCTATAAACACCCAAGAATTAATTAATTAATTTTTCGATACCAGGGATTTAACCAGGAGTGCTTTTACCACTGAGCCTCATTCCCAGCTCTCCCCCCCCCACACACACACACCCTCCATTTTGATACAAGGCCTTGCTAAGTTGCTGAGGCTGGCTTTGAATTTGGGATCCTCCTGTCTCAGTCTCCAGAGCTGCTGGGATTAAAGGCATGTGCCACTTCATGCAGCCCCAAGAAATATAAGGAAATTTTGTGCTCTACATTAAAAATATTGATATAAAGAAGATTTGAATAAATGGTAAGATATACCGTAATAGTCTGAAAAAACTGTTATAAAAAAATGACAAATCCAAAATGTACAGTACTACAAATGACAATAAAAATGAAAATCCCACAGACTTTTTGGAACTTGACAAAATGACTCCATGTTTCATCAGCAATAAAAACAGATTAAAGAAATTTTCTCAGTTAATTTTATTTTCTGAATTTTTAATTTTCTTTCTCTTTTTTAATTTTTTTATTTGTTTTAATTAGATACACATGACAGTACAATGATCTTGACATATCATACATTTGAATCAGATGGAGTATAATTTCTCATTTTTCTGAGTGTACAGGTTGCAGAATCACAGAATCAATGTCTATTTTATTCTGCTGTCCTTCCTTTCCCCCCTTCTCCTCCCCTCCCATCACTTCTCTCTACCCAATCTAATATGATACACTTCTTTTTTTCCCCTCACATCGTTCATACATGTATTCTGTATAACGATGAGGGTCTCCTTCCATCTTCGGTGCAATTCCCCTTCTCCCTCCCTTTCCCTCCCACCTCTCTTCCTTATTTAGTGGTAATCTTCTTCTCGTGCTCTTCCTCTCTACCCCTGAATTTTTATTTTCTGCAAACTAGTTAAATAGTGCGAACTAAGGAACAGACCTGGAAAATCACTACTGGACAGATTACCCCAAAATGAATCCTAATGTACTGTAATATGCAATATAATATTAAAGGGAGGAGGAAAAGGGGAAACTTTCAATAAATAGTCTGGCATGCCAGCTAGTGGCAGTGGCTCATGCCTGTAATCACAGTCATTTGGTAGGCTGAGGCAGTGGGATCAAAAATTCAAGATCAGCCAGATCTGGCTGCACCAGCCTGTAACGGAAGCTACTCCAGAGGCTGTGATAGGAGGAGTGCAAGTTCAAGGTCAGCCTCTGCAATTCAGCAAGACCCTGTATCAAAATAAAAAATAAAAAGGGCTGGGGATGTGGCTTTATTAAGTGCCCCTAGGTTCTAACCCCAAAACCAGAAAAAAAAAATTGGGCCTAATTGCTCAGCAAACTGATACTCCCAAAATTAATTGCAGGTTTCGTAAGGAATAAAAAATTTTAAAGACAAACAAAATGATGGAAAGAACTATAATTACATATTCATAAAACTTCCTAAGAGTGAGATTATCTACACTTACATGCTGCAGGAAAATCAAGAAGGAAATGAAATTTGAATACATAAGCTGAAATGTCTAATTTTAAAAAGGCCCCACCTGTAACCAAAAATAGAAAGGCAAAGGAGACTAGCAACAAAACACACACAAAAAAATAAATAGGATAAGTCATCTAATTATATGTAGAAATAATGCTAACAAAAATAACTTATAAATCTCTGACAGTGATGCAGGACAAAGACATGAACAAACCAGTCACAAAACTTGAATAACTTCCTAGAAATAGAAATGAAGTGTAAAGAGAATGTACATTTAGAATTTTGATATACATCACCAAATTGGTCTGACAAAATTACTTTCCCACAAACAGTGAATCAGACAGTATAGGAGACAATGTACACTTTCCTACAATTTTGTAAATGTAGCTTTATTAAATTTAATTGTGGGCCACTGTGACAAGCAAAAATATATATGTATGTGTATATATGTGTGTGTGTGTGTGTGTATATATATAAATAAAATTTCTTGTTTCTTTTTTGATACTGGGGATTAAACTCAGGGGCACTGGACCACTGAGCCACACCCCCAGCCCTATTTTGTATTTTATTTTAGAAACAGGGTCTCACTGAGTTGCTTAGTGTCTGGCTTTTGCTAAGGCTGGCTTTGAACTCATGATCTTCCTGCCTCATCCTCCAGAGCCACAGGGGCTGCTGGGATTACAGGCCTGCGCCACCACACCTGGCTGCGTTTGTGTTAAAGAGACAGGGTCTGACTGGCTCCTGGGCTGCGAGTAGTCCTGTTCCTGGGCTCCCTCTGTCCTGTGAGTGCTGGGACTAAATCCAGAGAAAGTGCTCTGCTACTGAGCTGCATCCCACCACCCCCAACTGCTCCAATGTGCACTTTCCTACAAAGGTTAGCAGCTTTTATTGATATTTATTAGAGCCAGTACCTTTCTTCAAATAAAGTAACTGTTCATACTCTTTGCTCATTTTTCTATATAATGAATTTTTTAATTTATTGTTTTAAGAGACTTGGTGTTTCAAATCTGTATCCAAGTTTACCCACTTTCATAGCACTGAAGGCACTGCTTCCAAAACTACATTGATTGTCACAAGGAGAATCCTGTTAGAGTTTCAACATTAAATACAACAAAACAAAGTATCCAAATACTAGTTCACCCCAATAATTTCCAGTGATAATGGACCTGCTGCAGAGTTCACTGCTGTTGGAAGGAGCTGAGCCAGCACACAACATTCTTGAAGAGTTCCAGACCAGAGTCTCCCAGGGTGCTAAGCCACGCCCTCTTCAGCTGAGCCGGCTGGCTACAAGCTGAGCACACCAAGTACCAGGTAGAACAGCTCAGAGCAGGACTCTCAACCCCACCCACAGTAACAACAAACTGGGATGCATGAAGGGGTTTCCACCATTACAAGTTGGGTTTCCCAATTATATCTTGGCTTTAGCTTTGCTGCAGCCTTTATGGCTCAGTGAAGTGATACAGATCTCACACACATGTACAAAACGCCCTGGACTCAAAATGAACTTATTCAGATTCATTAGAAGGCACAATCAAATAAATATGCATATTGTGTGTTAAGCTGCCAAGAACAGCCTTGTATCTAATACACAAAATACAGACGGCAAAATGACATTCTTCTAAGCTGGACTGGCAACCATGCTACAAAAGGGTTACCACAAAACGAAAATCAAGAGCTAATCAGTGGTGCATGTCTGTAATTCCAGCTACTCAGGAGGCTGAAGCAGGAAGATCCCAAGTTCGAGACCAGCCTAGGAAATAGCAGGATAGACTGGGGTAATAGCTCAGAGGTAAATGCCTGCCTAGAATGCCCAGTAACAACACACACAAAAAAAGCTCCACTACAATCCATACTTACCACCTTATTTATGAATTATGAACTACTAATTACTACACATGAAAAAAAACAAGTTTGATATACTATTTGAGAAATTGGACTTAAACATGCCAATACAAAATGATACAATCAAAACTAAAACTGAAAAAGTAATCTATATTAAATATCGACATTTTGATTAATGATAAAGAAATCTACTTTTCTGAATATTAAATACACAAGTCAGTCAGTAAAATAAGCTTCCTTAAATGCTATTAAGAAAGTTATGAAGACTTAACACCAATTAAGTTGCAGAAACCATCAAAAGCTGCTAAATCTACCCCATCTGTTGTAGTTGAATTATGTCCCCCCAAAAGACAAGTTTAAGTCCTAACCCTAGGAACCTATTAGTAAGGCCTTCTTGCATAAGGGTAGTCCCCAAATCTAATGACTGATATCCTTATAGGAAGGCCACGAGAGGCACACAGACGCAGAGAGGAGAAGGTCTTGTGGCCCTGCCGGCAGAGACTGTGGTGAAACTCCAATTCTCCAGCACTGTTAGAGGCAGCTTGGCCCTGTTAACACCTTAATTTTAGATTTCTAACCCTCAGAACTATGAAATAATAAATTTATTGTTTTAAGTCTACCAGTTTATGGTAACCTGTTATGGTAATGCTAGGAAGATAATACACCATCCAATAGGAACTGTGGACTCTACAATAATTAAGAGGACTAGGGTGTTGCTCAGTGGTAGAGTGCTTGCCTCGCACGTGTGAGGTCCTGGGTTCAATCTTCAGCACCACATATAAATAAACAAATAAAATAAAGGTATTGTGGCCACCTACAACTAAAAATATTAGAATAATAATATTAAAATAAATGATTCTTCCACAATTTTCTATACAACTATGGATTCACAGCATCACTTAATCTTCACAATGAGGCCATCACATCTCCCAATTAAAGCTATCCCTCCTTTGAGCCTCCAAAGTGACCTCCTTTAGATAATAAACTGCATGGCCATCTTACTTATGAACACACCTCGAATATCTTTCTGTTTGTCCACCTGCAAACCCCACCCTGTTCAATAACATCCAGCTGTTCTCCTCGTTGGCAGAATACTTCACTCTGGTTCCTACAGTGCTTATGAACACAGCTGTTACAACACTCATGCGCCACCACCATCACCCGCTCACAGGTCGACTGTGTTCACAGGCACTCAGAGATGCCAGAAAGAGTGGCCACTCAATATGTTTTCTAGCAATGAACTCATAAAGCAGTGGTTTCTCAAACTTTACCATTATCACTGACACCTGGAAGACCTGTTTAAACAGCCCTTCGTCCAACCCCAGTTCTAATTCAGTGGATCTGAGGATCTGAATTTAACAAGTTTCCAGGGGATGCTACTGGGAATCACCGATAAAAATCACTGCTAAAAAGAAAGCACCAACATTAAGAAAAGCTTTGATTCTTCTCATGACTTCATTTCTAGGAGACTCCCTTTTCTGCAGATGATAGGAGCTGTGCAGACGTGCACTCCTGCTGAGAACTAGGGAACTAGATACACTTTAGAAACCTGTGTTTAAGGGCACCAGAGTGCTACAGAAACCACCAACAGCAGAGGGGTCTGGATTCCAGAAAGACAGGGGCTGCAAAGAAACCAGATGACACTCTGCAGCCACTTCCCCACCCTAAGGATGACTACTGACTCCAGGGCAAAACCTGAGAATCCAGACTAAAGCTTTTAGAAGAGAAAAATCAAGACTTCAGGAGTTCAAGACTCAATGGAAAGAGAAACAGAATACCTGACCCTAATACAAGCTGGTTTTCCCCTGAAAGCACTTACCCAAATTCTGCAGCTCTACAGGGAAGGCTTCAAAACCAAACTGAAAGTCTGAAAACCAAGAGTGAAATCTCCAGCAATATCAGATTCTCAGGAAACAAAGATTAGCTACAGTACCAAGGCCACCAGGGGAAGTCTCCTTGTGAACCCACCAACTGCCAGCTGAAGTGGAGGGGTACTCGCTAGGTGGTAAGGGAAAACCAGAGTGAAAGCCCGATCAGATCCACGACAACTCAACCTCAGCTCAGTCCCCAACAGTACTATCGCCATCAATCTCACTGTCTGGCTGGCAAGAGGAAAGGTCGTTTCCTCTCTGAAAAAGAAATGGCATCATCTAGAGCCTCACTGTACCCCAGTGTCCAGCATCCATACAATGAAAACCCAAAGGAAAAATGCTCAATCTACCACAGACACAAAGACTTTTAAACCACAGTGATTAGTATAACTTGCAAATAAATAGGGGAAAAGTCCTAAGGATTTCAACTGAGAACTGGAATTCACAAAAATCAAGCTGAAATTCTAGATCTAAAAACAAGAACTAAAATGAAGAATTCAGGGCTGGCTCAGTGGTAGTGCATCTACCTAGCATGCTTGAGACCCTGGGTTTAATCCACAGAAGTTAAAAAAAATTATTATTTTTTTAATTCGAAGGGCACATTTACAGCAGACCAGATATAGCGAAAGAGAGATTTAGTAACTGGAACAGGAGTCATTAAATTGTATCCAAACTAAAGGAAAGAGAAAAACTAACACAATATTCAGGGGGTTAGGGGGAAGTGTCCTCTCATAATTGCAGCAACTCAGGAAGCTGAGGCAGGAAGGTGGCAAATTCAAGGCCAACATTTGTAACTTTGCAAGACCCTGCCTAAAATAAAAATGGGGTGGAGCCAGGTGCAGTGGTGCACACCAGTAATCCCAGCGGTTTGAGAGGCTAAATCAGGAGGATCGCAAGTTCAAAGGCAGCCTCAGCAAGGTGCTTGCAACTCAGTGGGACCCTGTCTTTAAATAAAATACAAAAAGGGCTGGGGATGTGGCTCAGTAGTACCTGACTGAATTCAATCCCCAGTATTCCCTATCCCAAAAAGAAAAGAACTATCCACCTTGAATGCAGCATATATTCTACTGGGAGGCTGGGACATGGCTTGTGGTAGAACGCTAGCCTGGCATGCGTTGTACAGCTAAAGCACTGAAACTGACGTGTCTCCTGACCCAAATGGCAAAATCACTACTCATTACCATTATTGGCTTACGTTTGGTGCTACAACTGGTTAGACTTGAAATTCAACCTGCTGATTAGTTTTTCTATCAAAATCTGAGAACCTTAACTTCAAAAAATCTAAACCTATTTCTCAAGCAAGGTTGTTTATGTGTGTGTAAATACACGGGTCTAGACATACACTGTATACTCATGTTTATAGTATATATAACAGTGTTTGAGAAATACATGTATTTTTAATTAGAGTATTGACAAGGCAAAAACTCTTTAAGGCAACAGCCTACACCCTAGAGATGCACTTATGAGTACCAAAAAATTAATTTCTTTCCAAATACATAGAAGAATAAAAGCAGGTTCATGGTAGAAAGTTGTATCTACTTAATACAGATGATATTAAAAAGACTTTAAAAGGCAATGTCAAAGCAGAGCGTGATGGCACATGCCCATAACCCCAGTGGCTGGAGAGGCTGAGACAGGAATTCAATGGCAGCTTCAGTAAAAGCAAGGTACTAGGCAACTCAGTGAGACCCTGTCTCTAAACAAAACACAAAATAGGATTGGGGATGTGGCTCAGTGGTCCAGTGCCCATGAGTTCAATCCCACAAAAAAACCAAAAAGGCAATGTCAATATTGCCTCTGTGATAAACATTCTATTTCCTGGGGGAAGGAACATCAACAATTAACACGTGGGTGTGAAAGCACTCGGCCATTTATTTCTCACAGTATTAAGACTGTACATTTGATGCTCTAGATAAAACCTACACATTTATTCGACTGCCATGGCTAACATATTTACAAAAGTAAAAACACAACCCAATCTGCTAAGCAGAAGCCTGACATACCCTGAGACACCGATTACGATGAATTTTGCTTTTCTTTTTCTTTTTATGTGATGCTGGGGATCAAACTCAGGGCTCTGTGCATGCTAAGCACCCAATTTACCAGTGAGCTACACCCCGGTCCCTATGAAGAATTGTAGTCAACCTATTTCCTTAGCAGACAATTTTGATTTTGATTTTTCTTTTGATAATTTTTTTAAGAGAGAGAGATAATTTTTTAATATTTATTTTTTAGTTTTCGGTGGACATAACATTTTTATTTTATTTTTATGTGGTGCTGAGGATTGAACCCAGCGATCCGCATATGCCAGGCGAGCACACTACCGCTTGAGCCACATCCCCAGCCCTCTTTTGGTAATTTTTATCTGTGTTCTCCTTATAAGATCCTACTCAAAACTTTGGTCACAAGCCCAGCTCTTTTTCAGGAACACATTTAAAAAAAAATGTGAAGAGCTCTATGGAAATGCAATTAAGGAATCACAAGGTTCCATAGCTAGGTTTAGGCAGGGACTGTCCCACCCGCTGTTCACTAAGAATGAGTGATGCCAGCATTCTACAAACTTGAACTATCCTCACCTGAAAGGCAGCTAGCACCTCAGTCAGAGCAAACACAAACCCAATGCCTTGTGTTTCCTTTAAGATGGATAAATCTGTTCCCATCTTAATGATAGGTCCCTAGGCTTTCCAGCAATGCGCTCTGTGCTAGAGCTAACATCCCCAGGCCTATTTCTAGAAATGAGTTTTAGGTCTCTTGTTGAGTACTCCCTCAGCCCATCTCTCTGGACTTGAGATGGCTTCCATTCAAAAACACATCCTTTCAGCCTCTTCCATTCCACCCTCCACAACCCTGGTGATAATGCATAATAAACCATGGCTTTGTGATCCACTAATAACGTAAAAAGACGTACTCCAGGAACTGTCAGGAAGCACCAACTCAGGCCCCACTGCTGATAAATTCATGATAGAAACTCCACTGGGAAACAATATATTTATGGACAGTAGTCTGAAAAGAGTGCCGCACACCTCGTTATCTAGGTAATCTAAACCAGATCCTTCAGCAATCTCTAGATCTAAACACATGGATCCCATTATTTTGCCACACAGAACTGCTCTCACTGAATTACATTTTGATATCATGTCACCAACACGGACAATGAGGTAAAGCAGAGTTTACTAAAATGCAACACAGCCCTTGGGGACACGGGCTACATTGCTGAGGATGCAGCTGAGGAGTTTCCGGGCTATTCTCCTTTGGGAACCTGAAGGAGAAATGGGCATCTCTTCCCTCTTGGTCACTGAACCACTTAATGACTGTTTCTCTGTGAACTGTTATTAGGAAGCAGGGTTTCAGTCCCAGTACCTTGGATGCAGAGCTCATTCTCCATTCCACCATACCTTCCCCTCAGCCTTGAATGTATCACCCTGCTGTCTGTCCATCACCAACAGTATGCTGTACATACCCTTGTAGTCATTCTGAATCCTTTCTGGAACAAGATGTTGTAGAAGTGATAGAAAAATTACAGCACAAGAAGACATTGTTTTCTATCAATAAACATTTTATGAGTTCTAAAGGCATTTTTAAAATGTGCTCCAAAGTGCTATATAAAGGAAAGAAAACTACTTTAGCAAATGTTATGTCTAAAATTAGAAAATGAACAACTATTATAAACTACAAAAATAAAAACTTTCACATTATGATTTTTTTAAATGATGGTGAAATGTGATGGACATCATTATCCAAAGTACATGTATGAAGACACAAATTAATGTGAATATACTTTGTATAAAACCAGAAAAATAAATAAAACATGGTGTCATTTTTTAATACCTTTGTTTGTTTGTTTATTTATTTTTATGTGGTGCAGGGAATTGAACCTAGTGACTCAAGTGTGCTAGGTAAGCACTCTACCACTGAGTCACAACCCCAGCCCTCACATTAGGCATTTTAACTTAATACACAAAAAACTGTAGCTACATCCTTACGTAAAAATGCCCCCAAAACCATTCTTAACTTTTAAATAGACAAAAATCATCATAAATGTAATTAAAATTGAGTACTTATTTTGAATGAGAATGGACAAGCTAGTTTCAAATGTGGTTCATAAACCTGGCGTGGTGGTATATGCCTGTAATCCCATCTGCTCAGGAGGCTGAGGCAGGAGGTACACAAGGTCAAAGCCAGTCTCAACAATTTACTGAGGCCCTAAGCAACACAGTGAGACCCTTCCTCAAAACAAAAAATAAAAAGGACTGATGATGTGGCTCAGTGGTTAAGCACCCCCAGGGGTTCAATCCCTGGTACCAATTTAAAAGGAAAAAAGAAGTGGTTTATAAAGCTGGGTGCTGCAGTATTTCCTGTAATCCCAGCTATTCAGGAGGCTAAGGCAGGAAAATCACAAGTTTAAGGTCAGCCTGGGCAACAGAATGATGCCTTGTCACAAAAAAAAAAAAAAAAAAATAAGTAAATAAGATATTTTTTAGTTGTAGATAGACACAATACCTTTATTTTTGTATGGTGCTGAGGATCAAACCCAGTGCCTTACACATGCTAGGCCAGAGCTCTACCACTGAGCTATACAACCCTATCCCTCACAAAATGTTTGTACAATTTCTTCTGCTTTGCCTATACCTAGCACAGAGGATGCTACCACTCTTAGTGAGTGAGGCAGCACAAAATTTAGAGTCCAGGCTCAGGGATTCAACAATCTCCTTACAGCCGTTTGGAGTAAATTTTAAAAAGCTTAAGATGCAGCTCAGAGGTAGAGCACTTGTGTAGTATTTGAAAGACCCTGAGTTCCATCCCCAGTTCCATACACACACACAACTTTTTTTAAAGAAAAAAAACGCAAGATTCCTTCAGTATGTAATATTTTATCTATTCATGAATGTACATATGCTTATCATTCTGATTAAAACTCCTGACCTTTAGCTACAAGTTATTAGTTGATCATAATCATGGTCACTGGTCCTCCTATTGACCACAAGTGAGCGAACTGTGCTACCAGAAATAAGTAAAAAGTGTCCTATTATAAAGTTACTTTGGCAGTAACTTCATCGTCATCGAAAACAGGAATCTTACCGGGCATGGTGGCACATGCCTATAATCCCAGCAGCTTGGGAGGTTAAGGCAGAAGGATTGTGAGTTCAAGCCAGCCTCAGAATTCAATGAAGCCCTAAGCAACTTAGTGAAACCCTGTCTCTAAATAAAATATTTAAAAAGGATCAGGGATGTAGTTCAGTGACTAAGTGCCCTTGAGTTCAATCCCAGATATCAAAACCAACCAACCAGGAATCTCACAGAGAAGGTGAAACAGCATCATAAAAGTACAAGCCTTTTTTTAAAAAGCATTTTAGGAGCTTTGTCCAAACTTCAAACAAAACACTAGTTAAATAATATTCTGAGGGATAAAGACAGGTCAGCTCTTGTTGCTTCTCATATTTAACAGTGGTCTAGATTATTCAGGGTGTTTCAGCCATGTGAAATACCACATAATTTTCTGAAGTGCTTCATGATACAGATGAGCATCTAATAAGACATGCAAAATGCTTGGTCTCCACCGTGAAAGCCTTGTTTTTTGTGTGACAACTTTATTGACCATCTAAAAACCACTTAGTAGCATTTGTACTCTGAATCACCAGTGTTAGGTTACATAGGTAGCTCCCCTACATCCTAGGAATGGATCATCTCTGCTGGAGATGCTTATTTTACAGCCAATAAAAACACATGTGCCAGAAATTAAACTCACACAGTGAAGACTGCAATTCTACGTCTCTAGCCAAAGACTGACATACATAAATGAAGATAGGATCTTAGCTCTTCATGTTGATTGAAAACTTTTCTCATATCTGTAATTCCAACTACCTAGGAAGCTGAAGCAGGAATATCACAAGCTGGAAACTAGACTGGGCAACTAAATATAACTAAGTGGTAGAGCACTTGCCAAGCCAAGCCCTGGATCTGATCCCCAGGACCATCTCTCTCTCTCCTTCTCTCCCTACCCTGTGCCCCTTGTCCCTCTCCCTCCCTCTCTCTTTCTCTCCATCTCCCTCCATCTTCATCTTTCCCCCCCATCTCCCTCTTTCCCCCCCATCTCCCTCCTTTCATCCATCTCTCCCTCCCTCCCTTTCTCTCTCCCCCTCTCTCCTTCCCTCTCTCTCCCCCTTCCATCTCCCTCTCCCTGTCTCCCTTTCTCTCTCTGTCTCCCCTTCCCTCTCCATTTCTCTCCCTCACCTTCCCTCCCTCCCTCTTTCCTCTCTCCATCTCCCTCACTCTCCCCTCTCTCCCTCTTCCTCTCTCCCTTTCTCTCCCTCCCTCTCTTCATCTCTTTCCCTCTCCCTCCCTCCCTCTCCATCTCCCTCTCCCCCCTCCATCTCCTTCTCTTTCTCCATCTCTCTCCCTCCCTCCCTCCCTCCTTTTCTCTACCCCTCTCCCTCTCTCCATCTCCCTCTCTGTCCCCCCTCTCCATCTCTGTCCCTCTCTCCATCTCTCTCCCTATCCATCTCTCTCTGTCCCTCTCCCTCTCTGTCCTCCTCCCTCCCTCTCCCTCTCTGTCCCTCTCTCCTTCTCTCTCTCTCCATCTCTCTCTCCTTCTCCCTCCCTCTCTATCCCTCTCTCCCTCCCTCTCTGTCCTTCTCTCCATTCCTCTTTCCCTCTCCCTCTCTCCCTCTGTCCCTCTCTCCATCTCTCTCTCCCTCTCCCTCTCTGTCCCTCTCTCTCTCCCTCTCTCTCTGTCCCTCTCTCCCTCTCCATCTCTCGCTGTCCCTCTCCTTCTCTGTCCCCCTCTCTCTCCATCTCTCGCTGTCCCTCTCCTTCTCTGTCCCCCTCTCTCTCCCTCTCCCTCTGTCCCTCTCTCTATCCCTCTCTCCCTCTCTCCATTCCTCTCTCCCTCTCCCTCACTGTCCCTCTCCCTTTCTCCCACTTTTCCCACTGAACACTGCCCCGTGCGCGGCGCCGTCCCGCCCCCTAGTCGGCCGCGCTCCACGGACCCTCACGAAGCCCGCGCTCCACGGACCCTCACGAGGACCGGGCTCAGAGAGCGGGGAGGGCGGCGAGGCCAGTCCCCGTTTGCGGAACTTGGAGAGGAGCTGGCGACACCCGCACGGGGGACCCGCCGACCGAGAGCTTGCCCAGGCCTGCCAACGCCGGTCCCCCGGGGCAGCCGCACGGTCGCCCGGCGCCGCGGCGGCGTCAGGCAGGGCGGCGCGGGACCAGCCGCTGCCCGCAAACTTGGGCGGCTCCGCGACTCCGGGAGGGACTCCGAGCGGCCCCAGGGGACCGGCGGGGGCCAGCGGAGGCCGATGGACGGAGGCCGGTGGACGCAGCCCGCCCGGGCACCGCGCGCTCCCTCCGCAGCCCCGCCGCTCGGGCCTCGGTCGCCGGCGCCGGGCAGCGCTCCGGAGGCGGCGAGGCCCGGGCCCGCCTCGACCCGGCAGCGGCGCCCCGGCCGAGCCCCGAGCGGCGTGACGGAACCCACGGCCCGGCCCGGGCGACCCACCAGCGGCGCGAACCGACGGCCGCGACCCGCTCCTACCTGCTCAGCGGCCGCCGCCGTCCGCACCGCCGCCGCCCGCGCCACTCCCGGAGGTGCGCTCGGCCCGCGCACGCCCCGCCCCCGCCCGTCGGCCCCGCCCTCCAGGCGCACACGCCACGCACGCGCGTCACTTCCGGCGACGCCCCGGCTGGGACAGGCGCGGCGCGGGCCTGCCGGGTGCCGCTGACCGCCGTCCGCGTCTCGGCGCCGGCCGGCGCGAGGCTGCGGCGGAACCGAGCGAGGGTCCCGGGTGACGGGCAGGGCGGGCGAAAGACCAGGGGGCGGTGCCGCGCCGGAGCGGTGGTTGGCAACCGTGGGCGGAGAGCGCCCCGCGGAGCCGGCCTTCCCCGCTCCACTCGGGGTGGGGCTCGGTGCTCGTTCTCACCTGAGGTCCGTAAGGACCCCGCTGTCCGGCACGGAGAGCTCCGTGGTCCAGGTAGGGCTCTCCTTGGGGTCGTGACGGCGTCCGGCCACACCTTGCCCATCCCCTCCTCACCTCCGGGGCTGCACCCGCGTTCGCGTGTCCTAGTGGGACCCCAGTGCGTGGCAGGGGCGGGGAAGGGACCATCCCAGGGATAACGGAGAGCTTACGCCCACGCCTCCTCGCCCATAGGTATTGGGAAAGCAGGCACGGAAGGCTGTCTGCCGCCGCGTCTAGCAGACCCGCCCGGGCACCCTGCGGAGCTGCCGTGGCCGGTTTCTAGCAGTGAGAAAAGGCAGTGGTGCTGCTGCCGCCTCACTGGGGTTGTTGCCCTGTTTTCTTGCAGCAGGGTGTTGAGTAGAATCCACGAGCGGTGGCTTTGGCCCTTGTCTGCCTGCTAGTGAAGCTCTTGGACTGGAAGCCGGCGTAGTGGTCCCTGCCAAGGAGCGGCAGCAAAGTGATGGCCACGTAGTGGCCCGCACTGGCCAGCCGCCACGTGGGGCTCCCAGCAGGCATGGTGTGCACAGAGGGCAACCCGTCATCCGGGCGCCCTGCCTGGGTACTCGCCTCGATGCCCACCGCAGAAGCATCTGATGACCTTAACCTCCCAATTTCTGACCCATCTCCCCCCAAATTGAGGTAAAGCAGACTTGAGTGAAAGTTGAGACTCAGGAATTGACTAATAGTACATTTCCAAACCTTCATTAGCATAAATTTGGACCAACAGCAGTGAAGCGAGTGCTAGGTAAACCCCTAGACTCTACACTTGGATGGAGAACACCTGCTATCCGGTGCCCTCTTGCATTACAAGAGTTGAGTTCCTGTTTCTAATTTTTTTTTTAACTTTTCAAAGTTGTTTTTTATTCAATTATTTTACTCTAATTTGTTATACACGGTGGCAGAATGCAATTCGTTTCATATTACACATATAGAGCACAATTTTTCAAGTCACTGATTGTATACAAAGTATTTTCACATCATTCGTGTCTTCCTACATGAACTTACCTATTTCTAATCTTAATAAACCCTATTCTTAAACTCACTTATCCTGGGGTAGGGATTTCATTCTCCAAATTCACCAGACAAGAACCCAGAAAGAAGTTGATGGTGAGCTGCTGGGGTCAGCTGCAGTACTGGAGGGCATGGTCCACCATTAAGAGCTGCAGCTGTGCATGCCCCAACTGCCAGCGGAACAGAGAATCCAATTTCATATCAAAACTCTGGTTTCGGGCTGGGGATGTGGCTCAAGGGGTAGTGCGCTTGCCTGGCATGCATGCGGCCCGGGTTCGATCCTCAGCACCATATACAAACAAAGATGTTGTGTCTGCCGAATACTAAAAAAATAAATATTAAAAAAATTCTCTCTCTTTCTCTCTCTCTCTCTTTAAAAAAAAAAAAAAAACTCTGGTTTCACCAACATACCTGACTAAAATCAAAATGAGATCATGCATATTAAAGTTGCATGTCACCAAACTGAAATTATCTGACCTGAGAAAGAAGTAACAAATTTCCCAAACAGGCCATTTTCTTTTTTTTTTTTTTTTTTTTTTTTTATAGTAGCTGGGCATGGTGGCGTGGGCCTCTAATCCCAGCAACTTGGAGGCTGAGGCAGAAGGATTATGTTTGAGACCAGCCTCAGGAGCTTAGTGAGACTAACTTTTTATTTATTTATTTATTTTTTTAGAGAGAGAAAGGAGAGAAAGAATTTTAATATTTATTTTTTAGTTTTTGGCGGACACAACATCTTTGTTTATATGTGGTGCTGAGGATTGAACCCGGGCCGCACGCATGCCAGGCAAGCACGCTACCGCTTGAGCCACATCCCCAGCCCAATCCAAACAGGCCATTTTCAGTTGGCATAATAATGAAGTTCCTTCTGTTTTAATCCTTATTTTAAAAAAATTTTCTGAATCCAGTGGCACATGTCTGCAAACCCAGCTACTTGGAAGGCTGAAGCAGGAGGATCACAGGTTCTTGAGGCCAACCTCAGCGACTTAGACCTGTCTAAAAATGTAAATTTATTTATTTATGTATGTTTAGTATGGGGATTGAACCCAGGGGCACACAACCATTGAGACATTTAGAGACAGGGTCTCACTGAGTTGCTTAAGGCCTCACCAAGTTGCTGAAGCTGGCTTTGAGCTTGTGGTCCTCCTGCCTCTGCCTCCCAAGCCACTGGGATTACAAGCATGTGCCACCACACCCAGCTCAAAATATAAACTTTTAAAAGTTTGGTGGCAGGGGCTGGGGATGTGGCTCAAGCGGTAGCGCGCTCGCCTGGCATGCGTGCGGCCCGGGTTCAATCCTCAGCACCACATACCAACAAAGATGTTGTGTCCGCCGAGAACTAAAAAAAATATATATATATTAAGGGGCTGGGCGTGTGGCTCAATCGGTAGCGCGCTCGCCTGGCATGCGTGCGGCCCGAGTTCGATGCTCAGCACCACATACAAACAAAGATGTTGTGTCCGCCGAAAACTAAAAAATAAATATTAAAAAAATAAATAAATATTTTTTAAAATAAATAAATAAATAAAAATATTTTTTAAAAAAATAAAAGTTTGGTGGCAGAGCACTTGCCCAGCATGCCTGAGGCCCTGGGTCCCATCCCAGCACTAAAATAGTTTGGTGCTGAGCAGTTGGTTATTTTTCCGTTGTTCTGTCTCCCTGGCCAGTTCTTTTTGTTTCTGTTTGCTTCAGCCTTTTCAGTCCATAGAACTGGCCTGCTCTGCTCCCCCCATCAGAATGCTCATTGTAGTTCACGGAATAAAGTATTGTTCGATTCTAGAATCTCTCTCACACACACACACTCTCACAAAATTAAGATCTTTAAATTTAATTTTGTCTTTTTGACACAGGTGATGTTATTTTGACAAATTATAAGCAAAATGAGTGTTTGGGTCACAGTGCAGTAAGAAATAAGTAACTAAATTTTCTTGAATAAATGTGCTCTCTTCTGCCCAGCAAAAACATGTGACATTTAGTGAGTAATGTTTCCACTCAATTATACTCAATGTTTCTAGAAGAGTATTCCCAAATTAACCAACTATTGATATGCCATGAAAGAACTTGGATGCAATATATTTCACAAAGATACTGACTCATGCAGACTTGCTAATTAGTAACGTTTCCCACAAAGGGAGTTGTCAAAAGGAGATTTTCTGTCCACTTTGGTGAACAGAAAATAATACATTACACAACATCGTATAATATAGGTACATTTAAATCTGATTACTGAGCTCAAATAAGTTTTCAGAGGCAACATTGCAAATGAAGAGAGAAAATGCTATGGGTCCCCAGTAATGTAAGGCTGAAAATATTATCTGACATGATCTTACTCTACTGGGTTACATAAAACTCTAATATTTCACTGTGGTCTGACAGTATAAAAGCTCGACTGAGTGGCTGGGGTTGTAGCTCTGTGGTAGAGTACTTGCCTAGCATTTATAAGGCACTGGGTTCATTCCTCACCACCACATAAAAATAAATAAGCTGGGCGTGGTGGCACATGCCTGTAATCCCAGCAGCTCAGGAGGCTGAGGCAGGAGGATTGCAAGTTCAATGCCAGCCTCAGCAAAGGCAAGGCACTAACTCAGTGAGACCCTGTCTCTAAATAAAATACAAAACAGGGCTGGGGATGTGGCTTAGTGGCTCCTGAGTTCGATCTCTGATACCCCAAGAAATAAAATAAAGGTGTTGTGACCATCTACAACTAAAAATATTTTTTAAAAGGTCAATTGATTGAAACATTAAAAAGGCAATGGGCTGGGCATTGTGGTGCACATCTGTAGATCAGCTACTCAGGAGGCGGAGCCAAGCCACTCTGGGCAACTTAGTGAGATCCCATCTAAAAAAGGGCCAGGGAAATAGCTCAGTGGTAGAGTTCTGGAATATCAGATCATGTTGGATCTTCTGCCCATTCGAAGGACTCTGTTTTTTTTAATCTGAGATAAGAACTCATCAGAAAATTTTGAGCCAACGACATGATCTGACTTAACTGCAAGCAGTCCTGAGTATAGACCAGGTCACGGTTGCCTCCTGTAAGGTATTGAATATGAGGTGGGCTTTGGGTTCAAGGTAATGATCTGGGGTCATTAGTGTTCCTTAGAAGTCATGAGAGTGGGTATGGTCCCTGTGTGTGAATGCTAAGCACCACCGAGGGAAGGAGCCAGGCGGCTGGAAGTGGTACTGCAAGTCTCAGGAAGGGGAGGTTCTCTCACACGCACTGCCTGATGGTAACCCCCACAGGAGCTTACCTAGGAAACCTCACACAGACGTCTGCTTGGCAGCTGTCTGTTCAGCCTTCGCCTAGGGGTGCGTGTACCTCAGTGGTAAAGCGCCTGCTGAGAGTGCACAGGGCTGGGTTCCATCCCCTGCAGGAAGAGAGAGAGGGAGGGAGGAGCCTTGGCACAGGACTAAAGTCCCAGCATCTGGTGAGACTGAGGCCCGAGGATCAAGAGTTCAAGGTTGAGGCGGGGGCTCAGTGGGGAAAGCACTTGCCTAGCATGTGTGAGGCACTGGGTTTGATCCTCAGCACCACATAAAGATAAATAAAATAAAGGTCTTGTGTCCAACTACAAGTAAAAATATTTATTAAAAAAAAAAGTTAAAGACCAGCTTTAGCAGCTTGAAGAGACCCTGTCACAACAATAAATAAGGCTGGGGAGATGGCTCAGCAGTTAAGTGCAGAAAGAAAGGGAAAGAGAGAAAGCAGGCACCCACCCCCCTGTGTGAATCCTCGCCACAGGGAGGACTGTTTCAAAACTGCTTATGCAGCCCTCATTTCACCCTCAGAGCCCCTGTGCCTCTGCTCTTGGCTGTGCTTAGTTTATATGGCAGGCGCAGGCATGTTCCTATTGGGTGGCTATTCTGTCACTAAAGTACCCATGTTCTTTAAGGAATATCTTTCTTTTTTCCTTTGCTTTTTTTTTTTTTTTTTTTAGTTGTACCTTATTTTATTTATTTTTATGTGAGGATTGAACCTAGTACCTTGCATGTGTTCTACCACTGAGCCACAGCCCGGCCCAAGAATACCCTGTTGATTATTATCTAGGTTGACATATCGTATTGTGTACTTCAACTTACGTGTTTGTTGTATATTAATTTGTAAAAATCAGTCCCGTTGGAAAGTGTGAATACAGAAGGGGGCTCAGTTAATCCTGGAGTGGACCAAAGGGCTCAGAAAGAAGAAGGACAGCATCGGGGAAAGAAGGTGAAGAGTAGTAAGGAGGGTGCCAGCGCCAGCGAGGAGAGCCGGGCCCTGGGGTGCAGCCAGCGTTCTGCAGCAGGCCTGGGCGAGGTGAGTCTGCCCCAGGAGCTGAACAAGCTCACCAGAAGCAGTGCTTAGGGGGCCACATGTCTGCCAGGATGGGTGGTGAAAATGAGGTGCGGCCGCATCATGGATAAACACGGACATGAGAAAGGAACAAACTATTTCAAGAACCAATCTCTGGAACACGATGCTGATGCTCCTGAGTCGCTGGGTGGGGTGGTGCACACCTGAAATCCCAGGGACTCAGGAGGCTGAGGCAGGAGGATCACAAGTTCACAGCCAGCCTCGGCAACTTAGCAGGACCCAGTCTCCAAATTTTCAAAAGAGAAGTGGGTTTTAGCTCAGTGGTAACATGCCCCAGGTTCAATCCCCAGTGCCAAACGACAAAGTCACACTCACAAAGGACCTCTCATTACATGACCCCTTTTACATGTACTGTCCTGAAGAGGTAAATCTACAAAGAAGAAAGGAAATCAGGGGTTACCTGTGGCCAGAGGCAGAAATAATAACTGCAAATGAACATATGGCATCTTGGGGGGAGGGACAGCATTGTCCAAACTGGAATGTAGTGATGGTTGCACAGCTCTGTAGACTCACTTAAAAATCACTGAATTATAAACTTCAAATGGGCGAATTTTTTAGCCAGGTGAGGTGGTGCATTCCTATATTCCCAGATACTCGGGAGGCTGAGACAAGGATCACAAGTTCCAGCCCAACTGGGTAACTTAGACCCTATCTCAAATGAAATTTTAAAATGGGGTGAGTTTGTAGCTCAGTGATAGAATATTTACCTAGCATGCACAAGGCCCTGGGATTGATCCCCAGCACTGCAAAAAGAAATTTTTGTAACCCACAAAATGAAAAGGTAAGAAAAACATTTGCAAAACATAATCAACACATTACCTATATTACAAACATAATCTGGGCATGGTGGCACATGCCTGTAATGTCTGTGGCTTGGGAGGCTGAAGCAGGAGGATCTCAAGTTCAAAGCTAGCCTCAGCAACTTGGTGAGGCTCTGAGCAACTTAGCAAGACCCTGTCTCAAAATAAAAACATAAAAAGGGCTTGGGATGTGGTTCAGTGGTTAAGCTCCCCTGGGTTCCATCCCTGGTGAAAAAATAAAATAAAAACCTCTGATAACTCACTGATAGGACAAACAACACAATTTTTTAAAGATTTTTTTGTGTTGGGACTCGAACCCAGGACCTTGCACATTAGACAAGAGCTGCACCGCTGAGCCCCTTCCCTGGCCCACTTGGGTGTGTGTGGTGCAAGTGCAAACTAATGACAATATGACACTACACACCTTCTCCAACTGTCTCCGCCAGAGCGGAGACCGGTCCTGCCTGCAGCTTGCCAGGAGGGAGAGGGCCAGAACTCTCGCGAGAGTGCGCAGCCTCTTAACCCTCAGAAGTATGTCCCCACCATGACCCAGCCTTTCTCCTCCTGGGTGAGGCACGCAGTGGACGGCCTGAGCGCCTGGGATAGGGGACTGGCTGGGCAGGCCTGGGAGAGCCGCCCTGCCCCTGTGTGACCACCGCGGGCCGGTGCTGGCGATGCCCCAAAGCCCCGTCGGGTAAGGCTGTCCCAGCCTGAGGCTCCCCTGGGCGTGCAGCCTAGAGGAAGGAGGTTAGGCCCCCCAGGGAGGGGGCTGTTGGGAGCCCCTCCCCTCTCTGTTCCCAGCTGACCTCCACCAAGTGGTCCCTCTGTAATGAGTTGTGCTGCCACAGCTCAGAGCTCAGAGCCTGGTGACCATGCACTGAACCCTCGGGAACCATTAGCCAAATAAACCTTTCCTCTTTATAAGTTGATAGTCTTGGCTGTTTTGTCACAGTGGTGAAAAGCTGGCTAACACAATGCCTATGGTTTCAGTTGTTTAGGATTCTAGGTAATACAAATGACTCTATCGAGATGGAAGTTAAGTGTGCATTACAGGTGTGCACCACCAGCATAGGCCTCTAACTTGGAATCCTCCTGCCTCAGCCTTCTGAGATGCTGGAATCCCAGGCGCGCACCGCCGGTCCCCGGTCCTATATTCTTTATAGTTACTCCACTTACTCCATTTCTACTAGAGTTAACAGTTCTTTAAAGATGTAAATTGTTCAAGTTACTGCGAGGCCCTTTCTCTTGAATAATACAAATGACCCCAAGTGCAGTGAAGGCAAGACTGCACCGGAGGAACGGATGAGGAGCTGGGTGAAGGCCCCCTGCCGTTTCGGGCGGGTGGAAGGAGGCGGCGCAGGGCGCACTCGCTGAGTTCAGCTGCCTCAAGGGACCCAGGCGCAGTGCCGCTGGCATCCACTGGGGCGCTGGCTGCGGGCCGGCCGCGGCCATACTTGGCACGGCTGCCACTGCAGGGCGCTCCCCAGGCAGCTGGGCGTTGGAGCAGGAGTGCCTGGCCAGGTCCTGGGTCCTGTGCCGTCGCGGAGCACCTCCCGGAGCCGAATGCTGGGGAAGTGTGGCCCAGCCCCACTGCGGGCCTCGCTCCAAGCTGCCCTGGGAAGACCCTGAGACGTCTTCAGAGGAGGGCTCCAGTCCCCCAAACCCCCCTCGTGACTGCTGTCCTCAGCTAGGAAGAGGCTGTCCAGGCTGTGTCTCCTGGGGGCCCTACGGTGTCACAGTGGCGTGGGCCTGGGGCAGGAGGAAAGCTGCTGAACCTTTTCCTAAGACAGGGCAGCAGCCGCCGGGACAGCCTACCACTCCCACACATCGTAGTCCCCCCATTATCACGCAGCCACCTTGGATGGATGGTCTGGGAATTCCACCTGTGGGTCTCAATCCCCAGGTCCAGGTTGTCCCAGGGTGCTGCCACTACCAAGGGTTGGAATTGCCATTGCAACAGGAAGGGCAGGGACTGCTCACAGATGTGTCACTACAAGTGTCCACACTAACAGTGTGATGACAAAACTGCATTGCTGACTTCCACTTCTGGCTTCACAGAGGAACAGGGACTTGATTGATCCTCCTGACTTCAACAGTAAAATAACCTGGGAACACATGGAATGGTTGTTTTCAGACAACAGGCAGGAGAGGACAAAGATCAGGCCACAGCGGAAGCCTCTGGGTGAGGGTACAGCCCACAGCAGTGTGGGTACTCCTGAGGACCACTGAGGAGGGACTTCTTGTCCTCCCTGTCTGGAGACTTCCAAACAGCTGCACTTTCCAGAATAAACTTGGGCAATCGGGTAAAAGGGTGACCCCTGTTTCAGCCAGTGGTGCTGTGGTGGGCTCCTCGGGACGTCACATTCCTGTTCAGAGCTCTTGGTGAACTGGGTTTCCAGGTA
Organism: Spermophilus citellus; assembly: GCF_964194105.1. NCBI lineage: Eukaryota > Metazoa > Chordata > Mammalia > Rodentia > Sciuridae > Spermophilus > Spermophilus citellus. The sequence continues at coordinate 23,342,367 of NC_138187.1, read as the reverse complement.
AAATGTTTAGATCCACTACCCCTTCGTGGGGTGGGGGAGGGTGGCTAGCTTCTCTTGGCCTCTCCCGTTGCTGTGGAGATAAACATGGAGCTTAGAGGACTTTACAGGATCCCTAATGCGTGGGGATGCAGATTTTGTAGGATCCCCTCCTGCAGCTGTCCAGAGGGCTGAAAATGCTCTCCAAACCCCAACAGGCCAGATATGAAAAGACAGGGTCAGCTGCCCGAGGAAGGGGCAGGCACCCCCAGCACCGTGGTGAGCAGAGGGGAGGCAGGGACAGTGGGCAGGTACCCAGGGCTGGGCCCTGAGGCAGAGCAGCGGAGGCCCAGTTGGTGGTCGTGTTGTCAAATCAAGAGACTTGGACTCTAAAGGCATTTACAGACGTTGTCTCCTTCTAGGGACTTAAATCTCATCAGGATTCCATCCCGTCCCCTTTACAAAAGTGCCAAAGGCAGACATTTCTCCTGCTGGACTCTGAACTTGTTTCTCTCCTTTTCTCTTTTGTGGTGCTGGGGAAGGACGCCAGGCCAGTCCACCGCTGAGCACACCCCAGCCTTCACCTTGTTTCTTTTCATGGGGCTCGAACTCCTTTTGTGGTACTTTGAGGTTCTATTTCTTTTTAATTTTTTTTTTTTTTAGTTACACATAGACACAATATCTTTATTTTTTTGAGGTGCTGAGGATCAAACCCAGTGCCTCACATATGCGCAGCAGGCGCTCTGCCACTGAGCTGCAGTCCCAGCCTCGAGGTTCTATTTCTTTTTTTTTTTTTTTAGTATGTACTTTTTGTAGTTGTACACAATAACTTTATTTTATTTATTTATATGTGGTGCTGAAGATTGAACCCAGGGCCTTGAACGTGCAAGGCGAGCGCTCTACAGCTGAGCCATAACTGCAGCCCCTCTATTTCTTGATTTTAGTGATGATTAAGTATGAATGTCCTGTTCCCAAATCTACTTGGCAAAGAAACCTGCCAAAATCATACAGTGCAGAAAAAAAAATCAGGTATAATACACAGAGAATTCTCTAGAAGTTGTGTTTTCTGGAAGGGCAAATCACGACCTGCTCGTGGGCCCCTGCTACAGGCAGGACTTGTGGGTGGCCCAAGTCCTCCCCGCAGTGGCTGGAGTGCTCCTCTTTCCACATGGTGGTCAGCGGCCAGGGGTGCACTACAACGTGGACCATGAATGTTCCCCACAGGCCACGTGTCAAGAGCTTCGATAAGGTACACACTGGCACGTCCAGTACGTGGCAAGGAATCTCACCATGTGTACAACTATGACATGCCAATCAAGACGGGAAAGGCAGCATACCTGTGGTCACAGGCTGGTGGGAGGCTGGGAGAGGATGCCAGAGCCCCGGGTCAAGCCCAACCCAGAGTCCACCTGAGGAAGACAGAGACAGAGGCTGGGTCTCCTGGGCCCCTCTTAGCACTATGGAAGCTGGCACGCAGTCTAAGAGCCGGTGCCAAGTGTGTCCTTGGGATATTTCCCCCAGGGTGACTGCAGAACCCTGGTCCTTTCTTGTCTTCTGTTTCCAGGCATGAGCTGAAGTCCTCCAAGTCCTCAAGCCATGTTGTGCTGCCCAGGACCAACAGGTCAGACTGAAACCTTTTTCTGTGTGAACCAATTATCTCAGCCTTCGTCACAGGAAAGCTGGCTATTACAGGAGAGTCCCCGGATTCCCACTGTCACTCCTCAGAGTAAGCGTGAGGAAGGAGTCCTTAGTCCAGTGGTCAAGCTACCCCTTCCCAGCCCTGCCCTCACTACCACTGTGTGCGGAGCTGGGGAGGGTGAGTACTTCTGAGGAGGAAGTAAAATGTGGACCTACTAGAGAACCCAAATGTGAGGACTTTATAGTAACAACGTCTGTTTTCCCTTGCACTCAGGGTACAGATGCAGGTGAGGTACTGAAGCTTACAGCTAATAAGATCTCTGTAGACCCTGCACTATGGGTGGTGCACTCCTCTAGTCCCAGCAGCTTGGGAGGCAGAGGCAGGAGGATCACAAGTTCAAGGCCAGCCTCGGCAACTTAGGGAGACTCTGTCTCAAAATAAAAAAGATGAAAAGGGACGTGGGTGTGGCTCAGTGGTTAAGCACTCCTGGGTTCAATCCTCAGTACAAAAAAAGAAAAAGGAAAAAGATCATTGTAGAAATGAATGAGGAAGGAAAAAAGGCACAGATCATTCCTGCTCAGAGCAAGAGTCACCTCCTCTTCACACACCTACTTCATTTAGAAGTGAAGGTTAAAGTCATGGTTTAAAAACAGAAATCAGGGCTGGGGATGTGGCTCAAGCGGTAGCACGCTCGCCTGGCATGCGTGCGGCCCGGGTTCGATCCTCAGCACCACATACCAACAAAGATGTTGTGTCTGCCGAAAACTAAAAAATAAACATTAAAAAAAATAAAAATATATTAAATAAAAACAGAAATCATGTCCAGGTACCCTGGAGGAAGAGAGGACACAAAGTTCGGGTAGTAGAGGAAGCCAAGGCCTCGCCGTGGCTGGGCCAGTCGAATCACAGGTCGCAGCCAGCTGGGGAGGGGCCTGCAGGAGTCTGGTGACCAGGGCAGGGCCCTTCTCCTCCCAATGGACACGCATCCCTCACCCGAAAGGCTTAGGCTGGGGACCGGTTTCTCCCTCTTTGCAGATAAACAGGCTCTTGATGATACCCTGCCCTTCACAGGGACAAAACCACACTCCAGGGCACGCGACCCGGCACAGGGCCGGAGGAGGCTGGTTTCTCACCACAGCCCTGTGAATGGGCACCTTCCTTCTCTCCAGATGCCCCTGTTCGCATGTGAGGGCAGCCTTGGTGGGCACCAGAGACTGGCTTCAGGGCAGCACTTGGGGTCCGCCTGGGCCGCTGGGTTCCTCTTGCCCTTTCCTCAGTGCCCCCGCAGCGCAGCAGGCTGAAGGCCAAGGCCTTCCTCCCCACCTGCAGTCCTTCACAGAGGCCGTTGGAGGGCAGTGGCCTCCCCTCAGACAGCCCACATGTTGCTGTGGGGGCCTGCTGCTGTACAGCTGCATGGCACCATCTGTCCCCTTGGGCTCCAGTCAGGGCCTCGCTGTGTTGCCCGGGCTGGCCCTGGACTCCTGCCTCAGCCCCCAGCACCAGGGACCACAGGCGTGTGCCACACACTGGGCCTAGGGGCGCTAACGCTGTCCCCTGGAACACGTGCCCTTTACAGACTCTCAGGTAGACAGGGCACGGCCCTGAGCCTCAGGGGGGCAAGGTGCTGCCGTGGGAGGGCTCCACTCCTGGGGATGGCACTGTGCAAGTCCTCCCCCACGCAGGGGAGGCTTGCCCTGTGTGCCCAAGGCTCAGGCCAGGGGCCTGTGGCAAGGGTGATGCAGGCTCTTGTCCAGTCACAATGACCCGAGCGGTCAGCGACGCAGCTGTGGGGCAGAGCCACCCAGCACCTCAGCCCTCACCTATGGCAGCTGACCCCAGGGGTGACCCCCAGGAGCACCCTGACAGGCGTGCTGGCCAGGAAGGTGCCCAGCTCTGCCCTCAGGGGACGTGTGTGGTGACACCAGGAGGAATGTCCTTAAGGAGCACTGTGGGCTGGGAGGACTATACCCTGGAGCACATCTTCCCCGGGGTTCTTGCCAAAGCCCAGAGCTGTGTGCTGTGGGGAGGAGGCTGGAGAGACCCCTGGGTCTCCGCAGGCCTTGCCTCCTGCCTCCAGCCTCCCACCAGGCAGAGCTCAGCCATTCACCTAGTGCATGCAGCACCTGAAACTCCTTATTTGTTGGCCAAGTGAGGGGCAGAGGAGGGTGAGAGTGAGTCTCTGAAAACAGGCACAGCACCCTGTCCTAGTTCTCGACCTCGGAGCCATTGGAGGGCACCGGGGCTCCAGGCACAAACAGGCTAGGGCAGGCCCATGAGCACCCACGGAAGCACCCCTTGGGGCACAGACACCAACGCAGTACAGAAGACAGGGACCCAGGTCACTGCCATGCTCCTGAGTTCACTGCAGTTCCCACCTTCCCCACCCTGTAGTAGGTTTCTTCCAGAATTCCAAGAAATGCCCTTCCCAGCCCAGCCTTTTTCCTGTTGGCACTGGGGACTGAACCCAGGGGTGCTCTACCGCTTAACAACACCCCCACCCCTTTTTACTTTTTGAGACAGGGTCTTTGTAAGTTGCCGCCTCAGCCCCCTGAGTTGCTAGGGGGTCAGGTGTGCTCTACGGCGCCCAGCAAAGCCTCTCTCTTTCAAGGACCATGAGATGCGCTTCATCTTCACACAAGAGCAACAGCAAAACAGTGCCCCAGAGGCCTAGTCACTTACACCAGAATCATGTGGACAGCAGGCACACGGGAGGGCAGCATCTCAACTCCCCCTGGAGGAGGCACTGCAAGCTGCTTTGTCTCAACCCCTGAAATGACACTGACCTCATCCCATGCTCTGTCCTCCAGCAAGTGTCAGAACAGGAAGGTCACAGCAGCCTGAGGGGTAGCCCTTATCAGCCCATGGCACCGGGCGGCCAGTTGAGGGGCGGGGGTGTTTCAATGTGGCTTTGCTTCAGTCATTTTTGTTGAATTTTGTCATGGCTAGCACTGCCCCACAAGGTCTTGTCCTCCACCTGCCAAGTGGCAGGGAAGGGCAGCTCCTTGGCAGGCACTGGCTGGCCACCCCCTCAGCCATGGACACGCATCCCTTCTAGTGGAGGGCCTTGGGTGGCCCTGGGAGCTCTCCTAACCACCCTTCCTGGCCCCTGAGGTCACAAGGATGGCCTGGGAGACGTGGCTTCCACAGATGGCCACTGCACACCATCACCCAGCGGCATGGTCACCTGGCCCAAGCTTCTTAGAAGAGAAGGCCATGCTGGGCCCCAATTCCCTCACTCGCCTTAGGAAGTGCTCCAGGAGGCAGAGCAGGTAGACAGACGTGAGCGTGGAGGGCACAGGAGGACATCTAGGTACACCTGCTCCACTAGCCACGGGAAGAATTGCAATGATTATGCTCCTCAGCATGAACAAAGTTCTTGTGCCACAAAAAAGTAGAAAGGTCACTAATTAAAAGAAAACAAAGGATTTTTTTGTTGTTTGTAGAAAAAGAAACCCACATGCTTCTGACAAGTCTTTGCTGACTCCCCCCCACACTGAGCAGGACAGGGGGCAGGTGCAGTAGGCACTGCTACAAGCCCCAGCACTCAGGACACCCCCAGACACTGCGCAGGATGGGGGCAGGTGCAACGGGCACTGCTGCAAGTCCCAGCACTCAGAGGGCTGAGGAGGCAGGATTGTGTGAGCCCAGGAGGTCAAGGCCAGCTGGACTTAACAGGAGGGTGAGACCACTTCTAGGGAGGAGCCTCAGGCTGGTGCCCAGTGTCCCTTCGGCCGGTCTTCCTGCCCCCGAGCCTTGTCTCCTCCCCTCCCCACAGTGGCAGAGAACTCACCACTGAGGACAGCATGAAGAATGGTGAAATGAGCATCTCCAGCAGGAGCCAGAGGGACAGTGTCCTTGGCCAGCACCCTGCAACCCGGGCAACCTTTAGGACCTGCTCCTGGGCACGAGTGACCCTGGGCAGACCAGTTTTCTCCCATCCTGCAGGTGTGGAGGACAACAGCCGAGCTCCCTGATGCTCATGGCGGTGCTGGGTAGGAAGCCAAGGGCCCCAGGGGGGCACCAGACCAGGCACTCCTCTGGAAGCATCTGCTACAGTCCCTCAGAGAGGAGCATAGGAGCAGCCCCATCAAGTGGATGGCCTCCCTGTCAGAGCAGGGTCAGTCACTGTAGGGATGTCGGCTTTGGAACAGACGACTATATTCTTGAGAATGAGAGGAAATGCGAGTCTTGGACCAGGAATGACAGCCCTGTCCTCTCAGATGGAGTCTCCACCGTCCCACCCTCCCAGGAGTGAGATGGGAACTCCCTGGACTCTCCTCCCACTGGGATCAGGATGAAGGACTCAGCCAGGGTCCCGACACGGCCCTCTCTTCCTCAGTAGGACGTAGCCACCTCCACCTGAGCTTCTTATTGGCTACTTAGTGCAGTGAGGCTGAGCTCAATGATGCTCTCTCCCTTGGTTTTTTTGAGACAGGGTCTTGCTCTGTTGCCAGGCTGGTACTGAACTTGGGCCTCACGTTGTCCTCCTACCCCAGGGCCTCCTGAGCAGCGGGGACCACAGGCGCAGCCCAATCCTGGCTCGTCAACTCTTCACATATAAGATCTCTCCCTCTGGAGTCACCCCGAGTTGTCCAGGACACTACTGTCAGCAAGGAGCCTGACGCGGGGACATGTCTGCCCTACAGGGGGCTGCACAGATCTCCCTGGAGGATGAGAGCCCACTGCCCCAAGCTGCAGACAGAGTGACATGGAAGCAAGTGGCAGAGGCCACCGAGGGCCCTCCTCTGCCGACGGGGGGGGGGGGGGGGGGTGGCAGGCCTGGGCACTTCTCCAGAGCAGACCCTGGGGGAGGGCATCAGCAAGAAGAGCAATAGGGTCTGGAAAGGCCCCTCCAGCTCAGTGTGAGGGACCCGGACGGGTGTCAGGGTGTTCTGGCTGGCAGAAGACAGGCGTCCCAACTGCTGCACTCCCGCGATACTGAGAAGACGCCCTGCTGTAAACATGGTGCTGTCCTATGGCCGTCCTGGTACGTGGCTTTGGCAAAAAGGGCCACATCTCCAAGAGGTGCGGGGAGCTGTTCTGAGGAGGTCTCCACACCCCCTGCCAGGGCAGGCACAGGGCAGAGCCCACACAACTGGTCCACATGGCTGCCCTGGGCCCAGGAGGGCACCCTCATGCCCATGCAGTGGCCTCTCGGGCAGCAGCCTCACCGGAACCTCTCTCTACCTCCTGCTGAAGCCCTGGCTGGACCTGTCCAGCCACAGGTGCAGGCTGCCATGCCCAGGAAAAGGCGTGGGAAACCCGTCCCTGTCCTGAGGGCCACAAGCCCTGAGACTAGCCCTGAGGCTGCACCTGTCCCAAGAAGTGGTGCCTTGGGACTTGGTCCTGCCTTGGGTTCTGGGACAGCCGCAGCCCCTGGATTCCGGGACAGCAGAGCCACTGAGGAGGGGCAGGCCTCCCTCGCTGCTCACCACCAGGTGATCTTGAACTCGTAGATGGGGCGCTTGCAGTAGTAGTGGTTGACCAGGTGCTTGTCGCACACCCCAATGCACTGGTGGTCCACCGTGAGGCCCTGGGCCGCCAGGTCGGTGACCAGGCAATGCAGCAGGTCGTAGACATCCGCCACGGCCTCCCAGGGCCCAAAGGACACGTCCACCTCACAGTGGTGCTCGAAGAGCTGACCATCACTCTCGCTCCGCTCGAAGCGTAGGGAATTGAGCAGTGGACACTCGTACGGCGTGATGGGCATTTCCTCCTTGAAGACGCAGACCTTGAGCTTGGCGAAGCGTGCCTTGCGCTGCACCGCCCGCAGCCGTGCGATCTCCACGATCCGCTCCAGGTGGTCTACGGGCAAAACAGTACCAGTCATGGGCAGGGCGGCAGGGGCCGAGGGAGCGCCCGGACAGCGGGACGCCAGGACCGAGGCTGAGCTGGGGCGGGGGGCTGGGGGCCCACTGGCACAAGCCTGAACAAGGTCACAGCTCCTTGAGCAATAGGGGGCCAGCGGCAGAGGCTGCCCTCCGAACATGCTGCCCCACAAGCCAGCGGCCCCTTCAGCCTGGGCCGGAGTCTCCAGCACCACCCAGGGAGGATGGAACCTTGGACCCCCTTGCTCTGGCGGGAACCCAGGCCCCGGAGACCTAGGCACTGACCCGCGCCCTGTGACCACCCCCCCTCCCGGGCCCCAGACCGACAGGGCCCTTGACTCTCACCTTTGTAGTAGGGCATGAGCCCCAGGAAGGCCTGGCGCACCTTCTCGCCCTTGAGTGGCTGCACGTTCTCCAGCTGCTCCAGCAGCGGCCCGATGGCGTAGTACTGGGCCTCCTTGTGCACAGCACGTACGCGCTCCCGGGGCGGCAGATCTCCAGAGCGCAGGAAGTTCAGCACGTCCCTAAGCGGGGAGAGGACAGGGTTGGCCAGAAGCCCACCAGCCTGGGCTGGAGCACAGGGCCTGGACCAAGGCCGGCAGTGCCATGTGGTTAAGTGAACCTGACCTCCACTTTTGCAAAATAAAATAATAAAGCGCCTCGCAACGTCTCACGCTGACACGAGAGCATCAGAAAACTCCCAGTGGTGTGACTAGTTGCCTTAGTCAGTGTCCTTATTAGGAGCTCACAGGTACCATGAGAAGATAGGATCTTTACATGCACATACAGATGTACGGCTTTCACACGGAAGGTCACGACTGAAGCAAGTCCCCGGGTGCAGGAAGGAAGGAAAGATGGCTGAGAGGGGCGTCCAGCTTACCACCCAGCTGCAGCCCCCACCCAAATGCACCCATCTCGATTATAAAATCCAGTTACCGGTGTAAGCAGGCAACACATTCTCACAACCACCACCCAAACCCAGGTATAGAATGACTCACCTGCGGGGCTCCCTGCCCTTCCAGGTCAGTCCCACCTACAAGGTCAGCTGGGTGGGCCTGAGACTCACAGGGCAGGCTGCAGCTCTCCTAGCCGCTCCCCCTCCGACATACTGGCTCTCAGATGTACCTGTGCTGCCCAGAGGGTCTGCTCCTGCTCACTGCTCCTTTCACTCCTCATTTAAGTGGCACATCACTGAAGGTGATGACTACTCTCCATTCATCCATCCTCCGGTGATGGGCGCTGGGGCTAGCTCCCGCTTTTGGCTGTCACAGAGCATGACAGACCCTCCTGGTGAGGTCTCTGTGACAGGTGCTAACTTCTCCTGGGCACTGTGGGAAGTGGCAGGCACCCAGGGGCTGCCGCACTTCACACTCCCACCAGCTCGGCCTGGGCATGCCACCTGGTGCCCATCCCCACCATCAAGGAAACAAAACGCCGGACCCCAGTGTTGGGACCAACTGGTCTCAGGACTGAAAAAAAATCACATATATTTTCTTCAAAAAAATTCCATCCTTCTAACTCTGTTTTCAGATTCTTTCAGAGTTAGTGCTGAGTGTTCCACCCCACTGCTGACGGGATGGGAGGGGACCGGCAAACCCAGGACCCAGCGGTGGCTTCAGGAACTGGCTTGCAGCTCAGTGCAGCCTGCTGGTGAGCACTGGAGACCTGTCGGTGCCAGCCACTGCCCACTGCTGCCCACGCAGTCCTCTCGGCAGCCTCAGCATGGTGCTCTCCACCTCTGTTCTAAAGTTCCTGGGGGTCCAGGGAGGTCCCGGAAACCTCTGCTGCAAGAGACCAGCCGCCAGAGGCACAGACCGGCTGCCTCTCAGCCCACAGCCACAATGCCCAGGCCTTGGGAGGTATGCAGACCACAGCGCCCTGTGCTGACCACAATGGGGACTGCCCCAGGAGGCACCCGCGCAGCCTCTGTGGGTCCTGGAACAGGAGCTGCACACCTCTGCTTAGGGTGCACCACTGGCCACTGGGGCCCGCAACCCAGGCATGCTGCCACTTCTTGCCTCCTGTTGTGGCCTGGCCAGGGTCTAGCACATACCAGCTATGGCCACCTGGGTGTGGGCATTTGGCCTGGGGTCGAACCCCGACCCCCTCCTCATAGCCCCTTCTAAAGCTGGTCCTCGGGGGCTAGGGATGTGGCTCAAGCGGTAGCGCGCTCGCCTGGAATGCGTGCAGCCTGGGTTCAATCCTCAGCACCACATACAAACAAAGATGTTGTGTCTGCCGAAAACTAAAAAATAAATATTAAAAAAATTCTCTCTCTCTCTCAAAAAAAAATTCTCTCTCTCTCTCTTTAAAAAAATAAATAAATAAAAAATAAAACTGGTCTTCGGGGGTCTTCAGCAAACCTTCGGGTGCTCTGAGAAACAAGGCCTCAGGGCAAGGCCAGCTGAGAGTGCCACCTACAAACAAAGACCTTTTTATAGTTCCACGAGTGAGGTGACACTTTGTTTTCCCAGCATCAGAGGCAGCTGACAGCCCACTGGGACACCCAGATGCTTCAAAGCAGATCATTGGCCAGAAGCTTCTTGCTGAGCACAGAAGTGACCCTTCCCCCAGTGCGGGCAGCACAGAGGTGCGGTGGTGCAGTCTGTCTCCCTGGACACGTGCTTCAAGGTCAAGGACCACACTGGTTCTGAGTCATCTCCACTCCACTGAAGGAACAAAAATCCCAGCCAAATACTCTGAAGAGCACCTGGCCAAAGGTCACACCAAAGCTCCTCGATCCTGAGAGTCCATGAGGCAGCCCTAACTCCTTCTGTCACCAAGAGAAACTGAGGCAGAGTCCTAGGATCTTTATGAAGCCTTTCCTTCAGAAGGGCTTTTCTTTTTGCCCTTGAGTGTTCACATCTTTTAGTGTTAAAATCACAGGAACAAAGGGTTGGTCTGTTTAAGACTTTTCTTGGCAAACAGGTATGGCATGCCGGTCAGCCCCACCTCAGCTGTCTCTGTCTTATGACATGGCCACGCTGAGCCCAGGATCCCAGTGCTCGGTGAGATCACACCTGGCCTCTCCAGGCAGGTGACTACTACCCAGGAGTCAGACTGCACAGGATAGATGGGATTTGTTTTGTTTTGTTTTTGGTCTGGGTGTTGCAGCCAGGGGCTTAACCACTGAGCCACATCCCCAGTCCTTTTATATGTTTTATTTAGAGGCAGGGTCTTGCTGAGTTGCTGAGGCTGACCTTGAACTCACGATCCTCTGCCTCAGGCGTGCACCTGGGTGCCCAGCTTCTGTGTTTCATCCCATCCAGCTGGTGTGTGATGCTGGGATCTCTGGCTGTCCTGTCTCCACTGGCAAAGTGACTCAGAATTCTGCCCCAATGCATGAGCCCATTTACCAACCCCACGTTACTCCCCTGCCCTCTAGGTGCCTGGTGCCATGCTGAGGCCCCAGACTTGAGCCCAGGTAACTCACTTGCCAGGACTGCAAAGTGGATGGTGGATGGAGACGTACCCAAAGTGTGTGCCATCCCGGTCGATGAAGTACCGGCCCTCTGCGTCTGTGGGGATGTAATGTCGCCCGCTGAACATGGCAGCCAGCATGGTGTCCTCGTAACGCCGCAGAGTGGACAGGCGTGTTGTGAAGTGAGCCCCTCCGATGTTAAGGGGGACAACCTCAGGAAACTGGAAGGAACAACCAGAGCCCTCAGGCAGTGGGGGCGAGTAGGCTTCCCACCTGCAGTCTGCTCAGTCTGCTGCTGCTACCTGTCCGCTCAGCCTCTGCAAGCCGAGCCCTGGTCTGGACGGTCCTCTCTTTCCCCTCCCTCCTCCTCCATCCTCCAGTTGCTAAGTCCTGCATCCCACCCAGGAGCTCGTAATCAGGCCTCTGCTCTCAGAGTCCAAGCCCTCCCTGTCCTCCCTGCACTTCCTCAGCTTGTTGTCCTCCTGCCCTGGCTCGAGCTGCCTTCTGTGACTGCTCTTCCTATGTCCACTAGTCAATGAAATCACCCCAGCTGGAGGTGCAGGCTGTGCACTGCAGAGAGGACCTTGGATGGAGGTGACCTGCCAAGCTGCCAACCCGTGGGTCTCCTCTTCTGATCCACTCCAGGCACCAGGCAGGTCCTTCTCAAGGCTCCTGTCCAAGTCCCTTCTCTGTGGGTCTGGCTGCTCCACTGCCCCTTCTGCCCAGCACACTCACCCCCACTCCATGCACAGCCCTGCCTCAGCACCCAGCACAACACGCTGCTGACCTGCTCCACTAGACCTCGGCTCACCAAGGGGACAGCCTGCCGGCAGCAGAGATCAGCAGATGTCTGCTGAGGGTCCAGCCAGTCCTCGTCCCTCCCTTGCTCCATTCCTGTCCCACTCACTCTGCAGAAAGAGACGATCAGTCCCCAGTTCACCTGAGGCCCGGGAGGCAAGGGCTTGGGAAAGGACAGAAAGACAGACTTGCTCTGGGAAACTCAGAGCCCTACAACGTCAGGTGGTCTTCAATTGCTGTGGCTCCCACCAAACTGCAAAGAAGCCAGGCCTTTAACTTCCCCAAGGCTTCCTCCAGGCCAACTAGAGTTCTATCCCGGCAGTGCAGTGGCGTCTCCCTGGCTCTAGTCAAAATCTCTGTGCATCTATTCAAGCAGTCACATAAAGTTGGATGTAAAGATGTGACGTGATACACACCTAAGACCCGGCTCACAGTGAAGACCTGAGGTTTACAGATGGAGGAAGGAAGGAAACAAGCAGATTTTGTAGGTATGTGCTGACTCCCATGCACCCAGAGGGTGCTTCCTTTACAAGCCTTCTTCACCCATTGGATGTGCACACCAAGGACTCAAATACTGTTTTGGAATAATAATACTTTATATTTCTGGAGCTCTTTTAATCTTTTCTAAGGATATTTGATACCAAACTATGTATTTGTTCCATGTTAGGGATGAGAATTGAAACAGATGAAAAAAAGCTGCAGAGAGTATGTGTAGAATTTTGCTTGTCTTCACAGGTTTCCTAGATGCCAGGCATTCAGGGCTCTAAGTCTTGCCTGCACCTGTCTCCTCCCCAGGTGTGTGTGTGTGTGTGTGTGTGTGTGTGTGTGTAGGGGGTGCTGGGAAATCAAGCCCAGAGCCTTACACCTGCCAGGCAGATGCTCTACCACTGGGCTACAGCACCATCGTGAAAAACAGTAATGGAGGGCTGGGATGCAGCTCAGTAGTAGAGTGCTTGCCTAGCATGTGTGAGGCCCTGAGTTCAATCCAGAACCACAAAGCAAAACAAAACAAAGGTAGATGGGTGTGGTGGCACACACCTGTAATCCCAGTTATTGGGGAGGAGGAGTCAGGAGGATCACAAGTTCAAGACCAGCCTGGACAACTTAAGTGAAATCCTGTCTCAAAAAAAAAAAAAAAAAAAAAAGGTAATCAAAACACAGTTTTGGTGCTCACTCGGAGCACTGGCGCTACAGTCTGTGGGTCTTGTGCCCTTTCCCTCAAGCCACACCATTTCCTCAATGACAGTGCACAAAACTATGTCTCTGCTGGCTATTTTTCCCAGCTGCAGAGAGTATGTGTAGAATTTTGCTTGTCTTCACAGGTTTCCAAGATGCCACGTATTCAGGGCTCTAAGATGCTCTTTGCAGCCCAGGGCCTCACCCAGCCCAGCCCTCCGTGTCCAGCAATAATCCTAGCCTCTGACTTCAGGGTCCACCCTCCTTACCCTTTCCCCTGAGGGTCTCTTTAGTGATACTGCGGTACACACAATTAGAACCAGTGAAGCCACAGTGCAGGGGCACCGCAGCTGCTGGGGGAGACTTCTCTTCCTGCATCTGCTCCTCACCTGCAGGTAGCCCTGCCTGCCCCTGGGCAGCCTCCCTGGCTCTCTGGAAGACCCCATCATCTCCTGGGAAGAGCTGGCTCACCCATCCCACTCCAGACACAAACTTAGGATGCAACCTCCCAGCCTCTGTGGACTCTGGCCAGCTGGTGTTGGAAGGTGGGGTAGGGACACGCCTGTCCTGCCACACCCCAGTGGGCTTTGCAGGAGAGCAGGGAAGCTCCAGTTGCCCCTGCTCTCTCAGGTGGGCCCTGTCAGCACCTGTTCCCCAACCCTGCCCCAGCCCCAGCCCACCCAAGTGGGTCCTACTGCACTCCCCCCCCCTTTCAGTCTTGCCTGCATCTGTCCCCTCCGCAGGTCGGTCCTGCCTGCACCTCTCACCTCCCCAGGTCGGTCCTGCTTGCACCTGTTCCCCCCTTTCAGTCCAGCCTGCACCTGACCCCTCCCCAGGTCGGCCCTGCCTGCACCTGTCTCCTCCCCAGGTCGGTGCTGCTTGCACCTGTCCCTTCCCCAGGTCGGTCCTCTGCACTTGCTCCCCTCGCCCCGCCCCAGGTCGGTCCTGCCTGCACCTGTTCCCTCCCCAGGTCGGTCCTGCGTGAATCTGTCCCCTCTCCAGGTTGGTCCTACCTGCACCTGTCCCCTCCCAAGGTCGGTTCTCCCTGCACCTGTCCCCGCCCCACCCCGCTCCAGGTCGGTCCTGCCTGCACCTGTCCCACCGCCCCGCCCCGCCCGGGTCCGCTACCTCCTGTGGCAGCAGCGGCAGCGCGTGGCCCGCCTGCGTGGCCGTCGGCGTGGCCGGCTCCAGAAAGTCGTCCTCGGCGTCGGAGCTGGACATGGCACCGTCAGGGCGACGGCTGTCTAGCTCCCGCCCCGTGACTACCACCATCCCTCTGGCTCTGGGCGGTGGGCGCGGCTGCGGGCGGGGAGGGCGGTGGCCGCGGGCTCTAGCGCCGGGCAGCGCGGGGCATGACGCGGCTGCGGGGCGGGCGGAGCAGCGGAACCTGCGCGGATCGAAGGCGGTGGCTAGCAGCGCGGCCCAAGAGGCCGATCCCCGGCCGCCTCCTGCCATTGGTCGAGGCCGCTGCGACTCCGCCCTGATTGGCAGCAAGCTTGCCCAGTGGCGGAGGCAGCGCGAGAGGCCTGCGCGGGCGCGCCTATGGGAGCGGGCCTGCCCGCCTGCCCCGCTCCGATTGGTGCTCCGGACGCGGATGCGCGCTCGCGGGGGCGTGCTCGGGGCGGGCGGGGCAGCTCCCCCAGAGGACGCGGCCCTGAGGCTGGAGGATGCAGCTTGGGCACCGCGCTGGACCCTCCGCGTGGATGCGCGGTACAGTCCGCCGGCGTCCCGCTGAGCCCTTGCGTTTCGTTGCGTGACCCGCGTTGTGGGCGGGGAAGCCGTCTGGGCCGGGTCGCCCTCCGAGACCCTCCTAGGGGTGGAGGCTGAAGATCCAGTGCCTCACGTGATCCTCCGGAGTTGGCAGGAAAGGAAAGGAGGCTGAGAGGACCGGAGTCAGGGAGGTTAGCGACAAGCGGCTGGCGCAGCACTTCCACCGCTGGGCCAGTCGCACTCCGGTTGTAGGAACTCCCTAATCCAGAGCTGCGTTAGAATCGCTGCAGGGGCCTAGTGCAGAGGCCAGCTCCGGTGTCGCCCCAGCACCGATCCGGCCGCCTGGCGCGTCCCCTCCAAGCAGCACCGCCCCATAGTAAGGCCCCCCGAGGCTTCCTCCTATCTGCCATTTCGCTGTAACCTTTTCAGAAGTACCAATTACAAAATTTCCTCGTTTCACCTTTACCATTAGGATGTTTCAGTTTGTAGCAGAAATCTCAGCCAAAAGTGGTGTAGAAATCTTAGCCAAAAGAGTGTCATTATCTTATGTAACAAGAAGCCTGCACAGATCTAGGGTGGTCCCTTAACTAACTCAACAGGGGCCTTAAACCAGCTTCCTTGGTTCATCCACTCTGCCAAGTGGCCTCCCCCTCAGGAATCCATGGGAGAAGACCACAGAACTGGGCTGGGCTGTGGCCAGTGGCAAAGTACTTGCCCAGCGTGTGTGAGGCACTGGGTTCAATCCTCAGCGCTACATAAAAATAAAGGTACCGTCCATCCACAACTCTGTGTATCTATATTTCTAAGGATATTGAAGGATCGCGGGGGGGGGGGGGTTGGGACGCGGCCCCAAGGCTAGAGGATGCAGCTTGGGCACCGCACAAGGACATTTTCCCTATCTGAAGCTCTTCCCCCATTTGCCTTCTTGAACCTGACTGGCACTTGACCCCCCATCTAATGGGTCAGCTGACCCCAATACAATAAGCCCCAGAAAAACCTCTATTCACAGTCCTGTCCCACCCTAATGGATCATATGTATGAGATACATATGAAGACCACAGAACTCAGGGGTCATCAGGGAGATGGTTCTTCTAACACTCTGAAGGCAAGGCTGCAGGGACAGGCTCAGAGTGGGAGGAGGGGAAATCTGTGTGCAGTCAGCTTAATGTGGCTGAAATGTCCGGCAGTTTCCATGTCTGCTGAAGATTTCTGTTAGGAATGAAGTTTCCCATTTGGTTTTGTTTACTAGTTCTGGGGAAATCCAAGGTCAGCAGCTGGGGTGAGGGCTTACAGGGTGAGTGGGAGGGATTATGGCAGGCTTTCTGGCAAGACAGGGCAGTTTGCTGGCAGCAAGGATTTCCAAGCCAGATCACAACAGGGACCAGGGAGCCTTGAAGAAGGCCTGTTACTCCCTGCCCATGCAGAGGCTGCAGCTCTGAGATCCCAGGCAGGTATAGCCCTGGGACTACTTCTCCAAAATCCAGCCACAGGAGTGGCCCACAGTCAGCCAGTCTTGTGATGGGCAACTGGATTTCGTGTCTGCTTTCTGCCGTGGCCCCCAAGGAAAGCACTTTCTGTCTTTCCTTTAGAAAACAGTTTTTGTATGTTGACAAGTCTTTGAAGTGCTATTCAGCTTCCGGTTTTCTATCCTAATTTTAATTCAATGAATATTTTAACAAGAAACAAAAACAGAAAAAAACATTCATTCCTCCACTTACCTTGTCTTTATTGTAAATTTGATGTAGATATTTTAGACATATGAATGCTTATAGTCAATCATATAGTAAGTTCAAACCCATGGCCCACCCGACTCCAGCCCATGAAAGGCACCTGACTCCTACCATTAGCAGGAACCCCTCCAGGGCATCCCACAGAGGCTACCATGGCATGCATGCTGTGTTGAGCTGGATGACATGGCACCAAAAAGTGCAAAACCCGCGTGTTAGAGGGAAACTGTAAAGAAGACACCCCCTACGGCCCCCGCAGCCCCCACCCCTGTGGCGCTGGCCCTGGCAGAGGATCTGCCTCCTAGTCCAGTGGGCACCACGTACTCGCTCCTGACAGTCATTTCTGTTTTCCATGCTAAACCATCAAGTTCCCACTTGAGCAGTGCAGCTGATCCTGGCTGTTTGGGGACGTGCAATGAGTGGAAAGCTGTCCTTTGGCCACTGCAAGGAAGAACCACTCTCCAGGGCTGTTCTGTGACAGCTCTGCTGCGGACTTGGTATCACGTCAGCTCTTGTCACTCTGCCACTGGAAGCCTTGTGGAGACTCCTTTCTCACATCCTGGCAATCACGCCAG
Source organism: Spermophilus citellus (assembly GCF_964194105.1). Taxonomy (NCBI): domain Eukaryota; kingdom Metazoa; phylum Chordata; class Mammalia; order Rodentia; family Sciuridae; genus Spermophilus; species Spermophilus citellus. Next base: position 23,325,517 of record NC_138187.1, on the reverse strand, counting down.
AGTCGCTGGGCTGGGCCTGGCTGTCCACTCTGTACAGCCCGCCAGGGCCTCCTTCTGAAGAGGGGAAGAAGAACATGTGCCCCAGTGAGGTGTGGGCGCTCTGCTAGCACCTTGAGTTTGACTGAGGACACATCCATCTTGGCCACTAGATTATCCTTCTGTCCTTCCCCAACCCCATTGGCCTGGGAAGCTCTGCCTTGCTGCCCCTGTGGAGGCTCAGGGTCTCACCATGCGCCTGCCCCCCCCTCCACCTGAGACCCAGCCCTCTCTGGGACACCTTCAGGCTTCTCCCCTGCCTTCTCCAGCACCCATGGCCCTGTGAGCTGGTCAACTGCTGGTCCTGCACATGCACTGCTGGCCCCTGGTGCCCTCATGGTGTTCTCATAAGCTCCGCTTCCTATTTCCAAACTAACCCCTCTCTTCAGGACCCCTCCTCGTTCCAGGAGCCCCCTCCCCAGGGAAATGGCAACTTGGCTAATTCTCTCACTGGAGGCTCTTGCTTGCTCTCAGTCTGTCTGCATGACCCTCCGCTTGGAGGAAGAGGTGCTCCGTGCTGGGTTTGAGGCTAATTCCCCTCACTGGAGGCTCTTGCTTGCTTTTCCAGGATGGAAACTGCTCCATGCATTGACCTTCCTTTCCTCTGAAAGTCCAGTCTTCTGTCTCTTTTGGCTGCTGTGGCTAAGGCCTATTTCACTCCTTTACAAAAGCAAAGCCTTCTTGGATCTGCAGCCTCCTGCAGGTAGAGCGCTGCCTGGTGAAGTAGGAATCGTCACAGTTCACCATGGCCTCCTACTCACTGCCTCCCACGGAGGCTGGGCTCTGACTGCCACTTCACTGAAGTCCGGAGTGGCTTTCTGATGCCAGACCCAACTACTGTGTTGCCTTTTCTGTGAGCTCCATGTCTAGGAGAGACTGGGGAGGTGACGTTGGAGGGTCACCATTCCTGTGAGCTCCAGGTCTAGGAGGGGCTGGGGAGGTGGGGCCAGAAGGTTGGCCTTCCTATGAGCTGTAGGTCAAGGAGAGACTGGGAAGGTGGGGTTGGAGGGTTGGGCTTCCTGTGACCTCCAGTTCTAGGAGAGACTGGGGAGGTGGGGCTGAGGTTCTGCCTTCCTGTGAGCTCCAGGTCTAGGACAGACTGGGGAGGTGGTGTTGGAGGGTCAGTCTTCCTGGGCGCTCCAGTTCCAGGAGAGAATGGGGAGCTAGGGTCAGAGGCTCGATATTCCTGTGAGATCTAGGTCTAGGAGAGCCTGGGGAGGTGGTGTTGGAGGGTCGGTCTTCATTTAGCTCTAGGTCTAGAAAAGACTGGGGAGATGGGGCCGGAGGTTTGGCCTTCCAGTGATCTCCAGGTCTAGTAGAGACTGGGGAGGTGGGGCCGGAGAGTCAGCCTTCCTGTGGGCTCCAGGTCTAGAAGAGACTGGGGAGGTGGCGTTGGAGGGGCGCCCTTCCTGTGAGTTCTAGGTCTAGGAGAGACTGGGATGGTGGCGTTGGAGGGTCGTCCTTCCTTGAGCTTCAGGTCTAGGAAAGACTGAGGAGGTGGGGCCAGAAGGTTGGTCTTCCTCTGAGCTCTAGGTCTAGTAGAGACTGGGAAGGTGGCGTTGGAGGGTCGGTCTTCCTGTGAACTACAGGTCTAGGAGACACTGGGAAGGTGGTGTTGGAGGGTCTGGTTTCTTGGGCGCTCCAGGTCTAGGAGAGACTGAGGAGGTGCGGCCGGAAGGTTGGCCTTCCCATGAGCTCCAGGTCTAGGAGAGACCGGGAAGGTGGGCCCAGTGTGTCAGCCTTTCTGTGTGCTCCAGGTCTTGGAGAGAGGTGTGGAGCATGGCTGAGATCAGCTCCTGGCTGCTGCACCCACCTATCCCAGGTGCTCCGCAGCTCATTCTTCTGCTGTCTGCGTGGCAACAAGAGCTGGCAGCTCAGAGGTGCTGCTCTCTTGTCTCTGACCCATTCTGAGTGGCACACACAATGCCAGAGTGCCTTGGGTCCTGTTCCTTGTTTGACTGACCTTCCAAAGCAGATGGGTGCCTGTGAGATTTGGAGGGCAAATATCAAAATATATTCTACGGAGTTGAGATTGGGCTTCTTTCTCCTTCCACTGGCAATCCTGGTCGTCCAAGGGCTAAAACTATCTTTTTTGCTGTGGCTCTAGCATCGTTCCCACTGTTGGTCTCTCTAGCTTCCTGGATGTCAGCAGGCAGGGTGGAGGGATTCATTCTGCTCTTTCATGACCTCTGGACTATCTCCAGAGTCCAGCATGATGCCCAACACATGGCAGAAATTCCATGAATAGACAAGTTTTTGTGCCAGATCTAATTTAAATAATTGCCTCCCTGCACAGATTTTTCTCCTCTATTTTATGGCACTGTCAGCATAGAGACATAGGCCTTGGTGTTGATGCCACAGGCTGGCTGGTGGAAAAGGACTCCTCCCAGTTGTGACAGGTCCTGGGGTCTAATCCAGAGCAGAATATTCAAGGAGAGCCCTTTGATATGGGGTGCACACTGGTTACATGATATCTTCATTATCTTCTTCTTCTTTTATTTGGGAGAGTCCTGGGGATGGAACCCATGGGGGTTCTACCACTGAGCCACATCCTGGCCTTTAAATTTCTTTCTTTTTTTTTTTTTTTTTGAGACAGGGTCTCTAAGTTGCTGAGGCTGGCATCAAACTTGCAATCCTTCTGCCTCAGTCTCCTGAGTCACTAGGATTACAGGTGTGCACCATTGCGCCTGAACCTCAGATATCTTCCTTGTGCTAGACGACACGGGCCCCTAAGTGCTCCCTATATGTAGACTTTAAAATCAGCCCAGCCCAGCCCATATGTGGACTTTTATGACTGTTGTATTATATTTTCATTCATTATTTAATTAAAATAAAACAAAGGTAGCATAAACTATGATGTGGAAACCACTCTCCAGAAGCCCATGGACAGGGGCCGTGTGGCTGTGGGTTAGGGTCCCCAGCTGTCCTGAGGCTACCTGCTGTTTTCAGGTCCCTGCTGACACCTGGTGGAGCCCTGCTGGCTGGCCAGCCTCCTGGAGCTCTTCCCAGTGCTCCCTCGGCCACGTACGCCCTGCAGCATTTCCTCTGTGCCAGCTCAGGCGGCTGAAGTATAAGTATCTGTGACCCAGGTATGAGCCCTCTAAACGGAGAGAGGAGAGAGTGGGGCTGAGACGCCATCCCCTAGTCCTCATCTCTGGGGCCTTGACGCAACCCCAGGGCCCTTCTCCTGGTAGGCACCACCATCTGCTTAGACACCACCCTGGACTTGAGGCTGGGGGGCTGCTTCTTTCAGAGGCAACACAAAGATGGGGGCCACCTGGGGGCTTCGAGCTTTGGAGCCCTGACATTTTTCTGGCATGCAGCTGACGGCTCCTGGAGAGACTGAAATGACCCCTGAGAGCAAAGGGCTGGGTGGCCACACTTCAGGCTCCCAGGCTGTGTGGCTTCTGTCCCGACCCCTGATACCCCCCACCCCATCCCCACCCCTCAACCCCAACCCCTGACCCCTGGATCCTTCCTGACAGCAGGAAACAAACCACAGATGGAATGGAACTGAGCAGGTGTGGCAGGCTGGGCTCTGGCCCCAGCAGGAGATCAAGTCCTGACCTCAGGGTGGTCTTTCCAGCTGAGCTCCCCAAGTGTCCTGAGAGTGGACGCTCTGCTTCCTCCCGGTCTGAGTTCCATAAGAACAACCAAGACCAAGGCTTTTTTTTTTTTTTTTTTGGTCCTGGGGATGGAACCCAGGCTCCATCACTGGAATGCTCTGCTTCCCAGCCACGGGGGTTCCAGGCATGAGCCACTGCGCCCAATGAAGAACCAAATTCTGAGATTATGAATTTTTCATCAAAAAGGTAGACTAAATAATGAGAGTCCTTAGAAAATCAATAAGTTGAAAGTTAATGTTGGTCTAGCTAGATATGTAGCCTTGGTAAGTCACAGTATTACTCAAAACCACTTTTATATCTATAAGAGTAGATGGTTCAATCTCGGGATTATTTAAAAAACTCCCTCATTTCTTTTTTTTCTTTCTTTTTTTTTTTGTGATTCCAAAATAGACATTTGTTTATTAAGGATCATTTAGTTTCTTCATACAAATCACCAATTATTCCTCATTGGGTTTTTAAACACACACCACTTGTTCTGGGGTTGCTTTGTTTGCCCCCACTTTAAAAAATAGAGTTCTTTTTAGCGCCAAAAAGGACAGGTAAGGCAGCAGGGCGTTTCCTGGGGTCTCATGGGCTGGAGGGCTCCCATCTCCCCCTCCAGAAATTCATGTGGTAGTAGTTTCTCAGGTTGGAAAACCTGCCCCGGAAGAAAATAATCGTGCAGAAGAATGCAAATATAGTCATCTGTGGTCAACTGTGTGTGCCCAACAGCTTGAAAAGAAACACCCTCTTGGTCATGAAAGACTTGCTGATTGGTTTCGGCTACTTAAAAAAACAAAACAAAACAAAACAAACAAACAAAAAAAACCTGTCTGGTGGAAAGAAGCCAGTCAGAGAGCAGGGTTCCTAGTGACATGCTGTGAGGTCACTGCACATACCACACAAGGACACACACCAGTTTGCTTTTTGAAACAACGCAGTAGGGACCCTGTATAATTTCCTATCAACTCTTCATGGTCCTTAAAATACCCATAGCTTGGTTCAGCGACATCCTCCAAGGACACCTGCTTCTCTATAAAGAGAGGCATTCACCTTCGCCAGAGAGCTGTGCTCCTGGTGGGGAAAAACCAAAAACCAAAACTCCTAGGACTTGATTGATTAGAACGGTTAATTGATTTTTTTCACACTGACTGCAGGGGTCCAGTGGGTCTACCTGCGGTGAAATCCAAAGGAGATTTGGGAGGAGGATCATTACTTATTTCTTCATTAGAATAGACCCCCCCCCCCAAAAAAAAATGACTTTTAAAAGCAGGGCCGACGCCTGCAGGCCCCAGCTGGGCTGGGGGGCTCTGGGGACGCAGACGGCCCGCGGGCCAGTGGCCCATGGCGCTGGCTTGCGGCCGTGGGCGGGGCGCCGCCTACACCTTGTAGTTGAGCTCCGCGTTCATCTTGGTGTACATCTCGTAGATGACGTCGATGGTGGCCGTGTAGTTGACCAGGAAGAGGCGGATCTTCTCCAGGCCTTCTCCTCTGTCACGTTCTGCCCCTTGGAGAGGGCGTTCAGGAAGTCCGACTTGTAGGGCGCTGCGTACAGCGCGGCCTGGAAGATCTGCACAATCCAGCCGTGGTACTTCTTGAGGGCCATCTCATAGGCCTTGGTGGCATTGACGCGGATGAGGTTAGGGTGGTTCTCGTCCCGCTCGCCATCACAGATGCTCTGGAGGAAGACCTGGATGAAACGAAGGCCTCTTTTCAGCCACATCAGTGCCAGCGTGGCCCCCACTTTGGGCCATTCTGCTCCATACATTTCCTTCTCCACCTCCAGGATGTTCTGCAGGGTCCGGAACTTGGATGGGTTGGTGTCATACACAGCTTTGATTTTCGTGATGTTGCCACTTATGTCTGCCTTGATGGGTGTAAACACGGGGGACCCAAGGCAATCGAAGAAGGGCGGCAGGTGGACACCGCCTCCAGGAAGGGCCCGGTCTGTATCTGCTTGTCTGCGGGCAGTGGCTTCAGCATGTGCTCCGCCAGCAGCACCATTTCAGGATTGAGGCCCGCGGTGATGCCCCAGCCCGCGCCGCGGGCGTCCACGCTGCCCCCCAGGCCGCCGCCGTCAGCGCCGGAGCACAGGCTCCGGGGACGCCAGCGTCGCCACTTCCGCCCGCGCCGCGCCCTGGTAGCCGAGCGCCTCCCTCATTTCTTTTTTACTTTTTTTCCAAAAGTATTTGTGTCAATCATAACACATTTTAAAAAAAGAGGTAATCAAAAGAAAACAAAGATGCCCACTATACCCATGGAGAGGGGCCATCACCGGTGTTTTGGGATGCACATTGTCAGTGGGATATCAGTTTAGCATCCTACTTATTTTCCTTCCTTCCTTCCTTCCTTCCTTCCTTCCTTCCTTCCTTCCTTCCCTCCCTCCCTCCCTCCCTCCCTCTTTCTTTCTTTCTTTCTTTCTTTCTTTCTTTCTTTCTTTCTTTCTTTCTTTCTTTCTTTCTTTCTTTCTTTCTTTCTTTCTTTCTTTTTTGTACTGGGGATTGAACTCAAGGACACTTGGACCACTGAGCCACATCCCCATCCCTTTTTTGTATTTTATTTAGAGACAAGGTCTCACTAAGTTGCATAGCACCTCACTTTTGCTGAGGCTGGCTTTGAACTCACGATCATCCTGCCTCAGCCTCCCAAACTGCCAGGATTACAGACGTGTACCACCATGCCTGGCTTTTCTGTCTATTCTTTAGAAGTAAAAGAGTTCAGAGCTGGACATGATGTCACATGTCTGTAGTCCCAGTGACTGGGGAGGCTGAGGCAGGAGGACAGAGAATTTGAGGCCAGCCTGGGCCACTAAGCAAATCCCTGCCTAAAAAAAAAAAAAAAAAAAACAAAAAAAAAAAAAAAAAAAAAAACAAACATAGAGCGAAAGTACTTTGTAGTTTGTATTGAACAACTTTGTGACTTCAAATTATCACTTAATTTAGAATGAACATTTCTCTGCTAAGTAATTTTGTACCTCATCGTTTATTATTTATTTTTATGGGTAGAATTAGTGTTTCTTTTTATGTCTTCACATTTAGTAGCTGAGTGATAGTCCATCATGTGGGTATCATAATGCATCCAACCACTCACCTCCATGGTTTGGTTGTTCCAGACTTTCTCTTTTCAGGCACTGCACTGCATGGTGTGTACTCAAGACCCTTCCTCCCTCTCACCTTTCAACCTTCTCAGGTTCTGCAGTCGTCCCAAGTTGGGCCAGCAGAGGGCGTGGTGGGCTTTCCTGCTCAGAGCAAGGCCAGGAGGCTGTTTTTCTATAGTACTTGTACTGTGAAAATTATCCCATTTTGAATCTTCAGTAATTATCCACAAACTCCAAAGGGATAATAGAAGTTATTAATTTTTCTATCAAGATCAAATACACACACCCCCAACACTCAAAGTAGTAAACTGTGAAGACTTAACAAAGGAATGAAATGGCCTGACGCCCAATTCAGAATAACTAAAGGAGCACTCTGCTTCATGCAGGGTGGCAAAGTCTCTGTGGGGGTGGCAGGGGGCAGTGACAATGCAGCAGGAAAGCAGACTCAACCTGAGGATACTGGTGGTACCACAGCAGGAGTCCAGACTGCCTAGGATTCACAGCTCCTTAGGAATGAAAATTTCGAGGCAAAACTGAACAGGGTGTTGCCATTTCTTTTTTCTCTGTGGAGCTGGGGAGCAGCCCAGGGCCCTGACAGTGCTAGCAGGCACTCTACCCTAGAGCTACTCCCTGGGCCCAGCAGGCATCTAGCACGTCCCATCTGTCACCCACCAGCCTTTCTGGTAGGCAGTACCGTGCGTTTTATTAGATGGTGCTGCAAACAGGGGTTCTATAGCCATCTTTCTCAACTCTCACCAAGATCATGAATTCCTGAGGGCAGTGACCTGCCTACACTTCTTGGCACACACAATTATGCCCACCAAATGACTAAGTCCAAGGTGGGTACTTAGCAAGTTGTCATTCAGCACTAATGACGGTTTCTATTCTTTGCAAGATGATCACCGAGGGGGACAGTAATGGTTAAGGCCCAGACTTTGGAGCCAAGCTGCCTGGGACTGTATCCGGACCCCATCACTTACCGGCAAAGCACTTTACTTCCTGAGCCAACGATCACTTCTGCTATGTAGTGAGAGTACTTACCCAAGAGAGTGCTTGGAAGAGTCAAAACACATTAATGGTGCTATGGGCAGGTGCAAGGGCCTAGGCCTGAGGGACACTCGGTAGCTGGTTCTAGGGCGGCTGCTGAGTGGACGGTGCTGAGGTCCTTCCTTGCACTCCTTTAGGCGGCTGCTGAGTGGACGATGCTGAGGTCCTCCCTTGCATTCCTAAGTTCTGACTCTTGAAGCTGCTGTTCTTCATGCCTCCACAGTCACTGAGGACTGCAGCCTCCATCCTCCCAGGTCCCCTGCCACTGTGTGTGGTGGCCATCCTGCCCCATGGGCTCTCTGAGATTATAGGCCCACATTTGCCCTTTACCCTCCCTGTGCAGGGCTCCACTGGGCCCCACCAAGAGCTGTGACCTCCCGGATGTCACGTTGCCCTCGGACAAGGCTGAAGCTGATCTCGTGTGCCCCTGGTAATAGCAGTGCTTTCTTCCCAGGGCTCCCACAAGTGTGTTCAGACCAGAAGAAATGAGGCTGTGTGCATGCAGGAGACTCAGTGGGCAAGGGAGCATGGCGTCCACTCTGGAGGACAGCAGGGAGTGGCAGGGCTGTGGAGTCATGTCCCTGCTTCTCTGCGGTCTCCTCTAGCACTCTCCTGTCCACTGACAGTGGGTTCTCCAGGGTGGGCAGTGTGGGGCACACACTCCAGATGTCCCTCAGGAACGAGCCTGTGGTAGGCTCTCCAGGGATGTGGCCTCTTCCCCAGGGGTGGACAGAGCTGAGAAGCGTCTGTGTCTGTGACTTTACAGTGTTTGGAATTCGCAGAGATGACTAGGACGTCTGAGGAAGTGAGACTCAGGGCACTGAGCCCTGGTGAGGCTGGGCAGGTGCCCAGGAGGGGCTGAAGGAGCAGAGGGAAAGGCAGAGGGGAGCCCACCTCTGAGGGGACACGAGGCTCTGCTGTGGTGGTGGGAGAGTCACGATGTCTTGAGGCACCGAGTGTCAGGCATCAGAGAATCAAAGAGGGCTTGGGAGCAAGGGACTAACATAAACCAGCGCCTGACTGAGGACCTGGCAGCTGTGTGACAAACTGATGTGACTCCATTTTTAAAAATAAATAAATAACAGCAGCTTCTTCCTCAAGGCCTGTCCTAAGAAAGGGGGCGTGACCCTTGTCCTTGGAAAAACCCACAGAGCACTCCTAAGCACATACCCACCCTGCTGAGTTGTTTGTCTGCAAATAACAGGAGAGATCTGTGGCGCCAGGTGTCCGTGACTCAGGCTAGATGAGAACCCATAGCAACCTCCAATCAGCATGAGTCAGGGAAAATACCTGGTATGCCAGATGACCCCCAGTAGTTTATGGTGGTTGATAACATGTTGGGAAATCATGTAGTTTAGCACGTACACCCCTCGTGGCCTAAACCAATCAGTTCAAAGGAATCCCCCTCTTGGACTAACCAATCACCCCTACCCAACTTGTTCCTGCCAGTGAATGTGCTAATCAATGTTAAGAGTTGTTATTTTACTTTCCCGGGGTGTGGAATGATTTGCTGTGTGATGTTGTGACGCATAGAGTATCCCCCCTAAACCTATAAAATCTCACTGAACAAAGGACTGGGACTCACTCCCTGGGACTGCTGCATTGTGAACGGTTGTGAGCTTGCAATAAACACTCTTGTGTGATTGCATTGGATTCGGCTCCTGGAGGTCTACTGGGGTCCCACGAATCTGGCATTACACGAATCTGGCATTACACGTCACTTCAAACTGAGGGGCAGGGCAAGGGGTGAGCAGGAGGGGTGCTGGGGCCCGCTGGGCCAGCTAGGTGAGCAGGCTGAGGTGGGTGAGGAGGTGGAGGGAAGGGGGTAGGTTCTAGGGGTCCTCTGAAGTTGGGTGGGAAAGACGGAGGGAGTCAGGTAGGACCCGGGGTTTCGGCCTGAGTGGCAGGGCAGAAAAGACTGCATGCAATTCCTGACGTGGACCGACAGGAGGTGGACAGGAGTCCGGCAGGATGAGAAGACACCTGGCCACGTGGGTGCTCTGACATAGTCTCTCTGTTCCATGACAATGGTCTCCAGAACAGGCTGGGAACACCGACTCCTCCATTCCAAACACAGCGGCCAGTGAGGAGCAGAATAGGATTTGGACCACGGGCCGCAGCAGGTCTCTATGAATCATGCAGGACTTCATCGGGAGGCAAGGACGCCTGAGGGGAAGGTCTGCAGGGCCCAGCTTAAAAGAACCAGGTCTGTGCTTCTCTGAAATCACCAATGAAAATACGCAACTGCAGAAATGCTCCACATTCAAAGCTTTTATTTTGAAAAATAAAATACAAAAGTCATTAAGTTGTAAATGTATACGGTAATTTCCCAACTTCTCAGAAACAATACAATGAATTACTTAAATAATTAAGATATTTAATATTATCCACATCAATACATTTAAACAGGCACAAGTGTTCTACGAAACATTGGACCAAGTACAGACAACCTACCCCAAAATGAAACTGCCCATTTTGCTTACAGAATACCATTTTTAAACCCTCCCCTTGAAAACGAAGTTTGGAATTTGTTAAGAAAAGATGAGGACAAGAGTAGGGCTAACTGAGGGCATTGTCCCCTGGCTCCTTATCACAGGAGCGGACACCCGCCCTTGGCAGGAGGGGCTGGAGTGCACAGGAGACGGCTGGCTGCCTGGGCTCCGCTGGGCTCCGCAGCTCCCTGGGGCAGACAGACAGAGCGTTAGGACTCCCGGGCTCCCTGCCTCCTGCCTCCATCCCTGCTCAGGGCACGCGCACCTGCAAGTGACTTCTGTGCAAAGTGCAGAGGCAGCCCTACCCTGGGCACGGCTCAGTGAAGCCACTGAGGGCACCACATCCAGGGTGCAGCGGTCACCTTGATGCCCTGGCCATCTGAACAGGTGCACACCGAGACCCTGCAGAGAAAGTGCCAGAGAGCACCGAGATGTAGAGGGACCCAAGAAACCAGGGACGGGCATGTCCCAGGATGCGCGGCAGCCCCCAGCTTCCCTGAGGGCTGGGCACCCACAGGCTCAGTCAGCAGGCCAGGGTGGAACACTGCCCTGGGCGCCCCAGGGCCGGGTCAACAGGCAACGCCTTCTCTCATGGACCAGCCAGTGGGTCAAGGAGGCCCCTGTGCATCGGCAGGGCTGGGGTACCACCTGCGGATGCTGAGGCCACCTGGGTGAACAAAATCATCCAGGATGCAGGACAGCGGTTGGACATGCAAGTCTGTATGCAAGGGGGCATGCAAAGGGTGTGCAGAGGACATGGTAGGGACACGCAGCATCTGTACCTTGGAAAAAAGGCAACTGTGATTCTAAAACCTATTAACTCAGTGACACAGCAGTGCTCCATAAACACAGCAAACCACAAAGATCTCCCACTCAATCTCTCTTACTTAACTTCAGTTTTCTCATCTACAACAACAGGAATAACATGGGGTAGGAAAGACAGTGGAATGAGAAGGACATGATTACCCGAAGTACATGTATGAAGACACGGATGGTGTGACTCTACTTTGTGTACCATCAGAGACATGAATAACTGTGCTCTATGTGTGTACTATGAATTGTAATGCATTCTGCTGTCATATATAACAAATTAAAATTAAAAAATAAGTTAAGAAAACAGGAATAATAGCATTTACCTGCCAGAATGCTTTGAGAACTGAAAGAATATATATATTAATTATGTTCACATAATATATAGTTATATATATAGTTATATATATTATGTGAACATAATTAATAGATAAATAAAAACAGAGTGCACTTGTGGGCTTATGCACTCAGTACATGGTTATTACATAAAGTAAAAATAAAAGCAAAAATCAGGCCACGTGCAGTGGTGCATGTCTGTAATCCCAGCAACTCAGGAGGCTGAGGGAGGAGGATTGTAAGTTCAAAGCCAGCCTCAGCAACTTAGCTAAGGCACTTAGCAACTCAGCAAGACCGTGCTCTTATCAAATATAGAAAAAGGGATGGGGATGTGGCTCAGTGGTTAAGTGCCCTGGGTTCAATATGCAGCACCAAAACCCAACTAACCAAACAGAAATTCAGCAAACAAACTAAAGAAAAAAATCACAACCACGTGTTTAGAGACGTTGTCTGGGCTCCAAATGACCTGGGGTGTGAGCACTTGGGAGCAGCTCTGCCAGGAGACCTGGGTTCAGAACCAGCTTCACCACAATTGACCTGAGGACGCACATGCACCCAGTCCCCAGGGGACTGGGAAGGCGTGCTGGCCACTCAACACTCAGCCCTTACAAGTCATCTCAGACAGCATGATACACTAAGTAGAGCAAGGGCCAGGCACAGTGGCCCACGCCTACAATCCCAGCTATAGGGGAGGCTGGGGAAGAGGATTGCCAGCCTCAGCAACTTAGCAGTAAGATCCTGTCTCAAATAAATAAATAAATAAAAGTGTAAGGGCAATCTTGAAAAACAAAACAGAAGAAAAAAATCTCATACACACATACTCGTCCAAGTCCAGCAGAGAGAGCAAGCAGCAGGGGCAGTGGGGAGAGACTGGTGACAAGTCAAGAGAAGATGCTCTTTAGCTCTGGGCTCCCTCTTGCTCCATGAGATGACCTAATATCTTGCTCCCTCTGAGATCAGTTTCCTCATCAGCAAAAGGTGAGTGGGCTTGTCCTCTCCATAGTCATGATGTCAGACCCCTTCATCACCAAGGTAACACCTAACTCTATTTGTGTGTCCCTGAAGACGTGAGGGTGTTAAGTGCTACCAGTGACCTCTTCATCTTAGAGGTGGCACTCTTTGTTTTTTTTGGTGGTGCTGGGATTGAACCCAGGGCCTCATGCATGCTGGGCAAGCACTCTTACCACTGAGCTGTATCTTCAGCCCTTTGTTTTACAGATGAAGAAACTAGGACACAGTGAGGTTAAGTAATTTGCTCAATGCCACACAGCAAGTGACTGAGGAAGGATTCCAACCCAGGCACCTGACTCCAAAGCTGTGCTCTCCACCTGGTGATGTGGCCTTCTGAGACAGCCCAGGGGGACACCCCAGAACCCAGGAGTGAAGCCCAACCCTCACCTTGAGGTGTGAAGGAGGTTCCAGGCCCTGCTACTCCATAGGCTCCGTCTGTTGAGGGAAGAAAAGATGCTTTAAAGTCCTTGAAGTTGGCTGGCCCAGTGTGTCTGTTCCACTGAGACATCAGGCAGGGTCTGCAAGCTCTGAGCCCAGACTTCCCAATAAACACAGTCTACAGCTGCTGTACAACGAAGCCTCTGACTGGCTTCCCGGGTTCCAGAGAGGGAGACTGAACCCTTGAAGTCTCCCAAGTGAAGTTTATATGTGAGCTGAACCACATTAACCACAGGGCTCCGACATGGCTGCAAGTCTTTTGCCCAATTTTTAAAAACCTTTTTATATTGATTTGTAGTAATTATCTATATTCTACAAGTGAGTCCTTTGTTTCAAACATTTTTCCTGCTTAAGGCTTATTATTCTTCATGATTTTCAATAAGTACATATTCTCAACTCTAATAGTTCAAATTGTCCATCTTTAAATAATCAGTGCTTTTTTTTAAAAAAAAAAAACACTTTTCAGTTGTAGGTGGACACAATACCTTTATTTGATTTATTTACTTTTATGTGGTGCTGAGGATGGCACCCAGGGCCTCGCACGGGCAAGGTGAGCGCTCCACCGCTGAGCCACAGCCCCAGACCCATGATCAGTGCTTTTAGGACTTGTTTAAGAAGCCTTTTCCTCGGGGCTGGGGATGTGGCTCAAGCGGTAGCGCGCTCGCCTGGCATGCGTGCGGCCCGGGTTCGATCCTCAGCACCACATACAAACAAAGATGTTGTGTTCGCCGAAAACTAAAATAAATAAATAAATAAATAAATAAATAAACTCTCTCTCTCTCTCTCTCTCCCCCTCTCCTCTCTTAAAAAAAAAAAAAAAAAAAAAAAAAAAGAAGCCTTTTCCTCTTAAGGTCATGAAGATATTCTCCTCCGTGGTCTTCTAACAACCTCATTATTCTGTCTTTCCCAGTTAGGTCTACAATCTACTGCAAATGACTTTCATGTGCCATGGGCCAGGGCTGTCCCCTTAGTTTCAGTCTCAATTCCCTTTTCTGCGTCCTCCACATTCATCCAAACCAGCCTTGGACCTGACGTCCCTTCAAGACTGCCTCTTGGACCGTTCTCTGGCTTGGATGACTGCAGCTTCTGTGTGAGAGTCCACTTATGACCCATCCAGATTTCTGGGACGTCAGGCCCACAGCCTTGCACACCTCTATCTGTAAGTTGATCAAAGTTTTTTCAGATAAATCGGGAGTCTCTTGGGAAGATCTTTCTTTTTCCTCAAACTCCTAAGGATGAATTCCAATTTCTCATGTATTATAGATACCCAGTAAACATCTGCTGAGTAAATGAAATGACTGGATTGTTGAATTTCATTAAATATATGGGATTAGGATCTGGGATTATGGGTGTCACAGCACTTGCCTAGCACGTGTGAGGCACTGGATTTGACCCTTAGCACCATATAAATAAACAAAATACAGTTATTGTGTCCATGCACAACTAAAAATATTTTAAAAAATATAATGCCTCGAAAGAACTCTGAAATTTTCAAGCAACAGGTATCAGGGATTGGCGGCTGTCCTGTGACCTCTGTGGTGTGAGTCGGGCCTTTCTCAGTGGTCAGCCGTCTGCTCCAGGCTTGCTTCATGCACACCTCACAAGTCTGAGCACGGTGGCATCTAGAAGAGCCTGGAACTGAGTTCAGGGCTGAGTTTCACTCTGACCAAGAAGCTGAGCACTGACAGCAGCATCGGGAGATGGCAGGTGGCTGCTGCCCTCCAGCAGTGGCCCTTGTTCCTTCCAACCCCTGCCTGTGGTGACTGGGGATGCCCAGAGGAGCTACTCCTGGCCCGTCAGCCATCATGCTCCCTGTTCCCTGTGTATCAGGAAGCCATGGTGGAAAGCAAGTGGGTGTGAAGTTACCAGGAACAACTCTGGTTTGAAAGGAAAAGTTAACAAGCTTCAAACTCTGGCCACTCTTCCTGAGGGCTAACGGCTGGGTCCTGTAGGCGCTAAGTGAGGAAACCGGAGGGCCATGGGGGAGTGTAGTGAGAACAGAGAGGGTGGCCTGCACTCTGCTGATCTGGAGCAGGGCAGACTCACCACAGCACCCTCCTAGGTGGGAAACACTATGTGGCCTTGGTTTCAGCTATCAATAGGAATTTCCCTAGTTTTGGAAGCTACTGAGCTCCCTGAAATCAAGATTGTTAAAACTGCCAGGCACTGATGCCAATCCTCCTACCACCAGCACATATCATGATCTCTTTCCTATTTTTCTCTTTTGTTTTCCTAATTTTGACTTTTTAAATTCCAGGATGTCTTTAGAAAGATTAGTTTGATGCAAGATCCCATCTCTTATACAGCAGGAGGAAGCAGATACAGTGTACAGTACCTGGGGTTTTTCCTTCAGAAAGTCAGGTAGCTGGAATTCTCCTTTGTAGACCTGAGAAAACAGAGCATGTGAGAGTTGAAGGAAGCCACCCTGGCCCATCCCCTCAAGAAGCTGAAAGAAGCCACCCTGGCCCATCCCCTCAGGAGGCTGAAGGAAGCCACCCTGGCCCATCCCCTCAGGAGTCTACAGCACTGACTGTCTTCCCTCTTGGAGGGTTCAGAGCAGCCATGGGGTAGGACCATGGCCGAGCTGCTTCAGGGCTGCCTCAGTGCCCCTGGTGGGCTGGCTGGGCAGGATCAGCGTCCAAGCTTCCAGACACACCAGCTGAGAGGCAGCAGGCCCCAGTAAGGCTCACAGGACCCACCTGCTTAGGAATAAGCTTTTCCTTGCAACTCTGGGGATAATCCAACTTTATGTTCCTCAGTTTACACATTATTCCCACTATGATATGAACACTGAATGATTCTTAAAAGTGATACATACTTTAATTTCATAAAAACTTATTATAATCAATAAGTATTTTCAATATATAAAAATGTTTCTAGCACAACAAATAGCTAAAAAGTAATTTTAAAGAACACTACCATTCACAACAGCCTCAACCCTGCCCTAGGGTTGAACATAATAATAGATGTGTAAGACCTATATATAGCAAACTGTAAAACACTGAGAGAAACTAAAGAGCTACTCAAGTGGCAGGGCACACACTTTTAGGGACAGGAAGGTTCCAACAGTAGTGACATTCACACCTTCAGTTATTTCCAGGTAGATTCTAGCATGTTTTTTCTTTGAGACTTCAAGCAGGCAGTGAAAGTCACTGGAAGTGTACAGGCCCCAAGTGGTCAAGGACACCTTAAAGGAAGGACAAAGCAGGAGGGCTTATGGTAACAGATGCCAAGACTTAGTACTCAGTCATGCTCAGGTCACATTAGTCACCCACGTAAGCTAAGCTCACTGAATAGCCATGACCACCACAGTTAGGTGCGAAGCAGAACCGGGAGCCAGAAGGCCCCTTGTGCAGAGCCGGTGATGTGCAAGGGGTGCTGCCGCCACAGTGGTGCCTACAGCCACAGGCAGCAGCACAGACAGGACTGCTGCTGGGCTACCAAGGGTTCAGGCAACTTGGTTGCCTTCTGAATTTAGTTACTGAAGTGAAACATACATGCAGGAAAGTGTACCTTCACCTCCCCTCCAGTGACTGTAATCCACGCAGCCTCACGGGCCGTGCACCTCAAGATGTAGAAAGCCCCCACCCTTGAAGGCCTCCCTCTCCCCGCTCCCCACGAGATCTTCAGGCTGGCTGCACGCGTGGGTTTCAGAAGTAAGGCTTCTATGGAGGGATGAAAAAAAATGTTAAGTCACAAATACAAACAAATCCAAAAGGGGCTGCGGTTGTGGCTCAGTGGTAGAACACTCCTCTAGCATGTGCGAGGCCCTGGGTTCAATCCTCAGCACCACATAAAAATAAGTAAGTGAAATAAAGGTATTGTGTCCATCTACAACTAAAAAATAAATATTAAAAAAAGAAAAAAGTAAGCAGGAGGGCTGGAACTGTGGCTCAGCGGTAGTGCACTTGCCTGGCATGTGTGAGGCACTGGGTTTGATTCTCAGCACCACATATAAATAAATAAAATAAAGATCTATCAATAACTAAGGAAAAAAATTTAAAAAAATTAAGCGATAATGGGCTGTAGTTGTGGCTCAGTGTAGAGTACTTACTGGGCATGTGTGAGATCCTGGGTTTGATCCTCAGCACTGCATATAAATAAATAAAAGATTCATTGACAACTAAAAAAGTATATATATAAAAATAAAAAAAAAAATGGCAATGGCTGGAGCATTATGTTAAGTTGAACTCAGAAAGTCAAGGGTGGCACAGAGTTTTCTCTCCTAGGTGGAAGCTAGAGAGGAAAAAGGAAAAACAAAGAACAGGGAATCTTGTGAAAACATAAGGGAGACCAGTAGGAAAGGGGAACAGGATAGGAGCACTGGGGAGCGAAACTGGCCAAATCACATGGCCACATGTACATGTATATGTGCCAATGCATGCCAGTGACCCCAGCATTACGCAGAATTATAAATAAAAATGTATGAATTTTTTTAAAGGGGAAGATGCCTGAGGTTTTCTCCTTTCAGCATCACGTAGGGAACAAAGGCTGACACTGGAGAAAGCCCTTTCCTCTGACCAAGAGCTCCTCCCCAGTGCAGGAAGGCAGCGGCCACTCTGCTTGCAGAGCAAAGCCAGGTATGGATTTCCCTGGGGAAAAGAACATGCCTTGGACATTATGCTCCCACCAGCCCTCAGAGTGCTCTGCTGAAGGCAGGAGGCCAGGGATGCAGACCCCCCCAGGGGCCCACAGTGGGCAGCAGCAGCACGGTCACTGGAGAGCCCCTTGTGTAGCTGCACCCTCACCTGTGGGGCGTGCCACTGCCACAATTCCTCCCTGTACAACCAGCTTGTGGTGGTGTCTGACTGGAGCTGACAGCTGCCTCCTGTGGCTATATTACATTAATAAGCTCCTGGGTCCAGCCTCCAGCTCTGTAGCACAGCAGTGCCCCCTAGACTCCGACCTCCAGCACTGCAGCACAGCAGTGCCCCGTAGACTCCCACCTCCAGCTCTGCAGAAGAGCAGCACCCACTAGATTCCCGCCTCCAGCTCTGCAGCACAGAAGCATCTCTAAGACTTAGTTTTATTATTTAAAGCAATTTTCTATTTACAGAAAAATTGAGTACAAAGCAGAGTCCTCATATATTTACTGCCCTTTCCCTATTTTTAACATCTTATGCTACTGCAGTATATTTGTTACAATTAATGGAGCAGTGTGGAAATAATGTTATCAACTAAAGCCCACAGTTTACAACAGGGCTTGCTGTTTATGTTGCCCTACATCTATCTCATCATTTGTTTTTTGTTTGGTACTGGGGACTGAACCCTGAGAGCACTTAACCACTGATCTTTTTACTATTTCCCTAGCTTTGCCCTTTCCAGAGTGTCACAGAGTTGGATTCAGATTGCCTTCTTTCCCTTAGCACTATGCATCTGAAGTTCTTGTTTTTTTGTGACTCGACAGCTCTCTTCCTTCCTGAATACTATTCCAAGCATCTGGATGTACCACTGTTTGAAAATTTTTATTTATATTTATTTAGTTGTAGATGAACATACAATATCTTTATTTATTTTTATGTGGTGCTGAGGATCAAACCCAGTGCCTCACACATGCAAGGCAAGTACTTTACCACTGAGCCCCAGCCCCAGCCCCCACTGTTTGATCATCGATTCCTTGCTTCCAAGCTTTGGTAATTATGAATGAAGCTGTCATAAGCTTCTGTGCCTAGGTTTCATGTGAACGTGTGCCTTCAGCTCCTTGGGGTCAACACCAAGGAGTGTGACTGCTGGATCACATGATAAGAGTATTTAGTTTTGCAAGAAACTACCATGTTCACTTCCAAGAGGCTATACCACTTGCATTCCAGGAGCAACCAACGCGGTGAGTCCGTCTGCTGCCACATCCAGTGGTACCTGGCACTGCAGTGAGTGCTCTGGATCTGGACCATGTTAACTGGTAGTGGTGCCTCAGGACTGCTTAGTCTGCAGTTCCCTATCCGTGTGTGCCCAGCAGACTGTTGTGTGCTTAGCTTCCATCTGGGCATCTCTGGCAGAACTCCTTCTCAGATTTTCTGGTTGTTGTTTAATGGGGCTGTCTTATTATCTCTTGAGGTGTTATTATTATTATTATTGTATTGGTAGATGGACACAATGCCTTTGTTTATCTTTATGTAGTGCTAAGGATTGAACCCAGTGCCTCACACGTGCTAGGTGAGTGCTCTCCCATGGAGCCCCAGCCCTAACTATCTCTGAGCCTCAAGAGCTCTGTGTGTATTCTAGATGACAGGCCTTTATCACTAGTGTACTTGCAAAATTGCTTCTCAGTCTGCAGTTTGTCCTTTCATTCTCTTCATCTTGTTTGCTTTTTCTGAAATTAACAAAGATTCTTTAACTTTCATCTATTAGTGTGATCATAGTTTAAAATCTATATTTATTTTATTTTATTTTTTTAAAATTTATTTATTTATTTATTTTAAAAAATATTTATTTATTTTTTCTTAGTTCTCGGCGGACACAACATCTTTGTTTGTATGTGGTGCTGAGGATCGAACCCCGGCCACACGCATGCCAGACGAGCGCGCTACTGCTTGAGCCACATCCCCAGCCCTATTTATTTATTTTCTATTTTAGTTCTCGGCAGACACAACATCTTTGTTGGTATGTGGTGCTGAGGATCGAACCCGGGCCGGCCTGCACGCATGCCAGGCGAGCGCGCTACCGCTTGAGCCACATCCCCAGCCCCTAAAATCTATATTTAAAATGAGTTTCAGGGGCTGGGGATGTGGCTCAAGCGGTAGCGCGCTCGCCTGGCGTGCGTGCGATTCGGGTTGGATCCTCAGCACCACATACCAACAAAGATGTTAAACCACATATCAACAAAGATGTTGTGTCCGCCGAGAACTAAAAAACAAATATTAAAAAATTCTCTCTCTCTCCCCCCTCTCTCACTCTCTCTTTAAAAATAAAATAAAATAAAATGAGTTTCTTGTAAACAATACATAAATGGGTTTTGAGTTTTAATCCACCCTGACAGTCTATCCACTGGTGAGCTTAGGCCATTCACTTTTTCAATGGATGACTATCTTATCATATTTATAATTATTTTCCATTGGTGACTTTTTCTTTCTTCTTCTACTGTCTTCTTCAGTTTTACTGGAGCGTTTCGTGATTTCATTTTCTCTCCTCGTTAAGCATATTAAGTACGCTACTCTTCAAAAAATTCTGAGTCTCTGCCCTTGAGTTTGCAATACATATTTACAACTCATCTTTGCCCATTTCCAAATGATGCTGCACTGCCTGCGGGTGGTGAGATCCTCTCACTGCCCAGCACTCCCTGCGCTCACAATACTGCTGTCACTCACTCACTGATTCATGAGCTACAATCACCAAATATATGGCTGCTACTACAGTTCTGAATAAACTGTTGTCTGTCAGATAGCTAAGAAGTTTACTCTCATTCCTTCACTAGAGCTCTTCCTCTGTTTAGGTAGCTCTGGTTTCTTACCTACATTACCTTCCTCCTCTCTAAGGAACTTCTTGTGACATGTCTCTCAAGGAGATCTATTGGTGATGACATTCCTCCATTATTCGCCTAAGCAAGCCCTTCTTCAGTTATGAAAGATAACTTTGCTGGATACTGAATTTTGGGTAGATGGATTTTCTGCTTTAGGACTTCAGCTATTTGACCCCATTGCTCTCTCTCTTTTAAAAAATATTTATTTTTAGTTTTAGGAGGATACAATATCTTTATTTTATTTTTATGTGGTACTGAGAATTGAACCCAGTGCCTCACGCATGCTAGGCGAGCACGCTACCACTTGAGCTACATCCCTAGCCCCTCTCTCTCCCTTTTTTTATTTTTTAGGTGGACACAATATCTTTTATTTTTATGTGGTGCTGAGGATCAAACCCAGTGCCTCATGCATGCTAGGCAAACACTCTACCACTGAGCCACAACCCCAGCCCCCCCCTTCTCTTTTTGCTTGCATGTATTCTGTAAACTTCTCCTCCTCCTCCTTCTTTTGTTTTTTAAACTTCTAGGTTCTTTCAAGATTGTCTTTCTTTTCTTTTTTTTTTTTTTTGTACTAGGGCTTGAACCCAGAGGTGCTTTACCACTGAGCTACAACCCCAGCCCTATTTATTTTGAGTCACAGTCTTGCTAAGTTGCTTAGCACCTCACTAAGTTTCTAAGGCTGGCCTCTGACTTGTGATCCTCCCACCTCAGGTTTTTGAGTCACTGGGATTATAGGTGTGCACAGTTGTCTTTGATTGTCTGCAGTTTTTCATATGATATGCTGAGGTGTAAAAATTTTTGGTTATCCTGTTTGGATCCTCTAAACTATAGGATCTGTGGTTTGATGCCTATCATTAATTTTGGAACTAGGCTGTATTTACTCTACTGAAGGTATCAGATGCTAAAATTTTCTTTAGTGTGCCTGCTTTGTAGCTCTGTTGTTTCAGAGTTTCCCTAGAGACTCCTCCTTAAACTAGGGTGTAGAAATTGCAGGTCTGTCAGTGACTTACTGTTATTATGAGAGCCTGATGGGTGTGCTGTAAAATATGTGGGGTGGAGGAGTGTTCTATAATGTGGGATTATAGCACAGGTCTCTTAATGACTCTCTGGCTGGGCCATGACCTTCACCAAGGCTGCCTGGGCTCCCTATAACCTCCTCGGGTGAGACAGGAAAGCTAGAGGGGGCTGGAGTTGGGTGTCTATGTCCCCCAGGTCCTCTAGGCTCTGGTAAAGCCCAAGCCCAGCCTATGGAAGGACCCACCCCCAGGGCAGTCCACTGTTGAGGAGTGCTCTGAGCTTATATCAAAATGTCCACTTTCCCCCTCTCCCTGTCAGAAGCACTAGGAGACATTTTCCCAGATCTTTACTTAAAGAAGATGTGGGTCTCCTACAAGTAATTTGTGATTCTCAATATACACCTTTCCCTTGAATTTTGGGGCAGCAGTTTGACCTGTGGCCTCAATTCTGAGTGATATAAGACCTGATTTTCAGTTTGTAAAACTTTCTTTCTCTTTATCCTAGTATTCTACAATTTCATGTGCCTTGAATCTGGGCTTATTTTCTTCTCTCAGTGGTACTGAAGATGTCTGTCCTTTCTTCTTTTCTTTCTTTCTTTTTTTTTTTTTGTGTGTGTGTGGTCCTGGGGATCAGACAATCAGGGTCTCACACATACTAAGCAAGTGCTCGCTGGGCCACTATCTCAGCCCCATGGCCTTCTTTCATTACTTTAATAATTTCTTGCCCACCATTTTTCTGAAACTCTAGTCAGTCAAACAATGGACCATCTGAATTAAGTTTCTAAAAATTCTTACCCTTTCTAAGTCATCTCTTCATCTTTTTTATTCCACTGTCTAGGCAACTGCTCTACCATAAGCTATTTTTGTGGTATCTTCTAAGACATTTCCTCAACTTTATTTTTCCAATTCTTTTACTAATTTTAATTTAGCACTCATATTTTTAGTTTCCCAGTTTTTTGGTTATGTGTTTTTATTTATTTATTTATTTAAATTTCAATTTTTTGGTGGTGCCAGGGATGGAACCTAGGGCCTTGTGCATATGGGGCAAGCACTCTACTAACTGAGCTATACCCCCAGCCCCGGATCTCTGTTTTTATTTTTGAAAGTAACATCTTGTTCAGTTAAAGTTTTATTTTGCTCATGCATCCTGTGCTTCCTTTGAGGGCCTCTCTCTCCCCAGGGGTGCTCTGCTAAGTCTGGAGATCTAGGCTGTGAGGCGCTCAAGCTCACTAGAGCCTACATTCGAGGGAGGGTCGAGTCCATGGCAGGGGTGCTTCCTGAGCTGGTGTTTTGCTCAGGATTCTGAGTACCCTGTGGCAGTTCTTTTCTTTGGGGTCATCAAGCCCCCAGAGAAGGTGCCTTATTTCCCATCTGCAGGAGGTAGTTGCAGGTAGGAAGCTTGATGCCAGCATTCTGGAGCTGGGCAGACACATAGAGCTGGAGGGTGGCAGCGAAGGTGAAGTAGCACCCTGGCTTTAATTCTGGACGCGTACCTCTGTGCATGGTGTTCTGCCCATCCCCTCCTCTGTATGGTGTGTTGGGGTGCTTGGGTGAGAATTCTATTCCTGTGCAAACTTTTGACTCTTCCTACTTTTAGTATCAGACCTCCTCCTCCCCCCCCCCCCCCAATTTGTAATGCCTGGTGCTTCTAATTCCTGAGAATCTGTGGGGTTGAGGATGAACTGGATTACTTCTTACCTCTTTGCTTGCATGTATCCCCCACCCCCTTTTCTTCCAGGTATTTAAGTCTGGCTATCTTCCACACTGCTAAGTCATTTAACACTCCTACAATAGCTTTCTATTTCCATAGGTCAAGCTGAACAAGGAGGAGTGCTACAGTAATACTCAGTCTTTGGGAACTGTGTTGTTAGTGTACTCAAACAGTATGTCCGGTCTCTTGAGGTCCAGGCAAGTGATCTGTGGATGGGGTTCAAGGGTCTGCAGAGGCTGGAGACCACCATACACAGCACTACTAAGTGGAAGAACACATTGCTCCTAGGAAAGAAATTCCATGTCATGTGAGAGAAAGGACCAGTAAGTAAGGCACATAATTCTCATGATGTTTAGCTTCACTGTTAATTATATGTAAGAGAGGGGAGCTGGTGAACTGAACTAGGGTTTTTATGCCTCCTTTCTCTGCCCCAAGCGCTCCTATTCTGTGAGTCTGAAGGAATTTCTCTAAGCCTGAATATCCCAGGAACTGCTTTCCTCTTTCTACTCTTTCCTCTTTCTACCAACAGAACACCATGCACAGAGGTACGCCTCCAGAATGAAAGCCAGGGTGCTACTTCACCATAGCTGCCACCTTCCAGCTCTGTGTGTCTGCCCAGCTCTCTAGAAGGGCTCCCAGTCTTCTTCTTCTTCTTTTTTTTTTTTTTAAAAGATTGATGTGATTTATTTATACCTTTATTTTATTTATTTTTATGTGGTGCTGAGGATCAAACCCAGCGCCTCACACATGCTAGGCGAGAGCTCTACCACTGAGCCACAACCTCAGCCCCTCCC
The DNA here is from genome assembly GCF_964194105.1 of Spermophilus citellus. Classification (NCBI taxonomy): domain Eukaryota; kingdom Metazoa; phylum Chordata; class Mammalia; order Rodentia; family Sciuridae; genus Spermophilus; species Spermophilus citellus. The sequence continues at coordinate 23,301,668 of NC_138187.1, read as the reverse complement.
AGTCTTCTATATAATGAGTTACAGAGGTTACCACAATTCCGTCAATTATCTTACAGAGCAACACACATAAGAATTAAAATAAATGCATAAAAATATGAGCTCCACATATTTGACACTGATCTTTAGCTTTTACTTTTGCCAATGACAGTAACTTCCACATAACAGGATTTGGCTGGCAACAGATCACTGCCAAAGAAATGACTCAAACAACAAAGTGAGCAGTGTTCCTGTTTGGGGCCTGTGGGCTGAAATCAGGGGTAATTAACTGCACTGAAGGATGGTCTTCAGCTGAAGATGACTTCAGTTCAGAGCTGAAAACCCAAGAGGACGTTTTGCACACTGAGATCCCGTCTTTGGCATTCGTGGCTCTGTGCGTCCGGTGGCTGTGTCCATACAACTGGGGCATGGCAAGGTGGTGCTCCCTCTAGGATGCGGCCACCCCAGGTGGGAAGCCAGCAGCAGAGCCTGCACAGCCTCCAGCTGACATCCACAGGCAGCGAGGACTCGAAGCAGGCTGACGGCACTAGTGTGCTGCATTGCTGATCCCTGAGACACTGCAGCTGCACCAAGGGCCCTGAGCCAGGCGGCCAGCAGAGCTGTGCCTGGACTCCTGGTCACGGAAACTGTGAAGTGACACACCTATGGTTCTGAGGTGGTCTGCTGTGCTCCAGCAGACAGACAGGGACCTCCCGGTGTCAGGAAGGCAGTCACAGGACAAAGGCAGAGCCGAGGGAGGACTCTGGGGGCCGTGGGTGGCAGCTGGGCTTAAGGAGAACACTGGGACATCTGACTAGAAACTGGGGTGGGGGTCCTTGTCAAGCAGCAGCCCATACTCCAACCACTCTACCTGTGTACACTAGTAAGACGTCAAAGCCTGGCTCACAAAGCAGCTGGCCAGGCCATGGAGGTTTCCCTGTCATGTGCTGAGGGTGGCTTCCCCTAATATGCACAGTGAATGGCAAGAGGAGAAAGGGAGGCCAACAGAGGAGACCAGAGGGAGGGAAATGAGCCAGGTGGTGGAGGCTTGTAACACCCAGGGCCCCTAGCAGTGCTGGTGGAGCAGCGAGGCAGCACCCTGTGCCACGTCTGCTGCCTCCTCAGTGTGCTTCCCACATGTGGCCTTGTGGCCTCTCCATGCACCAAGTGACAGGATCATGGCATGACTTAGATTCCTCATTCCTGGTGGGGAGTGCTCTGCCAGGTGAGCAAACAGGTCCCACCCAAGGATGAGGAGGTGGGATCTGCAGGCCCACCACATGCAAGCAGCAGGCAGCAACAGCATGCCTAGACCCCTGCAGCTCATCAACGGTGACTCGGGCAAGCGAAGGGCACACGCATCTTTAGATCTTAATGGAGCGGGTGACTGGGGGCTTCTCACAGTCTCAGAGACAGAAGTGCAGAAGGACCCTGACACCGCAACTGTCCAGGAACTAAAACATAGCAGTACGACACAAGGCAACACCAGATACCTCCTGTGGGCACTAGGGAACAACAAGCCAATGGGCCATGCTACAGCAACAATACAGTGGGATCAGGAGAGGTGTGTGCCCCCTGTGCCACGCATCAGCTCCTCATGTGAAAACACGGAGAAGTCGGGAGATCAAAGCTCAGCACATAGACACTGCCCACACAAAGCTCATGAGGGGTGGCCTACAGGGCACACTGTTTGTGCGTGGGGTGGACTAAGTGGACTCAGGCTGCAGCTCACTGTGTAAGAGGCAGGAATTGGATTAGTTGTAATTCTTGGTTCCTGGCACACTTTCATCCTAACTCCATGCATAGCCTGCTGTTATTTATTTAGTAATATAATTCATTATTTTTAGTAATGTAATGAACATTCCCCCTTGAGGAATTACACTTGCTAGTTTCACAAGAAGAGAAAACATGCAACTGCAGCCAGATATTCTAATGCAGGAAGGGATCCAGAGTTTGAAATTTATATCTTTAATCCCTCCAGGCTCTTGTGGCCACTATAGGCTTATGATCTCCAAAACACACATACTGTAAAACAGCTGATAGCATGCTTGTTTACATATTCTCATTTTTCTGGAATTATTTTGGCGCCTTTGCAAATCTCAGACTTGGCCCTGAGAAGTGCAACAGTCTCATCCTGTCTGGAAACAACAGGATAAATGTTGTTAATACTTCTTATATCAAGAAGAAAACAAATTATCAGCCCTAAAACATACGATTCTTTTTTTAAAAAATATGTTTTTAGTAGTCAATGTACCTTTATTATTATTTTTTATTTATATGTGGTGCTGAGAACCGAACCCAGTGCCTCACACATGCTAGGCAAGCGCTCTACCACTGAGCTACAACCCCAGCCCTCAGAAGCATAAGATTCTACTCCAAAACATTTTAAAGAAAAAGAAATGTTTCAGTGTGATGACTTTTGGGTGAAGTTGGACAAAATGGCCTGAAATGTGAATTTAACTGGAAATGTACAGCAACTGCATAATAGAAACCTCTCCTTACTGCAGAAAGCAGTAGACACTATAGGAAATACAGCATTGAGACTTGGATTTTCTAGGGAAGTCTGGGCATTAGACATATCCAGACACTTCTGAAAAGAAGACATATGAATGGCAACACAGAAACACATACAAAACCGCTCAACATCACTAGCTACCAGGGAAGCTCAAATCAAAACTACCCACACGGCCTCTCCAGAAGGAAGCAACAAGGCTGGGCAAGGGTGTGCAGAAGTGGGCACCCTGCTTGCTGCTGGTGGGAATGTCGCTTTGGAGCACCATATGGAGAGACATGGAGAGCCCTCAAAGACCGAAGCTTCTGGGGCTCCAGGCGAGCTAAGCAAGGCTCTCCTCGGAGCTGCCACTTGATGCAGCACGACTGGGTGCACACCCAGAGGAAAGAGAACCCGCCCGCCTTCACTGCAGCACCCCCCCCCCCAGTGTTCACTGCAACACCTCACCCCGCCAAGAGGCAGTGTCGAGCCGTGAGGAAGAAACCCCATTACCTGCAACAGCACGGATGGCACTGGAAGCTGCGGTCCTGAGTGGAAGAATGTGGCACAGGGAGGCAAGGACTGAGTGGTCAGGCCCACATCCCCACACTGACGAGAGCCATCGTATGGATGCTCTCGTGGGTCTCCTTTAACCTGCTTCATGGCAGAAGACTTATTAAAGGGCTGGGGCTGCGCTCAGTGGTAGAGCGTTCGCCTAGAATGTGAGAGGCCCTGGGTTTGATCCTCAGCACCACATAAAAATAAATAAGTGAAATAAAGGTTTTGTGTCCATCTACAACTAAAAAATAAATATTAAAAAAAGAAAGAAAACTTGTTACAGCGTGGCTTGGGTCTGTGTTCTGCCCAGCCTCCCTGTGTCCTGATGGGCCTGGCACACTCACCTCTGGAGCTGCCTGCGGGACCTTGCCCACATCAGTGCTTGGGCCTGCACCTGCACAGGGCTCTCACCTTCGCTCCACCACCACTGCTGCCACCCTGCTGGTCGTCCTCAAGGACCCCGCTCAGGCAGTTCTCTCATTTTTTGTTTGATTTTCACTGAATTTGTTTATTCTTCCTCAGCATCTTGTTATGGGTCAGACACAAAATCTAGGTTTCTGTTTTTTGTTGTTGTTTTAGATATTTCCATGATCAAGAAATATCAAGGGGGGGTGGTTCTCCCCCACCCCATACTGGGGATTGAACTCAGGGGCACTCACCACTGAACCACACCCTCAGCCCTATTTTGTATTTTATTTAGAGATAGGGTCTCACTGAGTTGCTTAGTGCCTCACTATTGCTGAGGCTGGCTTTGAACTCACGATCCTCCTGTCTCAGCCTCCCAAGCCACTGTGATTACAGGCATGCATCACTGTACCCAGCAAGAAAATGGTTCTTACTCCAGTATTTAAAAACTCAATCCAGATAACTTTTTCTAATTTTAGGTGATTTTAATGAAGGTATAACATATAAGGGAAAATGTGGAAACCACAGGTGAATGAGCAATGAAATTTTATAGACTGAAGACAGATGAAGAAACAGAAACTAGCCTCGCATCTCTGTCTGGCCTTGATGTGACAAGGCCTCTGTATGTTGCAGACACAGAACCAGAAGCTAGAGGAGGCTGTGGTGGAGGGGAGGCTGAGGTGGAGGGGTTGCTGGAGCCCAGGATTTTTGAGCCCAGCCTGGGCAGCATGGTTAGGGGATGTCTCAACAAGTAAACTGCCAGCACAGTGGACAGACCTCTCTCTCCAGTCACTGGTGCTTTCCTCATGAAAACAAGCCAGGTCTGCACTTCCTGGGCACCAAGAAGGCACTGTGCTTCTGTGACTACCCATCCAATGCCCAGATCCCTGCAGTGACCATCCTGACAGACCAGAGCATTGTGGTATAAGACGTCCCACACCAAACTTCACAGGACGCTGCAGAAGCACTGGCATCTGCTTTTGAAATAAAGCGAAACACAGGAGAGGAAGAGAACTGTCATGCTGGGAGAGCACCCAGCTCTGTGGTGGCTGTTTGAAGGGGCATCAAATGTTAACACAATGGAATGTGAATTTCTCTAACTATAACCACTAGAATACAAAGCTTGTCACGTCTGAGCGCACAAATAAAAGAAATGAGAAACTAAAGGTAAATCATACCTCAAATCCAGTGGTAGTTGGAACAGTCCCACCATGGCACAGGAAGCCAACTGAGACAACAGAGTCAACCTACCTTGGGGCTGAGCTGTGGCTCAGTGGCAGAATGCTTGCCTAGCACATATGAGGCCCTGGGTTCGATCCTCAGCACCACATGAAAATAAATAAATAATATAAAGGTATTGTGTCTAACTACAACTAAAAAAATAAATATTAAAAGAAGGGGGACCAGGCTGGGGATGTGGCTCAAGCAGTAACGCGCTCGCCTGGTATATGCTGGGCGCTAGGTTCGATCCTCCGCACCACATAAAAATAAAGATGTTGTGTCCACCGAAAACTGAAAAATAAATATTAAAAAAACTCTCTCTCTCTCTTAAAAAAAAAAAAAGAAAAAAAAAGAGGGGGGGACCTATCAGGAGCCCACTGAGATGTGTCACATCCATGGCTGGGGCGGAGCTGGGAACCAGGACTTGAAAGTGAGACCCCTCTTGACACCTGGTTCTCTTCTTTTGAGGGGCTGGGTTTACTTGAGGAACAGAATGCCTCGTTAAAGTAACTCAAAAACACAGGAAGTCTAGAGAGGAGATGGAGGCCAGGCTGAAGCTAGGTTCAAGGTCCTTGATTTCTGTTTTCTTCTTTCTGTCATCTCCAGTGTGTTACAAAGTGGCTGCAACAGGGCCAGTTCAATGTCCTTTCATAGCAATGTTCAGAAGCAGGAAAAAATGGGTAAACTTTCTTCATACGACTCTTATCCACAACAGTTGGGTCAGAAAAACTGCTAACAAACACCTCCTCACATAAACATGGCCAGAAGAAACTGGTCCATGGCCATCCGTCTACAGGGAGTCCTAGGAAGTGCAGCTGATGTTTGAGCTTCCTTCGTCTCACACCTGCTGTGCCTCACGCCCTGGGGCCCTGGCCAGGGGGACAATGCTTCTTCTCTTCATTCCACTTCTGAAACCCAGGAAAGGGTCCCAAGACAAATCTGGGAGGACTCTTAGAGGGCAGGGTCACTGTGCTGGATGAATGACAACTCCCACCACCACCTCTGTCCAAGGCTGGCATGAACCTCCTCCCCACACAATGCCAGGAGGGGTTTCTCACTGAAGGAGACCCATGTAAGATGGCAATGGCAGAAATCAGGCCACTGCTCTTGGAGGACCAAGGTAAACAGCAGCTTCCCCACGGCCAGAAATGAACGAGTTGATCTGGTGGAATGGAGAAGTGGAACATGGGTGTTGGGCTGACTCAGTGGTAGAGAGCTTGCCAAGCAGGCCCTGGGTTTGATCCCCAGCATCATGAAAACAACAAGTAACTAACTAAATAAGTAAAAGTGGTCAGTGGAACAAGAGCAGTTCATGGTAAATGAGGCAAAACAGCTTCTTAATTTATTATGTGCAGTCACACATACCCACAAAAGACAGGCTGTGAGTAAACAAGTAACAGCACTAGAAGCGCACAGTGGAAACAGCAGGAGAGAACCCAGGGCTGTGGCCTTGCTTCTGTGTGTCCTGCAGAACAGGGAAAAGAAGTGGGGACTGCACAATTTCAACCGCTACCTCAGGTCGGAGACGCGGTACCAGGAAGCTTCTAAGAATGCCCTGAACAGACCCCTATAGCATACAGCCACTGGATCAAGAGTTCTGAAAAATAAGCCCAAAGTGTGATCCTACAGGTGGTTCAATACAACACTAATGGAATTCACAGCCATGCAGCCTCTCATATTAAAGTTAATTAAGCTCAAGATCTCGAGTCTTTAAATTTTGCTGAGAATTTTGCACCAGTGAAACCTATTGAGCTGCTTGGGGTTTTGGAAACAACAGATAGCTCATTCACCAAGCGGTCCTAAGGGTGACATTCTGAGAAGGTTCAGAACAAGAGGAGACTATGCAAGCAATCAGCTGCCTTGCTGCTGCTGTGCCTCCGAGGCTGTTCAGGAGACCCTGGGGCTGGAGTGTATAGCATCACCCAATCCTATGGATCGCTGTCCTTCTGGGTGCCTCCCAGAGGTCACCGAGCCCTCTGCTGCTCGGCACAGAAGTCCAGCAGCATGTGACTGCATGTTTGGCCTGGAAGAAGAAATGGCTGGAGCTATGGGTATACACTAATTGTACTGGCCCTGTTGTAGCCACTTTGTGACACACTGGAGGTGACAAAAGAGGCAGTAGCTAATGGTTCGGCTGGAAAGGTAAAAAAAACTTAAGAAGAACAAGGCTGAAAAACTTGTGACCAAGGGATATGCAGAAGAGTCTGTTGAGGGGCTGGGCAGGGGTTCAGCGGTGGAGCACTTACCTAGCATGTATGAGGCACTGGGTTTGACCCGCAGCAGCACATAAAGATAAATAAATAAAACAAAGGTATTTTTTTAAAAGTCTGTTGGTAAGGGTTCCTACCTAGGACACAGTGCAGGCAACTCAGTAGGAGGCTCCCAGTGACCCAGGGACAAGAGACCACAGGGTCTCTTTTAAAAAAAAATCGAATGCACTCCAAGGAGCTCTGTTCCGGGTGGAGCGCAGGCCTCAACAGACACTGCTTTCATCAGAACAAGGAGGAAACACTGGATGAACTCCACTGCGTATTTTTCCTTAGAGCCATCAAGGAGCAGGGATGCAAAGAAGTCTAAGTGAATCAAATTCCAGAGAAGGACAAGTTCTTCTTAGGAATACTGAGCAAGGTATCTTTCTACCATGAATGGCCAGGCTGGGCACAGGTGGGCAGAGAGGCAAATTTAGAGATAAAAACATTTTGCTTAGACAAAAAGAAATAAGCCAAGCTCTAGCAACAGTGTGACCACACAGATTAGAATCTGGAATCTGGAGGAGCTCCAGATGTAAAACTAAATCTCAGGGCCTGACCACTGTATCTGGGGGACTCTGCTGAGTACGGCTGGTGGGACCAAAGCTGGACACAGAGGATCTCCCAGTCTGGTGTGGCTTGGGTCCAGGGTCCTGCTGCAGCTGTACTGGAGAGATGAAACAACTTAAGGTCTAATCCAGCTTCCTCCCAGCTGAAATCTTGATGAAAATCAAGAAATGAGACCCTTGCCTGTAGCACACAGGAATCTAGGGATTGGACTGAAGGTCAAATCTCCACAATCTCATTTGAATTCAGAGGTAAACTGAAGCTAAGGGTGTTGTTCAGCTCCAGCTCAGCTAACTGCCAGATTCCCTTCCTCACCCTAGCTGCATGAAGGAGGGAAGAACATGCTCTCTGGAGAAAATAAAACAAACAATATTGTTTAGTTCATTTGCTATCTATTTATAACAAGAAGTCCAGCATGAAGGCAAAACTTCTAAGACACGAAGAAGCAAGTAAGTAAAACCCATAACTAAGGGAAAAATCAGCAGAGAGCCATGCATGAAGACTCTAAGACTGTTATCATGACTATGATAAAGAATGCAGGAAGAAGAAAGAATGAAGGAAGAGAGAGGAAGCTCAAGGACTGGAAAATAATCTGAAATGAAGAAGTCACCAGAGGAGTTGAACAGCAGACTAGACACAGAAGGCAGACCCAGGGAATTCAAAGACAGGTTAATTAAGAACTAATCAAAGCTGATGCCTGACCTGAAACAGAAGAAGCAAGAATCAGTCAAATTGGTACATTATTGTTAAACTGCTGAAAACCAAATACAAAGGGAAAATCTTACAGTATGTGTTTGGCAGCTTTTTCTTGCAGGACAAAACACCTGAGAAAATCCACATGGAGGAGGAAGGACCTGTTCTGCTCGTGGTTTCAGAAGTTTTAGTAGTCCAGGGTCAGCTGGCTCCACTGCTTTTAGACCTGCAGCAAGGCAGAAGCATCATGGCAGAGCATTCAGGGGAAAGCTGCTCGGCTCACGGCACCCAGGAAGGGCTGGGGAAAGAGAAGGGGGCCAGGGACGATATACAATCCCCAAGGACTCACTCCCTTCAACTAGAAACACCTCTCAACAGTCCATCCAGCTATCAGCTCATTGATAGATCAACCCCGTGATGAGGTTAGTACTCTCACTCCCAGGAGCCCCAGCTCTGAACACTTGCTGCCCTGGGGACCAAGCCTGCAACACATAAGCCTTTGGGGGACATTCTTATCCCAAGCGAAAGATAGCAGTCAAAGCAAAGCAAAGCAAAGCAAAGCAAAGCAAAATAACTCTTCATTCATAAGAATGTCAGCTGACCTCCCATCAAAAACATTGTGGAAGACAATAAAATAACAAATGTTACAAGTAAAATAATACAAAAAACCCCCCCTGTCTACAGTAGAATTCTATGTCCAGCAAAGATATTCTCAAATAATGAAGAAAAAAGGCATTTTCAGCTTTAAAAAAACAAAACCAAAAAAACTCCCCAAAGAGTTACTAGCCTTCATATGCTCACTGTGAGTATGCTCAAGGAAGTTATCAGGCCAAAGAGGAAATGTCCCAGGTGAAATCTGCATCTTCAGAAAAGAACAGAGACAAATTGTGGCCCACAAAGCATAAGATACTATCTGGCTTTTTACAGAAAGATTTGCAGCTGTTTTGTTCTACAGCAACCTTAATTAAAACAAGAAATTACAGCTAAAAGAAGGAGATAATATCCAAGAAAAGATAAAAGGAAATCATCTAAAAAATTTTAGATTAACCCAACAGAATTCAGGAAAAGAGAACAAAGAAACAAAGACAAATGGTCCCAATTAAAAACAAATAGCAGGGCTGAGGTTGTAGCTCAGTGGTAGAGCGCTTGCCTAGCGTGTGCAAGGCCCTGGGTTCGATCCTCAGCACCACATACAAAAATAAATAAAATAAAGATGATATTGTGTCCAAATAAAAATAAATATTTTAAAAAACAAAACAAATAGCAAGTAGCAGTTCAGGCCCAGCCAGATGAGTGATGACATTAAGTGTAAGGGATTCCATACTCCACTTAAAATGCAGGCTGTGAAACCAATTTAACAATACCAGCGTTACCAGTGTATCAGCAACACACCTGAAATATGAAGGCTTACTGGGGAAATAGGCCATTCACGTGCACACAAAGACAATTCCATCTAGCTGTGCCTGTGAGGGAACAAGTCTGAACAGTAAGTTTGATCTGGGACTCTGAATCTCACATGAGGCCCCTTAGAAATTCCAGGAAGTTTCACAGAAGCAGCTGGAATGTGAACCTGGGGCCTAATAGGAAACAGGGTCCCCATCACGGTGATAAGAGCCACAGAGTAGAAAGTGGGATTCAGGAGACTACACAATGCAGAAGTCCTAACCTGATGGGCTTCTGGGGCATCTATGAATCCACTGAAACCATAGGTAGAATTCTGTGCAGGATGTGTCTGCATTTTTGAGGTAGGCATTCACAGGTTTCATTAGGTTCTAAAATAAATTCCTAAATCTAAAAGGCTTAAGAACCAACGGAGGAGGGAGAGGCTGAGGAGAACCTAGAGGGCACTATGTATTAAACTGTGCAGCAACTCTGGAGTTAGACCACGGTGGGAAAAGGCATGGAACATGTTAGCAGCTCACTTCCAGCTTGCCATGTGAGTCACACAGCCACAAAACACATGACTTTCCATTCAAAACTGGGCAAATTGTCCCTGAAATGAGCTGACTCAGACATCATTACTGTTGGACTCCCCACAACGGTATGAAAACCGTCTTTGTAACCTAGAGACTGAGATTCTGTATTCCTAATCCAAATGTGAGTTTTCTTCTCCCTTCACCCCATAAATCAGGGACCATTTCCCCAGCCACCTTCCTTTTCTGGAGCCCACCTCTGACAATCAAGTCTCTTTGCAAGCAGGACTTGCTGAAACCTAGGGCCACCAATGCTAGCTACATTAGCATTTGAGTTGCCACAGGCAGAAGAAAGCTCTGAAGAGCCTAGACTTGAGTGATACAGGTGATGCCTAACTGTAAATGTTGCAGCAAACAGACTTGGAGAGGCGGCAAGCAGCACTCTGGGGCAGGAGGAGAGCTCCAAGCTTTAGTTTATGCAGAGGGCGGGGAGGTGGGGACACCATGAGGAGGACATGGGGGGGGGTGGGGGGAGAGGGGGGGAGGGGACAGAGGAAAACAAACACTCCAAATTCTGAGCCCTGATCTACAGTTTCTCATAATATTTACAGGTTATTTGGCATCATCTTAGACCTATTCTAACATTAGGGCTTTTCCATCTTTAAAAAAAAAATTCCTAACCTATGTGGCTGAGGGTCTTATGCAGAGTCTCTAACATGAAGCATGCTCACAGAAACAGGTAATTCTGTTCACAGGTGTTACACTTCAAGAGAGAGTGGTCAGACTCCTGGGGCAGTAATTTATAATCCAAAAAAGTAGGAACCCATGGTTAATTAGGCTTCCTGGAAAAAGGAAGAGAGAAAGAGAGGGGAGTAAACCAACCCCTTCCCCAGGCACTGGTTTCTTACCAATTTTTGTAATTCCATTCCACAAGCTATCACATAAGAACATCTATGAAACCCAATTTCAAGACACACAATGGCCTCTGTTGTGCTTCATTACAAAGGACTCAAAATACAATTATAGTTCACATTTTATCTTTTCTTCCTCAAAATTATTGTCAGTTAAGAGACAGGCAAAGACAAAAAAGAATGAAAGAAAAGCTGTATTGCAGTGTCCTCTGAAACCCTTCCAGTCACCAGTGTGAAACCCATTCTTCAGTCACACGGACTCAAACCAGAGCAGCTTCCTGACCTGCCCCTCAGGAGCACTGAGAGCAGCATTGCCAAGCCAATGGTAGTGGGGAACCCAAACTGGCTACTGCTCTGGGAAACCTTTGCAATGCCATGTAGTCATGTATCCTGGTTCATAAAGTCCCCCAGCAGAGGAAAGCTATAAATTACCAGTTACAGAAAGGCAATCAAGACTATGAAGGCAGGATGCTAGACTGATTTCTGCTTCATTTTTAGCAAGCTGTAGTTCACAAAACTTTAAATCACATAAAGCATTTTAAAAGTCAAGAGGCAGTACATGAAAGAATATATACACACAGCTAATAACTAGAAAATGTTCAATTATGTTAGTCAATGGAACCTATTAAAATTAGCAAAAATCTAAAATAGAATCCCCTCTATTATGCTGGTAATTTGAAAATATTTTTTAAAATATTTTTTAGTTGTCAATGAATCTTTTTTTTTATTTATTAATATGCAGTGCTGAGGATTGAACCCAGGGTCTCACACATGCCAGGCACCACACGCTGTACCACTGAGCCACAACTCCAGCTTGAAGGTATTTGTTAAAAAAAATCTTGGGCTGGGGTCGTGGCTCAGCAGTAGAGCACTTGCCTAGCCCATGCAAGGCCCTGGGTTTTATCCTTAGCACCGTGTTAAAATAAATAAATAAAATAAAGGTGTGTGCCCAACTACAACCAAAAAATAAATATTTTTAAAAAATCTTATCAAGATATATTGAGCATCTTAAAAATATCCCAGATGGTTGGACCTGGCTTACTCCCACTTTTATTAGTCTAAATGTAAATAAAAACCTAAAATTTAGTATTTCAAAGATGTTTGATACAGCATCGTCTGTCAAAGAGAAACACAAAAGAAAAACGGCAAGATGGACTAGGGACATTTACTAGGGAGATGTATTCTGTTTGCTCATCTATTCATTCATTCACTGCTATGTTTCAGGAAGGACTGGTGATGGCTCCTGTGATGGTACACTGCATTATGCGTAAAAAAGCAGGCACATGATGGGAAATGTCCACTAGTACTAATAGGAAAAGGTTAGACAGAAACTGCGTGCATAAAGGAAGAAATATAACTTATGATCTTACCTTTGTTTAATAAAATGCAGAGGGCAGGGAATATACTAAAATATTAAGAATTGTATGTATCTAGGTAATATTATAAATAATTTTCATTCTTCTACCATTTTAATTTTATATAGTGAAAAAAATACTTTTTATTATAAATATGTATACTTAGGAAGGTACTGGGGATTGAGTCAGGGGCACTTTACCACTGAGCCACAACCTCAGCTGTTTTAGTCAGCTATTTCACTGCTGTGACTAAAATATCTGAGCAGAACAACTGTAGGGGAGGAAGAGTTTATTTGCAGGTTCATGGTATCAGAGGTCTCGGTCCATGGAAGGTCGCTCTATCTCCTCAGGGCCCAAGGTGAGGCTAACCATCATGGCGGGAGAGCGTGGCAAGAGGGAAGCAGCTCACAATGTGATCAGGAAGCAGAGAGAGAGACTCCACTTTCTAGATACAAAATATCTACCCCACAGCCATGCTCCCAGTGAGCCACCTCCTCCAGCCACATCCCATCTGCCTCTAGCCACCAACCAGTTCATCCCATCAGAGGTTAATTCACTGACCCTGTCATTTCTCCCCTGCACCTTCTTACATTGTCTCACACGTGAGCTTTTGGGAGACACCTCACAGCCATACCATATCACCAGCCCTTTTTTATTTTTTGAGAGAGGGTCTACTAAGTTGCCCAGGTCTGCCTCAAAATTGCAATCTTCCTGCCTCAGTCTCCTGGGTAGTTGGGATTACAGGCATGTGCCACCACTGCCAGCTTGAACTTAAATTTTTATATTAAAAATGTTTATATGTAAGTATAAAAAGGATAAAGATTACTTAAAAATAAGCTTATTTTCATATTCAATGATTTACAATAGACAGCCCTTCCTACATTGCCACAAATGAAGAACCGAAGGAGGAACTGAAAGTGACTAAGAGCAGGGGATCCACACGCGAATGGCCTCAGGAAACACATTTCACTGTTACCAGGTTTCCAACTAAGAGTACCAAAAGGAAGAGAATAAAGAGATGACCTATCACAAGGCTATGGGGGAGGACATCGACACATACAAGAGAACATGGAAAAAGCTCTGGAGGTGGATGGTGATAGGAGCCAGCGTGAAAGGCTCAGTGCTGTGGCACCACACCCTGGAAGATAGCTGAAATGGCACAGTGAGGTCAGGGATGTCCGACAACAGTTGTTGGAAAGAATGGGGAAGGTCTGCCTTGAGATGGCAGCAGCATTCACCCAGACAAGCCCCTTCTGGAAGAGTGCTTGTAAAAACACCAACCTGACCTGTACAAAGAACAGCTAACTGCCCGTGGCAGCAGCTGTCCCTCAGCTGGAAGGCTGGTGCGTCTGTGCGTCCGCCTGTTCAGCCACTCTTCCCACATACTGGGTCCCGAGAGGTGGTGCCTCCTCTATACAAACACTTAAGAGGAACATATCCACTAGATTTAGAGAAAAAAGGCTTGAAAAGTAAGTCTTAATGATTCTGGTTTTATGCAAAGTTGTGGGAACTAGCTATGGACGAATCTCTCCAATGTGAGTACTACTCCTAGAAGTGGGCGGCACTCATTGAAGAGCTGTCCCCATGGTTCACAGGAACAGCCACAATTGTCTTTAAAATGCAGATTTCTGATAATAAAGCACTCATGTGCAGAATCACTCTAATTTAGAACAATTTTTTGATCATAAAAAAGCTAGAACTAAAATAAGGAAAAAGCCACTTGGAGTCCGACTGCATGTCCAGTTGCCCTGGGGCACTCACTCACCCTTCTGGTGTTCTCGAGGATCCGGGGGTCCGGCTTCCCGTAGTTGGGTGGGTTGGCATAAGGGTCATACCCCAATTTGGCAAGCATGGGTGCAATCGCTGCCATATCTTGTAAGACATCTGGAGGGATCTTCCCCACCCATTTTGAAAGAGCTCCCACATTGACTGGCTTGATGACTTGGTCTGTAGATCTCTCCACTCTGAAAACAATGCAATAAATACTTGCTTTAAATTTTTAAAATGTTAAAAAACACTAAATTATTTTTGATGACTTATAACTTAAAACTCTGAATTATTTTTGATAAAAATTATAATTGGATTATAAAGCAATTGCAAAGGAGGGCACTAATAAGGTTTAAATCTATTTACCAGACTTTTTAAAAAATAATTTAAGTTGGACAGTGATTACTGGCAACCTTAGTTTCTAGAAGCAGGGAAAAGGGTCAGGCTGAAAACATCTGTATAAACTGTGTTGACTCATTGATCACAGCATGGGGGGATAACAAAGGTAAGTCCTCTCAGAAAAACTGTCAACTTACTTGAAATGCATTAAAAAATGGGACTGATGGACGACTAGAGAGAGGGACAGAGATGGACAGGTATGTAATAAAGCAAACAGTAAAATGTTAACTGTAGAATCTTGCTGGTGGGCATGATTCTTTCGATTTCTTCTGCATGTTTGAAATTTTCTTAATAAAACACTGGGGGGATACCATGAAGCATAAACCATTAAGAACGCAAAATACCCACTTGTTCTATCTTTCTGTTGACTTCCCAAAGACTCCTATTTTCTACAGAAAAGGTGCTGCTTATGATTTTCAGTATCACAGAATTAAGACTACAGGACAATGTGTTCTGAATCTCGACCTGGAGATTGCACCACCTTTGACTAAATGCCTAATGACCTTAAGATATGACATAGGGGCTGGGGATGTGGCTCAAGCGGTAGCACGCCCGCCTGGCATGCGCGGGGCGCTGGGTTCAATCCTCAACACCACATAAAAATAAAATAAAGATATTGTGTCCACCTAAAAAAACTAAAATAAATAAATAAATATTTAAGAAAAAAAAGATATGACATAAATGAAATGACATCTGGGGTCCTATGGAAGTGCTCAGGAGTTTTATACCCTAACGCACAGAAGCCACTCAAATCTAGCAAAGGTAAACGCTCTTTTCCTTGAGGCATCTGACTCCTCACTGCAGAGCTCATCACTGGATGAGGGTCTTTCAAAGGCTCCGCTCAGGACAGATGTGCAGCAGGGTGGCTCCTCCCTGGGGGTCTGGCACCACCACTCAAACTTGCCTGCTGTTCTATACCACATTCTTTCCCCTCAAGTTTTCTCAAGGATTCAACTTACGCACTTTCACCCTGTACACGCTCCCCACCCCCCCGCCGCCCCCACAGTATCACCCCTAAACATCATTGCTGGACATTCTTAACCCAGGTAAAGAGTACCTGGTTTTCCAGGACAGATGCAATTGGTAACAACTGCCCAGCCTCATCATGAGCAGCACTGTGGTAAAGTACACTGTCCTGCCCATGTGGGCTTCCTGTGTCTCAGCAGCAGGCCAGTCCAGTCTTGATAAACAACCCCACCAGAGATTGCGATGGGATGAGGAGAGCAGGGCCACTCCCCAGCTACCTCCAGTCCACATGCCGTACCCTCCTCATGGAGAGGACCACTTTCTCCTGCCTGCTGCCATGACCTGAGTTCCCCTCTACCACTGAAAAAGCCCTCTGTTTGCACATCAATAGTGGTTTCCTTCTGCCGGGTTTCTGTTCTCTCAAAAGGGCTCAAGGGTCACTCCAGGTAAACTGGGCTAAGTGGACTGCGAAAAATAACCACACAAGAGACACAAATACCTTTTTATTTGGGGTAGCTGTGACGGCTCCTCTGAAAGAGAGAGAGCGAGAGCATGCGCTGACCCCTTTTATCAAGGAGAAGCTATTCAAATGAGGCAAGGGGTCAGGTTTCAGGGGGCTGAGTCTATCTTCATGATGTCCACTGTCAGCAGGTTGACTGACACCTGGGTAGGCCACACCCAAGGGCACAGTAAGAGAAGGGGACACACAGGCACTTCCATGGAAGATTCTATCCTAAACAGGGCAAGGGGTTATATTACAAAGAAACAGGTGAGCATAGCTTCACCCATGGGGCTGTAGCAAGACACACCCATGCACGAGACACCGACCCTTGAACCCAAAAAGAGTGGGGAAAGCTCTAACACATTTCTGTGACTGAGCGCCTCAGCACCCAGCTGGAGAGTGTGACTCAGTCACGTGCAAGGTTGGTCTCCCACATTTATCCATCACCCCACAGGATACAGGAGGGTCTGTGTCTTAGTAATCTCATCATCACCCACACCTAGTACATTAACATATGATGGATGTTCAATAAATCTGTATCAAGTAAATGACTGAAGCTTTTCATAGAAAAAAGCATGTTATAGCAGCTTATACAAATGGGCACAAGAGATTCAAGTATCACGCCTTGGTAAGACCATGGCTAAGGATGAGTAAGAGAGACACTAAGAGCATCCAGTGCTGACCTCTGTGTGCACATGGGCTTTAGAGAATGGGGGTCATGTCTGCAGAGACTTAAAGAACAAACAAACAAACAAAAATACTCCAGAAGGAAAAGAAAGGCTTGTAGGACACAAAGAGTGACATTTTCTGTCCATCTAAGTCAGGCATGGGGTATATATATCTAATTTAATCCTTACAACCACCCAGGAGAGGGAGGTGACCAATATTTACTTTTCAATGGGTAAGCAAGTGATTTGCCCAGGGTCACCTGCTCTGGGAATGAGCTGGGTGAGCCCACAGTGTCTGCCTCTCCAGTGTCTCTCACTGCCACCTCCTCACCACCTGCACGCTCACCTCCTGTGCCTTCTTGAAAGCCCTGCCCTCCATCTGACGTAGCACAGATAGACAGGGCTTGACTGTTCCAGTGCACTGTAGATACAACAGGTACATACAGCGCTACACTGGAGGTTTGACAATGCACTCACCAAAGCATGTTGTGGGGCATTTACTGAGGTCCATGGGTAATTCCTACCATGACTGATGTCAGCTGCTAATATGACCTTGCTCACTGCAGAACTGGGAAGAGATGCACAAAATGGGCCTCAGAACTGGGAAGAGCCAATCTCCATCAGGTAGACCCTTGGATAGCTAGGGCCACAATCTCTTGAGTCCAAACTCTGAATCCAAAAAGCTCCGAAAACATCTTCCTATAACTTGTTTGACAGCAAAATGTAAACAAACCAAAAGGATTAGTCTGTTCCACTGGACACACACACCCTGGGATGTGCTTGTCATGGAGGGCTGGCATGGTAAGTGGATGATGTGTTACACATACCTTTTAAGATCCAAACAATTTCTGAAGTCTGAGATGCATCTGTGAAGGCACCAAGGTCCCACACAATCTGGTGTGCCTTGAGTGGAAGGTGGCTGTTCCTAGACGATGGTGGGAAAACCAAGGGTCCTAACTGAGGGCGGGTCTGATTGCATGATGATGATCACCACTCAGCGCTGACAACTGCAAGAAGACTGAAGGAGGAGGCCTGCCGGTTCAGGAAAACGGTAACGATGCTGTGTCTGATTCATTTATATTTTGAAAGAGTCAAGAAACACTTAAGGCTTCCACCAGACCAAAAGAAATAGAAATTAAATTCCAAAGATTATTTTAAAAACTGATAAGCCTTAGCCACCAAGTGGATATGGCAGTGCAGAGAAGAGGAGGCTCTGGTGAGCTTGCTTTCTGGCCTGGAGGCTTGGGTGGACAGTATTGACGGGCATTAGGACAGAGCATGTGGAGGAAAGCACAGGAGTGTTTTTATGTTGCTGCTTCGTTTTGTTTGAGCTACACAGAACAAAGAAAATGACCAGAAAGTTATCAGAAGTCTGGGGGAAACTGGAGTTGCCTGGAACGTAGCAGCATGGGCCCAGCAAACACTACCTGCTACAACTCCACACCAACGCAGCACGGCTCTGCAGATCAGATGTTGAAGCCCAGCCTGAGACACACAGGACATCAGAATGAATGACCCTGGAAAGGCTTCTGCTACATAGCACCGAGTTAGGAAAGGCGCCACCGTGAATGCCCCCGGGAGGCACACGGCAAGGCCTGCTGCCTGTCATCGGAGCAGCAGAAATGGCAGTGCACATTTCTAAGCATGAATCAAGCCCAGTATGTTCTGAATACCCATCGTGTGTCCGGGTGTTAAGGTAATAAGCACGCAAAGATGACTACAGCCCATGGGCCTCCTCTCAAGAAGCTCAGAATCAAAAAGCAGCAGCTCAGAATCCAGTGAGACCACCATGCACACAAGATCAAAGTGCAGCGGCTGGACACAGGGCTGTGAGGACACCTGTGGGGACAGGCCTTCTGCTGCAGTCAGGCAGCCCCCAACAGCTAAGGTGCAACTGGCAGGCCAGGTCCTGGGTCAAACCCAGTTCCATGGCCTGCGTTTATCTGGCCTTCAGGCTGAGGATGACATTTATATTCTGAACAGTTTTTTTAAAAATCAGGTAATATTTCATAACACATGACAATCTCATGGAATTCCAATTTTAACACTTGTAAAATTTCATTATAACACAGCAAGATCTGCCATTTACATATTGTCTATGATGCCCTTCTGAGGCAAGGGCAGAGCTGAGTAGCTGAGGTGAAGACCACACAGTGTGCAAACCTGAAATACTGACTAGCCCACTACAGACAGTTTTGTCCACCCTGATCTAAGGCTGCATCGCAAGGGAATTCAGGGTTTCTGTGGGGGGGTATCTTCCTGGCACAAGGCTCACTACAACTCTCTGCACAAAAGAACCTGGCCAGTGTGGAGGACTGCATATAAATAAACAAAATAAAGGTCCATTGACAACTTAAAAAAATTAAAAAATAAAATAAAAAGGGCTGGGGATGTGGCTCAGTGGTTAAGCAGCCCTGGGTTTAAAATCCTCAAAACCAAAACCAAAACCAAAAACAAAAAAACTTTTAAGAGTGGCTTTTTTGTTCTATATCCGATCTCTGGACTCACCCTGCCTATCTTCTCACAAGTTCTAGGTACTTAAGTTTTCTTTTTTCAAAGCGTAGTGAGTAGAGTACAGACCTAGAAATTGGGCCTGTAGAATCCAGCTTTGTTACCTAAGAAATATTGATCCTCAGAGACTGGGGATAAAGATCACTAACAGGGACAGTTTCAAAAAATTTTCAAAAGCAGGATAAGCTAACTACCAAGTCTGTCCTGCTGCCAACGCCATGTACATGAAATTCTACCACAACAGGCAGCCTACGGCTAAAAAGCCAAGAGCATCTGGCCCTTTATAGGCCAGGGTGTCCGCCTTGTTCAGAAGAAAACAGTTATCAGAGGAGAAGGGTCCTGGTTTCAGACAGCATAATTTGCTTCTCTAGACAATGACCTGCAAACAGAGCTCATCAGATCTCCCCAGCTCCTTCAGCCTTCCAGAAATGAACCAACCCTCAGGCTTCAAGTGCCCTAGAGATGAACTAGTTAGGATTCTGGCACCCTCCACCTCCCTGGAGCCTCATATCACTGTGAGTGACTGGTGTACTTCAGAACCAGGGCCTCATCCAGCACGGCCAGGCACCTGACTCAGCAGGTCCCCCACTGCAGGTGTCCAGGCTCTGCTGCTCTCCTGCAAGGATCAGGGCCAGTGCCACGGCCTAGAACAGCCATGGTGACCACATCCTCCACGACATTTACTTTAAGCATAATTGAACATGACAGCCAGGCTCTCTGCCGAGCCACAGGTGTAAGTCAAACCACACAGAAACCACCACAGGAAACCACATCCTCTGCACTAAAGCATCCACAGGGATGGAAAAGCAACAGGAATGAGAAGGAATGCACGAGGCATGGCAAGCCCAGCCCAGTGACGCTCAGGAGGAAGGCTCTCCAAAGTCTCCTCTGCAGAGCTCCCACCTTGGAAAAGGCTCAGACTCTGTCCCGGGAAACAGGACTTTAAATGTGATGGCACTTCCACTTTATAAGAACGTGTTACACATGTACTGCATGTGCACACAGAACCACACAGACTGCTGACAGGGCAGTGGCTACGTGTGGCTTTGTTTCCTAACCTCTTAGGTTTCAAGTCACCCACTGACCAGTTTTTGCTTTTGCTGCCTGTGAATCTGGTGTCAAATTCAAAAAGTCGTAATGCAGACCAGCACCACGAAATGTCCCCGTTTCCTTTCGGCAACTCCCCAGTTTCAGTTCCTACCTTGAATCTTTCTTTGTTCTGAGTTGCCCTTGGTGCACGGTATGAGGAACCAGTCTGTGCATCCTGTGCATCTAGGAATACAGGTTTGCCAGTGACAGTTATTCAAGAGACTGTCCTGTCCGCAGTGTGGCTCTTGGCACCTATGCTGAAGATCCACTGACATAATGCAAGGTCTACATCTGGATGCCCGCCCCATCCTGCTGGCAGTTTGTCTGTTTTTATGCCAGCCTATTCTGTCCTGGCCACCTGAGCTTTGCAGAACATGCTGATATTAGTTGGTGCTCATGATTTCTGTCTTTATTTAGTCTTTTGTGGTTCTACATGAGTTTTTGGACTGCTTTTGAGTTTTTGTTGGTGTGTTCATTTTTGTACTAGAGATTGAACCCAGGGGTGCTCTACCACCGAGCCAGATCCCCAGCCCCTGTTATTTTTCATTTGAGACAGGGTCTCACTAAGTTGCCAAATCTGTGTAGTCTTCCTGCCCCAGCCCTGCCCAGCAGGGGGAGCACTGGGACTACAGGCATGTGCCACCAACACCCAGTTTCCAGTGCAATTCAACCTTGCACGTGACTGGGTCACACTCCCTGGCTGGGTGCTGAGGTGCTCATTCACAGAAATGTGGCAGAGCTTTCCCCACCCTTCTTGGGTTCGAGGGTCTGTGTCTCGTGCATGGGTGTGTCTTGCTACAGCCCCATGGGTGAAGCTATCACCTGTTCCGTTGTAATATAACCGCTTTTTAGGGGTTTAGGATAGAATCTTCCATGGAAGTGCCTTATGTGTGTCCCCTTCTCTTACTGTGCCCTTGGGTGTGGCCTACCCAGGTGTCAGTCAACCTGCTGACAGTGGACATCGTGAAGATAGACTCAGCCCCCTGAAACCTGACCCCTTGCCTCATTTGAATAGCTTCTCCTCCATAAACCGTGCTCTCGCTCTCTCTCTTTCTAGGGACTCTTAAGGTCAGAGGAGCCATCATAGCTACCCCAAAGAAAAAGGTATTTGTGTCTCTTGTGTGGTTATTTTGTGCAGCCCAGTTAGCCTAGTTCAACTGGAGTGACCCCTGAGCCTTTTAGGCGTGAGAACAGAAACCCGGCAATTGGCGCCCAACGTGGGGCAAAAGGTCTGAGTCTTTAAGCCCCCGGGACAAAAGCAACAAATGGTGGCTCCTAAGGGAACTCCAATTTAAATATTAAAGGAAGTTAGTGCGTTTGGTAATTCTCTCTAGAAGTTAAGTATGCTTAGGATTGCAGAGTATTGTGGGCTGAATTGTAGAAAGTAAGGAAAATCTGTGACATTAAAATTTTTAATATTGGGGTATAATCTAGAGACTCTAAATAAAAATAGTTATTAAGATGATTAGTGGGCTGTGTTAAGTCCTCTCCATGGAAAGAGCGCTTTTGTGGATTTTTAGAAATTGTTTTTATAAATCTTTATAAAAGATTTTTTTGGGCGCTGGGATTGTGGCTCAGCGGTAGAGTGCTTGCCTAGCATGGGCGGGACCCGGGTTCGATCCTCAGCACCACATAAAAATAAAGGCATTGTGTTATATCCATCTACACCTAAAAAATAAATATAAAAAAATTCTTAAAAAATTTTTTTTTGGCCTTTATGTTTTACATGTTTGCGATACGAGAGTGACAAAAGGGAGAGAAAATGTTGTGATGTTTACCTGGAAAGAAATAAGTTTCAATTTTCTATTGTTTTCGTCAATACTCAGAAAGTTTGTACTGACCTCTTTGCTACATGATTGTCCTATGAATCAGAATGGCTGTAACTCAGCTGCTGGGAACAAGAGAATTTAGCCGCTGCTGCTTGCTGCAGCTCGCTAAGGGGTCCTAGCCCCAGTGGCCAGCAGTGCTTTTAACCCTTAAATGACTTGACCTGAATGCCAAACACAGACTAACTTAAGATCTGATGGTAACGCTGGCATCTGCTGCTAAAAAACTTTTGGAGCACCCTCGTGCCACAGAAAAAAGTGCAGGATACCGGAGTACACAAGCTGCAAATGCAGGTCGCAGACACAAAGCAAGCTGCTACCCCCATAGGATCTTGGCCGGGGTGGGGGGCTGGGAGGATACAAACAAAACCAAATAAAATGCAATTGGTTAGGAAAATTCTTTTTTTTTTTAAATTTTAATATTTATTTTTTAGTTATCGGCGGACACAACATCTTTGTTTGTATGTGGTGCTGAGGATCGAACCCTGGCCGCGCGCATGCCAGACGGGCGCGCTACCGCTTGAGCCACATCCCCAGCCCTTAGGAAAATTCTTGGGGAACTTTTGCTCCGACAACAGGCAGTGGACTCCATGTTGTTTGCGTCACCATGGTAACCATGAGATGCCAGTCTGGAGGAGCGGACTTCCTGGTCCCACCTCCCACATTTTCACGGGCTTCCGATTGGTTCTTCCACAGTCACTCAGACAGGACTTCTGGTCCCGCCTTCCAGCTGCTATCTTGTACTTACTGTTTCAGATTGTTACCAGAGCTGCTCAGAGCCTGTATTTTAAAGAATGCTTTTACCTGTAAATGCTAATGAAAGATATCTTTTTCAGACAAAATTTAATTCCACAGTTTTCTACATTGCAGCCTTAAATTTAAGTTAGTTCTGAGTTAAATAACCTGACTTTTTTTTTATAGTTGTGTTAATAAATAATGTTCTATTGATAAGAGACATCAAACATGCTTGTTTGTATTTAACTTTAATTTTGGAGGTTATGGGGATACATTTGCTCGCCACAGGAACAAAGCCAACAATGTTCCTGTGATGAACAAAAAATCCTTATTCTCATTCCTGACTATAAAAAATAAATATGTATACACAAGGATCTTATTTCAGTTACATCAAGTGACATCACATAAAAGACTGTACTCCTAGGTAAAAATAAATGGAAATGGATCCAAATATTTTAAGAACCACGTGGTTACATAAAGTTAATACAATTATAAATTATGTCCTTATTTTTAATATATATTTTTCTGGGTATTCAGATAACCTATATTTGTTAATCTATAAAATAATTAGCACATGTCTAATTGTTTAGTTAATATATATTTGCCTAATTGTTTTTCTTCAACAGAAAACCCATAATTTATATGTTTTATATGTACATTTATCAGGTACTTTGCCTTTCAGTTATAGATATTTGAGATAAATGTATTTACTATAAATTTGCATTTAAAAAAATACAATCTTCAAGTAATTTCTAATTCTCAAGTTATTATACAAACTCATAAGATGATAAACAAATATAATTCTGTCTACAAAATATCTAAGGATTTTAACTATATTTTCATTGATATTTCTTATCAAAGTACAATAATTTGTTTATAAATTCTAAAGTTTTCAAAAATTGTTCCAATGTATAACTAGAAAAAAATTCTAAAACAAAAAGATGCTTCAACAAAGAGAAAGCACACATTGGTTCCTAAAAACAAAACAAAACAAAACAAAAAAATCATCTTTAGGTAAAATAAGGTCTTTATATTCTAAATTTTAATGATAAAAATATTTTCCTAAATAAAAAGATTTTTATATTATTATCTAAACAGATGATATAAAAAAGTTAAAACAATTAAAAAAGAGAGTTATATGTACTGAACTGACAGTTAATTTTAACTGATTAATTCAAGGATATTTCATGCTATTTTCCTAATTTGACTAAACTGAGTTGAGCTAAGATTTTGTCCATATTTTGACATGATAAAACCTATTAAAATGTTAAGTTTATTTCTTTAAAGAAAGGTCTTTATTGTCAAATGATTCTTGCTGTTTAAGACAAAGATTAATTTTGGTAAATAAATTCACATAATTGATTAAACACTAAGTATATATATATATTTTTTATAATATTTATTTATTTTAGTTCTTGGCAGGTGAACACAACATCTTTGTTTGTATGTGGTGCTGAAGTTCGAACCTGGGCCGCACGCATGCCAGGCGAGCGCGCTACCACTTGAGCCACATCCCCAGCAAACACTAAGTATATTAAACTGCTAACTTAGACCCCAATTTTGACAATTGTCCTTTAAGACTAAATTTAATTGATTCTAATACACTAAGATACTGTTAATTTTTACATATTTTGTTTGTTAAATAATTGTAAATTTAAAAAAAATTTATTAGGACTGAGGTTCTCCAAATTAAAGTCGTATGTTAATTTTGAACAATAAAGGTTACAGACTTTAAAAATTCATTGATATTATGTAAGTTCTTTGACTGGACCTATTATCTATAAAAATATTTTAAGATTTATATAATGCTCCCTACACTAAAAGATAATCTTAATCATACTTTTTTAAAGGCAATTAAGAGATACCTATTTAAAAGATAATATTCTAAAATATAGAGATATTTTGAAACCTTCTCTCAAAAAGAGATTGAGGGTTCTTTCTAAATTGTTAGGATGGATCGACAGGTCTATATTAAAAAATTATAATAACCACCCTAAGATACCATCTTACTCCAGTAAGATTGGCAGCCATTCTGAAGTCAAACAACAAGTGCTGGCGAGGATGTGGGGGAAAGGGTACTCTTGTACATTGCTGGTGGGACTGCAAATTGGTGCGGCCAATTTGGAAAGCAGTATGGAGATTCCTGGGAAAGCTGGGAATGGAAGCACCATTTGACCCAGCTATTGCCCTTCTCGGACTATTCCCTGAAGACCTTAAAAGAACGTACTACAGGGATACTGCCACATCGATGTTCATAGCAGCACAATTCACAATAGTTAGACTGTGGAACCAACCCAGATGCCCTTCAATAGACAAATGGATAAAAAAAATATGGCATTTATACACCATGGAGTATTACGCAACACTAAAAAATGACAAAATCATGGAATTTGCAGGGAAATGGATGGCACTAGAGCAGATTATGCTAAGTGAAGCTAGCCAATCCCTAATAAACAAATGCCAAATGTCTTCTTTGATATAATGAGAGCAACTAAGAACAGAGCAGGGAGGAAGAGCAGGAGGAAAAGATTAACATTAAACAGAGACATGAGGTGGGGGGAAAGGGAGAGAAAAGGGAAATTGCATGGAAATGGAAGGAGACCCTCATTGTTACACAAAATTACATATAAGAGGTTGTGAGGGGAATGGGAAAATAAACAAGGAGAGAAATGAATTACAGTAGATGGGGTAGAGAGAGAAGATGGGTGGGAGGGGAGGGGGGATAGTAGAGGATAGGAAAGGTAGCAGAATACAACAGTTACTAATATGGCATTATGTAAAAATGTGGATGTGTAACCGATGTGATTCTGCAATCTGTATTTGGGGTAAAAATGGGAGTTCATAACCCACTTGAATCTAATGTATGAAATATGATATGTCAAGAGCTTCGTAATGTTTTGAACAACCAATAAAAAAAAAGAAAGCTTTGTGGCCAAGGTAAAAAAAATATATAATAATCAGTAAAAGGTAAATCTATTCTTATCATTTAAATACCTGTATTATTATCTATAACTTAAACTAATGATATTATGACTTATGCCAAGCCTTTACTCAATTTTATTAAATTAAAAAAAAGGGGGATTACAGGACCCCAGAGATGCACACTAGATTTTACAAATATTTTAAAGTTTTTTCTTAAATTGTAATATTTTCTTTAATTGTAATATTGAGTCTTAATGTTACTGAACATGATTCAGTGAATTAAATCAGATATCAAAGGAGAGTTTAAGCCCGTCATCATGATAATGACTGAGAAACCCGGCATAGGAAGGTCGATTTCCAGCTACAGAGTTTATAACCATGCAGCTTCACGAGCTTGTCAGGTAAGTAAGAATAATGAAAAGACTTGTATGGACCCATTTTCCAGGTCCACCTTTAATGTGTCTTGCTGTGTGGACTGGAAAGTCCACCCATGAAACTAGATTAATTGTCCTGACTGTAATGGTCAGTTTACCTATATATTGATTCTGTGGTAAACAGACTGTCCGGAAGAATCTTTTGAGAAAAAGACAGTGTTGAAATAACGGACTGTTCCACATCCATATGGATGGTGGCTATGGACCAGATGTAAGTAACACCAACTAAGGGCCAGTTCTGTATGAGGGATCTGCCTTGAGTCTTAGCAGTGCTCTCCTCTTCATCTGTGTCTCTTGGCTTTGTCACAATATTACTGTTTGTCTGTGGCCTTTCTCCTTCCTTCCTGAACGCAGCCTCACCAGCCCAGTGCTGTGAGCTGGACCTTCCACGGAGAAGAAACCCGAGTTTGCTAATCCTAAGGTAAATGCTGGTGTGGAGGCCACGGGGGCATTATCTACCAAGGAGACAGAGAGCCCTCTCGGGGACAATGCCTTGCACACTCCACATCACCCTGTTTGGCCCCGGAGGATGGCTGCTTAGTCAATGATTCCTCAAGGGAGGGACAACCTAAGACAGGCACAGTCACAGAGGGGCCATCAGGAGAAAACTTGGGGCCAACAGAGGTGAGGCACAGAATCTCACCCCCCCACCTGTGCAAAGTCTTAATTCTTCTCCCCTTCTGAGAGAGGTCTCCTGCCCCATGGCTGCTTTATCCCCATGTCCAGCTCTGATCAGAACCCAAGTGACAGAGACCTAGTCAACAGCGACTGCGTGCTCACACAGCAGGAAACAACTGCAGCTACAGGAATGGGCCAGTCTGGAGGCTTTCTCTTTCTTGGTTCTTCCACTTTTTTTTTCTATGCTTTTCCCTTTTTCCTTCTTCTCTCATCATGGTTCTCCTTTGGAAACAAATTTAATAAAAGGGGAGGACATGTTGGAATAGCCTTCAGTTACAATAGCTATGAACATTTAGTGTTTCCTCACAGTGTGGTTACATTAGGCAGAAGATGATTTGCTTATGGATATTATCTTGCTTATGTATGATTGACGGGCACGCCCCACTCAAACCCTATAACAGTTGTGTGCATTCCAAAAAGAAACCGAGCTACTGGACGTCGACTTGAGGTTTGTCACCAGCCAGTTATCACCAGCTCCCATGACTGAGGTACCCGAACAACTAACTGACCACACCAGTGACAGGAACATACGCGAGACAGCAGATGAGAAACCCAAGCCAGTCAACTATGCTGGACTTAGTGACATTTACATATTTGGACAATTGTTGGAAATATTATTAAAATAGATTTTTCCAAGAGTATTTATATTACTAATAGACCTAATTAACTCCTTAAATGTGAGAGTTAAGAGAAAGGATGATAAATATCCTGTAGCCTGTAAGAATACAACTTATTGTATTATTAGTTATTGCCAGCTAATATTTCAGAGCTATAATATGCTGAAGTTTCAGGCTTTGAAACAGGTGTATGTCAATTAACCAGACCTAGGCAAATTCCTGGTTTCATAATCCCTAAAGTAACAACTTTAAATATTATTCCTTGCTTATTCAATTACAGCCTTTGTAGCTATGTCTTAAAACTTAAAATGTATGGATTTTCTTAATGCTTGACTTAAATTACTTCCAAAATCCTTCATGGTCAGATAAGTGCTGATGGAAGGATGAGAACTAAGTAACGATGCTCTAGAAGACAATGTAATAAATAATGTGAGTGAGCTCTTTGCTCTATGGTTTATGGAGAGGCAAATAAATAATGTGAGTGAGCCCTTTGCTCTATGATTTATGGAGAGGCAAATAAATAATGCAAGTGAGCCCTTTTCTCTATGGTTTATGAAGAGGCCTAAATGCCATGGCAATGAAAATGTCTATATTACTATGGCCAAACACAATACCTCCCAATAAAATTGGGAAAAGATTAAATCTTCTGATGAGTGTTTGGCGAAATAATAATAATAACCTGGATCTTCCAAGTTGGTTGTATTATGAAGATGATATGTTTTCTACTAATTCTTTTTGTGTTTCAATAGCAGATTGTGATGACCTTGGACCAAGAGTCAAGTGACTGAAAGATAAAATTTCCCAGTTACATTTAAAAAAATATATATATATTAAGAAAGGGGGAATATGTGGGAGACCAACCTTGCATGTGACTGGGTCACACTCCCTGGCTGGGTGCTGAGGTGCTCATTCACAGAAATGTGACAGAGCTTTCCCCACCCTTCTTGGGTTCGAGGGTTGGTGTCTCGTGCATGAGTGTGTCTTGTTACAGCCCCATGGGTGAAGCTATGCTCACCTGTTCCTTTGTAATATAACCCTTTGCCCTGTTTGGGATAGAATCTTCCATGGAAGTGCCTTATGTGTGTCCCCTTCTCTTTCTGTGCCCTTGGGTGTGGCCTACCCAGGTGTCAGTCAACCTGCTGACAGTGGACATCATGAAGATAGACTCAGCCCCCTGAAACCTGACCCCTTGCCTCATTTGAATAGCTTCTCCTCCATAAAAGGGGTCAGCGAGTGCTCTCGCTCTCTCTCTTTCAGCAGACCCTTAAGGTCAGAGGAGCCGTCACAACTACCCCAAAGAAAAAGGTATTTGTGTCTCTTGTGTGGTTATTTTATGCAGCCCAGTTAGCCCAGTTCAACTGGAGTGACTCCTGAGCCTTTTAGTCTCAAGAACAGAAACCCGGCACCCAGGGGCGTTCAATCACTGAGTCAAATCCCCAGCCCTATTTTGTATTTTATTTAGACAAAGGGTCTCACTGAGTTGCTTAGGGCCTTTCTTTTGCTGTGGTTGCCTTTGAACTTGGGAGATCCCCCTGCCTCAGCCTGAGCCACTGGGATTACAGGAGTGCACCCCCATTGGAATTTTCATAGGCATTATGTTGAATTTACAGATCAGTTTTAGTCATATGGACATTTTAACTATTATTTTTTCCGATTAATGAACATCAGATATTTCTATTTATTTGTCTTCTTCAATTTCTTTCATCAGTGCTCTCTAGTTTCTAATGTATAAATCTTTTAACTCCTTTATTAAAACTATTCCTAAGTTTTGGGATTCTGTCTTAAACTTTCATCTTAAAAAATGATAGTTTCCTTCATTTATTTTTTGGATAGGTTGTCAGTACATAGAAACGTGTCTGATTTTTTGTATGCTAATTTTATATCCTAAAACGTCACTGAATTCATTTACTAGTTTTAACAGTTTTTTGCTGGAGGGTAGGGTTTTCTATGCTTAGCAGCATACTATCAGCAGACACACTTCAATGTCTTCCTTCCCAATCTGGATGCCTTCCATCTCCTTCTCTGGCCCAGTTCCTCGGAATAGGACTGTGTTAGATAGAAAGTGGTGAGCATTAGTGCTTGTCTGTTCCTGGAGGTGGAGGAAGGCTGGGCTCTCCATCCCTGAACATGACGTTGGGTGGCCTGTTTCCCAGGCCTTGCTATGCCGAGTGCACTTCTGCTCTTATCCTGCAAGGCTGCTGGGCCTTCTTAAACCCTCTCTGAGGCTGGGGATGTGGCTCAAGCGATAGCGTGCTCGCCTGGCATGCGTGCTACCCGGGTTCGATCCTCAGCACCACGTACAAACAAAAAGATGTTGTGTCTACCGAAAACTAAAAAATAAATATTAAAATTCTCTCTCTCTCTCTCTCTCATCTCTCTCTTTAAACAAAAAAAAAAAAAACAAAAAACCCTCTCTGCGTCAGCTGCATGATCTGTGGCTCTTGCCCATCATCCTGCTACTGGGGCACATTATGCTGATCCTCATGTTGACGGACCCATGCACCCCAGAGAGAAGTTCCACTTGACCATGATGTAGAATGTTCCTAAAATCCAGTTTGCTAATATTTTGTTGAGGGCTTTTATACCTATATTCAATAGGCATATTGTCCTGTAATTTTCTTTTCTTATACAACATTAGTACTTTACCTCAGGGAGGAAAATAAGGATCAATCTGTTTAGCACACACATGGAAGGAAGTAGGCCAAGAATTTTACATCCAGCAAAAATGACTTTTAACTATAAGTGGCACAGAACAGGGGCTGAGATTGTGGCTCAGCAGTAGAGTGCTGGCCTCGCATGTGCGAGGCCTTGGGTTTAATCCTCAGCACCACATAAAAATAAATACAAAAAATAAAAGTATTGTGTCCAATTACAACTAAAAAAAAGGACAGGGAGTGGGACACACAACAGATCTTATAAAAATCACAAACTCAGAGAAGACTGTTACCATGGATTCTAAACCCTACTAGAGTACATGCCAACAATTTTTTTCTGTACAAGACTAGACAGCAAATATTTTAAGCTTTGCAATCCACAGAATCTATCTCATATTCTCCTTTTAAATTTTTTACAACCCTTAAAAAATCTGTAAAGACCTAGGAATGAGCAGATAAAGAAACTTGCAGCACACACATACAGTGGAATGCTGCTCAGTGCAAGAACACGGAAGACCTTCGTAGACACCTTGCTAAAAGTAAAATAAGCCAGATACAGAAGAAAAACACTACATGATTTGACTATACACATGATCTTTAAAAAGTTGAACACAAAGAAACATAGTAGGATGATGGATCCAGGGCAGGGGGGGAGGAGCCTGGGAGATGCAGGTCTAGGGCACCGTCATGCTCACACAGCATGAGCGGGTGGGTCCTGCACAGCACGAGGTGCACAGCACGAAGACCAGACTTAATGGTGCTGCACTGCACATGGGGTACTGAAGTGTCAGGACGGTGGGTTTTAGATGGTCTTACCACAAAAAAAGAGGCTTTGTGAGGGTATATTAATTTTCTTGACTGAAATAATCATTTCACTATGTATAATTGTAATAAAACATGTTTAGTGGGACATACTAAAATTTTTAAATATAAAATAAATTCTTATTTGTAATATAAAATAAATTCTTATTTGTAATAAATGTACACAAACACAGGTGGCAGACAACAGTTTGCCAACCAGTGTGCTAGAAAGTGAGCTCAGACAACCAAAACGATGGGGGTGCCGTGAAAAAGGACTAAGCTAATGTTAAATACATAGCGGTATTCATCTGTTTTCTGCTACTGTACAAAATAACTGAGGTTGAGCAGTAGTCTGTTTTCTCTTATTGTATCAAAATAACTGAAGCTGGATAACATTAAAAAAAAAAGATGTTTGTTTAGCTCACAGTTCTGGAGGTTTAAGAACTGTGATTCAGGCACCAGCTGGCCTCTGGTGAGAACCTGATGGCATCACAGTGGTGAGAGCGAATGTGAAAGCAGAGATCACATCACCAGACAGGAAGCCAGAGAGGCTGGGAGAGGCCAGTCTTGCCCTTGTAGAACAGCCCTCTAAAGGAACCAACTCAGGAATCCCAAGAAAACGACCCAAGTCCCTTCCAAGGACACAGCCCAATGCCTTGTGAGCCCCTGGGGGACAAGCCACATCCAAGCTGCAGCAGTAACTCTCCATAAAGACCAAGACTAAGGGAGTTAGAAGAAGTGATAGGCTTGTGGGCTGTACAGACTGATGTTAAAAACCCAGGAGGCAGGAGGCAGGAGGCAGCACATACAGAAGAGTCTTTCTGTGGATGTTCTCACCACTCTCAATGATGGCTGCAACAAGTGACCAGTTGCACTCAGTTAGGTCTGTCTTCCTGTGCCCTTCCAGCAGAGCCTTAATGTGAAGGTGGTGATAAAGATCCAACGCTCAATGATGCTTCTGACTTGAAGGCCTCAGTATGAACTGAAGAGGCATGTTCATGTGCACACATACCCACACCCAGCTGTGCCCACGGAGTGGATTTAAAAGGAAAATATGAGATAGATTCTGTGGATTTCCAGTGGAACTCACTGGCCTCACTTCTGTCCAGACAGTGGTACTGAAGTATCATCATCCATTAAAAGAAACGAGGGCATTTGGAAGAACTAAACAGCAAGGTGCTTTCAGATACCACTAGGGTCATGGCAGAAGTACTCAGGAACCAACCAGGAGAGGCTGCGAGTGGCCAGATGATAAAACTTGGTAAAACTAACCAGAGAGCTGGGGATTTAGCTCAGTTGGTAGAGTGTTTGCCTCGTATGCACAAGGCCCTGGGTTCATCCCCAGCACCACATGAACACATACAAAATTAGAAATCTATCAAATTGGTCTCTTGGGAAAGTGATAAATAACTAATACATTATCTTGAAAACTGGCAAATTAAGAGAAGTATTTATCACATCTTTCCTATATGAACTGTTACACTGGGCAACAACATAGTAGGTATAAGGATGCATCTCTTCAGAAAAATTTTCCATTATCTGAACAAGAAAAGAGAATTAGAATATCAAAATTTTGCAAGATCCAAGAAACTGATGAATCTGGTACCAAGGATCAATGGCTGCTAAAAAAAATCACAAGAAAATAGACAACCATGTGTAATGGATAACACTGCCCAATCAGATCCTGAGTCTGACAGCCTCTGGATTCAACTGCCAATCAGTATGAAGAACCTGTTGGACAGTCAGCAGTTCATTTGCAAAATTGCAATCAAAAAGACTTAACTTATGAATAACATTACTGGCTATTTGGCCTGAATTCTTAAAAAATAAGATATATGCTAAAGAAAGGAACAGAGAATCAGGCACAGTGTTTGTTGCACCCTTGTAATCCCAGCAACTTGAGAGGCTGAGGCAAGAGGATTGCAAGGATGAGGTCAGCTTGGGCAGTGTAGCAAGACCCTGTGGGTTGAGCACTTGCCTAGTGTAAGCAATGCCCTGGGTTCAGTCACCAGCACTGGTGGGAGGAAATTTGGAAACTTGGGGATTCAAAGATACAAATTTATAAGACATGCCAAATTGTTTTTAATGGGTAAGACTAAACTAGAGCATCTAGGGATGCACATTTGGGTGATAAAATGATAGAGACATATAAATGGTTTCTAAGAGAGCCAGGACAGAGCACAGGGGATTTAGTTGGGGGCAGGTTCATGGGAAGGCTTCCACATTAGCCAGTCCAATTCTGTCTTGACATGGGTGGGAGTGACAAGGGCATCTTCTTCAACAAGATTCATTAAGCTATTAAAGTAGTCCGTCCTTACAGGGATAGTCAAGGCAGAAGGCAAGCCAACAAGCCACAGTCAATCCATAAGACCTTCACCTCCATTCACTGTTCCAGTCCCACCAGGCTGTCTCTGCAGTTCATTGACTAGGCCAGACTGGTCCCCTATCCCCACTGTCATCTTCACAGTGACCTCCTTCTGTCCAGAGCACTCTTACCTGGATACTCACTTGGGTAACCCTCACCTGCTAGAGACTCTCAGACCCCACCTTCTCAAGGAAGGAGAGTAGATAGGAACAACCCAAGCCTCCCAATTCCCTGGGTACTAACCCTTTATTCCCCTTGGTTTCTTTTTTCATTAAATCCCCCAATGTATTATATGTTTGTCACACTATGTGGTTTGTTTTCTTGTCTCTTCCAGGGAGGACAAGAATTTCTGTCTGTTCTTCTCTCCTGCCATCCAAAGTCCCTCAAGGTCGCACAGGCAATCCTATTCCCACCATCCTGGCAACTTCCTAATGCCTGTTCTTTCTCTCTCTCTCTCTCTCTCTCTCTCTCTCTCTCTCTCTCTCTCTCTTAAATATTTTAGTTGTAGATGGACACAACACTCTCATTTTATTTATTTATTTATTTGTGTCTACGTGGTACCCCTCTATTTCTTACTTCATCATGGCCACTACCACTGGACTAGCCAGACGTTTCACTGTCTTCTCCTGTAATGGGAAGACTCCCAGATGCTAATGGAAATTCCACGAAGCATAGGGCTTCTTCTGTCTGCTTAGTGAACTGCTTTCTCCCCACAGGGAGAACACCGCCGGCATGTGATGGAGTGCTCAATAAAAATGTGCTGCGTGAACGAAGAGTCTGAATCAAAGTTAAGTTTCTATTTCTCCTGAAGAGCTTTTAGCAGGAGTGACACCTGAATTTTAACCAAGAGTCCTTCTAGCACTGAATTATATGATCATGCAGTTTTCTTTCTTTCTTTTTTCCCCAAGAGGGGAATCCAAGCTGGCCTGGAGCACACAATCCTGCCTCAGCCTCCCAAGGAGCTGGGATCACAAGCATGAGCCATGTGCCCAGAAGGATCATCTGGTTTTCTCTTTTAGTTTGTTGACAGATTTTTCTAATAGTAAACCATTCTTTCTTTTCTAAAATAAAAGTTGTTTGGTCAAAATAGCTTATGATCTTTGATACATTGCTGAATCTTATCTACTAGTATTTTACTTATGATTTTGCCACCTAAAATGTATAAGAAAATTGATCTGCAGTTTTCTTTACTGTAATTTCTATTGGGTTCTGTCATTAAATCATGGCTTCATAACAACTGGCGGGTTTCCATCTTTTTCTATGATCCAAAATAGTTTAAGTAACCCTGGGATAATGTATTATTTAAAGGTTAGAGATAATTCACTTGTGAATAATCAATCTATTCCTTGTAAACATTATCTTTTCACCTTTTAATCTCTTTGATGCTAATCAACCTATTTAAATTCTCCATTTATTTTGCAAAATTAGTTTTTGCCTCTAGACACTCAAATTTATTATAAATATACTTCATGTAGTATTTTCAATTCTTTTACATTTCTTTTATCTATGAGTATTTTTCCTTATCTTTTATATGTTTAGTCTCTATCTTTTTTAAATATATTTTTTAGTTGTAGATGGATACATTATGTAATAAAGTAAATATTTTTTATTTATTTATTTTTATGTGGTGCCTTACACTTGCTAGCTGAGCCCTCTACCAAGGAGTCACACCCAGCCCCCAGTCTCTATCTTTATCAATATTGCCAAGGGTTTACTTTTTTTGCTGTATATCAGAATCAATTCTGTTTTTTAATTATCCTTTCTATTTGTCTCCATTTTATCAATATCAGCTCTTAAACACTGACTTCAGGACCCAATACCTCAAACCCTTTGAGGTATCCTGCCACTATCTTGAATTCTCTGATTTGTAGCTACTTCTTTGTTCTCTGCCACTGATGACAGACATGGTCTTGAGCCAGGGCCAGGGAGACTTGATGACTAAGTCTGGGGCAAGTCTCCTTAGGAAGGCCATGGGGTCCTCAGGGACAGCCCACAGCAGGGCTTCCATCATCGGCAGGTCCAGAGGAAATTGCTCCTCATCAGCCCCTCCCATCTGGCCTGCCACTCTCGTGGGGACACCTGCCACAGTGTAAGTCCCCTCAAGACTACAGCCTGTGTCCTGTTCACCATTTCAGGTGCCTAGAATGGCACGAGGGCTGACACACATCTACTGAATAACAGGGGGAACCAGGGAGGTTTGCTCCTGACTGCTCAGAAAATCAGCACCCTGGGTTTAGATTAATGAAGGCAAAGTCAAGGGGAAAAAGTCTCTCTTCCTTTGTTTACCACCCCCCCCAAACCCCCCCCCCCCATTTCCTGTTCTTCAGTGTTGGGATAAAAGCAGTGATGGTGTGGTTTGTCTCTGGTGGCTTTATTTTCTCAGTGTAGCAATATCTTGGTGGGTGGCCAGTCCTGCATTTTTCGCAAAGAACAAATCTGATTTCTTTTTTTATGGCCTACAAGTAGCTGTAAAAATACTGGTATTTCATTTCTCAGAAGTTCCCTACACTCCTGCTTTGGTCTTGTGACATGAAATGACAGACCCAATTTTGTTAAACACTGTCAGTAATTACCCAAAGCCCGTTCTGGGTTTCAAGAGTAAGAAATGTGACTAAATATTTAAAGTATGGTTAAAACTCAATAGGTGATCAATAGACTCATTATTAGACTTAGGATTATGTACTTATCTCAAAATTGAATTAGTTCACATGTTTGTAATTTAATTAAGGCTTTCAGTAGTTATAAATATTGAAAATATAATTGAGTCTTCTTTAACCATCATGAATTTTATATTACATATCCCTGATTTGAACAACACTGACAGAGCCATCAAGATTTTTTAAAAGATTTTAAATGATCTTTCTCAATATGGAGAACACACATGATAAAGAAAAGTTACTTTTAAAACAGTGTTAACTCAAACTTTTTGGTATATACAGCCACATAACCACCACTCAAACGCAGAGAAGCTTCCAGCCCAGTAGTCTCCTTTGTATAACCTGCCCGTCAGGACTATCTAGAGTTAACTATTCTACCACAAAGAATGCTTAACCTGTTTTTAAGCGTCACAAAGTGGAAATTGTGGTGCACGCTGGCTTTTCATACTCTGTATCTATGAGACTGAACCAGACTCACACATTGCGGAGCTTCTCCTTTTATTGCTCAGTAACATCTCACTGTGTTAATACCTTTTTTTATACTGGGGATTGAACCTGGGGTGCGTGACCACTGAGCCATACCCCAGCCCTTTTTATTTTTTATTTTGAGACAGGGCCTCACCAAGTTGCTGAGGCTGACCTTGAACTTGGAATCCTTCTGCCTCAGCCTCCCTAGCAGCTGGGATTACAGCAGCGTGCACCACCATGTCCAGTGGCTATATCAGGTTTTATTTATACACTCCCACATTGCTAGGTACTTGGGTTCATTTCCAGCTTTTGGCTGTCACAATGCACAGTGCTGCCACAGATCAATGTGATTTTTAAAGTGTGAACCAGCTTCACGCTGGGAAGACGTGGTGAGTGGGCCTGCTGCGCCGTAGGCAGTGTGCTTAGTCGCTGGGAGGTGTTACCTAGCAGCACAAATACCACCCAGCCTTGCCAGCACTGGGCTTCCATTCCTTTAATATGGACCCTTCCAGTGCACACACAGGGGCATCTGACTGTGGACTTAACCTGCATTCCATGTTAACTAATAATATTAAACCTACTTTTTGAAAAAAATAATTATAATGGTGAGAAGACCTGGCCTCACTAATTTATTCAAAGACTACATGTGGTGTGAGGAGGGAGCAGTTTCCTGAGGCGGAGAGAGCAGTGCGCTCTACCCTGCTGCTCCAGGCCTCAGGAATCCGCGCCAGCCCTGTCCTCTGTCCTCCTGTCTGGATTGAGTCAGCACCTGATGCCCCTCCATGTCAGCCACAAGGACCCCCTTAGTGTTTGTTCGAGGCCGCTCTAGTAAGCCCTCAATTTGGTTTCTCCTTCTTTCCCGAAAAGGAGTTGGCCAGACCCAGAAGGTCTAGCTGAGTTCCCTGCAACAGTGTGAGCCTTGTCCCGCTGCCCTCTGGACCATGGTTTCTGGTGACAGGTCAGCTGTAGGTTTTTGAAGAACTCCTATATGTGGTGCTGCTTTTCTCTGGCTATTTTAAAGATTCTCTTCCAATGGCTTCACCAAAAGGCCTGTGGGAGCATTGCTTTGGTTCTACTGCACGAGGAGTTCATTGAGCTTCGTGGCTGTGCAGATAGACATTTAATCAAATTTGGGTCCTGCACTGTTTCTTCAAGCATTTCCCCTCTCCGGCTCCTCCAAGTTGCTGAGGCTGACCTTGAACTTGGAGCTTCCCTGATGTGCATGCTGGGGTACTGGAGGGTGGCTCACAGATCTCTTGGGCTGTTCATTTTTCTTAATTATTTTTTTCTGCTGCTTAGACTGAATAAAGCTAAATGATGTTATCTTCAAATTAACCTATTCTTTCTTCCTCCTCCTCAGTCTCCAGTGGAATGAATCTTCCATCTGGTTTAACTGTCTATGACTTTGGAACCTCTATCACGTTCAGTTTCATAAACATTGTCTCTGTGGCAAGACATGGTTCTCCTACTTTCTCTTAGTTCTTTAGACATGGTTAGCTCTCTGAAGAACTGATCAGAATAGTAGATCTAAAGTCCTTCTCTAAGGGGCTAGAATTGTGGCTCAGTGGTAGAGCGCTTGCCTAGCATGTGTGAGGCACTGGATTCCATCCTCAGCACAACATAAAAATAAATAAATAAAATAAAGGTACTATGTTCATCTACAACCAAAAAATTTTAAAATAAAATCCTTCTCTAAGCAGGTTCAGTCTCTGGACTTCTTCAGGGACAATCTTTACTGGTGACTTTTCTTTTTCTCTCGTTTCCTTCCATGCCTAATAATTTTCTGTTGTAAACGGGGCATATTAGATACCATGAAGAAGCACCTCTGGGAACCATACTCTCTCCCCTCTCCGTCTATTGCTGCTCAGTGAAGCAGTTTGTCTGTCTAGAGACTCTTCGATAGTCAGTCTATTGTGTGTGGGGACTTAAAGTCTCTGTTCTGCTAGATCGAGGCCAGCTAATGGCTGGACAGATTTCCTCAAATGTCTGAATTTGAAAAACTCAGTCTTTCCACAGGGCTGTGGAGGTCTGGGGTAAGTTCCAGTGACACTGGCTGGCCCTGCCTCTGTGGAGTCTGGAGATGGGCCTGAAGCCTTCCTTGAGCACGCATGCCGTCCTGCCCAGGCACAGGGCGGAACTACAGAGGTCCTGGCCAGCGCTGTGCTCCCAGACATTGCCACTAGGCTTTTCAGTTAGCCTACTCTGGTCAACTCTCACCTACGCCTCAGGCAGCAAGGACAGAATCATTTCTGTATAAAGGTTTGAACTGCAGCCCTCCACTCCCAGCAGGTCAGTCTGGGCCAGGAGAGTCAGGAGAAATAAGTACATGGACTTGAACCAGCCTTTGCAGAGCTGCCAGTGTGGCACTGGAGTTCTCTGAGAATCAGGTCTGCCTTCTCCCTGCAGCATCAGCAGCGCAGTACTGTCTGCTCCTGTGGCCACGGCAAGGGGCTGGGGAAGCAACAGTGCCTCCGCACTCACTGCTCTCACTGAGACTCAGCATTCACTTGGCTAATTGCTTCAAGACTTCTGCAGTTCTGAAAAAGTGATTCTGAACAGTTTTTGCCAGTTCTTTCCTGCATCATTTTTATTGATGGCACTCCCAAATTGCAAAACTTTTTAAACCACTTGAAAATCCCTCTTTCCCAGCTCCCCAGTAAACCAATTAATCAAACATTTGCTGAAAATTTATAATTCTGTGAGGCTAAAGAAATACTGTGACGAAATATTTTCCCCAAGCACTGTGATGAACCCAACAGCACTGGATTCCAGATTAAATTGTTAATAACTGTGACACTGGTGTGGGGTCCAGAAACTGCATTTTAAAAAATTATATTACTTTTTAAAAAAAATTTAAGCTGCTAATGGACCATATATTTATTTATTTTGTGGTGCTGAGGATCGAACCCAGGGCCTTGCACATGCTAGGCGAGTATTCTACTGCTGAGCTACAACCCCAGCCCCAGAGGCTGCATTTTTTAAAATAAATAAGAAAATATTATATTGTAAGTCAAAAATAAGTGACCATTCAACTTGCCCTGAAAGAAATGTTCCACTGTGGAAGAGTTTACATAAACTTTTATAGTCACAGAACAAAAGACAGTCACAAATCGTCATATTTGCCAAGTACACTCGTGGGCACATAAGGCAGGCAGGCAGGTTAGAGCAGAGTGGGAAATCTCCCTAGGCCCAGAGGTCACTCTTCGCTTTAGGGTGGGTGGAGGCTAAAGATCTGCTAAGCTAAGTGATACATTCTGAGAAATTTGCCTATTAATCATGGAAATGTTAGATCACTTACAAAAGTTAAGACAAATGGCCACTAAAGGGTTTAAGCCCAAAATATTTTTTTTTTTTTTTTTTGGTGGGGAAAGGTACTGTGAGGTAAACCCAGGGCACTATGCCACTGAGCTACATCCCCAGCCCTTGTTATATTTTATTTAGAGAAAGCGTCTCCCCGAGTTGTTCAGTATCTCACTGAGTTGCTGAGGCTGGCTTTGAACCCTCCATCCTCCTGCCTCAGTCTCCCGAGCCACTGGGATGACAGGTGTGCGCCACCATGTCTGGCTCTTTTCATTTTTTATTTTGAGCAGGGCCTTGTTAAGTCACCCAGTCTGGCCTGGAACTTGTGATCCTCCTGCCTTAGCCTCTCGAGTTGCTGGGATGGCAGGCGTGGGCCACGGCACCCGGCTGACGGCCTCCCCACGGTCACTATGTGTACTCAGCCCAGGGGGCCACTGCAGGGTCCTCAGCACAGACACATGGAGGCTGCAGTTTTAACATGTGCCTGGGATGGTCCTGACACAGGCGACTGCTTAGAGCAAAGACGCTGGGGTCTTCTCCTGCCTACACCAGGGCTGTGCGCTGGGGAGCAGCACCAGTAGGCCAGCCCGGGGGGGGGGGGGGGGAGGCAGAAACCTGGGCACGCGGGGCAGGAGAGGGACCACAGCTGAGAGACAGAAGGCCCAGCTTTAGGACAGGGAGAAGAGGGCAGGGGGAGCCTGCCTTCCCCCGTGCACAGACTCGATCCACTCCTGAATCCTGCCACCACCAGAAGAGCCTTGAACCCACGCAGATGCCCTCTCTGCAGAGACCTTCCCTGAGCCCTGAACTGGCACCTCACTCCTTTTCCCTTTACCCCATTTAACAAAGATCACGGATCTTCCAAGACCTCCTGACTTGTGCTTCCTCCACAGAGAAATGTCATACTGGCCATCACCCCCTAAGGACAATGCCTGAGGAAAAGGAGAGCCTGCCCTGGTGGAAGTTACTGGTCCTCCCTGATGACCGGATGCAACCACGTGCTTCTGGTAGGACAGGGAACATGACACTTAGAAACACCCTGAAGAGCACTCTGCTCCTGCCAAGGTCTGCCCTCAGAAGCCACCAGCAGGGCTCAGAGGCAGAGTACATGTCCAGCAGGTGGGAGGCCTGGGGTCCAGCCCACACCACAAATCAACAAGCAACCTGAAAGAAGAAGGCTGCCTACCAACTGCAGCTTTATCAGAGCCTCACCAAGTTAGGGGACAGGAGCACCTCAAGTCCAGCAGCATCTGTCCCTGAAGGGGGAGGTGCTGGGGAGCTGTCTGTGGAGCACCCAGCTCATCAGGAGGCTGAGCCTCCTCACATCCTAGAGGCCCGGCTCACCAGGAGGCTGAGCCTCCTCACAGGACTGCAGTCTCTCCTCTCCCCAGTACATCAGCTCTGGCTTTCAGGAGAAAACCACCAAGGCCTTTCAGGACTTAGAACACAATTCCTTGCATCCTATCAGATCATAATGGGATAAAATTATAAATCAATAGCAAGAAAAATTACAGAAACACTTGGAGACTGAACAACACACTTTTGAATTATGATTGGGTAATAGAAATTGGAAGAGAAAGTGAAAGATTCTTATGAGACTAGTGAGCCGAAACACCAGACACTCTGGGACACTTCGAAGGCCATTAGAGGAGGAGTCACAGCTGTGATTCCTGCACAGAAAAGCCAGAAAGATCCCAAACAGACAAGATGCCTCTCAAGGCCCTGGAGAAAAATGAACCAATTCCAAAGCCAGCAAAAGGAGGGTTTTGGAATAATTAAAATCAGAGCCAAAAATCAATGAAATTGAGAATAAAAAACAAAACAAGGATCAATGAAATAGATTTGGTTCTTTGAAAAGATAAACATGACTGATAAGCCAAAAGAAAAAGAGATAAGACCAAATTAATAAAATTAGAGATGCAAAAGAAGGAAAATAAGGGCTGAGATTGTGGCTCAGCGGTAGAGCACTTGCCTTGCACGGTCGGGACCCAGGTAGGATCCTCAGCACCACATAAAAATAAAGGCATTGTGTTATATCCATCTACACCTAAAATAAATATAAATGTGTGTGTGTGTGTGTATATATATATATATATATGAAGGAAAATAATCACAGACATAACTGGTATCCAGAGATCATTAGTGCCTGTTTTGAAAATTTACATTCCAATAAACTGGAAAATCTAGAAGAAATGAACAAATTTCTAGACATATATGACCTACCAAAATCAAACCAAAAGGACACAGAAGCCCTACACAGGCCAGTAACAGGCAGTGAAACTGAAGCAGGAATAAGAAGCTCCAGCAAAGAAAAACCCACAGCAGACGGATGCTAAGGAGGACTAATGCCACTCCTCCTCAGACTATCCCATGGAACAGTTCCGTCTGTGAAGGCAGTCACTCTGATACCAAAACCAAACAAGAGGTCCCGGGTTGGGGCTCAGTGGCGGAGCGCTTGCTAGAATGTGCGAGGCACTGTTGGATCCTCAACGCCACAGAAAAATAAAAAGCAAAGGTGTTGTGTCCATCTGCAACTTAACCAACCAACCAACCAACCAACCAACCAAACAGATAAGGGCATATCAGGAAAAGAAAACCACAGACCAATATCCCTGGAGGACATGGATGCACAACATACAGACGGTGACAAGCCCACGAAGAGCTACTCTATATCACACGTCATCAGGGAAATGCAAATTAAAACAAGGAGAAACCACCACACACCTATAAAAATAGCCAAAATCCAAACACCAACAAGAGCAAATGCTGACCAGGACCTGGGGGCAAAGGCTTCACCAGGGTGAGTGGGAAACACACAATACAGCTGCTCCTGGAGATGGCGGGGCAGCTGCTTACTAAACATACCCTTACCACAGGATCCGCCAGTCGTCTTCCTTGGAATTGACACACATACACCCCTGAATGGATATTTTAACAATTATTCATAACTGCCAAATTTCAGAAGCATCCAAGATGTCCGTCAGTGGAGGAATGGATAAATAAAATTGAAATGCATAAAG
Source organism: Spermophilus citellus (assembly GCF_964194105.1). Lineage (NCBI taxonomy): Eukaryota > Metazoa > Chordata > Mammalia > Rodentia > Sciuridae > Spermophilus > Spermophilus citellus. Next base: position 23,258,950 of record NC_138187.1, on the reverse strand, counting down.
AGATGGAAATCATACAATGCCTCAAAAGAAAAAAACCCCACCAGGCCATGAAAAGACAAAGAGGAATCTTAAGTGCCTATTACTAAGTGAAAAGGCCAAGCTAAAATGCTCCTGCATTTAGGGGAGAGGGTGATCAGGTGAGCACGGAGGGGAGAGGGTGAGCAGGTGAGCACGGAGGGGAAAGGGTGAGCAGGTGAGCACGGAGGGGAAAGGGTGAGCAGGTGAGCACGGAGGGGAGAGGGTGAGCAGGTGAGCACAGAGGGGAGAGGGTGAACAGGTGAGCACAGGGGGAGAGGGTGAGCAGATGAGCACACAGGGGAGAGGGCGATCTGGTGAGCACACAGGGGTTTTAGCTAGTTAAAACTCTCTGCACAGAACTGCAATTGTGGATACATGTCTGCACACACCTGGCAACACCCACGGAATGCACAATATCACACGTGAACCCTAAGGTAAACTACGAACTTCAGGGATGATGGCGGTACATCACAGGCTCACTGATTTTAAGAAGTGCACCTGTCTGGTCTGAGTTTTGATACCTGTCTCTTGTTCTTACCACTGCTCTATCTTTTCAGTCTAAACTTATTTGGCTTAAATTTTGCTGTATCCTTTTCTGCTCCAAGAGCAGACAGCCACTCTTCTCTGAACTGTAGCTGTGATCCCTATACTTGTTCTATTGCATTGTTCTTCTTTTCTAGTTTTGCCCTTTGACCTATTTATCCCAGGTCATTTTCTACTATCATAATGAGCTGAACAGCAGAAACACTTCCACACTCCAAGAACTTCCTGAGTTTCCTGATGGAAACAATTAACCACAAGGCATAAGAAGAGGGCACTGTCAATAGACCAAAACTTAACTTCTATTTCCTGCATAAATGAATTCAACAAAGCAGTAGGATATAAAATTAACACCCATAAATCAAATGCATTCCTATATATCAGTGAGGAAACAATGGAAAGAGATATTAGGAAAATTATCCCATTCACAACAGCCAAATAAAATATTTGAGAATCAATCTAACAAGACAGGTGGAAAGGCTTCTACAATGAAAGCTACAGAACTCTAAAGAAAGAAATTGAAGAAGACCTCAAAGATGCAAAGACCTCAAATGTTCTTGAATAGGCAGAATTAACATTGTCAAAATGGCCATACAACCAAAAGTGCTATACAGATTTAATGCAATTCTTACTGAGGTTTCCAATTACGTTCTTCATAGAAATAGAAAAAGCAGGGATGGGGTTGTGGCTTACGGGTTGAGCACTCGCCTAGCACGTGCGAGGCCCTGGGTTCTATCCTCAGCACCATATAAAAATAAATAAATAAAGACATCGTGTCCAACCAAAAAATAAATATTAAAAAAAATAGAAAAAGCAGTCATGAAAATCATTTGGAAAAATAAGAGGCCCAGAATAGCCAAAGCAATCCTCAGTGAGAAAAGTGAAGCAGGATGCCTCACAATACCAGACCTTAAAGTATACTACAAAGCTATAGTAATAAAAACAGCATAGTACTGGCACCAAAACAGACATGAAAAAGTAGGCCCCGCTCTCCATCCTGTCAACTTAGGAACCAACTTCTTCAACAAGACTCTTAAAGCAAAAAAAGTAACATCAAGAATCAATAAATGGGGTGGTATCAAATTAAAAAGCTTTACAGCAAAAGAAACAATCAAGAACGTGAAGAGAGAGCCTACAGAATGGGAGAAGATCTTTGCCACCTATTCCTGAAGAACTCAAAAAACTTAACACCAAAATAATAATAATAATAATAACCCAATCAATAAATGGGCAAAGGAACTGAAAAGGCACTTCACATAAGAAGAAATAGTTAGTCAACAGATGGATGAAAAAATATTCAACATCTCTAGCAATTGGAGAAATGCAAATTAAAACTAAACTGAGATTTCATCTCTCACTCCAGTCAGAATAGCAATTTTCAATAATACAAATAACAACAAATGTTGGCAAAGATGTGGGGGAAAGGTACATTCATACATTGCTGATGAGAATGCAAGTTGGTGCAACCACTCTGCAAAGCAGTATGGAGATTTCTCAGAAAACTTGGAATGGAACCAACATTTGACCCAGTTATCCCACTCCTTGGTATATACCCAAAGGACTTAAAAATCAGCATACTATAGTGGACATCAATGTCCATAGAAGCTCAATTCACAATAGCTAAGCTATGGAACAAACCTAGGTGCTCTTTAACAGATGTACGAATAAAGAAAATGTGATATATACATACAATGGGATATTACTCAGCCATAAAGAAGAATGGAATTATGGTGTTTGTTGGTAAATGGATAGATCTAGAGACTATCACGGTAATTGAAAAAAGCCAGTCCCAAAAAACCAAAGGCTGAATGTTCTCTCTGATATGCAGATGCTTACTCTCAATGGGGGTTAGGGGGAATGGAGTTTCACCAGACTGGGGGCAGGGGCAGGAATGAGAATGGGAAATATAGTAGAATGAATCAGACATAACTTTTCTATGTTCATATATGAATACACAACCAGTGTAACTCCACATCCTGTTCAACCACAAGAATGGGAAGTTATGCTCCATGTTTACATGATATGCCAAAATACATTTTACTGTCATGTGTAACTAAAGAGAACAAGTAAAAAATTAAAAAAAAAAAAAAAAAAAAAAGAGACTCAGGGCTGGGTTGTAGCTCAGTGGTAAAGTGCTTGCCTAGCATGTGTGAGGCACATAAAAAAAGTTATTGTGACCATCTACAACTAAAAAAAAAAAAAAAAAAAAGATAGACCTGTAAGCTGGGCACAGTGGCACACACCTATAATCTCAGCGGCTCGGGAGGCTGAGGCAGGAGCCAGCCTCAGTAAAATCAAGGTGCTAAGCAACTCAGTGAGACCCCCGTCTCTAAATAAAATACAAAATAGGGCTGGGGATGAGGCTCAGTGGTCAAGTGCCCCCTGAGTGCTGGGACCCAAGCCAGGCTTCACGTGACAGGCAAGTGCTTCACCACTGGGCTTCACCCCCACCTGCTCTCTGAGACTGGAACTGACCAGAGAAGGAAAAGGCACCACCCTGACTGGAAACAGTGGGGCATCTCCATGCCAGCCCCAGCGGAGGCAGGCAGAGCTGTGAGCCTGTCCCACATCAATGTCTTCAACAGCCAGGACCTAGGTTCCTGGGCTACCTGGTGACATCTGCAAACCTTCAGGCTTCCCAAATATTTTTAAGTACTATCATACTACATAACATTAAAACAAGTATTAAGAAACTGATTTTAGGGACTGGGGATGTGGCTCAGGGGGTAGCGTGCTCATCTGGCATGTGTGAGGCACTGGGTTCAATCCTCAGCACCACATAAAAATAAAATAAAGATATTGTGCCCATCTAAAGCTAAAAAATAAATTAAAAAAAAGAAACTGATTTTAAACAATTTTTCCAGAAGAAAGCAATGTTTGTACACAGGAATAGGCACACAGGATGACTGACTCTGAGGTATAAATCGACATTACAATGAACACCAAATAGTTACAACTTGGTCCTAAAGAAATAACTGCTTCTGCCCTATCCCTGAATTCGTGGTTTTTCGAGAGTAGGGACTCAGTCTTAAAAGAGGAAGTATGTGATAATTTAGATTCAACTAAAGGTTTGCTCTTGTGCTTTACATTGGAATTCTGGGTAAGATTATTTCAAAAAGAGGTTCATATGCCATTTTTTAATTTTGTTTTAAAATTTACAAAAAACACATGTACCCTATCAGAAAGTTTAAAATTAAAAGGTTCAAGTGCTGGCAAAGATGAGAGACAATTACAGTATAAACACCCACAAATAATACAGTTTAGAAAATCTTAAGGAAGTATATATTTTATAGTATGTGTGTGTGTGTGTGCGCGCGTGCGTGCATGCAAGCATGCGTATGTGTCTACAAGCATATAAGTATGATCCAATAATTCTCATTGGTATATACTCAAAAAGAAAGAAATACACTCAAAAAGAATGCTCATGTTCCACAAAACTAACGTACAAGTACGTTCTTGGCAACTTTATCCACAATGGCCCCAAACCAGAAACAACTCAAAGTGTCTGTCCATGGAAGAACGGATCAACTGTGGCACACTTTACAGGAATAACAATGGAGCAACCACTGCTAATTACAACTGCATAAATGAATTTCAAACACAACACTGAATAAGAGAAGCCAACCACAAAAAATATGCACAACTGCATGTAAATAAAGTTTAAAAACAAGCAAGACAACCTGTGGAGACTGGGGTGGCACAGGGCAGCTCTGGGTGGAGGAGCACTGACAGGAAGGAGTAGGCACAGCCTCCTGGATGCTGCTGAGGTTCCCTATTCCTTGGTGTGGGTGGTGAGTATAGGCGTGCACATGAACTAAGCGCTCACCCAGCCGAACACTGAACATCTCACACAGACACCTGCAACGTGGCCAAGGTTCTGTGACAAAGCCCAGAGCTCGACTGGGTCTCCAACCAACAGACTAGATGCCCAGGCTTGTTCCCTGATGAAATTCATTGACTTAAAGGTTCTATGGATGGCCTCCATCTGTGTCCCTTAAGCACAGCAGGTACACATGCAGAACGGTCTCTCCCTTCCTATCCCCAGGATTTAACTTCACATATCTCTTCAGTCCCCACTAGGAGAGTCTGGAGGTGTTGTCAGCTTCTTTGCACTGACAAGCAGAACTAGCACCAGTCTCCTGGCCAGGGCACACCACAGCCCTTGGTATCAGCAGGGGACGGACTCCAGAACCCTGTAGATGCAAACTGTGTAGATGCTCAAGAGCCTCACACAAATGGAGCAGCATCTGCACACAACCTGCTCACACCCTCCCTTATAGCTAACATCACCTCTAGATCACTTTTGAGACCTACAACAGGGCCAATGCTGTATAGACAGCTGTCATGCTGCATGTGTACATCTTCAGTGCAATTTCTTGCAAATACTTTTGATGCATGATTGGCTGAATCCAGAGGCAGAACCCCAGCTGTACTTACCTAGGAATACAGGTCATTAAAAATCAACTACAGATTATTATCTGGAAAGAACAATAAAGTGCAGTGACAGTGACTAGGACTGTAATTTTCTTTCAATCAATACAAATGATCTAGAGTTGCTGTGATGGTAATGGCTGATAATATGTAAACCACCAGTAACTGAGAGTGAGGCGCCGGCAGGCAGGCATTCCTCAGAGTTGGTCTGCATGGAAAGGCAGTGCTTACTAGACAAGTCACAGTCGTGGGAAAGTGAGGAGATGCGCTCAGTGGAAGGAGTGGCTCACACTGCACACTGCTTTCTCTTTTTTACAGGGATATACATTACTTTGATAAATGAAAAAAGACCAAAATAAATAAATAAATAAAATTTAACCCAAATTCTCTTCAATAAGGAGGCACCACCTGAATTTAACAGTGCTTTCCACTGTTATCTCCTCATTCTCCGCACACAGTTACTGCTCAGGGCACACACCAACTGGTCCACTGCAGCCACCCCTTCATGGAAAGGAGGCAGAGTGCAAGACTGAGCAAAAGGCTTAGTCACTGTTCTAAGCGCTCGCCCCTAAGGACCTCCGTGTGGATGAAGCTTTCCAACCATGGCGGCTCTTGCCTCCTGGAAACAGCCAGAAGGGGATCACTGCCTGATGACAGGGCGCTGCCTGTGGCAAGGTGCTAGAAAACAGCAGAGCTCAGTGGATCTGGCACATTCTGAATGACAGCTTTGCATCTCAATATGAGCACATCCCCTTAACCTTTCCATGACCTTGTCTTATCTGTAAAAGGTCATAGTGCCTTCATTATTGCTTTAACTAAAATTTTATAATGCTTGACATTCCTTAAGTGCCCGCTGACACGGTAGGTGCATTCCCTGTATTACCCTAACTCTACCCAGAAGCCAAACTGACACTTACAAGCACACCTGGAAGTCAGAAGTCACAAGCCAGTAACACTGAACCCGGACTCTGAGGCTGAGGTCAGAGGAAAGGCCCTTCATTGCCTGTTAGCTGGTTGGCATCCAGCACACAGACACAAAGGACCAAGATACTATAAACGCACAGAGATTACATGGACAGAAGGGTATCTAATAAGCCGACAGAGAACTAATGAAAAGAAAACTCTGCATCCTAGCTACCCCTATTCCAGAAAGGTCTAAACTTTATGTATAAAAAAACTACATCCACGCCCACACATACACCCACACGTAACCCCACACCCACACACACATGCGCAACCCATACCCACATGTGCACATACTCTCACACGCACACACACCTACGCACACTCACACCCATATGTGCACACACTCACATGCACACACCCCCCACACATGCTCACACCCACATCCACACACGCACACACCCACAAACATGCACATATGCACACACATCTGTGCACAACCCTCCTACAAACACACGCACATATGCACACACAAACACGCACACATGCGCACTCCCACATCCGTGCACACACACCCACAAACTCATCAGGGGGACACAGGGTGAGAAGGAAAAGTGTGCCCTGGACTCACTTTGACAGCGACACTCCCCCGGCCTTCCCGATCATCTCCTCATGGTGCAGCACTGAGTAGTTCCATGGGACGTGGAGAAACTTCAACAGGGTCCTCATCCACCGCTCAGGATGGAGGACGAGCTGCTCGTAGTGAACCAACATGCACTTTTTGTAACCGACCTCCATGCACTGGTTGTACATCGTCTCTATGGCACGATTCCACTTGGCCAAACAGTCCCTGTAGCTGTTCAGATCAAACCCAGCTATAGTAACTTTCCGAGAAATCATTGAATGCACTGATGCCCGGCCATCTCGAACCATCAGGAGAAATTTGGCATTGGGGAACAACCTGGCAAGGTAAGTTAAGGATTTCAGGGCAAAGGGATCTTTGTTACATAAGTACGGGGCTGGCTCCCCATGCTTCACGATGATTTCTAGTAAGAAGGCTTGCATGGCAGAGTCCAGCACTTCATCAGTGACACCAGCCTCGTCCAAGCGGATCTTCTCTTTACTGGACCGCGACCACATCTGCTTCAGGGCCAGGATCCGAGGAATGACCCTGGTCTCCTCTCCACAGCGAATGTCAGGGTGTGCGTCCAGCATGGCCCTCATGAGTGTGGTCCCACTCCGAGGCACACCACCAATGAATATCAAAGGCATATCTTTGTGATAGGCAAAGGTTTTATTGGCTTTAGGGTCCAGGCTGGTTCGCACAGTGGCTTTTGTGCTCTCCAATTTGGCTGGCTGGCTACGTTCCTCTATTCGGTGGTGGCATTCCATGGCATGCTGGCCCAAGTAAAATACTGTCACAGAACTGATCACCAGGCACGCCAAGAGTAAATTCTGCTTCAGTTTTCCAACCATCTTGATGTGGTTATCTTGTTATTAAACAAATACTTTGCTCAAAATGATTTTCAAAAAAAGTTCAGGCCATGGAGATTGTACTTCAGAAAGATGATTAATATCTGGTAAAACAAGGAAAAAGTTTATTTATCATCACATTATTTGATTGTTTACAAACAGTCTCCAGCTACCAACCACTGAGTTCTAGGTGTGAAGAAGCTGAAGCAGCCCTGGCATTCTCAGAACACAGTAAACACAAAAGTGAGCAGGAACTCCTCGCTGGGCTTCACTCAGTGGTCCAGCACTTGCCCAGCATGCATGAGGCCCTTTTTTGATCCTCAAAACAACATGCGTGAATAAATAAATTATCAGAAACAGCTTTTCTTAATGGAACAGGTCTGACATGCCAGCAGTAAATTCTGCTTCAGAACGCCTACATAGCAGGCATCAGATGGGAGAAAAAATAAAAGCGTCTGCACCAAGGAGTCAAGCAAGTATTGAAGACACCCAAGCATGCCTGGCATCTGATCCAAGGCTGACCACCTGCACTCAGGTTTGCTTCATCCCCAAATAATCACCATCTCCACATTCCAGTATGATGAGAAACTACTACAAAAGAAGTATGAATGTAGCTTCCAAATCCTCAGCAGAGATTCAGTGTTCATTCAGGCAATGAAAACCAGAAGTTCATGTCTGACCAGGACAGACCGTGAGAAGGAGGGCAGTGTAGGAGCTTTGCTCTCAGAAGACAAAGTCTTCAAACAGATACGCAAACAGTGACAATAAAATGTGATCAGCACTCAAAGAAATGCAGAGGGATAAGGCAGCAATAGGAAAAGGGGCACATAGGCCAACTGAAAAGGCTGTGCAGGCTGAGGAACTGCAGGCAGAGCCCGAGGGCTTGACAGGACACAACCCCTTGAGGAGAGCTAGTGTTCACATGCTTGCTGGCACACAGGCCTGTGACTGAGCCCGGGAGGAAGAGGGGAGGTTTGGACGAAGGGCACTCCAAAGCTGCAGGTGCCTCGTGGTCAAATATGTAAACAGCTGGAACTGCCGGTCCAGTGGGAGCAAGGGTCCACCCTGAGAAGCAGACAGCAATCAGACCACACTCGCACTAAGACAAGGACCTGCATCTTCAGAGGACAGCATGATGTTAGTTCCACGTGTCAACCTGGCCAGGCCACGGTGAGCATCTGTTTGGTCAAACACCAACACAAATGTTGTTGGAAGAATTTTCAGATGTGACTAACATTTAAATTGACAGATTCTGAGTCAAGTAGGTCACTCTCCACAACACAGGAGGGCCTTAACTGTTAAAGGCTTTAAGAGACAAATTTTTCCAAAAAAGTAGAAAATCCCAAAACAGCACAGAACCACTGCCGGAGCTTCCAGACTGCTATACCTATCAGACTGCCCTGTGGATTGCAGACCTGCCAGCCCCATGACAGCATCAGCCGATTCCTTAAAATCCATCTCTTCTGGGCTGGGGATGTGGCACAGAGGTAGAGCACTTGCCTATCATGCATGAGGTACTGGGTTCAATCCTCAGCACCACACAAAAATAAAATAAAGATATTGTGCCCACCTATAAATAAAAACAAAATACCTAAAACAAACAAAAAACCATCTATTCTGTCCGTGTCTGCATCCCCCCACAGATTCTCTTAGTTCTGCTTCTCTGACCCTGACTAATACAGTAAGTGTAACTGGGGAAATGACTATACTAGAAAAAGAATACACTCTGAGGGGAGCACTTCCAGCAATTCTTCTACCCAAACCAAGGGAAAAGCTGGATGAGACTTATCCAGAAACAAAACAAAAACAAAAAAAATCCCCACAAACAAAAAACAAAATATTTGGTGCTCTGGAAATCAATCAAAGGGTACAACAACCTAAAAAACATTTATGTTTGAACTGAGAATGCTGGGTAAAGCTCCTTGCTGCTCAGTAGACACAGAGGCTCTGCAGGGCAGGGCAGGCAAGGCAAGCCAGGAGGAGTGGCCGCTTTACTGCTGGAGTGGGTGCCGCATTCGGAGTGGTAAGTAACACACATGCTCAGGTGCACCGTCACATAAGTGGTGGACCAGGTGGTTGGTGAGCAAGAGGGTGGCACTGTGGCAGGCTGAGGCTCAGCCACGGTCAGGGCAGGTGGGTCAACCCAAGCCTGCGTGTGGACATCAAGGGAGACATGAAAGGACGTTGCCGAAGCACAAACCAGGGCCATGTGCATGGCTGCTCCTGCCCCACACGCTGCTACTGACAGGGGACCAAAGCCTGGCTGCTGGAGACGCTCGGGTCCACGTCCATTCTTATTTCCTTTAAAAACTGCAGCTTCTGGGGTGGGGTTGTGGCTCAGTGGCAGAGCACTTGCCTAGCATGTGTGAAGCACTGGGTTTGATCCTCAGCACCACATAAATACAAATAAATAAATAATGGTCCATTGGCAACAACAAAAAAAATTTAAAGTAATATAATTCTTTAAAATGCAGCTTCTGGACCCCACACCAGTGTCACAGTTTTAACAATTTAATTTGGAATCCAGTGCTGTTGGATTCATCACAGTGCTTGGGGGAAATATTTCGTGATAGTATTTTTTTAGCCTCACAGCATTATAAATTTTCAGCAAATGTTCAATAAATTGGTTCAAGCCCACGGAGCCACATGGAAAGCAGGCGACCCCAGAAAGCCACACACGGAGATGAAAGCAATCACACAGTGTGTGTATGTGTGTGTGTCCATTACATACCTTACTTAACAGCTGTTTACATATAAACAACTGCAAAAACTGTATCTGTGTGTACATGAGCAGTAACTTTGCATGCATCTATACAAACATCCACACGAGGCAGATTTACAGACAGAGTGCAGAAGCAAGGACTTAACTGCAAACAGGCACAAAGGGACACTTTGTAAGAACTGGAATATTCTAAAAGCAGGATATTATCACAGTTACACAACGCTATGAAACCTAAAAATCATGGAACTGTACTCTCACAATGGATGAGTTTTGTGATATATAAACCTGCATCTCAATATAGCTGTCTTTTAAAAAAAGAACACATTAATAGAAAAACATTTTAACACTCTCAGTAGCACACATCAACCAAGATCTGGTTTTTGTTTATGCAAGTATTCAAACCATCTGAGAGATGTCCATGCACATATTATTGTGCCAAGCATAAAGCTTCAACAAAGAACCACAAATAGGTGGAGATTAAAAGACTGGCTTAATTAAGAAAAAACTGCAAAGGAGGAAGCATTAATTAAGATAAGCACTGAAATGTCTACACACAAAACTTCCATGACATGGAAATACAATTAAAGTGCTTTCCCAGTGTTCAATTTAAAACGAAATATGTGGGAAGAAAAGAGAATGGCAAAAAAAAAAAAAGAGAGAGATAATACACAAAAAAGAGAATTAAAATTCAACACTATAATAATAACATTTTGGTTGAAGAAACTAAAACTACATTACAAGTTCAAAAATAAAACCTTCCTGAACTACAAAAAGACAACTGTCTCTAGAGGCAAGGAAGGGTCTACATTTCAAGCAAAACAAACGACAACAAACCCCATCGAGACCTATCCTACCAAGTTTAAGTGTGTAGGAAATAATTATGCAGGCTCCCAAACAGAAAACAAGGACCAAGCTGTCCCTCCTCTTCTGATTCTCTCTCTCTCACACACACACATGCACGCACACGGCAGACACGCACGCACACAGCACATGCATACATGCACATGCACCCACTCATGCACATGGCACACACACTGCACATGCATGCACGCACATACGCAGATGTACACACATGCACATACGCACACACGGCACGCAGATGCACACACACACTCACGCACACACAGCACACATATACATGGCACACACACACACACACACAGAGCATACATATCTATTTTTCAAAAGTGATCAATCAAGGGGCTGAGGCGGTGGCTCAATGGTTGCGCGCTTGCCTAGCCTGTGTGAGGCACTGGGTTCGATTCTCAGCACCATATATAAATAAATGAATAAAATAAAGGTCCATACATCTAAAAAAATTTTTTTTTTAAAAAGTGATCAATCAATAGGAAAGTCTTCTTAAGGTGGCACTGAGACTGAGACTCGCAGGCTGAACGGGGTGGGAAAGCTAAAGGAGAGCACAAATTCAGAAATTTTGTATGAATCTGTTTCAAAATGCAAATTTAAGGAAGGAAACGAAGCAAAAAATAAATGCTGGTAAGGATGTGGGGGAAAAGGTGCACTTGAACTTTACTGGTGGGACTAAAGACTAGTTTAACCACACAACGGAAAGTAGTATGGAGATTCCTCAAAAAACTAGGGATGGAACCACCACATGAACCAATTACCCTACTCCTTAGGTTTTTTTCCCCAAAAGACTTAAAATCAGCATCATATAGCAATTCAGCCACCTCAATGTTTACAGGAGCACAATTCACAGTAGCTAAATTACGGAATCAACCCAGGTGTTCACCAATAGATGAAACTGTGGCATACATACACAATGGAATTTTACTCAGTAATAAAGAAGAATCAAATCATGGCATCTGACACTAAGTAGAGAACATCATTCTAAGTGAAAACAGCCAAACTCAGAAATTCAAAGATCGAAGGTTTTCCGTTATATGCAGAAGCTAGAGTAAAATAAAAGAAAGGGGAAGGGAAGAAGAGGGTATCATAATGGAAAGATCGTAATGCAGAAGGAGATCTAGAAGCAGAGTGAAGATACAGGAAGAGGAAGCCACTCAGATGTATTTTAAAAATCACGTTATGTGCATATGTAAATGTACCACAGGGAATGTCACCTTTGGCATAAGTAAAAAGGACCAGGCAAATGTAAAAAAAGGAAACCTGGCAGAGAGGAGGAAGAAGAATGGGGAAGGGTGAAAAGATGAGGGGAAAGGAGAATCAAGAGCTACAACCAAATTCCAGGCGCGTGTGAGTTTGCCAACTATTGTGCATAACTATCAAGCTCTCATAAAAATCCCTATGTTTAAAGCAATAAGTTTTCTTAAGTTTTGAGCTGCTCTTAGTAAAATTTTACAAGAACTGGCCTAGGAAACAAAATTTGTTTTTTTATCAAGATAACTATGGATGCCCCCCCCGCCCCCGGTCTTTATTAGGTTTCTGATTGCTAGGAAAACTGAAAACTTAAAAGAATTAAGGTTTATTTGAACATCTGTTTTTTAATCTTCTGAATTGTCACTTTAAACTCTGGCTAAATATGGTTTATAACTCTGAAGCACATCTATTATTTTACAATATATGTGATATATGGTATTAATTTTATGTCAATATTCTAAAGCTCTTATATAATCTTTTTTAAGTTTTTTTTGCAGTTGTAGATGGACAGCATATCTTTATTATATTTGTTTATTTTTATGTGATGCTGAGGCTCGAACCCAGTGCCTCACACGTGCAAGGCAAGCGCTTTGCCTCTGAGCTATACCCCCAGCCCTTATTATATAATCTTTAGAAGTCTGATGGTCCTGACATTAGTCATGATTGTAATCTTAAAATGCTGTGCATGAAATAACTGAACTGTCTTGTCAATTGCTAAGCGCTGGTCAAAATTGTAGCCACAACTTTTCCAACTCTGTATCACCCAGTTAGTTTTTTAAAATATAGATGGACACAATATCTTTATTTATTCGTTTATTTTTATGTGGTGCCAAGGATGGAACCCAGTGCCTCACAAATGTGAGACAAACACTCTACCACTGAGCTACAGCCCCAGCCCTATCACCCAGTTTTGATTCTTCTCTAAAGCATTTACCAGATTCATGGAACAGCCTCTAACAAGTACTCTTAAATACAGCTTTCTGATAAAAATTTAAATTACTATACAAATTGGTTTTCCTTTGATTCTCTTCAGTTAAAAATTGGTTCAAAACCACTACACAACTGAATTTGTTTTGTTCTTATTGGTTCTGTTTTATGTTTTCCTTTAAAACTCTGTAACTAGTGTCTTTTAAAAATTATGCAGAAGTACCTCTTCTAACAAAATCATCTTTCCCAGTGGTATGAAATGGAAGCCATTGCCTACAAGAATAAAATTAAACTTAATGGAATCCAGGCAAGCTTGGCCTACAAGCCACTCCTCCTCAACTCTGCTGTTCAAATGTAGCTAAAAGGGTTGTGACACTGACTCCCAATTGTCAATCACTGTCCCCTAACATGGGACCAGATTAGACCAACAAATGGGACAACAAGGGACAAACAGGATTAGCATTGTCTTCAGGGAAACTCTCACAAAGACAAGAGGGAATATAAAAGATCAGAATCAAGAGGGAGTCGCTTGGGTCAGTCCCACCAAAAGGTATATAAAGCCAGGAGGTAATGAAAGGAGCCTGATAAGAACCATCACAAAAGGCTCTGCCAGAACTGTTTGTCTGAGTCTCATCTAACAGACCTGCTACTGGAAAATTCAGACCTTGGGATGTACACATATGGAAATAGTTTTATGGACCAAGAACAACACAAATCTGAGTATGTGATGGTAACCCAGGAAAAAAGGAGATGAAAAACAGAAGCCTTTTAACATTAGGCACCTCCACAGTGAAGACAGAGTTCACAGCTCTGAAAAGGGATCTCTATTCAGGTCAAGACAAGAAAATGACTGCTCCACTGAGCCCAGGTATGATTTTCTCCAGTGGTCCATGCCTGTGGAACCACTTAGAAGAGAAAGGAGCCCCTAAACAAGGGGTCCAATTGGATACTCTCTGGCTTGACTTCCCTTGTGTTCTCACAGTTCACATGGTTCTTTTACTTTTAGGCTTAAGTACCTGGCGTAAGGTGATACTTAACATCTGTTTGGACTGCCAGGCAGCAGGACGGACATCCAACACATCCTACTGTTTTATGTAAACTCCTGTGATACTGGGGAAACACAGGCTCTTACAGACAGCTTGGCCCAGGATGTTCAGAACATGGTGCCAGACATCGCCTGGTTTCTGTCTCCGGGGCCCCTGGACAGCTACCCTACTTTTTTGGCCATGCATTCTCAACTGTCTGGTTTCATCTGTAGCTGAAGATTGAAAGCCACGAAATCACAAATGGTAGTCACTCCAGGTTATAAACAGGCCTACAACTAGGCACTAACTAGACCTACTTAAGTTAACAAGAGGGACATTTCACTGCTCTATCAGGCCCCTTAATTATACCCAAATTCAGCTGGAAGAAGTTATAGAGGATAAATGGACTTTTGCCCATCAGCACCCCCTAAAAAGGAGAAGCAAAAGGAAAAAAAGGGGAACTCATTAACCAACGTCACTGCCATATCACCTCACTGAACTTGCCTGAATAACCTCTAATTCTGCTCATCCCCAAGGACAGAGGGTTTAAAGACTAACAGCCCCTTAGGACAGACCAGCCAAAACCAGTGGGGTCCACGGTGGCCTCCTAAACCACCTCTAATAGACCTTACCCCCTCAGGAGGAGCAATAAACAAAGACAAGGGGGGAATTATGGCCCAGAAACACCAAGCAAACCTTCCAGCATCACCTGTTCTTAACTGACTTACAAAGCAGTGACCACAGAGCTGGGCAACAGATCAGCAGCTTCCCACTAGCTTTGCTACAGGTAACACCTCTGATGTGTGGGTTATGTTGACAGCAGTTGTCCAGGTTTCAGGGACCTGAATGTCAATTTTGCTGAAAACCCCAACTCTTCACTTGGGCCTGCAATGTCCCATGAGTGACCAGAATGAGAGGAAAGGCTTGATATCCCTGTCTTCATGTTGTGTCTTCTTTGTTGTATTAACTTCAGGGTCAGATTCTACTCAGCTTTGCATGCTTGAGAAACGTTTTGTCTACAACTATAATATACGGATAGCTTGACCTGGACTGGCATGATCTCCCCCACCCCTCCCTTAAGGCTAACCATGCCTCCCTCCTCTGAGGCACCATGAGTGGAGGCACTAGACCAGAGAGGAGTGAAAAGCGATGGCACCCAAGTCCTGGGAGGAGCTTCCCAGAAGAGACAGGGATGTTCCTTTTCTATACCTCTCTCTTCCACATAGCTCTTCTCTTTATCTGTACCCCTCAACCCACTGGAGTGGACAAGCTGGTTTGCAAGAAAGTTGCTCTCTATTCTTCGACCACTGAAAAAAGCCTTTCTTTCTCCCCAACACTCGAATCTCAGACATGGGGTTTTTTATGGGATAAGCCTCCAAATGTGGGTTTGGTAACAATACGTGTCAAACAGATGGATTAAAAGATATATGTGTGTGTATATATATTGTACATATTATATACACAATGGAGCATTACTCAGCCATAAAAAATAAAATCATGTCATCTCATGGATGGGACTAGGGATCATCGTGTCAGTAAAATAAGCCAGACATGAACAAATATCACATTTTCTCTCATTTGTGGAATCTTGAACTTAAAATAATTTTTAAAAGATAATCAGGAAGTACTAGAGGACCTACCAGGAAAAGGGCACTAAGAGAAGAGCAAGGATAGCAGGGAGGCAGGATGACATATGAGTGTGTGGAAATGTCACGATGAGACCTGGTAACTTGTACAACTAATATGGGTTAATAATCATATATATATATATTTTTAAGTGAACAGTGAAGGCCATGGAGAAAGTTGATGAGATAGAAACAACAAGCAAAGCAAAGAAGCAGAATGGAAATTTTCTCAAGTCCTAAAGGCACTGGAGGGATTATGGATTAAAAATCAATGGACATTTTCTTTAAAACATCAAAACTGAAAAAAGAATGCATTACTCTAAATTATACTTTGATAAATATTCTTGTATATACAAAGAACTTTCATACACAATTATTTTCTTAAAATTTTAGAAAAGGAACTGCTGGGTCAAGGAGGGTGGGAATATAGAGATTTTAAAGCACTCAATACATATTTGAGTCATCTTCCTCATCCAAATCTGACACCCCCCCCCCAAAAAAAATGCTTATTGGTTTTGCCTTCAAAATACATCAGAATTTGGTGTCTTCCACCAGGACCACCAACAGGTATCCTCCACTCTACTCCTATCCCTTACAGCCTATTCTCAACTCCAAGCCAGAGGGATCCCTTTAAAACATAAGGATTATGTCAGTCATCAGCTCAAAGCCTGGGGTGGGGGGCTCTTTCTTGAAAATAGTCTTTAAAAGGATTATTTATTTAAAGACATGCAACACTAAATCTGTGTTGTTTCTCCACCTGTCAAGAAATCCCTAGGGCCTGGGATATGACCGAGTACTCAGTATGGGAAAGAAAGGAAGGATGGGAGGGAGGGAGGGAGGAAGGGAGTAAGAAATCCCTATCTACCTATCTATAGGCATCTACAAAGCAGGACTGACTGAGATCAGGTTGATAGGTCATCACCCAAGCTGGCAGTTTCTTGTTCACAGTGAAGTAACTGAGGATGCACTCCTAACCTTGGAAGTTTTCATAGGGTTCAGATGAGGGCAATTCCATTGTTTCTAAGGAATAATATAGGGAAAAGAAAATCCTGTCATGTTTCCAGCCCACGTGCAGTTGTCAAGTGACACAATCAAGTCTTTATTTCTGTGGCATTAATTAAACAAATACTGTCTCCCCTATAATATTAGGGGGTGTGTTCTATATCCATTTCAAAAGGCTTTGTAAGGGATACCGAAAAGGAACAGAAGAGGACTCTGCTTTCCCCAAAACACTCCCGTTACTTACACTAAGTTCATGGAGCCTGATTGTCTTGCTTTGGATGATTCTTGGACTTGGAGAATCACAGAAGCATGTGGCACCAGTGCTAAAAGAGGCCTCGCGTCATCCAGGGTCAGTGCTCTCATTTACAGATGTACAAGCTGAGACCCAACAAGTTTTCCCTCACCTCTTTTCTAAACCTTACCTGTTTGTCAAAGGTCACTTTTTATTTTATTTCATGTATTTTACTTACTCCAATCAATGCATAAAAACCTAACTTGAGCAATAAACATGCCACGTAGGTGACTCTGTCCTACAGATGGGACGCAGGCCATGACGGGTCTAGGTGCCTGAAACACAGAAACTTGGTCTACCTCCACCAGGCACGATGAGCAGACACCAGCAGTGTGCACACCGAGCTCCTAGAGGCAGCAGTGCCAACGGGGCTGCAAAGCTTCTCCCTCCAGGTGACACTGCAGAGCTGCTCACACTGTCCTACTGGCTCTTCTCAGACTCTTGAAAAGCAGCTTTTTTTCCTTTTCCTTTGAGCAGTACTAAGGATTGAACCCAGGTTCTCACAAACACTAGGCATGCACAGAGCCACGTCCAACCCCCTATAATTTTTATTTTGAGACAGAGTCTAAGTTGCTAAGGCTGGCCTACAATAACCTCTTGAGTCACTGGGATTATAGCCACGCACCACCACGTCCATGATTTAAGAAGCCCTTTGATTCAAGAAGAAAGTCAAACCTTTAACCACTGTGTGCATGTAAGTGTCTCTCACTGTATTTCCAGACAAGCAGTACCAATTGTTTCCCTCCTGGAATATTCACAGAGCTGAGGCTGAGCTAGAGAAGAACAGAATGTTTGGTTTCATGTCTATTTTTAGGGAAAAGAAAAAGGATTTGAAATCATAATAAACAATCTGAGAAATCACTATTAATAGGACTGCTCTTTCCCAGGAGGCCACATGAAATAGACACCCAAAAACAATGCTTTAGAGGAGAGTGCTGACATTATATTTCTATACTTAGATCATTACAAATATTTTCCTTTTTCTATTCATTTATTCACTGCAGTACTGGAGACTGAACCCAAGGTCTCACAAATACTAAGCAAGAACTCCACTACTGAATTACACCTCCAGATCCCGGTCTTTGTAATTTAAAAAAAAAAAAAATTTACTTTTTAGTTATAGGTGGACACAATGTCTATATTTTGCTTTATGTGGTACTGAGGATCGAACTCAGTGCCCCAGCATGTTAGGCGAGCACTCTACCACTAAGCTACAACCCCAGCCCCCCAATCTTTATAATTTTTATAAAGTAGATTGCATCTGTAAAATACCATTGGGCCAGGTGTGGTGGTACAAACTTGTAATTGCAGCTATTGAGGAAGCTGAGATAGGAGGATCATACATTTGAGGCCAGGGGCAACTTTGCAAGATCCTATCCTAAAATAAAAAGTAAAAAATAAAAAGGGCTGGGAATAGCTCACCCTTGGGATCAATCCCCAGTAATGAGGAGGGAGGGAGGGGGGGAGGGGGAAGAGGGAGGGAGAGAGAAGGAGGGAGGGAGAGAGAAGGAGAGAGGGAGAGAGGGAGGGAGAGAGAGAGAGAGAGAAAACACTAGCATTGGTAAACAAATACAGGGATACAGAGGTCAGTGGTCAGCAAGACCCAATACCCCCTATACATCTTGGCCCAGACACATGGACTCATGAGCACACTTACTTCACCCTACTGGCTGCCTATTCCAGGTACAAAAAGATGCTGGGGAAATGTCCCCAAAAAAGACAAATTACAAAATGCAGTGGCCCACAGCCATTCTTTCCTGGTTGATGATTAGCTATTTCCCACAGCAATCATGAGCTTCTTGTGCCTATTCATGATGCCAATCAATATGGCATCAGCTTTGGCTTTGTCTAAAGTCCAGTCTGTTGCTGGTTTGACCATCTACTTCTAGCTTCTAAATAAAAGTAAAAATAACTGCATCACAACTGAGCCTGCCCGTGAGTACCCACAGGTTAATTTGGAGTGACAACTATGCCATTCAGCAGACACCAAACCTGAGACAAATGAACCCATATTGCAAGGTCTCTCCATAGTCTGCTCAGGATCACAGCACCAACACGGGGCACTTTTCCCCAGCACTCTAGGGGCTGGGGCTGGGGCTGGAGCCACTGCCGAGAAGTGGTAAATGGCAAGAAGAACACGATCTACACACTGACACTCTCTGAAAGTCATCTGGACCATCTTCCTAGAGGAAAAGAACCCGTCAATAAACTTCACTGGGCAAGGAAGACCTGGTGGAATGCTACTTCTAGGGGGACCTAATGTCTAGGAAACAAATAGGGCACAGGATGAACTCAATATAAGAGTTTTAGAAGTTCAAGTTAAATGAAATAATATCTGGATTGCTTCAACATGATCAGAGGGCAGGAGTGAGGGGGAGGTTCTGTGAGACGAGACTGCCGAGTCAACTTGGAAGCTAGATGACAAAAGCTGAAGCGCTCAACAGCACCATCTGTTTGTGGAAACATTTGAATTTTTTCATAATAAATAGTTAAAATACAACAAAACAAGACGTTTAAGTTACTAAGTTCTAACCTTCCTAAGCCTGTAAATAAGATCATGGTTGGCCACACTGTTCCTCTTGTAGATTCTCCAAGCTCACATTTATCATTTGTTTTAAACTGCCCATGACAGAGAATACAAAGAACACTAACTACTCGAATTATAATCTCCTTCAGTAACTCAAGTTTATGCCACTTCTCTACCAACTTCCTTTGAGAATCAAAAGCAACTAGAAAAGGGAAAAAAGATGGCATTGAATTAACTTAAAAGAAACCTACTAGAGTAAGACCTGAGTTCTGGGCTGGATGCAGATTTTTCTTAGTCACAGGCACACTACATAAAGTGCCGAGCAGCATCCTTGCTACAGCTGGATCTGGACTGTCCTCCAGGTCTCCTGTGTGAAGGCTTGGTCTCAGGGCAGCATGTTCAGAGGTGGGGCCTTCGGAAAGTGACTGATCATGAGAGCTTGGACCCCACCAATGGATTAATCCACTGACAGCTGAGGAACTACAGGGGCGGGGGTGGAAACTGCTTGAGGTGGGACATGGCTGGAAGAAGCAGGTCACTGGGAGTGTGCACTGGAAGGGTATTTCTTGTTGCCGGCCCCTCGCTGACCCTCTGCTCCCCAGATGCCTGAACTGAACAGCGTTCCTCTGTCACCCTTTCACCGTGATGATTCTGCTCTGAAGCCAAATGACCATGGACTAAAATCTCATGAACCAAAATAATTCTTTCCTCCTTTAAAAAGTTGTTTTTCTCAGGTATTTGTCACAGTGACAAAAAGCTGACAAATATAGTTCTTGCACCCATAAAATAGGTGAGATGATAATCAAACTCTTTTATAAGTAATTAGAACATAAATCATGAGAGGAAGAAGACAGTCTAGGGGAGGTTACAAAAGGAAAAGGAAAACCTGCAAGTCCCTTTTCACTGCATGACAATGATGTGGGTCACATGAGAAGGACCTGTAAAGGATGGAGCTATGGCTCCTTCTCCTTCTCCTGGTCACCCAGCACTTGCACAAGTGGCCTGCCCTCTTCAGGACCACTGCACCCACACCAGGCGCCTGGCCCGCCTCTGCTGCTCCTGTGCCACACCCCTTCTCCCCTCCACACATGTCTCCCCAGGGCTCCAGTCCTACTCCCTCTTCCTGCCCCCTGCCCCGCCTTCCCTTTCGCCCCTGTCAGTTGCTCCCTCTTCTGTAACCTACAGTCACTTGGTAACAATATCTTCGTGGCAGATTCACCCACCTTACTAGTTTACTCCACAGACTACAAGACCCTTTAAAGCACCAATTAAAACCCTTTCCTCACCTATGCAGTGGATATCTGCATTCTGGATAAAATAAAAAGCAAGGAAATTACAGATGAATAACCAGCGAAACCTTTTCCTAAACTTCCCTGAAATACGTACACAGTCATCTGAAACAAAGCAAATGCTCAACAAATAAATACTGAAAATGAAACAAGGAACTACAAAAGTAAGCAGAAGCAAAGTAATCTGGAAGCAATGAAACCATTTTGCAATTCCAATCATTATCCCAACAGAATTTGTTTTGAATCAACAAAATAATCATAAAATTCATAGCAGGGAGAAATAGTTTCTCTAAGTATTTGAAAAAAAGTCCAAAAGATAATAAGGTTTTTACAAAAATATTTTAACTGTGGAGATGCTAATAGTAATCAGTGAAAAAAATACAAAATCCAGAAAAACATGCAATTATGTATATAAAGTCACAATGCTTCAAAAGCAAATACCACAAAACAGTGACAAAAGATTATTTATGGTACCACATTCCCTCACCACACACCTACTGTACCCTGCTTTATCTACAGCCAACCTCCCTCTTGTCTGACCACCCTCAAATCCATCAGCAATCAAGACTGCTTATCCCAAATCTCAGACCTGACCAGAGGCAAAGGAACAACTCTACCTGCAAGTTCTATGGTAAGTCAACCTCAACCAACCCTACAATGCAGATCCCTTCCTACAAAGTCTCTCCTGCTCTTCTCTTTCCTCCACTGTCAATGAACAACTTCCTCTTGAATTCCCAAGCTAAGAGCCTGAACCCTCTGCACAGTCAACTAGAAGTGCTGCACTCCCGCTGCCTCCTCAGTCCTCCCCGCTTTCCCTACCAGTATGGCATTAAACCTTACCTTCCTGCCTTCTCAAAAAGTGACTCCCAACTGCTCTCCCTAACTGAATTTGACTTCCCTGTTTCAGAAGTGATCTGAGTTCATTTATGATCTTTCAAAAATGCAAATAAATTTGGCCATCTCCCTGCTTAAAAGCCTTCAATAGCTTCCTACTTCTCCCAGAAAAAACAACAAAAAATCCTCACTCTAACCTGTAAGACCCTTCAGGATCCAGCCTCTTCCTCCCACTCTCACCTGATGCTCCCACACCAACCTGAAGCTTCCCTGACCTGCCTGCACCTCCACACTCACTGCACCTCTGCCATCTCTGCCACCACTTCTGGGAAGCCCTGCTAACACCTCTCCCCCCCATATGACACAGGAGTCTTTTTTCCTTTTCAGGAATGTACAACACCAGGATATATAATCACAAAAGCACGGAACACAACCCGCTCCATCCAGTCGGCAGCCCTCGCTCCACTCCCCTCCCTTCACTCCACTCACCCCTCTTCAATCCTCTTCATTTATAGTTTTTCCTTTTTTTGGGGGGGGGGTAACTAGGGATTGAACCCAGGAGTGCTTTACACTGAGCTACATCCCCAACCCCTTTTTTTTATTTCGAGACAGGGTTTCACTATGTTGCCTTAAACTTGAGATCCTCCTTCCTCAGTCTCCCAAGTCACTGGGATTACAGGTGTGCACTATCATGCCCAGCTTCATGCTACTTCTTACATTTTATGGTTAATTTACCTGTTTTTTCCAGTAAATTGTGACCTCTGGATTAAAAGTGGGAACCTTTAAATGATTCTTGTAATGCACTCTATCAGTCAATTTCATCTGCCTCTACCAATTCAGATGTCCAATGATAAATGAATTAGAATCTTATTTTTTTTGCAATCACTTAGGCTTGCTGTAAGAAACAAAAGTAAAAGAGCCCTTCTGTCCTACAGTAACTTTACCTATGAGGAAAAGGCGATAAACAACTCAAAGAGGATAAACAACTTGCTTACTGGTTTGATTCTCAGGAAATTATTGGCCCTGCAGGAGCCCATGTCTGACTCTACACAGTGATGATCCCCAGATCAGGCTTGGGGTGAACGTAAAGCCAGGTGTGTTAACACTTAGGGTACAAATGAGGTAAACTTGAGACTACCTACTATTAGCATATGGATTAAAAATGTCAGCTTTTGAACAATATTTTCTCTACAATAACCACCTAATTAGAATGATTTACTCCCATAAATAAGCAGCATGCATATCTGCATACTTTCTGCAAGTCTCTGACCACTTCATGTGGATAAGACCAAGAATGAGGGCGAGATCTGGTCTTAAGAGATAAAGGTCTAGTCTGGGGATGTAGCTCAGTTGGTAGTGCTTGCCTCACAAGCACAAGGCCCTGGGTTCGATCCCCAGCACCACTAAAAAGTAAAAATTGAAAAAATAAATAAGTTTAAAAAAAGAGAGAGACTAGCTGGGCATGGTGGCCTTTGCCTGTAATCCCAGAGGCTGAGGCAGGAGGACCGTGAGTTCATAGTCAGCCTCAGTAAAGTGAGGCTCTAAGCAACTCACTGAGACCCTATCTCTAAATTTTTGTATTTACAAAATAGGGCTGGGGGGGCTGGGGTTGTGGCTCAGTGGTAGAGCACTTGCCTAGCACATGTGAGGCGCTGGACTCCATCCCTAGCACCAAATAAGTAAATAAATAAATGTATTGTGTCTAACTACAACTAAAAAGAAAATATTAAAAATAAATAAATAAATAGAAATAGGGCTGGGGATGTGGCTTGGTGGCCATGTGCCCCTGAGTTCAATCCCTGGTACCAAAAAAGAAAAAGAGATAAAGGTCTAAGTGGAAGACAAGTGGCTCTGTAATTTGTGTTTTTATCAGTGTGGTTTCACTGGAGCCCACTCACTCCTAGGTAAAGAGGTTCCTACTCTGTTGTGGGAGATTAAACCTCTGACCCAAAATTACTCATAGCTTAACTTCTATGACCTTTTCTATTAAAAAACTGGACAGGAAGTCTTTCATCAGAAACCACTATTATAGGGGGCTAGGGCTGGGGCTCAGTGGTAGGTCACTTGCCTAGCACGTGTGAGGCACTGGGTTCGATTCTCTGCACCACATTAAAAAATAAAAAAATAAAGATACATGTCCGTGTACAACTAAAAGAAAAAAAAAAGAAACCACTCTATAGTAATTTCTATGGGAAAAATCTAATTGCCTTACTATTTTATCTTCTTGCACATTACTGAGGATTTAGCATATAATCATATATTGTCATTTAACTTTTCTAAGGTGGAAACTTCCTTCGGTTCAATAATGAACTGAGTGAAATCCCTGGCAACAGTAAATGAGTGTGGAATGTTCTCCTATGTAGCCTTACTCCACATTTCAGTTGAGCACTTACCGAGCATGTAGACAAGTATGATTCATCATCTGACTTCAAAAAACCAGTAGGGAGAGAAAACATGCTATGTACACATGCCATGATGGAATAACAAGGTCAAACAACAGGGATGCACAAAGACACAGGGGGGTCTCCAGGAAGGGGCACGGCCACAGATCAGAATGAGTCTATGAGAGTGAGCAAGTAGTTCCACCACAGGGGCAGTGTTTTGAGCAAAGAAAACAGTGTAACAGGGGCTGGGGCTGGGGCTGGGGCTCAGGGTAGAGCGCTCACCTCGCATGTGTGAGGCACTGGGTTCAATCCTCAGCACCTCGAACAAATAAATAAAATAAAGGGACAATTAAAAAAAAAACAGTGTAACAAGAACTCTCAAAGTGGAAGAGAACAGCACACACTGAGGAAAGATTAACTAAAACTAATAAGTAATAGCTTACTCTGGATGTAGGAAGTAAGAGAACAAAAGAGAAACAAGCAGAATCACAGACCTCAGAGCTGTGACCCTTCGATAAACAGGCTAAAATGCTGTGTGTGAAGCCCCTCAGCCACACAGAGGTAAGTAAAGCGGAAGGTACTTCCAGGATGGCAAAGGAAGGACTTCCACAAGTCACTCCTCCATAGAGCAACAAGAACACTGGCAAAAACGGTCAAGACCAACTTTGTCAGAACTCTGAAAATTGAAGGCTTACAGGAATCCAAGGAATGTTTATACAAGAAAAGCGGCTGACTCTTAGTGAGCAGAGCGAGTTTGTGGCATTTTAATTTGCCTTAGACTCCTCTCCTCAGCTCTGAAGAAGCCTTGAAAACTTTCCAGAAGCCTTGCAAACACCTTAGGAACACCCAGTGGCCACGCATGGTGGCAGAACAGCTCAAGGGCACTCCACAAAAAGCATTCCCAAGACCTGTCACTATCTAACCTACCCAGCCGCTCTCCAGAAGACTGCACTCCAGGCTTTGACCATCTGACGGGCTCAGAGCTCCCTAGATGGCAACAGTCCTATTCCCAGGGCATTTGTTAAAAACAACCAGAGACAACTGTTCAGCTTCACAGCTCAGGCAGCAGCAGTAACAAATGGAGCAAACGATGTAAATTAAAAATTAAAAAAAATTATTTTTAAATTAACAGGAGAATTTGGGGAAGAAGATGTTCAGACAGTGGAGAAAACCTCAACATATTCCTGAGAATCTAGAAGGCATACGCGTCCCCAGGAGAGACTTGGGAAGGCCCTGTCTTGCCACTGGCTGACATCCACGTTCTGAACCAGCAAGAAATGAAGGCTGAGCCAGTACAGTAAGGGAGCCACACCACACATGCACACTCAGCAAAGGTCGCATGACCTGCTGTCTCCAGATACGTAAGGGAATCTGTCCTACTTCAGTGGGCCACTGGGCTAATAAAGCAGAGACTTCAGTAGTTACACAGGAAAAAAACACAGATTTTACAGAATTTGTCCCAGAAAGTCACAAAACAAAGAGCAAAAACAAATTCTGAGAGGGTGAGTGTTTAATTTCCAAAGTACCCATATTTTATACTATTTAAAACACTTGCTTTTCAACAAAAAAATGATTAGACCCATAAAGTGATAGGAAAGTACAGGGGAGTGGGGAGAGGAAGGCAATACATAGAATCTATCCCTGAGGAGCCCAAACCCTGCGTTTACTGGACAAAGACTTCATTGTAAATATATTCAAAGAACTAAATGAGACCACATACAATGAATTAAAGGAAATTACATGGGTGATTTTTCACTAAAGAAACAGAAATTATTTTTTTAAACAAAACTGAAAGAACTAGAAGAGAAAAATTCACTAAAGGGTCTTAACGACAGACTTAGGCTAGGAGGAAGAAGAGGCAGGAAACAAAGACCAATTATCCACACTGAAGAAGAGAAAGAAAAAGAATGAAGAAAAACTAATACACCACACATGTCAATGCATGCAGAAAGGAAGTTTCAGAAGAGGAGAAGGAAACAACAAGAGTTGTGGAAGTAATGGCTGAAAACATCCCAAATGCAACATAAGCACTCATCTCCACATATTAAGTAAGAAAGACAAAGTGATCTACATTTAGACACACAATACTAAAACTGTGAGGAGCAAGAGAAATGAAACTCGCGCATACAAAATTCCTAATAAGATACATAGCTGACTGCTCATCCACAATCAGAGTGGTCAGAAGGTAGTGTCATGGTATATTCCCAGTGAAGACAGGACCCTCAACCAAGAACCATATGTCCAATGAGACTCTCCTTTGAAAATAAAGGGATCAGACATTCCAATAAACAAAAACTGAGATTTGTCACAAGGAGAGCTGCCTATGAGAAATAACAAAAGGTGTCTTCAGGGCTAAAATGAAAAAGCACTAAACAGTAATTCAAATCCACATTAAGAAATAAGCAGCACCAAGGTAACTACACAGAAAAAAACCAAAGATAGTAAAGTATATTTTTGTTTATAATTCTTCTGAGCTGAATTAAAAGAAATCTGTATAAAGCAATAGTTACAGAACTGTTGACGAGTTTATAATGTAGAAGGTGTAATTTCAAAGAGGAAGTGGGAAGAAATGAGCAGGGCTCTATTAAAGCCAACTTTTTGTACACTATTGAAATTAAGTTGGTATTACTCCAAACTATATTGTTTTAGATTATCAGTTCTAATCACCAGTAAAATTGAAAATTACAGTCAAGGGCCACATAAAACCACTCTGGTCAACAGCAGGCCACAAGGACGACAGTGGCCCCATGAGACTATAATGCAGCTGAAAGATCCCATCACTAGTGACACCACAGTCATCACAGCATATGGTTCAATGCACTGCCCATGCGTGTGATGTGAGGCATCTGTAAAGAGACCTATCGTATTGCCAGTCATGTGAAAGTATGGCATATACAATTATGTACAGTACACAAAATTCAATAACAACTACGTTAACTGCACATGTATTTACTGCACTTTGATTTGTCCTCGTACTTACTTAAAATTTTAAGGTGCCTCAGAACAGTGTTCACTGTTACACGAGCACAGCCTCCTGCATGCCATGCCTGCCATGTCTCTTGACCACAACACCAGGCTACATTGAGTGACTGTCCTATTATGTCCTGGTCTGTGTAAATACATTGTGATATGTGCACAAGGACAAAATCACCTAATGAAGCATTTCTCAGACTATATCTTTGTCACGGAGCATGATGGCACATGCCTGTAACCCCAGTGACACAGGAGGCTGAGGTAGGAGGATTGCAAATTCAAGACCAGCCTCAGCAAGTTAGTGAGGCCCTAAGAACTTAGCAAGACCCTGTCTCAAAATAATACATTTTTTAAAAGGGTTGGGGACATGGCTCGATGATTAAACAACCCTGGGTTAAATCCCCAGTACCCCCAAAAAAAGTTCTTTGTCTCTAAGTAATACATGACTGCAAGTAAAAGAAATGATAACTAAAACATATACAGGAAATTAATTAATACAAACAATAGTAATGGAAAAAGAAAAGCAAAAAAGAACGTACAACTAGACCTAACAAACATCTATAATAAAACAAATAGTAAAACAGTAGATGCAAATCCTAATATACTAGTAATTACATTAAATGTAAATGGATTAAAAACTTTTAACAGGCAGTGATTGAGAATGGACCAAAAACGAAAAATGAAAAACATGATCCAAATGTATGCTTTCTACAAGACACACAGACTCAAAGACCAAACCAGACAGGCTGAAAGCCACGGAGAGGCAAAGGTATGTCATGCAAACCGCAACCAAGAGACCCTGGACTATCTATAACACACTGGATATGATACACTTGAAAACAAAATTGTCACTAGAGACAAAAAAGGTACATCTTAGAAGAGGTGAATCTAATAACTGACAAAACCACAAAATAATCATAAATAGCATGCAACTAACATTAGAGCCCTAAAATGCACTGTGAAAACTGACAGAATTGAAATGAGAAATAGAGAATTCAGCATTAATAGTCAGAGACTTCAATATTCCACTTCAATAACTAGATAAAATATTACTGAGAAATGGAAGAGATGAACAGCTACAAAGCAACTAGACCTAGCATCTATAAAACCCTCCAGGCAACAAAAGTGCAGCCTGTGCATTACTTGAAAATGTATGTGAAACATTCTCTAGGATAAATCCTGTGTGAAGGCACAGAATGAGTCTATTATGGTTTGGATACCAGGTGTCCCCCAAAAGCTCATATGTGAGCAGTGCAAGAAGGCTTAGAGATGAAATAATTGGGTTATGAGAGCCTTGACCCAATCAGTGAATTAATCCCCTAACAGGAAGTGACTGAGTGGTAACTGAAGGCAGGTAGGATGTGGCTGGAGGTGGGCCGCAGGGGGCACCCTTTAGGGGTAGAAAGTCTGTATCTGGTGAGTAGAGTCTCTCTGCTCTGTGGTGGATGTCCTGAGCTGTTCTCCTCCACAACACTCTCTTCCATGATATCCTGCCTCAAGTCCCAAGGAATGGAACAAGCCGTCGACAGGACTGAGACCTCTGAAACTTTGAGCCCCCAAATAAGCTTTTCCTCCTCTAAAATTACTATTCTCAGGTCTTTCAGTGACAGCAACAAAAAGCAACTACAACAAATTCTTAATGTATTTAAATGACAGAAATCATACAAAGTATTATTTTATGAAAATTAGAAAACATTACCCAAAAAAGTTTGGAAAATTCACAAATATGGATTAAACATCAACCTTCCAAAATAACCATTGAGCCTAAAAGACATCATAAGAAAGTTACAAAACACTCTGAAATGACAACAAAAGCAGGGCCATGAGGGAAATCTACAGTGGTAAATACTTATACTAAAAAAGATCACAAACCAACAACATGATTATCCCCCTAGGAAACCTGAAAAAGAAGAAACCAAACCAAAGCCAGAAGGAAGGAAATAATAAATACTAATGTAAAATTAATGAAACACAGAATATAACATGAGAACATCAACAAAACAAAAGTTGGTTCTTTGAAAGGATCAGGAATATTGACAATCCTTTAGCAAGACTGATGACAATGAGAGAGAAGACTCAAAGTACTAAAACCTGTAACAAATAAAAGGCAGACAAAACTGTCATGGTTTGGATGTGCGGTGACCCACAAAAGCTCACATGTGAGACAATCCAAGAAGGTTCAGAGGAGAAATGATTGGGTTGTGAGAGCCTTGATCTATCAGTGATTTAACCCCTGACAGCGATTACCTAGGTGGTAATGAAGTGACGGGTGTGGCTGGAGGAGGTGGGAACTGGGGCGTGGCTTTGGGTATATATTTGTGGAGTCCCTATGCTTTCTGATTGCGGAAGCTGCTTCCCTCTGCCACACTCTGCTGCCATGTTGTTCCAGTCTCACCTGCAGCCCTGAGGAAAGGAGCTGTATGTGGATTAAGACCTCTGAAACTGTGAGCCCCCAAATAAACTCTTCCTCCTTTACAGTTGTGCCGGTCAGGTCATTTAGTCACAGCAGTGAAAAAGCTGACTAAAACACTAACGATCTTAACAAAAATAAAAATGATGAAAAACAATTGTAATTCAACAAGTGACATAACCTAGATGAAATGGACAAATTCTAAAAGACACAAACTACCGAAATCAAGTCGCAAAGAAATTTTAAAAAATATGAATATACCTATAAGAAGAGAAAGAATTAGGTAATCAAAAGCTTCCCACGGCTGGGCATAGTGGCACACACCTATAATCCCAGCAACTTGGGAGGCTGAGGCAGGAGGATTTTTGAGTTCAAAGCCAGCCTCAGCAACTTAGTGAGACCCTGAACCAAACCAAAGCCAATACCTGGTGCCAAACAAACAAACAAAAAACCTTCCCACAAAGAAAAGCCCAGAACGGAAGGCTCCACTGCTGAATTCCCAATGGTAAGGAATTAACACTAATTCTTTTTTAATTTTTTTTTAGTTGTTGATAGACCTTTATTTTATTCATTTATTTATATGTGGTACTGAGGATCCACCCAAGTGCCTCACACATGTCAGGCAAGTCTACTGCTGAGCCACAACCCCAGCACCCCCAACACAAATTCTTAACAAGCTCTTCTAGACCTGCAGGGACACATCCAATTAAGCTGCTCATGACTAGATGACTTGTTTTTTGTCTTTTTTACTTTTCCTGTAATACAAATGTTAACTTTAAAAAAAAAAAAAGCTATTTTTAAAAAACTTTTTTTTTTTTTTTAAAGAGCTCTGCTAAAATACATTAGAGGGGGATTGGGATTGTGGCTCAGCAGTAGAGTGCTTGCCTAGCACGGGCAGGACCTGGGTTCAGTTCTCAGCAACACATAAAAATAAAAGGCACTGTGTTGTGTTCATCTACACCTAAAAAACAAATATTAAAAAAAAATACAGAAGAGGAAGAAACACTTCTGAATTCATTATATGAGGACTGTTTTACTCTGATTTCAAAACTAAACACACATTACAAAAACTAAACTACTTGCTAGGTGTAGTGACGCATGCCTGCAATTCCAGTGGCTCAGGAGGCTGAGGCAGGAGGATCGCAAGTTCAAAGTCAGCCTCAGCAAAAGCGAGGCACTAAGCAACTCAGTGAGACCCTGTCCCTAAATAAATGACAAATTTATTTAAAGGATGTAGCTCAGTGGTCGAGTGCTCCTGAGTTCAATCCCCAGTACCAAAATAAACTACAGACCAGTGTTTTTTTTTAATATTTATTTTTTAGTTATAGTGTACCTTTATTTATTTCCATGTGGTGCTGAGGATTAAACCCAGGGCCTTACATGTGCTAGGTGAGCGCTCTACTTCTGAGCCATGACCCCAGCGCCCCCCAGACCAATATTTATAAAAAATAAATGAAAAATCCTCAATTAAATATCAGCAAACTGACCTAACAACATACATAAAGATTACATCTTGAGGGTGTTTTATCCTGAAAATGCAAGGTTGGTCCAACGTAAGAAAACCAACAAAATACACACTGACAGAAAACACATGATCCTACCTATAGGCACAGAAAAGGCACTTGACAAAATTCAACACACCCTTTCATAATAAACATGGAGTAAACTAGAAACAGAAGAAAACCTCATCAGCCTAGTAAAATGGACATTTAAGAAAGTGCACAAGCTGGGTGTAGTGGTTCACGTCTGTAATCCCAACAGCTTGGAAGGCTGAGGCAGGAGGACCCCAAGTTCAAAGCTAGCCTCAGCAACTTAGCAAGACCCTAAGCCTTAGGGAGACCTGTCTGAAAAATAAAAAGGGGGGGCAGGGGATGTGGCTCAGTAGTTAAGTGCCTCTGGGTTCAATCCTTGGTACCAAAAAAAAAAAAAAAAGTACATAGTAATTTCACACTTAATGACCTCCCTGAACAAGAGAAAATATCCATTCACAACTCTGCTATTCAACATTGCATAGGAGGTTCTAGCCAGGGCAAAAAGGCATGAAAAATAAATTAAAAGGCACTCAGTTTGGAATGAAGAAGTATGATCAGAGGGGCTGCAGTTGTGACTCATTGGGAGAGCATTTGCCTGGCAAATGTGTGGCTCTGGGTTCAATTCTTAGCCCCACATAAAAATAAATAAAGGTATTGTGCCCATCTATAACTACAAAGAAATTTTTAAAAAGTACAGAGATTGCATAGTCTTATATATGTATATATTATAATTGTATATGAATATATTACAATATAAAGACAACGAAATCTTAATATGGGAACAGTTCTCCAGAGAAAATAAACAAATGGCCAAAAAACACATGAAAATTTGCTCAAACATTAGCCATCTGGGATATTCAAATCAAAACCACAATAAGATTCAGCTTCACACCCACAAGAATGGCTGGAATCAAAATGCCAGATAGTAATAAGCTTTGGTGAGGAGTGGAGAAAATGGACCCTCATACACTGTTAGTGGAAATGTGAAATAGTCCAGTCACGCTGACCTGCAGTCCCTCCCCGTGTAAACCTTTGGGTTCTAGAGCCATTCCATGACTCAACAATGAGGCTACTGCAGAAAGCACACAGAAAGACTTGGGCATGTGCATTCACAGCAGCGCTCTCACAGCAGAGTGGGAAAAAACCAAATACCCAGCAACTGATTAATGGATAAACAAAATGCAGCCTATCCACAAACTGTTCTGTTATTCGCTGATAAATACTTCTGCTCTTCTGGTTCTTTTCCAGCACTGATGTTCTGATGTTCTTCCCTTGTAAACATGAGGCTTGTTCCTGACTCTTTTCACTATTCTTTCTGCTTGAAAAACTCTTCTAGCTGATCCATCACTGTATGGCTCGCTCTTTCGTGTCTTTCTGATCTTCAACCATGTGTCACCTCTCAAAACAAGTCTCCCCAGTCGTCTATCTAAACATTTAGCCAATCACTTATCAACTGTTCTATTTTTTTCTCTGAGAGGGAGGATGAAGGTTTGGCTCAGTGGTAGAAATGTGACTAGCATTAGGGAGGTCCTGGGTTTGATTTTCAGCACCAAGAAGAAAAAGTGTCTATTTTTATCAGAGGGCTTACCTGCAATGCTTTTCTCTTACATATAAGCAGGTAACTTTTCCTTTTCACCACTGTCTCATCAATCATAGTGCCTAAAGAGACTTCTTGATTTAGGGAGAAAGAAATGAAATACTGATATATGCTACACTAGGGAAAAAAGCTGTAGACATTATGCTGAGTGAAAGAAGCCAGTAACAAAAGACAACACATTGTATGATTCCATTAATGACATATCCAGAATAGTTATTTTTCTTTTTTTTTTTTTTCCTCGTGTGTGTGTGTGTGTGTGTTGCTGGGGATTGAACCCAGGGCCTTGAGCACACAAGGCAAGCACTCTACCAACTGAGCTATATCCCCAGCCTTAGTTATTTCTATTCTATAATATAAATCTAAAGAGACATAAAATAGATTAGTGATTTCCTAAGGACAGAAGAGATGGGTGGGAGCATTGAAGATGATGGTTAAGAAGTGTATGGTATATTTGCCAGGCGCAGTGGCACATGCCTATAATCAATCCCAGCAGCTCAGGAGGCTGAGGCAGGAGGATCGCCAATTCAAAACCAGCCTCAGCAAAGGCAAGGCACTAAGCAACTCAGTGAGACCCTGACTCTAAATAAAATACAATAAGGCTGGAGATGTGGCTCAGTGGTTAAGTATCCCTGGGTCCAATTCCCAGTACCACCAAAAAAAAAAAGAAAGAAAGAAAAAGAAATGAGGGGCTGGGTTGTGGTTCAGTGGCAGAGCACTTGCCAAGCACTTGTGAGACACTGAGTTCCTCAGCACCACATAAAAATAAATAAATAGGGCTGGAGTTGTGGCTCAGCGGTAGAGCACTTGCCTAGCACGTGCAAGGCCCTGGGTTTGATCCTCAACACCACATATAAATAAATAAATAGAATAAAGATACTGTGTCCAACTACAACTAAAAAATAAATATTTTTTAAAAATAAATAAATGAATGAATAAAGGTATTGTGTCCATCTACAACTAAAAATAAAATAAAATAAAATAAAAACGAGCAGCACGATCAGATCACTCTTTAAAAATGGAACAAGTCCTAAGAGTAGTGTGAAGGATGAACCAGAGTTCAGGACCCAGCAGCTAACTGCTCAGGAAGCATATAACCAAGACCTGAACTAATCTCTGCCAATGAGAGAACGATGTAAGGTAGCAGCAAGAGGAAGTAGGGCAGACATAACCTTCGGAGTATGGAGGATGGCCATGAGATTCCAAGGTGAAGGCCTTAAACAGGAGGAAAGCTTCCGGTGTGTGCTTAAGAGGCCCATGGGTAGAGTTAAGGAAGGAAAAGATGACCATGTTTGAAGAACCAATCATCCATGTATGGCGATCCAGTAGAGGAATGAAAACTGGGCCCTGAACTTCAAGGAAAATGGGGACTGCACAAATATCTTTTAAAACCTAAACACAAGTGAAATTTACAGCCACAAATGTGTGATCTCACAAGGAAGCCAGAGAAAACAGAAATGGGCAAAAATGAAACACTAGCCATGAGGTAGGAGGATCACAAGTTCAAAGCCAGCCTCAGCAAAATTGAGGCACTGAGCAACTCAGTGAGACCCTGTCTCTAAATAAAATACAAAATAGGGCTGGGGATGGGGCTCACTGGTCGAGTGCCCCTGAGTTCAATCCCCAGTACCAAAAAAAAAAAGAGAGAGAGGAGGAGGAAGAGGAAGAGGAGGGAGGAGAAAGAGGAGAAGGGAGGAAGAGAGGGAGGAGGAGGAGGAAGGAAGAGGAGGAGGAAGGAGGAGAAGGAGGAGGAGGAGGAGGAAGGAGGAGAAGGAGGAGGA
Source organism: Spermophilus citellus (assembly GCF_964194105.1). Classification (NCBI taxonomy): domain Eukaryota; kingdom Metazoa; phylum Chordata; class Mammalia; order Rodentia; family Sciuridae; genus Spermophilus; species Spermophilus citellus. Next base: position 23,224,547 of record NC_138187.1, on the reverse strand, counting down.
GGAGGAAGGAAGAGGAGGTAGGAGGAAGGAGGAGGAGTTGGAGGAAGGAAGAGGAGGAGGAGGAAGAGGAAGGAGGAGGAGGAGGAAGAAGGAGGAGGAGAAAGAGAAGGAGGGGGAGGGGGAGGAGAAGGAGGAGGAAGAAGGAGGAGGAGGAGAAGGAAGAGGAGGAGGAGGAAAGAGAAGGAGGAGGAGGAAGGAGGAGTTGTTGGAGGAAGGACGAGGAGGAGGAAGATGAGGAGAGGGGGAGGAGGAAGAAGAGGAGGAGGAGGATGAAAAAAGGAAGAAGACAAAAAGAGGGAAGCAGCAAGGGAAGGTTTGTTTTGTTTTGGAAGGTGGAAACCTGAGCATGTATACATGCTGAGAAAAAGGACTACATGGGCAAAGACCAAAGATGTCAGCCTTGAAGAAAAAAGAACAGAAATGAGATGAGTACAGGTACCGACAGATCCTTGAGAGGCCAGACCAATGCCCACTATCTCTTCCATGAAGCAGAAGGTCAAACAAGCAGTAAGAAAGCAAGGGTGAGAGAAGAGTAGCAATGCAGGCTTTAGTACATCAGAGGGACCCAAGAGGTGATTCAAAGGATCTCCAGTGCAAGTGAAGTTGGATTGAGAAGTTTAGAACGGCACCTAGAGCACTGTTACATGATTTTCTCCAGTCTACCCTGGAGCCCAGAAGCAGGAAAAGTTGATTCAGGCTTGACACCATCACAGCAAATGTGGTGAGAACAGCACAAGGCCCAAAACAATGCTTTGATAATTTTAAAGTCAAATTTATTTTGCTCTTTTGAAAAACTGTTATTCTCGGACAGACAGTATTGCGAAAGTAGGAGACAGACACGTGGAAGGTTCCTCTTAACCCTTACAGAACTTCACTCTTAAGCCTATCTGATCCCTTCAGCAGCTGATTCCAAGCCTGAGTTCATCTGGCTTTTTTAAAATTTGTTTCAATTGTTATACATGACAGTAGAATACATTTTGACACTTCATACATAAATTGAGTATAACTTCTCATTCATCTGGTTGTTCATCTAGTTACATAGGTCATGTAATCATACATGCACACAGAGTACTGATGTCTGATTCATTTTACTACCATTCCTCCTCTGGCTTTTAAAGGGTGAAAATTCACTGCAGGTCCCTGAATTAGCCAACTAATAAATAAACAAGTCAACAGGATTACAGAAAAATACTGCTTCAGCCAGGTGGTAGGGGCTCTTTCTTCCCTAAAACAAAGGTTTGCTAAACTGTTTAGATGAGGGGGGAGGATGTGATTATATCACAAAGCTCCCTGAACAGCAATCTAAGAATTTTTTACAAAGGCAATTAACATAAAACAATATAAGCCACAAAGATAGCAGAACTGAGTTTGTTTTGAATAAATGCAGTATGTAGTTGACAGTGAAATCCCTTCATTCATCCTTCCATCTCCCATACCTCTCTTATGGTAGAAGAGTCAAAAATCCCTCTGGTTACTGGATTTCTGGCACCATCTGGAGAGCACAAAAAGGCCTAGAAAGAGGCAGAGGCTGATGGTGTGAACATTCATCGTGTGCCAAACTTACTGTGTGGCAGGCCCAGAGCTGGGTACCTTACATATTCTAGGTGCAGGTAATTTAATGACGAACTGCCTGCTGAGTCTATGAATCTGGCATGCTGAGAAGAGTAGGAAAGTGACCCAAGATTTAAGTGGAAAGGAAGGAAGAAGTTAGAAACGTGGATGATAAGTTGGAAAAGGAAGACATCTGGGAGCCAAAAGGCAAGACCCAGGGGCACCTTGTGGGGGACCAGCAACTGAAATGCACCCCCACACACACTAGGTCGCGGGGAAACTGAAATGCAAAAGGTGTAAGATAAAAAGGCTAGGCATGGAGTGGGAGCCACTGAAACACGAAGGGGACAGAAGGCACACATGAAGGCTAGGGATGGGGCCCTGGGTGAGGACGGCTGAAACGCAGGGGCAGGCAGGAAGGCTAGGATGGGGCGTGTGAAACGCTCGGGGAGCACTGGGAGCAGGCGGGAAGTCTAGGGAAGAGGCTGACTCAAATGCAAAGGGAGCTAGGTGCTGGGATGACCGAAAGGCAGAAGGAGCTTTGCGGGAAGGCTAGGGTGGGGGTGGGAGGACTGAAATGCAAGGGGGCACGGCAGGAAGGCCGGGACGGACGGGAGCAGGGCGGCGGCAGCGAAGCCCGGCGAGGGGCGTGCAAACGCGGCTCCCTGCCGGGCGCGGACGCTAGAAGCCCCGAAGGGATGCGGGGCTGGGACGCGGCGGCGCTTGGGGAGGGCAGGGGAAGAGAAGGAGGGGAAAAGGGCAGGCAGGGAGGGCAGCGCAGGTCGCGGCAGGCCGGGGCAGGCCGGGGCGCGGCGGGCGGCGGGCGGCAGCAGCAGCCCCCTTACCTGCGACCAGCGAGGAGCCGCCGCGCCGCCGCGCCGGCATGCTGAGCCCAGACACCTCCCCCACCGCCTTAGGTGGGCGCCATCGCGTCGGCCCGGGAGCCCGCTCTCGCCGCCGAGCGCCGCCGCCGCCGCCGCCGCCAGCCCGGGCCGGCCCCGGGAGACGCGCCGCCGCGACCCGCACCGCGGCCGCCTCAGCAGCGACTCCCGAGGTCGTCGCCCCAGCGCGCGCCGGGAGGCAGCGGCCTCTCACGCGCGCCGCGATTGGCTGCCAGGGGCCCGGCCGCGCTCCGTGTGGGCCTCTCTGATTCGCTGGCTCTGGAGGACCACCTTCGGAGGCGGGGCTTGGGTCAGAACGCCAAGGGGCGGGGGTCCCACGTCCTGCGCGTGCGCACCCGAGGGCCACGGCCGCCACCTGCCAGCGGCCTGTCACCCGATCGGCAGCACGCGTGGCCAACCGCAGGGCAGTAGCCCTGCTCGCCCACGTGCAGGCCCGAATGTCCCCGGCTGCAGGACGCGGGACGGAACTAGAGGTACTCCGCACCTCCTCCGCCCACAGCTCCCGCAAGCGTCAGATTCGCCGCGTTCCACTCCCACAGACTGTCAACGAGTAACGTCTGTCCCCACCACCGAGTGGGAAAGAGGAAAAAGGCGAAGAGAAGGGAGGGGTTGAGGAGAGGGTCCAGATTTCACCGCGCAAAGTCAGTCATCGACGGTGGCAGCTCCTTTGCACGCCCATGGCAGGTCCTGGCGTAGCGACTGTTTCAGCTCTGCCCACGTGGATTGCAGAATGCTGGGCCCAGGAGCCAACAGCCTATCCAGAATTCTTCCTTACCGTCTCGGAATCAGGTTTTGAAATCTTAAAGAGCTGCTGTAATGATCAGGAAGCCCACAGTAAAACTTGTACACTAAGTTCACAGCAGCATCAATCGTGTAGCCAAAATAAAAGATAAAAATGACCCAGATATCCATCAATTGATCAGTGGGTAAACAAAATGGGGTCCAGTCATACAATGGAATAGTATCAGCCATAAAAATATATGAATAGCTGATACATGCTACAAAACAGATGAATCTTGAACACATTGGGACTGGGCACAGCTGGTCCCAAAGGATCACGTGTTACATGATTCCATTTATATGGCTTACTGGATGCCTTGGGTGGAAGGGATTGGAAGAAGATGGGTAGGACCACTAATGTATTGGGTTTCTTTTGGAATCAATGAAAATATTCTAAAATGTGGTGATGGCGGTACAATTTGTGAATATACTAAAAGTCACTGAATTGTTGGCTTTAAATAGATGATTTGTATGTAAAGTATAGCTTAAAAAGCTGCAATTTTTAGGGCTGGGGTTGTAGTTCAATGGTAGAGCACTTGCCTAGCATGGGTAAGGCATTGGGTTAGATCTTCAGCATCATATAAAAATAAATAAATAAATGTATTAAAAATTCAATAACAATATAAAAAGCTGCAATTTTTAAAGAAGAATAGAATGAAATGGCAAATCTCAAAAAGCTCCTGTCTATAGAGCCTCCCTAAGATACAGGGCTTGCGTACCTAACCTTTTTTCCTTAGTTCAATTTGCAAAGTCTTGTAAGCAATTTGACCTGAGGAAACTTAAAAGAAATACCCACCCTGATATTTTTCTTTGGAAAATTAAAATGAAATGAAGACGATGATCTTATTCCATTCGAGGTGGGTAGAGCCTGCTTCTTCCAAACAGCGTCCACAGCCCCTGCAGTCCCAAGGACAGGGAGGAAATGGGCAAGTCTCACTGCCATCCCAGCAAGAGCTTGGAAGCCTCCCCTCTGGGCTAGCCTCTACACCTAGTGCCTCAGGGCCTCATCTCCAGGGAGGAAGTCCTGCGGGGCTAGGTGAGCACTCCTCACTACAGCAGTACACCCGCTGGAAGGACAGTGTGTGGCATACCTAGGAATGCACAGGCTTTAAGAGGACTGCAGTGGCAGCGGCACATTTGGTCTGAGGCTTGTTGGCCTTGCTCTGCTTTGGGGAAAGTTGACAATAGAGCAGACCTCCCTGTATGGCATTCACATTCCAGGGCCTGCCATGGTGAGGGGACAGAAGTAGGGGCATAGGGGCTCAGATTTGGGGATCTGAGGAAGAGAACCATGCCTGGTCCTCCTTTCTGCTTTCTTTTTTCCCTTTTTTGCAGTCGCGGTGATCAAACCCAGGGCCTCATGCATGCTGAACAGGTGCTCTAGCCCTGGGCTTTAACCCCAGCCCAAGGCCCTCTTCCCTTATCTCCTATTTCAGCCCAAAGGAGCTGGAAGTAAGAAGGCAGGGGCAAAGGACTTGGAAACAGAAAAAGGAGAGGACGGATTGCCTTTGTGATGCAGCTGCAGGAGCAGAGCAGAGCTGTTTCCCAAGGTGCAGACATGGCCCTGGGAAACTGGAGATGTGGGACAACAGGGATTTCCAAGGGGAAGAACAGAAGTCATTACAACCGCAGAGGGTTACCTGTCCAGCCCCCCATCTGGGCCTGGCATGGGTGGACAGGTGGATGGAAGAGTCGTGAGAGAGCTCAGAGCTGCAGGTGTCTGTGAAGGCCACCAGGGCAAAGCAGAAAGGTTCACAGGGAAGAGAATAGAGGGTACTTGGGTCACTCAGGGTCCTGTCAGGAAGGGCAGGGGACACTGGGTGAGGGCATCAGAGTCGGGGTCCTTGACAGGGAGTTGAGGGTTAAACTTTCACTGGAATTAAAGTGACCCAAAATGCCAGGCTAATTTGGGATAAGATGAAACACTTACCTGCAGACGGTATCGAAGAATCAAGGCACTTCAGGAGATACCTCACCAATCTCTTGAAGCTCGTGGGATAGAGGAATTTGAGACAAAAATAAAAAGGTGATATAATTTAAAGGAAAGGGGGGAAAATGAGCATGTCTCCTCACTTTCTCCACCCCTAGGTCTCAGAAAACTGGCCAGGTCAGGCCCCTCAGCCACATCATCATTTTAAAACGAAAACCCAGCCCAGCCTATTAGCAGGCATTTTCCAAATGGCTACAAAATTCCTGCACCTTCCAAAAATACCTCTTCATGCAACTCCTGCCAGAGAGGGAGGTTGTATACTCAGGCTGCACCGACCAATTGGACTTCCTGACCCCAGGAGCTGCCACCACACACTCTGCAGACCCCGGCACAGGAGGCTTCACTGTTCCCAAGTAGATCCTGCCAGCTGGGAGCAAAGCACCTCAGTTTTGCTTCTGATGGAGACAGAGACTTCCAAGAGAGGCTGCCAACTCCAGCTGTGTGTACCAACTACCCAGACAGCTTGGTCAAGTAGACAGTGCCAGGCTTCTGCTCTGTGCATGAAGCAGGATAGTGACAGAGAGGCAGCAACTGGGGCTGCAGAGAAGCTTGTGATATTCTATTTGTTCAATTTATATTCATCAAGCTCTGTTACACTTCAATTAAAAAAAAAGGCTCCCAGATAAACTCTGCTTCCCATCAGACTTTAGAACTGCTGACTTGGGGTGCAAGATGAGGGGCTTAGCTCACCCTCAAGAGAGAGGCTGGTGCCATGAAGGTGGGCTGGTGTAGCCCTGGGGTCTGTCTCCCTACTTGTAGTCAAGTCTCTGACCCTCAGGAGACAGAATCTCCAGGGTGGAGAGCAGGAGGGACATCAGGTAGCAGCCCACCAGCCCTTCTCTGCCCTAGATGCCAACCAGTGACACCAAGGCAGCCCCAGCTCCGCCCTCACAGGTTGCAAGTTGGCTATCTCCACAACTGAGCCACCCTTCGAGTGGATGGTTGCCCTGGAAGAGAGCACTCACTGAAAGCTATTGTTCACAGTTACGCTTCGCTTTGCTACAGGGAAAGGATACAGATGAAAATCGACCAAAGGGCTGGGGATGCAGCTCCGTGGTACAGTGTTTACCTAGCATGTGTGAGGCCCTGGGTTTGATTCCCAACACTGCATTAAAAATAATAATAATATGCCAGGCGCGGTGATGCATGCCTAGAATCCCAACGGCTCAGGAGTTGAGAGTTCAATCCTCCTGCCTCAGCCAGCCTCAGCAACAGCAAGGCACTAAGCAACTCAGTGAGACCCTATCTCTAAATAAAATACAAAATTGGGCTTCGATGTGGCTCAGTTCAATCCTTGGTGGCCCCCCAAAAAAAGTAATCTGTTATTTAGCTGGGCCAACTTATGGAGACCCTGTCTAAAAATTAAAAAAAATAATAAAGGATTAGGGATATAGCTCATTGGTAAAGGACCCTGGGTTCAATCCCCAGTTTAAAAAAATTAATTCACTTTGGTATATATCTCCGTAATCTATACACAAAAAGCCCTATCATTTTTAAAAACCCTAAATTAAACAGAAAACAATAAAAATACAATTAACTCCAGTACATCTGTTCTTCACCAAACATCCAGCTGTTGGATTACCAGTTACTGACATTTGCCACATTTGCTCAACATTGATAAGTAGGTAGACAGATAGACCTCATTATTGTTACCATTTTGAGCCATTTGAGGTTGCAGACACTGTATTGTATCTCCTCCACAATAGCATTCTTCACCTAAAGATGCACATATTTTCCTACCCAATGATCAAATGAAGGAGAATTAACATGGATTGATATTATCTTCTAATACATGGTGCCTGCTCAGACTTCCCTGACTGTCCCAACATGTCCTTTATAGCAGTGTTTCCCTTCCAGTGCACCTGGCTGCCATGTGACTTTGGTGTCTTTAATCTGGACCACTTCCTCACTAGCTCCTCTGCAAGCACACTAGTTACTTGCTGCAGAAACGATGCCACACTTCTCAGTGCCCTGTGTTAGGAGGGACACGGATTAGTTTGTCTCATTATTGGGACGTGTCCATCCTTTGGTTAAGGTGGAATCTGCTACGTTTCTCCGCTGTAAGTTATCATTCTTTCCTTTGTAATTTGAATCTGTGGAGATACCCTGTTGCCTGTCTGGTGATGAGTCCCGCCAGGCCCTGTTGTACTTGCCAGTCACTCAAGGAAAGTGGAGCTGGCCAGCACCCAGGCTATGAGGGGCCGCAGACTGCCCAGCCAGGCTGGGCAGGGAAAAAAGAGCAACAGGACAGAAATCTGCACCAGGCAGGGCAGGCAGTTCAAAGGCCAGGCTGAGCTGGGCTTCCTGAGAGGTGGGTATAAGGCACCCCACTCCAGGCCCCCGCTAGGCTGCCTCGGCAGAGTCCCCCCTTCACCAGGATGGTGCCCTGGAGAGGAGCCAGATTATAGGATGCAGGAAGACCTCCACTTCTGTCCTCTCCTCTTGGGTCCCTGGTGATCCCTGGGGAGGGGGATGCCCAAGAGACAGTACAGAGTATTTCCAGGGCTCAGAACTCTGCAAGGTTCCAGACCTCAGCTTCAGTCCTGGCCCTCCTGGCCAGTCTTCTCCACAGGCCCCCTGCCTGGCTGCTCTGCTTCCTGTAAATGTTGCTGTGCTGTTGAACACAGTCCTGGGCTGGCATTCCAGGTGCAAGGTGGGGGTGGGCAAAGCCTGCAGGATACATGCTCCTCCCTGGGCCAAGTGGCCATAAGCTGTGTGTGCTCCACAGAAGGAACACTGGTTTCCTGGGCTGCCATTACCACAAATGGGGCTGTCACCAGGACGGGGGTCCTGTGGAGGTCCCCCAAAGATAGGTGGACCTTAACTCAGGCCAGGAGGGGCCAAAGCGAAGCAGACTGATTTTATCTATCTATCTATCTATCTATCTATCTATCTATCTATTGTAGTTGAACACAATACCTTTATTTCACTTATTTATTTTTATGTGGTGCTGAGGATCGAACCCAGGGTCTCGCACATGTGCGGCAAGCACTCTACTGTTGAGCCACAACCCCAGCCCAAGACTGAATTTATTGAGAGCAAAAAAGAAGTACATTTATAATTAAAACAAACAAATTTTTAAAAAAAAGTGTAGGGCCGGGGTTGTGGCTGAGTGGCATAGCCCTCACCTAGTATGCATGAGGCACTGGGTTTGATCCTCGGCATCACATAAAAATAAAACAAAGACATTGTGTTCACCTAAAACTAAAAAATAAATATTAAGAAAAAAGTGTTCACTGAGGGACAGGGTGGAGAAGACGCATCAGCTGCATCTGCACGAGGTGCATTGTACACGCAGGGCTGTCAGCTAAGAGGGCCCGACCGCTCTCCTTTGTGCTAGCAGCTGGGTGACAGACCCTCCCCAGGGTCTCTGGGTGTGCTCCGCCTTGTGAATGCAGTACTCCTGCAGGCACCTGCAGACTTAACAGTGCTGCTGGTGGTCAGAGGACAGGAGAGTGGTTGTGGGTTAGGACTGCCGTCCCGCCACTCTGATGCTGTCTCTCGTGTCTCCTTTCCGCCTACCCACACCTACTGCGGCACCTCAGGGTGGCTCATGATGAAATCCAGAGCGAGCAGTGTGCTCTTGAGGCTCCCTGGGGCCCTTTCTCTCTTCTGCCTGGTGCTGGGTGGGGCCATTGTCCACTGTCTGCCCCTGGGATCACATGGCCTCAGCCTCTTCACTCTTATAAGGAACCTTGTCACTGGGCCTTGCGAAGGATCCTGGAGACACCTGGACAATCCAGGATCATCTCACCACATGATCCTCAACTTAATCACACCTGCAAGAAACCTTTTCCACATAAGGTCACATTCACACACACTGGAGTTAGGGTGTCTTTGGAGGACACCACTCAACCCACCAAGGAAAGTACCCACATGCCCCTTTCCATCCTGCATGAGGGTTAATCTCCCACCTGTTTTCCTAACATTTACTGAATTGATGGTTTGAAGTTATTTAAAGCAGTCCCTTGTGACTGTGAATAGTTCTTTCCTTACACTCACACACACACACACACACACACCACATACACCTAAATACATAGAGATTTACACATTGTACACATGTGCAACACAACACATACAACACATACACACATACAGATGTGCACATAGGTTGTCTTCATTCATTCTACACATCTTATTCTGAGTGCCTCCTGTGTGCTGGATGCACTGATAACAGTCAGCTATTATCTGTTACCACAACTTGCTGACATTCTTGTAACATATTTACACACACACAAAAACCATAATATGGATGCAGAATCATGCAAGGCTGTTACATTCTCAGCGCTCCAAGAAGGCCTAGATTCAGCACATTTAGGCCACAGATAGCCAGGGAAGATTAAGGCCTTGCTCTCTGTGGCCTATTGGTTTAAAAAAAAAAAATCAATCAACAGCAAAGTAGCTTTTTTCCCCTTCAGTTTGAGATCAGTCACTGTTTATTAACTAATCAGATTAGAAAAATACCCTGGTAGACACTTAGTTATTCTTCTAATAAGCCTGTCTTTCTGGTATTCCCTTTTGCCAACATCTCAAACTTCTACAAGATGCGTGGAGAAGATGGCCTGAAGGGCCAAGGGAAGTCATTTGCTTCTTTGAAGCTTTGCCCAGCAGTGTAGATCTGGATAAGATCCTCTCATACAGACAATGCCATTTTTACCAAGAAACAGAACAACAGAAATGTGAGCTTCTGGACTAGAAAAAGGACATTAGGTAAAAGCTAGGAAGTCTGTACCAAGGGCTAGGGATATGGCTCAATGGTAGTGCTTGCCTAGCATGCATGAGGCCCTGGTTCAACTCCTAGCACCACACACACAAAAACAAAGTCCGCATTGAGAGGGACGTTAGGTAGTAATAGTGCAGTGATGTTGGGTTACTAATTGTAACAAACGTACCACACAAATGCAAGACATTGATAATGGAGAAACCGAGTCTAAGGGTAAATGGGAATTCTTTGTACTGTCTTGACAATTCCTCTGTAAATCTTAAACTGTCCTAAAGGTTTACCCTTGTTTTTAAGAGAAGATTCCAGACTTCCTGAGCACAGACTCCAAATAGGATTTGGACCCACAATTGTTTTCCTTCCTTCCAGATCTTCAGTCCTGAGTGCCCTTGGAGCTCCAGCTGGCTTTGATCATCCTTTCCCAATGGCCATCCCTATGGACTCTGGGCTTGCTTGGCAGCACCATAAATGCATGAGCCCATCTTTTGTAAATGAGTCTATAGATGCCTGTGCAGAAAGGGATCTCCATGTACTTATATGCACCTCTACACACACAGTCATGTGCTGTGAGAGGCTTTGGTCAATGGCAGACTGCTACATAAACTGACTCCATACAATAATTCTGCCTAGTCACTTCACAACCATCTCAGTTCATTTAAGTATCGTCCATGGTGCATACACAAGGATGGAATTGCCCAGTAGCACAGTATGTGGCCCTGTTATTAGGCTATGCATGATTCTGTGTGTGTGTGTGTGTGTGTGTGTGTGTGTGTGTGTGTAATCTATATCTTCTACTGGTTCTATTTCTCTGGTTCAACCCTAATACAACTAATATTTTATATATTGTTAGAAATTCAAATTTTAAAAAATCAAACTACATATTTAAATACATTTCAAATATAAGAGTTTAAAATCAGAAAATATCAAGTAAAATATCAATATTAGTTATATATTGTAATTCTACTATAAATTATTAGCCAATAACCTCAATGAAAATTTGATATTTCCTTTAGGGCTAGGGGTGTAGAGCCTTTGTCTTACATGAATGAGGCATATTAGAGTTTGATCCCCAGTGCTGTGAAAAAAAAATAGATACTTTTAAAAATACTCAACTTGGGGCTGGGGTTGTGGCTCAGTGGTAGAGTGCTCACCTAGCATGGGCGAGGCCCTGGGTTCGATCCCCAGCACCACATAAAAATAAAAAAATAAATAAATTGTGTCCAACTACAACTAAAAAATGAATATTTAAAAAAAATACTCAACTTGGTACAATAGACAAATATTGAAAATTAACTGTGAAACACTGAACATGAAATAACACTGTCTCTTCTTTTCCTTGTTTTTACAGCCATTTTAAAATCCAAAGATCATCAGGATGTGAGATTGATTTTGTGAAAATATTTCCAGCTGCTGAAACACACTTTTCCTGACCTTTCGTGAGTTGGGGGAAGTATTTCTCTTCCAGCATCCACTTGTGGGTAGTCCCATTCCTTGTAACTGGGATTTGCTCTCCCGCTCCTAGGGGAGGCTGTGGGTGCAGTCTTCCTGCTGGTAGAGAGCTGGTGAGGAGCTGTGTGTCCGCGGCAGACCGCCTTCATGGCGTACAGATGAGGATGCTGATCAGTTCCTTGCATCAGTTTCAAGTCTCTCATGCTTGTTATCTGCTTCTCCAGAAAGTCTCTAAACCACAGTAACAACTATTATTACATCAGAAGCTTTGCTTTGTCATCTTCTATACCTCTTGAAGAAGGTATAGAAAAGTATAGACATGCGGAAGTATGACAAATTATTTTTAAATTAAATAATATATCTTTATTCAGGGCTGGGGATGTGGCTCAAGTGGTAGCGCGCTCGCCTGGCATGCGTGCGGCCCGGGTTCGATCCTCAGCACCACATACAAACAATGTTGTGTCCGCCGAAAACTAAAAAATAAATATTAATAATAATAATAATAATATACCTTTATTCAATTTAAAAAATATAATGCATTGCAAAACTCCATGAAAAGATGAATGGTGTCAACACAAAACCTCTGGAAGAAGGTATAGAAAAGTATAGATATGTGGAAGTATGACAAATTATTTTTAAATTAAATAATGTATCTTTATTCAATTTAAAAAATATAATGCATTGCAAAACTCCATGAATAGATGAATGGTGTCAACACAAAATAATTCCAATTTCAGATTCCTTAGAACCAAAGCAATGGTGTGACACCAACCAATACCCATATTTCCTGATGTAAGGGAGCAGAGCAGGCAGGAGGCTGGAACACCTGGAGGCTGAAAGCCAGGGAGGGGACAGGTAGGTGCTCCTGAATGAGTCACACAACTGCCCTGTGTTAGCTGGTTTTGCATCATTGTGACCAAGATGCCTGACAACTTGGAGGAGGAATTTATTTTGGTTCACATTTCAGAGGTCTCAGTCCATGTTGAGCCAGCTCCATAGCTCTGGACCCAAAGTGAGGCGGCACATCGTGGAGATGGCCGCAGAGAAGAACAGCTCAGGACATGGCCACAAGGAAGCAGAGAGGGAGCTCTGCCCACCAAAATGTAAACCCCAAAGGCATGTCCCCAGTCACCCATCTGCCTACAGTCTCCACCCAGTGTGGTGGCCCTTTCAAATTATTAATCCATCCAATGCAGGATTAATTCATTCTTGCATCATCTCGCAGATGAGCTTTGGAGGACACCTCATATCCAAACCACAACATTCCCTAAAACAGGCCTGAAGCTGATGAATGACTTTCCTTGCTTTGTCAGCAAATTAATGTTTTTTTCTTAGAGTTGCTGTCTGGCCAAATGGGCATCTTTGAGTAAAGACTATGTGTAGCATTCTGATAGTTTCTTTCTTTCTTTTCTTCTTCTTTTTTTTTTTTTTTTTCAATCACATCTTGAGTAAGTCTGAAGTAGATTATCTCAGACAAAAACTTCCAGAACAGGCCAGTTTCTTAATTATTCTTGGCCTTTTGCATTTTCATATAAATTTGGAATCAGTTTATCTATTAAGAAAAGGTTGAGAGTTTTGGGGCAAATTAGTCATTACAATCTTGTGTGTTTCAGTCCATGAATGTGGCATGTTTCTCCAGAGTCACGTACAGGTTAAGGCATGATGAAGAAGACATCAAAACTGTGGGTTGTGGACTCAGTGCACATCCCTGGCACCCACTCGGCCATTAGCAGCCGCCCCTGCTTCCTGTTTCTGGCTTCCAGGCTGCCAGGTTGCCACACACATCCCCTTCTCCCCTGCCCACAAGCAGTCAATTCAAGGGGAGTCTCTGCTCCAAGTCGATCCAGAGAGCACCCTTTTACAGATTTTTGGACTAAAGGCTTTTGAAAGAGAGGCAAATCAAGCTGTCTTTGGTGACTAAGGAGGTAACATGGGAAGTTTAGAAGCACTATAAGCCCCGTAAAATATCTACCATCTCTATCCTCGAGTATAGACATTGAAGAGAGAGTTATATTGCAAATGTGACACCTGTTTATAAATTTGGGGACATAATAAGAACTTACACTCCTGCTAAAGTTTAGTGCCCAAGGCCCTTTCACTAAATCAAGTGGACTGGAGGGTTGGGGTAAATGCCTTGCTGAGAAAAAGAGTTACTCAGAAAAGCAGAGAGGGGACACAAAAGGACAGAGAAACAAGGCAGAGAGGGTGGTGGCATTTGAGTCTGACTCCATACAGTTTCTAAGGTCCAGCTGTATTCTTGCTCATGCAGTTCAGAGACAGTCCACAGTTTCTGACGGCAATCCATCTTTAGGATTAAGCTAGCTTAAATTGGGGTTCTGTTGCTTGAAACGAGTCCAAACTAAAGCATTTGGTTAAAATGTGTAAAGTTAAAGGAGGGCCTGCAATAGATTTCAGGAGCCCTAGCCTGGAGCCTGGCACCTGGCTTTCAGGGACTGCACTCCACTCGCTCTGGTGCTCCTACACATGCCTTCTCCCACACAGGCCAGCAGCTGGAACACACTCCTGTTCCCTCACCCTTCAGGAATTGTACTGCCTGTTTGAGCGTGTCCTCCCTCACCCTCTTTTTGTGCAGAATCTGTCTAATATAAACATTTATTTTTGTTTGGAGGCCACACTTGGGTATTTAATTATCATCTGTGTCATCAAGATTACCCACACAGGACTGGGAATATAGTACAGTGGTTGCTTGTTGCCTAGCATGTGTAAGGTCCTGGGTTCAATCCCCAGTACCACATACACACACACACACAAAAAGAATAAATAAAAAGGTGTCCAATTATCAGGAAATACTGACCATTAAACTTTAAAAAAAGAAAAAATTAGCCTCACAATCATGTAAGGTGTTTATAGGCCAATCAGCAAGTGCTAGCTCTATCTAAATGTCAAGAGCTCCCATGGTTATGGCAGTACCATCCCCACAGCCTCACTGTGGAACCAGCCCAGGAGTCGCTGTGGGCATGGATACGAAAACATGGTGCACACACACACAATGGAGTTGCACTCAGCCATAAAGAAGAATGAAATTATGTCATTTGCAGGAAAATGGATGGAATTTGAGAACATTATGTTAAGCAAAATAAACCAAATTCAGAAGGCCAAGAGTCACTATGTTTTATCTCATATGCGGAAGCTGGATAGGAAGAACACAAGAAAGTGCCGGGGGATCTCATGAAAATCCAAGGAAGATCAGTGGAGGAAAGAGACGGGGGTTGAGGGGAGTACTGGGGAGTGATATTGACCAGATTGTATTGTTATATTGTGTGCAGATGCAAATACATAACAACAAATCTCACCATTATGTACTATTATTATTCACCAATAAAAATATGGAGTAAAAAATAAAGAACTCCCCCAAATCAGATGCAAGTACCAAGTGAGACTTTAAGAGAAATTCTGAAAGTCTGCACAACTACTGCCTGTCTAAATGGAGACCCTCCCCCGCATAGGGTGGGGGTCTGCAGCTGAGACAGGAGGCTGAGATTGTGTACTCTGAAGACTTTGAAGCCCCTGTGGTGAGGAGAGGGCGAGTCCCACGTAAACACAGTCTACATATTTTCTGAGCGCATCTCCCGCAGCCTGCACTTCCATACATTCACATACCTGGCCGGCGGACCAGGTGCTCTTTCAAAGGCCACTGAGGAGCCTTTATTTCCCAGCCAACCGGGGTGGGCTCAGGCTGACCGCGGGGTGCTATGCAGCAGCCAGTCCTGCAAAAGCAGCGCTGGTTGCCATCAACCTCAGCACGGCTGTCGGTGTCCTTACTACAGTATTTAACGGCACAGAAAGTGCACAGTGGAAGCACTGGCCAGTGGGAATAAGCAAAGTTCTCTGAGTTGAGCACAGATGAGACGAAGGTCGGATATCCAGGCTAATCAGCACATCTTCCTCATAGAAACCAGGCAGGGGTGTGTTTGCGGGAGAGGAGTTCAACTCGGGCAGGCAGTAGAGGAGCTTCCTTGTGCAGGGCTCGAGTGCCCTGTGGCCTGCTGCTGCGGCTCCATGAAACAGAAGGAGAGTCAGGCCAGTCCTCTGCTCCTGGCCGTCTGTATTGCCCTTGACAACTCCAGGAAGGGCCTGGCCACTAAGGAGTGTAAGTTCTTACTACGTCCGCAAATTTCTAAAGAGTTGTCACATGTGCAGTATAACTGTCTCTTCAATGTCTGTACCAGATGGTAGAGATGGTCGTACTTTATGGGGCTAATAGAGCCCTTCAGCCAATGGCTTCTGGGTCGGACTCCCTGGGAGAAAAAAGAAGCAGACCTCAAGAACGGAGGGTAAGAACTCCAGAACTTCTGAACTGACGTGTTAAATAGCTCAGGAATGTGCTCTCCGTTGGGGCCTCGCCATGCGAGGACACATTTTAGTCATTAATGCTGATGCAGGCCAGACTGCTTTCCAAGAAACCCTGCCCTCTCACTTTTTCCAGCCACTCTTGTCCTCAGCAGGCCTGGAAGGAAGGTCATGCCTGGGCTTCGAGGCAGCATTCCAGCAGGGTGTGTGCGTACAGGGTGAAATGACAGAGGAAGCAGCTTTCTGGGGACTCCCACAAGAAAGGGAACTCCACAACTGGCTACTTCCAAGAGAGACCATACTTCTCCAGGTGTGAGGACCGTAGAGAAGAATTCACCTCCAGGGTCCAAATATGACCCTATTTCCCCTGTGCTTCTGAAATATGGCCAAAGCTCACCTCCTTTCCAAAACTGTCTCCAGAGATTTCTCACTTTAAAAAATTGAGCTGATATGTGTCAGCTAAGTGTATAGCCCCATCATATGGAGCAGTTATAACTGGGAGCACATCACCAGAAGAAATTCTCAAAATTCACAGATCATAAACTCTTATTCAGAACCCATCACATCAGAAGATCTGGAACGAGCCCATGTTGCTTGAGAAAAGGCTTGCAGATTCTAATGTAGCCCCAAATTAAATGATTGTGCAAAAAGACACGGTACCAATAATGCCAGGCTGTGGACTTGGGTTTTTCTTTTTTCCTTTTTTTTTTTTAATATTTTTTAGTTGCCAATGGATTTTTAACTTTGTTTATTTATATGTGGTGCTAAGGATCGAACCCAGGGCCTCACACGTTAGGCAAGCGCTCTACCACTGAGCCACAACCCCAGCCCCAGTTTTTTCTTTTTAATGTTTGAAAAATGTGAGGTCACAGATGAGTGCGTTGGCACATGCCTGTAACCACCTCAGGAGGCTGAGGCAGGGGAAATCACAAGCACAGGACCAGCTTCAGCAATTTAGCAAAACCCTGTCTCAAAATAAAAAAACAAACAGGGCTACAAATGTGGTTCAGTGGTAGAGCATCCTTGGGTTTAGTCTCTAGTACCACACACACACACACACACACACACACACACACAAAGAGATCTACGTTACCAAGTCACCCAGACCCAGCACAGCAGGGCCCCTTTCCCAGTGCTGGACCTGCACGCCTCACTTCAGTGGGCACACAGGCCAAGTCTGGCTAAAACACAGGCTCTGGTTTGGCGGAGCCAAAGTGAGGCTCTATGATTTGCATTTCTGATTGTTCCCAAATAATGCCTGTGCTGAGGTCCAGGTCAGGGTTCTTGGTGTGGGACAACATGCCACCCAGTATGTGTGCGGTAGGGAAATGCCTGGAGACATTTTTGGTTGTCCATTAGGGAAGGAGCAGGCATTAACTAGCCTGTGGGAGGCCAGGGATGCTGCTAAAACGCTGGCAGTGCCCAGGATGCCCCCTCCGCACAGAGTTGTCTACTCAATTACTTATGACCTTGAGAAACCCAGGACCAGATCAAGTGTAGAATTTGCAAGATTTCAGAACAGCAGTTACTTTGCTCTTATTTCCTTGTCCCTTCAGGTTGTAGAAGATTGGGCTCCTGGATTTTATTTTTGTTTTGTTTTGTTTTGTTTTTGTACCAGGGATTGAACCCAGGTATGCTTAACAACTGAGCCACATCCAAAGCCCTTTTTATATTTTATTTTGAGACAGGGTCTTACTAAGATGCTTTGTGCCTCGCTAACTTTCTGAGGCTGACTTTGAAATTGCAATTCTCCTGCCTTAGCCTCCCAAGTCACTGGGATTACAGGTGTGCTCCCCCATCCCTGGCCAAGGACCGTGCTTTCAACATGAGACCTTGGGGGACATTCCAGATCTAACCATAACAATAATTATTTTTTCTTTATAAATTCAGCACAGCTTATTTAGGTGCTATCTGGAGACCCAGGAGAACCAGATTCCTGTCCTCATGGAGCTTAAATCTTAGTACAAGAAATAGCAAATATACATCTACTTGTATATTAATTGCTTTGGCTAGGCTCTGTGAAGTGCCATAAGGGAGAAGGCTGAGGGCTGAAAGAGCACCTCAGGACTTGGGGATTCTGGTCTGGGTGTCCAGACTCCAAGCTGGTCAGAAGCAGCCAGCTCCATGCTCCACTGTCAAAGTGTCCAGGGCTCCCACAAGACATCAGGAGATCCTGGCTACCCTTCTCCTCTCCACATCCTGCTCCAAACCAAAGAAATCTCCCATGCACACAGCTCAGCTCCAGCTTCAGTTGGAAACCCATCCAAAGCTCTTGAGAAGCCAAAGCCCAAACACAGATGCTTAGAGCAGAGCCTCTTTGAGGGGACACTGAAGGCACTGGACGTGATTGTGTCCCTCCCTCCGAGCTCTGAGAATCCAGGAGTGTGGGCATGGGGTGAGGAGAGGGACAGAGACAGAGAGGCGAGGACTCTGATTTTATTGCCTTTCCCAATTTTGCTGTTCTGGAAAACTCAGCCCAGGGAAAGCAACCAGCCTCCTAGCTGTAAATCTGCCTCATGGGGTTCATCCCTCCCACATCTCTGCTCTCTCCCTCTCTGGTTCCTTGCTTCCTTCCAAATTTTATTTTTTCCAATGATGAAAAAACATACTTATTACAAACATTTTAGAACACACAGCAAAGAATTGAAGTGGGAAGAAAATAACTGAAGACAACCACTAATAACATTTTGGTAGTTCTTTCTGGCCTTAATAGCACACAGTTTTAAAAAATCTTATAAACAAGAACATTCTTGAGAATCCTACAGTAAGGGCCGTCAGTGTGTTCATATGTCCTCCTATCCCAGCCATTGTGTCAGGCCCTCCCACATTGCCTCTGGGGTTTGAGTTGCTCCCAAACCAATGGCTGGGGAGCCCCCACAAGGCAGTGCCCCAAACCATCCTGAGATAGGGCTTTGGGATTCCAAAGAAAGAAGCACCATAGAGTTATTTATTTATTTAGCCTTTTCTTTTTTGGAACAGGGGATCAAACCCAGGGCTTCACGTTCCTGAGGCAAGCACTTTGCACAGTGTTTATTGGGAGATCTTACAGAATGCTCGCAATCATCTTCACAACATTTACAGGATGGGACTTCTTTCAAGGTATAGCAGGGTACGGAGCATGAGGGTTTAAAGAATTTGGCTCAGAGCTAGGGCTTGTGTTTTGGGCAACAACTTAGGTTCCTTTATCAGCACCTGGCTCAGGCCCTGGTTTGGGTTCAAGCTTACTGGAAAACGCAGCAGCTGGCTGGGTGACACAGTTATCAAGGCTCTTGGTCAGGATGCATGAAGAAAGTGGGGAAGTGGGCAGCCCTGCTGACATCCCGACATGCTTTGTGTCATTAGCAAATGTGTGTCAAGGAGAGGGTTGAAAAGTGCTTGCCCTTTGGGGCTAATTCTCCTGTTACTCTTCAGAACTGCAAAACTGCTCTGAGAAGCAGCTGCAGCTGACCTTTTTGAGGAGAAGAGACCATGTGGAACAGAGATAAACTGTCCTGAATAAGGCCCCCCTAAGCCCATCAGCCTACCAATCACCAGATGTGTAAGGATGTCATCCCTGACTACCAGCCCAGCCACCACACATCCAGACTCACTGTTATGGTCTATACTTGAGTTGTCCCCCAGAAGCTCATATGTGGACAATGCAAGAAGGTTCAGGGGTGAAATGATTGGGTTGTGAGAGCCTTGACCTCATCAGTGCATTAATCCCCTGATAGGGATTAACTGGATAATAACCATAGGCTGTTGGGGTATGGCTGAAGGAGGTGGGTCATTGAGATGTGCCTTTGGGGTTTATGTTTTGTCCCTGGTGAGTGGAGATCTCTCTGCTTCCTGGTGCCAAGTCCTGACCTGCTTTCCTCCAACATGCTCTTCCACCATGAAGTTCTGCCTCACCTTGGGACCAGAGTAAGAGAGTTGGCCGTCTATGGACTGAGACCTTTGAAACCATGGGCCCCAAATTAAACTTTTCCTCCTCTAATTGTTCTTGCCAGTCTTTTGGTCCTAGCAGTGAAAAAGCTGATAAAAAATACCCACAAAGCAAGGGAAATAGCAAATGCTTATAATGTTAAGCCATTCAATTAGGAGTGGTTTGTTGCACAGCAAAAGCTGACTGGTATATTCATTTATATAAACCCTCTAATCTGTTGGTTGCACCTGATGTTTTAACACATGCACTTTGTTGTGTGATCACGACTCCTTCTAGACATTGCTTTCTGATGGTTACAAGGTAGTTCCTTGAAGGGTGTGCATGGCTCACAAAATCATGTCATAATATTGGTGGAATTGATATCTTTGTACATAAAAGTTTTTCTCTTTATTTTATGTTTCTGAAGATAGAACCTCAAGAAGAGAGTTACAGAGTCAAGTGACAGGCACTTCCTTTCTGCTTTCTTCTTTTTTTAGCAGTGCCAGGGACTGAACCCAGGCTTGTGCATGCCAGGCAAGCACTGTACCACTGAGCTGCACCACGGCCCTGAGCGGTATTTCACCTTTCTAAACTTCTGCCATCGGGGCTGGGGATGTGGCTCAAGCGGTAGCACGCTCGCCTGGCATGCGTGCGGCCCGGGTTCGATCCTCAGCACCACATACCAACAAAGATGTTGTGTCCGCCGAGAACTAAAAAATAAATATTAAAAATTCTCTCTCTCTCTCCTCTCTCACTCTCTCTTTAAAAAAAAAATAAAAAATAAACTTCTGCCATAGAAACTTAAGCCAGTATTAAAAAGACCTCAGAGAATACAATGCCTCACTCAACCACAGCGACCAGGATTTTTCCATTCTTGTTTCATGTATCTACAACTCAACCCTCAATGTTTTCCCTGGAGCATTTTTTAAAAATATTTTTTAGTTGCCAATGGATTTTTACCTTTATTTGTCTATTCATGTGGTGCTGAGGATAGAACCCAGGGCCTCACACATGCTAGACAAGTGCTTTTCCACTGAGCAACAACCCCAGCCCTCTCTAGAGCATTTTATTTATTTATTTATTTATTTATTTATTTTTAAGAGAGAGTGAGAGAGGAGAGAGAGAGAGAGAATTTTTAATATTTATTTTTTAGTTCTCGGCGGACACAACATCTTTGTTGGTATGTGGTGCTGAGGATCGAACCCGGGCCGCACGCATGCCAGGCGAGCGTGCTACCGCTTGAGCCACATCCCCAGCCCTAGAGCATTTTAATCTATAATTTAACCTGTATTTCTAGCTGATAAGGATTTGAAATAAAAATGAAACTCTGACACAATTCCTCTACCACACCTAGTGCCAGTAATGATTGTGTGTTAATCTTACGATTTGTTTATCGATCCTGGGGAGGGAGCCCAGGGATGCATCACCACTGGACCACATCCCGGCCCTTTTCATTTTAAAATTGTGATACAGGGTCTCCCTAACCCTGTCCCTAAATTGCCCAGGCTAGCCTTGAATTTGCCATCTTCTTCCTGCTCAGCCTCCCAAGTTTCTGGGACTACAGAGGTGCTGTGCCTTAGTATCTTTAATCCTTGGTGCATGTGAGTCTTCCTCATTATAAATTACATTGACCTCTTCAAATCAGGATCCCAAGAAGGCCGTGGCTGATAGGCTCCTTACTTGCTGGCTTTGTAAATTTCCTGCAAACTGGATTTCCCTGACTACCTCTTTATGCTGTCATTTAACATGTCTCTTTAGGCTCCCCATTTCTGTTATCCCAGATAAAGGTGTGACTGAACTCCTGTCTAACTTTTGGCAAGAATACTTCATTGGTAGCTGGGTGCGTTGGCACACATCTGTAATCCCAGTGGCTCAGGAGGCTGAGGCAGGAGGATTACAAATTCAAAGCCAGCCTCGGCAATAGAGAGGCGCTAAGCAACTCAGTGAGACGCTGTCTCTAAATAAAATACAAAATAGGGCTGGGGATGTGGCTCAGTGGTCAAGTGCTCCTAAGTAAAATCCCCAGTACAAAAAAAAAAAAATTCATTGGTGATGGTGTGGTTCCACTACTTCACAACAAAGGCCTCAAAATGTCTGGTTGCCCCTTGGTGCGATGCTTACATTGATGGGGTTCAGCAGTTCTGTCCATTATTATGAAGCTCCCATCAGTGTTCAGCCCGATGCTCAACAACTGTCCATGATCACTGCCTGAGTTCATTATTTCAGTGGTGATCTTTATAATTTTACACTCTTTGAAAAAAGGACATTTTGGGTATCCTGAGAAAAGGTAAGAAAGAGGTTTAATTCTTTCCTTCCTTTGAATTGGCACCCTAGAAGCTGACTCTTGTTTCTTGGTCAAAAGCATGCTTAGATCACAGCATTCTTGCTATGTTCGAACCCATTGCAGTCATCATTCTTGGGTGCCCCAACTGTGCCCTGTTTTGCCCTAAAATGGGGTGTTTTATATTGGCATATCTATTTTACCAACTTATTTTACGATGACCTCTGTGTACGGAGCCACCTCTGTCTCACTCCCAGGTCATCAGCCTGTCACCGGCCTCCCCTAAGTGGGCTGTCTGGCTGTGTCCTCCAGTGCCCTTAGCAGTGTCTACGACCCACTGTGTGAACTTCTAAAATGGCCAAGGCTCCAGCCCTGTGCCTGCTGCATTCACTCCATATTCCTCAGTGGGTTGCCTGCCTGGATTTTTCAAGTAAGTTCTCCGTCTTACAAAAGCAAAGTCACTCATTTTTGTTTGTCAGTTATTCTAATACTATTAAATTTGAAGAGTTCTATTTCATCATGAGATTTGACATTTTCCTCTAGTATTGAATGATTTTAAGAAATCAGTTTGAGGGCTGGGGACAGAGCTCAGTGGTAGAATGCTTGCCTAGCACACACAAGGCCCCTATGCAATCACCAGTGCCACACATACACACAAATATTGAAAACATAAAGGTGACTATTAATTTTTATGTCAGGTGTGAGACATTTTCTAAATCCATCTTCCCAAAAGCAACTTGTACACATGAACACATCTGCTCTTCTCGCTCACCATCACACATCCCTACAGCTTGACTCTGTCTTCCAGTGGAAGAGGACAGCCTCTATTGTCACTCTATCGTCACTCCTCAGTGGTGGTCGGGCTTATTCTTTTAAATAGATGCATTCATATCTGTCGTGTTTGGAGCTGCATATGTGGGGGGACTTCCTGCTGCATGGTTCTTGCCCTTACCTGAGAGAGAGCCAGAAGCCACCAGCTCCCAGCTCCTTGCAGCTGAGGAAGCATTTGGTCAGGTGGCACCAGCTCCACCAACCCAGCCTACGTGTGTGAGACTTCAGACAGAAGCGGCAGGACAAAGCAGGCTGTGTGGAATGCTGGTGAGGGTGACAACAGAGACACTGTGAGGTTGAGCTCCAGGCACAACTGTGCTGGGAGTCATAGCAGGTGCCATGGATGTGGGCCTCTGGTACTGGTGCTCACAGTTCAGTGCCCGGCACTGGGAAGAATGGTCAGCTCTGCAGTAAGGTCTGGGCATCACTCTGGAGTTCCAGCTTCCCAGGGGCTCTGAGGGTCACTCAGTGCTCACTCACAAACACCTTTTCTATGCAATAGCTGGAGTGCTTTCTGATGTCTGTAAGGGGGAATCCCAAGGACACTTTAGGCCAATATGTCAGGGAAGACACCTGGGCCTGGACCCACTCTGCACATTTAAAGTGTAGCCGTCCGGGTCAACAATATCGGCAATACCTGGGACTTCCTAACCCATTTGTTAGAAAGGCACAATCTTCAGATAGAGCCCTAATATCCAGAGTATACAAAGAACTCAAAAAATTAGACAATAAGATAACAAATAACCCAATCAACAAATGGGCCAAGGACCTGAACAGACACTTCTCAGAGGAGGATATACAATCAATCAACAAGTACATGAAAAAATGCTCACCATCTCTAGCAGTCAGAGAAATGCAAATCAAAACCACCCTAAGATACCATCTCACTCCAGTAAGATTGGCAGCCACTATGAAGTCAAACAACAACAAGTGCTGGCGAGGATGTGGGGAAAAGGGTACACTTGTACATTGCTGGTGGGACTGCAAATTGGTGCAGCCAATTTGGAAAGCAGTATGGAGATTTCTTGGAAAGCTGGGAATGGAACCACCATTTGACCCAGCTATTCTCCTTCTCGGTCTATTCCCTAAAGGCCTAAAAAGAGCATGCTACAGGGACACTGCTACATCGATGTTCATAGCAGCACAATTCACAATAGCAAGACTGTGGAACCAACCTAGATGCCCTTCAATAGACGAATGGATAAAAAAAAATGTGGCATTTATACACAATGGAGTATTACTCTGCATTAAAAAATGACAAAATCATAGAATTTGGAGGGAAATGGATGGCATTAGAGCAGATTATGCTAAGTGAAGCTAGCCAAGCCCTAAAAAACAAATGCCAAATGTCTTCTTTGATATAAAGGGAGTAACTAAGGACAGAGTAGGGACGAAGAGCTTGAGAAGAAGATTAACATTAAACAGGGATGAGAGGTGGGAGGGAAAGGGAGAGAGAAGGGAAATTGCATGAAAATGGAAGGAGACCCTCAGGGTTATACAAAATTACATACAAGAGGAAGTGAGGGGAAAGGGAAAAATAATACAAGGGGGAGAAATGAATTACAGTAGAGGGGGTAGACAGAGAAGAGGGGAGGGGAGGGGAGGGGGGATAGTAGAGGATAGGAAAGGCAGCAGAATACAACAGACACTAGTATGGCAATATGTAAATCAATGGAAGTGTAACTGATGTGATTCTGCAATCTGTATACGGGGTAAAAATGGGAGTTCATAACCCACTTGAATCAAAGTGTGAAATATGATATATCAAGACCTATGTAATGTTTTGAACAACCAATAAAAAAATTAAAAAAAAAAGAAAGGCACAATCTTGGACCTACTCCAGTCCTCCTGAGTAGTTTTTGTTTAATTTTTTTAATTCTTTTTAAGTTGCAGATGAACACAATACCTTCATTTTATCTGTTTTTATTTTTATGTGGTGCCAGGGATTGAACCCAGTGCCTCACGCACGCTAGGCAAGCGCTCTACCACTGAGCCACAACCCTGGCCCCCTGAGTCGTTTTGTTTTTTTGTTCTGGTGCATTTTGTGAGGATCTCCAGGGAATTTGTGAACACAGATTGAGAAGCCATAGCTTAGTATGATTTCAAACACTGGTTGCACCTTAAAACACACTGAGGACCATTAAAAGAATGATCGATGTCCAATTCCATCTTCCATGACATTGACTTGGGTGAGAACGGAGGTCACAACCACAGGGCAAAAGGCAGTGTGGAACAGATTATTTTCAGAGCTCAAAGAATCTCCCCACAGGTCACTTATTCGTTACCCAGGGACAAGAACCATCTTCTCAGCAGGTACAGCTGGCAGAGCTACCACAGGGAGAGGGAGGCTCCCTTCACCCAAAGCACTGACCCCTCACTTGGTCAGTGGGCAGTTGAATTCAGGAGGAAGCTCGGCAGCTGGGCCCTCGTTCCATACTTCGCCTTTACTGCCGTGAACTTGGGGTGGGATTCCTGCTCCACTCTGCACCCAGGCATGCCAGTCATCTCAAGGGTGATTACAAAGTCGGCATCTCCCTCCCACCTCAAGGGTGAAGTCTCCAAGGTCAGAGCATTTTCAAGATCTGCAGCGGCGCCAACACCAGCCCTCCCGGCTCCCTGCCCAGCTCCATTCATGGCCCTGCCCCCTCCAGCAAGTGCAGCAGCACTGGGCTGACCTGCTGAGCAGCAGCAACCAATTGTGGGATCACACTGGCCCTGGCTGGGATCACAGGTCCAACAGGTGATCATGGAGCAGCAAGTGGAAACTGTGCCCTTGAGCCAGGGGACCTCTCTGAGGCCACCGTGCAGAACCAGAACTGAGAGACAGTCAACCACATGGGTCTGACTAGACTGTTTACTGGTGCACACTCTCAGCCCCACCCCGGGGTGTGCTCTGTGTGGTCTGGGCTCCTCCCGGCACCCCAGACAGGGCTGCGGCGCTGGACCCCCATGCCTCCCATGGTCATATCCACTGACATCCCTCTCCTGTTTTCCATCTTGTTTTTAGTCTGGCTTTTGGGGCGAGTGTCGGGACACCCAGAGTCAGGCCTCGGGCCTAGGACTCTGGCAACAGCATCACCCAAAGAAGAGGTAAACCTTCACACACGAGGGGCACAGTGACTGCGTGAGCCCCAGGTGTGAAGCCATGGGGACATGGCACCCTCTGTACAGAACGCCTGCCAAGCCCACGACCTGCTTCTCACCGAGAGGGACAGTGGGAAATCCAAACCAAGGGACAGCCTATGGAATGGACTCCCGAGGGATTGACCCAGACTAATAACAGCTGACCCCAATCTCACACAACCTGGGGCTGACCACTTCACTTTGGGGCTCTGCATGTAGCAGAGCAGCTTCAAAAGTCAGCCCTCGGCTTGGGGTTTGATTTAAAAAAAATAGGAAAAAAGACATGACCACTCTGCACACCATGTGATGAGTCACGTGCTGTCAAGGGGGTAAGGCGGGCAGGACGTGTGCAGAGATATCAGTGTCCCCTCCCAGGTACACTAGTGTTAGCCCTCTGGGGTAGCAATACAGTGTGCCTCATGCAGGAGGGCATGCTTACTCTCAGTGATGTGCCAAAGTGCCACAACATCTCTGCTTGGTTTTAAATGGTTCGGGGAAATCCATGTATGAGAGAGAGAGAGAGAGAGAGAGAGAGAGAGAGAGAGAGAGAGAGAGAGGCGCAACACACCCACTGCTAGGCACACGGCCAGGCTGACAAACCTAGGTCAGGGCTCAGCAACATTCATTTTTCAGTGAAGATAGTAAATACTTGTGGCTTTGTGGCCCGCTCAGTCTCTGTCACAATACTTAACTTTGATGTTTCAACACAAAAAAAGCCATAAACGATATATAAACAAATATGCATGGCTGTGTTCCCACAAGTTTCTTTCTTTGCAGTACTGGACTCAAACCCAGGGCTTTGTGCAGGCTGGGCGAACATTCCACCTCTGAGCTACATCCCCACCCCCTGAATTTCCTATCGTTTTTATGTGTCATGAAATATTTTCTTCTAATTAGTACTTCTCCCATTAAAGTTAGAACACACTCATTTCAAACATTTTTCTCTGAAAGGATACCACCAAAGTGATGTCAGTAACTTCCCCTTTAGGAGCAGAAGGGATGAACTGAGGGGAACTTGGTTTGACTTTATTTACTTCTGAACTGTTGGCGTGTTCCAAAGAGTGCTTTAGCTTTGGGTTGTTTTTTTGTTTTCTTTTTTCATTAAGCTGCTTCTTAGATTAGTCAGCTTTTGTGCTGCAGCAACAACAAATGTGAACATCTCTGAGGCTCCTGCTCAGTGAGGGCTGAGCAGGGCCTGCAGGTGGGCTCCCTGTGTCTGCTCACTCTGGAACGGACCGTCAAGAAAACCCCGCTCCTGGCCAGGGCGGGACCACTGACTACACTGGCCAAACCTTGCAACTGCACTAAGGCTTCTGCTGACCCAGAATGAGCCCTGCACTCCTAGGCCAGAGGTGCAGTGGGCAAGCTGCCCAGGGAGTCTGGGAGGGCAGAAGCCAGTGACGGTGAGACCCTGACACCTTCGCTGCACTTCTTCCAGACCAAGAAAATCTACTTTGAAGAATATTTTCTTTGTTCTTATGTAATTTTCCCCTTTTCCTCATTTTTTTCCTTTTAAATTCCCTATTTATATGTAAAGACTGAAGACTGTTTAGTAGTGCTTTTCAAACTTGTGGGTGGCAACCCATTAGTGAGTCAAGAAATTAATTAAGTGGAGGCACCATCACCATTTTTGCAGGCGGTTGGGGCAGAACCAGGGATTGAAATACTCAAGGGTACTTAACCACTGAGCCACATCCCCAGCCCTTTTTATTTTTTGACAAGTTCTTGCTAAGTTGCTGAGGATGGCTTTGAACTTGTGATCCTCCTGCCACTGTGCTTGGCACAGTCAGAATTTTTGTTTAAAACAACAAGAATAGGATAGAGTAGATAATTATTAAAAAAAAATTAACACGGCAAAATAAGAATTGCTTCATGAAATTTTTTTTTAAATATTTATTTTTTAGGAGTAGATGACACAACACAATGCTTTTATTTTTATGTGGTGCTGAGGATCGGACCCAGGTCCCACCCGTTCTAGGGGAGCACTTTACCACTGAGCCACAATCCCAGCCCTTCATGAAATTTTTATTTGCTGTGTCTGTAAGTCTATGTACTGATATAAACTATATATGTGTATGCACATGTGTGTGTATTTATTTACTCACTTTTTGTGGTGCTGGGGGCTGAACCCAGGGCCTCATGCATGCCTAGCAATCACTCTGCTACTGAGCCACACCACCAGTCCTAAACATTTTTTTTTTTTTACTTTGCATTTCAGTCAAGACACTTTTTTTTTTAAAGAGAGAGAGATAGAGGAGAGAGAAAGAGAGAGAGAAATTTTAATATTTATTTTTTATTTTTTTGGCGGACACAACATCTTTGTATGTGGTGTTGAGGATCGAACCTGGGCCGCACGCATGCCAGGCGAGCGCGCTACCGCTTGAGCCACATCCCCAGCCCCAAGACACTTTTTAAAATATATATATATATATATATATTTTTTTTTTTAGTTGTAGGTGGACACAATATCTTTATCTTATTTATTTATTTGCTTATGTGTGGTGCTGAGGTTCGAACCCAGTGCCTCACACTTGCTAGGCAAGTGCTCTACCACTGAGCCCCGGGCCCAGCCCCTCAGTCAAAACACTTTAAAGCTTAGACCTAGAGGACAGTCTAGATTGAAGAATGAAGGGAAGTCTGCCATAGAATCTGGTCACTAAGACACGACTGAGCAGAAGCTGGTGGATAGAGCAGACTGGCTGCCCTGGCGTCCACCCCATCCTCCACTTTGTTATGTGACTGCCTACACTGCAGGGACCAGAAATCCTAACACTACACTCCCTATTCTAATGCGGGCTGGGGCCCAGGCATCCAGGTGGACGGGGCTCCCGCCAGTCCTGTGGCTGTTAAGACTGCACACCATTCTTTGCTACTCCTCCCACTGAGGGGTGGGATCTGGTCCGTCCCCTAGAATCTGTTCTGGATTTGGAGGTGTGTTTGGCCAACAGAACACCATCTCTCTGAGCACAGTCCATAAGAGGCCTTGCAGCTCCCTGGGCCTCTCGGGACACATGCTCTGAGCGGCCATGTGGGGAGAAGCCCCAAAGCAGGAGACGGCAAGTGGAGGTGCTCCATGGCGGAGTGAAAGCACACTCCTGGAAGTGGGTCTCCCAGCCCCCTCTGCCCCAGACAGATGGAGTGGACTGTGCCACCAAGCTCCCCCTGGTCACAGAATCAGGATCAAAGTAAAATGGCAATTTTGAGCCTCCAAGCTTTGCAGTACTTTGTCATATAACAATAAACAGAAAGGATGCCTTTTCTTAAGGCTGACGTGTGGAACCTGAGTTAGGCAGGATGGTGGCCTTCAAGGCTTCTCAGGGAGAAAAGGTGGCTTTTTGTTTGGAAGCCCTGAATCAGGTCTGAGAGTAGGGCTGGCTGCAAACAGGTTACCTGGGAATCCAGAGCTGGCACTAAGAACCACAGGGGAGCTCAGAACCTGGGCTGGAGAGGCAGAAGTGGGGCACTCAGCATGGCAGGCAGACAGCTCACACTGCTGGGCATCTGGGCATCAACTAGGAATATGCCGGCCTCCTACAAGCATGGCCGCACTTGACCTCCCCACAACCTACAATGACTCACATGGCAGATGAAGAAATTGAGGCAAGACAAAGTTCAACAACTCCAGGTCACAACCAGGAAATGGCAAAGGCTGGATTCAAACCACCTGACTCCAAACTGCCTCCTACCAGCCACTCACCCCAACATGGCTTCTGAGAGCAAGGCCAGTCCCGGGCACTCTGAAACCAGGGAGAACACTGGGGACCCATGAGGTGGGCATGTGTTCTTGCACACAGTACAGATGGCTGAACCTCACAAGGTAACTCATGTAGGTGTTCCCATGCCTCATCCTCTAGAACCGGCTGCAGCCTCAGACACTGTTCCCACACTGTGAGACAGGAAAGTTCCACCGGGCCGAGGGCTCTTTCCATCCAGGTAACCTGAGAGCCTTGGTATTACCGAGAGCCCCAACAGCTCAGACCTCTTACCCTGGTGTAAATGTGACTCAGAGGATGCTGGCAAGGGTAACTGCTGGAAGGAGGCTGGGAATTTTAAGATGTTCCTTATATCCTTCTCCTCTGGTTACTCCCGTGATTATGCCATGTTATGCGGCAAGAGACATCATCCAGTGTTAGCAAGTTCCCTGTTACTACAAGAAAATACCTGCGGTAATCAACTTTGAAAGAGGAAAGGTTTATTTTTGCTCATAGTTTTGGAGTTTTCAGTTCATGGTCAACTGGCCCTACTGCTTTTGGGTCTGTGGTGAGACGGCACATCAAGACCGTGTACATGGCAGAGCAAGATGCTCACCTCACTGCAACAGGAAGGAGAGGGTGAAAGCAAGAGACCAGCACCTCACAGTCTGCACTGAGGGCACACCCCAGTGACCTGAGACCTCTGCCAGGCCCGCCTCTTAAGGTTCCACCACTTCCACGAGTGCCTTGCTGAGGACCAGCCTTCAGCACCTGGGCCTGGGGGGACGTTCCAGATACAACTGCCATGCAGTGAGCCTTGTCTAATCCGTAAGCCCTTTTCTTTTTAAATTCCACTTTTTTTAAAAAGTGGAATTCCCTGGCTGGTGCCAGAACTGACAAAGATTCTTTTTTTTTTTTTTTTTTTTTTTTTTTAAAGAGAGAGTGAAAGGGGAGAGAGAGAGAGAGAGAGAGAGAGAGAGAGAGAGAGAGAGAGAGAGAGAGAGAATTTTTTTTTAATATTTATTTTTTAGTTCTCGGCGGACACAACATCTTTGTTGGTATGTGGTGCTGAGGATCGAACCCGGGCCGCACGCATGCAAGGCGAGCGCGCTACCGCTTGAGCCACGTCCCCAGCCCTGACAAAGATTCTTTTTTTTTTTTTTTTTTTTTTGAGAATTTTAATATTTATTCTTTAGTTTTCGATGGACACAACATCTTTGTTGGTATGTGGTGCTGAGGATCGAACCCGGGCCGCACACATGCCAGGCGAGCGCGCTACCGCTTGAGCCACATCCCCAGCCCCCTGACAAAGATTCTTGACAAAACTCTCACCCGACTCCTCTAAACTCTTTTCTCTACTAGTTCTTGACCTTGACCACAAAGACTGTAGCAAACTAAGGCGATTTCTATCAGCTCAAGGCTGTACCACTCTTACTCTGTGCCAACACCTAGGGGTAGGGTCTCCCAGCCGGTAGGAAGAGAGCCCCCTAACTCCAGTAATGGCCAGCTGGCAGATGCAGTGGGCATAATCACACTCACACTGGCCTACCCTTTTGTAGCTTTCCCTTTCTTGGCTCTATACTGAGAACCTGCTAGCCCCCTCCTACTTGTTCATTCTTTCTTTAAAATGCACAGCCACCTCTCTAAAAATTAACAAAGTTGAGTTTCACTTGCTCTGGACTCTTCCCTGTTGCAATACTGCTACTGATTATAATCTGTCCTTAGACTGGGTCTATAGCTTGGTGATGGAGTGCTTGTCTAGCATGTGAGACACTGGGTTCGATTCTCAGCACCATATATAAAAAAATTAAATCTGTTCTTACCACTTTAACTAGATTGCACCTGTGTCTTTGACAGAAGTCAGAGCAGTTCTTTTTTTCTTTCTTTTTTTTTTTTTTGTGCCATTGGGGGATTAAACCCAGGGGTACTCTACCACTGAGCTATCTCCCCACCTCTTTAATTTTTTTTTTTTAATTTTGAGACAAGATTTCTCTAGGTTGCTCAGGTTGGCCTCAAGCTTGCCATCCTTCTTCCACAGCCTCCCAAGTAGCTGGGATAACAGACGTGCACCATGGTGCCTGGATGAAGCCAGAGGATTCCTGAGCCTGAGAACAACTGCACACACAGTTGCTGGCTGGACCCCCGTCTGAGGGGCCACTTGGTTTACATGTTGGGCAGCCTCTGGAAACTGAAGAAGCCTCCAGCTGATAGGCAGCAGCAACATGGAGACCTCTGAGCTAGCAACTGAGTCCTGTCACTGAATTTCTTGGAAGTGGATTCTTTCTAGAACTTCCAAGTAAGACCAGACGACATCTTGATTGATACCTGCGACAACCCAGGCACCCTAAATATATCTGACCTGTAAAACTATGGGTGTTTGCATAGTAAGTGTGCAGTAACTTACTATGCAGCAAAAAACACACTAACACCCCCCTTTGTGTGAACCCACAATCCCACATCTAAGAGTCTGTCCTGAAGACATGCTGTCAACAGTTCAAAAACATGTATTCATTGCAAAAATTTAAACTAGAAATACTGGAAACTATCTAAATGTCCACACAGAGGAGACTGGTTGACCAGACTGACATATATACCACAGAGCTTCAAGAACAAGGACTGAAAGGAAGTGATCTCCAGAAGATGTTAGGTGAAGAAACTACACTGCAGAAAAGTACATGTATGTATTCTGTCTTTTGCATGAGAAAGGGGAAAGTAAAACATGCATATCTCTGCTTATCATAAAATAAGACACAAATCAGAAGATGATACACAGGGTGAGCAGAAACATGGGAATGATGCATCTCTGAGCATACACCCCTTTTCCACATTTTTCACTAGTGCATTGCAGTACGTGATGACAGGATTTGTTGTTCCATATTTGTACAAGCACATAGCACAACAATAATGATTTGGCCAATGTCACTCCCCAGCACGTCCCCCTCTCTCCTGCCTCTCTCCCATCCTCTGGTTGAGCGTAGTATTTTTTAAAAATTTTGTAGTTGTAAATTAAACTGGACAGAATGACTTTATTTTATTTGTTTATGGTGCTAAGGATCGAAGTCAGTGCTTTGCACATGCTAGGCAAATGCTCTGCCACGAAGCTACAGCCTCAGTCCCAGTGTACACCTTTTTGATAGTTTTGAGTTTTAAAAGCATGGCAGTATCCTACATATTCAAAATATATTTTATATGTATGTACCTATGTGTGTGCATATATATATCTATATACACATGTGAATGAAAAGAAAATAAAAACTGAAAATAATGAAACTGATTCTATTGAAAAATAGTTCCATAACCACACTGAATGGGGGAAAGGAAAAAATTCCAGTAACTGAACACAGTGTTTGACTACACACCCTCAGTTGGGGGGCAGATGTATGGTGAGGAGAACTATGAACCAATCCTAGGTGTGATGCTGCTAATGGTCTGGATGAAGCCATTCACAATAGAAGATGAAGCTGATGTATCGATATAGCTGGGAAACATTCTCACTGAGGAAGAAGGAAGTGCAAATATGGAGCAGGGAAGGCAGGAGCTAAAGCACCACAGGAAGGGGTCCGAGTGAATGAATGGTTTCTAAATATGTATGAGGCTTGTGTCATCACGCATTACGAATGTGCAGATGAGCATGCAGATCTGTGTGAATGCACATGCACCTATTTCCTAACTCTGTCCACTGAAAGAGCCAAGCAGCAAAGCAGCGAATACACGGAATCTTCAGTGTCTCCTTAGTGCCACCCACCAAAAGAAATCAGGGCTTCTCAGAGAAGAGGCAGAGCCCAGGGCTGGTGAAACACATGGCAGGAAAATCCTTTTACACCAAAGCAAGGAAGTGATTTTTAAAAAGTATGGATTACATTACAAGGTCAGAGGAGACAGCCTGAATGGGTTCCCACAGGCAAATCTGTGACAATCTGAGTGTGAAAATAATTACATAATGGGTTGTAAGTTGTTAAAAACAGGAACCCACACATTCCTTCTGTGAGTCCATAACCAGGGACAGATAAGGTCTCCCATTCACAGAAGGAAAGGAGGGCAGGTGGAAAGGTGGAGGGATGCTGAAGCTGGCAGCCATCAAGGTGAAGGCTGGATGAGGCCAGGACCTGCGCCGTGGGGCCAGGGCTGAATGCAGAGGCAACTTTGATGAAGAGCACAGCAGCACCTGGTGCCCCTCACTGTCTCACTGCTTATGAGCTGAAAGGCAGGAATAAACAGACATGACCATCCAGCGTGGCATGGGGCTTAATTCATTTCAAGATGATTTGGGGGGCTGGGGATGTGGCTCAAGCGGTAGCGCGCTCGCCTGGCATGCGTGCGGCCCGGGTTCGATCCTCAGCACCACATACCAACAAAGATGTTGTGTCCGCCGAGAACTAAAAAATAAATATTAAAAAAAAAAAAAAAAAAATCTCTCTCTCTCTCTCTCTCTCTCTCTCTCTCTCTCTCTCTCTCCCCTCTCTCACTCTCTCTTAAAAAAAAAAAAAAAAAAAAAAAGATGATTTGGGGAAAATGTACATTTATGTTTATATTGTGCTTCTTTTATTTTTGCAACTTTTTATGAATTTGAATTTATTTTCAGTAGTTTTAAAAGTGTGGGAAAAGGAGGCATTACATAGAAAGACTCTGCATAAAGCTCCTGAGGAAGGCGGGCTGGGGGCTGACGGCTGACCCAACAGAGGAGGAACCTGCTGATGGGCCTGAGGGGCCCACGGGAGTCCCTGACTGCAGTTGGAGAGGCAGATACCTATCATGCAGCCTGATCTTGGGGCGTCCACAGCAAGCGCACACGCCCGACCTCTGAGCCCCAGCTCTGGGCTAATGGGGAGACCTCCAGCACAGAGCTCTCCCAGCTCCCCACCCATGTGCCTGGCTGGGGCTGTGCTGGCTGCAGTCCGGACTATAGTCCCCTCCCGTGACCTCACCTGCATCTGGCCATCTCCCCCAGATCCCAGCACTCAGCCTGTGGTTTCTCTCCAGTTGTTCTGGCTCAGGGTGCCCTGCCCTGGCCCTGACTCCATGGTCTGCTTATGACTCAGAACTCTGGCTCCTCGACCCAGGACCCCACCCTGCCTATGTTCTCGGCCTTCCCAAGGGAAGAACGGGACCTTTTAACCCAGAACCTGCCCAGTTGTCCTGAGAAAGGTCAACATGAGCCCTCTGTTCTGTGACCCCAGCTACTGACCCAGCTAAGCCTGGGGACAAGCAGTGACCCACGGAGCTTCACACTGGGCACCAGTATGAGTGGCGAGTGCTCTCCTGGGGATCCGCATGTCACAGCCATGGCCTGTCTGCCCAACCCCCCTTGCCCCACTCTGGTTAGGGGTGCTTGGGACCCACAAGGAAGGAGCTTCAGAAACAGGATGATCAGGAGGGGCTGTGTGAGTTGTAAACAGAGGAACGTCACTTTGGCCCACTGTCCTGAGCCAAGGCTGAGGGGCATCTGGTGATGACTTTCTCACTAGCAGTGCCACAGCACAGGGCGTAACATGTCCCTTTGGTCTCTCTCCCTCCCCTTGTGACTGACGCATGGTATTCGGCATGGGCCTCACTCCCTGGCCTAATCTGACCTCCTCTCTCTCAAGAGACCCAGTCTGTTTTGTGTTATGAGCAACAGAAAACCAAAAAGACAAATTCAAATGGATGCGTCTCCAAAAGAGATACCCGTGGCCAAAGTGCACACGAAGAGACACTCAACTAGTAATCCTTAGAGAACTGCAACTCAAAGCCAACGTGAGATACCACTTCACACTGCTCAGGATGGCTACTCTTAGAAACAAGTGGGGAAGAAAACGAAGAATCCCCAGAGTTGGTGAGGAATAGGAGGCTGGAACCCGCACTATGCACTGCTCCTTGGAGTGTAAAACAGCGGCTGTTGTGGAAGACACCTGGGCAGCTCCTCAGAACATCAGGTGCAGAACTGCCACAGGGCAGGCAATCCCACCCTCACACAGACAATTAAAAGCTGAGACTCAGACACACTTGAATGTGAGCATTCAGCGCAGCCAAGAGACTGAAACAAGTCGAGTGCCCATCAACAGATGAAAGGGTACGCAAGCATGGCAGAGACATACAAAGGAATATTAGCTGGCCATAAAAAGGATGGAATTTGGATAATGGCACACGTTGGACAAACCTTGAAAATTCATATGTAGTGAAATAAGCCAGACACAGATGGATCATGCAAGGTACCCAGAGTACAGAAGGGGGTACCAGGGCTGAGGGGGAAGAATGAGAGTCACAGTTCTGGAAATTGCAGTGGTGATGGTCACAGCATTGGGAATATACTTTAAGCTACTAAGTCAGAAGCCTAAAAAATGGTACGTTTAATGTTGTGTGTATTTTACTACAATAAAAGACGTGGGTGAGGGCAAAGGCTTTGTGCTAAGAGCTGAGATATCTTGAGCATCACTGTGAACCCTCCAAACCAGCTGGTGAGGGATCCTTTCCAGCCCAGGCCCCATACTGAGGAGAAACTATGGGGGCTGTCAAAAAACGGAACAGGGCCAAGGCACACAAGACAAGGGAAGTCCTAGGCCAGAGTGACAAAGGGCCAGCAGGTACACATTCTGGAGGGCAAAGTCCATGGTGTAGCTCCTCAGCGCTGCTGATTCAAACTAAGAGCACCCATAAGCAATACACAAATGATGCACATGGTTGTATTCCAATAAAACACTACTTAAAAAACAGATGGGCCAGAACTGCAGCTGTGGCTCAGTGGCAGAGCACTTGCCTAGCATGTGTGAGGCACAGGGTTCCATCCTCAGCACCACATAAAAATAAATAATAAAAATAAAGGTATCATGTCCATCTACAACAAAAACCAAAAAAGCAGGCAGGCCGGGCGTGGTAACTCCTAATAGCTTAGGAGGCTGATCATGAGTTCAAAGCCAGCTTCAGCAAGTTAGTGAGGTCTTAAGCAACTTAGTGAGACCTATCTCAAAATAAAAAATAAAAGGGGCTGGGGATGTGGCTCAAGCGGTAGCACGCTCGCCTGGCATGTGTGCGGCCCGGGTTTGATCCTCAGCACCACATACAAACAAAGATGTTGTGTCCGCCGAAAACCAAAAAATAAATATTAAAATTCTCTCTTCTCTCTCTCTCTTTAAAAAAAATAATAAATAAATAAATAAATAAAAAGGGCTGGGGATGTGGCTAAGTGGAAAAGCACCCCTGAGTTCAATCCCTGGTATCAAGATTAAAAACCAACCAATCAACCAGCAACATAGCAGCTCTGAAAGGTAATGATGGGATATCAATAAAAGCAGCCTCATAAAATAGTGAACCACTTTATTTTTATTTGATAATGGCAACTGAATCCACAGGTGCTTAGCCACTGAGCCACATCTCCAGCCCTTTTTATTTTTTTGAGACAGGGTCTCACTAAGTTGCTTAAGACTTTACTAAATTGCTGGGGTTGGCTTTAAACTTGTGATCCTCCTGCCTCAGCCTCCAAGATTACAGGAGTGCACCACTGCGCCTGGCCAATCCACTGTATTGAGACAACGTTGATCTAGAGATAAAGCTTGTATATTTCACAGAAACAACTTGATGAAATCTGGAAATGGATACACGACCCTGAAAGCATTGTGGTCTATGCAATTGACCTACCCATCACCCTGGAAGTTTCTTCCTACACTCTTGATTTATTACTATGACTTCTTGTGACAAGAACACTTGTGGTGAGATTACCCTCTCTGCAAATCTTTGCATGCACAATGTAATATTACTAACTGTAAGTCTTGCTATAGGAGACATCTTGGGACTTACTCATCTTGTATAACTGAAAATCTGTGTACCTCCCTTGCCCTCACCTGTCAACCACCATCCCACTCTCTGCTTCTGGAAGTCCATTTTAGATTCCTCCTATAAGTTTGGACCTGTTAATTTAAGACCAGCTAAAAATCATTAAGAAAATAATTTGAGACATGAAAACACCACATTAAATGAAATGAGAAAAACTCAGAAATGAGTAAATAAGAAAGAAAAAAAGCAAAATAAAAAAAACAGGAAACAAACACAATAATGTCATAAAGAAATAGGAAAGAAAAAATTTAAATTGTGAAGAAATCACAGAAGACAGCAAAATGATTTCAACGCAAATGAAAGAGATAAAGAGGAGGCAAGAAGTGAGACACAGTAGTGCATGCCTATGATCCCAGTGACTCGGAGGCAAGTTCAAGGTCACTTCAGCAACACAGTGAAACCCTGTCTCAAAATAAAAAAAATTTTTAAAGAGCTGGGTTGTAGCTCAGTGGTAGAGCACCCCTGGGTTCAATCCCGAGTACCAAAAAACAAACCCAAGAAGTTTCATTTTCCCTTTTGATAGATAATTTACATGTATGTACTGGATTGCATCTGCCTGGCCATAGAAAAATGGCCATGTGCCCCGTGATTTCCTCTGCAGTCTCCTAAACAGATTGCCTATAATGTGTAGTACAGTCTGGCTCAATGCTTATTCGATAGTAAAACTGCTTTTTCCCTGAATTTTGTAGAGAGCAATTTTTGCATTGACAGTTTTTATTTTTAAATGTATTTCCTCCAAATATGTACCTGAATACATATTTGAGGGAAAATAGCTCATTATAAAAATATCCCATTTTGGGCTGGGGTTGTGGCTCAGTGGTAGAGTGTGTGCCTAGCACATGAGAGGCCCTGGGTTTGATCCTCAGCACCATATGAAAATAAATAAAAGTGTTGTGTCCAACTACAACTAAAAAATAAATATTAAAAAAAAACCCATTTTATAAATGGAATCGATCTGAACTAAGCAGAACAAGTTAAAAAAATAAAAATAAATAAATGGAATAGATCTGATAGAACTAGAGTTGGGATCCCCTGTGACCTAACAGATGTAGGCACCGAGAATCAACAACTGCCTTTATCAGATAGATACTGTGTGCCTCTTGATAAAGGAACACAATACCATCAGCGTCATCCCAGAGGGATCACACCTGAACTGAACTAGCCTCTGCATTCAGCTGCTAAACTGCAAGATAAACTCAAGACAGAGCAACAAGTTTAGTGGTACTGTAAGGAGGCCATGAGCAAAGCCCAGGGCTATGGGGAAGCCTACAGACCAAACAGCCTGGGTCTTCACTGAGGAATATGAGGTAGAGGCTATGCCTGCGATAAAGAGACTTGAAGGTATGTTAAAAAAACAAACTACCAAGAGTAAAGAGAACAATCATAGTGAGGGATGCCCACATGGGTATGAACCAGGCAGGAACCCAAAGAGCATTAGAAAACACTGAAGTATCCTCAGGACCATAGTCTACTCACCCTTCATGCCCACACACTACTTGAGAACCTTCCTGACTCCCCAGCAGGCTCAGGTCTGCATCTGGGACTGGGTAAAAGTAGGGCTCTGGAGCAGCTGGCCGAGCTCTGCTTTTGACCTGGGAGTTGTTAACAAGGATGCTCTCCTTGTAATCCATTGAGCTATGAATTTTAACTCACAATCACAAGCTGTCCATATCATTCCCTCCTCACAACCCATGTTTTGAATAGAACTTTTTGGTAATCGTGTTTTACTGAGCAATAAAAAAGTTAAGATCATTTCAAGCCAAGTCCTGTCATCACTGCTTTCCCCAAAATCCTATGTGGACACAGAGCAGATGTGACTCACCTTGAATTGAACAGAAGTGGAATCAGGGGCAGTTTCTGATGAACACAAGAGGGCCAGGCAAGCATTGATACACATGCAGGCCCACATCTGGCTTAGAGCTGGGTCAGGAACAGATGGTCCTGTCCACAGCAGAGTGGCCCTGCAGCACAAGGTGCTCAGGAAACGTTTCCCAGAGAAGGGCAGGAGCAGCTCTCGAGCTGGAATCTGGGTATTTGAAAAACCAGGTAGTACAAGCAGATGGCACAGTATGCACGAAAGCATGGGCTAGAAAACACTGAAGTATCCTCAGGACCACAGTCTACTCATCCTTCATGCCCACACACTACTGGAGAACCTTCCTGACTCCCCCAGCAGGCTCAGGATCTCCATGATGTGCTGCCTTGGTTCCCTCTCATTTGAAACTCTATCTACAGCTGCAACTCACTAGTGAATAGTGAAGATGGTCGTTCAACATCTCTGCTCTCTTCCTGGTGGTTGGCAATCTCCCCAGCCAGCCCAAAGCCTGCATGATCAACACAGTAAGAATCCCTTCAGGAAATGAGAGCATGAGCCCATTGGCTGGCAGGACACAGAGATAAACCCAATTCAGATTCATTTCTTCCTAACAGGCTCCCAACACAAGTCTCTTCCATGATCACAACATATGTGAGGGCTTCTCCTCACTGGCCAGCAAGCCACCAGGTCCACAGCAGACACCAGCTGAGCATCCTTTACCACACTTCTGACACAGGGGCTGAGACTGCTCTCTGCTTCCAACACCAGTGGCAAGTCTGGGCCTCTGGAACTTCTGACTAACTGGCTATGAAGTGGGGTTCACATACCCCCTTTCTGAGTTCAATTAATTTTCTAGAATGGCTCACAGAACTCCGGCAAACACTTCCTAGTTATTATGTACAGGATGCAGACAAGGACACAAATAACAGTTGCATGAAGAGGCAGGCAGGGAAGGGTCCAGAGTGCAGGAGCTGCCCTCCCAGTACAGTCAGGCACGGCACTGTCCACTATGTGGACACATTTTGCTCCACTTCCTGCTGGCCTCCATGTGCTCAGCTACCCAGATGTTCACTGAGGCCCTTCCTTTGGGCTTCTATGGGACTTCGCCCTGTGTGCATGGCTGAAGCATGGGCGACCCTGCGGAAGCACGATTAGACAATATGGGTGTGATCCACTATGATCAGGCCGAGTAGGGAAATGCAGCAAGGCCTGTGCACACCTTCCTGGCTGCCTGCAAAGTGCTGCTCCCTCCAGAGTAAGGAACAGGACCCTTCTGAAATGGGGTCTTCCTATCTACTATCAGACAAGGCAGGCCAAGAGCTTAAGGCCAGTTCTAAGGGGGAAAGGTTGGGAAAATGATGATTCTAGCTTCTGCAGCATCCCTTGGGGAGAAGGAGCAGGTGAAGGAGGGCAGAAGGCCAGAAACACTGCTTCCTGTGCCCTGAAGTACCTCATGTTTCTATATTATAAACAACAGTAATGACGACTCACCTTTAGTATTTCGAAGCTGTTCTGAAAGCTGCTTCAGGAACCAAGTACAAAAGGGCAGATTTATGAGTAGGAACCACTGATGAAAACCAAATATGTGTACACCAAGAAATCAGACGGCTGTGTGAGAAACTGACA
This sequence comes from Spermophilus citellus, assembly GCF_964194105.1. Taxonomy (NCBI): domain Eukaryota; kingdom Metazoa; phylum Chordata; class Mammalia; order Rodentia; family Sciuridae; genus Spermophilus; species Spermophilus citellus. Next base: position 23,183,762 of record NC_138187.1, on the reverse strand, counting down.
AAGCCGGAAGCTTCTGTGAAGACCAGATGCGAGTGACCAAGAATTCCAGGGTTACATGTTCACTTCTTGGATAAGAGAGGTGCAGCTCGAGGGTGGGCGTCATCGGATGGGGCTGGATTATACCCACTTGTTTATTGTAACTCTGCCCCTTGCCTTCTTTGAATGGCTTCTTCCCAATAACCCAGGTTAGAGGCGTGCTCTCTTTCTCGCCTGCCTTGCCCCCTTGTGGAAGCTGTGCCCAAGGAGTGGTCACTGAACCCAAAAGGGTACTTTCTGTGTCTGTATCTTTTTTTAGTCAGCCAAAATTCACATGGAATGTGGGCTGGGGATGTGGCTCAATGCCAGAGAACTTGCCTAGCTAGAGCGGGAGGCCTTGGGATTTAATCCCCGGCACCACACACACAAAGAACATGGAATGTTTTCCATTGATTTGTATTAATTTCCTTTAGCAAGGTTTTAAAGTCTTTTGTTTTGTTTTTAAGCATTCAAATATTTTTCTTGGTTATTTTGAATCTTAACTATTTTTTAAAGACAGGGTCTTGCTATGCTGCCCAGGCTGTTTCAAACTCCTGGGCTCAACCAACACCCTCAGACCACAAAATCCCAAGTAGCTGGAACTTCTTTATTTTCAATGTAGTTACAAATGGAATAGTTTTACTGATTTTCAGATTGTTTGTTGTTGGGGTAAGAAAATGCAACTGAAGTTTCTGTGTTGATTTTGTATCCTGTCACCTGCTTTTTCTGAGCTGATATGCCTGTAGGCAGGCTCCCCCTTGTTCTGTTGATGTGGTACATAATGCCTACTGATTCTTACTTGAGGCATTCTTGCATCCAGGAATAAATATCTTTAAGTCACAGTGCATCACTGTCCTTATATACTAGTGTATTCTCTTGAGGATTCTGCATCAAAATTTGCAAGGGACATTGGTCTTTAGCTCTCTCTTCTTGAGGTGGTATCATCTAGATTTGGTATTGAGGTTTGTATTGACCTCACAGTTAGGAAGTGCTTCCCTTCTTCAGCATCTTGGAGGATGCTTGGTAGAATTCATCAGTGAAGCCCAGGAGGGCATTTCTTTAACACAGGGCTTTGATTATAGATTCAGTCATATGCGTGCGCGCGCGCACACACACACACCTTTGTTTATTTACTTTTATGTGGTATTGGGGATTGAACCCAGGGCCTCACTATGCTAGGCAAGTGCTCTACCGCTGAGCCACAGCCCCAACCCCTAGATTCAGTCTTTAAAAGCTGTGGTCTACTGAGATTTTCTTAGCTTTTTCATTTATCTTCTGGTGTTGGGGATTGAGTCAGGGCCTCATGAATGCTCAGCACACGCTCTACCAGAGCCAAACTCGCATCCCCAAGATTTTTTCTTTCTTGGCACTTGCCTGGCAGGTTTGCAGGCATTTACACATTTCGTTCTGGTTGTCAAATTTGCTGATGTACAGCTAGCTGTCCATCATACTTTCTTATAATCCTTAGTCAGTAGCAAGGTCCTCTTTCTGATTTTAGCAATCTGAATTTTCTTTTCACTTAGCCAATCTAGCTAACTGTTCATTTGTTACTCTTTTCAAAGAACTAATTTTTGATTTTGATTTTTTTCTTATTCTTATCTAAGTTTTTAAAAAATATTTTTTATTGTTGATGGACCTTTATTTATTTACATGTGGTATTGAGAATTGAATCCAGTGCCTCACACATGCTAGCCAAATGCTCTATCACTGAGCCACAATCCTACCTCTTAAGTTTTTCAAAATAATAAAATCTAATTTTTTCTGTTAGCTTTGGTTTTAACTTGTTCTCTTTTTCCCATTTCCTTAAGGTATCCATATAGGTTGCAAATTTGTTTCTTTTTAAAATAGAAGTATTTGCAACTATTCATTTTCAACTGGCACTGCTTTTGCCACATCCCTTAAATTATGGAATGTGATTTCATTGTCTCATTTTCTAATTTCCCTTGTGATTTCTTCTTTGTATCATTGGTTCATAAACCTGTTTAGTTTCCACATAACTGTTAATTTTCCAGTTTAAAAAGTATTTTTAGTTGTAGATGAACACAATACCTTTATTAGGCTTATTTTTATATATTTATGTTGTGTTAGGATCGAACCCAGTGTCTCATGTATGCAAGGCAAGTGCTCTACCACTGAGCTAGAAGCCTTTAATTTTCCAGTTCTTTTGTTACTGATTTCTAGTTTCATTCCATGGCAATCAGAAGAGTCTGTATGATTACCATACTTTAAAATTTGTTCTTGGGCTGGGTATATGACTGTTGGTACAATGCTTGCCTTGTATGCACAAGGTCCTGGGTTCAATCCCCAGCATAATTAATTAAAAATTTATTCTTATCTGGGCAAATAGCACACAGCTCTGTGGTCCTAGCTCTGTGGCAGGGGAATCACATTTGGAGGTCAGCCTCAGCAACTTGAGGCCCCGCCTCAAAGAATAAAAAGGGCTGGGGTGTTGCTCAGTGGTAAGTGTCCTGGGTTCAATCTCCAGTGCTGCAACAAAGAGCGCATCGTCTCATCTTATTCTGATACATGTTTCCTCCTGGAGAATGTTCCACATGCACTTGGAAAGTGTGTGTTGTGTTGTTTTTGAGGGAAATGTCTTCACGTCTGTTAGGCCCGGTCAGTGATGCTGTTGGAGTCCTGCATCTCTTTATCAATCTCACCTCATTGTTCTATTCTGTATTGAAAGGCATACTGAGGTCTCCTATAATTAGGCAATCATTGTTCTCTTCAATTGTCAATTTTAGCCTCATGTATTTGGATGGGCTATTTTTACAGATGTAAACATATAATTATTGTTAAATATTCTTGCCATGTTGAACCTTTCAATATCTTTTTTTAAAACTATTTACAAAGCATTTTGTTTACTGTAAACTTATTTAAAATTTAGAATATTTTGTCTGATATTTACTTCTGCTCTCTTTTCGTTACTATTTCCAAGAAATATATTTTTTTACCCATTCACTTCCAACCTATTTGTGTGTTAGATCTGAAGTGAATCTCTTGGTGATAGCATATCATTGGATCATGTTTTCTAAATCTATCCTGTCAACTTTTGCCTTTTGATTGGAGAATTTAATCCATTTACATTTAAAGTAAGTGCTAATAGGGAATGACTTATTTTTGCCATTTTGCTATTTTTATATGTATTGTTTTTGTTCATTTCCTCCATTACTACCTTCTTTTTTGTTCAGTTAAGTTTGTTACTATGACATGTTTTAACTAGCTTCTCATTTCCATTTGTATACATTATAGCTATTTTCTTTGTGGTTACCATGGGCGATCATATATAATATCCTGAAGTTATAACAATCTCTTAAATTTCTTGTTGTAGGGCTGGAGATGTGGCTCAAGCGGTAGCACGCTCGCCTGGCATGCGTGCGGCCCGGGTTCGATCCTCAGCACCACATACAAACAAAGATGTTGTGTCTGCCGATACTAAAAAATAAATATTAAAAAACTTCTCTCTCTCTCTAAAAAAAAAAAAAATATATTAAAAAAAATTTCTTGTTGTAGTAAAGCACACATAAAAACTTACTATCCTAGCCATTAAGTGTCTAGTTCAGAGATGTTAAACACATGCCAACTGTTGAGAAACATCACCATCATACCTTTCCATAACTTTTCATTTGGTGAAATCTGAAACTCCACACCAGTAAACAATGTCTCCCCATTTCTTCCTCCCCCAAGTTCTTGGCAACTGCTATGTTAGTTTTTGTTTCTATAATTCTGACTACACTAAGTACCACATGAAGGTGGAATCATAGTATTTTCCGGGGCTGGGATTGTGTCTCAGCAGTAGAGTGCTTGCCTAGCACGTGTGAGGCTAATAAAGATATTGTGAGGTAATGAAGATATTGTGTCCAACTACAACTAAAAAATAATAAATATTAAAAAAAAATTTAAATCATAGTGTTTTCCTAATCGTGGCTGGCTAACTCAGTATGATGTTCTCATTCCATGTCACAGAATGTAAGAATTTCCCTCTTTCTCAAGTTTAAGTAACATTCCACTGAGCGTGTGTGACACATCTGGCTCACTGATGCACCCATCAATAGACAGCTGGACTGTTTCACAGGTGTGAACAATGCTGCTGTGAACATGGTTATGACAGATATCTCAAGACTCTGCTCTCAATTCTTTTGCATATACACCAAGAAATGGAATAGGATATGGTGCTTCTCTTTTAATTTTCTGATGAACTGTCATATTGCCTCTTAGAGCAGCTATGCCATTTCACATTGCCACCAACAGTACACAAAGGTTTCAGTTTCTCCATACCTTTTTGCTATTGTCGTTTAAGATTAGCCATTCTAATTGGTGTGAGGTAGTTCTTCCTATTTGAAGGAGACTTTCAGGTACAAAATTTTCTTGGTTTATAGTTTTTTTTTTAATTCAGTTTCTTAAATACATCATTCCATTGCTTTCTGGAATCCATAGTTTTTTTTTCTTGAGAGCAGAGATAAGAAAAAGAGACAGTTTTGAATAATCTTTTTCTTGCTTTCTGCCCTTTTTTTGTTGGTACTGGTGACTGAAACCAGAGGCACTTTAACACTCAGCTACATCCCCAGTCTTTTTTATTTTTTAAAGACAGGGTCTCAATAAGTTGCTAAGGCTGGCGGCATTACAAATACAAGTCTCCTCTTTACTCTGTCCAGCAAACTAAGTAAGAAGACGACACAAGTCAAGAACAACGAAAGAGATCTACACACGTAACATCCAATGACAGCCACTAGGCCAGACACTGGCCTGGTCAGATGCTGCAGTCTTTGAAGCTCCTCCCAGAAGGCAAGAGTGCCTGGGCTGGGTTCAGCCTCCATTCAGGAAAATTCAACTGTCAATTCCAAGAGCAACAAGCAAATGGACACTTTTTTTTTTTTTTTTTTAAAGACTAAAACAGTCACATAGCCAAAAATTAAAACAGTACAGAAAGATACAAAATGAAAAGCAAGCTCCGGTCCCCAGATGTGATCCTGGTTTTCTTATATAAAATGACCCTATTTCTGAAACATTTAACATGGCAGGAATATATACATTAGAGTGTATGTATTTCTCATGCATGTTAGATATGTTCTGATAAAGGTTAAGTCTTCCAGAGACTGATTGCTGAGGCTAAATTCAGGCCCCAAATATAGAGACAAAATTTTCTTGAAATCTAATAAAGAATTTAGAACACATTCAACCTTTTTTGAAAAATCATATTTTATCCTTTAAATCATATTTTACTTTTTCAATCTGTAACAACATAAACTCTTGAAGAAAAATGACACCTGCACCTGGATGCCCTGACAGATAATCAATAGGGTCCAGATGAAACTCCAGCCCTGAAAAGCTTAGCATAAACTCTCCTGGTATACCCAATGCCACCTGCAAGCCATTTCAGTGGATCCTCAGGCAGTGGAGACAGACACAATTCAACTGCTTGCAAGTGGAGTAGAAAGATCTGAAATGGACTGGGAAATATAAGGGGCAGAGGTAATCCAAGTAACTTTCAAACAAAATGAGTACCAATTTGGAAAATTAATGTTTATGGGCATTTTCTTCCCCAAACAGGGACCAGTGAATGCAAGAAATCAGACTTTAAGCAAGACTCCTAGGATCTAAGGCAATCGCATACTTGGAACAAATAAACTTTCCAAAGAGCACTTAAAATGTCTTGACTGTAATTATCTTAATATTTTACATTAAGAAATTGATGCAAACTTGCAATGAAAAGCAAATAATCCAAACTCTTATTAATCATCTTCTGGTTTATTTTTTCAACCTCCAGTTTTTACATGATCTGTTCACAAAAGAGCTACATAACTGTGCCCCTTTTAAAGGTGTAAATGACTTGCCCATCATGCAAACAAAGCTCACCTGGTCTCAACAGGCACTGTGTGGCCTGGGCTGCTGACTCAGTCAGAAAGACAGCCAACACAGTATTCCTGTTGCCACTGTCATACTGTTTAGAGTTTCTACCTTGAATTGGAATGAGTTGGTCTCTAACATTCAAGACTCATTAGTAGGTCAGTAAACAATGTCTGTTTGGGCAAAAGAAAGGGGCATTTAGAAAACCTCAGAAGGGCAGGCTGGACACAGTCTTATCTCTTTTTCTTATCTCTGCTCTCAAGGAAGTTCCTTTAAGGCGATCCAACTTTGTGGTTCATTTTAATCTAGAGCCACTATGCGCTGCTCTGGGAGCCAGCTAATTGTTCTCACAGTTCAGCTCACATCCCAACAGCACACTGAGCTTGGGACTTGGGAAGTTCCTAGGGAAGCAGATGAAATTCATTAAGACAGAGCCCATCAAAGGCAAGAGCATTTTGCCATCTGTGTATACAGACCTCCCACAGCTGTGGCAAAGGCCACAGAGGAATTATTTCTACCACAGAGAGGTCCAGTCATTGTTCTCCCCTCTTCAGCTCTCTGCCCTGACAACCTCAGCTGCCTCTACCATGTTTCTTCTCCCTGAGGCATAGACATTTCTTTTCAGCTTATTTTTGTGATTTTTTCCCCCCAACTAACCATGAAATTGGGCCTATTGGGATAGAGGGTAAAGTCAAATAAGCAATCCTTTGTATGTCCAGGAAATGGCCACCGGGCTTCTCTATGCTGGGTCCTCTTCGTCCATTGCCGCATCGCTACTGGCATTCTTCGTCTGCTCAGCCTCTGGCCCTGCAGGTAGAATGCTCATGACAGTGTGGAGAAGAGCTTCAATCTGCTCCTCCGTGAGCCGCTCTTCACTCTCTTCCACCATCTGCCCAAGGAAAGAAAGTCTTCATGAGTCACAGTGAGCCTAGCCATCCTGCCCCACCCTGCCCAGAGTTCAGCATCAGGGTCCTGAGCCACCTGGTCCCCAGGAGCCTCTTCATCTAGGCTCCAGGGTAGGGCAAAGCCAGGTCCCATCCCAGGACATGTCAGTGCAAATGCTCAAACTGCAACTTGCAGGATCATATTAAAACAAAAACAAACAAAAAAACCTAATCAAGGGCTGAGGTTATAGCTCAGTGGTAGAATGCTTGCCTCACACATGTGAGGCACTGGGTTCAATCCTCAGCACCACATAAAAAAATAAAGGAAAGATATTATGTCCATCTTTAAAAAAAAACAACTCTCAAAAAACCAAAAAAACCCTAATCATTCTATACTCATCCACTTCCACATACAGATATGAATGTTTTTTTGTGCAAAGAAAATCCACCTCTGGAGAGTGAAACAGCACTTTATAAACACATCTGTACCTTGATCAACTGTATCTATAACTCCTCTTTCTCCTAATTCTTTTTTTTTTAAAAGAGAGTGAGAGAGAGGGGGACAGAGAGAGAGAGAGAGAGAATTTTAATATCTATTTTTTTTTTCTTAGTTCTCGGGGACACAACATCTTTGTTTGTATGTGGTGCTGAGGATCGAACCCGGGCCACACGCACGCCAGGCGAGCGCGCTACCGCTTGAGCCACATCCCCAGCCCTCTCCTAATTCTTACTAGCACTCAGGAGATCCCTTGGGGGGCCTCCCATGTACCTGGGGATGCACATTGTGCATGAAGACTACTATCTTCTTTTAACCCTCACAGCAATCCTAGCCAGGGGCAGAACTGGAATCTGAAGCCACGCCCACGCGAGTCTAGTGCCCACCACCTCACACTCTTCACATGATGGTTTGGATCTTGAACAGAATCTATACACAAGGGGGCCTGGACCATCTGTCACCACACCTTTCTCGACTCCACCTTCCCGACTGAGGGCCTGTTCTATGGTATGTATCACAGCAATCTCTTGAAACCTGGCAACAGGTACCAAAGGAATTCCAGAAAGAAATCCTGGCAGATTTAAGTAAAACAAGGCTTACGGTCCTCAGAGAACCTCTGTCTGACTGTCCTATTTCAAGATGATAGCATAAAAATTAGAGAAGTTAGCAGACAAGTCCAAGAGCACACCACTCTCTCCTGACAAAGCAGCCAAACAGCTTCTCCACAACTAGAAAATTGTCCCTGGTATCACAGTGGGAAAGATCCTGAGCAAACCAATGGCGGCTACTTCCCTTCATGCAGTGAAATACAATGACGTTTTCTGAAGATTCAGTGGCTCGGTAAAATGCAACTTCTTTGCTGATCAAGAACAATCCTCAAAAGTACATATTTTCCAAATATTTGGTTTTTAGTAGATGAACACCATACCTTTATTTTATTTATTTTTATATGGTACTGAGGATGGAACCCAGTGCCTCTCATGTGCTAGGCAAGTGCTCTGCCACTGAGTCACAACCCCAGCCCATCCTTATTTATTTTTGTTGTATTGGAAATTGAACCCAGAGTGCTTTACTACTGAGCTACATCCCCAGCTCTTTTTATTTTTTAATTTCGAGAAAGGGTGTGATTTTCCCAGGCTGGCCTTGAACTTGCGATCCTCCTGCCTCAGTAGCTAGAATTACAAGTGTGTTCCAGCATGCCCAGTTCAAAAATGCATTTTTAAAATTAGACACGTTGGGCTGGGGATGTGGCTCAAGCGGTAGCGCGCTCGCCTGGCATGCGTGCTGCCCGGGTTCGATCCTCAGCACCACATACAAACAAAGATGTTGTGTTTGCTGAAAACTAAAAAATAAATATTATAAATAAATAAATAAATAAAAATAAAATTAGACATGCAAAATTAGGTCCTGTGACAGCAGTAATCAAATATAGACTCCCTCAAAGAATGAGGGAAGCAGGGAAACACACAATTTGTTTTTTATTTTACAACAAAAGAATGTCTCCAGGTGTAAAGCCATTGGTCTGGATAGCTGAGAAAGAGCCTCCCAATAGTTTACAGTGCTTCCCTGTGTAGGAGGCTCTCCTCCAATCACAGACACCAGTGTTTCTCCAAAGCCCTGCACACAGTCAGAATATGGGAGTTTTTTCTAAGAAAAACTTCACCTGGGCCTCAACAAGTAGGCTTGAGGTCTTCTGGTGCTAAATGGCAACTCAGTCTAGAATGCCATGGCATCCACAGGAGGTTAACCATTTTCCTCTCTCAAAGATGCTATACACAGACTATAGCCCACTGGTTTGAAAGTCTGGCTATGTGTCCTCTGGGGGCCTTCTTCTTTAGAAAACCAGAGAGGCCACCTTCTTCCATCCTCGTCTCTGGCTTGGCACATGCAACTCTGATCAGGTGTCACCTAGCTGTGTTTATCAGCAAAATGGCAAACCTGGTAGGAGCAGAAGCTTCTGCCAGCACCCAAACCCCAGGGGTCATCAGAGGCAGAAAACTTTTTTTTTTCCCAGTCCAAGATTCCCAGTCACAAGAAGAAATCCTAAGCTGCATTGAGCTAAATAAAATATACACAAAGAAGTTTTAGAAAGAAATGTATTAACAGCTCTTGGATCAGTGGAATAAATGACAGCTACACCATGCCTCACCTTTTCCTTCCAACACAGAGAAACAGAGCCTGAATAAGGAAGCACAAAGCAGCACACTAATATTCTCTGATACCAAGGGTTTCCAGTTGTTCAGAATATAAAGGCAAATTAAGTTAGCTATCTAAAGTACTGGCAGATGGGTCATGATAAATTTTTATTTCATACAATGATTATATTAATCCCCAGGGTCTGTCCAACTGGGTGGGACTCCAAACATGGCTGTTTCTCATTTTAAGGTGCCAAGCCTAATGCATTCCTTTCCTCAAAAGAGGTGAAACCCTAATTAGAGTGAAACTTACCTGAAACGTCCTAAAATCCAACCCTTTCTGAGTGCCAACATGATACCTCCAGTGGAAAAGCCTGCACTGACCGCACGTGACAGCCTGTAGTTACAATGGAGGCTCAGCAAAGACGCAGCACAGGGTACTATGAAGCGTGAACAGCCTGGGTGAAGACGCGTGCCTGTCCCCAGAGTATCATCACGTACACGCAAATATTCCAAAATGAAAAACACTGTGGTCCCAAGCATCTTGGACAAGGGATGCCCAACCTGTGGCCCCAACAGTCACTTCTCGCTATGTTAACAACAGCGGACTACCTTCTTCAACTGCAGCTTTCTCCAAGGTAAAACCAAAGCAAAGAGAAGGCGCATCAGTGTCTTTAAGCTAGGCAGGGAGTGCTAGAAGCCATGAGACAGCCCCACTTCCCACTGTCAAGGCACAACCAGACCAGTGAGTCTCAGCTTCCAAGATGCCTGCTCCCAACCCAATACCAAAAAGCACTAGGAGCCAGGATACTTTCTGGACCAAGGAAGATCCATAGTGCTGAGTTCAACACAGAGAAAGTCTCCAGTCCTTGCATTTCCACTGTGAATGCCTCCCTTCTCATCCGTCTGTAGTGAGGAAATGGGGCTAGAGGCCCTGGTAAATGACCTGCTATCTTCTGCAGCTAGACCCTAGGATGGGAGGAATCTGGCTATGCAACAGTCCGACTGCTCAGAAAGAGTTTTGATCAAGGCCCACCTCTCTGAGAAAGGGAGAAGAGACTTTCTTCTCTCCAGCTGTGTCAGCTGACTTCAGGTGTCAACTTGACTGCACCGAGAACACCTAGAGGACTGGCAAGGCACTGCTCTGGTCATGTCTGTGAGGGTGCTCCTGGAAGACTGGTGTGTGAGCTGGTGGGTGGAGGGGGAAATCCACCTTTGAGGTCGGTAAGCACCATCCAGCTGGCTGGGGACGCCATGGACTCTCCCTCCTGAAGCTGGGACAGTCTTCTCCTATCCTTGGACATTAGAACTCTAGGTCCTGTGGTCTCTGGACCTCAGGACTCACACCAGCAGCCCCTGGATTCTCAGCCTTCAGTCTCTGAGTCACTTGATCAGCTTCCCTGGTTCTGAGGCCTTCATATATGGACTGAGCCACGTTGCTGGTACCCCAGGTCTGTGAAACTTCTAGGCCTCCATAATCACATGACCCACTCTCCAAATCCTTTCATCTCTCTCTCCAGAACCATGATTAATACACGGGACAAAAGTACACGGCTTGGAGGAACCAAGGGGAGGTTCTGAATGAGACCTAATTGGCCACACTCCAAACCTCTGGGCTAAGTGGAGAGAACACTGTCCCTTCCTACACAAGGGTGAGGGCACTAAGTCCAGCTAATCTGACCAACTAATGACAGAACTTTCTATGGACTCTGGGATGAGGTCATGCTGTTCTCCTCTTCTCCATCTGTTCTCAGCCTGAGTACCATGTGCTGCTGGTTAAAGCTGGAGGAGACAAGACATGTGATCTGTGACCCTGAGGGGCAGGGATTAGTTTCTTACTGTTTTGTTTTTTTCTGTCCTGTAAATTGAATCTCTCAACAGTCTAAAGTATCAGAATAATGAGAATACTTTTAAAAAAATTACCTCTATTTAGCCTAAAGGCCAATTCATCCAGAAAGGCATGCTAATGGAAGGAATTTTTCTAATTTATTTTTGGGCACATGTTGAAGAACAGCAACAACTCTGGGAAGACAATGAGGGTTTTAGTCAAAATTCTGAAGAAAAACTGCAACAAGAGAATCCAGAGAACATAGGTTTTTTTTTTTTTTTTTTTTTTTTTAATCATTTTCTTGCATACTTTTCTATGGAGAATTTCACAAAAAGCTGAGTACTTCTATAAAAGTAACTTTGGAAATGGCTTTATTCTTTTTTTGGAGGGGAGGGTACCAGGGATTGAACTCAGGGGCACTCAACCACTGAGCCACATCCCCAGCCCTATTCAGAGACAGGGTCTCACTGAGTTGCTTAGCTTTTGCTGAGGCTGGCTTTGAATTTACAATCCTCTTGCCTCAGCCTCCTAAGCCACTGGGATTATAGGCATGCGTCACCTGCCCGGCAGAAATGGCTTTACTGCTGTTGTATTAACTCTCTAGACTTAAGTTTTTTTAATGATGGTCAGAGACTCTGCTCAGTACCTGTAGCTTACTGAAGCACGCTGCCACGCCCAGAAGGAAGCTGCTTCAGTATACCAGCAGATCAGTCACTCCTTTATCACTGGACCTCATTTTCACAGTCTCCTCATACCACCTCGGGGCTCCCAATCTGGCCGCCCTCCCCAGTTCTAAAGCAAATTTCCGATGTGGAATTTACAAATGCTGGCTCCACCGAATAGCTCTGTGCAGAGAAATGCAATCACACTTGTGACTTAAAAGATGATCTATGATCGTGGCACAGAGGAAGGAACTGCAGGGGACCACATAGGAGGCAGGGAGAACGAGGGAGGACAACTGCAAGAGGAGGGCTAAGAAACAATAACAGAAATCAATGCCGTGAAGCAGGGAGAGAAGAAAGAACAGGCAAGTGGGAGGTGGGAGCAACAGCAGAGGGGACTCACTAAATGTGAGATGAGGGGAGAGATGACTTCCAGGTTTCTGGCTGAAGAGATGAGGCCAGGAGAGTGGATGAGTGTGTGGGAAACGTACACATACACCACTAACCAGGAAAGGAGGGACAGGGGGAGATAACCTCCACTAGGCAGAGTTTAATGTTTTCATGCAACATCTGGCCGATGATAACCACTGCAGGGAAACAATGGCCAGAATAGGACAGCAAAGAGCTGCCAAACTCCACGGGAGAAATCAAACCTCCTCCAATTCCTGCACTTTCCCTGAGTCTATTCTAACTAGGATCAAACTGGTGAGGTCGCTTTTCTCTTACAAAACGGGGACTGGGCAGCCTCTTCAAAACAACTGCAGTTCCTGCTTAGCCCTTCCAGATTCCAGACCCAGAAAACACTCTGGAGCCCAAGATTCTCACTCACCAGCTGGATCTCAACAGCAGTCACAGGCCTGTGATTCAGCAGCTGCAGCTTTTCAGCCCTGTCAGGAAAAAGCACAGAGCATTTAGACTCTTATACCCTGGGCTTGGTCAGACATGAACTGAGACACACTGTAAGGAGGCACCCATTTGGCTCAGGTGTAAAATGAGAGAAGGGAACAGGAGATGGCAAGAAATGGAGCGACAGGAAAGGTATGGTTTTAAAAACCACATTTGACATAGTATGCTTCATCTAGAAAACGTGAAGAAAATAGTACTTTCTTAATCCAATTTAAAGAAAATAAACAAATATATTGGTTGGTCATTACTTAGAGATGGTTGAAAATATCTTCTTGAGAATAAGACAAAATGTTACTAAGATTTGATCTGCTATCTTAGGAAAAAAACACAACAACAACAACAACAACAACAAAAAAAACAGACTATAAAGGGACAGAAATTAATACACAAAATTATAAAGAGGTTATAAGCCATTTGGGGGAAAGAAGATGAATATATGAAAATTTCCAAAATAAAAATTTCAGAAAAGGGTGAAAGAGAACATGTCTCTTCTGTCACAAAGGCACACACAGCTACTGCTGGTGGGGTTGAAAAGGTGAAAGGGCTTCAAAAGAAAGGGGACTTTAATTGCCACCCCTGCACAGGGGTAATTTCTTTTTCTTTTTTTTTTTTTTTTATTGGTTGTTCAAAACATTACAAAGCTCATGATATATCATCTTTCATACATTTGACTCAAGTGGGATATGAACTCCCATTTTTACCCCAAATACAAATTGCAGAATCACATCGGTTACACACTCACATTTTTACATAATGGCATATTAGTGACTGTTGTATTCTGCTACCTTTCCTATACCCTACTATCCCCCCTCTCCTCCCCTCCCATCTTCCCTCTCTACCTCATCTGCTGTTGTTCAACTCTCTCCCTTGTTCCCCCCCCCTTTTCCCTCACAACCTCTTATATGTAATTTTGTGTAACATTGAGGGTCTCCTACCATTTCCATATGCTTTCCCTTCTCTCTCCCTTTCTCTCCCCCCACTCGTCTCTGTTTAATGTTAATCTTTTTCTCATGCTCTTCCTCCCAGTTCTGTTCTTAGTTGCTCTCTTTATATCAAAGAAGACATTTGGCATTTGTTTTTTAAGGATTGGCTAGCTTCGCTTAGCATAATCTGCTCTAATGCCATCCATTTCCCTGCAAATTCTGTGATTTTGTCAATTTTTAGTGCTGCGTAATACTCCATTGTGTACAGATGCCACATTTTTTTATCCATTCATCTATTGAAGGGCATCTAGGTTGGTTCCACAGTCTAGCTATTGTGAATTGTGCCGCTATGATCATTGATGTGGCAATATCCCTATAGTACGCTCTTTTAAGATCCTCAGGGAATAGACCGAGAAGGGAGATAGGTGGGTCAAATGGTGGATCCATTCCCAGCTTTCCCAGGAATCTCCATACTGCTTTCCAAATTGGCCTCACCAATTTGCAGTCCCACGAGCAATGTACAAGTGTACCCTTTTCCCCACATCCTCGCCAACACTTATTGTTGTTTGATTTCATAATGGCTGCCAATCTTACTGGAGTGAGATGGTATCTTAGGGTGGTTTTGATTTGCATTTCTCTGACTACTAGAGATGGTGAGCATTTTTTCATGTACTTGTTGATTGATTGTATGTCCTCCTCTGTGAAGTGTCTGTTCAGGTCCTTGGCCCATTTGTTGATTGGGTTATTTGTTATCTTATTGTTTAATTTTTTGAGTTCTTTGTATACTCTGGATATTAGGGCTCTATCTGAAGTGTGAGGGGTAAAAATTTGTCCCAGGATGTAGGCTCTCTATTTACCTCTCTTATTGTTTCTCTTGCTGAGAAAAAACTTTTTAGTTTAAGTAAGTCCCATTTGTTTATTCTTGTTATTAACTCTTGGGCTATGGGCGTCCTATTAAAGAATTTGGAGCCCGACCCACAGGGTTAATTTCTAAAGTTCCCCCTCTCCAACTCTGGAGATTCAGACCCATCTTGCGATTCAGTTCGGCAAGGTTCACTGCACTCAGACACACTGTGAGTGAGAAGACAAGTTGTCACTCCTGCAGCCACGTGCTGGGAGAAGCAGTGCAAGTCACTCAGTGTCCTGGATCCAGTCCACCACCGGTGAAACAGGGTTGGTAACAGAGCTTAGCACTCAGGAGAGGGTCATGAGGGCTGATAATCTCCTACTGAGTTCGTCAGCAGCAAACGTCTATTACTTGTTTCCACGTGGCTATCACATTTAACCCTTAGACTCAACTGGGGCCGAGACAGGAAATAACCTGTCCACAGCTACACAGCTAGTACAGGAAGAGCTGGGCTCTGCACCAAAGCTCAAGCTCCGGACCTCTGACTCTGGCAGAAATGTGACAACAGGGAAAGCGTTCTTCAAGAGGCCGTCCCACAACAGTGCTTCTGTAAATGGTGGCCATTCCTAAGGCAGCTGTAGTCCTGCTCTCCTCCTCCTAATCCCTTACTGACTCTAGACTCAAAAAGGGGACCTCACAAAACAGATGACCTTTGCATGGGGCCCTGAAGGATTTTCTAGGCTAAAGAGACGGAAGAGCAAGAACAAAGGTGAATACCCAGAACAGTAAGAGTTTTCAGAGTTTTAGGTTGCTAGGAATGTATGAGACTGAGGCTGGACGCTACTTTGTAGAACTGAGCGGCAACCAAGGAAAGGAACACCGCACACTGGCTGGTGCTGGCAGCAGTTCCAGGACAAATGCAGAAACCACTGGAAGACTCCCAGGTGAGAAGGAGAGGTTGTGAACCCAGCAGCAGCAGCAGCAGGAGGAATGGCAGTGAGAACCTGACCACACAAAATGCTCCTGGTCACCCTCAGGAAGAATCATCCAGATCTGCCACCTGCCTAGCAAGAGTGGGGATGAGGCAGGGTGAAGGAAGCAGGAGAGTCGGGTTAGCCTCAATGCTTGGGAAAAAAGTTATTTAAACTGTTTGCAGAAGTCTAATGACTATTATGAATAAGTGTCTGTCAAAGAGTTTATCAAATCTGGTCTAGAATTAACTAAAAAAAAAAAAAAAAAGACCAGAGTTAGACATGCAAAGAAAGTTAATAAGTGAAACCACACTGTGACCCAAAACCAACTGTGGAGCAGATGAAGACCCAGGGCAGAGCAGCACAGAACACCTCCACTTCAGGGACAGGAGAGAAGACAACCTGGGATGGTGTCAGAGAAGCCCAGAGAGGACATATCAAGCAGAGGGATCACCAGCAATGTT